>NC_090376.1:67582931-68817705 GCF_036365525.1 Heterodontus francisci
ATCCCATAGTAACACAGCTCTTACTCTACATCACTGGCATCTACCTAAAGAGCTTGCCAAAATTTGGTACTGCTAGAACAGGTTCATTTATTAAAATTACGTTTAATTTTTTGAAAGGCATTTGACATGATTCTGCCCGGTGGATCTTCATGGCCTTTTTTAATAAATTTGTCAGTGGAGTTACTACTGTACTGAAATTAGGAATGAACTTCCAGTTGAACCCACCATCCCTAGGAATTATAATATCTCCCTTTTCGTCTTGGGGCTGGAAAGTCTATTATCACCTGAACTTTAGCTTCCCTAGGACATACTTGACCTTGACCCACTACATGTCCTAAATAGCCTTAGCAAACTCCCTCTTCGCTAAGTTTACTACCAAATTGGCTCTCTCTAACCCTTAGAACAGTGCCTTTAAGTGTTGTGGTCTTCCCAAGTATCACTGTATACCAACAGATCATCAAGGTACAGAATGCAATTTCTTAGTCCAGCAATCACCTGATTAGTCAACCTTTGAAATGTGGCCGGTACATTTTTCATACCAAACAGCATGAACTTACACTGAAATAAGCCAAAATTTCTTTAGCTTGGCTGGTCAAGGGGACTTACCAATAACCTTTCAGTAAGTCAATTTTGCTAATAAAGACTGAATTCCCCACTCTGTCAATACAATCCTCAAGTCAAGGGATTGGATAAGAGTCTGTTTTAGTTACTGCATTGACTTTCGGATAATCAGTACAAAATCTTTTGGAACCATCTGGTTATGGTGTTACCACCACTCGTGAACTCCAGCTACTTTGCCCAGGTTCAATTATATCATTCTTTAGCATATATTGAACCTCCTCTCTGACCTCAGCTAATTTTTCAGCATTGAGTTGATAAGGGTTCAGTTTAATGGATGTAGCTGCCCCTACATCAACCCCATGAATAGCCAGAGACGTTTGACCTGGTTTATTTGCACATATTTCTTTAAACTCTTTTAGCAGCTCAGCTATGTCCCTTTTATGCTGTTCAGAAAGATAGAAAATCTAGATACAGTTCTACACTAACACCTCTGTGTTTGCCAGTTTCACCACAGGCGGTTCAATCTGAGAGTTCTCATTCTCTGCCCCTTCCTCCAGTTCATCAAAAGTAACACTATCCTTAACCTCCTCTTCTATCATTTGGCTAATGAGGTTTATGGTCATAATACCTTTTCAACAGATTCAGGTGGGCACACCCTTTGATTTTTCCCTCTGAGTGGGGTACTAACTAGATAGTTTACCTCACTAAGATTCCTTTTAATGAATGAAGGTACACTTAACCTAGCTTCCAATGGTTCCCCAGGCAAAGGCAACAAATCTAACACCTTGTCTCCAGGCTGCAAACTGCATGCCTTAGCTCTTGGGATTTCATCATTTGCTGAGAAATCTTGAGATGTTTTCTGCCATCTCACATGCTTTTGTGAGTCTCTCTCAAAATTCTGACACATAATCTAAGAGGGTAGTTTCTTCTTCCTATGCTAAAAATCTCTCCTTAATGAGTTTAAGGGGATCCCTAACCTCATGCCCATAGACCAATTCAAATGGACTGAAACCAGTGGACTAATATGGTGTGTCCCTGGTGGCAAATAATAAAAATGATATCCCTTTAGCCCAATTGTAAGGATACTCAAAACAATAAGCTGTTATCATATTCTTTATTTTTTGGACAATACCTTTCCAAAGCACCTTGTGACTGCATGTGATAAGCAGATGATTTGAGCTATTTCACTACCAAATTATTCATGACCTCTTGAAATACCCCTGACATGAAATTTGACCCCTGGTCTGACAATTTCTTTTGGTATTCTATATCTAGTGAAAAACTGAATTAACCTCGCAATCACAATTTTCACTGTGATCTTTTTCAAAGCTATTGCCTCTGGAAACCTAGTGGACAAATCCATGATGCTTCGGAGAAACCTGTGACCTGACTTAGTTGTGGGTAAGGGTCCGACACAATCCACAAGAACCTTCCTAAACAGTTCGACAAAAGCAGCTATCGGTATCAATGAGGCTAGCTTAAATGAAGGCTGTGGCTTACCAACTACCTGACATGTACGGCAAGTTCTGCAAAATTCAACCACATCTTTATGCAAGCCTGGCAATAAAAATGCTGTCTTATTCTGGCCTGAGTCTTTCAAATACTCACATGAGCTACCATTGGGGTCTCATCAGCAATTCTCAAAATTTCACTATGTTACCCCAGGGGAACAACAACCCAATGAACTGTAGCCCAATCCTCATTAGTTGGCCTCTGGGGAGATCTGCTTTTTCTCCTCAGAACGTCATTCTTAATAGAATAGCACTCAGGGACCTTTTCAGTTTTTGCCTCAGAACACGCCATTTGAGACAAACTTCTTAAATTAGGTTTGACTAGTCTTGGAGCCTTTTCCATCAATATACCCATCCAAATCCTTGAAAAAGGTCTCAACCAACCTAACACCTAAATTGTCCTCCACAACAACTGAATCCTTCTCATCTTGTTTAATTTTTTGAGTCTGCGATCTTGTCACTACTGGGAATATTCCAACAAATTCCTCCTGCAAAACTTTAGTTTCAGCAATTTCAGCTGGTTTCTCTGAAACTACTGGCAACACCATATCTTATCCCCAGCTAAGTTATTGCCTAGCAACAAATCCACTCCCCCCAATATGCAAATCTGGGACGATTCCCACTGTTACCAGACCAGTGACTAAATCACATTGCAACTAAACCTTATGCAATGGAATGGTTAAACAACCGCCCCCCTAATGCCCTGCACCATGACTTTCATATTCATAGCACAACTTGAGATAAGATCTATATCCTTTGCCACTATTAATGTCTGAGCTGCCCCTGTATCTCTAAGCAACACAATTGGTTTGCTTGCCTCATCTGACAAATATGGGGGCACGGTACCCATGAACACAAAACTTCTACATCCTTCAGGGACCTGAATTAATTTGTTAGCACACAAGGGAGAACACTTCTGCTCATTGTTCAACATCGCAAAAACCATTGGCTTGTCACCTATTGGGGGCATCCTTTTCAGGACAGGCTTTCAGTAAACCTACTAAAGCTCCTGGCTTGTGCTTTAGTTTCCAACATTCTGATTTTATATGCCATCTTTTATTACAAAAATAGCATGTTGGTCATTTTGACTCAAAACTAGTCTCCTGACTATCGTTTTTACCACTCTGAGGGTTGCCTGCATCCTTTAACTCACTAAAACCAACTCTCTTCTCATTTTCCACCATGTTATTTTTCCAACTCCACAGAAAGTTTCCAAACTGGGGCCTGTAACTACTGCTTTTGTGGGTCAATTCATAATCATCTGCTACTTCTGTGGCATTTCTTATTTTACCAAATTTATGTTCTTCCAGATGGGACCTTATTCCTGAAAGGGTACAATTTTTAAATTTCCTCCATTAGGATTACTTCCCGAATGCTTTTAAAGTCTTGTTCAATCTTCATGGATCGCCACCAAATATCAAATATCATTTCCTTCTGTCTAGCAAATTCCATTAATGTCTGGCCATGTTTCTTTCTTAAATTCCTGAATTTTTGCCTGTAAGCCTCTGGTACCAACTCATAAGAATTGAGAACTGCAGTTTTACCCACTTCATAATTACTCGACTGTTCTTCCAAAAGTGTTGAATATCCTCTAATGCTTTTCCCACTAACACACTTTGCAATAAAATTGTCCGACTTTCTTTCGGCTATTGCAACTTCGTAGCACTTTTTTCAAAGGACATAAAGTATATTTCAACTACTTCTTCACTGAATTTAGGCATTAAATAAATATTCCTTGCCAAATCAAAACCAGGAGTTACATTGGATTCATCCTCAAACCTCCCTGTCACTCACTGTTCACATAATCTAAGCTTTTCTTTGTCCCGTGCAAATTTTCTGGCTTCTCTTTCTTTTTGTAACTTTCTTTTTTTTCTCTTCGAGTTCAAACTTTCTCATTGCAAGTTGTAATTATCTGTCTTTTTCTGTTTTTATCTTTCCCTTCAAATTCAAGCTTTCTCAGTTCAAGTTGTAATTGTCTGTCCCATTCTCTTTCCTTTTCCCTTTCTTCTTTTTCAAGTTCGGGTTGCCGCATTTGTAACTGAATTCTAGCTAGCTCAATCTGAGTGCTACCATGATCACCCTTTTCCTCCTCAAGGTTAAAATGACAAGCCAGCACTTCAACAATTTCTGCCTTTTTGGCTTTTGATGTCAAACTAACCCCCACTTGTTCTGCTACAGCCATTAACTCATCCATTGTTAACTGTGTTAAATCATTGAGTCAAATTTTCTCTCTCCACAAACACTTGAGCATTAAAAGTAGACATGCTGACTTTTTCTTATGAGTATAGCAAAAGTAATTGTTTCATCATTCAGTTTTCTTACCATGTGCCTGCCCACTGTTTTTTCATGTTTGTGCTTTGGGCCAGGGCTGTTCATTTTTCTGTCTATTAGCATCCTCTCTGTACTAATGCTGTATCTTTCAACACACCATTAACATATCATTTGCCTTTGCTCCATGACTTTCTGGTCAGTTATTCTCTGTGACTTTGTCCTATCAACACCTTTCCTTTTGTTATCTCTTGCCCCACCCCTGCTTTATTAGCTTAAAACCTATTATATTTCTAACCGTTGCCAGTTCTGATGAAGGGTCACTGACCTGAAATGTTAACTCTGCTTCTCTCTCCACAGATGCTGCCAGACCTGCTGAGTATTTCCAGCATTTCTTGTTTTTATTTCAGATTTCCAGCATCTGCAATATTTTGCTTTTATTATAATTGTGAAATCTTGTTCATTTAAATTCTAGAAAATTCCAATGTACCCATTTTACAGCCTCTGAATTTGCATCCTGGACCTGAGCCCCTAATCTGTTACGACCTCAGAAGACTGTTAATGTTAAAAATATGAGATATGAACCCCCAGACCAACTTAAAAATTAGACAACAGGATTTCACATTATAAGACTTTTATTATAACAACTAAACTAAAAGAAATTCCCATTAACTAAATAGTACTTTGTAAGTAGCCAATACCCAAATTACAAAGAAAGATATTTTCCTTAACTTGCTAAAATAATTGAAACCTTCATACCACACTTATATGTTACACAGTCCTTTTTAATGGTGAAATCCTTTACGGTTAAAAGTCCCAAAGCCCACCCAGATGCAATGGGTTGGATCGCCCAGACCTTTTCAAAAGTCAATGTCCTCCATCAACTTCTGCGAGCATTTCTGACCTAGATGTCCATGAATCCTGCTAGTCTTCTACATCTCTGCAAGTTTCAACAGTCAAAACAGGTTCAAGTCTTCGCAGCCAATTGCTGTATCAGGCTTCTGAGAGCAGGTGTTACCTCTCTCCCTCTTGAGGCTGGCACCACTGGTTGTCTTCCTTACTGCCTGCTCTAAGGCTGCAACCTCTGGTTTCTGTTCTTAGAGCCTGTCTGCCTTCAGAAAATCTGTTAAATTTATCTGGACTCAAAAGTCAATAGCTTATTGTCCTGTTCCAATATAAAAAAATATACCCAGGCCTTCCATTGTTCCTAGTTGTTAACAACTGCTTGGTACATTTGCATCTTCAGAATCACGGACTCCTTGTTTACGACCCAAAAGTCCGGGAGACTGAAACCCATTGTTCTTTAAGTGTTACCCTTGCAATTATTTTTCCAAAGTCTTTGATCCGTACTTTCTGTTGTCCTCGTAACCAATATTTCTGTCTTGTCCTTCAGCAGAATGTATGTGAGGTCACCTGACCTTCCGGGCTCCATCTTGAACTTTTAAAAATTACAATTTTTAAAACATAATCATGGTACAAAGTCCAGCATTCATAACAATCACTTCACACTGCTTTGCATAATATTTTATCAGCATGAGTGTACCCATTCCACCAGCCTGGCTGTGTCTTCTTGAAGTCTATCACTATCCTTACAGTTCGCAATATTTCCAAGTTTTGTGTCATCTGCAAATTTTGAAATTGTGCCCTATCTAAGTCATTCATATATATCAAGAAAAGCAATGATCCTAGTACAATCTCTGGGGAACCCCAATACAGACCTTCCTAAAGTCCAAAAAAAGAACCGTTCACCAATACTCTCTGTTTCCTGTCACTCAGCCAACTTCATATTGATGCTACCACTGTCTCTTTTATTCCATGAGCTGCAAATTTGCTGGCAAGACTATTATGTGGCACTTTATCAAATGCCTTTTGGAAGTCCATATAAACCACAAAAAACACAGTAGCCTCATCAATCCTTTTAAAAAATTCAATCAATTTGGTTAAACACAATTTGCCTTTAAAAATCCAAGATAGTTTTCCTTAATTAATCCACACTTGTCCAAGTGAATGTGAATTTTGTCCCAGGTTATCGTTTCTAAATGCTATTCAAACACCGAGGTTAAACTGACTGGTCTGTAGTTGCTGGGTTTATCCTTACATTCTTTTTTGAACGAGTGTAACATTTGTAATTCCCCAGTCCTCTGGTACCACCCCTGTATCTAAAGAGGATTGGAAGATTACGGCCAGTACCTCTGTAATTTCCACCCTTACTTTCCTCAGCATCCTCAGAGGCATCCTATCCAGTCCTGGTGGCTTATCAATTTTAAGTACAACCAGCCTTTCTCTATTAATTTCTTCACTAATTTTTAGCCCCTACAGTGTCTCAACTACCTCCTCTTTCATTATGACTTGGGCAGCTTCTTCTTCCTTGGTAAAGACAGATGGACAGTACTCATTTAGTAGCTCAGTAATGCCCCTGCCTCCATGTGTAAATCCCCTTTTAGGTTCCTAATTGGCCCCACTCCTCCTTTTAACACTCCTTGACTATTTAAATGCCTGTAGAAGACTTTTGGATTCCCTTTTAATTTAGCTACCAGTCTCTTCTCAAACATCTGTCTTTGCTTCTCTTATTTGTTTTATCACTTCCCCTCTGAGCCTTCTATATTCAGCCTGGTTATCACTTTTATTATAAAAGCAAAATACTGCGGATGCTGGAAATCTGAAACAAAAACAAGAAATGCTGGATTCACTCAGCAGGTCTGGCAGCATCTGTGGAAAGAGAAGCAGAGTTAACGTTTCGGGTCAGTGACCCTTCTTCGGAACCCAGTTCCGAAGAAGGGTCACTGACCCGAAACGTTAACTCTGCTTCTCTTTCCACAGATGCTGCCAGACCTGCTGAGTGAATCCAGCATTTCTTGTTTTTGTATCACTTTTATTAATCACTTGACATCTGTCATATGCAACTTTTTCTGCTTCATCTTACTTTCTATCTCTTTCCTCATCCAGGGAGCTCTGAATTAGTTTGCACTACCTTTCTCCCTTGTGGGAATGTACCTTGACTGTTTCTGAACTATCTCCTCTTTAAAGGTATCCCATTATTCCATTGCAGTTTTGCCCGTCAATTTTTGATTCCAATTTACTGGGCCAGATCCATTCTCACCCTATTGAAGTTGCCGTCCCCCACCCGGGGATTGTTCCTTGCCCTTTTCCATAGCCAACCTAAACCTTGCGATAATATGATCATTGTCCCTGAAATGGTCCCCTACTGACACTTGATTCACTTCATTCCCCAGAACCAGATCCAGCAATGCTGCCTTTCTCAGGGGACTAAGACATACTGTACTGATGTAGAAAACACTCCTGAACACACTGTAGAATAGGGTTATCCAACCTTTTTGGGAGGAGGGCTGCATTACGTTTTTGCTCGGCCTGGGGGGCTGGTGAGCAAACTTTGAAAGGGAAAGGCATTAAAAATTTATCTGACTAATAAAAACAACAAATGTGCATTTTTGTGAAGAAGCTTTAAATGAGAAGACCAATTTATTGACTTACTTTCTCATCACTATATTGAAAACTGATTTAGTGACATACCTGCCATTGTTTTCGCTTGCAACAGTATTCAATCACTGCCCGCACACTTGATGTAGTGACGCAGAGTATTCTGGACAGACTTCCATCTGTCAGAAGAGACCTTGATCTCTCTCCCCCCTCTCCCGATGCTCTCACTGTGCGTGTTGTTATGACATGACCGCTCAAGACAAAGCCTCCAAACAAAATATGTGATTCTGATTGTGATGGGAGCAACGCACTGTCAATTCAAAGAACAAAGAACAGTACAGCACAGGAACAGGCCATTTGGCCCTCCAAGCCTGCGCCGATCTTGATGCCTGCCTAAACTAAAACCTTCTGCACTTCCGGAGACCGTATCCCTCTATTCCCATCCTATTCATGTATTTGTCAAGATGCCTCTTAAACGTCGCTATCGTACCTGCTTCCACCACCTCCCCCGGCAGCAAGTTCCAGGCACTCACCACCCTCTGTGTAAAGAACTTGCCTCGCACATTCCCTCTAAACTTTGCCGCTCTCACCTTAAATCTATGTCCCCTAGTAACTGACTCTTCCATCCTGGGAAAAAGCTTCTGACTATCCACTCTGTCCATGCCACTCATAACTTTGTAAACCTCTATCATGTCACCCCTCCACCTCTATCATTCCAGTGAAAACAATCCGAGTTTATCCAACCTCTCCTCATAGCTAATGCACTCCAGACCAGGCATCAGTCCCATCACTCCACAGATCTTTGAAACAAACCTTCCAAAGTAAAGAAAACCACTGTCGAATTGAACCATTTATTAACCCCCGAATGAGGCGAACCAAACCAGGTGTCTTTAGATCAACAAATTAATTGTTTATTAGAAAAACTAAATTCTTAAACACTACTAAGGTAAAAAAAACATTTTTTAAAAAAGGAAAAATTAGAATCCTTGCAGATTTACGCTTTCCGATGAACAATCCTCTGACTGAAGTCCATTCGCAATCTTCCAGGGTCCGATGAGGAAAGGAAAACAGTCCAACATCCGAAGCTTCCAATTTCTCTTTCTCCCAGCGATGACTACAGCAGATCAATAACTCGCAACCACTTTCAATAGAATCAATCTGGTTTTAGAATTTTGAGGGATGAACAATATTCACAGTTTAAATTCTTCCTTCAGTTTAAATTAACAGAAATTTCTGTTCAGTTCATGCTGGCCCAGCTGTCTGTTTCTGTTAGAACAGTCTGTCTCAACAAAAAGCCAGTTTAAAAGTTAATTGCAACAGTGTCTATCTATCCTCAGTCTCTGAATGGCTGTATCCAAGGAAACCATGATGCACCTTCTGAAGCTGATTGGTTCCCTCTCTGTATAGTTGTATCCAACGGCAACCAAAATGCACCTTCTTGGTAACCTGAGGCTTGTTTGTTCTTAAAGCAGTATTGATCTTTTGCCGTCTTAAAGACACACAGCATATTTCCCCCCCAAAAAGATATCATGACAGTGTCTCTGTCTTGTTTTCCCCCTCTCTCCCTCCCCAATCTCGGACTAGCGGACACAGATTGAAATTTTTGGGCAAAAGATGCAGGGGGAATATGAGGAAGCACTTTTTTACACAGCGGGTGGTAATGACCTGGCGCTCGCTGCCCACAGGGTGGTGGAAGTGAAGATATTCAATGACGTCAAGAGGAAGTTAAATGGCCACCTGAGAGAAATAGACTTACAGGGCTACAGGGATTGAGCCAGGGAGTGGGACTGACTGCATAGCTTCGTGGAGAGCTGGTATGGACTCGATGGGCCAAACAGCGTCCTTCTGTGGCATACGTAAATGACTCTATGACTCTCTATAACCCCCTCCCCTCTCTCTCTCTCCGACCTTATCTCCCCCTTTCTCTCTCTCCACCCCCTTGTGTCTCCCGTGTTCCCTGCTCAATGTTCCCTGATCCCTGCTCAGTGTTCCCCGCAGTAGCCATTCCCACAACCGGGTACTTACCATGCCTGTATTATTTAAGTTGGGGAGAGTGGACATTTACTGAATCACACGAAAGCAGCAGGGGTGGCCAATCCCAAGGCACCTGCAACACATTCCACCAATCACACTAACGTGGCCTGGGCAGCCCGTCAGTCACAGGGAGTGAACAATCACAGACGTGGGTCCCCCTGCCCGTCAGACATGGGTCCCGACTACACCCTTAGCCTGACGTACATGGGAGTCGTCAATTAGTGCTGAGCCGCAGGCAGGATATAAACTTTCAGTGGGCCGGATTCTGGCCTGTGGGCCATATGTTGCACAATCCTGCTCTAGAAACTCTTGCCCTCTCTGCCCTTGGCAGTATTTCTATTCCAGTCTATATTAGAATAATTAAAGTCCCCCATGGCTACTACTCCAGGGTTTTTGCACCTCTCTGTAATATTCTTGAAAATTTGCTCCTCTATATTTATTTAGAGATACAGCACTGAAACAGGCCCTTCGGCCCACTGAGTCTGTGCTGACCATCAACCACCCATTTATACTAATCCCATATTCCGACCACATCCCCACCTGTCCCTATATTCCCCTACCACCTACCTATACTAGGGGCAATTTATAATGGCCAATTTACCTATCAACCTGCAAGTCTTTGGTGGTGGGAGGAAACTGGAGTACCCGGCGAAAACCCACGCAGACACAGGGAGAACTTGCAAACTCCACACAGGCAGTACCCAGAATTGAACCCGGGTCGCTGGAGCTGTGAGGCTGCGGTGCTAACCACTGTGCCGCCCAAACTATCTTTCCCACTAGTTGGGAATTGTTATGATCCTGTAGTTTTTTTTCGGGAAGAATGCAGTATGCTTTAAGGCTGGGAAAAGGAGCCATACTGCTTTAAGGCAGCAGGCTCCAGAAGCTGAGTCAAAGAATGCATTTTCATTGCCCCGGGATACAGCCATTCAACTATGATTCAAAGGGTGCATTCTCGTTGCCTTGGATACAGCCACTCAGACTGAGCATCGAGAGAAACATTTGTTACAATTTAATTTTGAACTGGCTTATAGTGGAAAAAACAGCCTATTCTAACAGAGGACAGACAGACAGCTGTGCGTTAGCCCCTGAAAAGAGAAACAGACCATTTAAACTGAAGGAAGACAATTTAGTCTTTATTTATTATTCTCTCTCAAAATTCTAAAACGTCAAGCCAAAACAGAGATCTCTGATAATTTAAACTGAAGGAAGGGAAGTTAGACTGTGACAATCAGTTATCCCTCAAAAAAAATTCCAAAGCCAAATTGATTCATTAAAAAGTGTTTGCAAGTTGTTAGTTGTTGAAATTCATCGCTGGAGAAGGAGCAACAATTTCAACTTCTGGATTATACTACGGACTGTTCTACTGTTGAAGAACCTTTTTATTCCCATCGGACGGTTGTGAGGACTTCAAGTAACCTTGGACTGTACCTCATCTGGTAGGAGCATACATTTGCAAAGACTTTAATTTTTTTCTGTTTTAAATGTTTATATATCTTCGTAGTGTTTAAGAATTTAGTTTTTCTAATTAAACAGTTAATTTGTTGATTTATAGACAACTGGTTTGGTTAGCCTCATTCGGGGGTTAATAGTTGGTACAATTTGGCTGGGTCTTTCTTTAATTTGGAAAAAATGATGTTAGGTGATCTGTGGAGGGACAGGATTGAATTAACAGTACGTTTCTCCCACCACAATCAGAATCGTATATTTTGATTGGCGGCTTTGACTGGAGCGATTGGTCGTAACAAGAATACACCCAGAAATATAATGGTACCTCTCTGGTTTCTTAACTCTAACCAAATAGATTCGGTCCTTGATCCCTTTAGGACATCCTCTTTCTCCAACACAATAATATTCTTTTTAATCAATACTGCCAGCCCTTCCCCTTTTTTCCTTCCTTATCTTTCTTGTACACCTTGTATCCAGGAATGCTTAGTATCCAGTCCTGTTGTTTTTTGAGACAGGTCTCCATTATCACTTTGACATCATATTCCCATGGGCCTATCTGCTCACCAACCTTATTTATCATGTTTCGTCCATTTACATACATGCACTGTAAACCTGAACTAGATCTCATTGTATTCCCTCCTACTCTGACCCCACATTATATCTTGCTATTTCTTACTCTAGTGCTAGGTTTCTCCCAATTTTTTATGCACATTGTTTCTCTCTACTAATGCTATATCCTGGTTCCTATCCCCCTGACAAATTATTTGAAACCCTCCCACAGCACTAGCAAACCACTCCGCGAGGAGATTGGTCACGGCCCTTTTGAGGTGTCATGCAGGCCCCCACCTGCCATGAATGAGGCACATTAATTTCACCACATGGACAATAAATTTGAAATTGTTGCTGGGAAGAGAAGGCCTATTACAAGGGGTTGCCAAGCCACTGGCTGGAAGGACATTTTTGCATATTAACAGACACTACTTGGAACGAAGGACCATTCCCTGACCCACCCAATACACAAAGCCAGAAGTGGTTATACCAGTCACGTGACTACCCTGCTGGTCAAATTGGGGAGTTTTAAATTGTAGAGACAGTGTTTGAACTGGCAGAAAGCTCTGTGCTCCTGGATTGAAAATACCTCCTTCCCTTCTGTCTGCTCCCACAGAACTGAAACCCACTGAAGACACATGAACCCCAACAGAGAATTGTCTCCTACAGTGAACAAGGTTTAGAAAGAATACTGGGCCCCAACGAAAAGCAAGATCAACCTACAAAAGGACTCTACTGTGAGCTCGAAGAACTGTAACAAACTCTTCAGGTATTGCCTCAACTTTTCCACTTTATTTTTTTTCTTTTTCTTTTTTCTGCCCCTATCTGCATGTGTGTATCACATATGCATGCACACATGGGCGCATCGTGTATCCATAGGCATTAACCGAATTAGAGTTTAAGCTTAAGTTTAATAAATTTCACTTTTCTTCTTTAAACCTGAGAAAGTCTGTTGTGTTCATTTCTTTGCCTCATAGTTGGAAAGCAGTGAACAAGGATTCACCAAGGGGGAGCTCAAAACACGGTGTGTTTAAAATTAAACCCTGTTACAGTAAGACCAGGTGAAGGTTGAGAGGGACCCCTAGACACATTTCTCACCTGGTCGTAACAGAGGTGAAGCCCGCCTGGGCCTGCATAGGTCCCACCTTCCCCAGAACTGGTCCTAATTGTTAATTGTATATCAACTGTGTGTATTTATATTCATGTGGAAGGCATTAATTGAGGACTTATAAACAGACACTTACTGAAACTGGGGTGTGGTTGAGTTAGAAGGTGTATGCTTGTAATGGTTCACTCTGGAAATAAATGTAAGACTGAGTAAAGATTGGTTCCAATATCAGCCTTCACCAACTAGCTTTCTGGAGTATAACACTAATGTCCCAGTGATCTAAAGCCCTCCCCTCCGCACCATCTCTCCGGCCATGCATTTATCTGCACTATCCTCCTATTTTTATACTCACTAGCGTGTGGCACTGACAGTAATCTGCTGATTACTACCTTTGAGGTCTTGCTTTTTAGTCTGTGTCCTAGCTCCCTAAAATCTGCCTGAAGGACCTCATCCCTCTTTCTATGTATGTTTTTGCTACCAATAAGGACTACAACCTCAGACTGGTTGGAGAGTGAGATGCAACTCAGAGGGTTCCTACGCTACCTGCCTGTTTCTCTTTGACTGTCTGGCAGTCACCCATACCCTCTCTGCCTGCATGCCCTTAAGCTGTAGAGTGACCACCTCCAGAAGCATGTATCCATGTATCTCTCAGCCTCATGGATGCACTGCAGTGTCTCCAGCTGCTGCTCAAGCTCCAAAACCCAGAGCTTCAGCTGTTCCAGCTGATGACACTTCCTGCACATATGGTTGTCCAGTACTCAAGAAGCATTCTGCAGTTCCCACCATTCCACAGGACTGAGATACCCTTCCCACCTCTATTTATTAGATAATTAACTAATTTAATAGAAATAAACTTAAGACTTTAATATAAACACTCATCAGCTATTCACAAATCAGCTCCTTTCCTTCTGCTGAGATCACTTTATGTTATTGGTAGATTAACTTAAATATTTTACTTATTTATTATCGATATGTCTCAGATTTTAATTTAATGAAAAATTAGGAACCCTTTAATGTTACTATCCCTCTATTTAATTTTAACTTTATCCCCTAGATCTGATTAAACACTGATCATAATTATATGATAAATTAGCCAATATTCAAAGCAGAAAATATAAGTTAGAGTTTATATATTTAATCAAATTGGCTTATTTTTAATGTTTGTATGAATTAATCTAGATTCCATTATAGATTGATTAAATTAAATGCATACCAGTAGACTCAATCCTATGCGCCTCCTTCTGCTGTAACATTACTATGCAATTTTTTCCTCCCGTTCAGTTCACAGATTCAGAGTCACCCTCACGAACTGCTCTGCTCCGCTTTCAGCCTCAGTTCTTCTACCACTCCGATCTCAGTCTCACCCTCTCTGAACGGTTTCAGCCTCGCTGTTTATACCACTCCACTCTCAGCCTTGCCCTATCTTACCACTCTGCTCTCAGCCTCACTCTCTCTGACTGCCTCCCACTTGCTACATTTTTTTATTTTATAACCAGTAGACTGCTTTTGGAATGGGCTGTGAGAATTTGCAATTTTTGCATCTTTCCCTTCCATTTCAATCACCTTCTTGAGATCATGCTTGGAAATTATGGTTTCCAATGAATAATTTCAGCTGACACATCTCATCATATCTCAGTCTGTTCCCATTCTAATTTGTTGAAGGCCACAAATTGGGCATAGTGACCTCCATGTCCACGTTTGCAATCTGCCATCCCATTGACCAAAGCTTGGCATCAGGGTGACTAATTTGATAATAATTACCCCAATCAAGTACAATAAGTACTCGAGGCATAGACCTCACAGGTTTGGCCGAATTTTATGAGCCCTCTGGCGTCGGGGGTCATGGCGGGAGTGGGGGGTGGCGGGGCCTGGAAATTTCTTCTGGGAGTGAACGGCCATGACCTCAGACCCTGAGAAGGCCCCGCCGTATTTTACCAGCGGTGGCAAGGCCTCGGTGCAGCCCCCTCACCGCCTTCATTTCAATATTAAAATTAAGTTAAAAAGTTGCAAATCAACTCACCTTGTCCCGGCAGCCATCCCACATTGATATTCCAGCCGCCAGCTGGAACTCCCAAAACCTTCAGAATTCTGTTCGGAGTTCCAAGGCGTGACACCAGTGGGGTGGGATGATGAGTGAAATTATCAAGGGGGGCAGGGTGGGGGGGGGTGCGGTGAAAACACTTTTTATTGGCTGTGGGGATGGTGGGAAGGGGTTGAAGGGCAAAGGTAATGAGGTTGGGGGGAAGTTCGCGTTGCAATAAAGTTTATTTAATGTCGTTGGCCCTAAAAGAAACATTGGCAGGGTGGGTGGGGGCAGCGATGTTGTTGAAAGTGCCTCCAGCTTTGATTAAAATTTTTAAATCACATTCACAATAATATCCTTTTAAAATTTAAATGTCACTGAAGGGCTTGAAGCCCTTTAAAAATGAAGTTGGTGCCTGCTCGGTGGCGATGGATGCCATTGCCAGAGATGGTGCGGTTGCCCTCGATGCCGCTTCATGTCTTCCATTTAAGTGAGCCGCTGTGCTCAGCAACAGCGCGTTCGCGCCTGAAGACCGCCGGGATCGGAGTCCGCTGCCGCGATTCACGACGCACACATAAAATTCAGCCCATTGTCTTGTAGTGTTTGTGTGTGTGCTGGTCCTTTGTATAATGCACACAAGTGAAATGTATGTGTGAAGATTGCAAAAGTATCCTAACATTACTTTTAAAAAAAAAGGCAATGCTCTTCAGTATTTTTCTAGACTTTATTGTGAAATTAAACTTTAAACAAACTCCTGTGTATATTTGTGATTTTTATCAATCAGATAGTAAAGGAAAAAATAAGCAAAAGGTACTAATTCACAATTCATAAGACCTCATGAAAGAAATGCCCAATGCTAATTGAAACAGCAAGGTAAATTTCGAAAATAAGTTTTGAAAAATGACCGAAAACAAATGAATACACAATGAAATTAAAACAGGAACTTTTCATTCGCAGTGCAAACATTTTATAAAATGACTTTTCCTCCATTAATTACAACCTGTGTTAGTTTATTGAAGAGGCAAGAAATGTTACTTCATTTTTAGTTCTACTGATGCTTTTACAAAGCAGTATTTATTGCCAATCCCTAACAAGTTCCTCTCCCTAAAGGATATTAGTGAACCAGTTGAATTTTTACAACAGAATCAAAGACATTATTGATGGTCATTATTTTTGTGCCAGACCACAGATTAAAAAATTTATTGAATTTCACACCACAACTTACCAAGAAAGAATCTGAGCTTGTGACATCTGTGCTGGTAGTCTAGTACCAAAACTATATCCACTTGACTTTCAGAAATGCAAAATTAGTGTCTCAAACATTAACTGTTTATTTTGGAAGCTAAATAATGTTTCATTTAGTTTTTTATTAAAATGTTACATTTTAAAATCTTAATGTATTTCACTGAAACATAATCCATTTTTGCAGATATAAATTGCAAAAGCAGTATTGTGCCTGCTGTTCATCTATATCTCGGTTGCCCATTTTCTGAGATCTGATTGGTTTGTGGTAACCAGGTGTCCTTGAGTGTATTATTAGTTACATGTTTAATAGGAATCAACCTGTGCTCCACCCTTATTTGCTTCCTAGATAGTCCCTATGTGGAGCCACCTGTACTAATGAGGCAGTGGTTTTCCTCTCAACTGCTTGCTGTGTCCTAGCTTCTCACGACCTTACCTTCTTAGAGTTATTATTTGGGAGCCAGTCTCACCCAGTCCCAATGCCAGCTCCAGTTTTTAGTTTGTACCAATACTTTTACAGCTCCAGGTCCCAATTTTCCCTGCTGTTCATCCTCAGTGGCAATTCCAGGACACAAGCACTGGCCCCCCAACATGAAAGGCAAATTCAGTCTCCACCCCCTACTCCATTGAACCTAGCCCTGACTCTCTCCTAGCCTAAAGCTTCCCTTTAGTACACACGTTTGGCAGGCCACGGTGATGGTGGGCTGGGGGAGGAGATTGTGTATGAAGGGGGTCCAAGGAGGTGGGTTGTTTGCTGGCAGGGGCTCTCTGTGGGCCACAGATTGTCCACAGAGGAGGGCATCCCCCAAGCCTGCAGCGAGGTTGCCTTACTTTACTAGATGACCTCCCAGCATGGCGAGGACCTCCCACCTGCCGCTGGCCTAATGCCAGTGGCGGGGAAGGGGTGCAGAGACCCTTAAGTGGCTGTTAATCAGCCTCCTAAGGGCTTCAATTGGCCTCTGGGTGGGAAGGCTGTCTTCGGCCTATGCCATCCCCGATAAAATTGTGGTGCGATGGGCCCTCCATCCCCTACTTCTGTTGCAGTTCTATGGGCCCCCCCACCTCCTAGCCCATCTCCAGAGGGCCATAAAATTCAGCTTCCATGTGCAAAAGCAAAGTGTTAATTTTTTTAATATATAAAATGTTAATGTGGGTGTCTGATTTACTAGCTTTAGTTAATAGGAGGTTATTATTGCAATAACAATGGTTGAATAACTTTTTCAAAACACTATTATTGAAAATAATCTTCTATTCCTTCAAGCAAGAGCTGGACACGTTTCTGGATAACACAGAGACCACCTCATACAAAAAGTAGGTCCAGAATAAAATTCAGACCAGACTGTGCTCCTGGACTATTTTTGATCAACTATGGGGGTGGGACAGGAGCTACCCAGATTTTTTTCCCAAATTGCCCAGATTATTTACCCGCTGGAAATCCTGAATTTTAACTTTTTCTATCGAGCAGGTAGCCATGGCACCCACCCAAAGCTGGCAGGATCTCTCTTTACAAATACATGTTATTAGGACCTGACTGAAGGCCTGAGTGAGGAAGCCGCTGTAGCTTTCCCACTAGGTGAAGGCAGTGTGAAGGGAAGCTGGGACCACAAGAGGCCAAAGCAGGTAACTTACTTTTAATTTCCTTGGGGGGCCAGGAAGAGCAGAAGTGCTCCTCCAGACATCCCTTGTTGTGGATTCTTACCCCCTCCCCCAATCCTGAATGTGACATTTCTGTCAGATGGTACCCAAAGCTGACCCCACCACCTACCTGGTGTCAGTGGGTGACCTCCGCACCACAAGATCTTCTGCCACTTCACGTCAATTCCTAGTGGGAAGTCAGTCAGCTGGATTTAAATGAAATCCAGATGGTAAAATATCTTGGTTCTCATGATGAAATCAATTAGGATAATTTTTTATGCTTTGGATGCGGTCCTGAATCTAGCCTCGATTAATAGGTTAAAAATCTTGGGGGTCAAATTGGTCTACCTCAGCAGTGTGGAACTGGCTCGTAGCAAATTGGCAGCAGATTATTCAACCCACCCGATCTTTCCACTGAAATTCACATCACTGAGATCACTGATATGAGGAAAAACATACAAGATACAACATGGCTGATATGTTAGACTGTTGGATTGAAATAACAATGCATAATGTTAGCAACAAACATACCATATTCTTAAGAAATTTCTATGTTCACTATTTTAAATGAAAGTACTAACTGGTTTGAAATAAATGGTTAATATCTTTGTTTAATAGTGCACGTAGGAATTTCAGATTATCACGTTAACACATTGCTGACCAATATCAGAAACACCTATCATGCAAATGGGTCTGATGTCACTATAGGATAAATTCATTGATCCACGCTGTGAACAGGGAGCCATGCTTGAACAAAAATGTGGGTTGGAGGTGGGGCTACTACACTACTGAGCAGATTCTCTGCTCTGCACCCTTCAAATGAGGCTTCCAACTAGAATGACGAATAGGTGAATTTATCTTTGCATTCACAAAAGCAAACTTATACCAGTTTATGAACATCAGCAGTACTATAAGATTATATTAGTACCTTCAACAAGTTTATTTTTAATGATAGTGCGCAGTTGTGAATTAAACAGGATATGAAATCAGATATGATATCAGATTCATATTATAGCTTTTTAGCAGCATATTAGTATAAACTATGGAGTACATTTTCTACTTTTGTGTTCCTGCTACAAAGCCTTGTCTACAGAGAGTGCATATTGGAAAATGGATAACACAAAGCCCTGATTTTCTTTTTTCAACTAATTTAAATTTATGGAACAAAATATTTATTATGTTCTTTGTTAAACATTACTTTCAAATTTTGGGGGGATTAAAACTTAACAGGAAGCTAACCCCCTGTGGCTCAACTAGGAAATGCACAACCCTGAACCATACAGACCAAGATGCACAGTCAATGCTAAATAAACTGTAAAAACACTACGGTTTACCTTTGTGCTTCTGGATCTATGCAGGAAAAGAGAGTCAGGGTTCCCACACCTGGTTGCTGTTCAGTGTTCATTGTGCAAAATTGCACTTGTGCAGATGTCAGATGAGCACAGGAGAATAGCCCATTAGCAATCAATATCTAAGGTCAAATATGAAGAATGGCTATTGGGGTGAACAATCGGAGGACTACAGATGCCCCAACATGACTCCTGGAGAAATGGAGAGGAAATTGAGGGAAGGGGAAATCACAGCATGAAATATGAAGTGTGATAGAAACAATCAAAGTTCCTCATCACCAACTTTATCAATTGCCAAAGAATACGCTATGTTCTTTTTTTTATTTCGAGCAGCATGTCCAACCTGAAAGAAGAGTAAACCTGCAAATAAGGAAAAGAATATGCTGACAGGAGCTGTCATGAAAGACCAACCAAACTGAACTTTAAGCTTTGGATCTGGGCATGATTTATTTGGTTCAATGATCTGGTCCACCACAGCAACGAGAGCTTGAATCCAATAGGTGTACATAATAATGGAAAAAGTGGACAAAATACCTGAAAACAAAAATAATTGTAATCAATGCAGTAGGAAGGCATAGATATTTCTATGTTTCATTTCTTTATCAAGATTTCTTACAGTTACCTACCATGTAAGGAATTGTTTTTGAAGCTACAAGTGAAAGCTAGCAGGTTTTACTGTGATGGTAGTGATACTAGAAGGTTCAATTGTCACTATTTTCCCTTATATTTTTGAACAGACCCAGTGCATATATCTACACATCTGCATGTCAGAAATAATACTTTATAGTTCTTGGAAAATCTGCTGATAATATAGTTCTGTATGTGCAATCTGTTTTAGGTTGAATAAGTCCACAATGGAGGAAAATCTTGTGTGATATTTTGTAAATAAATAAATTAGCACTTAGCTTTGTTGGCCTTTTCAATCTTCAGAACAGCTTATTTTGATAGGGTAGCCATAGTGGGTGCCCTGCTTAGACCACATTTCAAAGACCATCAGGGTCCCTTTGATATGATAGGACCCAAATTTACATACATGTTAGGAGGGTCCTGTTTGTTTTAGGTAGGCACCTTATTAATTGCCAAAAGCAGTGACAGTAAAAACACCTGCTTACTGACCTGGTCATTTTGAGAATTCCCCACTTTATTCTAGATCAGCATACCACCTACTACATTTGAGGTTATGCACCACCCTGTACATTTGTTTGGATGCATGCCAAAAAGGTGGTTAGAATAGTGATTTTAGACCCAGTAAATAAAGATTACAAAAGCGCAGACCAGCAGAAAGCCAAGAATATTTTATTGCCCAAAGTCCAATTTTAAACCTTACATAATTTTGGCCAAAAATGATATATACCTGAAAAATAGCTCCAAGATCTCTCTTATCAAAGCTAGTGGGATATTTGGGCAAATTTATCACTGATCCCTTTAGTTTAGTTTTTTTAGTTTAGTTTAGTTTAGTGATACAGCACTGAAACAGGCCCTTCGGCCCACCGAGTCTGTGCCGACCATCAACCACCCATTTATACTAATCCTACACTAATCCCATATTCCTACCACATCCTCACCTGACCCTATATTTCCCTACCACCTACCTATACTGGGGACAATTTATAATGGCCAATTTACCTACCAACCTGCAAGTCTTTTGGCTTGTGGGAGGAAACCGGAGCACCCGGAGAAAACCCCTGCAGACACAGGGAGAACTTGCAAACTCCACACAGGCAGTACCCAGAATTGAACCCAGGTCGCTGGAGCTGTGAGGCTCCGGTGCTAACCACTGCACCACTGTGCTGCCTTTAGGTGAACCTGTTTGAATTAGAATTAGAACATTACAGCGCAGTACAGGCCCTTCGGCCCTCGATGTTGCGCCGATCATCTGACCTACACTATTCCATTTTCATCCATATGTCTATCCAATGACCACTTAAATGCCCTTAAAGTTGACGAGTCTACTACTGTTGCAGGCAGGGCGTTCCACGCCCCTACTACTCTCTGCGTAAAGAAACTACCTCTGACATCTGTCCTATGTCTTTCACCCCTCAACTTAAAGCTATGTCCCCTCGTGTTTGCCATCATCATCCGAGGAAAAAGACTCTCACTATCCACCCTATCTAACCCTCTGATTATCTTGTATGTCTCTATTAAGTCACCTCTCCTCCTCCTTCTCTCTAACGAAAACAACCCCAAGTCCCTCAGCCTTTCCTCGTAAGACCTTCCTTCCATACCAGGCAACATCCTAGTAAATCTCCTCTGCACCCTTTCCAAAGCTTCCACATCCTTCCTATAATGCGGTGACCAGAGCTGCACGCAATACTCCAGGTGCGGCCTCACCAGAGTTTTGTACAGCTGCATCATGACCTCGTGGCTCCGAAACTCGATCCCCCTACTAATAAAAGCTAACACACCATATGCCTTCTTAACAGCCCTATTAACCTGGGTAGCAACTTTCAGGGATTTATGTACCTGGACACCAAGATCTCTCTGCTCATCTACACTACCAAGAATCTTCCCATTAGCCCAGTACTCTGCATTGCTGTTACTCCTTCCAAAGTGAATCACCTCACACTTCTCCGCATTAAACTCCATTTGCCATCTCTCAGCCCAGCTCTGCAGCCTATCTATGTCCCTCTGTACCCTACAACACCCTTCGACACTATCCACAACTCCACCGACCTTCGTGTCATCCGCAAATTTGCTGCATTTCCAACTTTCAAATTTTGATACCAGATGAATAAATATTTTCATGGTGTCAGTCTCAATGGAGCTTGCTGAATGCTCGGGCTCAGCGGTGATATTCACTTCTTTAATATTTTACTTGCAGCCTTGGTAGTTTTCACAGCAGATTCCTTCTTATTAACTGCCTTGATCGCACTTACAGCCATAGTTTGTCTCATGTCACAGACAGCAAACCTCCAAGAGGTGGTCTACACTTCAATATAGGGAATATATATAACCTACAAATTCTCTGTAAAGTATCTGTCTGACTAGTAGACCTGAGCCAGGAATTTCCTCAGAGCTCCTCCCTCTCGCTGCTGTAACATTGCAGTGTGTAGCAGAAACCCTGCTTACACAAGTAAAAGGAACTTCATTGAGCTATGTGAATAGGTTCCGTATACAGTGCATATATATGGGGACGTAGTCTCAATCTGTCCCTTATAGTTCTCTTAGCAATCTGTGAACTTTGAAGAAAAAATATTTGTAGCAGAACATGATGAGAAAGAAATGCAGTAGAATTCTAAGAAAATGCCTTTGTGTAAATATATTAGGTCTCCTTTTTGTTGCATGGGCTGGAAAATTTACTACCATTATTACATGCACACCCTCATTGACTGACAGTTGACAGTCCCTACCAATCCCTACTCCATATTGCAGATCTTCCTGCAGTATCCAACAGAAACATAAAACCATGGCAAAAGTTAAAGATTGAAATGTATTCTTAAATTTGTTTTCCTTACTTCGAGGCAGAGAAAAGATGAGGATCATTGTTGGACATCCTGCAGTTTTGTATGCTGGGCATTTTGAAGAGTTAAAGTATAACAGTTGAACCTCTTTGTATCATAGAGCAACAGACTTTCCAAGATAACCAGGATAGCTTTGAAATGTCATGAAAAGAGTGCACAGATTGTCTACTGCTTTTAAAGTTTGAAGTGTTATATATAAAAGTGCATATGCAAGGAAATATATGACAGTACTGATCTCAGTCATGAGTGATTAAGGTGTAACTTTGGATGCTAGCACAATAATCATTGGTAGAGGAATCTCTTAACTATAGTATAGTAAGATAATGTTTAATAATGCATGACCTTCAAAGGGGTTAAAACAGTTAGATTAGAAAGTCTTGTTTGGGGGCAGATGCTTTGGAGAAAATAACTACAACAGGTTACATGAATGGACTGCCTTCAAAAGGATTTGGGAATAGGTAGATCGTAAGGGCTTATCTGTGGCATGTAGCTTTGATGCAGACAAATATATTGGGCTGAATTGTACGAGCCCCTCGATGTCGGGGGTCATGGCAGTAGGGGCCCGTAAAATTCTGCTGGGAGCGGCCGGCCTCGACCCCCGATGTCGAGAAGGCCCTGTTGGATATTAGTGGCAGCGGCAAGGCCTCGGTGTGCACCCCCCCTCACCCACCCCACCGCCCCATTCGCTTGGTGGCGGGGCCTTCATCTGAATATTTAAATGAGCATTAATGAAATGCAAATTAACTCACCTGCTGACAGCGGCTGTCCCACGCCGATTTTATGTTCCACCTGACGTGACTTGTGCGCCTTTGGGACTCTGTTGGCATTCCAAGGCAAGACACTGGTGTGGGGGGGGAGGAATAAAATTATCAGGAGAGGAGGGGTGGGGGATTGGGGAAAACACTTTTTGTTGGCTGTGGGGATGGAGGGAAGGGGTTGAAGGACAAATGTGAGAAGGTTGTGGGGTGCAGTTCGGATCGGGAAGAAAATAAGTTTTGTGAATATTCTTTCTTTCTTTTTTTTCTTTTGGGCCTCCTTATCTCGAGAGACAATGGATACGCGCCTGGAGGTGGTCAGTGGTTTGTGAAGCAGCGCCTGGAGTGGCTATAAAGGCCAATTCTGGAGTGACAGGCTCTTCCACAGGTGCTGCAGAGAAATTTGTTTGTTGGGGCTGTTGCACAGTTGGCTCTCCCCTTGCGCCTCTGTCTTTTTTCCTGCCAACTACTAAGTCTCTTCGACTCGCCACAATTTAGCCCTGTCTTTATGGCTGCCCGCCAGCTCTGGCGAATGCTGGCAACTGACTCCCACGACTTGTGATCAATGTCACACGATTTCATGTCACGTTTGCAGACGTCTTTATAACGGAGACATGGACGGCCGGTGGGTCTGATACCAGTGGCGAGCTCGCTGTACAATGTGTCTTTGGGGATCCTGCCATCTTCCATGCGGCTCACATGGCCAAGCCAATATAGGGCAATGAAAAGACCATTGGTGAGGGGTTGGGAAAGAGCCTCCATCTCCTAAATGTTTATTTTTATAAAATTATGTCTAATACACCTTTAAAAATTTAAATATCACTGAAGGGCTTGCCCTGGAGCCTACGTGGTAGCGCCAGACACCGTTGTCGGGCTGCTGCAGCTGCCCCCTTATATCATCGGGAGCGGCGCTCCACCCCCTCAATTTAAGGCAGCCTCCATGAGTAGTACCGTGGGGGCTGTGCGGCAGCACTTCCGTGTCAGAAGGCTACTGCCTTCACAGTGCTGATAAAATGCAGCCCATTGTGTATAAAGGAGCATGGTTTTCAATAGCTCTTCAAAGAGCTCCTAAAATACAGGAACTGAAAAGCGACTCTCTCTGTATATAGTTAGCGTGATCACTACTGTATTTGAATAATGTCTGTTCCGTCTACTCCACCAACACGTGTCTTGTGCTTACTCAAAGTGTTTTGTTGCGAAAGAGAGAAGGAAGAAGGTTGAATGCTAACAATCATATTAAAATAAACAACTATACTCAAACAAGTAAGTTCTTTCCAAAATGAACTGCCATTTCATGAACAGGATCACTCATTTCCTGTTCCTATTTACAATTCAATGCAGAGACACAAAATTTCACATACCAGCCAAAACAAAAAGTCCTCCTCCTAGTATATACAGGGAATCACGTTCTTGGAAAGCTTCATAAACAATGAGCCCAAATCCAATTCCAATAGTGAATACAGACAACACAATCAGCACACTCCAGGAATGACGAAAACCTACAAAAACAAGTTAACAATTAGATCTAACATTGTAGATATCAAACAGAATTATCAGAGGCTTCAAGTTACCAGTTAAACAAAATAGTGATTTATGTTCTTTGAGCATTAACCAGCTGATGTCATTGAAATAAGGTCACAATGGAATCCCACAGTTACAATGGACCAGATTTTGCTGTAGAGAATGGTGCAACTAATAGCATTCACCATTATTTAAATGTAAATCAGACAGCAACATGCACAGTTAAAATCAGAAATCAGGAAGTTGCTGTCTGAGTTGGCCCTGCTCCTCCAGAAGCTGCACTATAACACTATCTCGCCAGAAACTCAACATTGAAATATAGGGAACAGCATGAAGTTGCTGTACTCATATGATATGTACTCACTAAACTCACCAGAAAGTTAGGGCTTGTCCATTCCAGTGTAAGTACATATTTAATGGCATGATAAATCTTCATTACTGCCAAATAACATCTCTGGCACTGAAAATTAACTTTTACAAGTATAGAATCTCATTTTTTCATGTTTTAATTTTTGTTGGAGATTTAAAGAAGATTTCTTTAATCTCTTATCACTTAAGGGCCTCCTCCTACCGCCACTAATATTTTGCCAGTGGTGACCGGGAACTTCAGCACATGTGAAGGCCACCCAGTAAAACCACTGCCTTAAATATTCACTCCCTCCATTACCGATGCACAGTGCCAGCAATATGTACCATCTACAAGATGCACTGCAGAAACTCCCCACTCCTCCTTTGACAGCACCTTCCAAGCCCATGACCTTTTCCACCTAGAATGACAGGGCGGCAGATGCATGGGAACACCATCACCTGCAAGCTCCTCTCTAATTCACACAACATCCTGACTTGGAACTATATTATCGTTCCTTCACTGTCACTGGGGCAAAATCCTGGAAATCCCTCCCTAACAGCACTGTGGGTGTACCTACACCATATGGACTGCAGTGGTTCAAGAAGCCAGCTCACCACCACCTTCTCAAGAGTAATTAGAGATGAGCAACAAATGCTAGTCTTGCCAACGATGCTCACATCCCATGAATGAATTTTTAAAAAATTACATATTGTATCTGTGCCTAGAGTAATCCAAAACAGTTCCACTGCCCCGTGATCTCCTCATATCCATGTATTTTCCTTTGCTTCAACTATTTATCCAATTTGCCATTAAAAGATGCAATGATCTCTGCATTAACCACTCCCTGTGGCAAAGCATCGCATGCTTCAACAATCTCAATTGCTCACCTCACTCTATTAATGAACATTTTATTTTGATAACCCCATTTTACCCTGTCAAAACAATGTAATTTCAAAAATGGCTTTTAATTCTCTTTTGAGCGCCTCTGCAATAGTCTCAGTGCCTAAATCGCCTCCAATAATTATATTTTCCTGTCCCGAACCTCAATATTGGTGAATCAATGCTGCATTCTATAGTTTTAATGTATATTCTATAATGGGGGAAAATTGTACATAGAACTGTGCCCGAATGAATGTTTATATAAATTTATCATCTCTTCGTTCCTCTCTGCTCCGATTTGTAAAAGTCAAACTTCTGTTTATGGCTTTATCTACCTAAACTCTCAGTGAAATACGAACCTAAGGGCTCCTGTTCCTCCACATACTGGGCAGAATTTTATCCAGCCAACAGGAGCAGGATTGGAGGTGTGAGGGCTGTAAAATCGGGATGGGCGCACTCGCCTGGAAACCCGACGACATCGGTTCCAGATTTTGTCAGCAGTTGGAATGCTTATAAGGTGGCATTACTGCTGCAACACAGTGGGATAGCAATTGGAATTGGTAAACAGCTGGTTAGAATGCATTTGCATTGAATTGAAGCCGATTTTATGGGGGGTTTCCAATTTAGTCAACAGCGCATGGGGGTCACGTATCTTCAAATCCCCAGCTGTTTAAAGATGGCAGCACCAAAGCGAGGTCTCAGTATCATCGCGCAAAGGTTGCCATGGTGACCAGTAGGTAGGGGAAACGAAGACTAATGTCGGCCTGTGGTGCTGGGCTCTCTGCAAGCATGGGCACAGTCTCAGATGCTGGGATCTCTGTAAGGGTGGCTGCTGAGGGTATTAGTGCATCTTCAGAGGGGAGTAGCAATGGGATGATCCCAAGGCAAGATTGTCTCTCCAAGGACAATGCATGGGAGGAGCAGAGACCAGCTGACATGGATCTCATACCCCCAGTCTTTATGGACCCAGCTACCATGCAGGAGCAGCTTAGAGGGAGGAAGCATCAGGATACGGCTGTCCGCACTAGTGAAGCTTGAATAGACGAGACGCTGCAGCCAGCCACACCAAGAATGGCCTATCTGCACAAGAGACTGTACTGGACTCGCCTCAACAACCTGCAAAAAAAAAAAGATGCTGCCTGACCTGCTGAGTATTTCCAGCACTTTCTGTTTTTACTACCTAGTTTATCCTTTCTCTTTTTGAACAAGGGTGTTACATTAGCTATCCTCCAGTCCCACAGCACAATTTGCATAGGTAAAGAAAATGATAAACAATCATAGCCAGATCCTTTGCTATCAGCTCTTTGATTTTTTGCGACAGGTGCAGAACATAAAGGGTCTGGTGACTATTCCACCATGAGTTCTGCTAATTATTTTGGAAACGATTTATTTTCTATAATTAGCTTTATCCTTCTCTAGTATGCCTGTTACCACTGTACTTGTTGACCTACATTGGCACCTGGCCCACCAACACCTCGATTTTAAAATTCTTACCCATGTACTCAAATCCCGACATACCCTCATGCCTCCCTTTCTCTATAATCTCCTCCAGCCCTATAGCCCTCCAAAAACGCTGCATTTCTCCAACTCTTGCCTTGTGCATCCCCACTCCTTTAGCCCACCACTGGTGGCCGTGCCTGCAGCCGTCGAGGCACTAAGCTCTGGAACTCCCTCCTTAAATCTCTCTGCCTCTCGATGTCTGTCTTCTTCTTTAAGATGCTCTTTAAAAGCTATCTCTGACCAAACTTTTAGTCACCCATCCTAATATCTCCTTTTTTGGCTCAGGGTCAGATTTTGTCTGAATTACACACCTGCGAAGCACCATAGGATGTTTTACTATGTTAAAGATGCTATATAAATGTAAGTTGTTATTATAGTACACCATGTTCTCACTTCAACCATCATTTCAAAAAAACCATCAATATTTATTTTATAGCTTGGCTATAACTCATCCTCCTCAATTAGTCTCCCTCTTTCATCCTTGAATGACACTACCCTCTGTTTAATTATTCTTTTAATTTTTAGATGTTGGCTATGTCATTTTATGGGCTGGATTTAGTGCAGGAGATGGGGAAGCCTGTCTCTGCATTTGTCCACCCCTCCGAAGCGATCCTCTGGTCTTTTGCTGTCAAATTAAGGGGGAAAGTTCCCTGTCCCTTTAAAGACTTAATAGGGAGGGGGATCCTGCCCCCAAGAGCTGCCGGCCAATCACAGTGCCAGCAGCTCATCAGTATGAGCAGCGCCACTGAGAGGGGCGACCACTTTCGGTACGGAAGAGGCCTCGGACCCAAGCCCTGCACTGGAACCCCAGAGAAAGGGTAGGTGAGGCGGGGTCATCGGGCCAGTACAGAAGGCTCCAGCAAGGGAGGATAAGGGTATGGGTGTTCAGTCCACAGCGAGGAGGGTCTTGGGGGACAGTTGTTTCCAGTGGGGGTCCTCTGTGGGCCACAAATTGCTCATGGAGGAGGGACCCCACTCCCACCACCCCAAGCCTGCAGGGTGAGCACCTCATTTTCCAAGATATCCTTTTTGCACAGCGGAGGCCTCCCACTGCTGGTAAGATCCCATCTGTGGCGGGAAGAGACCCTTAAGTGGTCGTCATAGGCCATCTAAGGGCCTCAGTTGGCCTTTGAGGCCATCATAGGCGATCCCGCCCCCTGGAGAATCGGAACCAGGAATCCTGGTGTCGGGTTCCATGGCGGGTGATTCTGCCCCAATTCTCCAGCCCACTCCACCACAAAACCCGTCGTACGGATGAGAACAAGATCCAGCCCTACAATATTTTCTAGTTTATATTCCCTTTTAGCCTTTCTGTTTTTTCATCTCCTTACTACACTTTCTATATTCATCAAGGATATCTTTAGTATTGTTTGTTCTAACTTTATCATGTGCTCCATTTCAAGTTTTAGTTTAGTTTTTATCTGCATTTATTGAAAGAACGCTAACCATTTTGATGTCCCAACACCCTTCGATTTAAGCTCACCCATAGGATACAATATCGGTGGGAAAGCTGGCAATTAATACCCATCGTTCGCGGTTTGCTAGGTCACTACAGAGGACAGGTTAGGAGTCAACTACATTGTTGTGTGACTAAAGTCACAAATAGGCCAGATAACAGGTTTCCTTCTATAATGGCCATCAGAAAACATGTCTTTTTTCAACAATCTGAAAGCTTCATGGACATTTTTATTAACACCAATTTTTCATTTCCAGTTTCTTTTATATACATAGAAACATTAAAAATAGGAGCAGGAGTAGGCCATTCGGCCCTTCGAGCCTGCTCCGCTATTCATTATGATCATGGTTGATCATCCAACTCAGTAATCTGTTCCCGCTTTCGCCCCATACCCTTTGATCCCTTTAGACCCAAGAGCTATATCTAACTCCTTCTTGAAAACATACAATGTTTTGGCCTCAACTGCTTTCTGTGGTAGCGAATTCCACAGGCTCACCACTCTCTGGGTGAAGAAATTTCTCCTCATCTCTGTCCTGAAAGGTTTACCCCGTATCCTTATGACCCCTGGTTCTGGACTCCCCCACCATCGGGAACATCCTTCCTGCATCTACCCTGTCAAGTCCTGTTAGAATTTTATAGGTTTCGATGAGATCCCCCCTTGCTCTTCTGAACTCCAGCGAATATAATCCTAACCGACTCAATCTCTCCTCATATGTCAGTCCCACCATCCCAGGAATCAGTCTGATAAACCTTCACTGCACTCCCTCTGTAGCAAGAACATCCTTCCTAAGATAAGGAGACCAAAACTGCACACAATATACCAGGTGTAGCCTCACCGAGGCCCTGTATAATTGCAGCAAGACATCCCTGCTCCTGTAATAAAAGCAAAATACTGCGGATGCTGGAAATCTGAAACAAAAACAAGAAATGCTGGAATCACTCAGCAGGTCTGGCAGCATCTGTGGAAAGAGAAGCAGAGTTAACATTTCGGGTCAGTGACCCTTCTTTGGAAGAAAGGTTCCGAAGAAGGGTCACTGACCCGAAACGTTAACTCTGCTTCTCTTTCCACAGATGCTGCCAGACCTGCTGAGTGATTCCAGCATTTCTTATCCCTGCTCCTGTACTCGAATCCTCTCGCTATGAAGGCCAACATACCATTTACCTTTTTTACCGCCTGTTGCACCTGCATGCTTACCTTCAGCGACTGGTGTACGATAACACCCAGGTCTCGCTGCACATTCCTCTCTCTCAGTTTATAGCCATTCAGATAACAATCTGCCTTCCTGTTTTTGCCACCAAAGTGGATAACCTCACATTTATTCACATTATACTGCATCTGCCATGCATTAGCCCACTCACTCAACTTGTCCAAATCATCCTGAAGTCTCTCTGCATCCTCCTCACAACATACCCTCCCACCCAGTTTTGTGTCATCTGCAAATTTGGAGATATTACATTTAGTTCCCTCATCCAAATCATTAATGTATATTGTGAATAGCTGCGGTCCCAGCACCGATCCCTGCGGTACCCCGCTAGTCACTGCCTGCCATTCGTAAAAAGACCCATTTATCCCTACTCTTTGTTTCCTGTCCACCAACCAATTTTCTATCCATTGCAATACACTACCCCCAATCCCATGCGCTTTAATTTTACATGCTAATCTCTTATGTGGGACTAGCATGTAAAATCTCTTATGTAGGACTTTGTCGAAAGCCTTCTAAAAGTCCAAATAAACCACATCCACTGGCTCCCCCTCATCAACTCTACTAGTTACATCCTTGAAGAATTCTAGTAGATTTGTCAAACATGACTTCCCTTTCGTAAATCCATGCTGACTCTGCCAGATTCTACCATTGTTCTCTAAGTGCTCTGCTATAAAATCTTTGATAACGGCCTTTAGAATTTTCCCCACTACTGACGTCAGGCTGACTGGTCTATAATTCCCTGCTTTCTCTCTACCTCCCTTTTTAAATAGTGGGGTTACATTAGCTATCCTCCAATCTGTAGGAACAGTTCCAGAGTCTAAAGAATCTTGGAAGATGACCACCAATGCATCCACTATTTCTCGGGCCACTTCCTTAAGTTCTCTAGGATGCATACCATCAGGCCTTGGGGATTTATCAGCCTACAATCCCATCAATTTCACCAATACCATTTCTTTACTAATACTGATTTCTTTCAGTTCCTCTCTCTCACTAAGTCCGGTATTCCCCAACATTTCTGGTATGATATTTGTGTCCTCCTTTGTGAAGACAGAACCAAAATATGCATTTAGTTGGTCAGCCATTTCTTTATTCCCCATAATAAATTCCCCTGTTTCTGACTGTAAGGGACCTACATTTGTCTTCACCAATCTTTTTCTCTTCACCATACCTATAGAAACTTTTACAGTCAGTTTTTATGTTCCCCGCAAGCTTGCTCTCGTACTCTATTTTCCCCTTCTTAATTAATCCCTTGGTTCTCCTTTGCTGAATTCTAAACTGCTCCCAATCCTCAGGTCTGTTGTTTTTCCTGGAAAATTTATATGCCTCTTCCTTGGATCTAATGGTATCTCTAATTTCCCTTGTAAGCCATGGTTTGGCTACCTTTCCCGTTTTACTTTTGCGCCAGACAGGAATAAACAATTTGTGCAGTTCATCCACGCGCTCTTTAAATGTTTGCCATTGCCAATCCACCATCATGCCTTTAAGTAACGTTTCCCAATCCATCATGGCCAACTCGTGCCTCATACCTTCGTAGTTTCCTTTACTAAGATTCAGGAACCTTGTCTCAGAATCAACTACGTCACTCTCCATCTTGATGAAGAATTCTATCATATGATGGTCGCTCGTCCCCAAGGGGTCGCGCACCACGAGACTGTCAATTATTCCCCTCTCATTACACAATACCCAGTCTAGGGTAGCCTGTTCTCTAATTGGTTCCTCAACGTATTGGTCCAGAAAACCATCCTGTATACACTCCAAGAATTCCTCCTCTACGGTATTGTGACTAATTTGATTTGCCCAATCTACATGCAGATTAAAGTCACCCATAATTACAGATGTTCCTTTATCGCATGCATCTCTAATTTCCTGTTTAATGCCATTGCCAACATCACCACTACAGTTTGGGGGTCTATATATAACTCTCACTAACGTTTTTTGCCCGTTCGTGTTTCTCAGCTCTACCCATACAGAATCCACATTGTCAGAGCTGATATCTTTCCTCACTATTATGTTAATTTCCTCTTTAACCAGCAATGCAACTCCACCGCCGTTTGATTTTTGTCTGTCCTTCCTAAATACTGAATATCCCTGGATGTTCATTTCCCATCCCTGGTCACCTTGCAGCCGTGTCTCCATAATCCCGACTATATCATACCCGTTTACATCTATTTGCGCGATTAATTCATCCACTTTATTGCGAATGCTGCGCGTGTTAAGGCACAAAGCCTTTTTAACATTACTTGTCCCCTTCCCACTATTTTTCACTGTGGCCCTGTTTGATTCTGGCTCTTGATTTCTCTACCTATCACTTTTCTTATTCCCCTTACTGTCTTTTGTTCTTGTCTTTGATCCCGCCTCCTCTGACTCCTTGCAAAGGTTCCCATCCCCCTGCCATTTTAGTTTAAACCCTTCCCAACCACTCTAGCAAATACTCCCCCAAGGACATCAGTCCTGGTCCTGCTCCGGTGTAACCCATCCAGTTTGTACTGGTCCCAATGCCCCAGGAATCTAAAACCCTCCCCCTCACACATATAAATTGAATTCAAGTTTGTAAACTGCCTAGGCCGCAAAATTTGGCTCTGCAGTGTGTGTGTTTTTGGCACTAGGGGTGCTGTTTTGCATCCAGAATGAAGTCTGCGTCAGCTGCGCATATTTCTGTTGTGGGCCACATCAGACACCATTTTGGGTACATCTTTCACGCTGGCATTAGGAGCGTGCACTGAAAGTATGCAGAGTAGGCAGATTGTGATGTAAGACTGCATGAAACACTGATTTGACCTCAATGTTCCAACTATCACCCTCTCTTAACCTCGAACATGCATTCAGCAGCAGGATGGATCATCCCCTCCCCAACCAGCTTTATTTAAAAGGGATCATCAATGACTCTCAGGTTAGTCTCTGATTGATTTCTACTGCTAGTTGCTAAGTTAGTAGAAGTGTTTAGTTGTATGTACTATTGTTTAAAGTCTACAGGTGTGACACATGGTGAAGGCATTGATTTTCACTTCAAAGGTTCTGCTCGGGATTCTGTAGTTTCTAGCCCCCTTGGCCTGCACCATGACAGGGAGAATGAGTAGAGGTGATACAAAGCAGGACATGTTGCTCGAGGAGGGAGGAGCAGGAGAGGGAGACGGACTCTCAGCAGAAAGCCATAGCCATCCAGAGTCTTCAGGGAGCAATTCTCCTACCTCAATGTCAGTGAGGAATAGTGCATTAGACACATGTATTTCACTAAGGAGGTGCTCTCTGAAATCAGCTACCTGTTGCAGGCAGCTTCGGAGCAGTGCAAAGGATGGCACCCTCACCTTCCCTATGTTACTGACCATCACAGCATCTTCTTGGCCACATGCTGAAATAAAAGCCAGTACAAAAAAAAAAAATCCAATCCACCCAATATTCCATACAAAAGTCATAAGGTGCTTGTCTTCTGTGTGCCTTTGCTTAGCCTAATGCTCGCACACATTGCTACCCAGTGGATGCACCATGGTTGGTGGAAGACTGCTGACTTTCAGTGGGGGAGACTGCAGATGGCCTTGCAGCTGTCGCCCTAGGAGACCTGGCTTTGGATGGCACCACTTCAGCATGGACGACAGGACTCTGGGCTGGTTGGCTGAAGCAAGGGCACTGGTGGAGTGGCAGTGGTAGGAGGATGACTGCAGGTTCCCCTGGCCCAGCATGTCAGCAATCCTAGTAACCTAGCACAGATTGCTGGATTGCTGTGAGACCTTGAAAGTTCCTTTCAGCATTGGTTTTCACAGCCATGATGCCAGCAGTCTGACTATGTATGGCAACAAGTTGCCCTTGCATGACTTCAGTCTGAACTTTCATTGCACCACTCAGAGGATGTGTGACTTCTGCTGTGCTGCAATGAAAGCTGAGATATTGGCCATCGTGTTTGTGTCCGCAAATAGTATCACAGAATCAAACAAATTTATGACACAGAAGATCATTTGGCCCATCATATCTGTGCCGACTGAAAAAGAGCTATCCAGCCTAATCTTACTGCCTAGCTCTTGGCCCATTGTCTTGTAGGTTACAGCACTCCAAGTGCAAATCCAAGTACTTTTTAAATGCAGTGAGGCTTTCTACCACTACCACCCTTTCAGACAGTGAGTTTCAGAACCCCACAGCCCTCTACGTGAACCATTTCTCCTCAACTCCCCTCTAATCCTTCTACCAATTCATAGAATCATAGAATCACAGAAATTTACAGCACAGAAGGAGGCCATTCGGTCCATCACGTCCATGTTTGCTGACCAGGAGCCTCCAGCCTAATCCCACTTTCCAGCTCAGTCTGTAGCCTTGTACGTGACTGCACTTGAAATGAACGCCTAAGTACTTTTCAAATGTTGTGAGGGTTTCTGCCTCTACCAACCTTTCAGGTCCCCATCACCCTGAGTGAAAAAATTTCCCTTTGAATAGTCCTGGTTATGGGCCCTTCAACCAAGAGGAATAGGGCCTTCCTATCCACTCTATCTGGACCCCTCATAAATTTATACACTTCAATTAGGTCTCCCCTCAGCCTCCTCTGTTCCAAAGAAAACAACCTTAGCCTATTCAATCTTTCCTCACAACTAAAATTCTTCAGTCCAGCCCTCTCTATTGGGGAGGTGTAAATAAAAAGTTGAACAATGGCTGCTTACAATAAGACTCATTTTAGATTTACTCTGTGAATAGAGTACTCTAAGCTGTGGGCCTAACTAGTATTTTATACATTCCTACTATATCCTCACTGCTCTTATAATCTATGTCTCAGCTAATAACGGAAGGTATCCCATAAAACTTCCGAATCACCTTATCTACTTGTCCGGCTACCCTCAGGAATCTGTGTCCGTGTACTCCAAAGTATCTCTGCTCCTCTTCACCTCTCAGTATCCTACCATTTATTCTGTATTCCCTTACCTTATTTGCCCTCCCTAAATGCATTTCCTTACATTTCTCTGGATTGAATTCCTTTTGCCCACCTAACCAGTCTATTGATATCTTCCTGCAATCTGCAGCTTTCTTCCTTTCTATCAACCACATGGCCAACTTTTGTATCATCTACAAGCTTCTTAATCATGCCTCCTACATTTAAGTCTACATCATTGATATATACCATGAACAGCAAGGGACCTAATAGTGAGCCCTGTGGAACCTCACTAGAAACAACATTCCAGTCACAAAAACACCTGTTGACCATTACCCTTTACTTACTGCCGATTTTGGATCCAACTTGCCACTACATCAAACACTCTACCTTTATTCACTCCTCCTTGTTACCTCTGTAAAAATTCAATCAAGTTAGTCAGACATGCCCTTTCCTTAACAAATCCATGCTGGCTGACCTTAATTAATAATAACCTTTCTAAATGATGATTAATACTGTCGCTCAGAATTTTTTCCAATAATTTGCCCACCAGCAAGGTTAGGCTGGCTGGCCTGTAATTACTCCGTCTATCCCTTTCTCCCATTATAAACGATGGTATCATGTTAGCAGTCCTCTAGCACCTACAGTAGGGTTATGGTAAGGGAAGGGGAGGGGGAAAGCAAGCATCTTTCAACCATCTGCAGCTTGTAAATCAGAAGAATTCCTAGGATGAAGGGGAAATGGGATGCAAGGAGGATTAGGTATGAGCATACTGTCAGCTTCAATTGCTTCAGCCCCACCACAGGCCCCGATCTCACTCATGGCTGTTCCCATGATGGTGAGTTTCCTCCAGAGAGGTGAAGGAATGCAACCGTGCCTGTCCCCTCCTGGATAGCTCCTGCTTCCTGCAGTTGTGCACCACCTTGTGCTGCAAGAGAGAGGTAAGTGTGTCAGTGTGGTTCAATATATTTGGGTGATGTGACTGTTATGCTTGAATAGCTGGCAAAGTGTGCAAACTGTGAGTGTGAGGCTTGCAGCAGTGCTAAGTGTGTGAGGGTGAGTTGAAGCTATGAATGTGAGGTATAAATCATGGTTGATACAGATTGTTGGTAGGTGAGTGAAGGTGGTGTGGAAATTGAGTAGTGTGTGAGGCTAGTGGTTCTGTAGTAAGGATATGGCACTTGAAGATGAATTCACTGACATTGATCACTCTTGTGAGATCATTAAACTTCTTCCTGCACGCATCCAGGTCCTCAAGACTTTTTTTAATGTGTTCATGGGATCTGAGCATTGCTGGGATAGCCAGCATTTACTGCCCATCCCTAATTGCCCTTGAAAAGGTGGTGATGAGCCACCTTCTTGAACTGCTGCAAGTGGCGTAGGTACACCCACAGTGCTGTCGGAGAAGGTGTTCCTGGATTTTGACCCAATGACAGCAAAGAAACGGTGACATATTTTCAAATAAGGATGGTCTGTGACTTGGAAGGGAACATGCAGGTGCTGGTGGCCCCATGTGTCCTCTGCCATTTTTCTTCTGGGTAGTAGAGGTTATGGGTTTGGAAGATGCTGTCAAATGAGCCTTGGAGACTAGCTGCAGTGCAGCTTGTAGATGGTACACGCTGCAGCCACTGTGCGCCGATGGTGGAGGGAGTGAGTGTTAAAAGTGGTGGATGGGATGCCAATCAAGCAGATTGCTTTCTCCTAGATTGTGTCGAGCTTCTTGAGTGTTGTTGAAGCTACACTAATCCAGGCAGCTGGACAGTATTCCATCCCATTCCTGGCTTGTGCCTTGATCATGGTAGACAGGCTTTGGGGAGTCAGGAGATGAGTTACACACACACAATTCCCAGCCTCTAACCTGTTCTTGTACCCACAGTTTATGTGTCTGGTCCAGTTAAGTTTCTGATCGACAGTAATCCTCAGGATGTTGAAGGTGGAGGAATTGAGCGATAATAATGATGTTGAATGTCAAGGAGAGATGGTTAGATCCTCTCTTGCTGGAGATGGTCATTGTTCTCCTGGCACTTATGTGGCACAAATGTCACACCACTTGCATTGACAGCACTGGCTGCCTGGTCCCACTGCCTTCACGAAGTTTGTCTGGAGGGTCTCCTTACCCCCTGAGAATAGAGAACCTCCCCCTGCTATCCACCGCATGCAACAAGGCCTCCAGTGCTGCATCAAAGAACTTTGGATTAAGCTCTCTGCCCAGTAATGCCGTATTCAATCTTCTTGCAGGTTAGATCACTTTCCCAGTCTCTTCCAGTATAATCTGCAGCCAGAATGCACCTCCCACATCCTGCTTTAAGAGGTACAGGCTGGCTTTAAGTAATGCAGTCTAGCTTTAATTGGTGATAGCCTTGCACAAACTTGGGCCCCTTGCTGAGGCATGCAGCCACTCAGCAGCCACTCAGTGCTGGGCTGCACTCTACTATCATTTCAATTAGCAGCAGCACAAAAGAACAGGAGGGGAGTTAATCCCACATCCATTTTTGGGGGGCCATCGAATTTTGCCTCTGTACGCTACATCAGTTATTTGCCCCACTTAATTTCCCAGAACGAAATCAAGTGACGATTTCCTTTATGGATTAGAAATGCACTGATCTTGGAATCATTCTAAAAAGCAATCCCCACCTTGACCACATGACCTTTGTGCTGACAGGTGACAGGATGACTGCAGTGGAAACAATAAATGTCATACTGGAATGGTAGAGATCTTGAGGATGAGGCAAATTTTTGGAACAGAGTAGCAGCAGTTTAACTATGTATTTAGTGTGCTATAACTATTACTGTACATTGTCATAGAATGAACTTTTTACAATGGAGTCTCTAAAGTCTGCAGCGGTTCAAAAACGCAGCTCACCACCACCTTCTCAAGGGCAATTAGGGATGGGCAATAAATGTTATTCTAGCCAGTGACACCCACATTCCATGAAACGAATAAAAATAAGTTCTGCAAGATCAGGCAATAGCTCAGCAATTTGCACAGAAATGGTTCATTTTTAAGTGACCTCTTTGCAAGTCATTTGGTGCCCATGACTTTGCAGATCTACAGCAAACCCTATAGAAAAATGCAATTCAAGAAAGATGTACAGCCTTCCCTATATCTAATCTGGGAGTGTTTGACAGGAATATATTCTACAACTCCATACATATGCAATCTTTCATATCTGTTCATGTAAGTGTTCCAAGTGATCTTAGTCAGCTTAGGAATGATAGCTTAAAATAAAAACAAGAAATGCTGGAACCACTCAGCAGGTCTGGCAGCATCTGTGAAAAGAGAAGCAGAGTTAACGTTTCGGGTCAGTGACCCTTCTTTGGAACCGAGTTCCGAAGAAGGGTCACTGACCCGAAACGTTAACTCTGTTTCTCTTTTCACAGATGCTGCCAGACCTGCTGAGTGGTTCCAGCATTTCTTGTTTTTATTTTAGATTTCCAGCATCCGCAGTATTTTGTTTTTATAGGAATGATAGCTTGTTAGGCAGGAAGGAATAGCATTAATGTCAAAAGTTGGACTGCAGCCAGAGTAGTGCTGCTAAAAGCTGCTAAATCCATACAAATCTGGAAGGATCATAAAATTATAGTAAACAATAGTAGAAAGGATTTGTGCACGACAGTAATAGGAGGCAGTTTAGTAAAGTGGATTTGTTGAATGTTTACAAAGCTAGTGCTAAGTTCAAAACATTAATCATTAATGCTAACTACAGGCTGCTGTACAGAGTCTCAAGCGCATAGTCATGTTTCAAGCAGTCATATATCAGAAATTACAGGGTCTTGACCAAACGGTGTGTTTTCTCAATGACATTTCAGTAACTGGCCATTCAAAAGAGAAACACCTTGAAATTTTCCACTCGGGACTTCCAAGCCTGAATTTTATTCACGCACTCGGTGGTCCATAGTGGGCCCCCAACCACCCGCTGGCAAGGGCTGACCCACGGCAACACCACCCCTGCTCTCACCGACGATCGCCCCTCCACCCTACCTAGCCGGGGCCTGCCTGACTGCCCTGGCGACTCCCAACCCCACTTACCTTTGTCTGAGTGCAGTGTCCATGCTGCTTCTCCCAGCTGGGTGCAATCCCAGCAGTGGCCACCGCTCCCGGTGGCGATGCTGGGACTGAAGAGCTGCCGACCCCCCAGTTGGCCCGCAGCTCTTGGAAGCGGTCTTTCATCCCCTAAAGGGACAGGAGCCAGACAGCAGCTCATTAGCTGCTTGGTGGACATAAAATCCCTTTGGGGCTCCTTAAAACGGCCAAGGCAATTTGCTCGCAGCTTTCCAACCCATCATTGGGGCCACTGCCACCCCAACAAAATCCCGGCCCAAATATGAAACCTCCCTGGGCAGTGTGGCTTAAAGCCACAGCAAGTTTCACATTTACTCACTAAGCCATCAGTGTTGGGTGTGGTGGGGGCAGATTAAGTTTCTTCTCTCATCCGTTATTTACCTATCTTATTTTCTAACTTTTCAGTTTGCCATGATTTTGGATTCACTTTTGCTCTCAACTCAGTTGGTAGTTGTGGCAGCAAATGCAGGATATATTAGAACATACATTACAGTAGGAGGCATTACATGGGGAAATGGAGACAAAGGTAGCATGAGTTGGACAGCATACCGTAACACAGAGCACCAAGGCTTGTAGAAACGATAATCCAGGACAAAATTGCACTTGGACAGTGTGATGATCTGGGAACCATGAGCCAGGGCTGTAAGAGATCACAAACTAACTCCAGATAAGACTCACATCTTACTGAAACTAGAAGACAGAGGCTTCATAGATATTCTTATTCCTAGTTATTTATATTACTAAATTATTATTTTGTTCCACCTCCCAGATCATCGTATTTCATTTATGGTGCAAGAGCTTTATTTATTTGTTTTACTTCTCCCTCCTCCTTCCCCAAATTTGAATTGCATATAAATGCTTTGAATGTAGCAAACAAATCCTGGTACATCTATTGATTAATGGTGACACAGACACCATGAGGTTGCTCATTTGTATGCAGATAGTACAGCAGCAAGGGTATTGAATTTTACAGAGGAGCTGGGAAGGGTGCACAGGAGCGGGTGACAAGCCTGGCAAGGTCAGGGCTTGGAGGCCCTGTCAGTCTTAACAACAGGGACTCAATTGAATAAATATTTCCAGAGTTCCAGCCGATTTCAAGATTGACTGCCCGGCCAGCCAGTGTGAGTGGGCCAGGAGGCCATAGCTGGGTGGAGGGGATTCCTTCACATCACAATGGGATGGGCAAGCCTAGATTTTCTTTCAACAAAGATTGGGGGAATCCCAGGGGCCGAGGATTCCCTGAAAATTGAGAGAATTCTGGGATTGGGGAATCCTATGGATTCCTTGAGGAGTGCGGGCGGTACACATTTGAGGAGAGTTGAATTTTTTTATGTTAAACTGTTCATAGTGAACTAAATTAGGCATTAAATGTAACAGCCTAGGCACCAAATGATAAATCCAAATCCACTTGTTTTTACATTTTGGGGAAAGAGGGTGCTTACCTAAGATCCTACAAATAATATGTTCCACAGTGCTGTTGTGAGACATTTTACTAAACATATTGTTTGTCCAACCAAAATTTCACATTTCCTGTACAATCATGCGGCAGTTCTAAATTTATCTCAGTAATTTGAATAAAACTTGTTTTCAATTGTAGTACACTAGCTGGTACTATACTTACCAGTAGCTGAGTTGTAAGCAGAGCTGTTACGGTTCAGTCTTGTTGGAAATGGGAGTTGATAAGCTCCGATACAGCTTTTTGAGAGAGCTTGATCAACTAGATAAGACAGAAGATGAAAGACATAAGCTGCATCTACTCAAAACAAATACATTATTTTACAAAACGGCAAGGACTAGAAGTTATTAATAACAAATCTGCAGTACATATTTCAATATTTCTCAGTAATCAATTATTAACTTTGTTTCCCTCACACACATGGCGCAAGAGGTAAATCCAGTACAAAGTGCATCAGACAAGTCTCTGGTTCAAGCCTTAAACTGGACTGAATTTGCTGATTTCAGTTCTACAACTGTCTAGGGATGAGGAACAAAAAGCGCATACAGACCACAAATGAGAAGACAAGAGTCACGCATCACTAGCCATTGGCATCTGATGGAAGTGCATGTGTCTGACCGTAGAGAAGAATTAAATCATGAAGCCTTGGGTGATCAAAAAGTCCACCAACACTCACTGTTCAGGTTTAAATATGAGGAATGACCACTCAGAGAAAGTAATGGAAGGCTGTTGTCATCAACGGAACTATCACTCTGGGTAAGGATTGGCAGGGAGAAAGTCAGAGGAACAAAAGTAGCCAAATAATTCTTGTCATCTGACATAGTCCCACATTAGAATAGCACTTGAGACTGTCTTAAACTACAGAGTGCTGGCAAAATTATATTTTATATATTTTTAAACGCTGCCTTCACTCAATGTTCACTCATGCAACATGTCATCCTAACACCAAATATGAACAAAATTTATCTAATTGATAATTCTGTGAGAATAAAGTGTACCATCCCCTACTTCTGGTGATCTAAATGGTTTAGAAATACAGCATGATTGTTTCCCCCACTTCCTATCACTTTTAAACTTTGTCACTTTTGAACAATTTGTCAATGTTTAAATGTCAATTCGCTTGGTGTAACATTGCTGCGTTAATAACCTCCACATTGCTTGAAAGTTGCTGATGTCAAACAACCTAATTTGCACAGAATATGATGAAGTACCTAATTGTTGGTCCTTTTCTATGGGTAATAGCTAGCCAATAGGTGGGCTTGGACAATGTTACCCAGGGAGAGGTACATAAAACAGAGACCTGAAATAGGCAGGCAGTGGGTATATGAAAGGCAGTAAATCTATAAGCAGTAAATCTAAATAAATGCAAGAGACACTATAAATAAGATGGTAGAGCTGGAGATTGTTGTGGGATTAGGGAATTACAAGGTACTGGGAGTAACAGCAATATAGCTAAATCTAGAGGATGGAAACAAAATTAACATTCAGAAAATGTTAAGCAGACAAAAAGATGATGTAGCCCTAAATATCAGGAACACCTGGGAGATAAGAAAGTTGATCCCAGGGTTGGGGGGCATTGGGGGGAAGGAAGGTACAAAATGAACTGCTCTGGTTAGACATCTGTAATGCTAAATAAAATCCAAGTTAACACTAACAGTATGCTACAGACCTTAAGATCTGTATAAGATAAAATAAAGAATTTGAATTAAATCTCCTCCTTTAAGAACCTCCTTAAAACGACCTCTTTGACCAAGCTTTTAGTCACCTCACCTAACATTGTTTCCTTTGGCTTGGTGTCAGTTTTTGTCTAATTATGCTTCTGTGAACTGCCTTGGGATGTTTTTCTGCATTTACATAGTGCTTTAAAAGTAGATTATGTTGTAGTAGATAGTACCTTTCATGACCTAAGGCATTACAAAGTATTTCACAGCTAATGAAGTATTTTTGAAGTGTAATCACTGTGGTAATGTAGGGAAATGGTCCCACACAAAGTAGGGAGACAAATGACCAGATAATCTGCTTTACTAATATTAATTGAGGAATAAACATTGGTCAGGACACTAGGAGACATCACCTGCACTTCTTTGGATCTTTTACATTCACCTGAAGGGGCAGATGGGTCCTCAGTGTATTATCCAATCTGAATGACAGCACCTCCAACACTGTACTCAACAGTCTTGAATGTGTGCTTCATTCCTCAATGGGACTTGAACCCATAATTTTCCAACCCGGATATCAAAGTATAACCACTGAACCAAGGCTGACACTTATGGTAGATAGTTTGCTCTACATAAAGAGATAGAAAGTGTATATGAGAGCAAGGAAGTCATTTGAATGGGAAACAGAAATCAACCAAATTATGGGCATTGTGTGGGATTTAACACTTTTTTTTAACCGCACCACTGAAAAGTAAAGCAGCTTGAGGGGGGAGGGAAAGGGAGGGGGAAAGGAGCAACAGAACAAGGCCTAGAGTAAAAGAGAGCAAGTGAGTTGATGGAACAGTTCTAGGAAAGTACAATCTGAAAGGGAAAATGGTAAGGCATCGGATTTAATAGCCACTCATAGAAAATTTCATGCAAAGTTAAGCCAGGAAGAGTGGAACAACATCAAACTTTGAGCGGGAGAGATTTGGGAAGACTAGAGCCAAACAAGAAAGAGCAGGGTAACATGGAACCTAGAGGGAGAGACAGTGAACAGAGTAAAGCTTAGAGAAGGAGAAAGGAGGACCTGGAAAAGGAGCGCGTGGGAGAGAGCAGATGAGAGGCTAAAGGGAAAGAGCAGGATAGATGTACGCATGGAGTATAGCCTCAAAGTATAAATGGTTTTTAAACCAGAGATTTTGCATTTCTGATTCTGCAGGTCTTCCATATCCGAGCACTGTCTTTAAATTGAGGAAATGGTCATTTAAAATGTGAACTATAGCATCTGAAAATATTGAAAGGCTTCAGTTTTAAGCTTAAATTTGCAAAATAAATGCATGAAATGACAATTGGATGCCTGCCCAAATATATATAACCAATAATTATAAAAGTGCTTGCAACGAGAATCCTTGAGACATTTTCTATAACAAAAGTAGAAGCATTACCATTATCAACAAGATGCTAATGTTTTCAGTCAGAGAAAAAAGCCTGTCTAACCTTAAGTTTATTCATCATCATTGTGATCTGATGATCCAACAGTCTTTGCTAAACTTTAATCTGGTCGTCATCATTTCTGAGGCGATCTGACTTTCAAAGAGTAGGGGTAATTTTGACTTTGTGTGATGAATGTCAATGGAAATAAAAATTGGGAGTATTGCCAAACAGGCTATTGATTCACTTTCACCCATTTTACACTATCCCAAAAAATCAAAATTATACCCAGCGTCTTCCTTGCCCTAATTTTTCTCCTGTAAACTTCATGCTGAATCTAGCACAAGCTGCAGTCTTTATTCATTCTCAAGACCATTCTGGACACAATCCGACGGTGTCTATTTCAATATTTTATCATCCATATCCCCACCCACCAAACTCATTACATGGGTCAACATCAGAGATCAGAGAAACACTTTCTTCCTGATTGCATTCATTCTTAAATTGGTGAAGATTGATATGCTTGTCATTTAAGAAACCATGCTAACAATTTATACATATATCACCATTGCTGAGTTGGAAAAAGTTATTCTAATCCCAAGACTGGGACACTTTGCATTGAGACATTTCAAATTACCAACTGTGTATAATTTAAATTATAATATATTCAAACCAATGATGCAGAGTTACAAATATGTAATTGGGCCCAAAAATCAACTAATCCTGAATTATGAAATTGGCCATCAGAAAGAAACATTCATCAACTTAATAAGGCCAAAAAATCCAAGTACAGTACAATTAAAAATGCAAGCCTAGAAGTTACTGCGGGTGATATCAGTGAACAAACACTTAATGCATTTAAATGACATCCCTATTTTAACAGGTCTATTAACTCATCTATAATAAACAAGTTAATGACAAATGAATGTGTTAAGAGCTCACTGTTGATATCTGAAGAAATAATTCATAATTTTCAATGAATATGCATTTCCTTGAGGAATAAAAATCCAGTGGAAAAGTGGTATAAGCATGGGTAACTGGATGTGTTAAGGACAGTATTAGATTAAAAGAAGGGGCTTACAATATACAAAAATAATAGTGAGCCTGAGGATTAAAAATCAGAAAAGGATGACAAAAAAGTGATAAAGAGGGAGAAATTGGAATATGAGAATAGACTAGCAAGATATATAAAAATAGATTGCAAGAGCTTTTACAACTATGTAAATGGGAAGCAATTCATCAAAGTAAACGTGGGCCCCTTAGAGGCAGAGGTAGGAGAAATTATAATGGGAAATAGGAAATGGCACTGACGTTAAACAAATATTTTGCATCTATCTTCAAAGTAGAAGATATAAAGAATATATCAGAAATAATGGGGAATCGGGGTCCATTGAGAGTGTAGAATATAAAGTATTTATATAAGTAAAGAAAAGGTACTGGAGAAATTAATGGGACAATCCCCTGGGCCTTTAGGCCTACATCTGAGGGTTTAAAAGAAGCGGCTGCAAAGATAGTGGATGCATTGGCTTTAATCTTCCAGCATTCCCCAGATTCTAAAATGGTTCCCATGGATTGGAAAATAGAAAATGAAATCCCCTCTGTTCAAGAAAGGAGACAGAAAGAAAACATGGAACTATAGGCCAGTTAGCTAAACATTAGTAGTAGGGAAAATGCTAGAATCTAAAATTAATGATATAGTTATTGGTCACTAGGAAAATCACAATATGATTAAGCACAGTCGATACAGATTTATGAAAGGGAAACCGTTTGACAAATCTATTAGTTCTATTAAGAGTATAACTAACAGGATAGATAAGGGGGAGTCAGTGAATGTGGTATATTTGGATTTTCAGAAAACATTCAATAAAGTGCTGCATAGTAAGTTATTAGATAACATTAGGGCTCATGGGATTGGGGTCATATATTGGCATGAATTGAGGATTGGTTAATGGACAGAAAACAGAGAGTAGGAATAAACGAGTCAGTTGTAGGATGGCAGAGTGTAACCAGTGGAGTGCAGCAAGGATCAGTACTTGGGCCTCAGCTATTTACAATCTATATCAATGACTTAGAGTGTAGTGTAATATATCAAAGTTTGCTGAAGATACAAAGCTAGATGGGAAAGTAAGTTATAAGGCTGATGTAAAGAGGATGCAAAGGGATATAGATTAGGCAAGATAGTGGGCAATGGAGTGTAATGTGGGAAAGTGGGAAATTATCCACTTTGATAGGAAGAATGGAAAAGAATATCTTTTGGTGACAGAGTAGTAAATGTTGATGTTCAGAGGGATTTGGGGGTCCTTGTACATGAATCAGTGAAAGTTAACAAGCAAGTACAACAAGCAATTAGGAAGGCAAATGCTATGTTAGCCTTTATTGCAAGGAGGTGTATGGAGTAAAATTTCAGCATTTTAAATGTTCTGCACTTTGCAATCTTTCTGTAAGAAATTGTTTAAGCCCAATGATTGCTAAAAGGGTCAGTTTACTCACAAAACACATATGTTGAAAAACTGTCTTCAGCACGCCGTACTGTCATTGCACAACTCCAGAAGAAACCCTCATAGTGAAAAGTCTTTGCAGATGCCTGAGGAGAAACAACTGCAACTTCATGTAAGATAATAAAAAATATATATTAAGCACCGAAAGTTGCACTTGCTTGCACTTTTTTCCATCCTTAAATTATTGAAAATCATTTTCACTTGATTATCTTTTGAATTAAAATGAAAAGCTTCATAAGGTTAAAATAAATCTACAATTGAACAGGAAATCTCTTTTTTTTTAAAAAGTGAGAGTGTAACATTTTCTATCTTGGTGACTCAGTATCATCAGCAAGCATTGCAAAAGACAGGTGTGGATGCGAAAAAGGAAAAGCTCCCTCTCTTGTGCCCAGCAATATGCCTTGAGCACCAATCTCAGATGAAAATTAGAGCAGTGAAAACTTTTGCACCAGCATCACCAAGTGAAGTTTATTGCTAATTTGTGCCGAGAATCCATGCCAAATGAGAACTAGGTTGGCACTAACCAAATTCATTTTGTTTACAATTCTTACAATCAGCTGAAAAACAGAACTCTCTGAAAGAATCCCAGCAGTTTAAGCCAAACTGGCTGATATAATAAAGACTGAGTAGAACTGAAAAGCTAAATGAATACATATTTGAATCTACTCTTTAGTGGTCAAGGTTGCTGCAGGAGATTTTTTATAGAATCACTGAATGGTTACAGCACAGAAGGAGGCCATTCAGGCCATCACATCCATGACCACTCTCTGCAAGAGCAACTTAGCTAGTCCCACTCTCCTGCCTTTTCCCTGTAGCCCCACAATTTTTTTCTATTAGATGATTATTCAATTCCCTTTTGAAAGCCATGATAATAATAATAATAATGATAATACCAAACTTTTCAAAGGGAGACAACATGCAGACCTTTGGGTAATATTTGAATTTTTCACATTATTTTTTCTCCATTTCCAGTTCAAGTATAGTCCTCATATTTAAATTAAATCAGGTCATATTTATAGTTCTGCAATTGAAAGTGACTGTGGAATTTTGATCAGAGTAAATGTGCCTATATATTATTTAAAATTGGTGCTAGCCCAATTCTAGAATCATTCCTAAACACAGTATTAAAATTGGAAATGTCTGCTTGCAGGCAGAGGGGTGGGGCTGGGTGCTGGGCAGTAGAATTTCCCTGTATGGGTTGTCCCAAATATTTATACCATTTTTCTTGGGTTTTCGCTGAAGTTACAGCAGGCAATCAGGAGAACCCCTGCAGAAATCCTAACCCAGTGTCTGCATCATAGCCCCCAAAAACACTGAAGAATTAATAAAACTAAGGGGTATCTTTGAAGGGAAGAGATATTTCAAAGGCTAATTCAGTGGCTGAAAGAAGGCAGCTCCAGTCAGCCACCACTTTGCAATGTAGCTCTCCCACATAGAAGACTCTCACAATTCACAGCCAAAGGAAATCTTTAGAACCACTGGAATTCCAGTAGACTGCTGAAGAAACCCCACTGCTAGCCAGTATACATGTTCCTCCAGAAATAGAATCACTTGAAAGGAATAGTGACTTAGAAGTCACACATTTTAAATTCAAGCTCAATATTCACAAACTTGAGAAAATAGCTGCACTTCACTTGATTTGAGTATTGTACTAAGCTCATTCAAAACTCTGTTGCCCTTACTCTAACTTGCAACATGTCCCATTCTCCCATCACTCCTGTGCTTGCTGACCTGCAGTAGCTGTTGTTCTAGCAAAGACTCAAAATTAAAGTTCTCATCCTCGTGTTCAATTCCCTCCATGGCCTTGCCATACCCTATCTCTGTACTTCTTCCAGCCCTATAACTCTGAAAACTCTGTTTCTCCAGTTCTGTTGTGCATCCCGTTTCCTTCATTCAATGATTGCCAGCCATGCCTTCAAATAACTCAGTCCCAAGCCCTGGAACTCCCCCCTTAAACCTTTCCACCTCTATACCTCTTTTTCCTCCTTTAAACCACTTGTTGAAACACACCTCTTTGACCGTGCTTTTGCTCACCTATACTAACATCTCTTTATGCGGTTTGGTATTATATTTTATCTGACAAAATGCCTCAGAAGAGTCTTGGGACAAATTACTAAAGGCACTATATAAGTGTAAGTGGTTGTTGTTGATTACAATATTCGATTACAATATAGCAGGAGCTAAGCTTCAATGACAATAGATTGTATTTGAAAAACTGATCAGGAAAGTGTAGGACAAGTTGTGCATGGCTACTTGGCTGATGAGGCTTGCCCTTTTAGCAATGGTATAGCTGTGGCATTTCTTGCAATGCATCAGCAATTAGGGTCTCATTCACGAGCCCAATTAGCTCCCTTTATTTCAGGCCAATATTGCTAATTGTGTCAAGCCTGGACCACCCCAGCCCCCCAATGAGGGAGGGCACCACTTCCTCTACTCAACCAACCTGTATGCAAAATTCATTGAAGTTTCCAGGTTGCTTGGAATTAGAGAAGCTGGGGCCAAGAAATTCCCAATGTCCACCCTGCTGGCACCCCAGAAACTAGTAGCCTGGTCGGGACCTGGAGTATCCTGGTCCTAGATAATTTCCGTGTAGTCACACAATACAACCCAGTTTACAGCAGGAATGTGCCACTGGATCCATGAAAATTTCAGGGCCTGTATTTTATCTTCCTTATTTTATCTTCCTTTCTCTTTTCAGGAATAGAAGGCAAATTGAATTTCACTTAAAATTGCTCTTCACAATATTTAGAAAGTGCTTTCATTTGGTCACAATAAAGCCCTTGAGATAAATATATCAATTTCAGTCATCTCTGCTGTAATCTAACTGCTTATAACTGCAGTGATATGCTGGGTTTTCATATTTTCCAAAAATGCATTTTAACACCACAAGGTATCTATCATTGTGTAGAGGAAAATATTTCAAAAATGCTATACGTTTGGAGACTTTATTGACTTGCAACTCATTTCGAAAAATATCACCAATGTAATAACAGTTTCTTACAATGTTAATTAGTTCTTACTCTGTTGAATAGGTTGTATGTTCCAGGAAAATGTTTAATTTTTTTCATAGTTTCAGCAATACTCCGTCTTTGAATGTGTCCTTCAAGTGGCTCTTCATGCTCACTTTGACTCCATGGCAGGTTACTTATTTGATCTAATCTTGGAGTTGGTTTTACTTTTGCCCCAATTTGAGCTTCCTGCAAGAGAAATGTCAATTGTTTAGGATTATATGCTGGTGAGGAAAAAGGTCTTTACGAACTCAACAATGCCATTAATTCAAGCAATTCGCAAAGTATTACATTGACAAATATTTAATAGAAGAATACTGTGAGGCTGCAGCTTGTTCCTCTGTTTTGAATGCTATAAGTTCATACTATTATGTATTGTTAGAAAATTTTACATTCAAAAATTCTGAATTATCCTAATGCAGTGGAAGGAATTTCCAGTCTGGATGCTGTAATGACAAGACCTCAGACCATCAAACAGATAATTCACTGCAAGTACACTGTCCTGTTTTCATGGAATTTTGCGAGAGTGGGTTGCTTAATAAGAGGCAGTTGACAAGCTGAACAGGATCCACCATCCAGATGGCCCAGAAACAGATGTGTAAAAAAACACTTTTGTTTCTGCCAAGATAAGGCCAGCAGCTTTGCACTATCAAATAGATGGGCAAAATATCCAACCCAGTCATCTCAACATCTCAAAGATTCCTCTCACCTGCCACAACTTGTCCAAGGCAGCATGCTAAACTCTCAGAAATCAGCTCTTCCTAAGTATCATATGCATAACATTCTGTAGCAGGCCAACTTTATTGCTGTCACTTAAAAGTACAATTTCTGCTGTGTGATCAATTGGAAAGATAACTGTACAAAGCAAATATGGCACACTGAAGGGATTGCTTTCATGTTCAAATTCAACTCATTACTTTAAACACTGGAGTACACATGCATCAGTTGTAACAATGCAGAATCAGGTCTTTAATGAAACACCACACTATGCAATATTGTGTGACTGCTCAAGTCACATACTTTATGATTTCAGTATGAGTACACAGGTCTTTACTGCACTCATACTACATGATCCAGTATGTGTACACACGACTCACACTTCATAATTTCAGTATGACTACACCTTACAGTGGTTCACTCAAAAGTCTTATACTAATTTTACATTTCTACAATTCTACATTCCATGCATACTACCACTAGATGATGATACATTAAAGATCCAGAGGAGCCAAAACCCCTCAGAGAGTATAAACAGGCTGTACAGAACGTGATTCAAACAGAAAGTATAGATATGGATTATGGTGAGGATGAAGGACTACTAACAGGACCCAGATAATGCCATCCTCTCCTTATTACTCTTCCATACCTTACTTACTTGCATGCATACATGATACTAGAATACTGGACGCCCAATATTAACAATATAAGCTCCGTTTCATGGGTTGTTTCTCAGCCACCATTATAACATGACATTTCAGTTTCTATAATGATCCAAATGAAGCTGTAGGCCCTAATGGCAGCCCCAAATTCATTACTTCATAGTAATCTATATCATACATTAAAGCCACAGTAAATACCAGCACAGGCACATTTGTCCTGGGAGACTTAGGTAGGCAGTATGACCGAAGATCACTGGGTGAAGCACAGAGCATATGTCAGCAGAAGCTGATGGTGGAAGCAAAGATTAAGTGGAACCTATTGGGCTGCAAGGCTAACTCATATATACCCTCAGTTATACAGCCTTGGGATCCCAGCTTCATAAGGCCCGTATTTAAAAAGGAGGCTGTCTGATCACCGACAATATTTGCAGTCATTAGAGCACTTTGCAAGACTTAATGTATATCGAACAGGAGTCCACTACCTGCATCTATGCAGTTGTACATGACAAATTATCTAAAGGCGCTCTACACCTGGAGATTTGTAAAAGAAATAAAGAAGGACAGGACTTGCAGTTATATAAGTTATTCCCCATCTTCAGGGCAACCCAGAGCATCTCACAGCCAATGACATTCTTTTGAGGTGCAGTCACTGTTTTAAGGTAGTGAAACACAACAGCTAATTTGTGGGTAGCAAAGCTCCACAAAGAAATGAGATAAATGGTAAAGTAACGTTTTGATGACATTAGTTGAGGGATAAATATTAACAGATCAAGAGAACCCCCTGCTCATCTTCAAATAGTGCCATGGGATCTTTTACAGATGGCATCAATTTAACATCTCAAAGATATCACCTCCAGCTTCAGGGAAGTGTCAGCCTAGATTATATGGTAAGAATACTGGGGTGTCCTGACAAATATATGCCAAGGAGCCAGACGAATGCTTAACTTCTTTCCATTAATTCTTCACTACAGAACCTTTTGGTGTTGACTGCCCAATTTCAATCTAAGAATTAATAGTGTTTAAATTGGCTCATCAACTGCCTTACATCACCCAATTCCAATAGAATCCAAGGATACCTTCCTCCCTCAATTAGCATACCTATACAATGCAGAGTGAATTAATTAACCCTTTCATGCCAAGTAATCAAGAAGAAGCCAGATAACAAGTCATGTGCTAAAAACTACTTATTGACCACAAAATTATAACATAAGCTTAAATGTTGAGTATGCAAAATAGCTAATACTCATAAATCTTGTAGTTAGAGTCACCTAGTAGTTTAAACAAATAATTGATAGAGAGTTACTCAAATTGAGCAACGGAGGTTGTAAAAGCAGCTCAGGGCTGAATTTTAAGGGAACAATGTGGATGGGTATGGAGGTGCAGGGGGACATAAAATTGGGACAAGATATGTCAGATAGGAAGTCTGAAGTCATGACGTCCCATCCTGATTTTGTTCATGGCGGCAAACATAGAGGGCAAAGGTCTAACGGCATGCAGTGGGCAAGTAATTAGGCTAGTTAAATGGCCAATTGAAGGTGATTTTCAGATGTTGGATGCAATTTTATAAAGATGCTTGGGTCCCATGGGTTTTCAGGGTCATTGAGGCAGCAGAATGTGTCTGCCTGGAAGGGGAGGCGATCAGAACAGCAAACATTGAGAGCCTGCAAGGGCCACGAAGGGAGGACTGAGCTATCATGTCAGGAATGAGGGGAAGGTTGGCTGCACTGTAGGGGGTCAATAGTTGGTTGCCCTGAAGATGGGGATTGATCTATATAACTGCAAGTTCTTTCCTTCTTTATTTCTTTTATAAGTAGGGCAACGGTCAAGTGACACAAGTGTAGGCATCAAGAGGGGAACACTGGGCGGCATAGTGGCGCAGTGGTTAGCACCGCAGCCTCACAGCTCCAGTGACCCGGGTTCAATTCTGGGTACTGCCTGTGTGGAGTTTGCAAGTTCTCCCTGTGTCTGCGTGGTTTTCCTCCGGGTGCTCCGGTTTCCTCCCACATGCCAAAAGACTTGCTGGTTGATAGGTAAATTGGCCATTATAAATTGCCCCTAGTATAGGTAGGTGATAGGGAAATATAGGGACAGGTGTGGATGTGGTAGGAATATGGGATTAGTGTAGGATTAGTATAAATGGGTGGTTGATGGTCGGCACAGACTCGGTGGGCCGAAGGGCCTGTTTCAGTGCTGTATCTCTAAACAAAAAACTGGCAGGGGAAGAGTGCCTTTAAGGGAGAGGCCATTTATCATAGGCCTCATTCACCAGGCTTCAGGCATCTCATTGAAGACAAAGTGCACCTTGGCAGGAGAGAGGGCCAAGCACCTTTAGCGGCATCGCAATGGACTATGAGGCCACTGGAGGGATCTCAGCAGCCTCCGGACGCAGCAGAAGGGTGAAGAGTGAGGAAGGTGGCCAGTGCAGAAGGAGGTACCCTCCACAAAGCATGTACTGGTCGAGGCTCAACTACCTGCAGATGTCTGAGAGGCAGTGCCAACAAAGGGAGGCCATCACTGACCTGCGTGTAATGATGCAGAATGGACTGTGTCCCAGGGGACTTGGTCGGAATCTAATCCCAGTGGCCCTGAAGGTCACCGTAGTTCTGAACATCTATGCCACCGGAACATTCCAGGGATCCACAGGGGACATTTATGGAATCTCGCAGACTGAGACACATCAGTGCATCAAGGAGATCACCAATGCCCTGTTCAGGAGGTCCGGAGATTATGTGCACTTCCGAAAGGTTCCCAAGTCACAAGCAGAGAGGGCCATTGGTTTTGGGACCATCGCTGGATTGCCCCAGGTGCAGAGGGTCATCAACTGCACACATGCAGCCATTAAGACTCTGGAACATCAGCCAGCGGGCTTCATCAACAGGAAGGTGTTTCACTCCTTCAATGTACAATTGGTGTGAGACCACCGTAAACTAATCCTGCAAGTCTGCGCACGCTTCCTGCGATGTTGCCATGGTGCCTACATTTTGAGGCAGTCGCAGTTTCCTGCACTTTTCTGCCCTCTCTCCAACCTTCAGGGATGCATTCTTGGGAACAAGGGCTACTCACTGAAGACATGGCTGCTGATGCCTGTGAGGAACCCACACATGGATGCAGAGGAGAGGTACAACGCCTGCCATGGGACAACGCAAGCTACCATTGACCAGGCCACTGGTCTGCTGAAGATGCGATTCAGGTGCCGAGACTCAGGGGGAGCCCTTCATTATGTCTCAGCGAGGGTCTCCCGTATCGTCATGGTCTGTTGTGCACTGCACAACCTTGCCCTGCAGAGGGAGGAGCTGATGAGTAACGAGGAAAGTGAGGAGCGACTACCTCCTCAGACAATGAGGATATGGAGCGGCAAGATGAACAAACTCGGCCAGATGAAGAATCCCAGGGGCAACATGACATTGGACATGAGAGACATAAAAGTGAGGCCTATGATGCCCTACATTCGCATTTCATTTGATCCTTTATGGTCCTTATAACTTATCCATTAAATCCCTTCCTTTATGCAGCCATCTTTCACCATTCGTTCCTTAACGATACATTGTCTTATTGACTATTCACCTGCTCCATGGTGATACCTCCTTGAATGGCAAAGTTGTGCAGCATGTAGAATCCATCATTGCATGGAGACCTGGGTGGGCTGTACTGAAAGACACCCCAAAATCTATCCATGGCAGCTGAGGTGCTGTTTCAGGATTCCTATTGTGTGTTCAGTGATGATCCTGTTTTTTTCCATGAACCTCATTTTACTGTACTGTGCTGCTGGTTCAGAGGTGTCATGACCACAGTATCAGGAGATAATCTTGGTCTTTTAGAAGCCAACATTGCACTCTTCTTAAGTGATTCAAATAATTCTGGCACTGTGGGCTGTGTTTTTTTTTGTTCATGGGATGTGAGGTCAGCATTTATTGCCCATGCTTAATTGCCCTTGAGAAGGTGGTGGTGAGCTGCTTACCTGAACCATGGGGTGTAGCTACACCCACAATGCTGTTAGGGAGGGAGTGCCAGGATTTTGAACCAGTGATAGTGAAGGAACAGCGATATATTTCCAAGTCAGGATGGTGTGTGATGGGGAGGGGAACTTGCAGGTGGTGATGTTCCCATGTGTCTGCTGCCCATGTCCTTCTAGGTGATAGAGATCACAGGCTTGGAAGGTGCTGTTGGAGGAAACTTGATGAGTATCTACACTGCATCCTGTAGATGGTATACACTGCTGCAACTTGGCCCGCTGGTGGAGGAAATAAATGCTTAAGGTGCTGAATGGGGTGGCGATCAAGCGGGCTGATTTGTGCTGGATGATGTTATGCTTCTTGAGTGTTGTTGGAGTTGCACTCATCCAGGCAAGTGGAGAATATTCCATTACACTCCTGACTTGTGCCTTGTATAATGTGGATAGGCATTGGGGAGTCAGAAGGTGAGTTACTTGCCACAATTCCCAGCCTCTGACCTGCACAGTACTTATGTGGCTGGTCCAGTTCAGTTTCTGTTCAATGGTAACCCCCAGGATGTTGATGGGTGTTCAACGACGGTAATGCCATTGACCGTCAAGGGAAGATGGTTAGATTCTCTCTTGTTGGAGATGGTCATTGTCCTGCATTTGTGTGGCGTGACTGTTACTTGCCACTCATTAGCCCAAGCCAGATGTTGTCCAGTTCTTGCTGCATGCGGGCACAGACTGCTTCAGTATCTGAAGAGTGCGAATGGTACTGAACATTTTACAATCATCAATGGACATCCGCATTACGGACCTTATGTTGGAGGGAATGTCATTGATGAAACGATGAAGATGGTCAGGCCTAAGGCACTACCATGAGAAACTCCTGCCGTGATGTCCTGGGGCTGAGATGATTAACCTCCAACACTACAATCATCTTTGTTTGTGCTAGGTATGACTCCAGCAAGTGGAGAGGTTTTCCCCTGATACCCATTGATTTCAATTTTACTGAGGGTTCTTGATGACACTCAGTCAAATGCTGCTTTGATGTCAAGGGCAGTCACCCTCACCTTACCTCTTGAATTCAGCTCTTTGTCCATGTTTGGCCCAAGGCGGAAATGATATCTGGAACCGAGTGGCCCTCGCAGAACCCAAACTGACCAGGTTATTTCTGAATAAGTGCCACTTGATAGCACTGCCAACGATACGTTCCATCAGTTTGCTGATGATTGAGAGTAGATTGATGGGGTGATAATTGGCTGGATTGGATTTTCCTGCTTCTTATGGAAAGGACATACCGGGGCAATTTTCCACATTGTTAGGAAGATTCCAGTGTTTTAGCTGTACTGGAAAAGCTTGGCTAGGGAAGTGGCTTGTTCTGGAGAAATCTGGAAATTGCTACCTTTGAGGTCCTGCTTGCTAGTTTTTTTTCCTAGCTCCTTAAAACCTGCCTAACTCATTGCTCTTTCTACTGTAGGTAGTTTTGGGGTGGTTATAATTAGCCTTACTTTATTCTTTAACCTGGTACTAACACATTAATTAAAGGAGTCCATTTTATACCAGTCAGAATTCACCCTGAAACCTTAATTAAGTTATATGAGTTCTATATGTATTAAATTGTGTATGCCTTAATTATGTGGCTTGAATGTAGCTTTAACAATGTAGATGTATAATGATAATGTATTGCCTGTGTCAAACCAACAGCATTGTGAACCTTGATAGCTGTCAGTAGCCCATAACAAAGAATCAATTTTTGTACAAATGATAACTGAAGTGATTAGAACTTTTCACAGCTACTATCACCTCAAGTCTCAATTAAAATAGGCTAGCAACTGACATCACAAGATCCAAGCCAACTATCAGGCCAAATACAAGGTGGCTGATTGGTCAGAAAGGGTTAAAGATCAGGGTCTACAAAGCCTTAGTGTGGAGAAAACAAGAAAATTCCCAGAAGTGAAACCATAGAAGTAGAAAAACCCAGCAAGTGGCATAGAGAGAACAAAAGAACCATTAGACCAGATAGACTGAAAGGGTCTTGGCGTCGCCTGCAACCAAAACTCGATCGGAAAGCACAAACTTGAGAACTGTAAAGTCACTATCTGAATTTTGTTCAGTAATAACACATTGTTTCTTAATAAAGTTTCCCTGAATTACTACATCAAGTATCCTGTTGCCATATTGGTGCTAGTCTTGTCGGATAAGAGTTAAGAGTGAGACTCCAAAGAGAAGAGAAAACTGACTTATACTGCCTATGTCATTGGTATCAATATGGACCATGACTGCTGGCTGTTCATACTTCCTCCTCAGAGTGCTCTGTGACATCCTCAACCCTGACACCAGAGAGGCAACATACTATCCTGGATTCACGTCAGCGACCACAGAAACACATGTCTGTACCCCTAACTATTGAATTTCCTATCACTATTGCTTTCCCAATCTTCCATCTGTACAGCTGAGCCACCCATGGTGTCATGGATTTGGCTGTGGCTGCACTCCCCAGACGAACCATCACTCTCACCTGTATTCAGAACTGAATACTGGTTGGAGAGTGAGATGTACTCAGGGACTCCTGCACTACCTGCCTGGTCCTTCTTGACTGCCTGCCAGTCACCCATTCCCTCTCTGCCTGCATACCCTTAAGCTGCAGGATGACCACATTTATAAAGGTGCTATCTATGAAAGTGTCAGTCTCACAGATGTGCTGCAGTGATGCCAGCTGCTGTTCAAGTTCCGAAAGCCGGAGCTCAAGCTGCTGCAGCTGATGACAGTTCCTGCAGATGTGGTACTCTAGGTCACGAGAAGTGTCTTGGAGTTCCCACATGGCACAGGGTGCACACTCTATGGTACCGAGCTGCCATGCCATACTATTGACCTTAGTACTTAAATAAGGACTCACCAGCTACTCACCAATCAGCTGCTTCTCCTGTGCTGATGTCACTGTATTTTATCAGGAGGTTAACTGAAATGCTTTTACTTAACTCTTATTATCTAAAAACCTTAAACTTAATTTACTGAAAAAATAAGACTTCTTTAGTTTTACCATCCCTTGTTGTTTAATTTTAACTTTATCCCCTGGATCTGATTAATTAATTGAACATTGATTTTAATTATATGATAAATTATCAAATTAGCTTCAGTTTTTGTTTTTTTATACTAATTACCTGATTCATTTAGATTAAGTTAAAAGTTTACCAGTATACTCACCCCACACGACTCCTTGTCATTTCACGATTTTTTTCCACCTCCTGTTCGGTTCAGACTCACAGCCGCTCTGATCCCAGCCTGCTTTATGTTTCTCCGCTCTGATCTGGACTTCCTTTATGTTTCTTTACTCCGCTCCTGGCCTGCTTTTACCAGGCCATGGCGTTACAGATTGTGGTCAAATACAATTTTGCTGCTGCTGATGACCCACAGCACCTCATGGATGACCAGTTTTAAGCTGTTAGATCTGTTCTGAATCCATTCCATTTGGTAGTGACACACAACATGATGGAGAATATCTTCAGTATGAAGACAGGACTTGGTCTCCCCAAGGATTGTGCGCTGGTCGCTCGTACCAATACTGTTATGGACAGATGCGTCTGCAACAGGTAGATTGGTGAGGGTGAGGTCAAATATGTTTACTCTCTTGTTGGTTCTCTCACCACCTGCCAAAGGCCCAGTCGAGCAGCTATGTCCTTTAGGACTCGGCCAACTCAGTCAGTAGTGGTGCTACTGAACCACTGTTGGTGATGGACATTGAAGTCCCACACCCAGAGTACATTCTGTGCCCTTGCAATACTCAGTACGTCTTCCAAGTGATGTTCAACATGGAGGAGTACTGATGCATCAGCTGAGGGAGGGCGGTAGGTGGTAATCAGCAGGCGGTTTCCTTGCCCATGTTTGACGTGATGCCATGAGACTTCATGGGGTCCAGGGTCAATGTTGAGGGTTCCCAGGGCCCCTGCACAGTGGCGCAGTGGTTAGCACCGCAGCCTCACAGCTCCAGTGACCCGGGTTCAATTCTGGGTACTGCCTGTGTGGAGTTTGCAAGTTCTCCCTGTGTCTGCGTGGGTTTCCTCCGGGTGCTCCGGTTTCCTTCCACATGCCAAAGACTTGCAGGTTGATAGGTTAATTGGCCATTATAAAATTTCCCCTAGTATAGGTAGGTGGTAGGGAAATATAGGGACAGGTGGGGATGTGGTAGGAATATGGGATTAGTGTAGGATTAGTATAAATGGGTGGTTGATGGTCGGCACAGACTCGGTGGGCCGAAGGGCCTGTTTCAGTGCTGTATCTCTAAACTAAACTAAAACTGCATTCCACTGTGTGCCACCTCTACGGGGATAGGACATACCCAGGGATGGTGATGGAGGAGTTGAGGAGACTGACTGTAAGGTATGATTCCGTGAGTATGACAATATCAGGCTGTTGCTCGATGAGTCTGTGTTACAGCTCTCCCAATTTTAGCACAAGTATCCAGATGTTCGTGAGGAGGACTTTGTCGTTTCTGATGGCTAGGTCAATGCTGGGTTGTCCATCTGGTTTTGTTCTTTTGAACTTTTCTGTAGTTTGCTAGGCCATTTCAGTGAGCAGTTATAAGTCAACCAAATTGCTTTGGGTCTGGAGTCACATGTAGGTCAGCCCAGGTAAGAATTTCTTTCCCTGAAAGACATTAGTGAACCACATGTGTTTTTACAACTATCTGATATTTTCATAATCATCATTATTGATACAAGCTTCTTTTATTCCAAGTTTATTAATTAAATGAATTTAAATTGCACAAGTTGCTGTGGTGGATTTTGAACTCATGTCTCTGGAGTATTAGTCCAGGCCTCCAGATTTCACTATTCTACTGTTCCCTTCAAGATATCATGACTGATGTCTGAGGTGTGATCATTTATTTACATGATCATATTTTCATGGTCGTTGAAGGACCTTTGTTCCATGAAGGCAAAGGAATTAGCAGGTGCTGATAAGGCTACATGGGTGCCAAAGAAGCCCTGCAAAATACAGAGCCCTTTCATTCTGCTTCCTGTTTTCCATTGGGAAAATGATGAATGCATTTACCATGGTGAATAATGCATCAGTCTCTGTTTGACACACCTGTAAACTGCAGATTGGCAAGCTGCTAATGCCACTTTGATAGCTTGAAATGAGCTACAGGCAAAAATGTTCTGCTGGTCATGACAGCGATGAGCAGTTCTATTCATATGATGGAGCTTGTCCACAGGCCGGTTCCCAGGAGATAGCTCAACTCCCATACTGCCTCAAATAAACTGCAAGCTACAAAGACATTTCCTTTGAACATGTCAAAGTTGGCGTGCCTGCGGATATGAATGCTTTGGCAACAGCAAGTGTGAGGTGACTGTCTCAGGTGTAATCTCATCGATCAGGCTTCCCTTTTACCCTTGGGGAAGAATTTATAATGCTTTCAATTTTGAGGAAGATAATGGTGAGAAGAGTCCGCCCCATCAGATCCTTCTTGCACAGCCGGAGTCTCACCCTCTCCGCACTCTACCCTCGAGGTGGCTGTGGTGGGAAATCGACTGTTTCCCACCTCCTTCTGGAATGTGTCTTTGCAAAACAGGTGTGGAAAGAGATGCAGTGGTTTTTGTTGAGATTCATTCCAAGCAGCTCTGTAACATGGGAGTCTGTGCTCAATGGTCTGTTCCCAGGGATGCATCCCAAGATAAACATCAACTGCTGCCAGAGCACCATCAATTCGGTGACAGATGCTCTTTGGTCTGCCCGAATCTTGCTGGTCTTCCAGCGCAAAGAATTGTCCACGACCGAGTGTTGCAGATTGGCACATTCCAAGGTCCAGGACTACGTGCTGAGGGACGGACTAAAGCTTGGGGCAGCCGCTGCAAAGACTCAATGGGAAAGACCACTGTGTAAGGTCCTCCCGGCATAAACTGAGGGGCTGGACCCATGGGAAACCCCTCGGGTTGTATGCATCAAATATGAGTTTGCTGTAAAATGTACATGACATGTAAAATGGAATGGAAGGGTTGTGAGGCAACTCACTCCTGTATTGAAGAAAACTGATTTCCTTTGCACTTTTTGGAATGTCAACTAGGTTCTGTTTTGAACTGTGTTGTAATGTATTTTTTATGAATAAAGTATATTTTTGGGGAAAAAAGAGGATAATAATATGGTACTCAGGATTATAATGAATAAGTTAAACAGATACTGAAACCCGAAATGAAATGTGATGTATGAAAGGAACTGATTATTCATATGTTCAGAAAGCAAGCGGAAATGGCATGCAACTGAATGCTAATGTTGTAAACTACTAAAATCAGTAACAAAAAAGACACAATTATTTAGGAAATATCAGAAATTTCTTCCAAAGAAAGACTATTGCAAGAAAAGGGATCTGATACCGCAAAACAATGAAAGGAAATCAAATGAGCTTTGCAGTGAAAAAATGAAATAATTTAAGAGCCATCCAAGAAATAACTTTAAAACACAGGAGAAATCTGAAAAAAATTATCACAAATTGAACAGAAAATTATGCAGATTTTTTTTCTTCTTTTCATGGGATGTGGACAGGGCTGGCCAGGCCAGCGTTTATTGCCCATCTCTAATTGCCCATGAGAAGGTGATGGTGAGCTGCTTTCTGAAACCGCTGCAGTCCCTATGGGGTAGGTACACCCACAGTGCTATTAGGAACGGAGCTCCAGGATTTTGACCCAGTGACAGTGAACGAACAGCGATATAGTTCCAAGTCAGGATGTGTGTGGCTTGGAGGGCACTTGCAGGTGGTGGTGTTCCCACGCATCTGCTGCCCTTGTCCTTTTAGATGCTAGAGTTTTCGGGTTTGGAAGGTGCTGTCGAAGGAAACTTGGTGCTTAGATGTTGTAAGATATAGCCTGTAACTAATGGCTGAATTTTACGCACCCCACACCCCCACAGGAGCAGGTTAGTGGTGGGGGTTTGGGGGGCAGTTGTAAAATCGAGTGGGAGGCGGGGGGTGGGGTGTTGTTCCTGATGCTTTCCCATTCCCGCTGAAATTTTATTACCAGCGGCAGAGGCGGGTAACGGCCCACACACTCCAGGCCAATCAAGGCCCTTACATAGCCAATTAAGTGTCACTTAAAGGCCTCTTCCTGCTGCTGCTGGTATTTTACCAGTGGTGGGTGGGTGCCTTAGGCCCCATAGAAAGCTGCCAGGTTTTACCTGACAGCCTCGTTTCAGGTGGGGAGGGCCCGACTGATCGGGCACCCTGTGCCCCACGGAGGGTCCCTATGAAATCCCAACTGTCCCCCACTAAAATGAAGCACCCCCCCTCCCAACTGACCCCCTCCTTGCCTTACTACAGCCTGGCTGATTGCCACTGGCGAGGCCCCAAAACTTACCTTTCTTCCTTGGGCCCAACATCCCTCTTGCTGCCAATGGCTGGGTGCAGTCCACTGATTGGCCTGCAGCTCTTGGAGGAGGGATTTCCTGCCTCAGGAGGTGAAAGTCACACCCAAGTCCAATTATGGGCCTGCCCAGGCCCGGCTGAGGCGGGCTCACTCCCGACTTTTTGGCCAGTGGGAGGGGCTTCCCACGCAACATAAAATTCCAGCCAATAGCTCCCAACCTTTTAGAAAGCAAAGATAAAAAATAGTAAAATAAGGACTGTTTAGGATGTTGAAAATCACAACAGGCAAAATCGAATGCTGTGAAAGAAAACTTGCTTGAGGATTTGTATGTGAATGCAGTTGCTGTAAATCAAGCAAATGAGAGAGTTATGATATTATTAATAGTGAATCAAGGAGTAATATATTTTAAACGTGACACTGGAATAGAAGTTAATGTTACAATCAAGCATGCTTACAAGAGATTACAGCATAAAACTACATCACATGTAGTGATGGGATACTTGGGAGCAAACACAGCAGTGAAAGGAAGTTGTATTGTCAGTTGGCACAGACCTAAAAGAGTTTGGAAGGTCAGAGATTAATGAACATTGGGGCCCAGATGAATTGAGAAAGGCAGAGGGTTGTGGAACATACAAATGCTTTGATTGTCTTGTAGTCAAAATATAAATCTACGCTAAGGGATTCTGTTTATCCACACCTCTCCAACCCCCAAAAACTTATGGATGTACTGCTTGTCTGTGTCATGTCTTTAGAAGTTCTTCATACATCTTGATTGTAAGGGGACATTTCAAACTGCTTGCTTACTGTGCTATTGTTCATGCTGGCTCATGACTAAAAAGTTTCTTAAATATATCTCTATATTTATCAAGAATATCTGGGCCTCATTTTGTTTAGCTACTGGTCACAATGTTGCACAAGAGCAATGGGCCCACAGTTCAATCCATGGGACCTAAAAATAATCAGGAAAGCTGCTCCCAGACGGAGGCCTCGAATGTGGTATAACGCATTACCATAAGAACCCTGAACACAAGTTGTGATTCTAGTACCGAAAGAATAAAGAAAACAGCAACTTGCATTTATATACTGCTTTTCATGTCCTCAGGACATCCCAAAGTGCTTTGTCGCAAATAACATAATTTTTGACACGGAAATGTTATTATTGTGTATTCAAACATGACAGCCTATTTGCACATAACAAAGTTCCACGAACAACAAGATGACCAGTTAATCTGTTCTAGGACATTTGGTTGAGGGATCAATGTTGTCCAGGAGGTTAGGAGAATGCCTCTGCCTTTTTTTTTTTGAATAGTGCCATGGAATCTTTTGCATCCACTTGAATAGACAGACAGAGCCTCAGTTCATCATCTTTTCCAAAAGATAGTCACACCATCAATGCAGAACTCCTTCAGTATTGCACAAAAGTGTCAACCTAGATTGTGGACTCAGGTCCTGGAATGAAACCATAACTCTCTGATTCAGAATCAAGAGTGCTACCAAATAACACTTCCTCATCCCAACTTTAGGCTTTAGGTAAAATCCAATCTATTAAACAGCAGCAAAAGTTCAAAATGATATAGGATATGGCACACTTATATAGGCTCAAAGACTAGTCTCCTTTCCAGTGGAACCACATCAGCATTGATAAACAAGTTTCTCCAGTCATTTATCCATGTAGAAACCTACAACTTGCAAGATGGATTTTTTTTTAAAATTGAGTTTGTATTGTTAATTTATTCTTAGGATATGGACAGTGATGGGAAAGTCACATTTATTGCCAATCCCTGGTTGCCCTGTGAAGATGATTGTGGGTCTTCTTGTTGAATTTCTGCATTCATTGTGGCAAGGTATTCACATAATACATATTATAAGGAATTCCTGGATTTTGACCAGTGACAATAAAGGAACAGTGATATATATGTCCAAGTTAAACGGGCATATGACCTGAGGTGATATCAAGGTTCCCAAGATATTGCTCCTCTTGTCCCTCTGGATGGCAGACATTGCAGGGCTTGGAAGTGCTGTCAAAGTAAGCTTGATGTGTTGTTACAGTGCAATGCTATTAATATGGCTATGCCACTTAAGCTAATAGTCAGTGGTGATCACCAACCACCCTGCCTCCACCAAGATGTTGCTAGTACACAGAAAGCATAAAGAAAATAGGAAAATAATTGAATGCCTGAACTCAATAATAATTGTTGACAAAAAGCATGCTGAATAACAAAGTTACTTGGACCAGAGACTACTAAAAGGAATATTTCAGGCTCCAAACTTGTGTGCACGTTATGGAGCAGTTTACTAATATAAAATATCTTAACAAGTTAAGTGCATCCTTGGGTTTCTGACAACCAAAATTGGAAGAAGCAAGCTCTAAGTTATGAATGTTCAATGATGTTCATGGAAGGCAGTGAGTAGAGTACGTAGATAAACCAGTAGAATAAAATTCAAAGAAAATTATAATCAAACTGTATAGTGCTCTGGTTTGACCACGCCTCAAGTACGATGAAAGTTCAGGTTACAGTGACACAAGAAACCCATTCAAAAGCTGGAGGCAGAAAAGAGGAGTGTCATGAGAATGATCCCTCATGTTTTAAGTTCTGAGCTGATAGTCCAAATAAATTTGCAATTTGCCATATTGTTGCCAATAATTATTTAAGAGTTCATCCATTGTATTTATTCATCTTTTTTTCTTTATGATTTCCAAGTATTTTGTTTTATTAATATCAATACCTGGAAAGACTGAAGAGACTTGAGCTTTTCAGTCATGAAAGGAGGCATCCAAGAGGTGATCTTATAAAGGCATAAAGAATAGTTAATGGTATAGTGAAAAAAATCTGGAAAGTAAGTTTAAACTAGTGTAAAATTAGGACAAAGGGATACTGATTTAAATCAGTAAAAGACAAATTTAGGATCAACACCCTAAATTTACACACCCGGAATGATCATTATATGGAATGGACTTTTAGATAGAATTAGTGGAGTCAAAAATTCTGAAATCATTTCAGAAACGTGTATGCTGGCATGGACAGGCCTTGGGATCTTTCTGGATGGATGATTTTGATTACAGCTTTATAAGGTTCCTTGGGACATTTTTCTACATTAAGGCACGATATAGATGCAAGTTATTATTGTTGTCGGCTAAACTAAGATAGGCTGAATGGCCTACCTTGTCCATAATTATCTTGTAGTCTAGTTACAGTACAGACTCTTACAACTTCCAATTGATATGCATTAACTTCAGAAGTATATCACAAAACCATCGATAAGATATCGGAAAACAGTGAAGATGCTTGTAAATCAGTAGATACAATTGTGTAGGATTCATCCAAAGTGGAGTATTACAACAGACTTCAGAAAGTATTTGAAGTCTTTAAAAAAAAAAATGAACCTGAAACTTAATGAAAACAATTGTGTATTTGGAGTCATGTGTTGCTGAGATCATCACTCATAACAGTATTAAGCCTGACAGAGTAAAAGACTCAAATACTGAACACATTTTACATCCACAATGCAATAAACATGATTTAGAGGCCCCAGGAATTGACAGTTTCCCTGGATAAATTAACGCTTACTTTCAGAGAAAATATTTCCTCAGAACTCTTAAAATAGACTATTAAGCAGAACTGTGATCATGAACAGGAATGAGCAAGATCAAAACTTAGACAGAACTCTTACACAAGAGCCAGTCCTGAGGTTCTGTAATTCTGAAAGACAAATGAAAAAGTTCAGCGGGTATATCTCAAGGCAGGACTAAGGGCTATGTTGCTGGTGGCAAAATGTCACACATATATCACTTTTATTGATTGATGTGGATCCAGATATACACAAATGAACAGCTATTGAGCATCACATTTACTTGTGAAATGTTCTAACAATTTGCATAAGGCCATGCTATTGCCATTGAAATGCATCACAGGCCTCTAACTGCTGTACTTGTGAAATGATTGCCTGTATGCCCTTCGCAAATACAAAGCTTGATGATCAGACAAATGAAGTAAGAAGCGATAGTGTCATACACACTGGCAAAATAATTTATATAGCTGATACACTATTGGATGTAGTGAACCAGAATGCAAAGGTCAATGAATATATTCAAGTTACTTTTACATTGTGGCTTCGTTAGTGTCTGTTAAGATGAAGAAGTTATTTATAAATGAGACTGAGATAGAGAGGATGAAACTTTTCAGATCCTCAAAGGTGTAATAATAGAGATAGCTAGTAGTAAAACAACATTGCTCTTCAGAAGTTCAAAAGTACTGGATTTTCACCTGGAATTTATGAATAATTCTGATTCTCAGAAAAATGTAAAGAAATTTTCCATGGAATCACAGAATCAGGGAATTGGTACAGTGCAGAAGGAGGCCATTCAGTCCATCGTGTCTGCTCTGGCTCTCCAAAAGAGCAATTCACTCAGTTCCATTTCCCTGCCTTCTCCCCGTAACCCTGCACATTCCTCCTTTTCATATAACAGGCTAATTCCCTTTTGAATGCTTCAATTGTACCTTCCTCCACCACACTCTCAGGTAGCGCACTCCAGACCCTAACCACTCTGCGTGAAAATGTTTTTCCTCATGTCACTTTTGCTTCTTTTATCAAATACTTTAAATCTGTGCCCTCTTGTTCTCAATCCGAGTGAGAACAGTTTCTCTCTGTCTACTCTCTCCAGACCCCTCATGATTTTGAATACTTCTAGCAAATCACCTCTCAACCTTCTCTTCTCCAAGGAAAACAGTCCCAACTCCTCCAATCTATCTTCATAACTGAAGTTCTTCATCCTTGGAACCATTCTCGTGAATCTTTTCTGTACTTTCTCCAATGCCCTCACGTCTTTCCTAAAGCGCGGTGCCCAGAACTGGACACAATACTCCAGCTGAGGCCGAACTAGTGTCTTATAAAAGTTCAATAATCTGTCCAACAGTCCATAATCTGTCACAGGCAACGGCTTAGTTATATTCAGTCCTGTAGCAAAATGCGCTTGTCTTTTTAAAATGTGTTTTTGTTCCATTGTCAAAGGTTCCTATACTAACAAATGTTGACACAACTGTTACAAAGTACAGTAGTGTAGTTGTTATGGTAATGTTTAGTCACCCTGAAATTGTGAATTTAAAATCCCACCGTGGCAATTTGTAAAACATTAAATCTGGTCATTTGTGTACTCAAGCAACCATGAAAGCTGCTGGACTTTTGTATAAAGCTGACGGAAAAGGAAATGTTACCCTAGCCTGGCCCACATGCACCTTCGGCCCCATCCTGTTTGGTCGACTCTTGATGTGCTGAGGGAAAATGGGGATGGTTAATAAATTCTGCATTGCCCACATTCTAAGAACAAATAAAACAATGCAGAATGGAGAATGTCATCTCTGCTGCCCCCTAATTCACTGAAAACCAAGTAAAACCTTGTCACTTTACAAATCCTTGACAAAGCTTCTGAAAATGAAAGTGCGGAAACAGCAAAAAAGCTTGTTGCTGTGTGCATAGACCATAGTTAAAAGTGTTGTAATTGATGCTGGAATGCAATCCAGACTGAAGTCTTCATACACAGTTCAGAAGAGAAATCCACTAGGCCAGGCAATGACATGCTATTCATAAAGGGATGGAAAATCCAATGGAAAATGGCCTGTTGGCTTCTACAACTGAATTCTCATGTACTTCTTCATGGCAAAGCTCCATTCCAGCATTGAGAGTTTGTAAAATTTATTATTGTGTCCCCAAATGTATTATCCATTGGAAAATAGCATAGTCTATTTATATGCTGGGGAACAATGAAGAAGGATTTTATTTGGAGTGCAAAGTGCACTGTACAGCATTTTATTTATTTGCAATTAATCACTTGTAGTTGCAATTACAAAATGGGCTCACAATAGCAAAAATAACATGAGTGAACATCTAAGGACTTAAGAAGTCTTTGTGAGCAATGGTAAAACTAATCCAAAACTATATTATGGAAATGTAAATGGTATTCTGTGGATCCTTTTATGTGTACATGTAAGATTTAGCTACAAAGTAATGAGGACATGATATTTAAAGAGCTTGTACCATAATGCAATCTGAGAGAAACGTGAAATCAACAGACTGACTACAATTTCTCCATCTTCTAGTCATCCTATTCCAGTGAAATGTTTACACAACAGAATTTTGTCCCTTAGCCAAATTAACAGATTGAACAATATGTAACAAGAAGGGCAATGGGAACAAGACAATTATTTACAGAATAAACGCAACTGGTTACTCAATGAGTTCAAAGTTTCAGTCCATGGATTCTTTTTAACATTTATTCTAGTTAAATTCTAAAAGCTTTCCAAAATAAATACATTCTAGAAAAAAAAACACTTCAAAGGGACTCCCTTAAATTTACCAAGTAATATTCTAGAGAAACATGTCACTTGCTGCTCTGTAAATACATATATCACTTGGTGCTCTCTGGGTAAACATTTTATGCGTGTTAGTGAATAGTGTTAATTTTACTGGTCCTGGTGCTAAGCAGGAGCAGTGCACCCAAGCTTGCCCTTATTTCTTGTCTTGGGACATTTAAATGGCCTGGAGGCACCCCAGTGCAGACTCAGTTCCTGGCAGGGCCGGGTGCTAGAGGTAAAGGCAGAAAAATCAGGGGCAGTTGTAAGTCTTTCAGACCTGTAGCTGCCTCATTGGCTTTAGTGATTGGGATCAGCTGGATGCCAATTTCCATTAGCAACCTTAAAGTTCTGATTATCCCTTCTATCCCTCTGTGGCACAACTACAATTACCAAGGCTTGCTTTTAGAATTTTGGTCTGTCCCAGGAAATCCCATTGACTTACTGGTCGGCAATGGTTCAGGATACTGGTCATAGTGTCAACATTTTCTAGACACCCAGTCCTTCGAAGCCCGGTAAGTGTTATCATTAGGAAATCAAGGTCACCAAGACTTTACCCTGAGCCTTGTGCTCTAGGAAAGATCAGCCCCAGAGACAAGTTCCAGGAAATGGCCCTAACGTGTTGTCCAACGCTCAGGAATCAAATGTGTCACCTGGTTCTTTGTGGGTAAATGTGTCACTTAGTCCTGTGTGAGTAAGTACATTACTTGGAGAAACAATAGCTTGCATTATATTGTGCCTTCAACATCAGAACATACATTCCAAGCTATTTCACAGAGATACAAGGAAAAGCAGATGCCAAGCCAAAGAAGGAAAGATTAGAATCTGTGAGAAAAAGCTTAGTTAGAGATGGGTTTTAAGGAGAGTCTTAAAGGAGGAAAAGGAGATGGAGGGGTTTAAGGAAGGAATTCCAGAGCATGAGGCCTCATTGGCTGAAAGCATGGCCACAAAGGTGGGGTGGGATGCACAGGAGCCACAATCAGATGAACACGGAATTCAGGGGCTATAGAAGATGACAGAGAAAGGGATTTGTGGGGAAAGACATTGTTGGGATTTAACAACAAGAATGAGAACTATAAGTGTGATGACTTGGGGAATCAGCAACCAATGTGTGCCAAGAAGGACAAGGGTGATGGGTCAATGAGATAGAATACAGACATCAGAGAATTGAATATGTTAAAGTTTATTGAAGGTGGAGGATGGGAGGCTGCTCAGAAGAGCATTGCATTAATCCAGTCTGGAGATGAAAAAAACACAAATTATGGTTTCAGAGGCAGATAAGCTGATAAGAGTGGAGGTAGATGACATTATGAAAAGTGAAAGTAAACAATCTTTCTATGAAGAAGATATGCAGTTGGAAACTTAACTCAGGATTGAACAGGTCGTAGAGGTTGCAACCGGTCTGATACAGCCTGTGACGGTGGCCATGGAGGAGGTGCAGTCAGTTGTAAGGGTACAGAGTTTCTGCTGGGTGCTAAAGAAAAAAGCTTCGGTCTTCCCAGTGTTCAGCCAGGGGAGATTACAACTAATCTGATGTGCTGATAATTTGATCTACCAGATATATGAAAAGTATTCTGACAGCACAAATGCAGTCAATGGATCAAGAGAAGCAGTAGAGATGTAGAGTTGGATGCTATTGATGTGGATATGAAGCTAACTCCTTGTCTGCAAATGTTATTGCCAAGGGGCAACATGCAGATGAGGAAGAGAAGGAAGCCGAGGATGGATCCTTGGGAGACTCTTGAAGAAACAGGGTAGGGGCAGGAAGAGACAGCATTGCTAGAGATGCTCTGTCTATGATCAGATGGATAAAAATGGAATCAAGTGAGAGCTGTTCTACCAAGCTAAATAACAAACAGACAATGAAGCAGGATGGTGTGATCATGCTAAACATTACAGAGCCAAGGAGGAATAATGCACCATGGTTACAGTTGGAGAGGACATCATTCATGATTTGCATTAGGACTGTTTCATTACACCTAGTGCTCTGGACAAATCTATCAGTTGGTGCTCTTTGAGTAAAAGTGTCACCTTATGTTTTGCAGCTAAACTTGTCATCTAATTTTCTAAAGGTAAGTATTTCACCTGGTGCTTTAGTGTTAATTGTGCCATCTTTGCTCTGATGGTAAATAGGTCACTTTGTGTTCTGTGGGTAAATATGTAATCTTATGGTACAGATCCATTGAGAGAGTCAAGACAGATAAAACCAAATACACGGCTAGTACCATCCTGCATTCTGTTATAAAAGCTAAATACTGTGGATACTGGAAATCTGAAATGAAAACAGAAAGTGCTGGAAATACTCATCAGGTCTGGCAGCATGTGTGGAGAGAGAAACAGAGTGAACTTTTCAGGTCATGACCTTTCATCAGAACTGGTAAAGGTTAGAAATGTAAGAGGTTTTGAGCATGTGAAAGGGGGGAGGGGAAAGAAGAACACTAGGGAAGGTCTGTGATAGGGCGGAGGGTGGGAGAGATTAAATGACAAAGATATCATGGAATAAAATGCAAAACAAGTGGTAATAGTTATAGTAACAGACTAGGCATTTGTCCAATGAGAGTGTTAACGGTAGAGTAATGACTGGCTCTATCCAAAAGAAAAAGCATGAAAAACAAGTTTAAGACCGGCACATGGTTAAAATCAAATCAAAATGGGAGTCATGCTCTGAAATTGTTGAACTCAATATTGAGTCCAGAAGGCTGTAAAGTGCCTAATTGGAAGCTGAGGTGCTTGCCTTCCTCGAGCTTGCTTTGAGCTTCACTGGAACACTGCAGCAGACTGAGGACAGAAATCTGGGCATGATAGGAAGGTGGTGAATTAAAATGGAAAGCAACCGGAAGCTCGAGGTCATACTTGCGGACTGAGCAAAAGTGTTCCACAAAGCAGTTACCCGATTTGTGTTTGGTTTCCACAAAGTAGAGGAGACTGCATTGTGAGCTGCCAATACAGTATACTAAATTGAAAGAAGTACATGTAAATCGCTGTTTGGGGCATTGGATGGTGAGGAGGCAAAAGGGCAAATGTTACACCTCATTGCATGGGAAGGTGCCCTGGAAAGGGGTCAAGGGCGATGAAGGAGTGGACCAGTGTGTTACAGAGGGAATGGTCTCTTTGGAATGCTGATAGGGGAGGGGAGGGGAAGATGCGTTTGTTGTTGACATTATTATACACTTGCCCACAGAGAAGAAAGAACAGAACAGCACAGGAACAGGCCATTCGGCCCTCCAAGCCTGCGTCGATCTTGATGCCTGCCTAAACTAAAACTTCTGCACTTCCGGGGCCCATATCGCTCTATTCCCTTCCTATTCATGTATTTGTCAAGATGTCTCTTAAACGTTGCTATCGTATCTGCTTCCACCACCTCCCCAGGCAGCAAGTTCCAGGCACTCGCCACCCTCTGTGTAAACAACTTGTCTCGCACATCCCCTCTAAACTTTGTCCCTCTCACCTTAAACCTATGTCCCCTAGTAACTGACTCTTCCACCCTGGGAAAAAGCTTCTGACTATCCACTCTGTCCATGCCGCTCATAACTTTGTAAACCTCTATCATGTCGCCCCTCCACCTCCGTCGTTCCAGTGAAAACAATCCGAGTTTTTCCAACCTCTCCTCATAGCTAATGCCCTCCAGACCAGGCAACATCCTGGTAAACCTCTTCTGTACCCTCTCCAAAGCCTCCACGTCCTTCTGGTAGTGTGGCGACCAGAATTGCGCACAATATTCTAAGTGTGGCCTAACTAAGGTTCTGTACAGCTGCAACATGACTTGCCAATTTTTATACTCTATGCCCCGACCGATGAAGGCAAGCATGCCGTATGCCTTCTTGACTACCTTATCCACCTGCGTTGCCATTTTCAGTGACCTGTGGACCTGTACGCCCAGATCGCGCTGCCTGTCAATACTCCAAAGGGTTCTGCCAGGAGTATTGACAGGCAGACTTTCTATGGGATTTTATACTGGATATTGCAGTAATTAGAAATCTAAAACGGTGTGGTGCCTTTTAGAGGGGATCTGGGGCTGTGTGAACAGGAAAAACAACTGTGGGCTGGATGTTAAATCGACAACGGGGTCCCAGCGACAGGCCAGAAGGCAGGGAGGGGCAACCCAGCTTCATAGAGACAAAGGAACAAAGGAGCAGGAAGAGGCCATTCAGCCCATCGAGCCTGCTCTGCTATTCAATACACTCATAGCAGATCAGCCACTTCAATGCCTTTTTCCCACACTATCCTCAAACCCCCTTATGTCATTTGTATTTAGAAATCTGTCAATCTCTGCTTTAAACATATTCAATGACTGAGCTTCCACAGCCATCTGGAGTAGAGAATTCCAAAGATTCACAACCCTCAGAGTAAATAATTTTTTCCTCATCTCTGTCCTAAGTGGTTTCCCCCTTATTTTGAAATTGTGTCCCCTGGTTCTAGACTCCTCAGCCAGGGGAAACATCTTACCTGCAACTACCCTGTCTATCCATTTAAGTATTTTGTAGGTTTCAATGAGATCACCTCTCATTCTTCAAAATGCTAGAAAATACAGGCCCAGTTTCCCCAATCTCTCTTCATAGGACAGTCTCATCATCCCAGGAACAAGTCTGGTGGTGAGCCACCTTCTTGAGCCACTGCAGTCCATGTGCTGTTGGTACATCCACTTCGGCACTCTATCGAACCCCCAACCGAATTCAACAGCAGGCAGGCAATTAACTGCCCACCATCAGAGACTGTGTCCCGTTAAGGGACAAAATCCTGCCTCTAAGAGCTGCTGGCCAATCGGAGGGCCAGCAGCACCACCGGGAGCAATGGCCACTGCCAATACTGCAGGAGACCCGAAGGCAGCGCCGTTGGAGAAGACCCTGGGATCAAGATAGGTGGGGTGGGATCACTAATGCCAGTCAGGCAAGCCCCAGTGAAGTGGTGGGGTGGGTGGTTGGTGAAGGTGGAGTGGGGGAAGAGTCTTGCAGTGGTAGTGGCCATTCCGACTGGGGGGGGGAGGGGGGGCGGTGGGGGTGGGGGGACCCACCGTGGGCCATGGATTGCCCCCACAGGAGGGACCAACCAACACCCCCCCCACAAATCTCACTAGGAGGCTGCCAGGTATGACCTGTTGGTGTCTCCATGTGGCGGCAGGCCCCTCCAATGTTGGATAAATGCCAGGGAGACAGCCCCTAGTTGGCCCATTTATTGGCCTCCCAGCTGACTTCCTGTCTGCCATTGTGCCCACACAGACAAAATGGCATGGGGACAGGGGAATATCAGGCACACTGCCCGACGCCACCCAACATAATTTTATGTCCCTCCGCCACCCCCGACCCTCCCAGCCCATCTCCATGGCTGGATAAAATCCAGCCTTTTGTGCCTCCTTAACCAATCAAATTGAAGAATCTTTATCAAGATAAGCGAGTCTAACGCTAATAAGCAGATCATTTGAATGAATTTTAATATTTCGGATGAAGCTCTCACACAGAAAGATCAATTTTAAAAAAGCATGCTACCAGCAGGAAACCTTGCTCACAAGATACAAACATTGGGAATTCAATGGCACCTCAAACCTACATATCCACTTGTGCTTCCAGCAAGCAAGGGCTTTATCCATGCCCATATGCCCCTAGAGAAGGAACATGAGCTGTCTGCCAGTTCATTTGAGGCCTTCCGTGATTGGTGGATACTGCAGGGATTGGAATTATAATAGATTAGTGCAATAGTATTATCATTTAATTTGATAAAGATTCTTGTTCTTTATGATTTTGTTTTCAATTAGTTGTGCGCCTCTAAAAGGAGGCACTTGTGTTTAATGACAGAGGGGCAACCAGTGTATCCTTATCATTGAAATTAGAAAAGGCATCCCAACAGCACCACAGACTCATAAAAACACTTTTATTTGCTTAGTCAGCAGGCAGGACCTGCTGCCAATAGCAAGCTTTGTAAAATCAGCCCCAACACGTATCTAACATTGTGTGCCTATAAGCTGGCTTGACTCAATATGCCTCCTTTGCTTATTCTATATCATTAGGGTAAGCCAATGTATTGTTTTACTTTATAATGTACAACCACTTTTTAACCATGTAATTGTTCCATTCGTTCTTTTGCATGAATAATTGTAGACTGGTTTTGGTGAAGTCCTGTGCGTGTGGAGTCTGTCTCATTCTGGCCTCATGGAGCATCGGAGTACCCAGACCGAAGAGATCTAATGAACTGTATTGTGGGCTTGAAAATGCAAGGCAAGTTGGTCCATTCTGGTCAGACAGTGCCTTCTCAGAATTAGCAAGGTCTGGAAAACTTATTAAACTGCAGAATTGCTAGCATCCGGGAAGAGATCCAGGTCTTGCTTGTGAAGAGCTAAAAAAATGTCTGCCTGTACCAGGATGAAGATTGATAATAGAGATAATGAAGCAGAGAAACTGTCTTTGTTATCTGAAGCATAGCAACATAGAAAAATAGGAGCAGGAGTCGGCCATTTTGCCCTTCTAGCTTGCTCCGCCATTCAGTATGATCATGGCTGATCATCAAACTCAGTAACCTGTTCCTGCATTCCCCCCGTACCCCTTGATCCTATTAGCCCTAAGAACTATATCTAACTCTTTCTTGAATATATTTAATCATCTGGCCTCAACTGCTTTCCGTGGTAGAGAATTCCACAGGTTCACCACTCTCTGGGTGAAGAAATTTCTCCTCATCTCAGTCCTAAATGGCTTACCCCTTATCCTTAGATTGTGACCCCTGGTCCTGGACTTCCCCGCCATCAGGAACATCCTTCCTGCATCTAGTCTGTCCAGTCCTACTAGAATTTTGTAGGTTTCTATGAGATCCCCTTTCATTCTTCAAAACGCTAGAGAATACAAGCCTAATCGACCCAATCTCTCTTCACATGTCAGTCCTGCCATTCCAGGAATCAGTCTGGTGAACCTTTGCTGCACTTCCTCCATAGTAAGAACATCCTTCCTCAGATAAGGGGACCAAAACTGCACACAATACTCCAGATGTGGTCTCACCAAGGCCTTGTACAATTGCAGCAAGACATCCTTGCTCCTGTACTCGAATCCTCTCGCTATGAAGGCCAACACACCATTTGCCTTCTTAACTGCCTGCTGCACCTGCATGCTTACTTTCAGCAACTGATGCACAAGGACACCCAGGTCTCGCTGCACCTCCCCTTTTCCCAATCTATCGCTGTTCAGATAATAATCTGCCTTTCTGTTTTTGCCACCAAAGTGGATAACCTCACATCTATCCACATTATACTGCATCTGCCATGTATTTGCCCACTCTCTCAACCTGTCCAAAGCACACTGGAGCTTCTCTACATCCTCCTCACAGCTCACAATTCCACCCAGCTTTGTATCATCTGCAAACTTGGAGATATTACATTTAATTCCCTCATCTATATAATTAATATATATTGTAAATAGCTGGGGTCTTAGCACTGATCCCTGCGGTACCCCACTAGTCACTGCCTGCCACTTGGAAAAAGACCCGTTTATTCCTACTCTTTGTTTCCTGTCTGCCAACCAGTTCTCTGTCCATGTCAGTACCTTACAATCCATGTGCTTTAATTCTGCACGCTACTCTCTTATGTGGCACCTTATCGAAAGCCTTCTGAAAGTTCAAATACACTACATCCACTGGTTGTCCCTTGTCTATTCTACTATTTTCATCCTCAAAAAATTCCAGTAGATTTGTCAAGCACGATTTCCCTTTTGTAAATCCATGTTGACTTTGTCCGATCCTGTTATTGTTTTCCAAGTGCTCTGCTAAACCATCTTTTATAATAGACTCCAGCATTTTCCCCACTACTGATGTCAGGCTAACCGGTCAATAATTCCCTGTTTTCTCTCTACCTCCTTATTTAAATAGTGGGGTTACATTAGCTACCCTCCAATCTGTTGGAACTGTTCCAGAGTCTATAGAATTTTGAAAAATGACCAGTAATGCATCTACTATTTCTAGGGCCACTTCCTTAAGTACTCTGGGATGTAGATTATCAAGCCCTGGGGATTTATCAGCCTTCAATCCCATCAATTTCCCTAACACCATTTCCCTACTAGTACTGATTTCATACAGTTCCTCCTTCTCACTGGACCCTATGTTCCCAACATTTCTGGGAGGTAATTTGTGTCCTCCTTTGTGAAGACAGAACCAAAGTGTGTATTTAATTGGTCTGCCATTTCTTTGTTCCCCATTATAAATTCTCTCATTTCTGACTGTAAAGGACCCACATTTGTCTTCAGTAATCTTCTTCTCTTCACATATCAATAGAAGCTTTTACAGTCAGTTTTTATGTTCTCTGCAAGCTTACTCTCATACTCTATTTTCCCCTTCTTAATCAATCCCTTTGTCCTCCTTTGCTGAATTCTAAACTGCCCCCAATCCTCAGGTCTGCTGCTTGTTCTGGCCATTTTATATTTCTCCTCCTTGGATCTAATGCTATCCCTAATTTCTTTTATAGGCCACGGTTGAGCCACCCTTCCTGTTTTATTTTTGCGCCAGACAGGAATGAACAATTGTTGTAATTCATCCATGCGCCCTTTAAATGCTAGCCATTGCCTATCCACTGTCAACCCTTTAAGTAACTTTTCTCAATCTATCCTGGCCAACCCGCACCTCATACCTTCATTGTTTCCTTTATTTAGATTCAGGACCCTAGTCTCGGAATCAACTCTCTCACTCTCCATCTTAATGAAGAATTCTATCATGTTATGGTCGTTCTTCCCCAAGGGACCCTGCACCAACAAGATGGTTAACTAATCTTTTCTCATTACACAATACCCAGTCTAGGATGGCCTGTTCTCTAGTTGGTTCCTCAACGTATTGGTCCAAAAAACCATCATGTATGCATTCCAGGAATTCCTCCTCTACAGTATTATTGCTAATTTGGTTTGTAGTGGGCCTTGAAAATCCTACACGAGGGCCAAGCCTGTAGCCATATACCTCATTTTCCAAAAGGATAATGAGGTAATTGTCGACCAATTGTAGAAGTTAAGAACAGATTTTATCTTATATAGAACAGGACCAGAGCAAAAAAGGTGTAAAGAACCCACAGGAGCATCTTTACTGCAGTGGTTAGGGTGGTGTGGTCAGCCATCTTGAAGTTGCGCACAGAAGACTCGTCGGCAAATTGACCACCTAGATGGACTCCAGCTCGCAGGACTGCTAAGCAATCGGCATTATCGTGAATATGTACTATTAATTAGTGGTATAATAAAGGTGTACCACATCTAGTGGAACAGTATCCAAGTTGTTGCATGCCATTGATACCCAGAGTAAAGTCCAGAACCTTTAGACCAGATAGAGGATCTTACAATGGTACCAATCTGGAGACAGAAAATGGTTTTTTTATATTTGTTTCATGGCATGTGGACATTGCTGGCTAAGCCAGCATTTTTTGCCCATCCCTAATTGCCCTTGAGAAGGTGGTGGTGAGCTGCCTTCTTGAACCATTACAGCCATCTGGTGCAGGTACACCAACAGTGCTGGTCAGGAGGTAATTCCAGGATTTTGATCCAGCAACAGTGAAGGAATGGCGATATATTTCCAAGTCAGGGTGGTGTGTGGCTTGGAGGGGCACTTGCAAATGGTAGTGTTCCCATGGAGTTGCTGCCCTTGTCCATCTAGGTGGAAGAGATCGCAGGTTTGGAAGATGCTGTCGAAGGAGGCATGGTAATTTGCTGCAGTGCAACTTGGATATGGTACACACTGCTACCACTGTGTGTCCGTGTTGGAGGGAGTGAATGTTTAAGATGGTGGATGGGATGCCGATCGAATGGTGTTGAGCTTCTTGAGTGCTGTTGGAGCCGCACTCATCCAGGCAAGTAGAGAATATTCCATCACACTCCTGGCTTGTGCCTTGTAGATGGTGGACAGGCATTGGAGAGTTAGGAGATGGGTTACTCACTGCAGAATTCCCAGCCTCTGAGCTGCTCTTGTAGCCACAGTATTTATGTGGCTGCTCCAGGTCAGTTCCAGGTCAATGGTGACCCCCAGGATGTTGATAGTGGGGGATTCAACAATGGTAATGCAGTTGAATGTCATGGGGAGTTGGTTTGATTCCCTTTTGTTGGAGATCGTCATTGCCTGGCAATTGTGTGGCATGCACATTATTACCCTTTGAAATACTAGCACTAGCTCCATTCATAAACAAGGGTGTATGGTTACTACATTGGATAGTTCTCACATAGGCAAAGCTCTTGAAACTGCCATGAATATCGTGCTTCAAACTGTGGGCTGCAGCTCCTGTTATCTTGTTCATTAGTGCAAGTCGACACTTGAACAGGCATGGGTTGATAAAAAATACATTTGAGAGTGCATTTGTTTGTTTTGCAAATACCTTAGCATTAAATTTGAAATGGTTTGCAAATTCCACTAGTCCTTAATCAGGGAATCTGAAATGATTAGATCTGGATACATCAAATACTGACATGATAACATCCATAACAGTAAAACTAGCATTTCTATTTAGAAGAGGGAACTTATCACTTAGAAACTCTCATTTTACTCTGAAATTAAGCAAATAGACGTGTCCACAAGTTTTTTTTTGATAATTATGTTGTCTGAATGTTATTCACTAATTTTTTTCCCAACCATTTCAAACATGGATATATTTTCGCATGGATGGTATTTAAAAGTTTTTCTTTATTTTATTTTTTTTAGAAATACAGCACTGAAACAGGCCCTTCAGCCCACCGAGTCTGTGCTGACCATCAACCACCCATTTATACTAATCCTACACTAATTCCATATTCCCTACCGACCACATCCCCACCTGTCCCTATATTTCCCTACCACCTACCTATACTAGGGGCAATTTATAATGGCCAATTTACCTATCAACGTGCAAGTCCTTGGCATGTGGGAGGAAACCGGAGCACCCGGAGGAAACCCACGCAGACACAGGGAGAACTTGCAAACTCCACACAGGCAGTACCCAGAATTGAACCCGGGTCGCTGGAGCTGTGAGGCTGCGGTGCTAACCACTGCGCCACTGTGCCGCCCAGTTTGTTTTTACAAATTACACAGAAAATTACCCTCAATACCTATGTCATCAAAATTAGAAACAACTCTACTTGGATCAGAAATTCTGCTCTCAAACTCTTTTGTGATTCATTTTTGGCTTCTGGACCTACTCGCCAGTTTTCCTACTTTCATTTCTGCCTCACTTAACCCATCACCTCTTCAATATTCATACAAACTCAATATCTTGTAAATGTGTTTTTTTTATTTCCCTCATTATTCCTCTTACAGTACTGTAATATAACTCTAATCATCTAACTATCTCTTGTTTTCTTTTAACCACTTTATAGTTCAATCTATTTCTTTGTGTGTGCATTGTTTCATCCCTTTTTCTTGTTCATCTGTAATATCTTCCAGTTATGAAACGTTACCTTACATGTTCCTCCCACTGATGTTGACTGCTTTGCTGAGTCCCTCCAGCAGTTTCTGGGTTGGGGAAGGGGCGACTGCAAGATGATCAATTCTTTTCAATCATTAACACGCATGTTACAGCAAGCGGGCACTGTTTAACATTAAAAATTTCTCACTCTTTCCAGTTGATTTGATGGACAGGAGACGTGAAGCAACAGGTGAAGAAAATCAGTGACTCGGAGAAGCTGTCTCAGCACAAACAGTGCATTGAACTGAGAATAAAACATCCATCACAACCCGTGACTGGGCTTTGACACAACTGAAAACTTACACGGAACATTGGGACAGCTCTGATCTTTTTTAAAAAAAAAATTTAGTTAAACAGGATCTACAACTAAACAACTGTAAACTAAGGACTGATTTGCTGCTTGTAGTTTAAAAAAAAATTTAGAGTGAATATATTCGAAACATTCTAAATACGAATGTTTAATACAGAAGATATTTTCCATTTAGCTTTTTCTCATAGAAGTTACATGTGTACATTGCAAGTAGAACAGAGAAATTGTAACTCACTGACCTGTCCGAAATCCCATTTTGTGCTATTTTTTAACTGAGTACAAGTCTCAGTAGCAAGCAGCCAGCAATTGGTGCAGAAAGTCAACAGAGAAAAAATAACCCCCAGACTACTAAGTAATCTGGCGACGACTAGAACTTTTGACTTTGAAGTTTTCATGACTTTCCAAAGTGTTGAAGAAAACAGACGACGGTCTCCACTCAGTCTTTGCTCCCAGTGAAAAGTGATAGTAACCGGATGGATCTTTGCCCAGCCCTGCCTATTTTTAGATCAATAACGACAGTCTGGAAATTACTGACCAGTACGGGGGTGTCTTTTTGGTGTTCAACCTATTAATAATTATGTTTCTAAAGTGCTGAGTTTATGTTTGATAATTTTAAAGGTTATTTCAGCTTTGGCAGTAAGAGAAAGAGCCATGCAGCAACTTTGTACACAAACTCATTTGCATTTAGGAGCATTATACAGAAAAATGAAAAATGGAATTGCCGTTGCCCTCCTCTTCCACTGGTCTGTTACTGCTCTCCTTGGGTTCCTTGACATCCTACATTGGGAGAGGGGCTCTGTTCCCTCCAGTAGACATGTTCTGAACCGTGCTGGGACCAGTGTTCAAGCAGACCGTATAACTAGGGAAGAATGGGGCAATGGCATCAGTTTTGGAACCGGGGGGATCTGTACCGATGGGACGGTCTCCACCTGAACCGATCTGGAACCAGTGTTCTAGCGAAACGGATAAATAGGGTGGTCTCTAGGACTTTAAACTAGTGACTCGGGGGGAAGGGAAAGGGAAAACGACAGGGAGTATGATAAATAAAAAGGTAAGCAGCAGGCTAACGTGTGCAGGAGGGTTTAAGTTCAGGGCAGACGATGAAAGAAGCAGAAAGGAAGGATAACTCAAGAGTTATTATTAGAGATGTTGGGAATCATGAGGGTAAGAAAGCTAGCATAAAGGCACTTTATCTGAATGCTCATAGCATTCGTAACAAGGTTGATGAGTTAACGGCACAAATCATCGCGAATAAATATGATTTGGTAGCCATTACGGAGACATGGTTACAGGTTGGTCACGACTGGGAGTTAAATATCCAGGGGTACCAGACTATTCGGAAGGACAGACAGGAAGGTAAGGGAGGTGGTGTAGCTCTGATACTCAAGGACGACATCAGGGCGGTGCTGAGAGATGATATAGGTTCTATGGAGAATGAGGTTGAATCCATTTGGGTGGAAATTAGAAACTCTAAGAAGAAAAAGTCATTGATAGGCGTAGTCTATAGGCTACCAAATAATAACATCACATTGGGGCGGGCAATAAACAAAGAAATAACTAATGCCTGTCAAAATGGTACGGCAATTATCATGGGGGATTTTAATCTACATGTAGATTGGTCGAGCCAGCTCAGTCAGGGTAGCCTTGAGGAGGAATTCGTTGAGTGTATCCGTGATAGTTTTCTTGAACAGTATGTAATGGAACCGACGAGGGAGCAAGCTATCCTATATCTAGTACTGTGTTATGAGACAGGAATAATTAATGACCTCATAGTAAGGGATCCTCTTGGAAGGAGTGATCACAGTATGGTTGAATTTAGAATACAGATGGAGAGTATGAAGATAAAATCCAATACCAGGGTCCTGTGCTTGAACAAGGGGGACTACAATAGAATGAGGGAGGACTTGGCTAAAGTGGACTGGAAACAAAGATTTTACGGTGGGACAGTTGACGAGCAGTGGAGGACTTTCAAAGCAATTTTTCAAAGTGCTCAGCAAAAGTATATTCCAGTGAAAAGGAAGGACTGGAAGAAAAGGGGTAATCTGCCATGGGTGTCTAAGGAAATAAGGGAGGCTATCAATTTGAAAAAGAAGGCATACAAAGTGGCCAAAAGCAGCATGAAACTAGAAGATTGGGAAAACTTTAAAGGTGAACAGAAAGCTACAAAAAGAGCTATAAAGAAAAGTAAGATGGAACATGAGAAAAAACTAGCACAGAATATAAAGACAGATAGCAAAAGTTTCTATAAATATATAAAACAAAAAACAGTGGCTAAAGTAAACGTTGGTCCTTTAGAGGATGAGAAGGGGAATTTAGTTATGGGATATGATGAAATGGCCGAGGCATTGAACAGGTATTTTGTATCGGTCTTCTCAGTGGAGGACATTAATAACATGCCAGTAATTGACAAAGAGACGAACGTAGGTGAGGACCTGGGAACAATCATTATTACAGAAGAGGTAGTGTTGGCAAGCTAATGGAGCTAAGGATTGATAAGTCTCCTGGCCCTGATGGAATGCATCCCAGGGTACTAAAAGAGATGGCGGGAGAAATAGCAGGTGCACTGGCGGTAATTTTCCAAAATTCGCTGGACTCTGGGGTAGTCCCAGTTGATTGGAAAACAGCAGATGTGACGCCACTGTTTAAAAAGGGAGGTAGACAAAAGATGGGGAATTATAGACCGATTAGCTTAACCTCTGTAGTGGGGAAGATGCTTGAGTCTATTATCAAGGAAGAAATAGCAGGGCATCTCGATAGAAATTGTCCCGTTGGGCAGACACAGCATGGGTTCATGAAGGGCAGGTCATGCTTGACAAAACTTTTGGAATTCTATGATGACATTACGAGCAAGGTGGACAATGGGGACCCAGTGGATGTGGTGTACCTAGATTTCCAAAAGGCCTTCGACAAGGTGCCGCACAAGAGGCTGCTGCATAAGATAAGGATGCATGGCGTCAGGGGTAAAGTATTAGCATGGATAGAGGATTGGTTGACTAACAGGAAGCAGAGAGTGGGGATAAAGGAGTGCTATTCTGGTTGGCAATCAGTCACTAGTGGTGTGCCTCAGGGATCGGTGTTGGGATCGCAATTATTTACAATTTATATAGATGATTTGGAGTTGGGGACCACGTGTAGGGTGTCAAAGTTTGCAGATGACACTAAGATGAGTGGCAGAGCAAAGTGTGCAGATGACTGTGAAACTTTGCAGAGGAACATAGATACATTGAGTGAGTGGCAAAGGTCTGGCAGATGGAATACAATGTTAATACATGTGAAGTCATTCATTTCGGTAGGAGTAACAGGAAAAAGGATTATTACTTGAATGGTAAAAAGTTGCAGCATGCTGCTATGCAGAGGGACCTAGGTGTCCTTGTGCATGAATCGCAGAAGGTTGGTCTGCAGGTACAGCAAGTAATTAGGAAGGCAAATGGAATTTTGTCCTTCATTGCTAAAGGGATTGAGTTTAAAAGCTGAGAGGTTATGTTGCAGCTGTATAAGGTACTGGTGAGGCCGCACCTGGAGTATTGTGTGCAGTTTTGGTCTCCTCACTTGAGAAAGGATATACTGGCACTGGAGAGGGTGCAGAGGAGGTTCACTAGGTTGATTCCGGAGTTGAGGGGGTTGGCTTATGAGGAGAGACTGAGTAGATTGGGATTATATTCATTGGAGTTCAGAAGAATGAGGGGGGATCTTATAGAAACATATAAAATCATGAAGGGAATAGATAAGATACAAGTAGAGAGGATGTTTCCACTGGCAGGTGAAGCTAGAACAAGAGGGCATAGCCTCAAGATTAGAGGGAGCAGATTTAGGACTCAATTAAGAAGGAACTTCTTCACCCAGAGGGTTGTTAATCTATGGAATTCCTTGCCCAGTGAAGTAGTTGACGCTTCTTCAGTAAACGTCTTTAAAGCTAAGGTAGATATCTTTTTGAACAATAAAGGAATTAAGGGATACGGTGGGAGCGTGGGTAAGTGGATCTGAGTCCACGAAAAGATCAGCCATGATCTTATTGAATGGCGGAGCAGGCTCGAGGGGCCGGATGGCCTACTCCTGCTCCTAGTTCTTATGATCTTATGATCTTATGAAGTCGAGAGGGTTTTAAACTAGACAAGGGGGGGGTGAGGGATCAAGCTTGGGTAGATGTAGCAAATCAAGGGGTAGAGTGAAGGCAGAAGACCAGAATAGCAATATGGGAAATGAAGGTCAGAGAATGGCAGGAAGGGAGAGAGAGAAAAACCTAAGAACACACAAACAGTCAGGACTAGATAACAAAAAGACAAAACTAAAGGCTCCGTATCTGAATGCATGCAGCACTCGTAATAAAGTCAACAAACTGATAGCGCACAATGAAGTAAATAAATATGATCTGATAGCCATCACAGAGACGTGGCTGCAGGATGACAAGAATTGTGTCCTGAATATTGAGTGGTATATGACATTCAAGAAGAATAGGAAGCTAGGGAAAGGTGGAGGAATAGCACTGCTAATCAAGGATGGCATTGGGGCGATAGTTAGAGATGGTTCAGGAGATCGGGATGTCGAATCAGTTTGGGTGGAGATGAGGAATAGTAGGGGAAATAAGTCACTAGTGGGAGTGGTCTACAGGCCCCCTAACAGTAACCACAATGTAGGATAAAAGATACAAGAAGAAATATTGGGTGCTTGTGATAAAGGGGTGACAATAATTATGGGTGATTTTAATCTTCATACAGACTGGAAAAATCAGTTTGGCAATAGTAGCCTTGATGAGGAGTTCATAAAATGCTTTTAAGATAGTTTCTTAGAGCGGCACATTCTAGAACCAACCAGAGAGCAGATTATATTAGACTTGGTATTCTGTAATGTGACAGGATTAATTAATGACCTCAGAGTAAAGGCATTTCTAGGTAGCAGCGACCACAATATGATTGAATTTTACATCCCATTTGAAAGAGAGAAGAATGGGTCTAAGACTAGTATTTAAAACTTAATTAAGGGCACCTATGTTGGCATGAAAGTTAAGCTAGCTTAAGTTTTCAGGGTTACTCGGCTGGGAGATAGATCAATCGAGAAGTAGTGGCAGACATTCAAGGGGATATTTCCAAATACTCAGAATAAGTATATTCCTACTGTAAAGAAAAATTCTAAGGGGAGGATCCACCATCCGTGTTTAACTAAAGAAGTTAAGGAAAGCATCAAACTTAAGGAAAAAGCACATAATTGTGCAAATATGAGTGGCAGGTCAGATGATTGGTCAGAATATAAAGAACGGCAGAGAATGACTAAAATGTTAATCAGGAGAAAGAAATTAGAGTATGAGAGGAAGCTAGCTAGAAATGTAAAAAGAGATAGCAAGAGTTTCTACGGGTATTTAAAAAGGAAGAGTAAGCATTCTCCACTCTACTTTCAGGGCGGCACAGTAGCACGGTGGTTAGCACCGCAACCTCCAACAACCCAGGTTCAGTTCTGGGTACTGCCTGTGTGGAGTTTGCAAGTTCTCCCTGTGACTGTGTGGGTTTCTGCCAGGTGCTCTGGTTTCCTCCCACAGCCAAAGACTTGCAGGTTGATAGGTAAATTGCCCCTAGTGATGGTAGGAGAATGATGGGGACGTGGTAGAGAATATGGGATTAATGTAGGATTAGTATAAATGGGTGGTTGTTGGTCAGCACAGACTCGGTGACCCAAAGGGCCTGTTTCAGTGCTGTATCACTCGATGACTCTGTAGTGAGTGTTGGTCCTCTAGACAGTGAGAATGGGGAGTCAATAGTAGAGAGTAAGGAAATGCCAGATAAAATGAACAAATATTTTGCTTCTGTTTTCACTATAGAGGATACAAAAAACATTCCAATAATAGCTGTAAATCAGGAAGTGGAAGAAATAGAGAAACATGGTGAAAGTACAATCACCAGGGAAGCAGTACTGTGCAAACTGATGGAGCTGCGGGCTGACAAGTCCCCAGGTCCTGAAGGACTTCATCCTCGGGTCTTAAAAGAGACGGTGAATGAGGTAGTAGTTGCATTGTTGTTAATTTTTCAAAATTCGCCAGATTCTGGAAAGGTTCCATCAGACTGGAAAGTAGCAAATATAACCCCTCTATTCAAGAAGGTTGGGGGTGGTGGGGGTGGGAGGCAGAAAACAGGTAACTATAGGCCAGTTAGTTTTGACATCTGTCATAGGGAAGGTGTTAGAATTGATCATTAAGGAGGCTGTAGCTGGGCACTGAGAAAAACTCAAGGTAATCGGGAATAGTCAGCATCGTTTTGTGAAAGGGAAATCATGTTTAACCGATTTTTGGAGTTCTTTGCAGGGGTAACATGTGCTGTGGATAAAGGGCAGCCCATTGAAGTACTGTACTTGGTTTTCCAGAAGGCATTTGACAAGGTGCCACATAAAAGGTTATTGTGCAAAGTAGGAGCTCATGGTGTAGGGGTAACATATTAGCATGGATTGAAGATTGGTTGGCTGGCTGGCAGAAAACAGAGAGTATGCATGAATGGGTCCTTTTCTGATTGGCAGGAGGTGACGAGTGGAGTCTCACAGGGGTCTGTGCTGGGGCCTTAACTTTTTACAAGTTATATCAATGACTTATGTCATGCAGACCCCACCTGCCAAGAATGAGGCATATTAATTTTGTCATATGAACATTCATTTTAAACTGTTGCTGGAAATGACTTGTTAAACAGATCAGACATGGCTGGAAAAAAACATTTACATACTAACAGACAGTGCTTGTGGAGACAAAGAGCCATTCCCTGGCACACAATGGACCCAAATGGACTTTAATCACCAGACATTGAAGATGAGGAGGCTCACATTCGAGGATGACTGCTAAGATGGCCAAATCCGCAAACAGACGTGGTCAAATCAGCTGGTCACATGACTAACTGGCTGGTCCAGGACTTTTTTGAACTAGTCACAGACAGTTTGAACTCAGAAAGACTGTTTGCTCCTAGACTGAGAAGACCTCTCCTGTCTGCTCCGATCTCTTTCTCTCAAGCCTCTGGACCCACTGAAGACACATGAACCTCAAGAGAGAAAAGACTCCTACATCTAACAAGGTTTAAGAAGAATACTGGGCCCCAACGAAAAGCAAGACCTACCTACAATCAAGGACTCTACAGTGAGCTCGAAGAACAATAACCAAAACCATCTTCAGATATTGCTTCAAACTTTTCCACTTTATTTCTTCTGCTCTTTTCTGTCACGATCTGCACGTGTGTATCACGTATGCGTGCCAGTGTGGGCATGTTGCATATCCGGAGGTGTTAACCGAATTAGAGGTTAAGTTTAATAAAGTTCAACCTTTCTTCTTTAAACCTAAAAAACCTGTTTGGCTGGCTTCTTTCCCTTATAATTAGAAAGCAGTGAACAAAGATTCTCTCTTCTTCTTCTTTGGCCTCCCTGTCTCGAGAGACAATGGGTAAGCGCCTGGAGGTGGTCAGTGGTTTGTGAAGTAGCACCTGGAGTGGCGATAAAGGCCAATTCTAGAGTGACAGATTCTTCCACAGGTGCTGCAGATAAAATTGGTTGTTGGGGCTGTTACATAGTTGGCTCTCCCCTTGCACTTCTGTCTTTTTTCCTGCCAACTGCTAAGTCTCTTTGACTCACCACACTTTAGCCCCGCCTTTATGGCTGCCCGCCGGCTCTGGCGATTGCGTGCAACTGACTCCCACGACTTGTGATCAATGTCACAGGACGTCATGTCGCATTTGCAGACGTCTTTAAAGTGGAGACATGGATGGCCAGTGGGTCTGATACCAATGACGAGCTCACTGTACAATGTGTCTTTGAGGATGCTGCCATCTTCCATGCGGCTCACATGGCCAAGCCATCTCAAGCGTTGCTGGCTCAGTAGGGTGTACAGGCTGGGGATGTTGGCTGCCTCGAGGACTTCTGAGTTGGAGATACGGTCCTGCCACCTGATGCCAAGGATTCTCCTGATGCAGCGAAGATGGAATGAATTGAGATGTCGCTCTTGGCTGACATACGTTGTCCAGGCCTCGCTGTCATAGAGCAAGGTACTGAGGACACAGGCTTGTTACACTCGGGCTTTTGTGTTCCGTGTCAGTGTGCCATTTTCCCACACTCTCTTGGCCAGTCTGGACATAGCAGTGGAAGCCTTTCCCATGCGCTTGTTGATTTCTGCATCGACAAGACAGGTTACTGGTGATAGTTGAGCCTAGGTAGGTGAACTCTTGAACCACATCCAGAGCGTGGTCACCAATATTGATGGATGGAGCAATTTTGACGTCCTGTCCCATGATGTTCGTTTTCTTGAGGCTGATGGTTAGGCCAAATTCGATGTAGGCAGCCACAATCCTGTCGATGAGTCTCTGCAGACATTCTTCTGTGTGGGATGTAAATGCAGCATCGTCAGCAAAGAGGAGTTCCCTGATGAGCACTTTCCGTACTTTCGTCTTTGCTCTTAGATGAGCAAGGTTGAACGACCTGCCATCTGATCTTTTGTGGAGGAAAATTCCTTCTTCTGAAGACTTCTTCGATTCTGGGTACTGCCTGTGTGGAGTTTGCAAGTTCTCCCTGTGATCGCGTGGGTTTTCGCCGGGTGCTCCGGTTTCTTCCCACAGCCAAAGACTTGTAGGTTGATAGGTAAATTGGCCTTTGTAAATTGCCCCTAGTGTAGGTAGGTGGTAGGGAATATGGGATTACTGTCTTCTTTGGCCTCCTTGTCTCGAGAGACAGTGGGTAAGCGCCTGGAGGTGGTCAGTGGTGTGTGGAGCAGCGCCTGGAGTGGCTATAAAGGCCAATTCTAGATGTAACAGACTCTTCCACAGGTGCTGCAGAAAAATTTGTTTGTCGGGGCTGTTACACAGTTGGCTCTCTCCTTGCGCCTCTGTCTTTTTTCCTGCCAACTGCTAAGTCTCTTCGACTCGCCACACTTTAGCCCCACCTTTATGGCTGCCCGCCCACAGTATGGGATTACTGTAGGGTTAGTATAAATGGGTGGTTGTTGGTCGGCACAGACTCGGTGGGCTGAAGGGCCTGTCTAAGTGCTGTATCTCTAAATAAACACAAATAAATAAATAAAATAAATAAAAACTTGAACGCATGTGAGAGCAGCAGTGAGAAGAAGATCCCAAACAGTGGAGGTGCAAGAACACAGCCCTGTTTCACACCACTCAGGATAGGAAAGGGCACTGCTGAGGCACCGCTATGCTGAAGTGTGCCTTTCATATTGTCATGGAATGAGGAGCTGGGAGCCGGGAAAGAAGCTCCACCGTGAGCTGGATGGCGACCATGAGCGCAGCGTCAGCCTGGAGGACGCCGACATTGAGGAGGCCGTGGGCTGGCCCGCTCGCCAGGGTCGCGACCCCCGCCGGACGCCTCCCCCCCTTCCCCCCCTACACCACCTTCCCCCCAGCACCCCTTCCCAGCTCACCCCCCACACCCCCTTTCCCCACTCATACCCCCCGGATGCCTCCCCCCACCCCATCCCCTCACACCCCTTCCCATCTACCCCCCTCGCACCCCCTCCCCCCACCCCCTCCCCCCCGCACCCCCCTCCCAGCTCACCCTCCTCGCACCCCCTTCCCCCCACCCCCTCGCACTCTCTTCCCAGCTCCACCCTCGCACCCCCTTCCCCTGCACCCCCTCCCCCTCGACCTCGCACCATCTTCCCCTCACATCCCCTTTCCCTGCACCCCCTCCCCTATCCCCCTGCACCTCCCCTTCCCAGCTCCCCCTCGCACCCCCTTCCCCCCACCTCCTCCCCCCGGGATCCACCGCATCCCCTTCCCCCTACACCCTGGCCTCCCTTCCCTCTCCCTTCATGAAATCACACAGCTTATTTGTTAGGGCTCCTGCTCAGGGTTAGGAGCTAACAACCCCACTGCCTTGTGGGCGTCTCAGGAGAGGCCAAGGCTAAGGGAGTAAACCCTGACAGAAAATCCGGAGCGGAACCCCGAATGCGGTCATGTGTCACCTTTGTCATGTTTCCAGCAGTTCCTGCAGGCATACCAGTGCCAAACGTCGTGCTCTGCACTCCTTTGGACCCCACCAGGAAGGTCGAGAGGGAGGTTTTGATGCTTGGGCAACTCACAACCTCCATACATCCAGCCAGGCATGTGCCATGGAGAGGTCACTCCATAGTTGCCTCACAGCGGCCAAAACAACACGGAAAGCAGCAGTTACGGGTTATAAGTCCAGCTCAATTGACGTAGAGATTGGGCGCCATGGGTTGCCTTTGGCAGTGGGAGAGGTCATCGCATCTCACTGGACAGCTACCGCCTGTCTCAAACCGGGCAGCCCCCGGTAGGTAAGGTTCTGTCCCGCCACAGTCCACCTGCTTCAATGGGTGCTTGGAGCTCAGGGTCATTGCCCGACAAGTGGACTGTAACACCGCACCAAACAGCATGACAAAAAAAGGAAAGAAGGTACTAGCCCTTCGTTTTGCAAGCTGGAACATCAGAACTGTGTGTCCTGGCCTGTCGGAAGACCTTACACCTTCTCGGAAGACCGCCATTATAAACAACGAGCTCAGTAGACTCAATGTGGACATTGCAGCACTTCAGGAGACACACCTCCCTGCGAGCGGATCTCTAAGAGAGCAAGACTACACCTTCTTCTGGCAGAGTAGGGATCCTGAAGAACCAAGACAGCATGGGCTTCACCATCAGAACCTCTTTGCTCAGCATGATAGAGCCACCTTCAAATGGCTCGAATGCATACTGTCCATCCGACTGCTCACTGGCTCTGGTCCAGTACACCTACTCAGCACCTATGCTCCAACACTCTGCTCCCCACCTGAAGTTAAAGACCAGTTCTACGAGGAACTCCATAATATCATTCGTAACATTCCCAATACCGGACATTTGTTCCCGCTGGGGGACTTTAACACCACGGTTGGGGCCGACCATGACTCATGGCCCTCCTGCCTTGGGTGCTATGGCATTGGAAGGATGAATGAGAATGGACAGAGACTGCTGGAGTTATGTACCTATCACAACCTCTGCATCACCAGCTCGTTCTTTCATACTAAACCCTGTCACCAGGTTTCTTGGAGGCACCCAAGATCACGTCGTTGGCACCAGCTGGACCTCATCGTCACAAGGCGAGCTTCTTTAAACAGCATTCAAATCACACGCAGCTTCCACAGTGCGGACTGCGACACCGACCACTCCCTGGTGTGCAGCAAAGTTACACTCAAATCAAAGAGGCTACATCACTCCAAGCAGAAGGGCCGCCCGCGCATCAACACTAACAGAATTTCTTATCTAGAGCTGTTACATAAGTTTCTAAATTCACTCGGAAAAGCCCTTCATAACACTCCTGCAGGGGATGTAGAGACCAAGTGGGCCCACATCTGAGATGCCATCTATGACTCAGCAATGGCCACCTATGGCAAACGTGAGAAGCAGAATGCAGACTGGTTTCAATCTCACTTTGAAGAGCTGGAACCTGTCATAGCCGTTAAGTGCATTGACAGGTTGACTGAGTGGGCAAAACTATGGCAGATGGAGTATAATGTGGGAAAATGTGAAGGTGTTCACTTTGGCAGGAAGAATCAAAAAGCAGTGTATTACTTAAACGGAGAACAACTGCAGAATTCTGAGGTGCAGAGGGATCTAGGTATTCTAGTGCATGAGTCACAAAAAGTTAGTATGTAGGTACATCAATTAATAAAGAAGGCTAATGGAATGCTATCCTTTATTACGAGAGGAATTGAAAATAAAAGTAAGGATATTATACTTCAGTTATACAGGGTATTGGTGAGACCACATCTCAAATACTGTGTGCAGTCTTGATCTCCTTATTTAAGGAACGATGTGAATGCGTTGGAGGCGGTTCAGAGGAGGTTTACCAAATTAACACCTGGACTGAGCAGATTGTTTTATGAGGAAAGGCTGGACAGACTGGGCTTATTCTCACTGAAGCTTAGTAGAGTGAGGGGAGAGTTGATTGAAGTATCTAAGTTCCTGAACGGTCTTGACAAGGTGGATGTGGAGGGGATGTTTCCTATTGTGGGTGAGTCCAAAACTAGGGGGCACTGTTTTAAAATTAGGGGTCACCCTTTTAGGACAGAGATGAGGAGAAGTTTTTTTCTCTCAGAGGGTTGTGCGACTTTGGAACTCTCTGCCTCAGAAAGTGGTGGAGGCGGGAACATTGAATAATTTTAAGGTGGCGGTAGATAGATTCTTGTCAGACAAGGGAATCAAGGGTTATCTGGGGTAGATGAGAGTGTGGAAGTTGAGGCACAAGCAGATCAGCCATGATCTTATTGAATGGCAGAGCAGGCTCAAGGGGCCGAATAGCCTACTTCTGTTCCTAATTCATATGTTTGTATTTTCACGAATGAACTTCCGAGTTTGCAGCTAGAAGTTTTGAAGATACCTGGCCCCTTAAGCTTTTGCGGGCATTTAAAAGCCTGCCGCTACCTATTATGCCCTGTTCTAAATGGAGAATCTTCTATCAAGATGTGTTTTTAACGTCAGGGCCCACTGCAATATTCTAATTCTGATCCTGGAAACTGCAATGGGGTCAGCACTACCTCACGTTCAGCTGAGCAACAGTCCCACTCTTCTCCTGGTGAAGAAAATCCAGGGTCTAAACTCCATAATACAGGGTGAAATTGGTTAACAGTTAAGCAAGGCATGGACGAATCAGAGAGCAAGCATAAATTTGTGAAGTCATGCTTGACCAAATGAACTGAATTTTTTTGAGGAAATTAGATTATATGTTAAAATGGAAATGGCGTAAATATATTTACAGTTAGATTTTCAGAAATTGATATGAGACACAGGGAGAGAAAGAGATGGTTAGCATCAAAAACAAAGGGCAGGATTTTTCATTTGGATTCAGGAACCCGATGTTGGAACCATTTCCGGGTCCTGACCCCTCAGTGAGGGAGACGTAATCACAGCCCACTATTTTCCCCGAGATAAGTGTCTAATTGGCTAGAGGGTGGGTTTGGTGGCCAATTAGTGGCAGCGAGCGTGGGATAGAAGCGCAACTTGTGAAGTGCAGGCTCGATTTAAAGGCATGAATGGCAGCCATTCGAAAGGCATCCATTTTGCATTGCAATGGAAGCCCGAGGTAAGCAGGAGTAGAGGCAGCAGCCTGGAACATGGGGCAGGGATACCCCCATGTTTTTCTGATGCAGCCTTTGAGGTTCTGTTGGAGGCAGTAAGAGAGAGGGGTGAGGAGTAGTTCCCGCAAGATGGCAGGAGAAGTCCGCCCAGCTAAACTAAAGGAGCCTGGCTGGAGGTGGCAGAAGATGTCAGTAGCTGAAGTGTTGTCAGAGGATCTGGCTGCAGTGCCGCAAGAGATTTAAAGACCTTCTTCGCTCTGGCAAGGTGAGTGCAAAGCAACATCTAGATGACAGCTTCCAGGTCTGTGCTGTTGAAGACCTGGCAGCATTGATACATGCAGCATTTTATTTAAATCAGCTGCTGTCATTGGTCAGAGACCAATCTCTCTCTCTCTTTTGTCCTTGAAGCAGAAGAGGGTGCAAAATTCTTGGGAGATGGCGCATACAGGAGGAGGAGTGCCCCATCCTCATGGTCAGGGAGGAGGCGGCAATGGAAACCACCAGGGTGGCCCCACATGACTAAGTGGGCAATGGAGAAATGGGAATACCTGAAGGAGAGGATGAAACGATATTGAATTCTGTCGATGAAGGGTGTACGGGTCTCCATCCTACAACATGCCAAAGCCTCAGCTACATTGGGAAGCCTCAGCTCTGCAGAGGCTTCTGCTGCCACAGGCAAGTTCTCAAGAACTCCTTCTTGTGTCTCCCACAGGATTAGTCATGGAGGGGGAGCATGAGAGTGCAGTAACATCACCAGGGGCCTCTCAGGAAACCAAACCAGCAGAGCCAACACCATCACATCATTCAAGCACACCCTCCACCAGCACAGATACACACTCCTCACACGCAGTTAGGAGAGGCTGGCAGTAGGTGAAGAGCAAGGCACGAGTGATCAGGAGGAGCTGATGGAGTCAGAGGCATCTATGAGCAGTCCCCTTCAGAGGATGGAGGACTGACACAGCCATTCTCAGCTGCGTGCAGATCTACAGCCTTATGATTCACAAGCAAGGCGACTCTACTTTGACCAGCAGCATGCAATGTGTACTCATATATCAGAGTCATGTGGTGGAATTTTATGGGCTGTGCAAGAGCGGATTTGATGGCTTGTCGGATGATATAATTAGGTGGGAGGTGTTTTTTCAGATTCCCAATGGCAGGATATTTTAGAGAAATTAAGTTGGCAGCGTGTTTGCAGCATTCCAGGGTTCCCCCTGCAAGGTGGCGGATTGCTGCTTTGCATTCATTTAAGTAATGTGAATACTCATTACCCTATGCCTAGAGTTGCAAGGGGTGATTGACTGTACTCCTGTGGCCATTAGCGCTCCCTGGGAGCAGCCTGCTGTATTTGTGAATCACATAGGTTCCACTCTTTAAACGTGCAACTAGTTTGCGGCCACAGACGAAAATCATGCGGACATTTCCCAGGGATCTGTCATGACTCCTACATTTTGAGGAACTCCCAGCTGCCAGCAGATTTTGAGGAACGAGCTGAAGTGGACAGCTGGATCCTGGGTGACGATGGTTACCTCTTTGTACATGGTTGATGACATCAGAGCATCATCCCCAAAGCACTGCTGAAGAGAGGTACAATGTCGCTCATGCATCCACCAGAACCAACATTGAACATATAATTGGCATGCTGAAAATGCGATTCCACTGCCGTGACTGGAGGGGCTCCTCAGTATGCGCCACAGAGGGTGTCACGTATAATCATTGTCTGCGGTGCCTTGCACAACCTTGCAATTAGACACAGCAACATTCCGCAGGTGGAGGAACAAGAGGAACACCAGTCCTCCTCAGATGAAGGTGACTATGAAGAGAGTGAGGAGAGTGAGGAGGAGGAGGACAACAATGACAACGATGCTGCCATCGATATGAGGTCCATGGAGAGACAGGCAAGGGACATCAGGGAGAATTTATGCTCATTCCAGCCAACAATAAGCCACAACATAAACAAATGTTGGGAGCAGAAACATAAAAATTCCACACAGAAATTCAATTTTGCTTGAGGTCTTATTCATCGCTGCAATGTTAACAAAGCATGGCATTCATCACAATCATGTGATTTGGCATTTGAAATCATCCATGGGCTATGATGAATGCAGCTACACACCACTGCAAGCGACATTTAGTTATGACCGCAGAAAACAAAAATAAAGCATGACAGTAGTGACAAAAGTTAATAATCACCAGCAGGCAAACAACCATCTTTGAAGACTGAAGGCTCAAATTTCAATGAGAAATGGGCACCGGACATTTTCTGAGATGCTTTGCAAACATCATTGCATTCCTGCCGTGGGCCTCCAATGAGCATCTTTGTTTTCATCTGAAACCAAGCAAAAGATTTACGAGATAAAAACAGAACGTGCTAGAAAAACTCAGCAGGTCTGGGCAGCATCTGTGGTGAGAGAAGCAGAGTTAATGTTTCAGGTCAGTGACCTTTCATCAGAACTGGCAATGGTTTGAAATGTAACAGCTTTTAAGCAAGTGAAGCAGGGGTGGGGGAAAGAGAACAAAAGGGAAGGTGTGTGGTAGGCAGAAGGCAGGAGAGATTAACTGACAAGGAGGTCATGGGGCAAAGGCAAAGGGACTGTGCTAATGGTGTGGTGAAAGAAGAAGCATTAGTGAAGAGAGAGTGTTAATGACAGAGTAATGAACAGCTCTGTCCAAAAGCACAAACATGAAAAACCAAGTTTAAGGCAGGCACATGGTCGAAAAAAATGATAGAACAAACAAAATAGAATAGAATAATCATTAAAAAAGGGCCAGTCATGCTCTGAAATTAATCAACTCAATGTTCAGTCAGGAAGGCTGTAGAGTGCCTAATCAGAAAATGAGAAGCTGTTCCTCAAGCTTGCGTTGATGTTCACTGGAACCCTGCAGCAGGCCAAGGACAGAAATGTGGGCATGGGAGCAGGGTGGGGAAAAGATTTACAAGAATGGATCAAATGTTAAATTAAATAAAGATATATTGAATATGATCTACCAGTTGCAGAATATGTACATCATCCGTGCCACCTTTAGAGTCACAGAGTCACAGAGTCGTACAGCATAGAAACAGGCCCTTCGGCCCACCGTGTCCATGCCAACCATAATGCCTATTTATACTAATCCCACCTGCCTGCATTAATTCCATATCCCTCTATGCCTTGCTCTTTCAAGTACCTGCCCAGATGCCTCTTAAATGTCTCTACTGTTCCTGCCTCCACCACTTCCTCAGGCAGCGCATTCCAGATACCCACTATTCTTTGTGTGAAAAATGTACCCCTTTGATCCCCTTTAAACCTCCTCCCTCTCACCTTAAATCTATGCCCTCTAGTTTTAGTCACCCCTACCATGGGAAACAGACTCTGGCTATCTAATCTATCTATGCCTCTCAAAATTTTATATACCTCTATCATGTCCCCTCTCAGCCTCCTTCGCTCCAGGGAAAACAGACACAGCCTATCCAATCTCTCTTTATAACTCAAGCCCTCCAAACCAGGCAACATCCTTGTGAATCTTTCTGCACTCTCTCGCTTAATCACATCTTTCCTGTAGTGCGGCGACCAGGACTGCACACAGTACTCCAAATGCGGCCTAACCAACATCATGTGCAACTGTAACATGACGTCCCAACTCTTGTAATCAATGCCTCGGCCAACGAAAGCAAGCATGCTATACGTCTTCTTCACCACCCTGTCTATCTGTGTTGTCACTTTCAGGGAACTATGTACTTGCACCCCAAGGTCTCTCTGCTCAACAACACTTCCCAGGGCTCTGCCATTCACTGGATATGTCCTGCCCTGGTTTTACTTCCTAAAATGCATCACTTCACACTTGTCTGCATTAAATTCCATTTGCCACTCCCTTGCTCACTTTCCCAGTTGATCTATATCCTGTTGTAACCTTAGACAACCTTCTTCACTGTCCACTATACCACCAATTTTGGTGTCATCTGCAAACTTACTAATCATGCCCCTTACATTCACATCCAAGTCATTAATATATATGACAAACAACAGAGGGCCCAGCACCGATCCCTGCGGCACACCACTGGTCACCGGCCTCCAATCTGAAAAACAACCCTCCACTACCACCCTCTGCCTCCTATCACCAAGCCAATTTTGTATCCAATTTGCTGGCTCACCCTGGATCCCATGTGTTCGAACCTTCTGGACCAGCCTACCATGCGGGATCTTGTCAAAGGCCTTGCTAAAGTCCATGCAAACAACATCCATCACCCTGCCCTCGTCAATCCTCTTGGTCACCTCCTCGAAAAACTCAATCAAATTCGTGAGACATGATTTCCCACGCACAAAGCCATGCTGACTATCCCTAATCAGGCAATGCCTTTCCAGATGCATATAAATCCTGTCTCTCAGAATCCCTTCCAATAACTTTCCCACCACTGATGTAAGGCTCACCTGTAGTTCCCTGGCTTATCCCTGCTGCCCTTCTTAAATAAAGGCACAACATTAGCTATCCTCCAGTCTTCAGGTACCTCACCCGTGGCTAATGATGATACAAAAATCTCTGCCAGGGCCCCAGCAATCTCCTCCCTTGCTTCCCTTAGCATCCTAGGATACATCTAGTCAGGCCCTGGGGATTTATCCACCGTAATGCGCTTCAAAAACTCCAACACCTCCTCCTTTGTAATGTTGATATGCTCCAGGATATTGGTGTTCCCTCCTTGAACTCACTAGCTTCCATGACCTTCTCCACGGTAAATACGGATGAGAAATATTCATTTAAGACCTCGCCCATTTCCTGTGGCTCCACACATAGATTGCCACACTGATCCTTAAGGGGACCTACTCTCTCCCTAGCTACCCTTTTACTCTTAATATACTTATAGAATCGTTTAGGATTCTCCTTTATCTTATCTGCCAGGGAAATCTCATGGCCCCTTTTTGCCCTCCTAATTTCCTTCTTAAGTGTAGTCCTACATCCCCTATACTCCTCGAGAGACTCGCTCGATCCCAGCTGCCTATACCTGATATATGCCTCCTTCTTTGTCCTGACCAGACCCTCAATATCCCTCATCAACCAAGGTTCCCTAAACTTGCCAGCCTTGCCCTTCCATCTAACAGGAACATGCTAGCCCTGAACTCTTCCTATCTCACTTTTAAAAGCCTCCCACTTGCCAGACGTCCCTTTACCTGTAAACAGCCTCTCCCATTCAACTTTTGAGAGTTCCTGTCTGATGCCATTGAAATTAGCCTTCCCCCAATTTAGGACTTCAACCTGAGGACCAGTCCTATCCTTTTCCATAACTATCTTGAAGCTAATAGAGTTATGGTCACTGGTCCCAAAGTGCTCCCCCACTGACACATCAACCACCTGCCCATCCTCATTTCCTAAAAGGAGGTCGAGTGTAGCCCCTTCTCTCGTCGGGCTATCCACATACTGCTTCAGAAAACTATCCTGGACACACTTAACAAATTCTTCCCCATCTGATCCCTTAGCACAAAGGCAGTCCCAGTCAATATTAGGGAAGTTAAAATCACCTACTATTACATCCCTATAATTCCTACACCTATCTGTGATTTCCCTACATATATGCTCCTCCACTTCCCTCTGACTATTGGGGGGCCTATAATATAATCCCATCAAAGTGATCACCCCTTTTTTATTTCTAAGTTCTACCCATATGGCCTCGCTGGACATTCCTCCCGGGATATCCTCTCTAAGTACTGTCGTGATGTCCTCCCTAATCAATAGTGCAACTCCCCCTCCTCTCTTACCTCCACCTCTGTCACACCGGAAAGATCGGTACCCCGGAACATTGAGTTGCCAGTCCTGCCCATCCCTCAACCACGTTTCCGTAATAGCAATAATATCACAATCCCATGTACTGATCCATGCTCTGAGTTCATCTGCCTTACCTGTAAGGCTTCTTGCATTAAAGTAAATGCAGTTTAGCCTACCAGACCTTACACGCTCCCTGTCATGCCGCTGCCTGGCCTGCCTACTAGACTTGCTTGCTTTAACCTCTACATTTGCCTCAACTATCTCATCTGAGAGACTACTACTTTGGTTCCCACCCCCTGCAAGACTAGTTTAAACCCTCCCGAGTAGTGATTAGCAAACCTCCCCGCAAGGATATTTGTCCCCCTCCAGTTTAGATGCAACCCGTCCGTCTTGTACAGGACACCTCCGCACCAGAAGAGATCCCAATGATCCAAGTAGCTGAAGCCATCCTGCCTACACCAGCTCTTCAGCCACGCATTCATTTGCCTAATCCTCCTATTCCTACCCTCCCTAGCACGTGGCACAGGGAGTAATCCTGAGATTACAACCCTAGAGGTCCTGCTTTTTAACCTTCTGCCTAACTCCCTATATTAACTTTGCAGGACCTCATCTCTTTTCCTGCCTATGTTGTTAGTACCAATATGGACCACGACCTCTGGCTGCTCACCCTCCCCTTTCAGAATGTCCTGCAGCCGCTCTGAGACGTCCTTGACCCTAGCACCAGGGAGGCAACATACCATCCTGGAGTCTCATTTGCGGCCACAGAAACGCCTATCTGCACCCCTTACGATAGAATCCCCTATCACTATAGCTCTTCCAACCCTTTTCCTCCCCTGCTGTGCAGCAGAGTTCTCCATGCTGGCATGAACCTGGCTGTTGCTGCTTTCCCCTGGGAGGTCATCCCCCCCAACAGTATCCAAAGCAGTATATCTGTTTGAGAAGGGGATGGCCACAGGGAACTCCCGCACTATCTGCCTGCGCCTACTACTCCGTCTGGTGGTCACCCATCTCTTTTCTGCCTGTGCAGCCATTACCTGCGGTGTGACCACTTCACTAAACGTGCTATCCATGACGTCCTCAGCATCGCGGATGCTCCACAGTGAATCCACCCGCAGCTCCAGCTCCGTAATGCGGGTAGTCAGTAGCTGCAGATGGATACGCTTCCTGCACACATGGTCATCAGGGACACTGGAAGCGTCCCTGATTTCCCACATAGTGGAGGAGGAGCATATCACGGAACTGAGCTCTCATGCCATGACTTACCCTTAGGTTAATTAGTTACTCCCTGAATTAAAAAATACTAATTATACTAGGTGCCTTGTTCTACCCACTTCAATCTAAAATTCTTTTAAAAAAAAACACTTAAGTAGTACTCACCTTATCTCCAGAGGTTTTATTTTCAACAAAAAAAACTTACCCCTTATTTTTTAAGATATTCTAACAGCTGCTACTCACCAACCAATCATATTGCAGCTCTCCTGCGATGTCACTGCTGGCTTCCCCTTTCAAAACTCAGGCGTGCTGTAGCTGCTCTTTTTAAACACCGCTGGTCTCACTCAGTCTCCTTCTTTCTCACTGTCGCTGCTCTTTTTAAACACTGCTGGTCTCACTCAGTCTCTTTCTTTCTCGCTGTCACTGCTCTTTTTAAACACTGCTGGTCTCACTCAGTCTCCTTCTTTATTGCTGTCGCTGCACTTTTGATATACCACTGGTCTCACTCAGTCTCCTTCTTTCCCGCTGCCGCTGCACTTTTTAAACACCGCTGGTCTCACTCAAGCACCTGCAGTGGAGACACAAACAGAGGCACTTTAAGCATGTGCTTTGCCTGAATTCAGGCACTTTCAGTGGGTATGCATACATGACTGCAAGACTGAAGATGACATTTCATCCTTACACCTTGAGGATCCTGCCTCGCCATCTGATATGGCCCTGCCTCCCTCCTCTCACTATTTGGGCAAAATCCTCTTCAGCTGGTGTCAACACTCTTATGTCTTGTACACCTCTCCTGTCCTGGTTCGCTCGTGATTTTTGTGGATGCATTTGTCCTGCAGGAGACAGTGCAGATGGGATGAGAATTCTTTTGTTCAGAATCACAACCATTGTAAACATGCATCGATTTCAACCATTCAGAACTGGCTTTTGCACGTAAGTGCTGGAAAATGGGATTAGGTAGACAGGTCAAGTGTCTTTAATGCATCGGTGCAGACTCGATGGGTCGAAGGGCCTCTTCTGCATTGTATTATTCTGTGATTCTGTGACATGTCCAAGCGCATCAACAATGCCAATCATGAACTTTGCGCGAAATCATTTAGTGTTTGGCACCAAGGCTGCTCAGCAATCCAATGCATGCCTTGTTTGCTTTCTGTCTAAAAGAAACAGAGCCAGCAATGGAGCAGCAAGCCATTGATGCGTTTGTGACACTATACCCAGGTTCTGCACTCCACCCCATGGTTCGAGACCTCCTCTGCTACCTCCATCCAGGCCGCCTTGATCAGGCGGGAGGGTCTTCGCACTCCATCTGCACCCTTCTCACTTTTCCCTGACAGCCTGGAGGAGAACCTGCAAAGTACGAGGCTGAGATCTTTACAACCATCTTCAGCCAGAAGTGAGATCCATCTCAGTCTTCTGCTGAGGACCCCACCATCACAGATGCCAGTCTTTAGCCAATTCCATTAACTTCATGAAGCTGCTGAAGGCACTGAATACAGCAAAGGCTATGGACCCCCAACAACATCCCGGCTGCAGTACTGAAGACCTGTGCTCAAGAACTAACCTTGTCTGTAGGCAAACTGTACAGCTACAACACTGGCATCTTCCTGACAAAGTGGCAAATTGCCCAGGTATGTCCTGGGTTATGTTTTGTCACCAGGGTAGAAGGGGTAGCATCACTATGGGGGAAGGGAGTCCTTCTCCTTTGTTAATGCGGCTGAAGGTGATCCTTTGGGACTCTTAGGATGGGGGTCCTGAAGTTTAACAGTAATGCTGAGGGATCCTAAAGGACCACATCTGGATACAAGTACCCATTGGATGCCAGCCCAGTATTTAGACACCATATTCTCATCTCCACTTGCAGGGGCTGCTGGAACAGTGCTCATTTCTTTCACCAACTGATTCAGAGGTGGGAATGCAATCACTAAATCACTAGCTTGCTCTGGAGCTTAGGTATTGTTGAGGAATCCACTATAAAGTCAATCTTTCAAAATGCAATCTACCATACTGGTTGGGCTGAATGGCCTGTTTCTGTCCTTGATATCCTATGTAATCCTATTTATTCCTATTTGATGACTGTAGCCCACAGCCCATAAACATATAACAGGATTTCTGTAGTGCATAGCTCACCAATGTATAGTAGGACCTAAACTCTTAGATACATAGAACCGCAATAAAACCCACAACCTGTAGATAAAAATCAGGGTTAATGTAGGCAACAGCCTGTATTTGCATAGTAGCATAGCCCACAGTGCATAGTTACATAGTAGGATTAGTATAGCTCATAACCCATAGATGGTGTTTCATCCTGCTCCCTTCATATTTGTTAATTTTGAGATGATAGTTTGACGACCAGGTGCGAAAGAGGTCTAGAGGTCTCTTTCAGCCTTCACTTGGTCTTACTGTAATAGGATTTAATTTCAAACATACCATGTTTTTAGCTCCCCCTTGGTGATTCCTTGTTCACTGCTTTCCGATTATAAGGCAAAGAAACCAGCACAAACAGGTTTTCTTAGGTTTAAAGAAGAAAAGTTGAAATTTATTGAACTAAAATATGAACTCTAATTTGGTTAACGCCTATGGGTACACGCCGCGCCCCACGCTAGCATGCATACGCGATACTTTCATGCAAATCAAGACAGAAAAGAGCAGAAGAAAAATAAAGTGGAAAGGTCTGAGGCAATAACTGAAGAGTTGTTGTTATGGTTCTTTGAGCTCACTGTTGAATCCTTGATTGTAGGTAGATCCTGCTTTTCTTTGGGGCCCAGTATTCTTCTTAAACCTTGTTCGTTGTAGGAGACTTTTCTCTCTTGGAGTTCATGTATCTACAGTGGAGTCAGAGGCTTGTGAGAAAGAGATAGGAGCAGACAGGAGAGAGAACTTCTCAGTCCAGGAGCAAACAGCTTTGTGCCCAATTGTTTGTACAAGTTCAAAAAACTCAGATTGCCCAGCAGGTTAGTCATGTGACTAGCTGGTTTGAAGATGTCCGTTTGTGTATTCGGCCATCATAGCAGTCAACCTGGAATGCCAGCTTCCCCACCTTCAACATCTGGTGATCAAAAGTGCATTGTAGATTGAATGTCAGGGAATGGATGCTTTGTCCTTCCAAACACTGTCTGTTAATATGCAAATGTCATTTCCAGCCACAGCTGATCTTTTTGACAAGTCCTCCCCTCACTCCAGTAACAGTTTAAAATCAATGTTCATGACAAAATTAATGTGCCTCATTCTTGACAGGTGGGAACCTAGCATGATAATAGTATATGGACTCGTGCACTATAGATGTGTCAGAGTATTTTACTACTCTGGTTCTGGCTGCACCCCATTGCTTCCTAGAAAATAATTTGTAAAGAGAGCATTTACAAGTACATTAATGCACTTTACCAACTCAAGTAATGATGTAAAAAATGGATGTTCTCTGTGTGAGGGTATTGCTGTTGATGTTAGCAGCTCAACAAATCAGGAGAAGGTACTGTGAAATTGAAACATGCCAGCTTTTATGCATCCTTTCCTCAAAATAATTTTGCAAATAGAGGCTTCATTGAGTTACTGTCTGTACTAATATCATTGCAGGTTCTGTTGTAAACAATAGTTTTCTATCAAATTATGAGTAGATGTTATTGACAGGGCCAGCTCCACAAAGCTTAAATCATATTTATTTTTCATCTCATGTCATGGTAATGCAAATATTGTGAGACTGCTTTGAAAATAAAACCTTAATTGTAACATCTTTCCTCTAGAACAGGGATAAGTTTTTTAAAGCTATCTGAATGAAACATTTGAATCCATGCATAGTAAATAGTAGCTACTTTCCCATAGGCAGCCTCCTAATTGGCCAGCTTCAAGCTCGTCATCCAATTAAAGACGACCCCAACCCCAACACCACCTCCACCTGCGCCACCCAAGGGCCGGGGAAATTCTACCTAAGGTCTCTGCATATTCATGGTTTGTTTGAAAGTGCTGATGATTAAGCAGCTCATTGGATGTTTTTGTTGACACCACAGTGGGGCAAATACCTGAATTTCTTATTCTCACCAAGAGGAAGTGAGAAGACAAGGCATAGCCAAGACTTTGTCTGGAATGTGTAATTTGATCCAATTTGCTGTAGAGTATTTCAAGTTCTTTGTAATTCTTTGACCTAGTCATTGTCAGGCAGACTGCAGATTTCAGATAAGACACAGTGCTAACACTACTAATTTCAGAGGACAGAAAGTGCTAACAGTAGCAAGTTTGAAGACACAAAACACTAACACTACTGAGTTTAGAGACTGTACAATGCTAACACTACCGAGTTCAGAGAATGCAGAGCTAACACAACGGAGTTCAGAGAATGCACAGTCTTAAAACGACTGAGTTTAGAAAATGCACTGTGCTATCATGACTGGGTTTAGAGAAGGCACAGGGCTAATACTATCAAGTTCAGGCCTCTTCTTAGGCAGTCCCTTGGGATCGAGGATGACTTTCTTCCACTCTAGGGTTGTGGGTCCTTAGGTGACTGAATAGTCCAATTCTGGATCCAGACACCCTGCCACAAGTGGGGCAGGAGTGTTTGGTGAGGTGAGTGACTGGGATGCTCGAAATTTCGAATGCTCCTTCCACTGTTTGCAGTTGGTCGCTGCCTGGGCATATCAACATTGTTCAAACTGGCTGGCACCTTCACAGATGCTTCTTCTCCATTTTGGGCAGTCTCGGGCAAGAGAATCCCACGAATCAGGGAGACTTTAAGGACATCCTTGTAGCATTTCCTCTGCCCTTCTGGTAGCCTCTTGCCACAATGGAGCTCCGAGTAGAAAGCTTGTTTTGGAAGCCTTGTGTTAGGCATGTGGATGATGTGGCCCGCTCAAGTTCAGGCAACGCAGTGCCACCACTATGGAGTTCAGACAACACATAGTGCTAACATTGTTGCCTTCAGTATCGGTGAGGCCATGGAGGGATTTGAGCATGAGGATGAAAAATTTAAAGTCAGTTTTAAAGTATTGGTGGACCAGGAGCCAATCTATGTCAATGAGGACAAGGGGCAATGGATGAACTGGACTTGCTGCAAGTTTGGATACATGCAACAAAGTTTGGAGAATAAGGAGGCCGGCTAGGATAGTGATCCATTCGTCAGATTTGGAGGTAATAAAGACATGAATGAGGTATTCAGCAGCAGACAGATTAAGGCAAGATTGAGACTGGCAATTATTGTGGAGGTAGAAGTAGGTGATTTTGTGATGGAGAGGATATGGAGTCAGGGCTCAGCTCAGGGTCAAATAGGCTACCAAGTTTGTGACAGTCTGTTTCAGCCTGAATTGATGCAGAATGAATTAATATAAAGGGTAGTAGTCACATGGAATAAGTTGCAGGGATAGCTGTTGCGGGCAATAATAGTAGGCATTAAGAGACATTGAGATTTGTTTCTGGAAGGAAGGAATTAAAAGAAAGAGGTAGAAGGTAGACCGGAGATCAATTAAAATAGTGTGGTCTTGTTGAATCAAATGGCCTTATTTTTTCCTAAAAAATGTACTCCAGCTCCAAGTGATTGGGTCTCACTGAAGTTTATGGAGCATATCTGGTCCCTGGAGGAAGTGTTAAACTTGGAGGTACTTAAATACATGCTGCTGAGCGAGGTGGTTATTTTTCCACTATTTATTGAAAGGACAAAATCTCACCCTATGAAGAAGTTGGTCAAGTCTGATAATGCCTTTCCCATGCCAGGCTCTGAATTGACTTTAGTCTAACAAACTTGATTGAATTTTTCGAGAGGTGACTAGATGTTTAGATGAGGGTAAAGCAGTTGATGCAGTCTACATGGACTTCAGTAAGGCTTTTGATAAGGTCGCACATGGGAGATTGGTTAAGAAGGTAAGAGCCCATGGGATCCAGGGCAATTTGGCAAATTGGATCCAAAATTGGCTTAGTGACAGGAGGCAGAAGGGGATTGTCAAGGGTTGTTTTTGCAAGAGGAAGCCTGTGACCAGTGGTGTATCACAGGGATCAGTGCTGGGACCCTTGTTGTTTGTAGTGTACATTAATAATTCAGATGTGAATATAGGAGGTATGATCAGTAAGTTCGCAGATGACACGAAAATTGGTGGTGTCGTAAATAGTGAGGAGGAAAGCCTTAGATTACAGGACGATATAGATAGGCTGGTAAAATGGGCGGAGCAGTGGCAAATGGGATTTAATCCTGAGAAGTGTGAGGTGATGCATTTTGAGAGGACTGACAAAGCATGGGAATATACAATAGATGGTAGGACCCTAGGAAGTACAGAGGGTCAGAGGGACCTTGGTGCACGTCTATAGATCACTGAAGACAGCAGCATAGGTAGATAAGGTGGTTAGGAAGGCTTATGGGATTCTTGCCTTTAGTAGCTGAGGCATAGAAAATAAGAGCAGGGAGGTTATGATGGAGCTGTATAAAACTAGTTAGGCCACAGCTGGAGTACTGTGTACAGTTCTGGTCGCCACACTATAGGAAGGATGTGATTGCACTAGAGAGGGTGCAAAGGAGATTCACCAGGATGTTGCCTGGGCTGGAACATTTCAGCTATGAAGAGAGACTGGATAGGCTAGGGTTGTTTCCTTAGAGCAGAGAAGTCTGAGGGGGGGACCAGATTTAAGTATACAAAATTATGAGGGGCATTGATAGGATAGATAGGAAGAAACTTTTTCCCTTAGTGGAGGGGTCACTAACCAGGGGCATAGATTTAAGGTAAGGGGCAGGAGGTTTAGAAGGGATTTGAGGGAAAAAATTTTCACCCAGAGGTTGGAATCTGGAACACACTGCCTGAAGGGGTGGTAGAGGCAGGAACCCTCACAACATTTAAGAAGTATTTAGATGAGCACTTGAAACGCCATAGCATACAAGGCTACGGGCCAAGTGCTGGAAAATGGGATTAGGACAGATAGGTGCATGATGGCCGGCACAGGCACGATGGGCCGAAGGGCCTGTTTCTGTGCTGTATAACTCTATGACTCTAACATGGTAACTTCAGTGTTGAACTCCTTGAATCACATGGAAAGAATAATGAGAGAAGTCTTGAGAATTTTTCTAATGATGCTGGTGTGGCATAAAGGTTCACTCTTTACAGACAAATAACTGCTACTTCAGGCTACATACAGACATTGTGCAGAGAACTTTCAGCAATGGGTTTAACGTTCTTGAACATGGCTGAAGCTCTCCTTTCACAGCCATCATGAAGAGCTGTTCTTAAGTAGAGACATGGCAGCATCTGGCACCTGATGTCATTCATACTTGTAAAGTGTTGCACGCTATAAAAATAATTGTGAGAGTTGATTTTGGTGCCTATTGCACCTAAAATTGGGCTGCAAAAGTCCTGTAAAGAAGTGTCAAACGTGGCTCAGTTGGTAGAACTTTCACTTCTAAGTCAGAAGGTACAGTCTCACACCAGGACTTGAGCACATGATCCTGGCTGATGCTGTAATGCAGTACTGAAGGAATGCTACATTGTGAGGTGTCAATTTTCAGATGTAAAAGAGCCTATGGCACTATTTTGAAGAAGTGCAGCAGAGTTCTCCCTGGTGTCCTGGACAATATTTATCCCTCTAGCAACATATGAAAAAAGGGATCTGGTCATTACCATATTGGTGATTGTGAGAGCTTGCTGTATGCAAATTGATTGCCCTTTCTTACATTACAACAGTGACTACAGTTCAACAGTACTTAATTGGCTGTAAAGCATTTTGAGATGTCCTGAGGTTGTGAAGGGCACTACACAGGTGAGAATTCTTCCCTTCTTGTAATATTGAGTGGAAACCAGTAATGCCTGATTTCTAGCAGTTCTTGAATCAGTCATAGTTTCCTAGTGGTCTTTGGGATGGGCAATGGAAGCTCACAATTGGAACAGGTGGGAACTTCATAAATACTTGCAAATTAGGATGTTGACACGATCACAACCTATTACATCATTTACATATCCATAACACCACTTTTTGATTCTGACCAGCAATCATGGGTATTCGTTCCAGTGAAGCAACATATTCAAATAGAAAATGATTTAAAATGCCCAGTAATACGATAGCAGTATTAATAGCTATATTAATTCAATTTATTTTGTTACAGTCAAGTGAAGAGGGGTTGAAGGACTTCCCTCTCTATGATTGACCACAATAGGTTTAACTTTCTTAAAGTCAAGTAGGTCAATTCAGTAGGTGTTTGATTACTTACTTGCTATGATCATAACACAAACAAATCAGACAGGTTTTCTTGAGTTTAACAAAGAAAGAGGTTAACTTTATTGTACCTAAACAGAATTAATGAAAATAATAAACTGTGCGCCAACTTTCACTCTCTCACACACACACTCAAGGTTTACACACACACAAATGGGTTACAGAGTTGGGAAAGGTAGATTGGTTGAGTTAGTCCATAGAACAAAAGGGGTATACAGTCTGTGGAGTTTGATGGTTTGGCTGGTTTCCAGCTAAATTCGGTGGTCCTGAGACTTTTAACTTGAAGAAGTAGATGACTGGTTCAGTGGGGTCTCTTGAATACAGTGATATGGATGATTTTCTCTAACTGGGTTTCTGATGATAGCCGGAGTATGCAAAGGTGGTCAGTCAACAGGCAGAATTTTAAGCTTGTAAGCTGGAATGGAGTGGGAGAGAGAGAGAGAGGGCCCTCCACTTGGCTCTGCATGTGTCAGAATCCAGATTCTTCTCCTTGCTGCTGCAGAGAAACACAAGCTTAAACCACAATTGGGGTGGGGCTTGTCATATAACAGTCACTCAGTGATTCAAGCATAATAGTTAGCAGTATTTATTCTTGCTAAAAGGAAAAGAACAATTCTCTTAAATTTCCCGTGTCTTGGTTCTTGCTGGGATGAGCAGACATTTTGTCTCCCTCCTCACAGGCCTTGCAATGTAGTGTTGCAAATTAGGTTGCCAGCTTAAGCTGCTAGCAAAGTAATCTTTTGTCTACTCTTTATTAAATTTCTTCAAAAAAATATAAAATCAGATCTGCAGTCAGTGGATTGAAGAAAATTACCATTCAACAAAGCAAGTTGGTGTGACAATTTGAATCCAGACAGTTTTCCCAATTATTCTGTCTGTGAAGGGAGTTTGCAGCAATGATTTTTGCATTTTTTCAAGCAAACTGTATTTTCCATCATTGGTGGGCCTCTGGGAATCACAATCAATTTGGCTAACTTGAAGGAACAGGAACGAAGCATGCTGGACAGCCAGCATATAAAAGCAGGACTGGTCACATCCACTTTGTTCCCCCAGTTAACTGTACAGGCTAAGGAGAACATTTCTGCAGTTGATGTTGCACCAAGAGCTTCGGATACTCCAGGGAGTCAATAACATATGTTCCTGGAATTTAGAAGAATGAGAGGTGATCTCATTTAAATATACAGGAGGAGAAATTTGTTTGCACAACGCTGCAAACTTATGTCAGGGGAAGGCATCACCACGGGCTGTTACCTGCATGGTTCACATAGCATTCATCAATGATAGAAGTGGCACTACATGAACACATTTCTCCCCCACAAAACTTTTAAGGAGCTTGATAGGGTAGATGCTGAGAGAATGTTTCCCCTGGTTGGGAGTCTCCAACTAAGGGGTCCGACTTTCAGAATAAGACATTGACCATTTAGGACTAAATAGAGGAGAAATTTCTTCACTCAAAGGGTCTTAGATCATTGGACTTCTCTACCCATTTACAACCTCCTCTAGAGGCCACTGGAAGACCCAATTTATTTATTTTTTAAGGGGTCACAGTGATATAACTTAGTTCAAGGAAATTTTAGGCAATTTATTTTTTGTGATGAAAAAATAAACTGGATTAAATTATGAATGTAATATACTTTTTAGAACAAACATTTTCCAGAAGATGTGTTTTATAAACAAATTCTGAATAAAAGTGCATTTCATGAAGAATCTACCTTTCAATAAGTGGATTCTGAATCGGAACAGCAAATGACCCAGATGTTGTGGTCAGCATTGAAGTGATGGCACTCGTCACTGACCTCAAAGAGAGTTACTCACAATGATCTAGTGAGCTCTGTGGTGTGGATTTCCTTTTTTGTGACGTTAATTTGAAAAGCAGGGGTCATGACACTGACCCTCGGGAAACTTGGCTGGAACTTTCCTCCAGTCCATTCACCACTACTGTCTGTTTGCTGTCACTCAGCCAATTTCGTATCCATGCAGCTATTGTCCCTTTTGTTCCATGGGCTGTAGCTTTGCTGTCAATCCTGTTATGTGGCACTTTACACAATGTTCAGCACCATTCATGACTCCTCAGATGCTGAAGCAGTCTGTGTAGAAATGCAGCAGGATCTGGAAAATATCCAGGCTTGAGCTGATAAGTAACATTCGTGCCAAACAAGTGCCAAGCAATGACCATCTCCAACAAAAGAAAATCCAACCATTTCCCCTTGAAATTCAATGACATTACAATCGCTGAATCCCCCACTATCAACATCCTAGGGGTTACCATTGACCAGAACTGGAGTAGCCATATAAATACCGTGGCTACAAGAGCAGGTCAGAGTCAAGGAAGCCTGCGACAAGTAACTCACCTCCTGACTCCCCAAAGCCTGTCCACCATCTATAAGGTACAAGTCAGGAGTGTGATGGAATATTCTCCACTTGCCTGGATGGGTGCAGCTCCAACAACACTCAAGAAGCTCGACACCATCCAGGACAAAGCAGCCCGCTTGATTGGCACCCCATCCACAAATATTCACTCCCTCCACCACCGACACATAGTGACAGCAGTGTGTAACATCTACAGGATGCACTGCAGCAACACATTAAGGCTCCTTAGACACCTTTCAAACCCACGAGCCCTACCACCGAGAAGGACAAGGGCAGCAAATGCATAGGAACACCACCACCTGCAAGTTCCTCTCCAAGCCGCACACCATCCTGACTTGGAACTATATCGCCGTTCCTTCATTGTCACTGGGTCAAAATCCTGCAAAAAACAGCACTGTGGGACAGGACTGCAGCAGTTCAAGAAGGCGGCTCATCGCAACCTTTTCATGGGCAATTAGTGATGGGCAATAAATGCTGGCTTAGCCAGAGATGCCCACATCCCATGAACGAATTAAAACAAAAATTATCAAATGCCTTTTGGAAAACCATGTACACCATATCAACCACATTACCCTTATCCACCTTCTCTGTTACCTCATCAAAATACTCAAGCAAGTTAGTTAAACATGATTTTCCCTTTAAAAAACCCATGCTGGCTTTGCTTAGTTAATCCAAATTTGTCCAAGTGACTGTTATTTTTGTCCCGAATGAAAAAAAAAACAACTTGGAATTTTTATCAGAATTTCAAAAATTGACATTACACAAATATAAAATTAGTTTTCCAGGGACATAGAGATTCTTCAATAGTCATCATGACTTAACACGACTTTAAAAACCCAGTTACACCTTATTAACTAGGCATAACTTTGGGGGGGAGGGGGTTAACAGCATTATTGCAGCTTGAAAAGGGAAGTTCTTGTCAGTTCAGTGATTTCAAATTAATTGCAGTCTGCAGGAACTTCAACAGCACACCCAGTGAAGAAGTGTAGAGTCACTGACAGGAACCTCTGGATTTTCCCATTTAATTGCTCATGTACGGACTCTCAAGGTTGCTGTGAGTTGTAACACAGTAATAGCTTTAGGAAAAGAATTAATGATGAAGCTTTACCAATTACCATCATGCCTTGAGAGACTGATGACAGTTGAATAGGAAAATCCCGGTTTCTCTTAAAACTTGCTCAACTGTAGTAATTGAAAACTGTTTTCCCAGATAGTGTTATTAAATTGAACAAAGCAATAGTTTTTTATTCTTTTATGGAATGTGGGTGTCTCTGGCAAGGCCAGCATTTATTGGCAATCCCTTCTTGCTCTTGAGAAAGTAGTGATGATGAAACATCTGTGTAAGGAACTGCCCCCAAGCACTCCCAACTGATGGAAACTTACTGGAAAATGTCCAGAAAAGAGAGACAGCACCAGGGCTGCTTTCCTCAAACAAACATTTCAGCCTGTAATTGGATATTTTGTCCTAAAACAAATACTATTTGGGTTATAAGCCACTGTCAGTAGCCCTAGAATTAAGGTTTTAAAGAAACCATTAAAGAAACTTCGGGGGTGCAACCATAGGGAAGAAGTGACCTGGTCAGTCACTAGAGAGCATCAATCAACGTAAAGTTGACTGCTCATGGGTGATTGTATGTATTTCGCTTGCTTCATATTTTGAACAATTTATTGTTCATGCCAAATAGTCATTCATCGTAGAGCATAGGTTCAAATTGCATGTTTTGAGCTAACTTAATAAAATCCAGAAGTTTGAGTGCAGTCCATTATTACCCTGAATCCTCATGTCCGAGCCAAAAAAAATAGTTCTGTTTTTAAGGAAAAGGAAACTGGATTTTGTTCTCAGTTTCTGAGAGTGTATGTCATCTGCAATTAAAGTCTGTCTTTAAAAATATGTTTTGTGTGTGCCAGCAACATACATCCTTCCCTGCAGAGCTAAAAGTCATTAAACGTTGCAGTCTTCTCTTTAATGTTGGAAGCATAAGTTTGTTACTTGTCCTTTCTATGTATGCATACCCTTGAAATTCACTTGAAAAAGCCCTTCAAAACACTCCTGCAGAGGATGCAGAGACGAGGTGGGCCCACATCAGAGACGCCATCTATGACTCAGCAACGACCACCTTTGGCAAACATGAGAAGCAGAATGCAGACTGGTTTCAATCTCACTTTGAAGAGCTGGAACCTGTCATAGCTGCTAAGCGCATTGCACTGTTGAAATACAAGAAGGCCCCCAGGGAGTTAACATCCGTAGCACTTAAAGTAGCCAGAAGCACTGCACAAAGAACAGCCAGGAGCTGTGCAAATAACTACTGACAACACCTATGCAGTCATATTCAGCTGACCTCCGACACTGGAAACATCAGAGGAATGTATGGTGGCATTAAGAGAGCTTTTGGGCCAACCATCAAGAAGATTGCCCCCCTCAAGTCTAAATCAGGGGACACAATCACCTACCAACGCAAGCAAATGGACCGCTGGGTGGAGCACTACCGAGAACTGTACTCCAGGGAAAATGTTGTTGCTGATACCGTCCTCAATGCAGCCCAGTCTCTGCTAGTCATGGATGAGCTGGATGAACAACCAACAAAATCGGAACTCAGTGATGCCATTGATTCTCTAGACAGTGGAAAAGCCCCTGGAAAAGATGGCATTACCCCTGAAATAATCAAGAGTGCCAAGCCTGCTATACTCTCAGCACTCCATGAACTGCTTTGCCTGTGCTGGGATGAGGGAGCAGTACCACAGGACATGCGTGATGCCAATATCATCACCCTCTATAAGAACAAGGGTGACCGCGGTGACTGCAATAACTACTGTGGAATCTCCCTGTTCAGCATAGTGGGGAAACTCTTCGCTCGAGTTGTTTTAAACCGACTCCCGAAGCTGGCTGAGCGTGTCTACCCTGAGGCACTGTGTGGTTTTCAAGCAGAGAGATCCACCATTGACATGCTGTTCTCCCTTCCCCAACCACAGGAGAAATGCTGCGAACAACAGATGACTCCCTACGTTGCTTTCATAGATCTCACCAAAGCCTTTGACCTCGTCAGCAGACGTGGTCTCTTCAGACGACTAGAAAAGATCGGATGTCCACCAAAGCTACTAAGTATCATCACCTCATTCCATGACAAAATGAAAGGCACAATTCAGCATAGCGGTGCCTCATCAGATCCCTTCCCTATCCTGAGTGGCGTGAAACAGGGCTGTGTTCTTGCACCTACACTGTTTGGGATCTTCTTCTCCCTGTTGCTCTCACATGCGTTCAAGTCTTCAAAAGAAGGAATTTTCCTCTACACAAGATCAAAAAGCAGGTTGTTCAACCTTGCCCGTCTAAGAGCGAAGACCAAAGTACGGAAAGTCCTCATCAGGGAACTCCTCTTTGCTGACGATGCTGCATTAACATCCCACACAGAAGAGCGTCTGTAGAGACTCATCGACACGATTGCGGCTGCCTGCAACGAATTTGGCCTAAACATCAGCCTCAAGAAAACGAACATCATGGGACAGGACGCCAGAAATGCTCCATCCATCAATATTGGTGACCACGCTCTGGAAGTGGTTCAAGAGTTCACCTACCTAGGCTCAACTATCACCAGCAACCTGTCTCTCGATGCAGAAATCACAAGCGTATGGGAAAGGCGTCTGCTGCTATGTCCAGACTGGCCAGGAGAGTGTGGGAAAATGGCGCACTGACACGGAACACAAAAGTCCGAGTGTATCAAGCCTGTGTCCTCAGTACCATGCTCTACGGCAGCGAGGTCTGGACAAGGTATGTCAGCCAAGAGCGACGTCTCAACTCATTCCATCTTCGCTGCCTCCGAAGAATCTTTGGCATCAGGTGGCAGGACTGTATCTCCAATGCAGAAGTCCTCGAGGCGGCCAACATCCCCAGCATATACACCCTACTGAGCCAGCGGCGCTTGAGATGGCTTGGCCATGTGAGCCGCATGGAAGATGGCAGGATTCCCAAGGACGCATTGTACAGCACGCTCGTCACTGGTATCAGACCCACTGGCCATCCATGTCTCCGCTTTAAAGACGTCTGCAAATGCGACATGAAGTCCTGTGATATTGATCACAAGTTGTGGGAGTCAGTTGCCAGTGATCGCCAGAGCTGGCAGACAGCCATAAAAGCGGGGCTAAAGAGTGGCGAGTTGAAGAGACTTAGCAGTTGGCAGAAAAAAGACAGAAGTGCAAGGAGAGAGCCAACTGTGTAACAGCCCCGACAACCAATTTTATCTGCAGCACCTGTGGAAGAGTCTGTCACTCTAGAATTGGCGTTTATAGCCACTCCAGGCACTGCTCCACAAACCACTGACCGCTTCCAGGTGCTTACCCATTGTTTCTCGAGACAAGGAGACCAAAGAAGAAGAAGATAGACATGTATGTTTTTGTGAGAAACTTGGATCATGATTTGTTTTTGAACTGGTTGAAGCTGTGTGTTCTTTGGGCATGGGACTGGGAATATTACACAGGTATTTCGTGCTTTGAGTTCATAATCCATTGCGGGAATCAATATTTCTACATTGCATGAAAGTATGAAAGTGTGAATGTGATTGTTGAGTCGGTTTATTTCAATTTAGATTGTGCACCCAGAATTGAGATATAGGGCTGGATTTAACGTCGGGCAGACGGGAGCTGGCCACCGACGTAAAAATCGGTGGTGAACCCGCTTCCGCCTAGCCTAGGGATCGTCCTGCATTTTTATGGATCGCCAGGTTTTGATTGTTCCGGGCGGGACTTCCACCCGCTTGAGGGATCTGCCAGCCGATCATCGAGCCAGCAGCTCTTAGTCCCAGTAGCGCCTCCGGGTGTGGTGGCTATTGCTGGGACTGCAGCCCAGCCGAGGACATGGAGCCAGGAGTGCAGGTAAGTTTGATTTGCCTCGCAGGGGGTCATTGGTCAGGCTCCAGCAAGGCAAGGGTTGTCGTTTGGGGGAAGGGAGGGTCTTGGGTCCTTGGCGTGGTTGGGGAAGCGGGGGCGTCCCTTAATCAGGCACCCTGTGCTCGTTTGTCAGGGCCCACCCCCGGGGCGCTGAGAGACCACCAGCTTTCACTGGGCGGCCTTTCCCAGATCCAGGACGCCCACTTGCCATGGATAAAATTTCCATGGAGGCTGGTGAAAGCCCTGAAATGGCTGTTAATTGGCAACATAAGGGCCTTGATTGGCCTGGGGTGGGCAGCCCACTTTTTGCCCTCACCCCTGCCCTAGGTACAGTAGGGAGGAGGCGGGAGGGGATCAGGAAAGCCTCCTGGAGCTTCCTGCTCCATTTTACGCCACCCCCCCTCCCACCACCATCCGGCTTGGTGGGGTGGCGTCAAATTCCGGCCATAAAAACAGAATTACATTTTAAGTTAAAAGATGCCAGTGTGGAATTACTTTGACTAAAATTTAGCTTTGCAACTATGAAAGTCACCTAAGTGTTTGTTTTATAAGAGATAAGCTTCAGCCTTGAAGTTATGTTTGCTAAGATATCTGGCAAAAATCCAATTTGAATTTCTCAAAATACCTTCCTTTCATTGAACTAGTTGTCTTATTATTTTAAAAAATGCTATTGCTTTTTGAGTTTAAATTAAAGAGACATCTTACTGTTTTTCAAATGAAGTTAAGAAGCAAACATCAGCAATTGAAAATTGGTTTAAGAGAGAAAAAGGATAAATAAAGGAGGTATGGGAAAGATTCTGTCCCCTTTTTTACTGTTAAAGACTGAAAGGTTGTAGTGTTGTCTCTTTCAGAAGCTCACAGGCTGTGGGTACCTCCACCTTCTTTAACTCCTTTTTGTGTAAGAATATTGAAGGTTTCATTTTGCTTTTTCTTTAGTTTTATTACAGTCATTTGGGAGGCATTTGATGAAAGAACAGGGAAAATTATGTAACTTTTTTTTAAAGCACATGCTATTTTGTTCTCCGTTTAGTTAATAAGTATTGATCTGAATGAAATGGGAGTTAAGGTTAACTAACCTGCTAGGTTGTGAAAATTTGAATTTCATTGTGGCGACAGAGAAATTCTGAATATTATGAAAAAATATGAGAGTCTTATAAGGCTCACACATGTAAAGTTAGCAGTTTTGAATTTTAGATGTTTAATGGTTTGAATTGGAGATATTTGAAGATATTCTGGTTGATCTTGGTTGTACAAAAAATCTTGAGTTGGAAACTCTTTAAAAAAAAAGCTAAAATGTTTGGAAACAATTGAGGTTTAATCTAAAATGCTGCCTTCCCTGATAAGAATGTTTTTTCTTTGAAATGATAATGGGCTGAATTTGAGCTTTGAACTTGGCAGCCTTCTGACAGGGAAGTGACATCGAAGAGCCGCCACAATATTATATAGAGGGGGCGGAGTGGCCGCCCCCAATGACATAGAGGGGGCAGCCGCTACTTCACCAGCAATGGCGACCGGTGCCGCTGAACAGGCACCAGACACCATTTTTAAAAGGCTTCAAGCCCTTAACACAGACATAAATTATGAAATAAACAATTACGTTATGGAGGACATTCTCCAACCCCCCAATGGTCTTTTAATTGGCCCTCATTGATAAAAATCACTTTATTCTCTACCCAAACCTTCCCCCTCAACCTTCTATCATTTGCCCTTCAACCCCTTCCCACCATTTACACAGCCAATAAAAATTGTTTTCCCTGCTCCCCCATCCCGCCCGCCCTGAAAATTTTATTCCTCCCCCCTCCCTACCAGGTTCCTACCTAGGAACTCCATACGAAGTTCCAAAGGCATGCAAGGGACGAACGGTGGCCGTAAAATTGAGTGGGATGGCCACCGCCTGCAGGTAAGTTTATTTACATATCATTATTGTTAATTTACATATTTAGATGAAGGGCCTGCTGCCGTGCGGCAGGAGGGGCTGCACCGAGGTCCCCCCGCTGCCAGTAATATGCGGCGGGCTCTTCTCAACATAAGGGGTCGAGGCAGGCCTCTCCCTGTAGAATTTTACCGGCCCCTGCGCTGCGTCCCGCACGTCATGTGACTGGTAAAATCCAGCCCAATGTGACTAATAATTTTTGTTGTTTTCAATTCCTAAGCATAAAAAAACTTGTGCAAGTTAAAAAGGATTCCAAAACTTGAGAAGACAGTTTAAAATGGTTTTTAGTTCATCTTCTATCTGGAAGGAAAAGAAAGTTATGTAATGTGGCATAATTGCAAGCATTTAGGAATGTTTTGCTCCACCTTCTTGCAAACAAGCAAAGATGTTAACCCTTTCTGCTGCTAGCTATTTTTTCATTTAATTCACAACACAACATACGTATTGCTGAGTGTAAATTTATATAGAGAACAATATTAAATTTTAAGTTTCTAACTTGACAGATCTGATTGGACAAATTAGGCTTTTGGGAAGAACCACAATGGGTTCTTTATGCTCTATTTTAAACAGATGATGATGGTTTCCAAGGCCACATGAGTACTGATACCACAGCAAGAGATTTAGCAGCTTTAAGAATTTAAAAAGTTATCTGCAAATGTTAAATTTTACAACATGGTGATGATTTGTTATAAAGGCCTTTTAGGGCCATTCGTTAGCTTTGAAGACATTGTGCTTGAGAAGGAGAGATATGGAAGCTACCTCTAAACTAGCTGTGAGAACTTTGGTCTCTGATGTAAAAACATCATGTAAAACCACCAAGCCTGGGCATCATTGTCTCTGAGATTGGAGTTGATAAGATAAGTTGATATGAGTTGCTATTTCAAGCACTCAAAGGTAAAATTTACCAGATGTTTAAAGGGATAATCAGTATTTTATTAAAAATAACTGTTGGAAAAGAAGTCTAGGTGGTTCCTGAGTATCAAAAAAAGTTTCTTTTGAGGAGAACTTACATTGACAAAACCTACCAGTCCAACAATATGACCATTTGAACTCGGGATAATGTTGAAATGATAAAATATCAGGCATTATATGACAGGTGATTTTTGAGAAATAAAATGTCACCGAAAGTAAAGAATAAACAAAGTGTGTTGAAACAGGAGCCACGTGGAATGTTATCTGTTAAAAAAAATTGAGAACATTGTATAGGACAGCAAAGTTGTTCCAGGGCTCATGAATGAGGTAGAATCATAACTAATTGAATGAAAGGAAGTAATTGAGGATAGGACATAGAGAATTTGTTCAGTACCTCTTCCCTGGTGATTGTAATTTTCTTGAGTTCCTCCCTCCCTTCCATTTCCTGATTTACACCTAATACTGGGATGGTACTTGTATCCTCTAGAGTGAAGACTGATGCAAAATAACCTGTTCAATTCATCTGCCATCTCCTTATTTTCCATTATTAATTCCCCAGAGTCACTTTCTGCAGGACAAATGCTCACTTTGTTAACTCTTTTCTTTTTTAAATATTTATATAGACTCTTACAATCTGTTTTATTGCATTGCCTGCAACCAACAGAAACTCAGTTACACGCTCCTGGAGGGATTGAACTGAAAGTCAAGGGAAAGATACAGGCAACACTCCAGTACAACAGAAAGCAGATATTAGAAACACTATATATTCTACAGAATTAAGAACTTTCCCTTTTAAGTAGAAGAGCTTTTATAGACCTTGATCTTGTCAGGAAAGTGGAAGCAAATAAACTGGGCAGGCTACTGTTGACCATCCCTACACAACAGGATGTTAAGTTCATTCATGACATTGAGTTATATTCTCAGTTCATTGCATCACAATGTCTGGCAAGCTCAAAAAAGCTCCGAGAAATTTGTCATGTTCTGATGCAAGGTGAGGAAGACATTCCTATCCACCAATACTGCACGCAAGGTTGGCCACAGCAGCGTTCCAGTGGTACGGTAATGAAAATCTTCTTTGAGCACAGAAAGTATTTTACTATTGTGGATGATTTTCTGGTATATGACGACACTGCGAAAATACACCAGGGCCACATGACAATCATGAAATGCAAAGCACAGGCTCAGTCATCCATATGGTGGCCGGGAATATTGAGAGATATAGAAAAAATGTTTTCTAATTGCCAGGTATGTGTAGTGCACAGACCAGACCAGAGGGAACCCCTTATCATGATCTAATTTCCAACCAGACCATGGGAACGACTGGGGATGGATCTATTCAGGTTTAAATCCTACCTGATTGTCATTGATTATTTTTCCAGATGGATCGAAGTCAAACGTTTGTACACAATGACTACTGAGACAGTTATTCAAGCTTTAATGGAGCTCTTTGCAACACATGGTATACCTGACCATGTTCTTTCCGATAATGGTCCACAATTTGCAAATAACTACTTCACGCACTTTATGGAAAACTGTGGATTTGTACATCTTACATGTTCCCTTAGGCATCCTCAATCAAATTATGAAGCTGAAAGAGGAGTCAGAACTATCAAAGCATCGTTAAAGAAAAATGAAGATTTTCAACAGCACTCCTAAACTTCTCCATAGCTATGTGGATTAGCACCATCAGAATTGTTGATGGGACGGAAGCTTAAAACACAACTTCCCATCCTACCCAAAAAATTACTTCCAGGGCTAGAAGTCCAGGATTATCAGAGAGTTCAAGACAGAGAAAAGTCTTATCGAAAACAAGAAGTTTATAACTATAACAGGAGATATCGTACCAGGAACCTACCCAAGTTGATGGAAGGAGAAAAGCTATGAGTACAAGACAAGGCGGAGAGGAGTAATCGTTCAGAGAATTGATAATCAACAAAGATCTTATTTAGTACATACTTCAGAAGGTTCTATAAGAAGAAACAGGAGATATCTCATTTCTTTTCATCAAAGATGTCAATCTACATTTGGATGAACCAGATGTTGAAACTGAAGTTCAGAAATCACCAGAAACTACGAACCTCAATGAAGGCCATCCAAGTCAAGAAACAAGAGTTCAGAGAAAGATTACTGATCTTCCAAGTCTGACAACAACATGATCAGGGAGAGTTGTGAAACCTCCTGAGAGATTGAATCTGTGATGTCAGACTTGGGGGGAGATGGGGTAGTGTGTCGAAGTAAAAATTAATGTATATAAAAAAAAGGGCAAAGACTTTGTAGGGAGATGTAGTAAAAGGGTTTGAAATGGTACATGGCTGGGACAGTGTGAGTAACACCTCCCACTATAATGATGTAAAAGATCATATGAGAGAGACTTGAAAAAGAACCAGCACAGTGGTGCAGTGGTTAGCACCGCAGCCTCACAGCTCCAGTGACCCGGGTTCAATTCTGGGTACTGCCTGTGTGGAGTTTGCAAGTTCTCCCTGTGTCTGCGTGGGTTTCCTCCGGGTGCTCCGGTTTCCTCCCACATGCCAAAGACTTGCATGTTGATAGGTAAATTGGCCATTATAAATTGCCCCTAGTATAGGTAGGTGGTAGGGAAATATAGGGACAGGTGGGGATGTGGTAGGAATAGGGAATTAGTGTAGGATTAATATAAATGGGTGGTTGATGGTCGGCACAAACTCGGTGGGCCGAAGGCCCTGTTTCAGTGCTGTATCTCTAAATCTAAAAATCAGTGGAGTTAGACATACTTCTGTACAGTTGTATATAGTTCTTTAATATGTAATAAACTAGTTACTGTTAAAACTTACCAAAGACTCAATAATCTCTCCTAGCCAGACAAACCAAACGTACAACACTTTACATCCATCTTCACGGAAAAGGACAGAATACCAGTGGTGTGAGGAAAACTAAAAGGAACTCAAGGGGAGGAACTTACTGAAGTTCATACAAGTAAAAAGATGGTGATAGAGAAAATAATTGGACTTAAGATAGACAAATCAATGGAACCTGATGATTTTCACCTCAGTACATTAAAATAAGTAGATGAGAAAATTGCAGATGGCTTAGTCATAATCTTTCAAAGCACTCTCAATTTGGGAATTCCACTGACTCTTAAAAGTAGGGCCAGGTTATTCAGGACTGAAATCAGGAAACACTTTTTTTCCACACAAACAGCACAGAATTCTGTAACTCTTTCCCACAAAAGTTTGCAGAAACTTTCAATTCTTATACTGATGTAGAGCAACGGTGGGTAAGGGGAGTTGAGGTATATATCAAACATAATCAAATTGAATGGGATGAAAGACATGCTCTGTTCTTATGTTCCTATAACGGCTCAGCTGAAAGCAACAAGGGTTCCTAATAGCACCCAGCCAATCGGATAATGCCTCCCAATCACATTTTGGGGATGGCTCCTCATTCAAACACATTTGCAGACTACAATGATCATTACTAATATTTTGTGCACAGGTTTCAAGTGTGCACTGCCCATTGCTAAGCATATCAAGCACAGAGTAGGTCTACCAGTGAAACAGCATTAATGACTCTGGTGGTCAATCATCTCAGTCCCAGGATATTACTGCAGGAGTTCCTCAGGGTAGTGCCCTAGGCCCAACTATCTTCAGCTGCTTCATCAATGTCCTTCACTCCATCATAAGGTCAGAAGTGGGGATGTTCACTGATGAATGCACAATGTTCAGCACCATTTGTGATACCTCAGATGCTAACGCAGTCTGTGTCCAGATGCAGCAAGATCTGGACAACCTCTAGGCTTATGCCGATAAGTGGAAAGTAACATTTGCAACACAAAAGTGTCAGGTAATGACTATCTCAAACACGAGAGAATCTAACCATTTCCCTTTATGTTCAATGGCATTACCATCACTGAATCCCCCACTATCAACATCCTGGGGGTTACCATTGACCAGAAACTGAACTGGACCAGCCACCTAAATACTGTGATTACAAGAACATTCAGAGGCTGAGAATTCTATGGCGAGTAACTCACCTCCTGATTCCCCAAAGCTTGTCCAACATCTACAAGGCACAAGTCAGGGATGTGATGGAATACTCTCCACTTACCTGGATGGCTGCAGCTCCAACAACACTCAAGAAGCTCGACACCATCCAGGAAAAAGCAGCCTGCTTGATTGGCACCCCATCCACCACCTTCAACAGTCACTCCCTTCACCACTGACACACAGTGGCAGCAGTGAATACCATCTACAAATGCACTGCAGCAACTCACCAAGGCTCCTTTGGCAACACCTTCCAAACCTGCGACCTCTTCCATCTAGAAGGACAAGCACAGCAAATGCATGGGAAGACCACCACATGCAAGTTCCCTTCCAAGCCACACAATATCCTTCACTGTCGCTGGGTCAAAATCCTAGAACTCCCTTCCTAACAGCACTGTACCTGCACCCCAAGGACTGCAGCAGTTCAAGAAGGCAGTGCACCACCACCTTCGCAAGAGCAATTAGGGATTCACAATAAATACTGGCCTAGCCAGCAACACCCTCATCCCATGAATGAATTTAAAAAAAAATTCACATTAGGGGTGGGAAATAGGAGCTGGGAATATTTCCAGGTCCTGAAGCCTCCCCCGTGGGGAAGTTAATTAAAGTCACAATTTTCACGGGGGAAATCCCTTAATTGGAACTGGTGTCAGGTTTAGTAACCAATTGGAAGCCAGGAATGGAGGCGGACCAGATGAAGGGTGGGCCCAATTTAAACTCACCGGATGGCAACCATTTGAGTCTTTTGGGAGCAAGCAGAATATTTCCTGAAAGCCTTGCACTGGACTGCAGTGCTACAAATTGTCAATGGGAAGCCGGAGGCCTGGCACCTGGTGCAGGGCATCCCTTCCTTTCTCGTACAACAACCTGAAGATGATGCTTGAAATCATGAGGGAGAGGAGGGAGGTTATCCTCCTGGAAGGTAGCAGAGGAGGCCACCTACCCAGACAAAGCAGGCATGGATTGAGATATCTGCCATTGTCAACAGCAGAAGGAAATCTGCTGTCCTAACCTGGTCTGGCCTGCATGTGACTCCAGACCCACAGCAATGTGGTTGACTCTTAAATGCCCTCTGAAATGGCCTAGCAAGCCATTCAGTTGTTTCCAACCGCTACAAAGTCAATAAAATAGAATGAAACCAGATGGACCACCCGGCATCAACCTAGGCACCCAAAACGACAAGGGCAAACCCAGCCCTGTCGACCGTGCAAAGACCTCCTTACTATCATCTGCGGGTTTGTGCCAAAGTTGGGAGAGCAGTCCCACAGACTAGTCTAGTAACAGCCTGACACAGTCATACTCTCAAAATCATACTTTACAGACAATGTTCCAGACACTGCCATCACCATCCTCAGGTATATCCTGTCCCATCAGACAGAACCAGCAAAGTTGGCAGCACAGTAGTATACAGGTGAGAGGGAGTTGCCCTGGGAGTCCTCAACATCGACTCTGGACTCCATGAAGTCTCATGGCATCAGGTCAAATATGGGCAAGGAAACCTCCTGCTGATTACCACCTACCACCCTCCCTCAGCTGATGCATCAGTACTCCTCCATGTTGATCACCACTTGGAGGAAACACTGAGGGTGGCAACGGCGCAGAATGTACTCTGGGTGGGGGACTTCGATGTCCATCACCAAGAGTGGCTCGGTAGCACCACTATTGACCGAGCTGGCCGGGTCCTAAAGGACATAGTTGCCAGATTGGGTCTGCGGCAGGTGGTGAGGGAACCAACAAGAGGGAGAAAAATACTAAGCTCATCCTCACCAATCTGCCTGCCACAGATGCATCTGTCCATGACAGTATTGGTAGGAGTGACCACCGCACAGTACTTGTGGAGACCAAGTCCCGCCTTCACATTGAGGATACCCTCCATCATGTTGTGTGGCACTACCACTGTGCTAAATGGGATAGATTTCAAAGAGATCTAGCAATGCAAAACTGGGCATCCATGAGGCGCTGTGGGCCATCAGTAGTAGCAGAATTGTACTCAACCACAATCTGTAACCTCATGGCCTGGCACATTGCCCATTCTACGGTTACCAGCAAGCCAGGAGACCAACCCTGATTCAATGAAGAGTGCAAGAGGGCATGCCAGGAGCAGCACCAAGCATACCTCAAAATGAGTTGTAAACCTGGTGAAGCTACGACATAAGACTACTTGCGTGCCAAACTGCGTAAGCAGCATACGATAGACAGAGCTAAGTGATCCCATAACCAACGGATCAGATCTAAGCTCTGCAGTCCTGCCACATCCAGCCATGAATGGTGGTGGACAATTAAACAACTAACTGGAGGAGGTGGCTCCACAAAGATCCCCATCCATAATGATGGGGGAAGCCCGCACATCAGTGTGAAAGATAAGGCTGAAGCATTTGCAACAATCTTCAGCCAGAAGTGCTGAGTGGACGATCCATCTCAGCCTCCTCCTGAAGTCCTTAGCATCACAGATGCCAGACTTAAGCCAAAATCCCAGTCAGCCTCTTTTAATTGGCCTTAAATGGTTTTTAATGAGCCTGTTATTTGTAATAAATAGCAGAGGAAGTAGAGCCAGCAAAAGACGACAAATCCAATTTACACATTGTAAAATTCCAAGATATTGAATAAAGACCAATTGTCTAAGAGCTCTGCTGAAAACCATTTAAAGAAGCTGTGCTATCCATCTTCTTTGGCCTCCTTGTCTCGAGAGACAATGGGTAAGCGCCTGGAGGTGGTCAGTGGTTTGTGGAGCAGCGCCTGGAGTGGCTATAAAGGCCAATTCTAGAGTGACAGACTCTTCCACAGGTGCTGCAGAAAAATTTGATTGTCGGGGCTGTTACACAGTTGGCTCTCCCCTTGCGCTTCTGTCTTTTTTCCTGCCAACTGCTAAGTCTCTTCGACTCGCCACACTTTAGCCCCGCCTTTATGGCTGCCCGCCAGTTCTGACGATCGCTGGCAACTGACTCCCACGATTTGTGATCAATGTCACAGGACTTCATGTCGCATTTGCAGACGTCTTTAAAGCGGAGACATGGACGGCCGGTGGGTCTGATACCAGTGGCGAGCTCGCTGTACAATGTGTCTTTGGGGGTCCTGCCATCTTCCATGCGGCTCACATGGCCAAGCCATCTCAAGCGCCGCTGGCTCAGTAGTGTGTATAAGTTGGGGATGTTGGCCGCCTTGAGGACTTCTGTGTTGGAGATACGGTCCTGCCACCTGTTGCCAAGTATTCTCTGGAGGCAGTGAAGATGGAATGAATTGAGACGTCGCTCTTGGCTGACATACGTTGTCCAGGCCTCGCTGCCATAGAGCAAAGTACTGAGGACACAGGCTTGATATACTCGGACTTTTGTGTTCCGTTTCAGTGCGCCATTTTCCCACACTCTCTTGGCCAGTCTGGACATAGCATGTGGAAGCCTTTCCCATGCGTTTGTTGAATTCTGCATCTAGAGACAGGTTACTGGTGATAGTTGAGCCTAGGTAGGTGAACTCTTGAACCACTTCCAGAGCGTGGTCGCTTATATTGATGGATGGAGCATTTCTGACGTCCTGTCCCATGATGTTCATTTTCTTGAGGCTGATGGTTAGGCCAAATTCGTCGCAGGCAGCCGCAAACCTGTCGATGAGACTCTGCAGACACTCTTCAGTATGAGATGTTAAAGCAGCATCGTCAGCAAAGAGGAGTTCCCTGATGAGGACTTTCCGTACTTTGGTCTTCGCTCTTAGACAGGCAAGGTTGAACAACCTGCCCCCTGATCCAGTGTGGAGGAAAATTCCTTCTATCCATCACAAAAATCAAATAAATCAAATGGATTGTGTAAATATGCATCTATGCCATCATATACTTTAAATACCTTGACTGAGTGTCATGGTGATCATGACAAAAAAATACATCTGATTAAATGAATAAAATAGTACAGAAACCCTGACCCTGTACAAATGGAGCTTAATATAGCTGAATGTTGAAACTCTCCAAAGGTCTGTCATATTCCTTTGTGCTTGTCTTATGAAGAACACAGCTAGAGATCTGCTCCATGCTCACTTCATCTTATCAAATTAAACAACTGTATATATTTCCCCACTGATAGGCAATTTTTCTAAGAAAGAAAAGCAACCTGCATTTTTATAGGGTGTTTAACATCATAAATCATCCCAAGATGCTTCACAGGACCTTTATCAAACTGAATTTAACACCGAACCATGAAACCAGATACCAGGAGAGCTGACTGTGAGCTGGGACAAAAATGTAGATTTTAAGGAGCATCTTAAGGAGGAGAGAGGGGCAGAGAGGCGAAGAGATTCAAGAATGGAATTCCAGAGCTTAGGGCCTCAGAAGCTGGACATTACTGCCAATATTGGAGTGATGAAAATCAGGGCCCCATAATGGACCAGAATTGGAGAAGATACCTCGTAAGATTGTAGGAAGAGGTTACAAAGGTAGGGAGGGCGAGGTCATGAAGGAATTTAAAAATAAGGATAAGAACTTTAAAAAGTGATGCATTGACAGACTGGGAGCCATTGTAAATAAGCAAACAGAGGTGTGAATGGTGCAAGTCGGGATACGGGCTGCAGAGATTTGCATGAGCTCAAGTTTATGAAGGTTGCAAGGTAGGAGGCTGGCCAGGAGAGTATTGTAATAGTCATATGTAGAGGTAACAAAGGCATGGATGAGGTTTTCTGCCACAGATGAGCTGAGGCGGAGGCAGAGTTGGGTGATGTTAAGAAGATAGGTGGTCTTGGTGATAAGAGAGGATACAGAATTAGAAGCTCAGCTCATGATCAAATAGGATGCTAAAGTTACTAATGGCCTCTTTCAGCATCAGACAATTCATGGAGAGGAATGGAGTCATTCTCATATTGCACACATGCTACCTTAGATATTCAGCTGTCCTTTAAAAAATAATGTGGGCATTCCTCAATTTTGCTGCCAGGATAGTAACCTGGAAGAGCACAGTGCCCTCTCTTTACAGAACCTGCTCAAACTTTATTCCATTGACAGGTTACCATCTAGGTGGCTAAGTTAAAAATTAGATGCATTTAGGAGAAGCTAGATAAATAAATGATGAAGAAAAGAATAGAAGAATATGCCAACGCGATAAGATGATTTAACGTGGGAAGAGGCTAATGTGGAGCATAAATACCAGCACAAACCAGATGGGCTGAATAGCCAGTTTCAATGCTGTAAATTCTATGTAATTACCCCCAATGCAGGAATATTTCCTCCAGTGGGCTGCATGTTGAAACAGTTTTACAGTTTTATTAGAAATAGCAAAGACAGAAGCCTTTCCCACCTTTCTGTGAGGTCACCAACTCATTTGTAGGAAATTAACTAACAGAAAAATAACATTTCATTGCTGTGAGAAAACGAATGGCCACCAATCAGAAATGTTGATGACAGGCATTAACATCTGACCTAGAAACTGTCTATAAAAGCCTATTTCCAAGTACTGAATTTCCAATTGTAATACAGGAAGTGGTAGGAGGTCTGAAATATTTGGCTTAAGCATGCGATTCCTATTACTTATGCCAGAAATGAGCCTGGAGTAAATCGCTAATACGGTCGATTTAAATCCATTAATCGTATAATCTTGCCTAAGTCAGGAAAAGTTTTCCAGATGTAAAAAAAAACACAATTAAGATGAAGCCTTCAACCATGCTTGACCTGATAAAATAAAAGAAAAATACTGCAGATGCTGGAAATCTGAAATAAAAACAAAAAGTGCTGGAAATTCCCAGCACGTCTGGCAGTATCTGCTTCTCTCTCCACAGATGCTGCTGATCTGCTTCTCTCTCCACAGATGCTGCTGAGTAGCTCCAACACTTATTGTTTTTATTTATGCTTGACCTCAAGTTGTGGACTAAAAGAGTTCAAAGCCCTGACATCATCAGAAGATGATGGACTTGGAGAGTCTATTGGGGTTAACTAAAGGTGAAATAGTAATACTCGAATAATATCCATTCTTTTGTTCTCCCTGTAGAACATTCCCATGCGTAATGCTACTGTTTCACACACTGCACTATAAGCCACTCACACAAAGACCACTACTGCATCAGTACAGATCAAAAAATACATACACCCCCAAAACTTAGTGATTAACCCGCATATGAGCACAAAGGATCTAACACTGCATTAGCAAAGTCTTGGAGCGATCAAATATATCCTGGACTTGTAATAGTTACAGGGATCATTCTCTATCTCAAAATTCAATGTGCTGGACCAATGAATGATTGTACGAAAATTCATCAGAGATGAGACAACAACTAACATAATAATTTTAATGTAAACTTCTATGACCCAAGGACTGAGTAACATTGGAACTTGCTCTAAAATGCTGTAGTCCATACTGAGTCCAAAATTCAAAGAACCCTGCCGTCAGAGCCAGAAAGTCCTGGACAGAGCTTACAGTCAACTGTGAGTGAAAGTTGCTCTAAACTTATGAATGTCAAGTGGTGTCTTCTGAAATAAATATTAACAGTTATGAGAAGATGCCTTCCAACAGTGGTCTAAGGGGGGCACCTCAGATAAGAGACATCAGCACTGAGATCTGCAGCATACCCCTGAAGTCGGTGAGTTTTCACACTGACTACTTGAGGCATTCCTTGCATTGATCCCTCCGCCAATCCTTATAAATAATCTAAAATGCCTAGTTGAAAAAGTCACCATCAGCAAATGGTAATTATCAGAATGATGCTACAGAGGATGTCAACACTGGCTGCCAAGAAGTAATGGATTACAAGGTGGAGCTCACAAATTACACAGGTAAAAATCACAATCACTTTTTCAAAAATAAACACCATCCCTACTTAGCTTCTTCTTCTACATGAATTTCTGACTAGGAAACAGCAAGTTCTAGCAATAGGAATGACTGCCAACGTAATAAAAGGAAGAAGCAAACCTGCCTTGCAACAACATTTATTCTACCCGGCAACTATTATGTACAAATCTGTGTAATGCTTTGTGTGATTGTGAGGTTGGTATGATAGCTTGTATGTATGATCTGTACTTTAATGTTTCTTGCTAGGCAGGGCAAATTCCCTTAACTTAAAAATGTGGCAATCATCCTTCAAATTCATTCCACCTGTTACTACCAATAACAATGTTCTGGTCTTGCCGCGTTTTGCCACTGGTTTATTCCAATGGCACCAGTTTTCGGTTGTACATGTAGGTGACATCGGTACAAAAGGATTACATGATCAAAATACCAGCACAGCCCACTTTATTCCATCTGCTATCAGTCAATGAGTTTAATTTGTGCTTTCACGGCTGGTTCATAATTTAATTCCTGACATCACAAAGCTACATTGATAATTGGTAAACTTCAATCTCCAATGGGTAACTGATTCAATGTGGACATCAGCACTGTTCCTGGTATCATTAGATATTGAAAATGGTATCAACATTCTGAATTTTATCCTTAAAACTCTTGAACTATTGCAGTTATTGCTTTAAGTTGCTGTTTAATATTTATCTTAAGAGAAATCAAGAAAACGTTAATTCCTTAGGGAAGCAACAGTGAATACATTATACATTGCTAAGCAAAACAATACTGTCTCTTTAGCCAGCAGATGGGACGGGATAATTATTACAAGTTAAAATCTAACACTGCAAGAGTTAAAAATATTTGGCTTGAGGGTATTTTTAATTTTGCATCAAACAACAATTTCATTTTGAGGCATACTTCCAAATAGTTAACAGGACAAATGTTCATTCATTGTACACCATATGAAGAAAATAACGAAAATACTGTTTGGAAATACAGATGTTAGACAAATTAACTTTCATTTCCTAGGTGCATATTTGGCAAACTCTGCATCAAAAGCATTGATTTCTAATTATTTAAAGTATTCCAAATGCTGTCTTCTAATCATAATGAATTCGAATGGTGTGGCCTGCAAGGAGGAACAGCAAGCCTGCGAGCAAGGAGAAGAATATCCCAATGGGTGCAATTATAAAGGACCATCCATACTGAATGTTTAATGCAAAATCAGGACAGAGCTGGATTCTTTGCTTCTGAATGTACTCTTGAATATCAATAACAGTTTCAATCCAGATGACGTACATAATAACAAGTATTGTAAATAAAATACCTGGAAAGGCAAAAAAAGAAAAAAAAACAATTAAAATAATATTTATGTTCAAATGTTATACTTTTAAACACTATTTGTTCCATGGTCACTGTGCCCTGTTACCAGCATCAGCTCAGAACAATTGTTTCTCTGTATTCTCCTCCAATCAGGAGAACTGAAGATTTTGACTAAAATTAATTGCTAATGTTATATTTTGATCTAGGCTTAACTATTATACTCTGGAGAGAAACAGTGAATACAACATAATATTGTAGGAAACTGGCAATGTGGCAATATTATTCCTATTTTTAAACAGAAAAACATCTAGCTCCCAAATTTATGAAGGGACCGGAGGGAGTGGGGGAGTGCAATAATGGGGGAGGGGGAACCTGGAAATCCCAAGGATGCAAATCTAACAAAAGGACCTCATTATCATTTATTAATTCCGTTTCCTGCCCGGCAGCCAGCCAGTTTGCCAGGTTGACCAGCTGTCAGGTGGGAATGCCAGCAATAGAGGCTGCAGCCAGGGACCGTTGGGGATACTTCCCAGCAATCGGGAAAGATTGCAGGTGTCTAAATTTGATATAGAGCCACATAAGGATATGTTAGGACAGATGACCAAAACCTTGATCAGAGAGTTAGATTTTAATGAGCTTCTTAAAGTAAAAAAGGGAGGTGGAGCAGCAGAGCTGTTTACAGGAGGAATTCCAGAAATTAGGGTCTGAGCACGTTCACCAATGGTGAGATGATGGAAATCAGGGATGCCAGAAGAGGCCAGGATTGAAGGAGCACAGACACCTTGGAGCATTGTAGGACTGGAGGAGGTTACAGAGGTAGGAAAGGGTGAGGCCATGGAGGGTTTTGAAAACAAGGAAGAGAATTTTAAATTTGAGCTGTTGACAAACCAGATGCTAATGTAGGTCAGCGAGCACAAGGATGATGGGTGAACAGTTAAGATACGGACAGCAGTAATTTGGATAAACTCAAGTTTATGAAGGATGGTAGGTGTGAGGCTGGCCAGGAAAGTATTGGAATAAAGCATGAATAGTGAAGAAGCGGGAAGGTAAAATTGAGAATCATTTAAGAACTGATTTAATTTACTATTACTTGGTCTGTAAATCAAATAAGTTTATTTCAGGAGTGTTTGCTAGAAGAAAGACAGGGTAGAAATTTGCCTTTTCACTGTCAGTGGAGAAATTCTATTCAGTATCATTTACATGTGCAGTGAGCTATACAACCTGTAGAGGGCCATATTAAACCCATAAATAAGTTCACATTAGATCAGCATTTCATTAACTTACTGGTTGCTGGCCGGGTTTCCCAACATTCAGGAAGTCAGGCAGCTAAATGGAGACAGAAGCAGTTAGCTGTAGGAGGTAAGTACTCTTGATTGCATTTTGCACTAAACTGCTTTTTATTTGTGAGCTAGGAGGAACAGGATTGCTCCCCCTGGCTTCCTCAAGCAAACCTTCTCTAATTAAGGCCTCTTTTTAAATGGCCGGTTTCCAATTTTAGTAAAGATGTATTCAGTGACGTTTAGGCGCCTTCGCAGGGACACTGCACATGTAAATGTACGGAATAGAATTTCTCCACTGATAGAGTGGAATCTTGCCTTTTTACTATGTCTTTCTTTCCTTTAGCAAACACTGCTGAAATAAACTCATCTGATTTAAAGGCTTTAGGTAATAGCAAATAAAATCAGTTCTTAAATGATTCTCAATTTTACTTTCCCGCTTCTTCAATATTCATGCTTCATTCCAATACTCTCCTGGCCAGCCTCTCACCTACTAACCTCCATAAACTTGAGTTTATCCAAATTACCACTGCCCACATCTTAACTTGCACCATCCTTGATTGAAGTATATAAGGTCCTGAATGGTCTTGACAAGGTGGATGTGGAAAGGAAGTTTCTTCTTGCAAGGGAGTCCAGAACTAGGGGGTACTGTTTTAAAATTGGGGTCGCCCTTTTAGGATAGAGATGAGGAGAAATTTTTTCTCTCAGAAGGTGGTGGAGATGGAGTCATTTAATAATTTTAAAGTGGGGGTAGATAGTTTCTTGTTAGGCAAGGGAATCAGAGGTTATCGGGGGTAGATAGGAGTGTGGAATTTGAGACACAAACAGATCAGCCATGATCTTATTGAATGGCGGAGCAGGCTAGAGGGGCCGAATGGCCTACTTCTCCTAATTCATATGTTTGTTTGTATGTACCATCCCATTCACCCATCATCCTTGTGCTCACTGACCTACATTGTCCTGGTTCGTCAACAGCTCAAATTTAAAATTCTCTTCCTTTTTTTTCAAATCCCTCCATGGCCTCACCATCTCACCATTGGTAGACATGCCTAGACCCTAAGTTCTGGAATTACCTCACTAAACGGCTCCACCACTCACCTCCCTTTCTCCAAACTTCCCCACAATCTGCTGACAACCCCCACTCCCTCATCCTGCAAGCCCAAGCCTCCAGTCAAGCAATAAACATCCTCAGGTGTCTTAAATATTTGCAATGATTTTTATCTCTTCGGCACAAGCTTAGGTAAGAATACAAAAAAAATGTCAATTTTTTCAGTTTTAGAGATGATCAGATGTGGGTTTCCAACATTGCCCAAATGGCCAGTTTCCAATTTTAGTAAAGATGTATTGAGTGAGGTTTAGGCCCCTCCTCAGGAACAGTGACAGATATCAACAATTATGTTACTCCAGCCCATTCGTGTGTAGCTTTCATACAGCCGTAGCTCACTCTTTTCCTGTCATAACATTGATCGAATATGGTGGTTATGGAACTGGAATAAAAATCCAATGGCTATGAGTTCAAATCTCACCATGGCAAATTGCACAATTAAATTGAATAGCCATGTCAGCTCTACCAGAAACGATAACTATGAAAGCAGCGATAATGTTGTAAATCCCAACTCATTCACTGATGCCTTTCAGGAATGGAATCTTGTCTGTATGTAACACTAGTTCCCACACTGAGGCTCTGATTTCAAAGGAAGCACGGGGCGTATACCATATGCACAAGCCCTGGCCTGCAGTGGGCGGCGAACCTGGAGAAGTCTTGCTAATATAATTGGGTCATGACTTTTGAATTGAAATGAGGCCCTTGCTTACTTGCAGAGGGAACCTTAGCATAATTGCTGAAGGAAAGATGTCACCAGGTGGGAATGGTTCAGCCTCAAGTGGCCCTGATTTGTCATTGGGAACACAAAGAATTGGAGAACTTGCCTATTGTCAAGTCATAGAACTCCCCTGGACTTGTAAGTCCAGTACCATAACCAATGCATTCCCGTTGGCCTGAACCAAAAATCCGGAGAACATGAGTTCAATTCCACCATGGCAGTATGAGAATTTGAATTAAGGTTTAAAAAAAGGAGGTAAAAATCTGTTATCAGTTAAAGTGATCATGAAGCTGTCAGATTGTCATTAAAAACCCAACTGGTTCACTTATGTTTCTTTGGACAGGAAACCTGCCATTCTTACCCAGTCTGGTTTAGATGTGACTTCAGTCCATACCAATGTGGTTGGCTCTCAGCATGGAGCCAAGCAAGCCAAGTTGTATCATACTACTTGTGGGCAACTTGGGATGAGCAATAAATACCAGTCTTGCCAGCAGAGCACATATCCCAAGAATCAATTAATCAAATATACACACCAGAAACCATGGGGATATTTTAACATAGAAAAAGGAGTTGGTTGAGTTGGATGAGGGAGTAAGATCCGAGAAATGTGTTTCCTAACACAACCCGGCCTCGAACCCACCCATTGCCAGCTTTAACTGAGGCCGGAAGGTATGTGAGGCCTGCCCTCCCATCAACATCCTCCCATTTCCCACCTCCAACTGACCACTCCTCCTCCCCTTCATTCAGTCTCCCCTTGATTGACTCTCCATTCATCCCCAATCAACACCCCCCCACTCCACGTCACTCCCCCCTCGCCCCGATTGAACCCCCCCCCCCCCACCCCACACACAAATGATCGACCCCCATCATGCCCCTACTTCTGGCATGGACCTACCTGCACCTAGGCGCTTCATTGGTCAGTTTCCTGTCTGACTGTCAATCAGGCTTACCTCTGGGTGGAAACCGATTGGTGACATCACGGATGTGCTATGGAGTTAAACCTCCACAGTGTGTGGGAGAATCCTGAATTGTGAATTGCCCACAACTTTCTGACCGTCCTGCTCCCTGCAGGTCAGGTAAGTAAAAACTCCACCTTATGTTTCAGCAGTTAATGATTCTTTTTGCAAATGCACACCTGGCATGGAGCCCTGCCTGCAAGGAATGGATATGTGGAAATTGCAGGCTTCTCCCCATAACTCTTCACTCATTTATTTTAATCATGGTGAACACTCCAACAATTTCCATATATGCACTCCAAATAGATGAGTCTCAATATTGGGAGCACACATTTGGAAAGAACAACTAACTTCTAACAAGGAATATACCTATCTTTACAATGGTTAATGTTCATTTTTAGTGGTAAAGAAATGGAGTTACATTATAAGGGTGTTACAAAAGAGCTTGCTTATGATTTTTTTGGCCCTGATTTTGGAACCCGTAATGATGACAAAACTGTCATCTTTCGCCGTCATTACTTCTCTAAAAATGACAGCAACTTCTGGAGTCCACACGTGCAATTAAACTTGGAAATCCAGATGTTTCTGTTGGTGAATCTACAATTCACCATAGGGTGTGCTGCTGAATTCCCCCTCTCCCTGACTGCAATCAAGTAGAAATCACTGAACTGATGAAAACTTGCCCTTTTTCAGTATTAATCGCACTGTAAAAGCCCTTGAAAAAGTTACACCTTGTTAAATGAGGTGTAATTGATTTTTAATGGTGCACTTAGTTAATAATTACTGCTGAATAGCCTCACCACCACTGATAAACTATTATATTTGTGGAATGTCAATTCCTCCATTATAATGAAAAAAATCATATTTTGAAAAAGACTTTTGTCTATAATAGTTCAGCTTCTATCTTAATCACATGTATATGTTCCAATCATTTATTTCACTTTTAATTAAAAATGAAAAAAATTACTTCCTGAATTGCTGTCTGTGAGAATACTTCAATGTGATTGGCATTGCTTGATGACGTTACTGTTGATGGATGCCTGGAGATCCCTCTGACTTGATGTCAGATTTAAACTGACATTGGGAAAGGGAACTCCATCCCACACAGGTCATTCGATCTTTGTGGGTAGTTTTCTTCAAGGTCAGCGGCGAGTGGCATTGCTTCGCCATTGACTGTGAAATTCGGAACATTATCTCTCATCAGTAACTTTTCCAGGCCATGACATCCTTCCGAAAGTATGATTCCTAAAGCCACAAAAAGGACTGAATTTTATCTTGATGGCCAGGGTCTGGCGATGGGCCGGAAGGTATGAGCGACGCAGCCTCTGCCCTGTTTTGGCCCCCGACCAAATTCCACAGTGGAAAGCCACTGAACAGCCTGCCGTTGGGGTCCCTGCCCCTTTAAGAAGAGGGATCCCGCCCCCAAGAGCTGCTGGCCAATCAGAGGGCTGGCAGTTCAGTAGTACTGGCAGCGCCGCCGAGAGTAGTGGCAACTGCTGATACTACAGGAGGCCTGGGGCCAGGACCAGCGCTGGAGCCCCAGACCTCAGTTCAGTGTGGCCAGCTCACTGGGGCTAGTCTGGCTGGCCACGGCAAGGGCAGGGGAGAGAGGACATTGAAGGCAGGTGGGGGGAGCTTGTTTGCAAAGGGGTGGCCTTTGCTGTTGGAGGTTCTCTATGGGCCACAGATTTCCCATGGTTAATGGACTTCCCCTGCCTGCCCACAGGGAGGCTGCTTTGTTTTACTGAGAGACCTCTCCACATGGCGAGGCTACCACCAGCCGCTGGCAAAATACCAGCAGTAGTGCAAAGAGGCCCTTATTTGGCTATTAATTGGCCATTTAAGGACCTCAATTGGCCTCTGGGCAGGAAGGCCAACTTTGGCCTTCCCCATTCCCGAGAAAATTGTGTGGCATGTGGAAGGCAACAGGCACTCCACCCCTGGCCTTCCCTCGCTGTGCTATGGGCCCCCATGCCTCCCACCCCATTTCCCAAGGGCCCATAAAATTTAGCCCAATATTTTAACTGCAACATATCCAATAATTGTAGCATCACCTCTTTTGTACTCGATACCCATATTAACAAAAACATGGATCCAATATGCTTTTGTCACAGGTTTATTAACTTTTCCTCCAATATTTAAAGATTTGTGGATTTGAGTTCTTATGTCCTCTACTCCTTTAAAAGTTTTATCATTTAGTGCATCTTTACATACATCTTTCTCCCAAAATATGCCACCTTATATTTCTGCACATTAAATTTAATCTAAGTTGTATTTGCCCAATCTACTGATTTGCCTATGTCCCCCTGAAGTCGCTTATTATCTTTTTCAATTCACCACGCTCCTTATCTTTGTGTTGTCTGCAAATTTTAATATTATATTGTCTCAATCTTTCATATATATAAAGATATATATGTGTGTGTTATTCAGAAAAGATTAAACTACTGATACGAAACTTGAACCAATTAGTTGCAAGAAATATGCCTATGTGCACATGTGATTTTGAAGTATGACACATGGGGCTGAATTTTACCAGCCTCTCAACATCCGGGGTCGTTGTGTGGGGGGCCCATAAAATACTTGTGGGAGTGGCCCGCCACGACCCCCGACGACGAGAAGGCCCCGCCGCATTTTACTGGCAGTGGCGAGGCCTCGGTGCGGCCCCCCCCCGCCACACTGCTTGGCAGTGCAGCCTTAACTTATATATTTAAATTAATTAAAACAAAACGCAAATTAACTTGACTGGTCCCAGCGGCCGTCCCACGCCGATTTTACGGCCGCCAGCCGCACCTCGCGTGCCTTCGGAACTCCATTTGGAGTTCCAAGGCGAGACACTAGTGGGGGAGGGGGGAGGAGTAAAATTATCAGGACGGGGGGTGAGTGGGGTAAACACTTTTGATTGGCTGTGGGGATGGTGGGAAGGGGTTGAAGGGCAAATGTGAGAAGGTTGTGGGGGAAAGTTCAAGTTGGGAATAAGTTTTCTGAATATAGGACAATAAAAAAACCATTGGTGGAGTTGGGAAAGGACGTTCAACTTCTATTTATTTTTTATAAGCTGTTGAAAATTCATATACCGTTAAAAATTTAAATTTTTGCTAAGGGCTTGAAGCCGTTTTAAAATGGCGCCTGCGCAGTGGTGCCAGTGCCATTGCCGGGAACGGAGCAGCCGCCCCTCTATGTCATCGGTGCAGCCGCTCCGCCCCCTTCATTTAAATGAGCCCCTGCACAAAATATCGCAGGGTCTCAGCGGCAGCGTTTCCATGTCGGAAGGCCACCGAGTTCAAAGTGCGCCGCCGCAATGTGAGGCACGCTATTAAAATTCAGACCATAAAGTCTGGTACATAATCTGATGTGACAAGACCAAGGACCAACTGCAAGGAGCACCGCTTGCTTCTTTTAAGTGCCCTTCGTAATGGGCACCCATCCATCATACCTGATGGAAAATATGCTAGAAAGCCCTTTAAGGGCTGGGGCCTGCTGCCTCATCTGCATTGCTGCTCCATGCTCGTGTCTGCTCTGGGCACAAACTCAGTCCCTTTATCCTCTGCTTTATGCCTAGGAATTGAATATTCTCCACTTCAAGCTAAGCCTTGTAAAAGGGATGATTATAAAGATGAATTCCTCTTCAGTTTTTCTATACATTCTATATATATCAATGAAAAGCACCTATTATTCAAATATATCCAGATATATCGATGTATTAAGACTATATGAATGTAAAAATGATAATAGCCCATTATGCTATCCAGGACCTGATCTAGTCATTTGTCATCATTTTGCCAGAACCCATATAGTTCAACTCATTGCTAAACCAGGTGGTGAATCAGTTAATTTTGAATCAATCAATTGATTCCACTTCATTATCTGATAGTTCATTCTGCTACAAGGATGAAGTAGTTAGATACTGCAAAGTATTCACACAGTCTGAATATTCCACTTACCGGCAGACAGAAATAGTCCACCTCCCGCTTTGTAGAGCTTATGGTTAGAAAATGGAGCTGCACAGATGATGATGAAGCCTCCAACTGTGACAGCAATGACACCCAACATCATGAATACTGACCAGAAACCACGGTAAACTGAAGATACAGACAATAAAAGTGAAGTTCAGAATCAGATTGAAAACACCAATAATTTTTGTTTCGAAGTAGAATTGTATTTGCCTTTCTTGTTATAAATTGTATTTATTCCTTTAATAGAAACAATGAGCCATGGCACCACATCCTACTGATGGCACCAGAATCCCCATATAATGAATATTTTCAAGGGAGACATCAGTATACACATGAATGTTTCTCAGTTTGCCCTTTCTACTTTTTTTTGTTATTCATTCATGGCTGGCGAGGTCAGCATTTATTACCCAGCCCTAATTGCCCTTGAGAAGGTAGTGGTGAGCTGCTTTCTTGAACTGCTACAGTCCGTGTGGTGGAGGACTCCCACAGTGCTACTAGGTGGGGAATTCCATGATTTCGGCGCAGCGAAGGATGGTATGTGACTTGGAGGGGAGCTTGGAGGTGGTGGGGTCTCCATGTGCCAGCTGTCCTTTTACTTCTAGGTGGTAGAGGTCACTGGTTTGGGAGGTGCTATTGAAGAAGCCTTGGTGGCATAGATGGTACACACTGCAGGCAAATAGTGCCGGTGCTGCAGTCAGTGAATGTTTAAGGTGATTGGATGCCAATCAAGCGGGCTGCTTTGTCCAGATGGTTTTGAGGTTCTTGATTTTTGTTGGTGCTGTACCTACCCCGGTTAATTGGAGAATATTCTATCACACTCCTGGCTTCTGCCTTGTTGATGGTGGAAAGGCTTTGGAGAGTCAGGAGGTAGGTTACTCACCACAGAATACCCAGTCTCTGACTCGCTCATGCAGCCCACAGTATTTATGTTTCTGGCCAATAGAGATGCACCCCCTGTCCCAAGAATGTTGATGGTAGGATATTCAACTATGGCAATGCCGTTGAATATCAAGGGGAGGTGGTTAGACATTCTCTTGTTGGAGATAGTCATTGCCTGACACTAAAGTAACATGAATGTATATTGCTATAACATTGTGGAATTGATCGATATAAATCAGGCTCAATTGTTGCCCGATACTGAATTAGCTAATCTCTGTCATTGTGTTGAAAGGGATGCTTAATTGGTGAGAACTCACCTAGCTAGGGAGGGGGAATATCAGTCAGTGTGCTATTTGTGATCACTATTCAGTAACTACTGCTGGAAAGTGTACTTTGGGTGAGGCAGGATCAGGTTCATATGTGGCACCCCATCAATGATTAAATGGCCCAAACATCAGCCTAGGTTCATGGTTATTGGACGAGGTAACCAATACTGGGGTAGCTGACACTGTCTCTGCATGTGCACGAGAGGTGACCAGGAAATTGGAGGGAGCAAAGTGCTGGTCTGAGGAAGAATAAAGGTATGCCTTTATTTATATCACAGATTTTTTTTCCCCAGTGATATCATCAGTGATGGCTCATTAAACAAGGAATAACTGAAATATCCATGTGACTATGAATGTTATACAGGGAAATAGCCACACAAACATTTAGGATTAGGCAGCACTTCACAAGTTTAGATTTATTTAAATTGCCAGAGAAGGTTTTACAATTGAGATAAACAAATTACTTTAAGAAAACTTGCTATTTTGTTTTTGTTAAAAATGTTGTATTAATATGGCATAAAAGATATTATTTTTGAAAGTAAAAATCATTTATTGACATTTGAGAGAAGGCTTAAGCAACTTTCAGTATATCTTTTGAAGATATTTAAACTATTCTTATTGCTGTATTTTCATTTGTTCAACGCTTTGTGTGGTTTAAAAAGGAGTGCCAGTGATCAAGAATTGTAATAATAAAAGCAAAATGCTGCAGATGCTGGAAATCTGAAATAAGAACAAGAAATGCTGGAAATACTCAGCAGGTCTGGCTGTATCTGTGGAGAGAAATGTAGAGTTAATGTTTCAAGTCAGTGACCTTTCATCAGAACTGGCAAAGGTTTGACATAAAGGTTTTAAGCAAATAAAGGGGGGGTGGGGGCAAGAGATAACAAAAAGGTAGGTGTGGCTAGGACAGGGTCACAGAGAATAACTGACCAGAAGGTCATGGAGCAAAGGCAAACGGTATGTTAATGGTGTGCTGAAAGACAAAGAGTTAGTGCAGCGAGGGTGCTAATTGACAGAAAAATGAACAGCCCTGGCCCAAAGCTCATGCATGGAAAAAAAAGGTAAAAAAAAGAATGAAACAAACTAAAATAAAATGAGCAAAAAAGAAAAAAATAACTGAAAATAAAAAGGGGTGGGTGAGTCATGCTCTGAAATTATTGAATTCAATGTTCAGTCCAGCAGGCTGTAGCGTGCCTAATCGGTAAATGAGATGCTGTTCCTTGAGCTTGTGTTGCTGTTCACGAGAACACTGCAGGAAGCACAGGACAGATATGTGGGCATGAGAGCAGGGAGGGTGAGTTCAAATGGCAAGCAACCGGAAGCCTGGGGTCATGCTTTCGGACTGAGCGGAGGTGTTCCACAAAGCGGTCACCCAATCTGCGTTTGGTCTCCCCAATGTAGAGGAGATCACATTGTGAGGAGTGAAAACAGTATACGAAATTGGAAGAAGTACAAGTAAATCGCTGCTTCACCTGAAAGGAGTGTTTGGGACCTTGGATAGTGAGAAGAAAGGAGGTAAAAGGGCAGGTAGAACACCTCCTGTGGTTACATGGGAAGGTGCCGTGGGAAGGGGATGAGGTATTGGGGATAATGGAGGAGTGGATCAGGGTGTCGCAGAGGGAATGATCCCTTCGGAATGCTGACAGGGGAGGGGAGGATGTGTTTGATAGTGGCATCACGCTGGACGTGGCAGAAATGGCGGAGGATGATCCTTTGGATGTGAAGGCTGGTGGGGTGGAAAGTGAGGACAACGGGAACCCTGTCGCGGTTCTGGGAGGGAGGGGAAGGGGTGAGGGTAGAGGTGCGGGAAATGGGCTGGACACGATTGAGGGCCCAATCAACCACAGTGGGGGGTATCCTCGGTTGAGAAAAAAGGAAAACATATCAGAAGCACTGTCGTGGAAGGTTGCGTCATCAGAGCAGATGCGACGGAGACGGAGAAACTGAGAAAATGGAGAGAATGGAATGGAGTCCTTACAGGAGGCAGGGTGTGAAGTGTAGTCGGGTTGCTGTGGGAGTCGGTGGGCTTATATTGAATATTAGTAGACAGCCTATCCCCAGAGAAAGAGACAGAGAAGTCGAGAGGAAGGGAAGTGTCGGAGATGGACCATGTAAAGGTGAGAGAAGGGTGGAAACTGGAAGAAAAGTTGATAACGTTTTCCAGTTTGAGCCGGGAGCAGGAAACAGCACCGATACAGTCATCAATGTACCAGAAAAAGAGTTGAGGAAGGGGGCCTGAGTAGGACTGGAACAAGGAATGTTTGACATATCCCAAAAAATGACAGGCAGAACCAGGACCCACGCGGGTAGCAATAACAACACCTTTTACTTGAAGGAAGTGAGTGGAATTGAAGGAGAAGTTGTTCAATGTGAGAACAAGTTCAGCCAGGCAGAAGAGGATGGTGGTGGATGGGGACTGGTTGGGCCTCATTTCAAGGAAGAAGCGGAGATCCCTCAAACCGTCCTGGTGGGGGATGGAGGTGTAGAGAGATTGGACGTCCATAGTGAAGAGGAGGCGGTTAGGGCCAGGAAACTGGAAATTGTCAAAATAATGTGGGTCATCAGAACAAAGAACAGTACAGCACAGGAACAGGCCATTCGGCCCTCCAAGCCTGCGCCGATCTTGATGCCTGCCTAAACTAAAACCTTCTGCACTTCCGGGGTCCGTATCCCTCTATTCCCATCCTATTCATGTATTTGTCAAGATGCCTCTTAAACATCGCTATTGTACCTGCTTCCACCACCTCCCCCGGCAGCAAGCTCCAGACACTCACCATCCTCTGTGTAAACAACTTGCCCCGCACATCCCCTCTAAACTTTGCCCCTCGCACCTTAAAACTATGTCCCCTTTTAACTGACTCTTCCACCCTGGGAAAAAGCTTCTGACTATCCACTCTGTCCATGCCGCTCATAAGTTTGTAAACTTTTATCATGTCGCCCTTCCACCTCCGTCGTTCCAGTGAAAACAATCCGAGTTTATCTAACCTCTCCTCATAGCTGTACCCTCTCCAAAGCCTTCATGTCCTTCTGGTAGTGTTCTGGTAGATACTTCCAGTGTTGCAATGGGAACCCATTTGGATCCCAGTTACATCGCCTTTTCGTGGGATTTACAAAAGAACATAAGAAATAGGAGCAGGAGTAAGCCATTCAGCCCCTCAAGAATGCCCCACCATTCAATAAGCTCATGGCTGATCTGTCCCAGGCCTCAACTCCTTTCGGGCCTGCTCCGCATAACCCTCGACTTCCCGAGATTTCAATCATCTATCTACCTCCTCGTTAAATACATTTAGTGATCTAGCCCCCACAGTTCTCTGAGGTAGAGAATTCCAGAGATTCACCATCCTTTGAGAGAAGAAATTCCTTTGCATCTCAGTTTCAAACGTGTGACCCCTTATTCTGTAATTATGTCCCCTAGTTCGAGATTCCTCCTCATATGGAAAAATATTCTCAACATCTACCCTGTCGAACCACCTTAGAATCTTATATGTTTCAATAAGATCACCTTTCATTCTTCTAAACTCCAATGAATAAAGGCCTAACCTGTTTAGCCGTTCCTGATAAGACAACCCCTTCATCCCAGGAACCAGCCCAGTGAACCTTTTCTGAACTGCCTCCAATGCTAGTATATCCTTCCTTAAATATGGGCACCAAAACTGTATGCAGTACTCCAAGTGTGGCCTCACCAACACCCTGTACAGTTATCACAAGACTTCCCTATTTTTAAACTCTAATCCCCTAACAATGAAGGCCAAAATTCCATTTGCCTTCCTAATTACTTGCTGCACTTGCATGCTAACTTTTTGTGTTTCATGTAAGAGAACACCCAGATCCCTCTGTACTGCAGTATTTTGTAGTCTTTCTCTATCTAAATAATAATCTGCCTTTTTATTCTTCCTACCAAAGTGGATGACCTCACACTTTCTCACACTGAACTCCATCTGCCAAGTTTTTGCCCACTCACTTAACCCAGCTATATCCCTTTGCAGATTCTTTGCGTCCTCATCACAATATGACTTCCCACCTATTTTTGTATCGTCAGCAAATTTGGATACACTACACCCTGTCCCGTCCTCCAAGTCATTAATATAGATAGTAAATAGTTGAGTCCCTAGGACCGATCCTTGTGGCACCCCAAGAGTTACGGCTTTCCTACCTGAAAAATACCCATTGATCCTGACGCTCTCCCTTCTGTGTGTTAGCAAATCCTCAATCCATGCCAACACACTACCCCCAATACCCTGAGCTCTTATTTTGTGCAATAACCTTTCATGTGGCACCTTATCGAATGCCTTCTGAAAATCCAAATATACTACATCTACCAGTTCCCCTTTATCCACTCTGCTTGTTACATCCTCAAAGAACTCTAACAAATATATCAAACATGATTTCCCTACCTGATGTCTGGGGCAGCGGCGCACCTGAAAGGAACAGGGCTGAAAACCTATAAACAAAGAGCGGGGCTCAAGGCCCTTGAGCTACCTGATGTCCGGGGCAGCGGCAGGCTCTCTGACTTTTTCTGTGGGTGCTCTGTTTGGATTTAGTAAAAAAATAGTGACATCACTGAAATTCTGGGCGCTGATTGATCAGTGGGTGGCAGCTGTTATTGCCTGGGGATAACATTGATTGGAGTTAAAAAAAAAAAGGTTCCTTTTAAATTAAAGCCCTAGGATAGCTGCCTATACATTTTTAGTATTTACTGGCTATACTAGTACTGTTTGTAAGTTAAGTGTGTAAGTTAAATGTGGGTATTTTCGTTGGCTGGGGGTGGTGGCAGGTGCTCTTTGGTCTTTTTCTTTCTCAGCCTCAAAGGTACAGGGAATAAAAGTTGATTGTAAATAGCTGGTAAGTTATTACACTAGCAAGTTTTTTTTTCTCATTGTTAAAGTAAGTAATGGCGGGGCAGCTTGGCCAAGTGGAATGTACCTCCTGTGCAATGTGGGAAGTCATGGAAGTGCCATGTGACCTTGGTGAACATGTCTGCAGAAAGTGTCTCCGGTTGCAGAAGCTTGAGCTTCAGGTTTTGGAGCTCGAGCAGTGGTTGGAGTCACTGTGGCGCATCCGTGAGGTGGGGGACTACATGGATGGCACGTTTCAGGAGGTAGTCAAGCCGGTGCCTAAGCAAGCACAGTCAGGGGTGACTGGGTGGCTGCCGGACGGACAAAGAAGTCAGGACAGGTAATGTCAGGGTTAGACCTGAGAGAACGGAGTGCAGCAAGTTCAGAGGGGGACAGGTTAGAGTGAGTGAAGGGGAGGGGAGGCAGAGAAACTGAGATGGCCGTGTCTTGCCGATAACTTTCAATGAAAAGATCAAGAGTGTGTAAGAGGCCAGAGGGAGGGGTCCAAGTGGAGAGAAACTGCTGGAGGTGGGTGAATGGTCTGCTGGTCGGGGGGAGGACTCCTGGTCAAAGAGGTGAGCCCGGCAATGGAGGCGATGGAAGAAGAGCTCAACGTCATGCCGAGTGAGAAATTCATTGAGGTGGGGGCGTAAGAGGATAAAACTGAATCCTTTGCTGAGTACAGAACATTCAGCATCAGAGAGGGGAAGGCCAGAGGGTATAGTGAATACACGGCAACGGGTCAGATCAGTAGGGGTGGGGTCAGAGGGAAGTGAAGCGGAAGGAGGATCTGGAGGGGCATTGGACCCCAACGGCTGCTGGAGTTTGCGTTCCTTAACACCTGAAAGGAAGAAAAAAAGTTTTTTGTTAATGCATCGGATAAGGCGAAGGATGAAATGAAACTGCGGAGTAGAACAGCTTTGAGATAAAGTGAGGCGGTGCTTCTGGAGAGAGAGGTCCAGTGTGTACATGTGGCAGTGCATGGCACTGAGTGTGGATCTCAGGATACAGCGTGAACGGCTGTCCAAGGAACGTTGTATTTCTCAGAGATACCTGTAATCCTGGGTGGATTAAAAACATGAAGGATGAAACTTCAGTTGGAATCCACGTGGAATAAGTCAGAGGGAGACAGTCGCTGAGGAAGGAGATGTGGCTGTAAAAACGAGTTTTGGTAGACACTTTATCAAACACCAGGAGGGAAATCGAAAGCAATGAAGGTAAACAAAGTAAAAGAGAAAAATAAAAATCCCGTCGGAGAGAAGGGCAGAACTTCTTCAAGGTGGGAATTCCTGGAAGAGAAGTGGCAGTGAATTAAACACTAAAATAAAAATAAAATACTGCAGATGCTGGAAATCTTAAATAAAAGCAAGAAATGCTGGAAATACTCAGCAGGTCTGGCAGCATCTATGGAGAGAGAAGCAGAGTTAACGTTTCAGGTCAGTAACCTTTCATCAGAACCCTGCTCTGCTCAAATGATACAACCTTCCATGACAGTGCTTCTGATATGTTTTCCTTTTTCCTCAACCGAAGATTTCCCCCACACTGTAGTTGATTGGGCCCTCAACCGTATCCGGCCCATTTCCCGCACCTCTACCCTCACCCCATGCCCTCCCTCCCAGAACTGGGACAGGGTTCCCATTGTCCTCACTTTCCACCCCACCAGCCTCCACATCCAAAGGATCATCCTCCACCATTTCTGCCACGTCCAGCGTGATGCCACTATCAAATGCATCTTACCCTCCCCTCCCCTGTCAGCATTCCAAAGGGATCATTCCCTCCACAAACCCTGGTCCACTCCGCCATTACCTCCAACACCTCGGCACCTTCCCATGTAATCACAGGAGGTGTAATAACTGCCCTTTTACCTCTTCTCTCCTCACTATCCAAAGCCCCAAATACTCCTTTCAGGTGAAGCAGTGATTTACTTGTACTTCTTTCAATTTTGTATACTGTATCCACTGTTCACAATGTGGTCTCCTCTACATTGGGGAGACCAAACGCAGATTGGGTGACCACTTTGCGGAACACCTCTGCTCAGTCCAAGAGCATGACCCCGAGCTTCTGGTTGCTTGCCATTTCAACACACCCACCCTGCTCTCATGCCCACATATCTGTCCTGGGCTTGCTGCAATGTTCCAGTGAACGTTAACGCAAGCTCGAGGAACAGCATCTCATTTACCGATTAAGCACGCTACAGCCTGCTGGACTGAACATTGAATTCAGTCATTTCAGAGAATGATGGGCCCCCCTTTTTATTTTTAATTTTTATTTGTTTATTTTATTTTAGTTTGTTTCATCATTCATTTTTTTACCACTTTTTTCATGTTTGTGCTTTGGGCCAGGGCTGTTCATTTTTCTGTCAATTAACACCCTCGCTGCACTAACTCTTTGTCTTTCAGCACACCATTAACATACCGTTTGCCTTTGCTGCATGACCTACTGCTAAGTTATTCTCTGTGATCCTGTCCTGTCAACAGCTTCCCTTTTGTTATCTCTTGCCCCACCCCCGCTTTATTTGCTTAAAACCTATTACATTTCTAACCTTTGCCAGTTCTGATGAAAGGTCACTGACCTGAAACGTTAACTCTGCTTCTCTCTCCACATATGCTGCCGGACCTGCTGAGTATTTCCAGCATTTCTTGTTTGTAATCAAGAATTGTGAGGTGGCGCAACATGATGCAGCCCTGCAGCACGAAGGAGTGGCACAAAGATTTATGCTGGTGATCCTCCACATGCTAAATTCCCAATGTGTAGATACGAAGTAAACACTGGGGAAAGCTGCAGTCACCCAGAGTTGTTTTGCATGTCTGCAGCCCAGTTACAGTGGTGCTGAAAGAAGCCTTTGAGCAGGTCAGCCATTTATTTGCGATGCTGCAACTTGCAAATACCAAATGAAGGAGAAATATACAAACACACCAAAAGACAGTGTTGCCCCAAAAAATTGCACAATAGAAGTACTTCATAAGTCGTGAATATGTTGCTAATTTATACCTTAATAATCCAGAAGGATTTTTTTTTAACTGAAGGGATGAGACTGTAGACATAGCAACTGTGGTTCAGGACTCGTACACATGAGTACTTGTGTCAATAATGAGCTTCTGAGCCAACCTATATGCATTGTGGCTGGTTAAGATATATTGAGACATTTATAATACAGATATGCAGAATCTAACCAAGCAAAATAATATTAATATCAGCATTTCTATCTTCATGTATTTCTAAAAATAGTTTCAAATATAGTGTCTTTCAATCTGGCATATTCTTGGCATCAATATTATCTAATTAGCAGTTTCTGCAGCAATTTATTTCTAATAATTTATGTTAACAAAGGCAAGTAGCTAAAACTAGTACTGTTTACCAAAATACTTAAATGTTTGTTTTAATGAGTTTACTTATGATCATATTTGATGATGCTATAAAATTTATTTCAGTCATATCAATTCCGAACATATGCTTGTTTGTTATGTGTGAATAACTTCAAAAGAGGAAGGCAGAACACATCAAAGACCTGCATCTACAATGAGGGCTGCTGTTCGCAAAACATTGGCATAAAACCAATCCATGAAAGATATAAAATATCCTGGAGTGATCTCAAGGCTGTAATCTCACTATACATTTCAGTGACAAAGTTAAACAGGTGCATTATTCATTTGGTTTAATTGCCCAACCCTCGAATCATAATATGAACTGAATTATAATAACTGTCAAGTTGCCAATATCCTCCAGTTATCCAAGGAATTTATATGGTTCGATGTAATAAGATCTATTTACTTACTGATGGCAGTCTCATATGCAGTAGAGTTGTGTGCTTCTGTTGTCAGAGGGAAAGGGAGGAGATAGGCGTGCATACAGTATTTTGAAGGAGGTTGATTAGCTGAGTAATAAAGAAAGTAAATAGTGTGAGCAGCCTTGGTTAATCATAACACTCTCCAACAAAAGCTCAGCAACTACTGTTGATAAACTGGTCCAGGTGTTTAATGAATTATGGACGTAGAATTATGCTGTCAGATACCAACACATGAACATTTAACACATGTATATCAAATTTCTTCAGTGTTATTTTAGTAGAGGATTTAACCCATTTAAAATATGCTTCATAAGGACAGGTTAAACATTTGTAACCTTATATCCCACAACATAATTTCAAGGCCTATTTCTTATAGCTGATAATACTAAGGTTCCATTCATAAAGCAATAATTATGCCAATCATACTTTAAATGTATTAAAAGGCTATTGCATTTGATTATGGAAAAGCACAAAGAGCTATGCATTCTACCTAGTGCCAGAAAAAGTTAAAATATCTTCCCAGATTAGCCAAGATAGTAGATCCTTATATTAATATTGTTTACGAAGCTGCATGGCATCAAGAATTGCTTTCAAAGAACAAAGAAAATTACAGCACAGGAACAGGCCCTTCGGCCCTCCAAGCCTGCGCCGATCCAGATCCTAAATCTAAACCTGTCGCCTATTTTCTAAGGGTCTGTATCTCTTTGCTTCATGCCCATTCATGTATCTGTCTAGATACATCTTAAAAGACGTTATCGTGCCCGCGTCTACCACCTCCGCTGGCAATGCATTCCAGGCACCCACCACCCTCTGCGTAAAGAACTTTCCACGCATATCCCCCCTAAATTTTTCCCCTCTCACTTTGAACTCGTGACCCCTAGTAATTGAATCCCCCACTCTGGGAAAAAGCTTCTTGCTATCCACCCTGTCTATACCTCTCATGATTTTATACACCTCAATCAGGTCCCCCCTCAACCTCCATCTTTCTAATGAAAATAATCCTAATCTACTCAACCTCTCTTCATAGCTAGCGCCCGCCATACCAGGCAACATCCTGGTGAACCTCCTCTGCACCCTCTCCAAAGCATCTACATCCTTTTGGTAATGTGGCGACCAGAACTGCACGCAGTATTCCAAATGTGGCCGAATCAAAGTCTTATACAACTGTAACATGACCTGCCAACTCTTGTACTCAATACCCCGTCCGATGAAGGAAAGCATGCCGTATGCCTTCTTGACCACTCTATTGACCTGCGTTGCCACCTTCAGGGAACAATGGACCTGAACACCCAAATCTCTCTGTACATCAATTTTCCCCAGAACTTTTCCATTTACTGAATAGTTCACTCTTGAATTGGATCTTCCAAAATGCATCACCTCGCATTTGCCCGGATTGAACTCCATCTGCCATTTCTCTGCCCAACTCTCCAATCTATCTATATTCTGCTGTATTCTCTGACAGTCCCCTTCACTATCTGCTACTCCACCAATCTTAGTGTCATCTGCAAACTTGCTAATCAGACCACCTATATTTTCCTCCAAATCATTTATAGTCATCATAGTCTCATCATAGTCCTACAGTATTTTAAATGATAATTATGAATGCCAATTATGCAACAGGGCACATTTTATAACAGCAGTCTTTCCATGTAAATGCTCCTTCAATCATAACTGTGACTACATTTTCCCCATACAAACCCTCCAATGTAATTTTGCTGCAAGATCGGTGTACATGTAATCACACCCATTATAGGTTACATGCTGTTACATATATGGCTTACTGACATTTTAAATTTGTCAGCAATTTTGCTCTGCTTGCAGTAGATAGCACATGATGAGAGAACCGACACCTGAGAGCAGTCTCATTGCATTTCTTCTTATCCCATTCAAGGAGGCAGCTCTCGGTAATGCTGGGAAAAGAGACAGTAAATGAGAAGTAGAAGAATTGGCTGCAGCTCATGGGTATATTAGGCCTCTCCTGCTTTTTATCTCATATCTCACTGGTACTAAACATATACTGAAGCCCAAAACATAATACTCGTTGTCATGATCCTGTTTTTCTTTCGGGAAATATGCGGTGTACCTTTAAGGCTGTAAGAGATCAGTAGGTCTTTAAGGCATCCAGCTTCAGATGTTACCAGGAAGTGTATTTTGGTTGCTCTGGATACAGACGTACAGACAGGGAGAACAGGACGTTTGTCTTTGAAAACTGTTTGTTCAGAGACAGTTGGGTCACAGACAATTCTGGCATGTGAAGCAAAGAGGAGAGTTCTCCCTCAGTCTATTTAAAGTCTATTTATTATTCTTTCTCAGAAATCTGAAAAGTTAAGCCAGATTAATCGTTTTTTAAAAAAAAGCTATTTGTCGAATTACTGTGTTCATCACTGGAAAGAAGAAGAGTTTGATGCTTCAACTACTGAACTGTAATTGCTGAACTCCTATTGTCAGATTCATCAAGGCTTGGAAGACTTCAAGCAACCTTGGACTGTTCCACATTGGAAGATTCTACTTCATCAGGAACGTATATCTGCAAAAACTTTATTGTTAATTCTTTTTTTTATCGAGCAGCTAATTAAACAACAAAAACTCTGTTAGTTTGAGTATATGTACGCGAATGCGGGTGTTAGATTCTCTCAATAAGTTATAAGGTCTTTAGATATTGGTTTATCTATGTAGTGTTTAAGATTTTAGTGTTTTTTCAATAAACAGTTAATTTGTTGATATTTAAAGATACCTGGTTTGGTTCACCTCATTCAGGGCTACTAGATTGTTCAATTTGGCTGCTGATTTCTTTGATTTGGAAAGCTTAAAGAGATATGTTATGCGACCTGCATGGCTGTGAGACTGAATTGACAGTGCGTTGCTCCCACTGTAATCAGAATCGCATATTTTGATTGGGGGCTTTGTCCTGACCGGTCGTGACATAACATATTAATTCTTCTGAAAGCCAAAACTGAAGAGTTCTTATAGGACAACATTATGATTCTTTTCTCTTTCTCTTGTTTTGTACCAGAATAAGAACAATAAGCACCTAATGACGCTGAGAAAAGCAGCATCACACAGTATACAATGTCATACTAAAAGGGGAGATGGTGGCGTAGTGGTAATGTCACTGGACTAGTAACCAGAGGCACAGGCTAATGCTTTGGGGACATGGGTTCAAATCCCACTGCAGCAGATGTTGAAATTTGAATTCAATTAATAAATCTGGAATTAAAAAGCTAGTCTAATGGCGACCATGACACCATTGTCGATTGTTGTAAAAACCTATCTGGTTCACTAATGTCCTTTATGGAAGGAAATCTGCCATCCTACCCCATCCGGTTCACTAATGTTCATTACGGAAGGAAATCTGCTATGCTTACCCGGTCTCATCTATATGTGACTCCAAACACAGCTATGAAACTAACATACTTTGCATCCTCATTGGCGACAGGTGAGGTCCCAGAGGACTGGAGAATAGCCAATAAGAAGGGTAGCAAGGATAATCCAGGAAATTATAGGCCGGTGAGCCTTTCATCAGTGGTAGGGAAATTATTAGAGGATTCTTCGGGACAGGATTTACTCCCATTTGGAAACAAACAAACTTATTAGCACGAGGCAGCCTGGTTTTGTGAAGGGGAGGTCGTGTCTCACTAATTTGATTGAGTCTTTTGAGGAAGTGACAAAGATGATTGATGAAGGAAGGGCAGTGGATGTTATCTATATGGAGTTCAGTAAAGGCTTTGACAAGGTCCCTCACGGCAGACTGGTACAAAAGGTGAAGTCACACGGGATCAGAGGTGAGCTGGCAAGATGGATACAGAACTGGCTCTGTCATAGAAGACAGAGGGTAGCAGTGGAAGGGTGCTTTTCTGAATGGAGGGATGTGACTAGTGGTGTTCCGCAGGGATCAGTGCTGGGACCTTTGCTCTTTGTAGTATATATAAATGATTTGGAGGAAAATGTAGCTGGTCTGATTAGTAAGTTTGCGGACGACACAAAGGTTGGTGGAGTTGCGGACAGTGATGAGGATTGTCAGAGGATACAGCAGGATATAGATCGGTTGGAGACTTGGGCGGAGAAATGGCAGATGGAGTTTATCCGGACAAATGTGAGGTAATGCATTTTGGAAGATCAAATGCAGGTGGGAAGTATACAGTAAATGGCAGAACCCTTAGGAGTATTGACAGGCAGAGAGATCTTGCCGTACAGGTCCACAGGTCACTGAAAGTGGCAACGCAGGTGGATAAGGTAGTCAAGAAGGCATACGGCATGCTTGCTTTCATCGGTCGGGGCACAGAGTATAAAAATTGGCAAGTCTTGCTGCAGCTGTACAGAACTTTAGTTAGGCCACACTTAGAATATTGTGTGCAATTCTGATCGCCACATTACCAGAAGGACGTGGAGGCTTTGGAGAGGGTACAGAAGAGGTTTACCAGGATGTTGCCTGGTCTGGAGGGCATTAGCTATGAGGAGAGGTTGGATAAACTCGGAATGTTTTCACTGGAACGACGGAGGTGGAGGGGTGACATGATAGAGGTTTACAAAGTTATGAAGGCATGGACAGAGTGGATAGTCAGAAGCTTTTTCCCAGGATGGAAGAGTCAGTTACTAGGGGACATAGGTTTAAGGTGCAAGGGGCAAAGTTTAGAGGGGATGTGTGGGGCAAGTTCTTTACACAGAGGGTGGTGAGTGCCTGGAACTTGCTGCCGGGGGAGGTGGTGGAAGCAGGTACAATAGCGACGTTTAAGAGGCATCTTGACAAATACATGAATAGGATGGGAATAGAGGGATAAAGTCCCCGGAAGTGCAGAAGGTTTTAGTTTAGACAGGCATCAAGATCGGCGCAGGCTTGGAGGGCCGAATGGCCTGTTCCTGTGCTGTACTGTTCTTTGTTCTTTGTACAGAATCATACCTTTTAGCTAAAGTCCCAGACTCCTCCATCACCATCTCTGGGCGTGTCTTGTCTCACTGGTAGGACAGACCCTCTAGGGGTCGCAGCACAGTGGTATACAGTTGGGAGGGAGTCCTTAACATTGGCTCCAGACCCCATGAAGCCTCATGACATCAGGCCAAACATGGGCAAGGAAACCTCCTGTTGATTACCACCTACTGCCTTCCCTCAGCTAGTAAATCAATACTGTTCCATGTTGAACATCACTTGGAAGAAGCATTGATAGTAGCAAGAACACAGAATGTACTCTGGGCAGGGGACTTCAACGTGACTCAATAGCACCAATGCTGGCTGCGTCCTGAAGGACATAGCTGCCAGACTGGGTTTGTAGCAGATGGTGATTGAACCAACATGAGGGAAAAATCTTCTTGGCCTTGCCTTCACCAATGTACCTGTTGCAGATGCATCTGCCAAGGACTGTATTGTCAGAAGTGACCATCACACAGACCTTGTGGAGTCAAAGTCCTGTCTTCACACTGAGAACAAGTGCCATTGTGGCGTGTGACAGAGTAAACAAAGGTTCCGCAGTGAGGATCAACAGCAGCGTCTGGCTTCCTCTCTCTTTGAAGATGTTCAGGAGTTTGACGCTTCCTATGTATACACTGTTCCTCAGACAGGTCCAAGTAATTCTGTTGTTGTCTGTATGAGCAGTTTGGAGAATAACAGTACTCTCTGATGTAATCTCATGTGTCTGGCATCTCCATCTTCTGCTTCATCCTTTAAATATATACACAGAGAGGTTCCCACAGGGCACCTATTGTTCCATTTTGGAGGTGGAAAACAGAAAGAGATTGGCCAAAACCTGTGGCACAGACCTAGTTCTGCCATTGACAACTGAAAAAATGAATAAAGCCAATCCAAAAGCACACATTGAACTTGCAGACTGTTCCTTGGATAACTAAATTCAAAGGCAGCCACTAGCTGCTCTGGATACACAAATAGGATGGGGTGATGACTGGGTGGTAAATGATAACTGAAATAATATGAAAATCTGAGTGCAGTGAGATAGTGAAATAAGAAATAAAAATATAACTTGTAAACAACTAATAAGTAAATTAATATGCTAAATAAATAAAAACTGTAAGCATACTAATTACTGAGCTGTAGCATTAGCATTCATTACAGCTTTAAACTATCAGACTTTTAGCATCAAATAGAATAACAAAAATTAGATCCACCTGTCATGCCAGCTGTATAGTTGATAGCATTGTGGAGAGTGTGAACAGACTGCTTTTACTGTGTGTGTAGTATTTCAGATCAGCCATGATCTCACTGAATGGTGGAACATGCTCATGGGGTTGAATGGCCTACTCCTGTTCTTATGTTTCCATGTTCCTATTATGGTATTGCTAAGTTTTCTACTGAGCCATCAGCAGCAGCATTATTGTTTCTGCCACATTCTGCAATCTCATTGGCTAGCACTCTCCATCCCTTGATCGCCATCAAAACAAGAAATCATCCCTGTTTCAGTGGGAGTATAGAAGGATCTGTCACGAATACCTTTGATTGAGGTACAAACCTAATGTAGCCACTACACAAGGCTACCTGAATGCTGGACACGATGCAGGCTATAGACAGAGTTGTGATTCCACAACAAATGAATGTGAGCTCTAAAACCCTACTAAATCCAGTTTGGAATGTGAGTGACCTAACAGAAAGAGGAGGATCTATGAACATCTCCATTCTCAACTATGGTGGATCTCAGCAGATGAGTGCCAGAGACAAAGCTGAAAGGTTTGTAAGTATCTTTAGCGAAAAGTGCTGATTGGTGACCCTACTTTGCATCCTCTTGAGGTCCCCACCATAATAGATACCAGTGTCCAGCCAATTTTGTTAATTCCACATGACAGTAAAAAGTGGTTGGGTGCAAAAGCTATGGACCCTGACACTGTTCCAGCTGAAGTGTTGAAGAGCTGTTTTCGACAGATAGCCCCACCCCTAGCCAAGTTCTATTAGTAAATTATGACAGACATCTACCCACCAATGTGGAAGTTTGCCGGGGTATGTCCAGGTATATACACAGAAAACAGGATAAATCTAAATCAATCAATTACTATCCTTTTAATCCTCATCCCAACCATCAGTAAAGCGATGGAAGGAATCTTCAATACAACTATCAAGCAACACCTACTCACCAATAACCTGCTCATTGATGCTTAGTTCAGGTTCCTCCAGAACTATTTGACTCCAGACCTCACCTCAGCTTTGATCCAGACCAGGACATAAGAGCTGAATACTACAGGAGAGGTGAAAGTAGCTGCTCTTGACATTAAGGCAACATTCAACATGGTGTGACACCAAAGAATCCTACCAAAACTGGGGTCAATGGGCATTTAAAGGGAAAACCCTCCAGTGACTGAAGTCATACTTGATGCAAAGTAAAATGGTCTGGTTGTTGTCCATTTAACAAGCCTCAGGACAACACTGTGGGAGCTACTCAGAGAAATGGTGAGCTTCTTTATCAATGGCCTTTTACTCCATCATATTGTGTGGGGTGGACTGTTTGCTAATAATTCTATGTGTTCGGCTAATTCACAACTTCTCTGATAATGAGGCAACCCATGCCATTACATTCCTACAGCAGGACCTGGACGACATCCAGACTTGGGCTGACGATTAGCATGTAGCATTCATGCCATGTAAGTGCAAGATAATGACCATCTCAAATAAAGAAAGGCCAGCCATTTTTCTTTGGTCTTTAATGGCACGACCATCACCAAGACCTTTACCAGCAACATTGTGGGGTTTACTAATAGCCCGAAGCTTAACTGGACCAGCCACATCAAAACCTTGACTGCAAATGCAGGGTAGAGATTGGGTACTTTGTGACTAGTGCTTCACAGCTGACCCCTCAAAGCTTCTCCACTATCTACACGTTCAGATCAGGAGTGTGATGGAATAGTCATCGCTCACCTGTATGGGTGTCACTGCGACAACGCCCAAGACGTTTATTACTATCCAGGATAGAGCGGTTCACTTAATTGGTGCCCCTGCCACTCAATACTCAGCTTCTCCACCACCAGTCCATTGTGGCTACAGTATGTAACATCCACAAGTTACACCTGCAGCAACTTATCAGGGTTATGTTGACAGCACCTCCCTTTCCTGCAACTCTAGCACCAAGAAAGACAAGAAAGGCAACATCGTGGGAACACTATCAACTCCAGGTTCCCCACTATCCTGAATTGGACATATATTGACATTCCTCCATAATCACTGGGTCAATATCCTGCAAATCTTCACCTAACATCATCACGGGAGTACCATCATCACATCGGCTGCAGTGGTTCAAGGTGAAGACCCACCATGACCTTCTTAGAGCAAATATGAATGGGTAATAAATGTGATAAATATTTGCATTTGAAATATTTGTGGAATATGGGGATGATTTATGGAATTTTAGGGGATTATTTCAGTTTTACTAACCTTCAAATGGAAGCAAGATTTGTTGAATATTCATGCTTCAGATTTTGGAGCACTAACTTAAGTCTTCATCAGCTGTACTCAAACTCTAAAATGTCACGTTGTAAAGGGATCATTACACATTTCCACCAGACAATTCTACTCTGACCAGGTGGGAACTGATTCCCTGACAGAAGGAAATATAGAGCCATGTTGGTGGTTTATTTGATTTCCAGTCGTGGCTGTGTTGCAATATTCTTCATTTTTTTCTTTGTAATTGGTTCATCAGAGTTTTATTTGTTGTAATAACCTGTGCTTCTATATTCTTATTGTTGCGCAACTCATGGCTTTGTTGGAAGTTTCATTTTCTTTTCTATTCTTGCTTTTGTTGTTTCTGAGATCTCAATCTCTTTCTCTGATGTTAGTTTTTGTCTGTTGCATTCTATTATTTTATTTTTTATTTATATTTAGAGATACAGCACCGAAACAGGCCCTTCGGCCCACCGAGTCTGTGCCGACCATCAACCACCCATTTATGCTAATCCTACACTAATCCCATATTCCTACCACATCCCCACCTGTCCCTCTATTCCCCTACCACCTACCTATACTAGGGGCAATTTATAATGGCCAATTTACCTATCAACCTGCAAGTCTTTTGGTGGTGGGAGGAAACCGGAGTACCCGGCGAAAACCCACGCAGACACAGGGAGAACTTGCAAACTCCACACAGGCAGTACCCAGAATTGAACCCGGGTCACTGGAGCTGTGAGGCTACGGTGCTAACCACTGTGCCACTGTGCCGCCCTAATTCGAGTTTTAAAAAAAACAATTTTACAGTCTCCATGAGTCAAATTTTATCTAATAAGGCCCACAAGCAGCGGGGAGGCTGGTAGCGGGTTGGGAACCCATCAGTCATTGAAGCGGACTTTGCCGTGGCTCTTTTAACTCAGCTGCGGTATAAGCATCCCAGTTCCAGATTTTCCAACTAGTCAGAGAGGGTAGATGAGATGACGTGCCAAATCTGTCAAAGGAAGGATTTCTAGTGAAAGGGACCCCAGGATCAGAATGGCTGAACTGTACAATAATTCCTGTGGCTTCAGCCACCGCAGGAATGGAAAGGAGACCTGGGAAGTCTGCGCCCCCCCCACTCCCGCTCCGCCCCGTGTCTCGGTCTCTTAACTGGTGGTTCTCCTGCAGGATCTGAGGTACTGAAATGAGGCGATATTGCCAAGGTCAGGACAAAAAGGCCAGCCTTGCAAACCAAGCAGGCATGGAGTGAAGTGGCTGGGGAAGTCAGTAGCAGAGGTGTGGTCCCTCCAACCTGGAGACAGTGCACTGAGGTTCAAGGACCTCAGGAGGGTGGGAAAGGTGAGTGGCATAATACTATCAGGTGCTGAGTCCCACACTCTGACTTTTCCAGCATTCTCCAGCACAGCACTCCTCAGACCAACACATCTTGCAGCTCCACTCATTCCTCTCGAGACACCTCCTCACATTTCCATCTGAACAGCCGACACTCATACTCATCCTCATCTTTGTGCTCTCTCACACCCATGCCTCACAGTCACCCTCCCAAATGTTGCCCTGCACAAAATCCATTTCTCACACTCACAGCTCCTTGCTTTCTCTCCTTGCAGAATGGCATAGACAGAAGACCAAGGTTGCGGGGGGGGGGGGGGGGGGGGTTTCTCCAGTGAGAGCCATCTCGACCACTGGTAATGCTTAGCCACCTCATCCACTGGGAAGGAGGTCTTGTTCCAGGTGGCTGCAGATGTCAGCAATGACTTGCATGAAAGTCTGAGCCTCATGAAACACCACTGCTCATATATAATGAGAGAGCTGACCTTCTGCCTGTAGATCCTGTGTTGGGGGATCTCGCCTCCTTCACGCTGGGTGTCTGTGTCCATACCCTCCGCCCTGTGGAGCAGAATGTGCCTGAAGAGAAGGCAACTGGTGTTGCTGCTCCTCTTGTTCTTCATCAGAGGTGCAAGGTAGAGCTGCATAGCTGTTCCCACGCTGTAGTGAAGGCTGACAGCAAGGAAGTGCCGAACAAGATAAGTGACATCCAAAACAGGTGAACTAACTTCCAAGAAGTTGGAAAGCACCTGTCAAGCTGTAAGAGCACACTCTGAGAAGAAGTAAAAACAAGAAATGCTGGAACCACTCAGCAGGTCTGGCAGCATCTGTGGAAAGAGAAGCAGAGTTAACGTTTCGGGTCAGTGACCCTTCATCGGAACTGACAAATATTAGAAAAGTCACAGGTTATAAGCAAGTGAGGTGGGGGTGGGGCAAGAGATAACAAAGGAGGTCTAGATTGGACCAGGCCACATAGCTGACCAAAAGGTCACGGAGCAAAGGCAAACAATATGTTGCTGATGTGTTGAAAGACAAAGCATTAGTACAGATTAGCTGTTAATACACTGAATATTTCAGTGGGTTAAATCCTGAGTTAAATGCCTCTTTGCATATTTTAATGACTTACCCGACAGATGCATGGGGGTTCCCCACTTACCACAATATAAGAACATTAGATATAAGAAATAGGAGCAGGAGTATGCCACACAGCCCATTGAGTCTGCTCCACCATTCAATAAGATCATGGTGAACCTTTACATCAACTCCCCTTTCCCCATATTCCTCGATTCACTTAGTGCGCAGAATTCTTTTGGTCTCAGTCTTGAATATACTCAATGATTAAGCATCCACAGCCTCCTGGGGTAGAGATTTCCAAAGATTCACAACCCTCTGAGTGAAGAAATTTCTCATCATCTCAGTCCTAAATGGCCAAGCCCTTATCCTGAGACTATGTCCTGTAATTTTAGACTTTCCAGTCTCTCAGCATCTACCCTGTCAAGCCCACTAAGAATTTATGGGCAGAATTCTATCAGTGCAGTGGAGATGGGCTGGGAGGGAAGCCCGATGGGGATCTTCCCAGAGGTAGCTGAGCTGGTAGGTGGAGGCCATGCTTGAACGCGGCAGGAAGGTAATTAAGCCTGTTAAACAGGCAATTAACAAGGATTTTACCAGCTATTTGCAATTTTGCAAGGGGCACGCAAGAACCACAGAGCTTCAGAGCCCCACCTGCTATAAGGAGGGGGAAGCTCAACGGAAGGTCAGTCTTGGCTGCAGTCAGCAGCCATTGTGAGAGGTAGAGCAACATTGCAGGCAGAGTGATAGTGAGTAAACAATGGCAGTCTTCTCTTCTTAGGCAGTCCCTAGGAACGAGGATCACTTTCTTCCATTCCAGTATCAATCTGGAGGCTTGTCAAACTTTGCGAGCACAACAGAGGCATTCTGACTGAGTGTCCTATCTAACTTGCCACTTGTGTGTACAGAGTAAGAGGGCTGTGAGGTTTTGAGAAGTGAGTCCAGTAATTTGTAATGAGTCTTATTCACTCAGGCTTTGAGACCTCCAGTGAAGAGGAGCATTGGAGAGGGAAAGAGCTGCAACCACTGGGAGCTAATTAGCTAAGCATACAAACATCAATGGAGAGCAGCATAACTTTATTAGCTAGCTAGCAAGCAAAACAGTATGCAATGCCAATGCAAAATACTTTTGCAAGCTACACCTTGTCACGAAGTGCTAAATGGACCTTGTTGGATGACCTCTGTAGATTCACACTGTGTCAGGAGTGAAAATTCATCAAATAAACCAATCTAATATTGAGATGAGGCAATAGAAAAATCAGCAATAGGAAGATGGACCATTTCTTAAACTGCTGTTGTCACAAGACAATTTGACCCGTGATGGTCAATGTTTGTGCAACCGCTCCACCTGAATGTAATATCTGTCAACAAAAGGGCAGTGATCCCCAAATCAGAGAATTTTATAAGATGGAGAAGATAGTACTTCAGAAGAGTCATGCAAAAGCAGAGTGGGACAGGAAGGGACAGAGAGATTACCGATAGGTAGCCAAGAGTAGTTTATTCATCTTGACAGGCTGTTAAACTAAGTCCTGGATGCTAAAATACAGTAACATCAGAATCTCTCCTGGACAAAATGTCAGTTGTTCACCAAAGCTAGTGACAAAATTAGATAAACACAATAACAATTAAAAAGCACCCTTCAGCTCCTCCATTAAAGAGATTCTCTAAAATTCACTTATGTCTATATCTCAGTCGATTCCAATTCAGCTCTGACAAGATAATTATTGACAAAAAGCTTTTCTGCAAAAAGTTGAGTGGGTGTTACTGCATTTACTATTCAGTTACAAAACGTTTAGTCACTAACTAACTAATTTATGCCCATACCAAATCTATTACCTGTTCGCAAAGGTGCACTTTTAACGTAATGTAATGATATGATACAGACAACTTACAAATTACATTGGCCACTCAGATTATCTGCCCTCAAACTGGATAGTAAATGATGCACATTGCAGTTACTGATCTTTGACATACTTGTAAAACTTGTCCTTTAATCCAATTCGCAGCAAAAAAAAATCAGTTACTGTTTCTAACATGGTCATTGAAACATAATAAATTTTGACTGTGTCTTCACGGACAGTTTTTAAAATTGTAAATGCAGCATGGATTTTGTTAAAGAATCATAGACAGTTCATCATAGATTATTGTTTATTAAAGCTACCCATTACCTTGTACTTACTATCTCGTGTATAGGGGTCAGCAGCATCCTGTTTTTGCCAGTATTACTCAGCCTTCTTACACCACACTCTTGTAGTCATGAGGAACTTATAGTGCTGACTTCTGGAGATTCTTTGGATTTTCTTGCCTGTTTTCTCCTTAATACAAGTTCTGGAACAATTGTGATTCCACGTGGATAGCAGCGGAATTATGACATTCATATAGAAGTAAAAGTCCAGCAACTTTCAACATGTCGTTGAGCTTGTGTCCCAGGTAAAAATAATACATGCCAGAGCGTAGAAATCAAGACATTCCTTAAGTGACTTTTGCCTTTTTAAAATAAGTTTACATAACACAAGCCTTTGAACTTGTGTTTTAAAACAACCCAGCTGCTAGGTTACTTTAAAACACAAGATTGAAGGTTTGAAGCAGGAGTGTCCAACATTTTCACATGGGGGGGCCACATTACAATTTTTGTCTTAACATAGGGGGCTGGTGAGACTATTTTGGAAAGATAAAGGCATCAAAACAACAGCAAATGTGCATTTTTGTGAAGAAGTTTTAAATGAGAAGACTAATTTATTGACTTACTTTCTGGTCACTATGTTGGACAGTGATTTAGTGAGATACCTGGCATTTTCTTTGTTTGCACAAGTAGTCAATGCGATGCGGAGTATTCTGGGTAGATGTCCATCTGTCAGGAGTGATCCTGATCACACTGTCTCCCATCTCGCTCTCTGTCTCTCTCTCTCGCTCTCTGTCTCTCCCTCCCCTTCCCTTTCTGTGTACCCCTGTCTATGTTCCCCCTCTCTGAGTTCGTCCCCCCATCTCTCCCCCTTTACTTTCTGCCCCCCATCTCATTCTCTGCCCCCTATCTTTCTCTCTGACCCCCTCTCTCTCTTTCTGCTCCCCTCCCTGCCTTTCTCTCTCTCTGCCTCCCTCTCTCTCTCTGCTCCCCTTTCTCTCTCTGCCCCCCTTTCTCTTTGCCCCCTCTCTCTCTCTGCTCCTTTCTCTTGCTCTCCCTCTCTGCTCGTTCTCTCTCTCACCCCTCTCTACCCCCTCTCTCTCTCTGCTCTCTCTGCCCCCTCTCTATCCCCTCTCTATCCATGTCCCCCTCTCTCTCTCCCTTCCGCTGCCCCCCCAGCTCTCTCTCTCTCTCTCTCTGCCCCCCTCTACTCCTGTTTTTCTCTCTGCCTCTCTCTCTCTGTTCCCCCTCTCTCTCTCTGTTCGCCCTCTCTCTCTCTGCCCCATCTCTCTCTCTCTGCTTCTCTCTCTCTCTCTGTGATCCCCTCTTTCCCTCTCTCTCCCTCTGCCCCCCACCCTTCTCTCCCCACCCTCTCTCTCTCTCTCTGTGACAGTTGCAGGGAGCGGGAACTCTCAGTAGAAGAGCTTTGTGGTGGGTCAGTTTTTTAAAAAATAGCAGCCGTCAGTTTCACAGCTGACAGATGCTTAGAGCAGAGACAGCGCTTCTGAACCTCGGACAAGTTTGTGGTTTTCGGCTGGCTTTAAAAAAAAAAAAATTGGAACCCGCCAGAAAACTACAAACCTGTCCAAAGTTCGGAAGAGAGCAAGAGACAGGAGCAGAGAGAGAGATGGGGACAGAGAGAGAGAGAGAGAGATGGGGACAGAGAGAGAGAGAGAGATGGGAAACAGAGAGAGAGGGCAGACAGAAAGGAGTCAGAGAAACTGATAGCTGCGATTTTTTTTTTAGAAGTTGGACTGGTCTGGGAGAAGAAGCCAATGGGAAATTTCTCAGCCCTGAAATTACAAGTCAAGGATCTTAAAATTTTTACCACCGACGTTGGTGTACGTGCATGGACACGGGGTCTTCACAGGGGTCGGCAACAAGGGATCGCAGGCAAGGCTCATTGAGATATGCAAAAGGGAAGCTCGTGATTCATTAATACAGGCATATTTCTCATGAGCCTTTCTTACACACACATAAAAGCAAATAAATCTTCCATTTTCTACAGCCCTATTGCTGTTTCTTAGAATGGCCTTATCATCTCACTGGACCCATCATCACATCAGGCCACAGCATGGGAAATGCACTGACCTAATGCAGTGTGGTCTTTCCCATCATACCCTTTGCAAAAGCCATCGAACTGTTAATGGCTTAGTAGTAAATGAGTAAAGGATTCTTTTTGTATTGCAAAATATCAGATTTCATTAAAGACAAATAAACAGTAAGGTGACATTGAACTATAAAATATAACCTTGTGAAAGCCAATTGCAGCTAATTGGACTTTGTTGTGTGCCTGCGGGTGCTCCTACATGGTGCTGTCCCAGTGCTGTTAGCTAAGGTGGAGGCAGACTGCTGACCTTTCTTCTCCATGGCTTTCGATGGCCGTGGTGGTCGTCCTCTGGTAACCTGAGGCCTTGAGGGCCCAAGGATATTGAGGGCCTTCTGCACAGGTGCGGGTGCCGCCTCTGTCATTGCAGTTTCCTAAGGTGTTGGCGTCACTGTCAGAGGGTTAAGGACCTGCCATCCACATCAGGAATGCTCTGTGTTTCAAGGAGCCGCTCCTCTACCCTTTCAAGGCACACTTGTCCTTCCCTGCTCAACTGAAGTGGTTGAGCACCTGGTGTTGGCTCCAACCATTTTGCCACCTCCCCCTCCTACCCTCGCCCATCCATTGTTCCACAGAGCTCATGGAGGAGACAGTGGCATGCAGGTCTGTGCACATCTTTGGTATCCACTGGGTGATTTGCTGGATGTGGCTCTCCATGAGGGTCACCACTTACTCAACGGAGGAAGCTATGCACACACACGCCTTGGACATGGCTGCACTCATGGCCAAGATGGACTCCTCCATCATTCACACATGGGTGTGCAAAGCCTCTGGAAGCTCCGCCAGATGTTCACGCACTTCACACTGTAGCTCCAGCATTAGCCGCCTCGTTGATTATTCCAGATGCACACCATCAGCCTGAAGCTCATCATCGCCGTGCCCTCCTCCAGTCCTCCAATTGTGAATGGCTGCAACTGTCACTGCCTCTGCCAGCTGCTCGTGTGCGTCTATGCTATACTTACCAAATTGTGACGCCTTTGCTAGTGGCATGTGACTGCCCACCAACAGCAGAGTATCTGCGCTGGTAAAGAGTGTGGGGTATGATGTGACACTGCATCCTCTGAGGTCTTCTTCTCCTCCTCAAAGGTGATAGGCTGTCCCACAGGTTCTGCAGCTGGCTATTCTTGTCCATGACCTGCAAGAAAGAGAAGAGTGATAAGAGGGTATACGCATTCCAACACATCCTTCTGACTACTCATCATCTGCAGCTCCCTGTGACCAGTTGTGGACACATACGCACTGTGCTTTGTGCTCACCAGAGGGTCGCTTGCGCCCAACCATTAGGCCACTCATTCCCTCAGGGCTCCACACACGTCTCACCATCAGCAATAGTCTGCCCTGCCTTCATACCTCCCAGTTCCCATACCTCTTCTTCTGTGGCGTGAGGATCACCATATATGGGACGCCACCTCCAGTTCTTGCTCTTTCTTGCATGTTCAGAGCTCTCTTCTCCTGCAAGCATATGAATTTACTCGCCCATCATGCACACCACACCTATGTAGGTGGTAGCCTAACTGTCCATCATGGGGCCACAGGGACAGATGCCTCCTGCATGTGGTCATTCAGTACTGGCATTGCATGGGTCACCTCTGACTGATCATTGGGTGTCCTCCACAGTGAGACTCCCATGCATGTAGTAGCCAATGCTGCTGCCTGGGGCATTGCCACTGAATGGGTGGGCAACCCCTTCTCCAAATTCATATTCATCTTTAGTCACATTTAAGGCTGCGAGCTTAATATTACGCGCTGCACTCACCTTGCCAGTGCGCATCAGTTCGTTGATCCTCTTTCTACACTGCATTCACGTACGTGGGACCACCCCACAGCTGTTCACCTGCTCCAATATCTCCATCCATACCCTTTTAGTCTGGCAAGCCGGTCTCCTGCTCCCATCTTGAGGGAAAAGGACTTCCCTCTGAGCCTGTACTGCTTGGAGGAGCACCTCCAGGGAGGTATCAGATAACCTGCTGTCAAGAAAACCACACCTGCCAAGGATGAGGCATATTAATTTTGTTATATGGAACATTAATTTCAAACTCTTACCGGACTGAAAACATGGCTGCACCTGCATTCTAAAAGGACAGTGGCCTGGAGAAGGCAATGGAACTGCTCACTGATTCAATTAACCAAGTAGATTTTGATGAAAAGACATTGAAGGTGTGAAAGTCAACATTCCAGCCCATACTAAGGATGTGTGCTAAGATTGAAAGAATCCACTAAACCTAGCCAGGCAGGTTGTTCCAGAAAAGAAGCTAATCACATGACTGGCCTGCTGGCCCAGGTATGATTTGAATTGTGACACAGGAAAAAAATCAGACTGCAACTGAACTTGAAGAGAGAGTATCTCTCACTGTCTTTCTCTCTCATGGAAAGCAGAGACTGCAACTGGATTTCAAAAAGACAGCATCTCCTTGACTCTCTCTCTTTCCCTCTCACGCAAAGACAGGGACCCACGGAAGAAACTAAGCCTCAAGACAGAAAACCATCGAAACAAGTTTGAAAGTGTGTACTGGGCTCCAACGAGACATCAAGATTTAACGGCAAAGACTTTACATCGAACTTAAAAGGCAGTAAATGAACTCCAGCTATTACTTCAAACCTTTCCCCTTGATTCTCCTTTTCTGTCTCTATCTGCATGTGTGTTTATCGCATGTGCATGCTAGCGTGGTTGCGTCGCATATTTTTAGCAGTTTTAACCGAATTAGAGTTTTAAGGTTAATAAACTTACGCTTTTCTCATTTAAATCTAAAAAAACCTGTCTGGTTGATGTCTTTGCCATTCCAATTGGAGAGCACTTACGGCAAGCCAAAAATATAGTGTTTTAAAAATTAAACCCTGTTACGGCCAAACCAGGAAAAAGCTTAGAGGGAACCCCTGGACCCCTTTCTCACCTGGTCGTAACCCTTGCTCTGCCTTCTGTCATCTCCCAATCACTCCAGTGCTGCCTATCAGTTTCCTCTGGGGCTGCTGCCTTTAAAACTACTGCTGGGTGCCTTTTAAAGAAGGTGCCAGCCTTGCCTTAGCCGCTACTTCCTCCCGCCCGGGCCTCCTAACTGGCTGGCTTCCCCACCTGCCGTTCGGTAATTGAAAGGCTCTGAGAATATCGATCTCTCACTTCTGCACACCCCCCACCCTCCACCCGACCCACACGGCCACGCCACCCATGTTGCTACCGTTAAAATTCTGGCCTATGTTTCAATGAAATCATCTCTCATTCTTCTAAATTCCAGAGAATTATAGGCCCATTCTACTCAATCTTTCCTCACAGGACAACCCTCTTAGATCAGGAATCAATCAAGTGAACCTTAATTGTATCCCCTCTAAGGTAAGTGCATTCTTCTCAAGGTAAGAAGACCAAAATGCTATTACAGTATTCCAGGTGTGGTCTCAGCAAAGCTTTATATAATTGCAGCAGGACTTCATTACTTTTATACTGCAACCTCCTGCAATGAATGTAGATTAGATTAGATTAGAGATACAGCACTGAAACAGGCCCTTCGGCCCACCACCATTTGTTTCCTTAATTGTTTGCTGTAACTGTGTGTTAACTTTCTATGATTAGTATACCAAATTCCTAAGAATCCCAACATTTACTGGTGTCTCATCTTTAAAAAAAAATTCTGCTTTTCCATTCATCCTACCAAACTGAATAATTTCACACTTTTATCATATTATACCCATCTGCCACCTTCTTGCCCAATCACTTAACTGATCTATATCCCTTTGCAGCCTCTTTAGCTTCTCTTCACAGTTTACTTTCTGATCAGCTTTGTACCATCAGCAAACTTGGGTATATTGCACTTGGCCTCCTCATCTAAGTCATTGATATAGATATTAAGGCACTCTACTAGTTTATATATTCTGCCATCTGGAAAATGAACCACTTATTGCTGCTCTCTATTCTCTGTCCGTTCACCGATCCTCAATCCAAGCTAACATAGTACCCCTAATCCTATGAGCCCTAATCTTTATGTAACTACCTCTTGTGTGGCACCTTATGAATGCTTTCTGAAAATTGCTGAAAATAGAGACATGTTGTCGGAGCTTTTTGTCTTGCACTCATCAGGACAATCCACCAGAATAACAAATGTAAGGGAAAACAACAACTTATACTGCATGAGAAGTGAGTGCTGATTGGTTGGCAAGTGAACTCTGATTGGTAGAGGTGTTGCCATTGAGAATGTACCAGCTTACGGTGACTGACAGTTAACTGCCATGTTTTGTTTGAAATTTAAACCAGGCAACTTAACTCTGATTGGTCAAGGCATTGCCCAAGGAATGAACCAGCGAATGGCTGTCACTTACTTTGTTCAGCAGAAACAGGCGCAATGTTTGTACATATTATTTCTGTCTGCAAAGAACAGGGCTCTATGTATTAATATGTAGCTTCCAGTACGTGAAAATGCGCCACACTGTGAGCCCTACTGACAATCTTAAATTGGTTGTCAGCGTAATTCTTAGCACATTGTGGATTATTTAGCAAATGTCCTATGGAAACATTCACATCTAATGTTGGACACTGTGTTTTGAGTTTTACAAGCACGGGCTGATTGGGTACGGCCCATACCTTGCCCGTTGTGAACAGCAGAAGGGTCATGTTGTTTGATATGATCCGCCAGTCTTTGGGACGTACGGCCTATATACCTAACATCACACTGGCATACGAATTAGGAGCAGGAGTAGGCCACTCGGCCCCTCGAGACTGATCCGCCATTCAACAAGATCATGGCTGATCTGATTGTAACCTCAATTGCACATTCCTGCTTAGCATTGAAATTGCTTTCTGAAAATCCAAATATACTATATCCATGAGTACCCCCTTATCTAGCCTGCCACTTACATCCTCAAAAAACTCTAACAGATTTGTCAAACAGATTTCCCCTTCATATAACCTTGTTGACTCTGCCTAATTAATCATATTGTGATTTTCCAAAACCCTTATTGTCGCATCCTCAATAATAGATTCTGGCTGCTACTGATGTTAGGCTAAGGAGCTTTTAGCCTTAGTTTTGAAAATTACTAAGACAGCAACTAAATTTTAGAGAGCCCTATATGTTAGTTTTCCTTATTTTCTAAATTAAAAGATTATTTTACTCACTGAACCAGAATTTCCAGATGTTGTCATCAACCACTGCTTCATTAAACCAGCATCTCCAGAAAAAGCCCTCATGATGAAAAGTGGCACCAGCTTTATGGGGAGACACAATTATATCTCCCTTCTAAACATGAAAGAAAATGTTTAGTCATTCTATCACTTGCAGCATTCTAATATACAAAAATATATTATTTATATATCATATTTATTGTTTTCAGATATTACACTCTTGTGTTTCTGTTAATTTTCCAATTAAATTGAATACAAAAACTGCTAAAATCAATTTTATCATTACAAAAACTTTTCAAATACACTTTTGGACCACTTCTATTAAAGTAGAAAATTTCATCAATATGTTTTGAATGAAATTATCTTAAATTAATGAATTGTATTAAAGCATCTATTATATATTAAGATTAAATAGTCATCAAAACATTTCATTTTAAAATGCAATGTAAACTCGAATATTAACCTGCTCCTATGGAAACATTCACATTTATCTTCAATACCAGTTACACATGTAAGTGGTGGGATTATGATAGACATCAAAGTTAAGCTTTGCTAATGTTAATATCAACATAATGTCTTATACCAGGAACAAACCTGCAGAAATCCTTGCCTGCTCAATGGTGGAGAAGTGAGGGAGGTGGAATGCAAATGATTTGGTTGTATCCTTAGTTTTCTTAGAGTCTGGTAATGCGAGTGGTATTTACTTCCCTCATCAACAAACAATGACAATTTAGTTAAGCATCCCAAGGCACTTCACAGGATCAAATAACAGACAAAAATTTGAAACTGAGCTCCTCCATCACCATCCATGGATATGTTCTGTCCCACCAAAGGACCCACCGGAGGTGGTGACACAGTCAGAGGGAATGACCCTGGGTGTCTTCAACATTCACTCCAGATCCCAAGAAGTCTCATGGCATCAGGTCAAACATGAGCAAGGAAACTGCCGCTGATTACCACCAGCTACCCTACTTCAGCTGATGAATCAATACTGCTCCATGTTGAACATCATTTGGAAGAAGCACTGAGGATAACAAAGGCATAGAATGTACTCTGGATGGGAGAATTTAATGTCCATCACCAAGAGTGGCTCAGTAACATCATTACTGACCAAACTGGCTAAGTTCTAAAAGACATAGCTGCCAGACTGCACCTGCGGCAGGTGGAAAGAAAACCAATATGAGGGAAAAACTTATTTAAACTCATCCTGATCAATGTTCCTATCACAAATGTATCTGTCCATGACAGTGTATGTAGGACTAACCAGAGCACAGTCCTTGCAGAGTCAAACTTCCATCTTCCCAATGAGGACACCCTCCATCGTGTTGTGTGGCACTGCCACCGTGCTAAATGGGATAGATTCACAACAGGTCTAGCAGCACAAAACTGGGTATCCATGAGCCACCAGCAGCAGCAAAATTGTATTCTACCACAATCTAACCCCATAGCCTGGATTATCCCTCATTCTACCATTACAATCAATCCAGCGGACCAACCCTGGTTCAATGAGAAATGGCATAGGCATACCTAAAAAGGTGAAAACTTGGTGAAGTTACATCACAGGACTACAGGCATGCTAAACACTGGAAACGGCATGCTGTAGACGGAACGAAGCAATCCCATATCTAGCGTATCAGATCAAAGCTTTGCAGTCCTGCCACAGTCAGTCATGAATGGTGGTGGACAATTAAACAACTAAAGGGAAGAGGAAGAAGCTACTTGAACATACCCATCCTTAACGAGGGCACAGCCCAGCATGTAAGTGCAAAACTCAAGGCTGAAGCATTTGCAACCATCTTCAGCCAGAAGTGCCAAATGGATGATCCATTTCGGCCACCACCTAAAGCCCCCACCATCACAGAAGCTAATTTGATCCACCTGATAACAAGAAATGGCAAAATACATTGGATACAGCAAAGGCTATGAACCCCGACAACATCCAAGTGTAGAACTAGCCACACCACTCGCCAAGCTGTTCCGGTACAGCTACAATACAGGCACCACCTGACAATGTGGAAAATTGAACAAGTATGTTCTGTCCACAAAAAGCAAGACATACCTTATCTGGCCAATTACCGCCCATCAGTCGACTGATATGAATGCTGGACTTTGTAACATCATTATCTTTTAAAAACTGTGATTTTTAATGTAGTGTGAGATAAAATCAGAGGAAACATGTGATCTCACACTTCTTTGGCCTCCTTGTCTCGAGAGACAATGGGTAAGTGCCTAGAGGTGGTCAGTAGTTTGTACGCCTGGTGTGGCTATAAAGGCCAATTCTCAAGTGACAGACTCTTCCACAGGTGCTGCAGATAAAATTGGTTGTCGGGGCTGTTACACAGTTGGTTCTCTCCTTGCGCTTCTGTCTTTTTCCTGCCTTTGGCTGGACTTATAGCCCGTAACTGCTGCCTTCCGTGTTGTTTCGGTCGCTGTGAGACGACTATGGAGTGACCTCTCCATGGCGCATGCCTGGGCGAATGTATGGAGGTTGAGAGTTGCCCAATCGTCAAAACCCCCCTCTCGGCCTTTCTGGTGGGGTCCAAAGGAGTGCAGAGCATGGCGTTTGGCACCGGTATGGCTGCAGGAACTGCCGGAAACATGCCAAAGGTGACACATGACCGCCTACGGGGTTCCGCTCCGGATTTTCTGTTAGGGTTTACTCCCTTAGCCTTGGTCTCTCCCGAGATGCCCACAAGGCAGTGGGGTTGTTAGGGCCCCTACACAAGTGTAGGATGATGCCGGTGGGAGGAGGGGGTGCGAGGGGGAGGGGTGGAGGAAAGTGGGGTGCGAGGGGGAGCTGGGAAGGGGGCAGAAAGGGGGTGGGGGTGCAGGGGAAGGGGGTGCAGGGGGAAGATGGTGCGTGGCGGGGGTGAGCTGAGACGGTGGAGCTGGGAAGGGGGGAGGGGAAGGGGGGAAGGGGGGAGGGGAAGGGGGGATCTCACACTAAGTCTGCTTAAAGGCAAGACAGGAATCTTGGTTACCAGAATAACAAGGAACCCAGATCAAAGACCATTTTGAAAAGTTGAGAAGATAAGGCTATAACATCTGACGGACAGTGGGTTTCATTTCCCCAGACTCTGAGATCATAACCAAGGAGCCAGTGACTCTGAAAATGCAAATGCGAATTACAATTGCTCACACCTGGAACAAAAGATGGCCTGGGTAGTCCTGCTGCGGCCATGTTGAACACCAATTGGAAGAAACACTGATGGTACTAAGGGAACAAAATGTACTCTGGGTGGGGGACTTCTGATTGAGCTGGCCGAGTCCTAAAAGACATAGCTGCTAGACTGGGTCTGCGGCAGGTGGTGATGGAACCAACAGCAGAATTGTATTCAACCACAATCTGTAACCTCATGGCTTGGCATATACCCAACTCTACCACTACCATCAAGCGGGGAGACCAACCCTGGTTCAATGAAGAATGCAGGAGGGCATGCCAGAAGCAGCACCAGTCATACCTAAAAATGAGGTGTCTGCCTGGTGAAGCTACAACACAGGACTACTTGCATACCAAACAGTGGAAGCAGCATGCGATAGACAGGGTTAAGTGATCCCACAACCAACAGATCAGATCTAACCTCTGCAGTCCTGCCATAACCAGTCATGAATAGTGATGGACAAGTAAATAACTAACAGGAGGAGGAGGCTCCACAAATATCCCCATCCTCAATAATGAGGGAGATCAACACATCAGTGCAAAAGATAAGACTGAAGAATTTGCAACAATCTTCAGCCAGAAGTGGCAAGTGGATGCTCCATCTCTGCCTCCTCCTGAAGTCCCCAGCATCACAGATGCCAGTCTTCAGCCAATCTGATTCACTCCACAAGAAACGACTGAAGGCACTGGATACTGCAAAGGCTATGGGCCCTGACAACATTCTGGCAGTAGTACTGAAGACTTGTGCTGCAGAACTAGTCACGCTGTTCCAGTACAGCTACAACACTGGCATCTACCCGGCAATGTGGAAAATTGCCCAGATATGTCCTGTCCACAAAAAGCAGGACAAATCCAACCGAGCCAACTACCGCCCTATTAGTCTATTCCCGATCATCAGCAAAGTGATGGAAGGGGTCGTTGACAGTGCTATCAAGCAGCACTTGCTAGCAATAACCTGCTCACTGATGCTCAGTTTGGGTTCTGCCAGGGCTACTTAACTCCCAACCTCATTACAGCCTTAGTCCAGACATGGAAAAAAGAGCTGAACTCCAGAGGTGAGGTGAGAGTGACTGCCCTTGACATCAAGGCAGCATTTGACTGAGTATGGCATCATGGAGCCCTAGCAAAACAGGAGTCAGTGGGAATTGGGGGGAAAACACTCTGTTGGTTGGAGTCATACCCAGCACAAAGGAAGATGGTTATAGTTGTTGAAGGTCAATCATCTCAGTCCCAGGGCATCACCGCAGGAGTTCCTCAGGGTAGTGTTCTAGGCCCAACCATCTTCAGGTGCTTCAATAATGACCTTCCCTCCATCATAAGGCCCAAAGTGGGGATGTTTGCTCATGACTGCACAATGTTCAGCACCATTCGCGACTCCTCAAATACCGAAGCAGCCGGCGTCCATATGTAGCAAGACCTGGAAAATATCCAGGCTTGGGCTGATAAGTGGCAAGTAACATTCGTGCCACACAAGTGCAAGTCAATGACCATCTCAAACAAGAGAGAATCTAACCATCTCCCCTTGCCATTCAATGGCATTACCATCACTGAATCCCCCACTATCAACATCCTGGGGCTGAGCATTGACCAGAAACTGAACTGGACCAGCCATATAAATGCTGTGGCTGCAAGAGCAGGTCAGAGGCTGAGAATTCTGCGGCGAGTAACTCACCTCCTGTTTTCCCAATGCCCGTCCACCATCTGCAAGCACAAGTCAGGAGTGTGATGGAATACTTTCCACTTGCCTGGATGGGTGCAGCACCAATAATACTCAAGAAGCTCGACACCATGCAGGACAGAGCAGTCCGCCTGATTGGCACCTCATTGACCACCTTCAACATTCACTCACTCCACCACTGATGCACAGTGGCAGCAATGTGTACCATCTACAAGATGCACTGCAGCAATTCACCAAGGCTCCTTCGACAGCACCTTCCAAACCCGTGACCCCTACCAGCTAGAAGCAGGGCAGCAGATGCACGGGGACATCACCACCTGCAAATTCCAGTCCAAGTCACACACCATCCTGACTTGGAACTATTTCGCCATTCCTTTACTGTCGCTGGGTCAAAATTCTGGATCTCCCTTCCTAACAGCACTGTTGGTGTACCTACACCCCAAGGACTGCAGCAGTTCAAAAAGGTAGCTCACCACCACCTTCTCCAGGGCAATTAGGAATGGACAATAAAGGCTGGCCTAGCCGGCGACGCCCACATCCCCTGAACAATTAAAAAAAAGACTTTTGTGCTCTGCATGTTGAAGAAAGCAAATGACTAATGACCTTCAGATTCTGGATAAATTCTACAGACTTTGCGAAATCTGCAGTCTGTAAGGATGACCGGAAGACAATGAGCCAGCAGTGGCAGCCTCAGGAGGGAGAGAGGGAACACCCGCTCTTAGAATACTGATACAGCGAAGGCTGTGAAGACTTGAACCTGATTTGAAAGTTGAGGTTTGTGGAGAAGGAAAAGACCAATAAAAACACCAGTGATCACCTTATTCACTGAGGCCAGGTTAAAAGTGCTCAGAAAAGTGAGCAAAGAGGATATTGACTTTGAGAAGGTCTGAGAAATCCAACCTGTTGCAACTGGGAAGAGTTTGGGACTTCAACTGCAAAGATTTCACTTCAAGGAGGCGTGTGTAACGTTTAAACGTGGTGCATGTTTTTCAGGTGTTTTAATAAGTGAAGCAGATACCTTTCTCTGTAATTTAGATATTAGCTACTTACAAAGTACTATTTAGTGAACGGTGATTTTTAGTATAGTTGTTATAATAAAAGTCTTAAAATGTGAAATCTTGTCAGGTAATTCTTTAAATTGGTCTGTGGAGTTCATATCTTGTGTTTTAACGTTAACAGTCTCACTGAGATCATAACACTACTCTCACTCATCAGTAAAGGGATAGAAGGTGTCGTCGACAGTGCTATTAAGTATCACTTACACAGCAATAACTTGCTCACCAATGCTCAGTTTGGGTTCTGCCAGGGCTATTCGACTCCAGACATTATTCCAGCTTTGGTCCAAACATGGACAAAAGAGCTGAATTCAAGAGGTGAGGTGAGCGTGACTGCCCTTGCCATCAAGGCAACATTTAACTGAATGTGGCATAAATGAGCCCTAGTAAAATTGAAGTCAATAGGAATCGGGGGAAAACTCTCCACTAGTTGGAATCATACCCTAGTGCAAAGGAGGTTGGTTCTGGTTGTTGGAGGCCAAGCATCTCAGCCCCAGGACATTACTGCAGGAGTTCCTCAGGGCCGTGTCATAGGCTCAACCATGTTCAGTTGCTTCATCAATGACTTTCCCTCCATCATAAGGTCAGAAGTGGGAATGTTCACTGATGATTACAATGTTCAGCTCCATTCACAACTCCTCAGATAATGAAGTAGTCTGTGCCTGCATGGAGTAAGACCTGAACAAAATTCTGGCTTGGACTGATAAGTGGCAAGCAACAGTCATGCCACACAAATGCCAGGCAATGGCCATTTTCAACAAGAGAGAAGCTAACAACGTACCCTTGACAATCACGGGCATTATTATTGCCAAATCCCCACCATTAACATCTTGGGGGTCATCAGAAACTTAACTGGACCAGCTACATAAATGCTGTGGCTACAAGCGCAGGTCAGAGGCTGGTGTCAGTGGCTGTTGAGTGGCAGGTAACATTCGCACCATACAAGTCCTAAACAATGATCATCGCCAAGAAAAGAGAGTTTAACCACATCCCCTTGACATTCAATGGTGTTACAATCGCTGAATTCCCATCCCTCGCTCAACATCCTGGTGGGTGGCGGTCACCATTGACCAGAAACTTAGCTAGACCAGCCACACAAATAGTGTGGCTACAAGAGTAGGTCAGAGGCTCCCTCTCTAACAGCACTGTGGGAGTAGTTCACCAGACTACAGCAATTCAATGAAGCAACTCACCACTACCTTCTCAAGGGTAAATTAGGGATGGATGATGAATGCTGGCCTTGCCAGTGACACCCACATCTCATGAATACATAAAAAAGGGATACATTAGGACAGGTGACCAAAAGATTGGACAAGGAGGTAGGTTTTAAGGAGTGTCTTACAGTTAGAGAAATGTAGAAGTTTAGGCAGAGAATTCCAGAGTTTAGGGCCTAGGCAGCTGAACGAGCAACAGAGTTTTGGCTGAACTCAAGCTTAAGTTGGGTGGAAGATGGGAGGCTGTTCAGGAGAGCATTGGAATGTTCAAGTTCAGAGGTAACAAAGACATGGATGAGGGCTTCAGCAGCCAAAGAGATAAGGCAGGGGTCGAGTTGGGCGATGTGGTGTTGGAGGTGGTTATAGAGATAGGGATGGAGAGGCCATGGAAGGATTTGAAAACAAGAATGAGAATTTTAAAATTTATGTTCTGCTTGACTGAGAGCCAATGTAGGTCAGCAAGCCACATTGGCACTAACTACATAGGTAGGAACAGGGATGTGGTCCTGCAAAAAGATTTTAGTGAGCTAGGTAAGAAATAAGCAAGCCACTACATCATATTCCCCTACTGCTATTTGTGTTTGTAGCTCACCAACCTTATTCACCACACTTTGTGTGTTTATCCACATGCATCGTAATCCTGTCTTTGCATTCCTTGTAGTCCTTCTCAGTTTACTCCCGTTTAATACAGGACTACTCCCTTCTCTAGTACTGTGTAACACTCTCACTCTGACCCCACCTAATACTTTGTTATTTCCTACTCTAGTGCTATCTGTCTCTTCCAATTCTCTGTGCACCTTGGTGTTTCTCTCTTGTATTATCTCCTGGTTCCCACACCCCTGCCAAGTTAGTTTGAAACCTCTCCAATAGCATTAGCTAATCTCCCTGCAAGGAAATTTGTCCCAGCTCTATTCAGCTGCAACCCGTCTGGCTTGTACAGGTCCCACCTTCTCCAGATGGTCTCAGTGCCCCAGGAGTCTAAAGCCCTCCCTCCTGCACCATTTTTCCAGCCACGCATTCATCTGCACTATCCTCCTATTTCTACACTCACTTGTGCATGGTACTGGGAGGTGTGGTGGCAGTCCTGATTAGGGAAGACAGTGCAGTGCTGGAAAGGGAGGATGTCCTGAAGGGGCAAGAACAGAATCAATTTGGTTAGAGATGAGGAGCAAAAAGAGTATGATCCTGCTGGGAAATGGGGAAGCACTTGGGTAAGAGTGGTCATCGTATCATAAGGTTCAGACTTGCAATGCAGAAAAGCAAGAAACAAATAGAATGTCTAGATTGGAAGAGGGTTAATTTCAATGCAATGAGAAGGGATCCAGCCAGGGTAGAATGGAACCAAAGAATGGCAGGAAGAGCTGTATTGGAACAATGGGTTATCCTTAAGGAAGAGATGCTTCAGGTACAGGCTAGGAACATTCCAACAAGGGTGAAAAGTAGGGGAACCAAGAACAGGGCTCCTTGGTTGCTGAGGGAGATAGAGTTGATGATGAAACAAAAAAAGAGGGGCATACGAAGCATGTCAGGTGAACTCATTAAGTGACAACAAGGCCATATGCAATGAGTTGAGAGGGGAGGTGAAGAGGAAAATAAGACAGAGGGAATATGAAAATAGAATGGCAGTCATTATAAAAGGGAACCCAAAGATCTTCTACCGACATGTAAATAGTAAGCAAGTAGTAAGGAGTGTGGCCAATCTGAGACAGAGAGGATAATAGATGCTTTGAGGCGCAGGGCAAGGCAAATATAGTTAATGAGTACTTCGTATCAGTGTTCACTAAGGAAATGGAGGCTGACAAAATATCAGGAGAAGCAGAGAGAGTGGAGGCAATGGATAGGACAAAAAAAAATTGTTCATGGGATGTGGGTGTCGCTGGTTAGGTCAGTATTTATTGCCCATCCCTCATTGAGAAGGTGGTGTGAGCTGTGTTTATGAACCGCTGGAGTTTGTGGGGTGTAGGTACACCCACAGTGCTGTTAGGAAGGGAGTTCCAGGATTTTGACCCAGCAAGAGTGAAGGAACGGCAATATAGTTCCAAGTCAGGATGGTGCATGGCTTGGAGTGGAACTTGCAGGTGGTGGTGCTCCCATGCATTTGTTGCCCTTGTCCTTCTAGGTGGTAGAGGTCGCGGGTTTGGAAGGTGCTGTTGAAGGAGCTTTTGTGAGTTGCTGCAGTGCATCTTGTAGATGGTACACACTACTGCCACTGTGCATCGGTGGTGAAGGGACTGAATGTTGAAGGTGGTGGATGGGTTGCCAATCAAGCAGACTGCTTTGTGCTGGATGGTGTCGAACTTCTTAAGTGTTGCTGGAGTGGCACCCATCCAGGCACTTGGGTAATATTCCATCACACACCTGACTTGTGCCTTGTAGATGGTGGACAGGCATTGGGGAGACAGGAGATAAGTTACTCGCCACAGAATTCATAGTCTCTGACCTGCTGTTGTAACCACAGCATTTATGTGGCTACTCCAGTTCAGTTTCTGGTCAATGGTAACACCAGGATGCTGACAGTGGGGGATTCAGTGATGGTAATGCCAATGAACATCAAGGGCAGATGGCTAGATTCTCTCTTGTTTGAGATGGTCATTGCCTGGTACTTGTGTGGCACGAAGGTTACTTGCCACTTATCAGCCCAAGCCTGGATGCTGTCGATGTCTTGCTGCATCTGGACACGGGCTTCTTCAGTATCTGAGGAGTCACGAATGGTGCTGAACATTGCAATCGTGAGTGAACATCCCCACTTCTGATGTTATGGTGGAGGGAAGGTTGAAGATGGTTGGGCCTAGGACACTACCCCAACGAACTCCTGCAGTGATGTCCTGGGACTGAGATGATTGATCTCCAACAACCACAACCATCTTCCTTTGTGCTCGGTATGACTCCAGCCAGCAAAGCGTTTTCCCCCCGATTCCCATTGACTCCAGTTTCGCTAGGGCTCCTTAATGCCATACTCGGTCAAATGCTGCCTTGATCTCAAGGGCAGTCACTCTCACCTCACCTCTGGAGTTCAGCTCTGTTGTCTTTGTTTGGACCAAAGCTGTAGTGAGATTAGATGCTGAGTGACTCTGGTAGAACCTAAACTGAGCATCAGTGAACAGGTTATTGCTGAGCAAGATCTGCTTGATAGCACTGTCGACGAACCCTTCCATCACTTTGCTGATGATTGTGAGTAGACTCACAGTGCGGTAATTGGCTGGGTTGGATTTGTCCTGATTTTTATGGACAGGACATACCTGGGCAATTTTCCACATTGCTGGGTAGGTGCCAGTGCTGTAGCTGTATTGGAACAGCTTGGCTCAGGGCACGGCCAGTTCTGCAGCACAAGTCTTCAGTACTATTGCCAGAATGCGGTCAGGACCCATAGCCTTTGCAGTATCCAGCGCCTTCAGCTGTTACATGATATCATGTGGAGTGAATCAGATTGGCTGAAGACTGGCATCTGTGATGCTGGGAACCTCAGGAGGAGGCCGAGATGGATCATCCACTCGGCACTTCTGGCTGAAGATGGATGCAAATGCTTCAGCCTTGTCTTTTGCACTAATTTGCTAGGCTCCCCCATCATTGAGGATGAGGATATTTGTGGAGCCACCTCCTCCAGTTCGTTGTTTAATTGTCCATCACCATTCATGCCGGATGTGGCAGGACTGAAGAGGTTAGATCTGATCTGTTGGTTGTTGGATCACTTAGCCCTGTCTATTGCATATTGCTTCTGCTGTTTGGCATGCAAGTAGTCCTGTGTTGTAGCTTCACCAGGCCGATACCTCATTTTTTGGTATGCCTGGTGCTGCTCCTGGCATGCCCTCCTGCACTCTTCATTGAACCAGGCTTCGTCCCCCGGCTTGATGGTAATGGTACAGTGGGGGATATGTCGGGCCATGAGGTTACAGATTGTGGTTGAATACAATCCTGCTGCAGCTGATGGACCACAATGCCTCTTGGATGTCCAGTTTTGTGTTGCTAGATCTGTTTGAAATCTATCCCATTTAGCACGGTGTAGTACCACACAACACAATGGTGGGTACCCTCAATGTGAAGACGGGACTTCGTCTCCACAAGATGGTCACTCCTACCAATACTGTCATGAACAGATGTATCTGCAACAGGTAGATTGGTGAGGATGAGGTAAAGTAGGTTTTTCCCTCTTGTTGGTTCCCTCACCACCTGCCGCAGATCCAGTCCAGCAGCTATGTCCTTTAGGACTCAGTCAGCTCTGTCAGTTGTGTTGCTACCGAGCCCGTCTTGGTGATGGACATTGAAGTCCATTGATAGGGACATTGATGGGGGGAGGTAGTAAAAAGGCTGGCTATGCTTAGAGTAGATAAGTCACCTGGTCCGGATGGCTTGCATCCCAGATTGCTAAAGGAAGTAAGGATGGAGATAGCGGAAGGGCTTGCCATAATCTTCTAATTTTCCCTGTATACAAGAGAGGTGCCAGAGGATTGGAGAGTGGCAAATGTGACACTCTTATTCAAGAAAGGGTATAAGCACAGTCCCAGCAACTACAGGCCAGTCAGTTTAACATCAGTGGTGGGTAAGGTTTTAGAAACAATAATCAGGAAAATACCAACAGACATTTAGAGTGGTTTGAGTTAATTAAGGATAGCCGGCATGGATTTGTAAAAGGCAGATCATGCTTGACTAATCTAACTGAATTTTTTGATGAAGTAACAGAGGGTTGATGAAGGGAATGCGGTTTGATAAGGTACCACATAAAAGGCTGGTTAACATAATTCAGGCTCTTGGAATGGGGGGGGTCAGTGTCCAATTAGATTTTTTAAAATGGCTTAAGGACAGAAAACAGCGAGTCGCAGTAAATGGTTGCTTTTCAGACTGGAGGTTGGTAGACAGTGGTGTTCCCCAAGGGTCAGTGCTGGGACCACTGCTTTTTGTGCTATATATAAATGATTTGGATCTTGGAATACAGAGTAGAATCTCAAATTTTCTGACTGCACCAAACTTGGAGGTGTGGCAAACAGTGAGGATGATATGAACCATCTGCAACTGGACATAGCAGAATGGGCAGAGAGGTGGCAGATGAAGTTTAATGTTGATAAGTATGAGGTAATGCATTTTGGCAGAAGGAATAGGGAGAAGAAATATATAGTTAATGGCACAGTTCTAAAGAGTGTGCAGAAACAGAGGGACCTGGGGGTACATGTGCATATATCTTTGAAGGTGGCAGGACATATTGAAAGAGTGGTTTGTAAAGCATATGTGATCTTGGACTTCATAAATAGAGGTATTGAGTACAAAAGCAAGGAAGTTATGCTGAACATTTATAAAGCTCTGGTTGGGCTCCAACTGGAGTATTGCGTCCAGTTTTGGTCACCACACTTCAGGAAGGATGTGCGGGTCCTTGAGATGGTGCAGAGGAGATTCACCAGAATAGTTTCAGGGATGGAGGATTTTAGTTACAAGGTTAGGTTGGAAAAGCTGGTTTTGTTCTCCTTAGAACAAAGGAGATTGAGGGGAGATTTAATAGAAGTGTACAAGATTATGACAGGCTCAGCTAAATAAGACAAGGAAAAACTGTTATGAAAACAGGAAGTGCCGTAAATACTTAGCAGGTCTGGCAGCATCTGTGGAGAGAGAAACAGAGTTAACGTTTGAGGTCTGCGACCCTTCATCAGAACACTGATAACTGAGTAAATATGAGGAAGCACTATTTTACACAACGGGTGGTAATGACCTGGCACTCGCTGCCCACAAGGGTGGTGGAAGCGGAGATGATCAGTGACTTCAAGAGGAAGTTAAATGGCCACCTGAAAGAAACAGACTTGCAGGGCTACAGGGATCGAGCTGGGGAGTGGGACTGACTGCATAGCTCCGTGGAGAGCCGGCATGGACAGGATGGGCCGAATGGCCTCCTTCTGTGCCGTAAATGACTCTGATTATAATTAGTGAAATATCAGTTTGATAGTGGGAATGGCAGAAAACTGGACAGTCAAGATTTACCCAAATAATTCTGTTTTCTCACTTCTCTAACACCAATCAATATAAATCCCGTCAAACATGGATGACTGCAGAATTCAGAAATCCAGTTTTAAACACTGAGGTATGAACTTCATAGGCATAGCAGGAAAGAACAATCTTTTTGCTGCTTCAAGGCTGCTAACCGCTATATAGTGGAGATAGGTGTGGACCAGGTAAACTCAGGGATCCAACATACTTTAGGAAGCATGTCAAGCCCTTGGAGAGAGTGCAGAGGAGATTTACTAGAATGGTATCAGGGTTGCAGGATTTCAGTCATGCAAAGAGACTACAGGAGCTGGGATTGTTCTCCTTGGAGCAGAGAAGATTAAGGAGAGATTTAATAGAGGTGTTCAAAGTCATGAAAAGTTTTGATAGAGTAAATAAGGAGCAACTATTTCCACTGACAGAAGGATCAGTAATCAGAGAATATAAATTTAAGGTAATTGGCAAAAAGCCAGAGGTGAGATGAGGAGAATTCTTTTTATGATTTTTATGATTTGCTGTAATTAACTTATATAATTTATAATAAAATGTAATCAATTTAAGTCAGTGAGAAGGAGCTGAACACAGAGCAATCATCATATCATGGATACAACATTTATAAATTACAACTTGGTCTGTGCCTGGCATAGCGCTGAGGTGTAGAGCAGTTGAAACTGACCAGCAATATAAATCTGAAAGTAAAAATTCAAGAAATGAGCAGGAGCCAAACAGGAAGTCCCATCTACACCAACATAAGTACACTGAGTGGGAAATGAGCAGATTCAATCTGATGAACACATTTGATGTGTCTGAACCCATCTGTTACAGGTCGGCTTTAATATAGTATCATAAAAGGCCAGAGAGAAACATTAGACATATATGGGTGTGAAATTAACAAATTGTTACTGAATCTGAAAAATAAATGAATTTCAAGGAACCAGTTAACTATGCCTTAAGCCATACAGTTGTTACTTTTTATCAGCCAAGGTTATATACAGTAGGATATTAAAGACTGCAACACCTGGTGGAGGCCCCCAGGAAGAAATCATCAAGAGGAGCCTTGTTTAGATGATAAGGAGGACATCATCTGAAGAAGTTCTAGCTGATGAAGTTGGAGATGAGCAAAGGTGTACAGATCAACAAGTATATTATAATATTCGATATTATACATCAACATGTCCACACAGACTAATTGTGCACATATTAAATAGTTTGGCTTAAATTTCCTTGGAGCTGCTTTCAGTCTGCATCCATAACGTCACTGCAAGTGTGGTGGAAACCCCCTGCACCAAGTAACCTATGGGCTGAATTTTGAAAGCTCGCCGCCAATCTCGGTGGCAAGCATCAAAAAAGGTGCAGCGCACGCACGGCTTGTGTGCCGCTGAGCTGCCACGATATTTCACACAGTGGCTCATTTAAATGGAGTAGGTGGAATGATCGCTCCAATCCTGGCAACGGCCTCTGGCGCCACCACGCAGGCGCTGCCGCCATTTCGAAAGGGCTTCAAGCCCTTCATTGACATTTAAATTTTTAAAGGTCCCCATCTCCGGGAAATAAAAATAAAATTTCAATACATCTTTGAAACCCATCTCTCACCACCCCAATGAGTGATCGATATATAAATTTCCCTCTCCCCCCAGAAAAAACTTTTATTCATATCCCAAACATTATCCCCACCCAAACTTTATTCCCTTTGACCCTCAACCCCTTCCCACTATCCCCGCAACCAATCGCGTTTGTTTTTGCTGCTCCCCGCGCCCCCCCCACCACCCGTCCTGAAATATTCACTCCTCCCATCAATGTCATGCCTCGGATCTCCGAACAGGGAACCGAAGGCACGGGAGTTCCAGCCAGTGGCTGGAATATCAGCGTGGGACGGCAGTCAGGACAAGGTAAGTACTGTTGCATGTATTTAAATATTTAAATGAAGGCTCCACTGCTCAGCGGTGGTGGGGGGGGGGGGCACCCCGATGCTTCGCTGTCGCCGGTACAATGTGGCAGGTCCTTCCCGGCGTCCCAGTGTGGGCCTCTCCCGGAAGTATTTTCCGGGCCCCCCACCACAACCCCCAATGTCGGGGAGCTTATAAAATTCACCCCTATGTTTCTGCTACACTCCCAACCAAATTATGTGACAGGAGTAACTCTGAAGAAATTCTCTGCCTTTGTGTAATGACAATAAAATAGTCAAATGAACAAGTGTGCTTATGTATTTATAGCATCTGTATTGTGGGATCGGAATTCCTTCCCTCCCCCTCCCCAACTGGACTTTAAAACTGGACTTTATGAAATTTGGGAAAAACCCCAACAACCTTGGACACTAGCACTGTGAATAAAAGCCAAACCTCAACATGGGCGGCACAGTGGCGCAGTGATTAGCACCGCAGCCTCACAGCTCCAGGGACCCGGGTTCAATTCTGGGTACTGCCTGTGTGGAGTTTGCAAGTTCTCCCTGTGTCTGCGTGGGTTTCCTCCGGGTGCTCTGGTTTCCTCCCACATGCCAAAGACTTGCAGGTTGATAGGTAACTTGGCCATTATAAATTGCCCCTAGTATAGGTAGGTGGTAGGGAAATATAGGGACAGATGGGGATGTGGTAGGAATATGGAATTAGTATAGGATTAGTATAAATGGGAGGTTGATGGTCGGCACAGACTCGGTGGGCCGAAGGGCCTGTTTCAGTGCTGTATCTCTAAATCTAAAAATCTAAAAACACACAGAGGCAGGCTGCATTCCAAGGGGTCAATTTCAAATATTCCAACATCACAACAGAACTGCTGGTTAAAGGACTGGAATTTGGGACATTATCATAACAGTGACACAGGATAACTGTCATCATGTAACCCAATTAAGTAATTTGGGAGGCCATTGTTACAACTAACCGGCCCCAGACCACAGCATTCACTCCTGTCAAAACTGGAGAGAAAACTTTTCATGTATATCAGCTCTGGAGCCTGGAATACCTCACCTTGGTGGAGTTCATTGTTCTCGGTCATGGAAATAACATCAGTGGATCTGTCTGGACCAGGCAGGTAACAGAAGAAAGGGATCAAAAGGTGCGAAGCACTGACCATCCAGTAGGATGGGTTTGGGAGATGTGTTTATGATATTTCGATAAGGATCATCATAAAAAGGACAAGGTAGAAGGGTTTGGCACTGCAGTCAAGAAGGAGAGTCAGGAATGGTCAACCTGGCTCGTGGACTTACAAATTTTCACCGGAAGAACCAACCATAGGGAGAATTGTAAGTTATCAGCCAAATCCAAGGGGTATTTGGGGCTAAGAGTTTAAAGCAATTTTAATTGTATCAACCAAATCCTGGGAGGGTTTGGGTTTTGAATTGAGTGAGTTTGGGGCAGAAACATGGGGTTTTGCCTGTGGTTTTTCAAAAAAGGTTTATCTTATAAGTCATGGTGACTTGTGTGTTTCTGTGGGAGCTGAGGTTAAATCGTGGAGGGATTTAAATCGGACTAACCAATTAAGGTGTCGTGTGGTGTCCTTTAAATTAGTTTAGAAGTCTTTGTATCAGGGTGTTAGGAGGGTTTTATTAAACAAGTTTGTGGTTCAGCCCAACCCTGTGCCTGTGCAATTTGTCCTTTATAGAATCCTAAAGTCAAGAACCATCAGTAAGGGGGGAAACGGGAGTAGTAGAGAATGAGGATGTTAAAGGAGGCTAGAAGGTTGGAACAAGGTGAGGTGCTTAAAGAAAAGAAGATGCCAGAGGAGTAGGAGGAGAAATCAATGTGTGATTTAGTGATAAAGGCCACACCATCACCATAACAGTTGGTGGAAAGCACAACCAGGCAGGTCTCAGTAAAGGAATAAGGTGCCACTACTCATGAGGCAAGTTTCCATCAAAGTCATGCTATCAATACAATCATCCACAATGAGGACACAAATACCCCAAAAACTTTTACCTTCAAAATCTTGATTTTTAAATGGGATCTTGTCTAAGAGAGACAAGAGGTCTACCCCTAACAACCCTGGATGTTAGATTTCCTAATTGTGCTTTAAAGTTGGCTTTTCATGTCCCCTTTTGCATAAGGCAATGAAGTTCCTGCTTTGGACAGAGTTTCCAACACCCATTCCAGACCTCACAGGAAGTTAAGTTCTTCAAGCATCTCTTTATAATTGTAAACCCTTATCTCTAGTAACATTCAAGTGAATCTATGCTGCACCTTTTCCATTGCTTTTATATTTTTCCCATAGTGACACACAATTAGTGCTCTAGTTATCTTCTCAGGGTTTTTGCGATCAATCACTATAGCTTTGACAGCAACTCTGTTTACACTCCTATCCAGGATATCTGTCAACCTTTGGCTGAACTAACAGCGACCACTTGGTAGGGCCTTTGAGAAAATTCTCAGCACTGTGCTTTAGTGGCACATTATTCTTCCATGACCTCTCTGCAGCCTTTGAAAATGTTCACCACACCATCCTTCTCCAACACTTCTCTTACATTGTCCAGCTCAGTGGAACTGCCCCCAGTTGGTTCCACTCTCATCTATCTGTTTGTAGCCAGAGCATCTTCAGCAATGGTTTCTCTCCCAACCTCACATCATTAACTTTGGAGTCTATCAAGAATCTATTTTTCGCCGCTTCCTCATCTACACACCACCTTTGCAACAGCAGCCAATGACATGGGGTGAGATTCCATATGTATGCTGACAACACCCAACTCCACACCCCTCTCAAACCTTCCACTGTCTCTGTTGTCAGATAGCTTGTCCAACATCCAGCCTTGGATGAGCTGCAATTTCCTCCAGTTAAACATTGGAGAGACCAAAGTCTTTGGTTCCACACAGGCTCTGTTGTCTTGAAGCAAATTTCATCTCCTGTCCAGCCATTATCTCAGTCCGAAACAGGTTGTTTACAATCTCAGCGTCCCAGTAGAACCTGAACTGAGCTTCCAATATCACATTCACTCCAAAGACCACCTACAATGCCCTTCCTAACATTTTCAGACCTTTATACCTCGAAACTATTTTAATGAATGGGTGGTAATGGGACATGCTCTCTTCAATCAATTATTTCTCATTATATTTATCATGAAATGTGACCAAGACTCGGAGCTATGTTTATGTGATTTTAAAGCGTTTGAAGACATTTTCACAGTGCAGCAGTATATAATGGAATTTTGATTGCTACGGACTGAAGCCAAAGATCCTGCAGGAAGAGGTTTAGCAATTTTTATGGTTAATAACTCAAGGTACTAATTAGATGCTGACTGCGGCTCGGGAAACGGCTTTAATTTCCCAATACATTAATTTATTTTAAAACTATTGTGTTATCTACTATTGTTTTTCTCCAGTACAACAATTCAATATAAGAAATGTAATTCATAATTAATAATGCATTTTAAATGGTTACAAAATTGCTCGTGTTAAAATGGTTACTTGCTGTAAACTCAGAAATAGAGCAGTTGTTGTGGGAGATGCACTGTGCTGCTGTTAACTTCACAAAAATGGCATCACTGTCTGGCTGTGTAAATGTCTCATATAAAACGACCCGTCTGCACACGTGTTATATTGCACGTTAAATCATAAAAGTCGTAGGACCACAGCTACCAGTCAGTATCTGTAGGAGGCTGAGCAGCATATTGTGGAGTTTAAAGTTTGAATACCTGTTACACCCCCTAATCGGGTCACTTTTTATCTTGCCAGAACCGCTTTGAAGCTTTCCTGAACAAAATTCAATGCACGCTTTCAGGCTGTGAGAAGAGATAATGTATCAACGAATGAAACCACTACATGTTTTAATTTTCACGTACTGCAATCAGTAAATTCAGATTATGATGTACTTAGCTGTTAGAACGATTTTATTCTCTGCTCCTCCACCAGTTCTGGTTGCAGAAGTCTGCAAAGTAACTGAGATTGACACTAACCTCTGCAAAGATTGAATCCGTTCTATTTCGGACAGAGGGACATGTTTCAGTGGCCAGCAGCCAGTAATCTGTGCCGAAAGCCAGTAGAAAGAGTAGGACTGCGAGAGCTCCAAATACCCCGGCGAAGAATAGGGCCACGCTGAGTTTCATAGTCATCCACTTAGTTTATTCTATATAATTAACCGTTGTCTAGTTGACCAAAGTAAGTTACTCAGGAAGATCCCTCTTTCACTCTCACTCTCCGTCTCTGCCCTCTTTTAGGAATCTGATCTTCCTCCCCTCCTCTTTGCACACGGGTGCGGTGATGCAAAAATAACCGACCTTCTTGTAAGCACGATTGGGACATATTGCAATTCCCATGTGCATAACAGAGCAGGGTTTAGAAAGGCCTGACTGACCTCTCCCTTTTCGCTTTGATGTTAGAAGTATTGGGACACTGTAGAATGCAATTCTCAGAGAAATTACATCGCACCTCTGCAAACAGCTATAATAAGTATTTGTGAGCAATGTCTACCGCCTGCAACAGTTTTTAATAGCGCCAAGCCAAAATGTAGCATTATACGTTCGGAGTGCCTCAGTTGTGATCCTGTTTACTCCGCTTGCCTTTCGAGTAGTTTGTGAATGTTTTTTTAAGATGCTAGCGATATAGAGAGTAACAAAAAGAGGATAAGATTAATATACACTATGGAACAAGAACACTTTTGGCCTATTGAGCCTACCTCTGACAACATACTACGTTATGTATTGTTATGAACACTCCCTAACTTATTTGATTATCAGAGTAAGTAACTACAGGCAGAAATTCCTAAGTCTGAGAAAACAAACCAAGAATTCACTATCTCCCCCAATTGTTGTACCGATTACTGGAAATTATGTGGGTTGTTCTCCACATTCCCCTGTTTTAAAAAGCAGTAAATTGCATACTATCAACCCAATGTGTATGTTGAAACTATTTGATTTACTTACTGCTTGAATAATACAGAATCAATGAGACATTTCAAGATACTCAGAGTACAATACCTAAAACAAAAACGAAAATAGAATTAATCCACAAAGGCTTGAATGTATTTCTGACAGCTTCTTTCCTGGAATTATAGCATCATACAGCACAAAAGAAGGCTATTCAACCCATATCATTTATGGGCAGTAGATGATCCAGAACAGGCTTAAGCAGAAATAAAAACAGAAAGTGCAGGAAATAATGTTCTGATGAAGGGTCACTGACCTGAAACGTTAACTCTGCTTTGCTCTCCACAGATGCTGCCAGACCTGCTGAGTATTTCCAGCATTTCTTGTTTTTATTTCAGATTTCCAGCATCTGCAGTATTTTGCTTTCCTTCAACCCATCATACTGGTTCTTTGAAAGAGCTATCCACTACCTTACTCTTTCCCCATAGCCCTAAAAAGTGTTTCTTTTCAAGTATGTTTCCAATTCTTTTTTGAAAGTTATTATTAAATCTGCTTATATCAGTCTTTCAGGCAGATCATTATTCAAAAATCCTGGGATAACCTCGAAGGAAAAGAAGGGGAAAGAATGACGAAACATCTTTGAACTGTGCCCCACTTTGGGTCATCACCCACAAGGGTGACAAAGAGTTCCAACAGGGGGCTGTGAGAAGAATATGGACTCACCAAGTAGACAGGAGCAATTATTAACAGAACTTGGATGAGTCTACAATAGACCTTCACAATGCGGTGATTTGAATTTCCAATGCACTCACAGAATTCAGATTGCCAAACAGAGTTGGAACTGAGCAACCTGAGCTATTATTTATGCTGTCGGAATTCTGTTGTGTTACAACACTTCCTCTGAAGTCCACCATCAATCTGCAAACCAACAGATCACACTCATTACAAGGTTAGATGTTTGGATATTATCAGCTTCTTCAAACATTTCCCTTAATGGTTCAGCAATAAAAGACATTAAACCTGTCTGTTCCATGGTCCGTCAATCTGCATGTCAACATTTACTGCCTTAGTTTCCGAATGAAGGCATGGACATAAAGAAGGCCCCTCCAGAATGGATGCTTTTTATTAAATGAGTGGATAGGTTTGACCAGCTACATGCATTGGTCATCACTGTCACAGAAACAATGAGATTCCCTTAGAAGTACAGTTGGCTGAAGGTACATTAAAAATCTGATTTATCCTATCAATGTTAAATTACACAACATAAACACAAAAATTTCCCTGTTTTGTCACAGCCTCCTCCATATCATTTATGGGAAGTAGACTTTCCAGAACAGGTTTAAGCAGAAATAAAAACAGAAAGTGCAGGAAATAATCAGCAGGTCAGGCAGTATCTATGGAATGAGAAGCAGAGTTAACGTTTCAGGCCGGTGACCTTTCATCAGAACTGGCAAAGGTTAGAAATGTGATAGGTTTTAAGCAAGTAAAGCAGAGGCTGGGGGTGGCGGGGGGAGAGAACAAAAGGGAAGGTGTGCGATAGGACAGAAGGACGGAGGTCATGGGGCAAAGGCAAACAGTGCTAATAGTGTGGTGAAAGACAAAGCATTAGTGCAGAGAGAGTGCTAATGACAGAATAATGAACAGCCCTAGCCAAAAGCACCAACTTGAAATAACCACTAGGCAGGCACATATTTTTAAAAAGTGACAAAATAAAATAAAAATAAAAAAGGGCCAGTCATGCTGTAAAATTATTGAACTCAATGTTCAGTCTGGAAGGCTGTAGAGTGCCTAATCAGAAAATGAGGTGCTGTTCCTCGAGCTTGCATTGATGTTCACTGGAACAACGCAGCAGGCCAAGGACAGAAATTTGGGCATGAGAGCAGGGGGGTGTGATGAAATGGCAGCAACCGGAAGCTCGGGGTCATACTTTCAGACTGAGCGGAGGTGTTTCGCAAAGTGGTCACGCAATCTGTGTTTGGTCTCCCCAATGTAGAGGAGACTGCATTGTGAGCAGAATACAGTATACTAAATTGAAATAATGAATATTAGTGGACTGCCCACTGTTTTGGCCATTAAAATGGACCAGGCCTCCCTTTCCAGCTGCTGGCAGCTTCCCATCTAGGAGCTAAAATTTCTTCTTAGAATCTTGTACGTATTTTCTATTTCTTTGATTCCTCTCATTATGTGCTTATCACTTTTGCCGTTTTACCATTTCCTGATCTTCACCTTTGCACTTTGCAGGTTGTTCTGTCATTTCTTGTGCTTGTGGTCATACTGGGCTTTTTTTTTTACCCCCTTCTACTTCTTAAATTCTGTTCATTTGCAATATCTTTAGTTCTGAAGGGGAGTTTATACCTGAAACATCAACTGACTCATTTTTTCTCAATGGATGCTGCCCAAACTGATGAGTTTACAGCACATTCTGTTTTATTTGTAATGCATTCCTTTTTCTTAATTTGGCATTGGAAGGCATGGTATAGTTATATCGTGTCATTATTACACATTATTACCCACACCCAGTAAACTGCCTAGCATGTCACTTTACCAGACAGTTCCTTTGACTAACAGCTGTTTTATTTCTTCCGTACTGCTCAGAAGTACTTATGTATGCTGTCGACATTTGGATATTTCTCAATAGGTTTACATATGCAAGAGATATAGGGAGCGTTCTAATTGCCCATCCCTTTTAAGTTGGAACCCATTATGTCTCACTAATAATGAAATACACCCTTTTATTTCAAAATCAAAAATATGTAATAAAATGAAGGTTTGAAGTCTTCAGAATTCCATGACATTTAGATGTATTTGTCACAAATATGGCACATTTTGCACAAGATAGCCACAATACGACTTAATAAACAAAACTCTAATACTGTGATTAGCAGGGAGATGTTTGAATCTCCTTCATTAACCACCCCATGTGAACTTGTGCACTCTCTAGAAAGACTCATGTGAATGCCAATATATCCGGTTCCGTTGTGAATGTGACTGCCCTTGCTGTCCATTATAAAAGTATCATTCCAGCAATGAATTCTGATACTTCCCTATGATTGAAGGTGAAGTAACATTAGGAACAACATTACATACACATACTTTAATTAACAACATTTAATGTTTGCAATATCAACTTAATACTTTTAACCAAAAGATAGACTTTTTTATTCCTGTTAACAGTAAAATAGTTATGAATTCCAGTCTCCAGTTTCCAGTTCTTGAATGCCAACTGTAATTGACAATGAAGTATTGCTATCAATATCAGTTAATAAAAGAAATTGGGTATAGATAAAATATGCACTATTAGATCTAAAACATTTAAGCAGCAACAACAGTAACATGCATTTATATAGCGTCTCTGATGTAGAAAACATCCCAAGCCAATATAACAATTATTGCTCAGTTACAGAAGCCAAAGGTATATAAATTTAAGTGGTTTCAGTTGCTCCTCATTTTGAGTGTTAGCCAAGTGTATATATTTACTAACCCTCCTATTAACATCAAAAGACTCCCACGTGGCCCTCATGCCTTTCACAAATGTCCCTATCCCAGTGGAGGAAAGCTGTTGCACCAAATGGTAGCAGCTGTGGAAAGTATTACATTAAATCAGCATCTGCCACTCAGCTGCCTCCATTTTTTGCGATTTTGTAAAAGTAGTTTGTCTTCAATTTTTTTCAAACCTAGTTTCACACACACACAATACTGGCAATGAATAGGGTCAGTGCTTTGTTATGGAAAGTGATTTGTTATCACTGAGATGCCTATTTCTACTGCTTTTGAGACTTATAATGTAACATCTCAGTAGTCAGGCAGCAAACCACACTCCATGCGCTTTGTACAAAACATCACCAAACACCAAATCACTTGTCATAGGAACAATTAAAATAAAATTAAGTTTGAGAGGAAAAACAAAACTTAAAAATAGGCGATGGGTTAGACTCTCAACTTGTTGCTTTGCATAAAACTGATGTTGTGGATGATCTGCCTGTTACAGAAACCACTCAATATTTATTTCCACTTATCATTAATAGAAATTAATATCAGGCCACTTCATAACCTATCCACAATAGAACTTTTATGGCTGGGCGGCAAATTGAAAATCTACCTTACTGTTAGTTTGATTACATAAGGTCTGTGAGCCTGCTGCCATGGGGGCCGAATAGAAAGATAAGGGGGTGATTTTCGATGGCTCTTTCAGGTGCTAAAGAGCCTCCGAGGTGGCCAAGATGGGGTCTTGAGCTGAAACGTTGGTTTAGGTTTCATTTAGTGAAAGGCACAATCTTGGTAAAGGAGTAGATGCGTATGCTAGGAACAGCCTGCCGGAGGATTGTTAAAGGGCTGACTGTCATTTAAATTCCCTGTTGGCACTCATTAACCAAGCTGCATGGTATTTTGGCGGATTGTGCTTGACCTATCATCCTCGCCTAAGAGTGACCAGGCAGTAAACAAGTTGTCGCAGAGGATTTCGAGCACTAGTTAAAGGTCTACCACCTTTTATTGTTCATTTACCATTGGAGGTTTGAAGGGGACTTTTGAAACACATCAAGAAAATTTCTGGGACACTTTGTCAAGTCTTCATTAACACACTATCAATATTTATTCCAGAATTTCTCCGAGAACGCACCTAAAAAGAGTAAATGTGCTATTCTACCTTATTGGACACTTTATAGAAGAAAGGGAGTGCTTGGACATGGGCATCTTGCTAGGGGTCTCCCTTGGTCTTCTGGAGGAATGGGAGGAGGATGTGAGGTTTGGCAGAGCAGCACAAGCTGCTGCAGGAGAAAGGGACAGGAGGCTGCAGTGTGTCCTTTTCCCCCTGTGGGTATAGGACATCCTCCTCCTCGACACTTCCTGCACCAGGACCTCCAATGCTGCATCCCAGAACCTATGCACCTTCGCACTCAATTCCTGAGCCATCCTAAAACCTGCTGCTGAGTGTCAGCCAGTGCACTGTACACCTTCGGCTGAATTTATCCGGTCAACAGGAGCAGGAGTGGAGGCTTCCCCCAGAAACCTGACATCGGTTCTGGATTTTGTCAGTGGCGGGAAAGCTTTAAGGTGGTGTTGCCGCCATGAAGCAGTGGGACTGCAGTTTGAATTGGTGAACACCTAGTTAGAATGCGTTTGAACTGAATTTAAGCCAACTTTATCGGAGGGTTCAGAGTTAGTCAATGGCACTCAGGGATCACGTGTGTTCAGATCCGCGGAATTTAAAGATGGCAGCACCGAGATGAGGCCCCAGTGCTCCCGTGGGAAAGCAGCCATGGTGAGCAATGGATAGGGGAAGGGGGCGGTGGGGGGGGGGGGGGGGGGGGCGAGTGGAGGCCATTGTCGGCCTGCAGTGCTAGATTCTCTGCAAAGATGGACACAGTCTCAGATGCAAGGGTGGGCGCAGTCTGTGGTGTACAGGTGCAAAGGTGGTGCAGTCTTGTTGCAAAGGTGGGCACAGTCTCAGATGTACGGATGCAAGGGTGGGCACAGTCTCGGCAGCATGGGTGCAAGGGTGGGCACAGTCTCGGGTGTAGGGTGAAAAGGTGGGCTCAGTCTTGGTGGCAAGGATGGGCGCAGTCTCAGGTGCGGGGCTCTGTGCAAGGGTGGCTGCTGAGGGGCATTATCCATTTTCAAATGGGAGTAGCAATGGGAGGGTCCCAAGGCAAGTTCGCCTCAGCAAGGACAGCACACGGAAGAGGCAAAAATCAGATGGCATTAATCTCATACACCCAGCTTTTGTAGACCATCGTGCTGTGCAGCAATGGCTCAGAGGAAAGGGTAACCAGGATCCGGCTGGGCCCACCTGTGAAGCTCCAACAGTAGAGTGGCAGCAGCTGGCTACACCAAGGGCCTATCTGTGTCACAGACAGTACCGAACTCTTCTCAGCTACCTCCAAATGTCCAAGCGGCATTGCCAGGAAAGCCTGTGGCTCTCCAAGGAGGCTGTCACTGACTTATGTGCCATGCTGCAGGACGAGCTGCAACTCATGGGCTTCAGTGGACTCCCAAGACCCATGAACCTGAAGATCACCGTGGCACTTAAATTCTACGTGTCTGTCTCTTTCCAGGGATCCACTGGAACATGTATATTCCACCTGTTAACTCCTTCCTATTGCACTCCAGTGCCTAGCACCCAGCTTTATCACGTGCTCTGACACATCTGAGATGCTGACCAAATGTGGCCTGTGCCTACACTGGCAGCCGATTGAGCGAGCAAGGATGAAGAGGGCTGGCGGCTATTTGCGGTACCAGACTGACCCTGACAGTCAGGCGGAGAGGGCCATCACTGGATTTCCCCAGGTGCAACTGAACACATTTCGCTATCAAGGCTCCCACAGAGTAGCTGGCGGCCTTCATTCCATCAATGTACAGCTGGTCTGCAACCACGGGAAGCATGTCCTGCCAGCATGTACCTACCTCACATGGACTGCAGCAGTTCAAGAAGGCAGCTCTCCACTATCTTCTCATGGGCAATTAGGGATGGGCAATAAATGCTGGCTTGGCCAGTGACGCCCAGATCCCATGAAACAAATAAAAAGAAACTTGGGACTTCACGGGTGTTTTAACTGTGGCCTTGTCATTGGTTACTAAAATTGTGCTAATAAATGGTTATAATCATTGCTGTAAATGGCTCATGCTGTCATTGCTGACTTGCGAGATATAACCTACATCCTTGCTCTCTCAATCGGCTGCCAGTGTAGGCACAGGTCACATTTGGTCAGCGTCTTAGATGTATCAGAGCGCGTGATAAAGCTGGGTGCTAGGCACTGGAGTGTGATAGGAAGGAGGTAACAGGTGGAATATAGTGAGGTGAGTCTTTATTGAGTTCACGTTGAAAGGCCATCATGGTGGCAGCAAGTGCATATGTATGAAATTGTCCCCTGCCTCCCTTGCATGTCTCTCAATGGTCCTGGCCTCCGGTGCAAGGGAATCAAGATCTAGTGCTACCTGCTCAGTAACCTCCTCCATGGCCTCCTCGTTGATGAGGACTGGGGATCAATCATGTCCTCTTCATGCAAGGCCTTCCCCTTCTGCAGTGCTAGATTGCGCAGAGCACAGCTGACCACCAGAATATGCAAGACCCTCCCTGGAGCATACTGCAGGTCTCCACTGGACCAATCGAGGCACTGATAGGAGGGGAGTTCCAGGATTTTGACCCAGTGACAGTGAAGGAATGGCAATATAGTTCCAAGTCAGGATGGTGTGTGGCTTGGAGGGAACTTGCAGGTGGTGGTATTCCCACACATTTGCTGCCCTTGTCCTTCTAGATGGTAGCGGGCGCGGGTTTGGAAAGTGCTGTCTATGGAGTCTTGGTGCGTTGCTGCAGTGCATTTTGTAGATGGTACACACAGCTGCCACTGTGCGTCGGTGGTGGAACGAGTGAATGTTTGTAGACAAGGTGCCAATCAAGTGGGCTGCTTTGTCCTGGAAGGTGTCAAGGTTCTTGAGTGCTGTTGGGAGCTTCACCCATCCAGGCCAGTGGGGAGTATTTCATCACACTGCTGGCTTTGTAGATGGTGCCTTGTAGATGATGGACAGGCTTTGGGGAGTCAGGAGGTGAGTTACTTGCCACAGGATTCCTAGCCTCTCACCTGCTCTTGTAGCCACAGTATTTATATGGCTACTCCAGTTCAGTTTCTGGTCAAAGGATGGTGTGCAGGTTGATGGTGGGGGATTCAGCGATTGTAATGCCGTTGAATGTCAAGGAAGATGGTTAGATTCTCTCTTGTTGGACATGGTCATTGCCTGACACTTGTGTGACACAAATGTTACTTGCCACTTATCAGCCCAAGCCTGGATATTATCCAGATCTTGCAGCATTTCTACACGGACTGCTTCAGTATCTGAGAAGTCGTGAATGGTGCTGAACATTGTGCAATCATCAACGAACATCCCCACTTCTGACCTTATTATCGAACAAAGGTCATTGATGAAACAGCTGAAGATGGTTGGGCCTAGGACAACTACCCTGAGGAACTCTTGCAATGATGTGCTGGAGCTGCGATGATTGACCTCCAACAACCACAACCATCTTCCTTTGCGCTAGGTACGATTCCAACCAGCGGAGAATTTTCCCCCTGATTCCCATTGACTCCAGTTTTGCTAGGGCTCCTTGATGCCATACTCGGTCAACTGATGCCTTGAGTGCTTCCAGGTGCTCTTTTTTAAACACTTCCATGTGCTTCTACATGGTGTGACCCCTGCTGTAGCAGCTGAGGTGGAGGCAGGCTGCTGATCACGCTGTCACTTGGCCTGGGATGACTCTGGCGGCATCCTCTGGCTGCCTGAGGCCTGGAGGGCCCCGGCTGACTGAGGGGTTATTGCACAGGTGCAGGAGCTTTCTCAGTCGTCGTGACTGCTGGAGCTGTGGCCACTGGTGGAGGGGCTGAGGAGCTGTTGCCCACACTCAGAGCACCCTGAGGGAAGCCCATAGATGTGGAGGTCAGCCTCTCCTCCACCCTTTCAAGGCTCACTTGAACCTCTCTGCTGACTAGAGAAGGACAAGGACCTGGAGAAGACCCCTGGTGCCTTGTCCTTCTCTCGACCTGCCGCTGCTGTGTTGAGTTCATAGCCAAGGCGATGGTGTGCAGGTTTGTGCGCATCTGTGGGGTCTGTCTCTCCATGAAGGTTGCCAAACTCTCGATGGAGGAAGTCATGTGCTCACATGCCTGAGACATGGCAGTAGGCATGGCATGGATGGACTCCTCCATTGTCTGCTCATGGCCCGCACTGCCTCTGGCAGCTCCACCAGATGTTCCCTTACTTCTCCCTGCAACTATGCTGCCGACACCAGAAGCTCATCATCAGCCTGGGGCTCAGCATGGGCCTGGCCACCAACAGTCCTCAGACTGTCAGTGGCCTCGGCTGTCACAGCCTCTGTCAGCTACTCAGGTGTGTGTGTGGTGCTGTCACTAGCTCGCGATCTTGAAACTAAGCTTGCCTCCAAAGTGCCCTGACCTGCATGAGAAAACACAAACATTTGTGGGCTAAGTTGCTCAGGGGAGGTGGTGGTGTTGTGGTATTGTCACTGGACTAATAACCCAGGGTATTGCTCTATGGACATGGGTCCAAATCCCACCACAGCACAAAGTTGAATAAATCTGGAATTAGACGTTAGCCTCATGATGGCCATAAAATGATTGTTGTAAAAACCCATCTGGTTCACTACTGTCCTCTAGGGATCAAAATCTACAATCCTTATAGCAATATGGTTGACTCTTAAATGCCCTCTAAAATAGCCAAGCAAACCACTTGGAAACCTCCTGCTGATTACCACCTACTGCCCTCCCTCAGCTGATGAATCAGTACTCCTCCATGTTGAACACCACTTGGAGGAAGCACCACTTGGTGGCAAGGGTGCAGAATGTACTCTAGGTGGGGGACTTCAATGTCGACCACCAACAGTGGCTCAGTAGCACCACTACTGACAGAGCTGGCCAAGTCCTAAAGGACATAGCTGCTAGACTGTGTCCAAGGCAGGTAGTGGGGGAAAACATACTTGGCCTCACCAATCCGCCTGCCACGGATGGATCTGTCCATGACAGTATTGGTAGGCGTGACCACTGCACATTCCTTTTGGAGACAAAGTCCCCTCTTCACATTGAGGATACCCTCCATGTTAACGTGTGGCATCACCACTGTGCTAAATGGGATAGATTTCGATAGATCTAGCAAGGCAAAGCTGGGCATTCATGAGGTGCTGTGGACCATCAGCATCAGCAGAATTGTACTCAACTACAATCTGTAACCTCATGGCCTGACCTATCCCCCACTGTACTATTACCATCAAGCCAGGGGATCAACCCTGGTTCAACGAAGAGTGCAGGAGGGAATGCCAGGAACAGCACCAGGTATACCTCAAGATGAGGTGTCAACCTGGTGAGGCTACAACCCAGGACAATTTGCGTGCCAAAAAGGAGAAGTAGCATGTGATAGACAGAGCTAAATGATGCCACAACCAATGGATCAGATCTAAGCTCTGCAGTCCTGCCACATCCAGTCATGAATGTTGGTGGACAATTAAACAACTAACTGAAGGAGGTGGCTTCGCAAATATCCCTATCCTCAATGACGGGGGAGCCCAACATATCAGTGCAAAAGATAAGGCATTTGCAACAAAATTCAGCCAGAAGTGCCGAGTGGATGATCCATCTCCGTCTCCTCCTCAAGTCACAGTTGCCAGTTTTCGGGCAACTTGATTCACTCTGTGTGATATCAAGAAACGACTGAAAACACTGGATACTGCAAAAGCTATGGGCCCTGACAACATTCCGGCAATAGTACTGAAAACCTGTGCTCAAAAACCTGCTGTGCCCCTAGCCAAGTTGTTCCAGTACAGCTACAACACTGGCATCTATCCGGCAATGAGGAAAATTGCCCAGGTAGGTCCTGTACACAAAAAGCAGGACAAATCCATATGGGGCGGCACAGTGGCGCAGTGGTTAGCACTGCAGCCTCACAGACCTGGGTTCAATTCTGGGTCCTGCCTGTGTGGAGTTTGCACGTTCTCCCTGTGTCTGCGTGGGTTTCCTCCGGGTGCTCCGGTTTCCTCCCACATGCCAAAGACTTGCAGGTTGATAGGTTAATTGACCATTATAAATTGCCCCTAGTATAGGTAGGTGGTAGGGAAATATAGGGACAGGTGGGGATGTGGCAGGGAGATGGGATTAGTGTAGGATTAGTATAAATGGGTGGTTGATGGTCGGCACAGACTCGGTGGGCCGAAGGGCCTGTTTCAGTGCTGTATCTCTAAACTAAACTAAACTAAGCCAAATACCGCCCCATCATCAGTAAAGAGATGTAAGGGGTCATCACCATGCTGTCAAATGGCACTTGCTTAGCAATAACCTGCTCAGTTTGGGTTCCACCAGGGCCACTCAGCTCCTGAACTCATTACAGCCTTGGTTCAAACATGGACAAAAGAGTTGAATTCAAGAGGTGAGGTGAGAGTGACTGCCCTTGACATCAAGGCAGCACTTGACTGAGTATGGCACCAAGGAGCCTAAGAAAAACGGGAATCGGGGGAAAACTCTCCGCTGGTTGGAGTCATACCTAGCGCAAAGGAAGATGATTGTGGATGTTGGATATAATTGCAGGAGTTCCTCAGGGTAGTGCCTAGGCCCAACCATCTTCAGCTGCTTCATCAATGACCTTCCTTCCATCATAAGGTCAGAAGTGGGGATGTTCGCTGATGATTGCACAATGTTCAGCACCATTCGCGACTCCTCAGATACTGAAGCAGTCCGTGTCGAAATGCAGCAAGACCTGGATAATATCCAGGCTTGGGCTGATAAGTGACAAGTAACTTTCACGCCACACAAGTGCCAGGCAATGACCATTTCTAACAAGAGAGAATCTAACCATCTTCCCTGACACCCAATGGCATTATGATCGCAAAATCCCCCACGATCAATATCCTTGGGGTTACCATTGACCAGAAACTGAACTGGAGTAGCCATATAAATACTGTGGCTACAAGAGCAGGTCAGAGGCTAGGAATCCTGTGGCAAGTAACTCACCTCCTGACTTCCCAAAGCCTGTCCACCATCTACAAGGCACAAGTCAGGAGTGTGATGGAATACTCTCCACTTGCCTGGAGGAATGCAGCTCTAACAACACTGAAGAAGCTCAACGCCATCCAGTATAAAGCAGCCCGCTTGATTGGCACCCCATCTACAAACATTCACTCGCTCCAACACCGACGCACAGTGGCAGCAATGTGTACCATCTACAAGATGCACTGCGGCAACACACCAATGCTCCTTCGGCAGCACCTTCCAAACCTCTACCATTTAGAAAGACAAGGGCAGCAGATGCATGGGAACACCACCACCTGCAAGTTCCCCTCCAAGCCACACAGCACCTTGACTTGGAACTATATTGCCGTTCCTTCACTGTTGCTGGGTCAAAATCCTGGAACTCCCTTCCTACCAGCACTGTGGGTGTACCTACCCAACATGGACTGTAGCAGTTCAAGAAGGCAACTCACCACCACCTTCTCAAGGACAATTAGGGGTGGGCAATAATGCTGGCCTAGCCAGCGACGCCCACATCCCATGAACGAATAAAAAAAAAAATCTCCTCATGCCAACTATGTGTGATGTGGATCTCCAGAAGTGTGGTGGAGGGCACATGAACGCAATGCCTCCTCATTCATTTGTGTGTACTCTCCAGTCTCACCATCTGCAATTGCTCGGCTGCCCTGTGACCCCTTTATCTCCAGAGCCTCCTCCTCTGCTGGCTTAAGGGGTTGCACATCAGGGATCCCACCGCCAGTCCTCAATGTCTCTCTGGTGTTATAGGCCCGTTTCTCCCGCAAGCGGAAAGAGGGACACAGTTAGACCTCGCATGAAGAACAGGGCACTTATGCTTGTGGAAGCCCCTCGTCCCCTGAATAGGTCTCCCAAATGGTTCCTTTCCATGTCCAATGTTAGGGTACGGAATGGGGGTGAGCTCTGAAAGAAGGCAACCTGTAACTGAGTTACAGCTGTGCATCTGACAGCATGTGGTAATGCCTCATCCCCTTGCCACCATCTTTGTGGTCAGTCCCTCCCCATGTACCATTCCCTCCTGTGTAACCACATACAAGCCGCAAAGAGATGGGTATGGAAGATTCACCTTGGCGAAGAGAAGGAGGTCATTGACCCTCTTGCAGCACTGGACCCAGTTCCGGGGTTGACCCCACAGCTGCTGACCTGCTCTGCAATCTCCATCCAGGCTTGCCTGGTTAGGCCATCTCTTGGAAAGAGGCCCTCCCACCTTTCTCTTGCAGCCTGGAGGAGAATCTCCAGGGTGGCAGGCAGTGACTACTGGGGTACTGCAGTGATCAGTGCTTGGGCCCCAGCTATTCACAATATATATTAATGACTTGGGTGAGGGAACTAAATGTAACATTTCCAAGTTTGCAGATGACACAAAGCTGGGGGGTATTGTGAGCTGTGAAGAGGATGCAATGAAGCTCCAATGTGATTTGGACAAGTTGGGTGAGTGGGCAAATGCATGGCAGATGCAGTATAACATGGATAAATGGGAGGTTATCCACTTTGGTTGTAAAAACAGAAAGGCAGATTATTATCTGAATGGTGATAGATTGGGAAAGGGGGAGGTGCAAGGAGACCTGGGTGTCCTTGTACACCAGTCGTTGAAAGCAAGCATTCAGGTGCAGCAAGCAGTTAGGAAGGCGAATGGTATGTTGTCCTTCATTGTAAGAGGATTTGAGTACAGGAGCAAGGATGTCTTACTGCAGTTATACAGGGCCTTGGTGAGACCACATCTGGAGTACTGTGTGCATTTTTGGTCTCCTTATTTGAGGAAGGATGTTCTTGTCATGGAGGGAGTGCAAAGAAGATTTACTAGGCTGATGCCTGGGAGGACAGGATTGACGTATGAGGAGAGATTGGGTCAATGAGGCCTATATTCACTAGAGTTTAGAAGAATGACAGGGGATCTCATAGAAACCTATAAAGTACTAACAGGACTAGACAGGCTAGATGCAGGGAGGATGTTCCTGATGGCTGGGGAGTCCAGAACCAGGGGTCACAGTCTCAGGATACGGGGTATGCCATTTAGAACCGAGATGAGGAGAAATTTCTTCACTCAGAGGGTAGTGAACCTGTGGAATTCTCTACTGCAGAAGCCAATGGAAGCCAAATCATTAAATATATTCAAGAAGGAGATAGATATATTTCTTAATGCCAAAGGGATCAAGGGATATGGGGAGAAAGCGGGAACAGGGTACTGAATTAGATGATCAGCCATGATCTTTTTCGAATGGCAGAGTAGGCCCAAAGGGCCTACTCCTGCTCCTATTTTCTATGTTTCATGTTTCTATGGGAGGCATCACTAAACCATGGGCCACCCGGTGTCTTGCCTCAGACATGGTCACAGTTGGCTCCCACTCTGTCTGGTTGTTCCGCAGTTGTGGTGCAGGGGGACAGGGAGGTCCAGGTGGTACAGCAGCAGCAGCAGATGGGGGTCCAGCAGCAGCAGTAGTAGAGGGGCATCCAGGGAGGTCCAGCAACAGCTGCAGCAGTAGGAGGGGATCCAGCAGCAGCAGCAGTAGAGGGGGGTCCTGGAGTTACAGCAGCAGTAGACGGGGATCCAGAGTAACAGCAGCAGTGTGGGGGGTCCAGCAGCAGCAGCAGTAGTCAAGTGGGGGGGTCCAGCAGCAACAGCAGCAGTGGGCTGGGGTGGGGACCAGTAGCACTCCAGATTTACTGCATCAGTAAAAGACAGCAGTACAAGCAGGGCTGACAGTGCCTTAAAGATGGTGCCAGCACCTGCGTTCTCATCAGCCTGCCTCCGTCCTGCAATAGGACGGGACCCATGCCTCGGTTATGTTAATTACCCCGCAGCCACGTGATCGCTGTCGGCTGGCCACACATATGACATGCAACGACAGCACCCAGTTCTGGTACTGCCACCGGGACCCGCGACAGGCTGACTAAATTTAGCCCCTTCAATGGAAGTGGGTGCATGCAGCAGCCCACAAATACTGCTCTCCAAAAATTGTGCCTAATCAGCACTTGAATACTAAACCTGCTGGTGTCTATTTTAGCATCTCCAGGCAAGTTCAAATTATGGTAATCAGCAATATGCACTCCTTCAGCATAGTTTGCTGTATCCCGTACAGTGGGGAAACCAAATGCAAATAAGGTCCTGGCCAATGATCTCCCTTCTGTCTGCAAATCCAATTCCTGATCCTTGTAACTCAATTTCTCATCCCACTTTCACTCTGTCCTTCCTATCTTTGTACCAAAATTGCATGCTAAAACCAGAATTTCAAACAGGTATATCCTATTAGTATTCCAGCCATTTAGTGCCTGTTTTCACCCTTTCATCAAAATAATCCCCATGGAGCTGTTTCTCAAGCCTGCATTGAAAGGTGCAAAAGGCCAAAGACAGGGAGGACAGAGTGAAAGTGGGATGAGAAATTGAGTTACAAGGATCAGGGATTGGGTTTGCAGACAGAAGGGAGATCATTGGCCAGGACCTTATTTGCATTTGGTTTCCCCATTGTACGGGATACAGCAAACTACACTGAAGGAGTGCATATTGAAATAGTGTTGGCAGCCCTGGACTTCGGCTTGGGAGAAAATGAATGGACATATGCCACATCTCCCACACTTGCCGGGGAAGAAAGCAGCTAGTGAAGTGATGGAAGAGTGAACCAAGCTGTCTCGGAGGCAATGCCCCTGTTTGCAAAGCAAAGGGTGGAAAGGTAGGCGAAGATGTGTTTGCTGGTGGGATTATATTGTAGGTGGCAGAAATGGCACATCCTTATGTACTTCACTGTAATAGAATTGTTCACTAATATTGCCACTCCATTTCTCTTCCTCCTCTCTCTTGAAAATATGATAGCCATAATATTAAATTCCCAATTTTGTCCAAACCTAATCCATATCCCTCTTATTGCTTCCACATTAAATTCTTCCATCGTTATTAATGCTCCTTTCTAATTTTGTTTTGAATATTTTTTGCATTCATGTGCATACCATTCATTTTTAATTTGGAACATTAACCCTTATTCTTTTTCCCAATTTTATGATTTAACTTTTTAATATGCTTGCTCTTTCTTCAACATTATTTCGTTGTTCACTATCTCATGGCCTCTTCATTTTCTTTTAGATTTAGATATACAGCACTGAAACAGGCCCTTCAGCCCACCGAGTCTGTGCCGACCATTAACCACCCATTTATACTAATCCTACACTAATCCCATATTCCTACCACATCCTCACCTGTCCCTATATTCCCCTACCACCTACCGATACTAGGGGCAATTTATAATGGCCAATTTACCTATCAACCTGCAAGTCTTTTGGCTGTGGGAGGAAACCGGAGCACCCGGAGGAAACCCACGCAGACACAGGGAGAACTTGCAAACTCCACACAGGCAGTACCCAGAATTGAACCCGGGTCGCTGGAGCTGTGAGGCTGCGGTGCTAACCACTGCGCCACTGTGCCGCAGTTGATAATACTTCTTCACTACTTTAGCTTAGCCTTTTGCTTTTATTCCTAGTTTTATTAATCCTGTTTATACAGGCGATCTACCCTCTATGGCCTTATTTCATGTTGAACTGCAATCAATACCCTGTCCTTTCACACGAACAAACTCTCCTCCACCAATCCTCCCAATTCATACGGACACTTTTCATCCTCTGCTCCTCCATCCAATCTGGCTTTCATCTGTCCTGAAATTCATAGAATGACAGAAGTTTACAGCACAGAAAGTGGCCATTCATCCTATTGCATCTGTGCCAGCTCTCTAAAAAAGCTATCTTCTGTATAGACTAGTTTCCTTGTGCTTTTTTCCCATACCCTTTCAAAATTTGATTTTTTAAAATATATTTATCTACTTCTGCTTTGTTGAAGATTCTGCTTCCACCAATGGTTCTGAAAGGATGCACGATGTTCTCATAACAATCTGCATATAAAAAGAAATTCTCCTCACCTCTATACTTTCAGCACTGCATGAACTGCTTTGCCTCTGCTGGGACGAGGGTGCAGTACCACAGGACATGCGTGATGCCAATATCATGACCCTCTATGAGAACAAGGGTGACCGCGGTGACTGCAACAATTACCGTGGAATCTCTCTGCTCAGCATAGTGGGGAAAGTCTTCGCTCGTGTCGCCTTAAACAGGCTCCAGAAGCTAGCTGAGCTTGTCTATCCTGAGGCACAGTTTGGCTTTCGAGCAAAGAGATCCACCATTGACATGCTGTTCTCCCTTCGCCAGCTACAGGAGAAATGCCGTGAACAACAGATGCCCCTCTACGTTGCTTTCATTGATCTCACCAAAGACTTTGACCTCGTCAGCAGACGTGGTCTCTTCAGACTACTAGAAAAGATTGGATGCCCACCAAAGCTGCGAAGTATCATCACCTCATTCCATGACAATATGAAAGGCACAATTCAGCATAGCGACGCCTCATCAGACCCCTTTCCTATCCTGAGTGGCGTGAAACAGGGCTGTGTTCTCGCACCTACACTGTTTGGGATCTTCTTCTCCCTGTTGCTCTCACATGCGTTCAAGTCTTCAGAAGAAGGAATTTTCCTCCACACAAGATCAGGTGGCAGGTTGTTCAACCTTGCCTGTCTAAAATCGAAGACCAAAGTACGGAAAGTCCTCATCAGGGAACTCCTCTTTGCTGATGATGCTGCATTAACATCTCACACTGAAGAGTGTCTGCAGAGACTCATCGACAGGATTGCGGCTGCCTGCAATGAATTTGGCCTAACCATCAGCCTCAAGAAAACGAACATCATGGGACAGGATGTCAGAAATGCTCCATCCATCAATATCGGCGACCACACTCTGGAAGTGGTTCAAGAGTTCACCTACCTAGGCTTAACTATCACCAGTAACCTGTCTCTCGATGCAGAATTAAACAAGCTCATGGGAAAGGCTTCCTCTGCTATGTCCAGACTGGCCAAGAGAGTGTGGGAAAATGGCGCACTGACACAGACACAAAAGTCCAAGTGTATAAAGCCTGTGTCCTCAGTACCTTGCTCTACGGCAGCGAGGCCTGGACAACGTACATCAGCCAAGAGCGATGTCTCAATTCATTCCATCTTCGCTGCCTCCGGAGAATCCTTGGCATCAGGTGGCAGGATCGTATCTCCAACACAGAAGTCCTCGAGGCGGCCAACATCCCCAGCTTATACACCCTACTAAGCCAGCGGCGCCTGAGATGGCTTGGCCATGTGAGCCGCATGGAAGATGGCAGGATCCCCAAGGACACATTGTACAGCGAGCTCGTCACTGGTACCAGGCCCACCGGCCGTCCATGTTTCCACTTTAAAGACGTCTGCAAACGCGACATGAAGTCCTGTGACATTGATCACAAGTCGTGGGAGTCAGTTGCCAGTGATCGCCAGAGCTGGCGGGCAACCATAAAGGCGGGGCTAAAGCGTGGCGAGTCGAAGAGACTTAGCAGTTGGCAGGAAAAAAGACAGAAGCGCAAGGAGAGAGCCAACTGTGTAACAGCCCCGACAACCAATTTTATCTGCAGCACCTGTGGAAGAGTCTGTCACTCTAGAATTGGCCTTTATAGCCACTCCAGGCGCTGCTTCACAAACCACTGACCACCTCCAGGCGCTTACCCATTGTCTCTCGAGACAAGGAGGCCAAAGAGAAAAAAAAAAGAGAGAATCCTCACTTCAAAATGTCACTCTTCCTATCTTGGCCTGTTTAAGCTAATAGTCTTCTCCCTCTCTCCCCTCTATTCACTCACAACTCTTCTTTCCCCTCTCGCCTGTTGAAGCAGGGACTGCTCCACCCCTCAGTTCATTCTGCTACTGTTTTACCTCATTAGTTTATTTGCCCATTGTTTCCCTCCCCATTCAGTTAATGCTGATACTTGTGCTCCCTTTCAGTTAACGCTGTCACCAAAAAGCCTCTTCCAGCTTCTCGTCTCTTCCTCTCTGTTTGGATAAATACCTTTGCACATTTTGGCTTGCTGTACACATTTCATGAGATCCTCAGATATGGTTTGACCTCTGATGTCAAGGTTGGAAAATAAAGGCTGTCACCATGCGTGCTCCACATGGAACATGGTGTCAAGTGAGTCGTTGGGATTTGAAAGGATTTTGATAGCCTTTGGATTGAGGCATGTCAGCTGCATGATCGCCAGCAAAACATCAGAGAATAATTATGCCCTGTGGAATTCCAGCAGGAAAAGTTTGAGCAGAGGTTTGATGTGCTAGGGCCTGGCCACGAGTGGGATTAGCACATTAAGAAGCTACAGAAGCCCTCCCTGACCCAAGTGTGCATTTTGCATGGGAGCCGTGTCATAAAACTTCTGCTGCAACTTTGCACAGGACATCGACAGCTGCGTAGGTCATTATGGCTTTGAATTTTCCAGTACCTGCTCCTATGGACATGATCGGAGCTTTGAGAAGGAATTGGCAATTCTTCTAGTCTCAATGGCAGAATTGTGAGATTGCCACAGTGTTGGACAAGAAACCCGAACAGATAAGAGTAGTATAATAAAAGCAAAATACTGCAGATGCTGGAAACCTGAAATAAAAACAGAAAGTGCTGGAAATACTCAGCAGGTCAGGCAGCATCCGTGGAGAGAGAAGCAGAGTTAACGTTTGAGGTCTGTGACCTTTCATCAGAATTGGCAAAGGTTAGAAAAGAATTAGGTTTTAATCAAGTGAAGAGCGGAGGGAGGTGGTTTGGTGGGGAAGATGTGTGATAGGGCAGAGGGGAGAGATTAAGTAACAAAGATGTCATGGGACAAAGGCAAAGAGAGTATTAATGCTTGTGGTAAAGGGCAAAGCATTAGTCCAGAGAAAGTGTTAATGGCAGAATAATGAGTAGCTCTGTCCAAAAGTACATAAAAACAAGCACATGGTTAAAAAATATCCTGCGTCATTTCCGCCACCTCCAGCGTGATGCCACCACCAAACACATCTTCCGTTCCCCTACCCTGTCAGCATTCCGAAGGGACTGTTCCCTCCGTGACAACCTGGTCCACTCCTCCATCACCCTTCACACCTCGTCCCCTTCCCACAGCAGCTTCCCATGCAATCGCAGGAGGTGTAATACTTGCCCTTTTACCTTCTCTATCCTCACCATCCAAGGTCCCAACTACTCCTTCCAGGTGAAGCAGCGATTTACTTGTACTTTCTTCAATTTAGTATACTGTATCCGCTGCTCACAATGTGGTCGCCTCTACATTGGGGAGACCAAATGTAGATTGGGTGACTGCTTTGCGCAACATCTCCGCTCAGTCTGAAAGCATAACCCTGAGCTTCTGGTTCCTTGCCATTTCAACGCACCCCCACCCCCTGCTCTCATGCCCACATTTCTGTCCTTGGCCTGCTGCAGTGTTTCAGTGAACATCAACGCAAGCTCGAGGAGCAGCACCTGATCTTTCGATTAGACACTTTACAGCCTCGTGGACTCAACGTTGAGTTCAACAATTTCAGAGCACGACTGGCCTTTTTTAATATTTTTCTGTTTTTATCATTTTATTTTATTTTTTAGCCATGTGCTTGTTTTTCATGTGCTTTCGGACAGAGCTGCTCATTACTCTACCATTAACACTCTTTCTAAACTAATGATTTGTCTTTCACCACTCTCTTTCTCTATGTCCTATGATATCTTTGTTACTTAATCTCTCTTGCCCTCTGCCCTATCACACACCTTCCCTTTTGTTCTCTTCCCCACCAAACCACCTCCCCCCGCCCCCCACCTCACTTGCTTAAAACCTAATTCTTTTCTAAGCTTTGCCAGTTCTGATGAAAGGTCACAAACCTGAAATGTTAACACTGCTTCTCTTTCCACAGATGCTGCCTGACCTGCTGTGCATTCCCAGCACTCTCTGTTTTTGGATAAGAGTAGTAACTCTGTTATTGATGGGTAAGGAGTGTTACAGTGTTGCACCATAGATCTCAATGAGGAGAAGAAAAACAGGTTTCGTGAGATTTTGGCACCCTTGAAGTTCCACCTTGAACTCTCTACTAATGTCATTTATGAATTCTTTTGGGCCTCCTTATCTCGAGAGACAATGGATACGCGCCTGGAGGTGGTCAGTGGTTTGTGAAGCAGCGCCTGGAGTGGCTATAAAGGCCAATTCTGGAGTGACAGGCTCTTCCACAGGTGCTGCAGAGAAATTTGTTTGTTGGGGCTGTTGCACAGTTGGCTCTCCCCTTGCGCCTCTGTCTTTTTTCCTGCCAACTACTAAGTCTCTTCGACTCGCCACAATTTAGCCCTGTCTTTATGGCTGCCCGCCAGCTCTGGCGAATGCTGGCAACTGACTCCCACGACTTGTGATCAATGTCACACGATTTCATGTCGCGTTTGCAGACGTCTTTATAACGGAGACATGGACGGCCGGTGGGTCTGATACCAGTGGCGAGCTCGCTGTACAATGTGTCTTTGGGGATCCTGCCATCTTCCATGCGGCTCACATGGCCAAGCCATCTCAAGCGCCGCTGACTCAGTAGTGTGTATAAGCTGGGGATGTTGGCCGCTTCAAGGACTTCTGTATTGGAGATATAGTCCTGCCACCTGATGCCAAGAATTCTCCGAAGGCAGCGAAGATGGAATGAATTGAGACGTCGCTCTTGGCTGGCATACGTTGTCCAGGCCTCGCTGCCGTAGAGCAAGGTACTGAGGACACAGGCCTGATACACTCGGACTTTTGTGTTCCGTGTCAGTGCGCCATTTTCCCACACTCTCTTGGCCAGTCTGAACATAGCAGTGGAAGCCTTACCCATGCGCTTGTTGATTTCTGCATCTAGAGACAGGTTACTGGTGATAGTTGAGCCTAGGGGAAAGTCTTTGCTCGAGTCGCTCTGAACAGGCTCCAGAAGCTGGCCGAGCGCGTCTACCCTGAGGCACAGTGTGGCTTTCGTGCAGAGAGATCGACTATTGACATGCTGTTCTCCCTTCGTCAGATACAGGAGAAATGCCGTGAACAACAGATGCCCCTCTACATTGCTTTCATTGATCTCACCAAAGCCTTTGACCTCGTCAGCAGACGTGGTCTCTTCAGACTACTAGAAAAGATCGGATGTCCACCAAAGCTACTAAGTATCATCACCTCATTCCATGACAATATGAAAGGCACAATTCAACATGGTGGCTCCTCATCAGAGCCCTTTCCTATCCTGAGTGGTGTGAAACAGGGCTGTGTTCTCGCACCCACACTTTTTGGGATTTTCTTCTCCCTGCTGCTTTCACATGCGTTCAAATCCTCTGAAGAAGGAATTTTCCTCCACACAAGATCAGGGGGCAGGTTGTTCAACCTTGCCCGTCTAAGAGCGAAGTCCAAAGTACGGAAAGTCCTCATCAGAGAACTCCTCTTTGCTGACGATGCTGCTTTAACATCTCACACTGAAGAATGCCTGCAGAGTCTCATCGACAGGTTTGCGTCTGCCTGCAATGAATTTGGCCTAACCATCAGCCTCAAGAAAACGAACATCATGGGGCAGGATGTCAGAAATGCTCCATCCATCAATATTGGCGACCACGCTCTGGAAGTGGTTCATTTATGAATACAATGTGTTTAACAATAGAGATCAGGAAGAGGAAGAATATTGATCAGTATGTGACTATACTGAGAGGTCTAGCTGCATCTTGTGAGCTTGGGCAACTGAAGAGTCATAGTGATCTCATCAGAGATAGGATTGTCTTAGGAACAAGAGATCCTGCTGTGAGAGTACACCTGCTGAGAGAAGAGAAGCTTACTCTCAAGAAAGTTACTGATATGTGCAGAAGCTGTGAGATGGCTAATCAACAGCTGAAGGGTATTGATGGGATAACCAAGGAGGCTGTGCATTATGCTGAGAGGCAGTCCAAGTTTTCCAACCACATGTCAATGATGAAAAGGAAGCACAACTTTCAGAAGAGCCAACAGAAAGAGCAAGGCCAGAGTACTGGATATAAATACTGTGCAACACAACTCAAGAAGGAAAAGGAAGCATGCCCAGTGTAGGGAAAGCAGTGCTGTAACTGCCAGAAGCTCAACCACTTTGCATGCAAGTGTTGCTATGAAGAGTAAAAGCAAGCCTGTAAAGATGGTTGCTGGAGAAATGTTGGATGATAACTCTGGAAAATCACTGCACCCTAGAACAGATTGGTGCCATCATGTCTTGAGGTAGAAAGTGGTGATTGTTGGAATGATGACTGCAGAAGGAGAGCATCAAGCTGATAAGGTGTGCTTGATAGACACTGGTTCTCCATGCAATATCATTGTGGCTTGTCATACACTAAATGAGATGCACAGATATGGTTTGACCTCTGATGTCAAGGTTGGAAAATAAAGGTTCTCGCCATTCATGCACCACACAGAACACTCTCTAAAGCACAGCTCAGTTCTTGGTCCCTTTATTCTCTCTTACAGTTCTCCTCTACCCTCTTACCATCTATTCCTCCTTCACTGTCACCCATTCCCATTCTTCCCTCCACTCTCAGCGTTGCTCCCGAGTCTTACTGCTTGAAGTGATCCCAGCCACTCCATACTTTAAAATGGGGACTTCTGTTTGTGTGGGAATTACTGTCTAAAATATACAGGGGCAGGAACCTACTTCAGTTGTGCAAGGTGAAGGCTATGGGTCCATGCTGATTTTTGTTTGGCCATATGGACCAGCCTGTGAAAAGTTGACAGTTGTTCTGTATGTCAAGAGGGACATAAATTCAGTACAGGCAAGAAGGGTCAAATTACTTGCTGAGGTGCGAAAATCTGTTATATTTCTGTGACTACCCACCTCCTGTTGTAAAATTCTAATTCGATGATACTAGAACCTATTCATATCAAAGTTAATAAATGTTTCATATTTATATAATTTATAATATTTAGATAATATTAATAAATGTTTCAACTGAACTGGAATAAACAGAACATTTCTAATGCTAAAAAGTCGACAGTGTAAGTGAACTCAAAGGTCAATTTGATCGCTACCATTGCCCCACAACAGAAACTTGCCATTCCGTTTTGCAACAGCTGCAGCATGCTCTGGGCGTGTTGCGATTGCGTGATATGCGCATGTGCAGCTCGGCTTGCTGAGAATGGCTGACACCGAGTTCCATTTGCTGGTACGAGAGGCTGCGCGCGCATGCCCAGCCCCGAGCGAGTGACAGGACCGGGCGCGCGGCTGCCACTCGGACAATGGGGTTTGAGAGCCCGTGTGTCCCCGGTTGCTCGACTCTCGTGCTGTGTCTCTATGTAGTGGGATTTCTGGTAAGTTACATAGTATCATGTGACTCCTCAGTGGCGCCACTGTTTTACGAAGTAGCATCTACCAGCGCTGTACGACTCTGCCAACAGGAAGTGGGGATTTAAATAAAAGCAAAATACCAGGGATGCTGGAAATCTGAAATAAAAACAAGAAATGCTGGAACCACTCAGCAGGTCTGGCAGCATCTGTGGAACGAGAAGCAGAGTTAACGTTTCGGGTCAGTGACCCTTCTTTGGAACAGACAAATATTAGAAATGACACAGGTTATAAGCAAGTGAGGTGGGGCAAGAGAACAAAGGAAAAGATGTAGATTGGACAAGGCCACATAGCTGACCAAAAGGTCATGGAGCAAAGGCAAACAATATGTTAATGGTGTGTTGAAAAACAAAGCATTAGTACAGATAAGGTGTTAACGGACTGAATATTGAACAACAGCAAGTGCAAACATGAAAAAAAACAGTGGGTAAGCAAACTGAACAAACTAAGATGAAATGAAATAAATGCAAAAAAAAAAGATTGTAAAAAAATGTAAAAAAGAAAAAATATCTAAAAATGAAAGTAAAATGGGGGGCTGTCATGCTCTGAAATTATTGAACTCAATGTTCAGTCCGGCAGGCTGTAGTGTGCCTAATCGGCAGATGAGATGCTGTTCCTTGAGCTTGTGTTGATGTTTGCTGGAACACTGCAGCAATCCGAGGACAGAGATGTGAGCATGAGAGCAGGGGGGAGTGTTGAAAAGGCAAGCAACCGGAAGCTCGGGGTCCTGCATGCGGACTGAGCGGAGGGTGTTCCGCAAAGTGGTCACCCAGTCTGCACTTGGTCTCCCCAATGTAGAGCAGAGAATACAGTATACTACATTGAAAGAAATACAAGTAAATCGTTGCTTCACCTGAAAGGAGTGTTTGGGATAGTGAGGAAAGAGGAGGTAAATGGGAAGGTATTACACCTCCTGCGATTGCAGGGGAAGGTGCCATGGGACGGGGGCGAGTTGGTGGGATAATGGAGGAGTGGACCAGGGTGTCGTGGAGGGAACGATCCCTTCAGAATGCTGACAGGGGAAGGGAGGGGAAGATGCGTTTGGTAGTGGCATCACGCTGGAGGTGGTGGAAATGGCGGAGGATGATCCTTTGGATATGGAGGCTGATGGGGTGGAAAGTGAGGACAAGGGGAACCCTGTCACGGTTCTGGGAGGGAAGGGAAGGGTTGAGGGCAGAGGTGCGGGAAATGGGCCGGACACGGTTGGGCCCTGTCAACAACAGTGGGGGGAATCCTCGGTTGAGGAAAAAGGAGGTCATATCAGAAGCACCGTCATGGAAGGTAGCATCATCAGAGCAGATGCGTCGGAGACGGAGAAACTGGGAGAATGGAATGGAGTCCTTACAGGAGGTAGGGTGTGAAGAAGTGTAGTCGAGGTAGCTGTGGGAGTCGGTGGACTTATAATGGATATCAGTAGACAACCTATCCCCAGAGATGGAGACAGAGAAGTCGAGGAAGGGAAGTGTCAGAGATGGACCATGTAAAGGTGAGAGAAGGGTGGAAATTGGAAGCAAAGTTGATAAAGTTTTCCAGTTCGGGGCGGGAGCAGGAAATGGCACCGATACAATGTACCGGAAAAAGAGTTGGGGGAGGGGGCCTGAGTAGGACTGGAACAAAAGGATTTAAATATCGGCGTTATGAACCCCCTGTAAAGCAGTGCTCAGTCATGAGTTGGAGAGAACAGCATCTTTCATATGATTTGGCAGTAAATTCTCTGCACTGCTGCCAAAATGTGAATCCCCACGGCCTGCGCATTCACAGATGCTGCCAGACCTGCTGAGTATTTCCAGCATTTCTTGTTTTTACCCCAAACATTAAAATAAAAGCAAAATACTGCAGATGCTGGAATAAAAACAAGAAATACTGGAAATACTCAGCAGGTCTGTAGAGAGAGAAGCAGAGTTAACATTTCAGGTCAGTGACCCTTCATCAGAACTCGCAAATGTTAGAAATTGTAATACGTTTTAAGCCAATAAAGCGGGGTTGGGGCAAGAGATAACAAAAGGCAAGGTGTTGATAGGACAGAGGGTCACAGAGAATAACTGACCAGAAGGTCATTCAGCACACCATTAACATACCGTTTGCCTTTGCTCCACCACCAGGGTAATTAGGAATGGGCATTAAATGCTGGCCTAGCCAGCAATGCCCACATTCCATGAACAAATAGAAAAAAATCTATAGTAAACCCCCACATTTGAAAACTATTCTAAGTTTAAGAACTAATGAAACAGCACACCATTACAGAGTCATTTATTCGGCTCGTCCACGCCAGTTCTCCACAGAGCTATGCTGTCAGTCCCTTTCCTCAGCTCGATCCCTGTAGCTCTGCAATTTTATTACTCTCATGGGCCATCTAACCTCCTCTTGAAGTCAGATTGGCTCCGCTTCCGCCACCCTTGTGGGTGGCGCATTCCAGGTCATTACCACCAGCTATGTAAAAAAGTGCTTCCTCATATTCCCCTTGAATCTTTTGCCCAAAAACTTCAATTTGTGTCCCCTAGACCTTCTATCATTTGTTAATGGTAACAGCTTTTCCTTGTCTAACGTTCCAAACATTTTTTCAGTTGGGCCATTTTGTGAAATCTCTTGGATCACTCATCAGACTGAGAGGCTCCTCTTTCTCTGTTTCAGTGATCAGGATTTATTCAATTCTTGCAGTGGGGATTCTCGCATTCCCTCCCCCCAACCCACCCCCTTCACCCATCTGTATCCTTGGCATCAAACTGCAATTTTCTTCCATTAGACTCCTCGGCCACTGGAGCCTGCTCAGCTTTGGCATTTTTTTTTCATGCTTCCCTTTCTACCTAGTTATCCACCTTTAGCTATTCACACCATCTCTATCTTGTGTAGGCCTTTTATTTCTTTGTTGTCTCTCATTATGACTCCTTTTGCCTCATGGACATATCTTCTGTCATTTAACCATTACCTCAGCATTTTACAAGTCTCTATATTTTCTTTCCTGTACGTATGGCATTTGTTTTTTTTAATCCCATACCCCTTTCACTTGCTCTACGTGCTGTTAATCTCGGGTACAGTCTAAAAGAAAAAATACCGTAGATTTATATTGTCCCTTGTTAGCAATACACTTGTTGGTGTCGTAGAATCATTTATGGCACAGAAGGAGGCCATTAGGTCCATCAAGTCGATGCCAGCTCTCCATAAAGCAATCAGTCAGTCCCATCCCCCAGCTCTATCCCTGTAGCCCTGCAAGTTTATTTCCTTCAAGTGCCCATCCAATTTCCTTTTGAAATTATTGATTGGCTCTGCTTCCACCACCCTCATGGGCAGTGAGTTCCAGGTCATTACCATTCACTACATAAAAAGTTCTTCCTCACGTCCCCTCTGTATCTCTTGCTCAAAACCTTAAATCTGTGTCCCCTAGTCATTGTACCATCAACTAGTGCAAACTGTTTTTCCTTGTCTCCTTATCCAAACCTGTCATAGCCTTGTCCAGCTCTATCAAATCTCCCCACAATCTCTTTCGCTCCTGGGAGAACAACCCCAGCTTCTCCAACTTAACCTTGGAGCTAAAATTTCCCCACTCCTGGAACCTTTTTGGTAAACCTCCTCTGCACCCTCAGATCCTTCCTGAAGTGTGGTGACCAGAACTAGATGCAATAATCTAGTTGTGGTCTAACCAAGGCTTGATAAATGTTCAGCATAATTTCGCTGCTTTTGTACTCAATGCCTCTATTTATGAATCTCAAGATCCCATATCCTTTGCTGACCACTCTCTCAATGTGTCCTGCCACCTTCAAAGATCCACACACATGCATTCCTAGGTCCCGCTGTCCCTGAACATACACAAGAACTGTGCCATTAAATCTATAAGACCTTTCCCATCCTTTCTGCCCAAATACATCGCCTCACACTTCTCTATTAAATTCCATTTGCCATTTGTCTGACCATTCTGCTAGACTATCTATGTCCTGTTGCAGTTGATTTGTATCATCTTCACAGTTTGCTACTCTTCCAACTTTGGTATCATAGGTAAATTTTGAAATATTCCTCTCCCAATATTCAAGTCATTTATATATAAATATATCAAAAGCAGTGGTCCTTGCACTGACCCTTGAGAAACACTACTGTCTACCATCCTCCAGTCTGAAAACTAACTATTTACCATGACTCGCTGTTTTCTATCCTTAAGCTAATTTGTTTTAATCCATTTGGACACTGACCCTTCTATTCCATGAGCTTCAATTTTGTTAACCAGCCTTTTATATGGTGCTTTATCAAACGCTTTCTTAAAATCTAAATAGACAACATCCTTCGCATTCCCTTCATCAACCTTCTCTGTTACTTCATCAAACAATTCAGTTAGATTAATCAAGCACGATCTGCCTTTCTGAATTCCATGCTAGCTATCCTTAATTAACTGAAACCTCTTCAAGTGCCTGTTGATTTTGTCCCTAATTAATGTTTCTAAAACCTTTCCCACCACTGATGTATAACTGGCTGTAGTTACTAGGACTGTCTTTACACCCTTTCTTGAATAAGGATGTCATATTTGTCACTCTCCAATCTCTGGCACCTCCTTCATATCTAAGGAAGACTGGAAGATTATGTTCGTCTTTCCAGTATCTCCACCCCCATTTCCTTGAGCAACCTTGGATGCAAGTCATCCAGAGCAGGTGACTTCTCCACTCCAAGCATAGCCAGCCTTTCCAGTACCTCATGCCTCTCAATTTTCACCCCATTCATTACCTCTACCATCTCCACTTCCACCAATATTTTGTCAGCATCCTCTTCCTTAGCAAACACTGATACAAAGTACTGGTTAAGTATTCTAGCTTTGCCTTGCATCTCTAATGTGTTTATGTTTTAATATATAAACAAAGGCTGCAACCTTGCACCTGCATGGCAAGAATTAATTCAACATGCAGTCAGACACTTAAAGGGTTATTAAATGTTAAATGAGCCGACATACTCACAGCCAACATCGAGATTACATAAACTATGATCATAGAAAACAGCTGAGCTCAACTGTCTCTCTTTCTCTCCTTCCAGCTTCTTCACGCTTCTGATTTCTTCCTACCTATGGCCAAGATCTCACTCCCCCCGTCCGTATTCCCGTCACTATTGAATTGCCGACTCTCACCCTTTAACCTTCAAGAATCCACCTTGATATAGTTACAGATTCCCAATCCCCTCCATATGATGACCATGAATACCCAGGCCATGTCTCAACCTTTCCCCCCCGCAATCTACCATATACAATTTCCCCATGTGACTGCTTCTGCCAGCCAGCACCCTGATGTGGACACACAGGACTTCGACGATAACAGCGATCCTCCCTCCTTTTAGGCCTCTCATAACCATCAGTTTACTGACAGGAACATATCAACCCACCATCCCCTGCAACCTCACACAGCCAACCTCATCATCAAAATCAGCCATTACACACCCTGGACTCTGCTCTCCTCCCTCCCCTGCTCCTCCACGCACCTGAGACCTCACCCTTCCCTCCCCAACTACTCTCCCCTGCTCTTCCATGTAGCCCCTTCCCATGCCGTCACCACCATTCCCTGAGGTGATTCATCCTTGCTGGTGCCAAGCCTGTAAGCAAACATCCATTCCAATGCTGATGTTAGTTTAGTGGCTGAGTTAAAGAGAGAAGAGCACAGTCCTCAGACTCAACTACACAAATCCGACTGTTGCACGCCATGTTGAAACATTCGTGAACCAGGGGCCACGGGAATATTGCTGGTCATGTAGTTAATCTGGCAGGTAGGACTAAATCCTAACTGTGCATAGGGTCATGAGTATTCATGGCATGTAAATGAATGCAAAGCTACAATCCGCCACTGCGCTGGGGTACCATGGAATGCCATAAACCGACTTAATTCCACTAAAATATCCCACCGTCGGGAATCTTAAAAACACCTCCTGTCTAATTATATCACCCGCAGGACACCAAATCCACCACGGCGGACAGCATAAAATTCCCCCTTTTGATTGCGATAGCAAAAGTTCAAATAAGGGGCAGATGTTCAAAAAAATTAGGAAGTTAGAAGTAAGGAAGGAAGTCAGCAAAACATTTTAATCTGAGGGATAAAAAAAATGTTATGCTACTGAGGAAAGCGATTGGATGGTCTGGTCCTGATATTAACTTCAAGACTTGTTGGGAACAGGGTGCCTAGTACCATGTGGGAAACCCAGAAGTAATTTCATTGTATCTGTGTGTGGCATTTTAGCGCAGGCACCTTATTATAATTTTACTTCTGGGTTTGGCGTCGATTGCACGGCAGTGGGCTTGGTGCAGGCCCATATGGGGCAATCTCAACTCCAGTATTTAAAGGCGTAATCTAAAGTCCTCGAGGCAGCCAACATCCCCAGCTTATACACCCTATTGAGTCAGCGGCGCTTGAGATGGCTTGGCCATGTGAGCCGCATGGAAGATGGCAGGATCCCCAAGGACACATTGTACAGCGAGCTCGCCACTGGTATCAGACCCACTGGCCGTCCATGCAAATGCGACATGAAGTCCTGTGACATTGATCACAAGTCATGGGAGTCAGTTGCCAGCGATCGCCAGAGCGGGCAGGCAGCCATAAAGGCGGGGCTAAAGTGTGGCGAGTCGAAGAGACTTAGCAGTTGGCAGGAAAAAAGACAGAAGAGCAAGGGGAGAGCCAACTGCGAAACAGCCCTGACAACCAATTTTACCTGCAGCACCTGTGGAAGAGTCTGTCACTCTAGTATTGGACTTTATAGCCACTCCAGGCGCTGCTCCACAAACCACTGACCACCTCCAGGCGCTTACCCATTGTCTCTCGAGACAAGGAGGCCAAAGAGAAGAGAGAGAGAATTTAAAGATGGAGTTTGGAGGTTTGGCACGGAGACAGCAGTTGCTGTCAAAGGCAGCGGCCCACTTTAATGATCTGCACCATACTGCTCTCCAGCAGAGTGGGACAAGCTAGTCCATCAATGGGACGATGACAGTAGGAGGTATGGAATCGGGGACTCCAATCAAAGAGCTCCCACTTCTCACCTGTTGCCCTCCTTCACTTTGTACCTGACATGATGCGACCTATCTTGATTGCCGAGTCTGCGCCTCCACAGGTGCAGGTGGAGCAGTCTTTGTCGGGGCCCTCACGGGCTCCAAAACCCAGAGATCATGCACCAAGAGCATCTCAGCAGTCACAGCAGAGATCTTAGCAGCCTGCTTCTACCTCTGCTGAAGCCACAGCTGTTGCACCATGTAGGAGAGGTAAGAAAAGGAATTGTCAAGCTTTGTAGTAACACAATGGTATGCATATGGATGTTTGAGAAAATGCTATGTTGTTAAGTTTCTGTTCTTTCTTAGAACTTTAGTCAGTGGGATGGAATGGGGGGTGGTGCAAGGTTGGAAATGAGAGTGGCCATTGGATGTGGTTACGTGGGTCTCGTAGTGTAACTAACTGAACTGCACAACTATAAGGGAATTTCTGCATTCTAGGCTGTAATGTCAGCAGCTAGAGCTGTACCGGGTTTGCCATCCTCTTTTTTTTTTCTTTTCTCCTCCCGCTTGGATTCAAAGACGATGTGTGCTCAGTGCGTTGTTCCTCCTGCAGCTTCATCCCTCGGTGCTACGCCATGTTGTGCACACCGTAGATCTTCAATGATGAGTGAAGGGCACCTCTAGATCTGTCCAAATCACTTCTTGAGCCAATCACTTGCTCAATGATACGTCTAGTTGTCATATAGCTTTTGTTGTACCGCTCTTGGGCTTCATTAGTTCTCATGGGTGTCATCCGCACCAAATGAGGGGATATCCTTTGTGTCCCAGCAGCCACCCCTTATACCTATAAACCTTATAAACCTTTTCTTGTGGTTGCACACCAGCTACACCAATGGAGTGGAAGCCCTTGCAGTTGTCAAATATTCCTGATTCATCTGTGGTTGTGTGGATTGTCACATGTGCAGTTTGACACCCTGCACCTGTGGGGAGCCATCCAGACTGAGTGGGCGCTCATTCTGACTGGCATCATCACAGATAAAGTTGGATTAATTGCCAGCTTGGCAAACATTCCATCAGTGACTTGCATGATCCGTGTGCAGCCAATAGGGAGATCCTGGATGTCTCCGGCAGTGCTCCAGAAGGATCCGGAGGCAAAAATGTTGAGTGTGGTGGTCACTTTCGCAGCCACAGGTAATGTGCGGCCACCAGGTCCAGCAGGTAGCAGATCTTCTAGGAGGCTGCAGATGTCTGCTGCCACCACCTGACACAACAACCCAAGTCTCTGGAGGCACTGCTTTTCTGAAAGGTCAAGTAAGCTGAGCCTCTTAACCTTGTTATGTGGGTATTGCCTCCTGTGAGTTCGACTTCTCTCTGATCCTCCCCTCACCACCTGCAGGTATCTCCACACAAGCTGTTGCAGTGGCTGTTGGTCATCTTGCTTCTTGCCTGAGGTCCCATCTAAGGCAGCCAAGGTGCCGTCCATCCAAATCTAAGTCTCAAAACCTCTTTTGTGTAGAAATTAACCACTCGCCGCAAGAACTCTAAACAAACCCTTTCCCAGTGGAAGGTAAAAATGCAGCTGTAAGCACTGAGTATTTATTGCAATGTTTGCCTGACTTTTAATGAGCCCTTTAATTGCCGCAGTGTTCGTGCCTTGGTTTCAATGGCAAGTTTCAGGAAGCCCAGGAGACCCATGGATATACCATTAAATTTGAATGCAAGTTGAAATAACACTACAGTGAAAAGATTAACATATTTAAGTTGGGGGGGTTACACGCAACCTGCTGAACGCGTCTAAGTTAAACTCAAAAGTTGGCCACTTGAACCTCCCCTCCCACACCTAAACCCATGTTTTACTCCATGTTAGAATTCCCCATTTTAAGTGGGTTCAAGGGACAACTAGATGTATTTCTGATGAGAGAAAAAGGATTAAGAGATAGGCTTGACTGACTTAAAAAGTGATTAGGTTTGCTTAGCCTAATTGTCTAAAAGTTCTGATCTTATGAAGTTGGATGTGCACAATTGCAGTACATGAGAAACTCCATGCGACTCCTGTACAGATTTGCTTCCTTTGGTTAAGTGCTTTTCAGTGCTTTGTGACTGAAGTAAGATTGTTATGGATGGGCTAGGACACAGATCCTGACAACCTAAGCTGCATCGCCTGATAAAGTGATATTGAAGCCCCACTCTATGCAATCCATGTTGAAAGAGTCTATGTTTGTAGTTGTCAAGATACCTCTTATTAGTTTTATTTATTTTGTTTGTTTTGTAGGACTTATTTGGTGTGAGCATGGTAGTTCCTTTATTAAGTCGACACATCAAACTTCTTGGAGGAAGTTCAACAGTAGCAGGGCTAGTAGGTTAGTATGTCAACACACCCTATATGTAAAGTTTTCAGTAGATAATTTTTTTTTAACTGTCTTTTTGTGGGATATGTCGAACATTCCTTGTTCCAGTCCTACTCAGGCCCGTTCCCCCAACTCTTTTACCGGTACATTGATGACTGTATCGGTGCCGTTTCCTGCTCCTGCCCTGAACTGGAAAAATTTATCAACTTTGCTTCTAATTTCCACCCTTCTCTCACCTTTACATGGTCCATCTCCGACACTTCCCTTCCCTTCCTCAACTTCTCTGTCTCCATCTCTGGGGATAACTGTCAACTAATATCCATTATAAGCCCACCGACTCCCACAACTATCTCGACTACACTTCTTCACACCCTGCCTCCTGTAAGGACTCCATTCTATTATCCCAGTTTCTCCGTCTCCGACACATCTGCTCTGATGGTGCTACCTTCCATGACAGCGCTTCTGATATGTCTTCCTTTTTCCTCAACTGAAGATTCCCCCCACTGTGGTTGACAGGGCCCTCAACTGTGTCCTGCCCATTTCCCGCACCTCTACCCTCACCCCTGCCCCTCCCTCCCAGAACCACAACAGAGTTCCCCTTGTCCTCATTTTCCATCCCATCAGCCTCCATATCCAAAGGATCATTCTCCGCCATTTCCGCCACCTCCAGCGTGATGCCACTACCAAAGGCATCTTCTCCTCCCTTCCCCTGTCAGCATTCCGAAGGGATCGTTCCCTCCGCGACACCCTGGTCCACTCCTCCATTACCCCCACCACCTCATCCTCTTCCCATGGCACCTTCCCCTGCAATCGCAGGAGGTGTAATACTTGCCCACTTACCTCCTCTCTCCTCACTATCCCAGGCCCCAAACACACCTTTCAAGTGAAGCAGCGATTTACTTGTACTTCTTTCAATGTAGTATACTGTATACTCTGCTCACAATGTGGTCTCCTCTACATTGGGGAGACCAAATGCAGACTGGGTGACCGCTTTGCGGAACACCTCCGCTCAGTCCAAAAGTATGACCCCGAGCTTCCAGTTGCTTGCCATTTCAACACTCCCCCCTGCTCTCATGCTCACATCTCTGTCCTGGGATTGCTGCAGTGTTCCAGTGAACATCAACGCAAGCTCGAGGAACAGCCTCTCATTTACCGATTAGGCACACTACAGCCTGCCGGACTGAATACTGAGTTCAGTAATTTCAGAGCATGACGGGCCCCCCATTTTACTGTTTAGTTATTTTAAATTTTTTTAAATTTTTTTTTGTTTTATTTTATTTCATCTTAGTTTGTTCAGTTTGCTTACCCACTTTTTTTTTCGTGTTTGTACTTGCGGCTGTTCAATTTCAGTCCGTTACCACCCTATCTGTACAAATGCTTTGTCTTTCAACACACCATTAACATATTGTTTGCCTTTGCTCCACGACCTTCTGGTCGGTTATTCTCTATGACCTTGTCCTATCTACACCTTCTCCTTTGTTATCTGTTGCCCCATCCCCGCTTTACTTGCTTAAAACCTTTCACATTTCTAATATTTGCCAGTTCTGAAGAAGGGGCACTGACCCGAAACGTTAACTCTGCTTCTCTCTCCACAGATGTTGCCAGACCTGCTGAGTATTTCCAGCATTTCTTGTTTTTATTTTATATTCGCCATAGTTCTTTCTGCTGCTTAGTGATGTTGTATTCATGAGCGGATAACCTATCAGAACAATGCTGAGCACAGCTATGACACTGTTCATGTTCAAATGGACTGCCAACACTTACTTTTGAGGCTTATGTATAAACTTGGGTGAAGTGCAAGAGAACTGTGGTCAGCCATGATAGCATGAAACTGTCAGAAAAAGAGCAAAGAAGGGAAATTGGCAGAGAAAAAAAATTAAAAATTAGCGGAACCGATCCACTGGCTTTGAAATGTGTAAGTGAATGGATTTTGACAGAGTTAAAATCGTGCTCAGAAAAGTTTCCTAGGAAAAAAGTTGAGCCAAAATTTATATTTAAACTGGGGAAAAAAAAAGAGTTCCTCCAGCACAATACCAATAATGGGGCATCTGATTCAGTGATAAAGTGTGAACTGTTAAGAAGAATAAAGAAAAATATCGGACTGTTGGAATCTTACTCCACCAAGGACAAGAACCTGAGCTGCTCATGGGACTGCATGGAAAATTCTTCCTCCTTTTAGACTTCCTTTTCTGAAGAAATTTGTAATGTACTTCATTTGTACATTTATTTAGTCATTGATGGATCTCCAGAAGGAGGACTAGTGTATGCCATAGAATATTTCATACTAATTTATGCCAGCCCTTCTAAATCAAAGGGCACTGCTTTCTTTTTTCAGATGATTATTTTTTTAGTCCGTTTGGCTTGCCTACATGTACGATAATATACAGCCAAGGATTTGATTACTTTTAAGGTACTACTGACTATGATTTTGATGGGAAGAAAGAGGGATGAATTTTAACCCCCATGGATTTTTGCGGCTCCAACATACCCACTTTTGGGTTTAATGGAGGTGCTTTTGGATGCTTGCAAGTAACCTCCCTGCCAAAGTGGGGACTTAATTAGTGCAGGCAGATGGGTAATTACTGCAGCAATTAACATCCTGAGAAGATGTTAATGAGGTCTTTTTAAATGGAATTTCACTGACCTTTTAAATTAAACGTTTCTAGCACAGGTTTCCTGGGGCTTGGAAAACCCAGCAGCTGAAAGGAGGTGAGAATGTCTGGATGGAACAGGTAAGTGCTTGTGGGCCAGGAGGAGCAGGAGTGCTTTCCCCTGGGTTCCCAAACTATCCTGTAAACCACCCCACGATCCAACCCCTGGATTGGTTAACCCCATCATCCCCTGATCCAACTGATGTCCGACCACTGCGACCCCAGCTGACCTTAGATATTTTCACCTCCCAACCTTCCCCCACCCTGCCGCCCAATCACCCCATTCGACTCACCTTTGTTCCACTTCTCAGCTGCCTTCCAGCCAGCCAGTCAGCCAGCCAACCTCTCAAATTAGCTTGCTGTGGCTGATGAACTAATCCGAAAACATAAAGTCAGATCCCGCTGTTAAATAAGCAGGATCTCACCACCCCCACGGCCACCCTATCACCGAATTACCCTAACTAACTTCCTACCTCACAGTTGTTAGTACGATGATAGACTTTATACAAATAACAGCATGTTGCATTAAAACTAAGTGGATGTATCTTTATTTCAGGTTCTGTGTATGGACTGCTGCAACTATTTTCCAGTACAGTAATTGTAAGTGTCACATCTCAGTATTATTTTAAAAGGTGTTAAAACTGCGCTCAGCATTTTAGAAAAATTAAATGAACTTGTCATTTTCAATTCCTCAGTCCAATGAAACTTTCTGTATAAAGTAGATTTTATTATTCAGTCAGGCAAATGTATTTTTCTTTGCTATATCTCCTCTCCTGCTAAAAGTTGTGATGAATGTCGAATGTCCTTCAGTACCTCACCAAATGACCACTTTTTATGTGGAAATATCAGCAGGCTGTTGAATAATCATGCCCAGTTCGATCATGGCCTTAGCTAAGTGTGTAGAGATGACTGCATAGTGATCAGAAGTGAAACCTTGGGTAAATGTTTTGACTTTCTTTAACCTGTGGTCACTGAAGTCTTTTGTAGCAGGTCTGATGCTTTCCTGGCTGTTGTCAGGTAAATCAGCACAGACCAGGCACTGAACCTGGGACGTTGCTGGCCATTATTGCTTTGTACCACACCACATTGTGCGCCTACACACTGAGCTCTTGAGGAACCTCTGCATAAAATCATTAAGCAGTATTCTGTTTAGCACTAATTTCTTAATTTTGAATATTTTCATTCACAAGTAGCAAAACATTGCTCAAAGCACCTTGCAGCATTGTTAGAATAAAAGTCTAAATAGACTTATTGATTTTGCTTGACCATAGTTACATCTTGACTTTTATAAGATCTGGCACCATCCTGCTAGGAATGTGGAGTTGAAGTAGGGGATACTGTGTTGATTACTTTTTAAAAAGTAGCTAAGTTAATACAAGGGTAGGAGGGGGATTGAAGCACAAGTATGGACATAAAATGGAAAATTTTCATGGGAGTTCAGCCAATCTCCCACCATAATCGTGAGAACCTTTGTGGAAATTCCAAGCAAAATCTATTTTAGTTCATTTTCTGGGTGACTAAGCAAGCTCCTGTTATTTGCACTGTAAATCCCAGCAACAAACTCATAGACCCAGTTTGTCATCAGCTTCCAAGTCAGTTGCCTAGATAAGGGAACTAGGTTGAACAGTGTAAATGATGGGTGCTGATTTATGCAGGCTGGTCTCCTTGATTTTAGACTAAAGCACTGTCAATACAATAACAGCTACACGTATTAATAACTCCACAGAACACAATGGTTAATTTGTTGCTGGGACTACGAAAATGGCAACAACTTAAATTTAGGTGAAATGAGATAAATATTCTGGGGATAAATTGCTTTGGGGATTAGGGAGGGATGTTGTGGAATTTTTCCTCAGGAAATGTAATGGCGTAGGCCATGACTAGGCAGAGTGTGGAATGATTACCTGATGCCATTTTCTTCATTGCATGCCGCCTTGTGTAGTTCCGGCCATGTGATCAATTTATTGATAGACATCCCTAATTTAAGTTAAGTCTAAGCTACGACCTATATACTGTGTCCCACCTTTGAGTCCCAGCCCACAAAGCCAAGGCAAGGCTGTTCAATTTGTATATTATTCACTGACCAGGGCATCCTGTTATAACTTCATGAGTCTGAACGGGAGTTCTTAGTGCTGTTGACTCATTGGTTGATGAATCCTAAATCAGATAAAATGAGAAAAAGATTTGCATTTATATAGACCCACATCCACCTGAAGTTTCAAAACACTTTACAGGCAATGATGTGAAAAATGAAGGGTTCATAGCATTACTAAGGTTCAGACAGCTGAATTTTTTTCTTTTACTGAACCCTTTCCATCATGAGGCCTTGGTCTGTGTATCTGTTATAAGAAATAAAAATTAGGGAGGGCGAAATTGCAAAGAAAACTGGTATTGTAAAGTGTTGAAAAGAAGTGTATAAGCAATAGTAAAATAACCAAATATGGACATATGAGTAACCAGCTGTAATAGTTTTGCATAAAGTTATTGTATTAAATATCTCTGTGTAACTTGTCTGACAGTCTTTGGCATGCTGAAGGCTCTCCTCTGCATGCAGGTAATAAAGATTTTTCTCAGTTCAGCTCACTGCTGACTCTGAAGTGGCTTTTGTCCCACAACAGGCAACAAAGTACTTTTTCTGTATTGTAACGTAGGAAGCACAGCAGCCAATTTGCAAACAGCACCTCCCGCAAAAAGCAATGTCATAATGACCAGATAATCTGTCTTTTGTGATGTTAATTGAAAGATAAGTATTGGTCAGGACACTGGGGATAGCTCCCCTGCCCTTCTTTGAAATAGTATCATGGGATCTTTTACATCCACCTGAGAGGGCAGGCACGGCCTCAGTTTAACGTCTCATCCAAAAGACGGCACTTCTGGCAGTGCAGCACTCCCTCAGTACTGCAGTGAACCCGGAACCTTCTGGCTCAGCGGGGAGAGAGTTATAAACTGTGCCACAGCTATCGCTGATCAGCAAGATGTCTTGTTATAACTGGCTTTAGATATTTGCAAATGAATGGACCCAATAATATAAGTTTTATACCAGGCCCACAAAGTTGCATGGTGTGCACTGAAGCCCCTGCTGTAATCAGTTGCTTTTCTTGCTTTTTGTAAATGACGTTATTGATCAAAATGGTATATTTTTCATTGCGAGCAAATGAGAACATTTGCAGTTTGGACTGTTGATGCCAAGAAACAACAATTAGTACATCAATTATTCACATGTCCGTGCTGGAACGTCCGTCCTTTCACAGTAATGTGAAAGAAAATCTTGTTTTGTTCATGCTACATTTTTAAATTTGCATGTTTTCATGCAATACTTTATGCAGTTAGATTCTTCATCGAGTTTCTCATAATTGTAACTGTGTTCACCAAAGCAAAACAGCAATCGTTGAATTCTTTTAAGAAGGAATGTTTGTAATGAACATATGAATTCAACAGGAATCCACTGCACCACATGTTCTGTTTCTTCTTGGCATGTCAGCAAGCAGCAGCTGTTTAAAGCAATGTTTGAAATTTGCCTCACTGAAATAAATCATTTGATTCAATGTGGCACATATCTTTAAATAGAACAGAATTGGTTTCCAGTCTGAAATGGGAATGAAACTGGGTGCTATGCTTACAGCGAAAGTAACTCTAAATGTGGTTGAACGTTTATAGTATTACTTTTAAAATGTCAGGCACTTAATAGAATTATCTGATGTTCCAAACTATTCTATAAAAGTGTAAATGCAAAGGCAAATACTGTGTGGAGGACATTTTACCCTAACCAGTGGCTCCTAGTTATCATTTACCAGAGTGAACCTCATCGTCTTGTAATGTTTTCTATTAACCATGGATTTACAGTCTGTAAGTCACACAAATCCAAAAGTCCCAGTTTGATGTCCCTCAACACCATGAGCTCATGTGTAGTAACATTTTATGTGGCAGCTTATTGAATGCCTTTTGGAAATCCAAATAAACTAAATCTACTGGTTCCCCTTTATCCTCCCTGCTTGTTACATCCTCAAAGAACTCTAATAAATTTGTCAACCACTGTTTGCCTTTGATAAAACCATGTTGACTCTGCCTGATTGCATTATGATTTTCTAAATGTCCTGCTACTACTTCCTTAGTAATGCATTCTAGCAATTTTCCAATAACAGATGTTAGGCTAGTTGGCCTATAGTTTCCTGCTTTCTGTCATCACCTCCCCCCTCCTTTCTTGAATAGAGGTGTTACATTTGTGGTTTTACAATCCCCTGGGACCTTTCCAGAATCCAGAGAATTTTGGAAAATTACAACCAATTTCAGCCACTTCTTTTAAGACCCTCAGATGCAAGCTATCAGATGCAGGGCACTTGCGAGCCTTTAGTTCCATTAGTTTACCTAATACTTTTTCTCTAGTGATAGTGATTGTTTTAAGTGCCTCCCTCTCTTTTGCCTCTTGATTTTCTGCTATTCTTGGGATGTATTTTGTGTTTTGTACCGTGAAGAGATACAAAATACTTGATCAAAGTCTCTGCCACTTCCTAGTTTCCCATTATTAATTGTACAATCTCATCCTCTAAGGGGCCAACACTTACTTAGCTACTCTCTTCCTTTTTATACGTTTGTAGAAGTTTTTGCCGTCTGTTATATTTTTGTTAGTTTAATCTCACAGTCTAATTTTTCCTTCTCGAATTTTTTTTAGTCATCCTTTGCTGGTTTCTAAAATTTTCCCTATTTTATGGCCTACCACTAATCCTTGCAACATTTTATGCCTTTTCTTTCAATTTGATACCACCCTTAACTTCCTTTGTTAGCCACAGATGGTGCATCCTTCTCAGAGTCTTTTTTAATGAAATATATCTTTATTGAGAGTTATGAAATATCTCTTTAAAGGCAGCAAGGTGGATACAAAATTGGCTCAGTGGCAGGAAACAAAGGGTAATTGTTGACGGATGTCTTTGCGACTGGAGGGCTGTTTCCAGTGGCATTCCGCAGGGCTCCGTACTGGGTCCCCTGCTTTTTGTGGTATAAATGATTTGGACATAAATGTAGGGAGCATGATCAAGAAGTTTGCACACGACACAAGGATTGGCCGTGTGGTAGATAGCGAGGAGGATAGCTGTAGGCTACAGGAAAATATTGATGGTCTGGTCAAATGGACCAAAAAGTGGCAAATAGAATTCAACCTGGGGAAGTGTGAGGTGATGCATTTGGGGATGTCGAATAAAGCTAAGGAATACACGATTAATGGGAAAATACTGAAAAATGTAGAGGAAATGAGGGACTTTGGAGTGAGCGTCCACAGATCCCTGAAGGTGGCAGGACAGGTCGATAAGGTGGTTAAAAAGGCTAATGGAATCCTTTCCTTTATTGGCTGAGATGTAGACTATAAGAGCAGGAAGGTTAAGCTGGAACTGTATAAAACATTGGTTAGGCCACAACTTGAGTACTGTGTGCATTTCTGGTCACCTCATATAGAAAGGATGCAATTGCACTACAGAAGAAATTTGCAAGGATGTTGCCGGGACTGTAAAAATGCAGCTATGAGGAAAGATTGGATAGGCTGGGGTTGTACTCTTTGGAACAGAGAAGGCTGAGGGGAGATCTTATTAAAATGTACAAAATTTTGAGGATAGAGTGGAGGTGAAGGGCCTATTAACCTCAACAGAGCGATCAGTGACTAGGGGGCATAGATATAATTGGTAATTTGATTGGTAGAAAGATTAGAGGGGAGATAAGGAAAACATTTTTCACCCGGATTGTGCTGGGGATCTGGAACTCACTACTTGAAAGGGTAGTTGAGGCAGAAACCCTCAACTCATTCAAAAGAAGTCTAGCTATGCACCTCAAGTGTTGTAATCTGCAGGGCTCGGAATCAAATTCTGGAAGTTGGGATTAGAATGGGTGGACTGTTTTTCGGCCAGCACAGACACAATGGGCCAAAGGGCCTCTTTCTGTGCCGTAAACTTTCTATGATTCTAACAGTCACCAGTTCTGTATCTTTTTTTTAAACTATTATCTGTGTTGAGGTTGAGTGCAACCTAATGTACAATCTGTCCTCCTCTAAGTATGGGGTATAATTTGTCAATGGATTTAGCTTTTTATTTCTAATATTAAAAAGGTAACCAAAATAGAGTTGTGACTTCAAGTGGCGAAACCTTTGTACTAAATTTTAAGCTTACGATAAAGTTACCAGCTGCTGCTTTAGTCGATCATTTTTCTTGGAGGTCTACCTTGTTCACTGTTCTTAATTAAGTGCTGTTCTACAGTGATCCAACAGGTTTAGCATAGTATGACACCCAGATAATGTAAACTCTCAGCTAACCAGCAGAGGGCCCCCACTATCTAGGCTTGGCATGCTGCTGTCCTCTGCCTCATGGATCCATGAAGTTTATATTTGTAGTGAGAAAATGGAGTCAAATTGCTGAAAAGATAAAAGCAAAGTACTGCAGATGCTGGAAATCTGAAATAAAAGCAAGAAATGCTGGAAATATTCAGCAGGTCTGGCAGCATCTCTGGAGAGAGAAGCAGAATTAACATTTCAGGTGAGTGACCCTTCATCAGAACTGGATGAAGGGTCACTGACCTGAAATGTTAACTCTGCTTCTCTGTTCACAGATGCCACCAGACCTGCTGAGTATTTCCAGCATTTCTTGTTTTTATTGCTGAAAAGATATTTGGTTTGCTATATGTTAAATATTGCAAGCTGGGAAAATAAACATAAATTAATCTTGTTATTTCTAATTCTCTAAATGTGGAGCGGCAATGGTATAAAATGCTGCCAACGGCCCATCTTTTTTCTCTTTGAAGGCGGACCAGATTCTCTTATTGAAAGAGCCACACAGTGGTTTTGGTAAAAAGAGTTAGTATTTCTGACTGTGTTGCGCCAGGTTCAAAATGTGGCTGTCATCATGATTAAGATGTAAGATGGTAATTAAAATTGCAAGGAGTTAAACTTTTTTTCTTTTAACTAGGGTTCCTGGAGTGATGTTGTAGGAAGACGAAGCATATTATTGATCACCCTGGTTCTTAGCGGATTTAGCTATGGTCTGCTTGGCATCTCTAGTAGCATCCCTTTGCTAATACTGGCTAGGATTCCCACGGGTGAGCGTGTAACCTGAACATATAAAACCTTTTTGTCTTTGGTATACAAACTGTTTGCCCTGTGTGGCAGGTTTGAAAGTAAAGCTTCAAGGGATTTGATGACCCACAGGTTACTGGCAGTGAGTCCATGACCTCAAAAAAGCTTGTTTTTAAACTACCTGTTTTTGTAAAGATTTTAAGCTGATTGATATCAAATGTGTGGTACTCCATGTTAAAAATGTGATGTGGTTTCAATTAGACTTTATACGGTCATTTTATACATTAGATATTTCAAACCCTCAAACTTCTTGTGTATTTTCTGGTGGCATGATTTTCATTCATCTAAAGCCTATGAGTTGAAGTTAGGTATTCCTGTTTTTGGATTTAAGCTGAAAACTATTGATACTAATGGGATAAAATTCTTAAACTGTTTTGTCATAAAAGAAAGGGGAAAAAAGGATTTGCATTTATATAAAGCCTTTCACAATCTCAGGACATCCCAAAGCACTTTATAGCCAATGCTATACTTTTGAAGTGTAGTCACTGTTCTAACTTAAGGAAACAAGGCAGCTAATTTGCACACAGCTCATTGCCAGAAACAGTAGTGTGATAATGATCAGATAATCTGTTTTTGTGCTGTTGATTGAGGGATAAATATTGGCCAGAACTCCAGTGATAACCCCCCTGCTCCTCTTCTAAATAGTGCAAATTGGCTGCCATGTTTCCCACACTTCCAAAATACTTCATTGGCTGTAAAGCACTTTGAGATGTCCCTGTGGTTGTGAAAGGCGCTATATAAATGTAGCATAACTTCTTCTTTCCTGTCTGGCAAAAATCTATCTATCTCAGATTTAAAATTATTTGAGCTAGCATCTAATGCATTTTGTGGGAGAGTGTTCCACACTTCAAACACCCTTTGCATGAAGAACGGTTTCTCTCCTGAATGGCCTGTCTCTGATTTTAAGGTCATGTCCCTTTGTTCTAGATTCCACCACCAGCAAAAAAAAAAATTCTCTCTAACTGAGAAAAGTTATTTTCAAAATTCTAAAACCCTCAATCAAATCACCTCTTAACTTTCAATATTCCAGGGAATACAGCCTATTTTATGTAATCTCTCCTAATCTAATCCTTGACGCCCTGATAAGATTCTGGTGAATTTTCACTGCAATCCTTCCAAGGCCAATATATTCTTTGAAAGCTGCGGTACCCAGAGCTATACACAGTACTAACCAGTGCTTTGTATAGCTGTAGCAAAACTTCGTTCACTTTATATTCTGGTCCTCTGTAAAGGCTAACATTTGATTAGTCTTTTTCATTATTTTTTGTACCTGGCTACTACATTTTAGTGATCTGTGTACATGGACCCCTAAACCTCTTTGCATCTCCATTATTCTAACTTTCCACTATTTAACAAATACTTGGATCTATCCTTTTTAGAACCAAAATAGATGACCTCACACTTACCTGCATTGAAATCCATCTTTCTCAGTTTTGCCCATGTATTTAATCTATCAATACCTCTTTGTAATTTTATGCTCCCTCTACACTAGTTACCATACCTTCAATCTTTGTGTCATTGGCATAGTGGATACATGGATCTCTGTATTGTGTTATCTAAGTCATTAATATATAAGTGAATTGCTGAGGCCTCAGCACAGATCCTTGTGGAAGATCACTAGTCACCTCCTTCCAATTGGAGTACATATTTATTATCCCTGCGCTCTTGTCTTCTGCTGCCTATCAAGTAAATAATTTTCCTTCAATTTCATGAGCTTCAATTTTAGCTAACAGTCTCTTATGTGGAACCTTATTGAATGCCTTCTAGAAGTCTTTATAAACTACATCCATAGACATTCCCCTGTCTCCTCAAAAAATTCAGTTAGGTTCTTTAGGTGTGATCTTTCCAAATTCATTTCAGCTTTCTCTAATCAACTCAAATCACTCTAAGTGCTCAGTCACTCTGTCCTTAGATTCCAATAATTTCCCCATGGCATGTATATCATTTTCTGCTTTCTCTCCCTCGCCTTTCATAAATAAGGAGTTCCATTTTCAGTTTTTCAATCAAAAGGAATTATTCCTATATCGAGAGCTTTGGAAGGTTATGGCTAAAGCAAGTTCCTCACCACCTTCCTTTAAAGCACTGGGGTAGAAATCTTCAGCTCCTGGGGATTTGTCAATCTTTAGTGCCATTATTTTCTCTTATTCTGCTTTTTTGCTTACAGTAACTTGAGTGAATTCCAGTCCTTTATTTATTAATTTTCCTGGAATGTCAGGTATGTTATCCTCTTCGTTTACGATGAAGACTGACACAGGGTAATTATTCAAGAAGTCTGCCATTTCCTTATTTTCATTTGCAATATTATTCCCCATCTGTTTCGAAAGGGCCCATTTTACTTTTAACTACCTTTTCTTTTCTGCTATAATGTTTTTTTTATTCATTCATGGGTTGGGGTGTCACTAGGCATTGGGAGAGCTGCCCCAGAAACTAGTCAAGCAACAGTCTGACATAGTCCTACTCACGGGATCATACCTTACAGCCAATGTCCCAGACTCCTTCATTGACATTCCTGGGTACGTCCTGTCCTACCAGCAAGTCAGACCCACCAGAGGTGGTGGCACTATGGCATACAGTCGGGAGGGAGTTGCCTGGGAGTCCTCAACATTGACTCCAGACCCTATGAAGTCTCATGGCATCAGCTCAGACATGGGCAAGAAAACCTGCTGATTACCACCTACCACCTTCCCTCAGCTGATTAATCAGTATTCCTCCATGTTGAAAACAACTTGGAGGAAGCACTGAGGGCAATGAGTGCACAGAATGTAATCTGGGTGGGGGACTTCAATGTCCATCACCAAGAGTGGCTCGGTAGCACCACTACTGACCGAGCTGGCTGAGTCCTAAAGGACATATCTGCCAGACTGGGCCTGTGGCAGGTGGTGAGAAAATCAACAAGAGGGAAAAACCTTTTTTATTTATTCATTCATGGGATGTGGACGTTGCTGGCTAGGCCAGCATTTATTACCCATCCCTAATTGCCCTTGAGAAAGTGGTGGTGTGCTGCCTTCTTGAACTGCTGCAGTCCATGTGGGGTAGGTACACCCACAGTGCTGTTACGAAGGGAGTTCCAGGATTTTGACGGCGATATATTTACAAGTCAGGATGGTGTATGGCTTGGAGGGGAAACTTGCAGCCCTTGTCCTTTTAGGTGGTTGAGGTCGCGGGTTTGGAAGGTGCTGTCTAAGGAGCCTTGGTGAATTGCTGCAGTGCATCTTGTAGCTGGTACATACTGCTGCCACTGTGGAGGTGGGAGGGTGGAGGGAGTGACTGTTTGTGGATGGGGTGCCAATCAAGTGGGTTGCTTTGTCCTGGATGGTGTCGAGCTTTTTGAGTGTTGTTGGAGCTGCATCCATCCAGGCAAGTGGAGAGTATTACACCACACTCCTGACATGTGCCTTGTAGATGGTGGACAGGCTTTGGGGAGTCAGGAGATGAGTTACTCGCCGCAGGATTCCTAGCCTCTGTCCTGCTCTTGTAGCTACAGTATTTATATGGCTACTCCAGTTCAGTTTCTGGTCAATGGTAACCCCCACACTGTTAATAGTCGGGGATTCAGCGATCGTAATGCCATTGAATGTCATGGGGAGATGGTCATTGCCTGGCACTTGTGTGGCGTGAATGTTTCTTGCCACTTATCAGCCCAAGCCTGGATATTGTCCTGGTCTTGCTGCATTTCTACATGGACTGCTTCAGTATCTGTGGAGTTGTGAATGGTGCTGAACATTGTGCAGTCATCAGCGAACATCCCCACTTCTGATCTTATGATTGAAGGAAGGTCATTGATGAAGCAGCTGAAGATGGTTGGGCCGAGGAAACTACCCTGAGGAACTCCTGCAGTGATGTCCTGGAACTGAGATGATTGACCTGCAACAACCACAATCATCTTCCTTTGTGCTAGGTATGACTGCAACCAGCGGAGAGTTTTCCCTCTGATTCCCATTGACTCCAATTTTGCTCGGGCTCCTTGATGCCATACTCGGTCAAATACTGGCTTGATGTCAAGGGCAGTCACTCTCACCTCAGCTTGTACTTACAGATGTACCTGTCGCAGATGCATCTATCCATGACAGTATTGGTAGAAGTAATCACCACACAGTCCTTGAGACCAAGTCCCGTCTTTACTCTGAGGGCGCAGTGGCTAGCAACACAGCCTCACAGCTCCAGCGACCCGGGTTCAGTCTGGGTACTGTCTGTGTGGAGTTTGCAAGTTCTCCCTGTGAGTGCGTGGGTTTCCTCCCACATGCCAAAGACTTGCGGGTTGATAGATATTGTAAAAATTGCCCTTAGTGTAGGTAGGTGGTAGGAGAATTGAAGGAAGGTGGGGATGTGAGAGGGAAAAATTGGATTAATGTAGGATTAGAATAAAATGGGAGGTTGATGGTTGGCACGGACTCGTTGGGCTGAAGGGCCTGTTTCATTGCTGTATCTCTCTTTGACTCTGTGACACACTCCATCATGTTTGTGGCATTATCATTGTACTAAATGAGAGAGATTCAGAACAGATCTAGCAGCTCAAAACTGGGCATCCATGAGGTGCTGTGGGCCATCAGCAGCAGAGGAATTGTATTCCACCACAATCTGTAACCCCATGGACTGGCTTATCCCTTACTCTACCATTATCATCAAGCCAGGGGATCAACAATGGTTCAGTGAGGAGTGTAGGAGGGCATGCCAAAAAATGAGATGCCAACCTGGTGAAGCTACGACACGGGAGTACATGCATGCTAGACAGCAGAAGCAGGATGCTATAGACAGAGTTAAGCAATCCCACAACTATCAAATCAGATCACAGCTCTGCAGTCCTGCCACATCCAGTTGTGAACGGTGGTGGACACTTAAGCAACTAATGGCAGGAAGAGGCTTCACAAATATCTCCATCTTCAATGTTGGCGGAGCCCAACACTTTAGTGCAAAGGACATGGCTGAAGCATTTGCAACCATTTTCACTCAGAAGTGCTGAGTGGATGATCCATCTCGACCGCCTTCTGAGATCCCTAGCATCACAAATGCCAGTCTTCAGCCCATTTGATTCACTCTACATGACATCAAGAAATAGCTGAAGGCACTGGGTACAGCACAGGCTGTGGGTTCTGACAACATCCAGATTGTAGTACTGAAGACCAGTGCTCCACAACTAGCCTCACCCTAGCCAAGCTGTTCCAGAACAGTTAGAACACTAACAGCTACCCAACAATGTGAAAAATTGCCCAAAGCCAATCCAGCCAATCATAAGTAAAGTGATGGAAGGTGTTGGTGACAGTGCTATCAAGTAGTACTTACTCACTAATAGCCTGCTTATTGATACTCCGTTTGAGTTCTGCCAGGGCCACTCGGCTCCTGACCTCATTACAGCCTTGGTCTGAACATGGAAAAAATAGCTGAACTCCAGAAGTGAGGTGAGAGTGACTGTCCTTGATATCAAGGCAGCATTTGACTGAGTGTAACCTCAGGGAGTCCTAGCTAAATTGAAGCTAGTGGAAATCTGCGGGAAAATTCTTTGCTGGTTGGAGTCATAGCACAAAGGAAGTTGGCTGAGGTTTTTTGAGGCCAATCATCTCAGCCCTAGGACATCCTGCAGGAGTTCCTCAGGGTAGTGTCCTAGGCCCAACCAGCTTCAGCTGCTTCATTAATAACTTACTCTTCAACATAAGGACAGAAGTGGGGATGTTTGCTGATGATTGCACATGTTCAATACCATTTGCAACTCCTCAGATACTGAAGCAGTCTGTAGCTACATGCAACAAGACCTGGACTACATTCAGGCTTGTGCTGCTAAGTGGCAAGTACCATTTGCACCACACAAATGCCAGACATTGACCATCTCCATCAAGAATCTAACCACCTGCCTACGACATTCAACAGTGCTACCATCACTGAATCCCCAACCATCAACATTGACCAGAAGCATAACTGGAACAACCACATAAATTTTGGCCCAGTGACAGTGAAGGAACAGTGATATAGTTCCAAGTCAGTGTGGTATGTGGCTTGGAGGGGAACTTGCAGGTGGTGTTGTTCCCATCTGCTCCCCTTGTCCTTCTCGGTGGTGGAAGTTGTGGGCTTGGAAGGTGCTGTCGAAAGAGCCTTGGCGAGTTGTTGCATTGCATCTTGTAGATGGTACACACTGCTGCCACTGTGCATCATTGGTGAATGGAGTGAATGTTGAAGGTGGTGGATGGGTTGCTGATTAAGTGGCATGTTTTGCCCTGGATGGTGTCGAGCTTCTTCAGTGTTGTTGGATTTGCACCCATTTAGGCCAGTGGAAAGTATTCCATCACACTCCTAACTTGTGCCTTGTAGATGGTGGACAGGCTTTGTGGACCCAGGAGGTGGGTTAATTGCCGCAGATTTCCCAGCTACTGATCCTCTCTCGGTTGTGTTTGTTTTGACTTGAGTGCTCCAGTGGAGAGGGGGATTGGCATGGGACCTGGGACTGCTTGAATATAACTGCCACCCAGTCCTCAGTACCATAGGATCCATCTTTGTTAATTGATTCGTTCTAATCGTTTACAGGCTACCCTGAATGTGGAACTTCAGTAAGCCTCTTATGAATACATTCATAATGGCTTCAATATTGTAACATTTGTTCTTATGAACATATCACTCATGGCAGTTTTAGATTTTCATTTTCAAGAGGATCCCTAATATGTACAGTTTCCACCCTGGATGTGTGGCAACCCACAAGATGCCTCCTCCAAAGAGTAAAATGAAAACTCCCAGGGTATTCACTGATATAGCCTCAGGAGGTGATTGAGAATATGGGAGAGAATTTTATTACCTGACTGCTGTGCTGGGCCAAAATCCTGGAATCCTTCCCTAGCAGCACTGAGAGTGTACCTACACCAGATGGACTGCAACTGCTGAAGGAGGGGGCTCACCACAAACTTCTCAAGGGCAATTAGGGTTGGGCAACAAATGCTGACCTTGCCAGTGACACTCACATCTCATGAACGATTAAAAAAAAAAGCAAGGCCATCATTTATTGTCCATCCCTAATTACTCTTGAAAAGGTGGTGGTAAGCTGCCTTCTTGAACCTCTGCAGTCTATCTGGTATAGGTGCACCCGCAGTGCTGATAAGCATGGAGTTCCAGGATTTTGACCCAATGACATTGAAGGAGCTGCGACACATTTCTATGTCAGGATGGTGTGTGGCTTGGAGGAGAACTTGCAGGTTGTGGTGTTCCCATGCATCTGTTGCCCTTGTCCTTCTAGGTGGTCGAGGTCGTGGATTTGGAATGTGCTGTCGAAGATGCCTTGGTGAGTTGCTGCAGTGCATCTTGTAGATGGTACACACTGCAGCTACAGTGCACCGATGATGGAGGGAGTGAATGTTTAAGGTGGTGGATGGGGTGCTAATCAAGCAAGCTGCTTTATTCTGGATGATGCCGAGCTTCTTGAGTGTTGTTGGAGCTGCACCCATCCTGGCAAGTAGAGAGTATTCCATCACATTCCTGGTTTTGTGGAGTCAGGAGGCGAATTACTTGCTGCAGAATTCCAAGCTTCTGACCTACTCTTGTAGCCACAGCCATGGCTGGTCCAGTTCAGTTTCTGGTCAATGGTAACCCCCAGGATGTTGATCAGTTATTCAGCAATGGTATTTGTAAAAATCTTTGGGGCTAAAAATTTGTTCTCACAGCACCGCTTCAAAGTGCTGCTACACAGAATATGTTAATTCCCGGAGGAGACAGCGCCACAGGCTGTTACATGATATCAGTGATTAGCTCCACGTGGCCTGCACAGGTAATGGTCCACGTCGCTGTCTGCCCCTGAGGAATCAAGGTAGTCTGCGCAGCAATGCTTTGAAGTGGCGCAATGGAAACACATTTTTAGCCTTTGGTGTTAATCTTGATCTCACTCACAAGTTTCTTTTCATATTCCCTTTTTGCAGCTCTTATTAGCTTTTTTGTTTTCCTTTGTAGTTATTTATTTCTCTCCCAGCTCCCTAAATTTGTACTATCCTTTGCACTTTTATATGCTCTTTTCTTTAGTTTAATGGTATCTCTCACCTCTTTTGTGGACTTTGGTAATTTTATTTTATAAGTAGAGCTCTTTCCCCTTAGGGATATATACAGGTCCTGTTTTAAACTAAATTCTTTTTTGAACACCTCCCAATGTTCATCTGTAGCTTTACCCAATGACAGTATTGACCAGTTTGCTGTTATCAGTGTTTGTCTCATCCTGTTAAAGTTAGCCTTGCCAAAATCTAGAATCCTATTAGCTGTGTTGTTTCACATTTTCAAACCTAACATTACATTTTATCATATTATGATTTCTGTTAGATAAATGTTCCCTTACTGTTAGATTATTGACTAGGTCTGGCTCAATACTCATTACTAAATCCAGTACAGCTTGCCATCTTGTTAGTTCTGGAACATATTGCTTCAGAAAGCTGAATTGATTATGTCATCAGAACTTATTAAAGCCACAATGTGCAACTGTTCAATATGTTAAAGGTAATGCATAGTTTTGAAAAAATGTACATAATCTGTTCCCACCTTCTTTATTTCTTAGGCCTTTTGCTTTTAATTTTGCATTTCAGGTTCAAAATGCATGAAAGTGATCAGTCATTACAAGAATATTCACTGTCTTCTGTGCATTATGATGTGTTGGGGTATTTTATTTGTTTTCTCCCTTGGTGTTCTCCAGCTGTGATCAGGGTGGATGGGTGATCTGTTGTCAGACTCTGCCAGTGGTGCTGTGATTGAGGGGAAAACTCCTTCACTGGCCTGTAAGAGTGCGTGAAACACTTGACCTGCCAGCAGCCTTCCTACCTCTACATTGCCAACAATTCCAATTCCTTTCCTGTTACCACTTGTGGAACTGTTGGCCATAGAGGTGTCAATCAAAACCACGTCTTAGTTGTGATCTGTCTTCAAGGACGCAATGCTGCTAATAACTAGGCTACATCAGAATGTGCTTTGGTGGCAAGCAAAAAAAAGCAGGGGTTGACATTCCCTCTGAATTTCACTCGCTACATTGCCAAGTTGCCTGAGATCCACTCAGTAGTGCTGCTGAGATGATGTGCACAGTTGTATCTCCCATCTCATAAATATTGTATAACTGAAATTCTCAAATGCAATTGTCTCCTTGTATTAATATCATCTTGTTTAATACCTTTGTGTACTTTTTAATTGGTGTATTTTTTCTGTACCTTCAGGTATCTTCAAGCATACTCAATCCATTTCAAAAGCTCTTCTGTCAGATTTGATTCCTGAGCATGAACGTCCCCAAGTGATGGGAAGATTTTGTGCAGCTTCTAGTATGGGATTCATCCTGGGCCCTGTACTTAGTGGCTATCTCGTTGAGCTGGATGGGGGTTTCTACACAACTTCCTTCATTTGCTGTTTCATTTTCTTTGTAAATGCAGGTATGTTTCCCCTGTACAGAATATGGATACATTCACTGAGTGCAATCCCATTTAAAATACCTTTTCTTTTGCCTCCTCTGCTTTGCAGTGATTTGTGCCAGAGAGATTCCAGACAACATTTCCCCAAAATATTCAGGTTCAACCAATTCTACTTCCATAAAAAAGGGATAGTGATGGAGAGAATGATGGCACTTATGTCATTAAGGTGTATCAAGTAGGAGCTTTATGCTGTATTAATAACTGAAAATGCTGGAAATGCTCAGCATGTCAGGCAGCATCTGTGTAGAGCAAAACAGCGTTAATGTTTCAGGTCGATGACCTTTCATCAGAACTGGGAAAAGTTAGAAATGTAATAGGTTTTATGTAAGTGAAAGGGGGGAGGGTGGGAAAATGAACAAAAGGAAAGGTCTCTGTTAGGGTAGAAGACAGGAGAGATTAAATGACAAAAGATTTGGTGGTGCAAGGCCAAGGGAAGTGGTAGTGGGACAAGTAAAGAAACAAAAGATGTGTCTGGAGGAGGTATAAATGGCAGAATATTGAACAGCTGCAGTCTGAACGAAAACAAGAGTAAAACCAAAATCTGCAAAGAAAAAGGAAACAACATGGGGGCAAAGGCTCTGGTCTAAAATTGTTGAACTCGATGTTGAGTCCAAAAGGTTGTAAAGTTCCTAATTGAAAGATGAGGTGCTGTTTCTTGAGCTTTCATTGAGCATCATTGGAACAGTGCAGAAGGCCGAGGCTAGAGAGGTCAGCATGAGAATAAGGCGGAGAATTAAAATGACAGGTGACTGGAAGCTCGGGGTCTTGCAGACTGAAAAGCAAGTCACCCAATCTACATTTGGTCTCCCCAATGTAGAGCAGACTGAAAGGAGTACATAAATTACTACTTCACCTGGAAGGAATGTTTGGGGCCTTGGACAGTGAGCAGAGAGGAGATGGAAGGACAGCTGTTGCTTAAAATCTATTTCATTTCAAACTTTTCCCATTTTTGATGAAAGGTCATTGACTTGAAATGTTAACTCTGTTTTTCTCTCCTGTTGAGTATTTCCAGCATTTTCTGTTTTTATTTCAGATTTCCAGCATCCACAGTATTTTGCTTTTGTATTAGGGGCATTATGCTATTTGTTCAGAGGACTTGCATCATTTGTGTGGGAAGTGAGCACCACTTGTGCAGTTACTATCCCAGAAATTCCCATTAAATCACAATGAAGATCAGCTAACTTGAACTCAGTTGTGAAATAGCCATATGTAGACATTTGAAACTAGTTTGTCAACACCATTGCTTGTGCTTTGAAAAGTGAAATACACAGGTTATCCCACTTAAAGCAAGACTTACTCCATTCATGATTCATCACTTGCAAGTTAGAATATCATCTTTCTGGAATGTCAGAGATGCAAAAACAAAATTATGGCCCATCAAACAGAACATGCCATTTCCTGCTGTCAGATATTGTCTTGGAGTTAGAAAATCATGGTTTCAACCCTACTGCTGGACTTGAGTGCATAATCTAGGCTGAAACTTCAGTTCTCTAAAAGGCAGTACTACAGTTAGAGATGCCATCTTTTCGATGAAATGTGAAACCATCTGCCTGTTCAGGTGAACATTAAAGATCCAATTTGAAGAGGGGCAAATGAGTTGTCTCAGCGTCCGAGTTAACAATTACCCTCAACCGAGTGATAACATCTTTTATCTCCATGCTGTTTGTGAGACACTGCTGTACACAAACATGGCTCCCTGTTCACCTAATGAGTGACTACCCTTCAAAAGTAACTAGGTCGTTGCAAAGTATTACGCGACATACTGAGGAGCTATTTGAATGCACGTAATCTGCATCCCAAGTAGCTCTGATGCATCCAGTACCAGATGTGAGTGAATTGTCAACATTTACCTGCAAAGGATTCGTTCCAGAACTAAAGATGACAGTCAGACTTTCAAGCGACAACATCATGAGTGGAATAGATCTTGCTTTAAGTGGGATAAACTGTGTATTCCTCTTTTCAAAGCACAAGTAATGGTGTTGACAAACTGATTTAATGAGGATTTCTGGGACACCAAAAGAGATGTTGCAGAATATTATATAAATCCTGCTGTCTCATATGCTTTAGAATTAAGGTTCCCATTAAGCGGTTTTCAACATGGACAGGAGACATTTACACAGTGAATAGAATCATACATATATACAGCACAAAAGGAGCCCACTTGGTCCATAATGTTTGTGGAATAGTCTGAAACTAATCCGACTGCTCGGCTGTCTCCCATAGATCAGTAATTTTGCCTGCTTCAAATGTTTATCAATGGTTACCAGAAATACATTACATATTCCAACAATGTTGTGCATAAATAAATTTCTGCACATCTCTTTCCTCTCTCTTTTAGTGACAATTTTAAATTGATGACCCCTCATCAGACACCTCATATTTATTGCAACCCTTTTCTCTTATTCCCTTTAAACCCTTCTAGTCTCCCTTTTCATTGTGCTGTTTCATTTTCTATATACCTCATGAGTTTTTTAAAATATCTTAGCCCTTGTTTTATCATACGCCTCTCTTTTTAAACTTTAATTTCATTTTAATCTTCCTGTTTGTCCATGGAATGCTGCATTCCTTTTCACCTTATAGGAATGTATTTATTTTGTACTCTGTCTCATGTTTTTGAAAATGTCATCTTGTTTACTGTTATTTTCTGCCTGGTTAATTTGAGCCATACTCCTTTTATCTCCATGAACTTTCTTTTCCCAAAATCCTTATCTTTAACAGTTTATTAGCCTTTTCTATTTTTATTTTGTGTGATTGCGAATGCCCATTTTTTCTCGTACTTTAACATCCCACTTAATTTCCCAGAACTAAATCCAGCAATGCTTTTTTCTTGATCCAGAAATATATTGATTCAAGAAGTAGGAAAAAAGTCAGAAGCCTGGAAACCACGCTGCTGTTTTGTATGTCCTTGGCCCTTAATTGGCCTCGGTTGGGACTTCTGCCCCTCTGAGGCAGGAAGTCCTGCCTCCAAGAGCTGCTGGCCAATCAGAGGGCCGGAAGCTCTTCAGTCCCATCAGTGCCAGGGAGAGGTTGCCTCTGCTGGGACTGCACCTAGTGAGAGGAGCTATGATGGATGCTGGTCTCGGAGTAGATAGGCGGGGATCAGGCGTCGCCGGGGGCTATCGGCTAGGCTCCAGTGAGGGGTGGGTTGCTCGGAGAACAGGGCCGGGGGTTGTTTTAATGGAGGTGGCCCACGGTGCTACTGGAGGGGCCCTCCATGGGAAACAAAGTGCCTGATCAGGAGAGTCTCTCCTCCATCCCCCACCCCCAGCCAGCAAGGAGGCTGCCAGGTATTACCAGCAGTGGTTGGAGGAGGCCCTGAACTGGCAATTAATTGTCCACTTAGGGGGCTGAATTTTTCCAGCTCGCTGCCGACATTAGCGGCAAGTTTCAAAAATGGCGCACCATATGCACAAATGTGCGCCACGGAGCCACTGTGGTATTTAGCGCGGTGGCTCATTTGCATGGAGGGGGCGGAACACCCACCTCCAATGACATAGAGGGGGCGGGTGCACCATCCTCGGCAATGGCGTCTGGCGCCACCGCGCAGGCACCGATGCCATTTCTAAAGGGCTTCAAGCTCATCAATTCCATTTAAATCTTTAAAGGTGCACATCTGTAAAAAATAAATTTAAAACTTTATTAATATTATCAATCCCCTCTCCCACCCCGTAATGACAAATCAATTTATAAAGTGCCCTCTCCCCACAAAAAATTTAAACACTCGATCCTGACCTCCCCCCCCCCCCCCACCCCCGACCTTTCATCACTTCAACCTTCAACCCCTTCCCACTATCTCCTCCACCAATCACTTCAGGTTTTGCCGTTTTCCCCCCCCCCCCACCCTGAAAACTTAACTCCTCCCCCTTCATCACCAGTGTTCCGCCTCGGATCTCCAAACGGAGATCCAAAGACGCAGGGGTCCTTGCAGCCGGCCGGAATATCGCAGCGAGACGGCCCTTGTGACAAGGTAGGCATTTATTCATGTCATTTAAATGAATTAACATATTTTAATTAGGTTCCTGTTGCCGAGCAGCAGTTGGGGGGGGGGGTGGTGCGGGGGGGTGCCATGAGGCCTATCCGCTGCCGGTAATATGGGGTGGAGCCTTTCCGGTGCGCCTCCCGGAGGAATTTTCCGGGCCCCACAATCACAGCCTCCAGCCCAAAGTCGTCAATTGACTTGGGGCAGGTTGCTTGTCACCTTCCCCACCGATGGTAGTAATGGGGGCGGGTAGGCGACGGGCACAGCACCCCCACAACCCACGTGCTTTTACGCACCCCTGCCTCCAAGCTCAATCCTGGTTGGGGGGTGGGGATGACGTAAAATTCCTGACATAGTATTAAATTGATTCTAAAAGGTGTTCTCCAGCTTAACAGATGCATCATCTTTATTTCAGTCTATTTTTGGATAATAAATATCATCCAGAATTGTCGTCCTGTTATGCTTACATATTTCTCTGAACCTTCTCACAAATCTCCCTCTATTGCAGGCTAATTATTTTGTTGGCTTGTAATGTACATCAAGAATTGTACGACTTCCCTAATTTTTTTTATTCGTTCAGGGAATGTGGGCATTGCTGGCTAGGCCAAGATAGTGCCCATCTTTAATTGCCCTTGAGAAGGTTGTGGCACGCTGCCTTCTTGAACCGCTGCCGTTCTTGGGGTGTAGGTACACCAACCGTGCTGTTCGGAAGGGAGATCCAGGATCTTTACCCAGCGACAGTGAAGGAACGGCGATATAGTTCCTAGTCAGGATGCTGTGTGACTTGGAGGGGAACTTTGCAGGTGGTGGTGTTCCCATGCATCTGCTGCCCTTGTCCTTCTAGTTGGTAGAGGTCACAGGTTTGGAAGGTGCTGTCGAAGGAGCCGTGGTGAGTTGCTGCGATGCATCTTGTAGATGGTACACACTGATGCAACTGTGCCTCTGTGGTGGAGGGAGTGAATGTTCCTTAAATCTCCATATGGATTCTGTCTTAACACAATCCACAGTACATTTTTCTTCTTGTACTGAGAGAGAATCCTTTAGTCGTTTGGTATTACAGAACTTGAGTATTGCTGAAAATAGAGACATGTTGTCGAAGCTTTTCGTCTTGCACTCAACAGGACAAACCACAAGAATACCAACGTAAGGGGAAGCAACAACTTTATACTGTGTGAGAAGAGAGTGCTGATTGGTTGGCAAGTGAACTGTGATTGGTAGACGCGTTGCCATGGAGGATGCACCAGTTTATGGTGCATGACAGTTAACTGTCAACTTTGTTTGAAATTTAAACAGGCAGCTTGACTCTGGTTAAGGCATTGTCCTGAGGAATGAACCAGCGACTGGCTGTCGCTTATTTTGTTTAGCTGAAACAGGCGCAATGTGTGTACATGTTCTTTCTGTCTGCAAAGAACAGGGTCCTGTGTATTAATATATGTAGCTTCCAGTACGTGCAAATGCACCACACTGCAAGCCCTACTGACTATCTTAAATTGGTTGTCAGTGTAATTCTTAGCACACTGAGGATTACTTAGCAAATGTTGTCCAATCGCAGAATCACATCTAATGTTGGACACTGTGTTGAGTTTTGCAAGCATGGGCTGATTGGATACGGCCTGTACCTTGACCATTGTGAACAACGGAAGGGACATGTTGTTTGATACAATCCACCAGTCTTTGGGATGTATGGCCTATATATCTAGCATCACACTGGCATTGAAATTCATACATCACATTACACATTTATGTGATAGGCAGGACTCTTTTTGGCTTGACTGCAACGTCCTGTTAGTGGTGAACACCACACGGGTTGCTACAGCATAGCAGTGTGAAACAGTTGTTGTTTAAATTTCACTTGTTGCTTAAATTTTTGGGATACATTACCCTTCTAGTGTAATCTGAGGTGGACTGGGCACTTTTCAGGGCCAAAAATGACAGCCTTAGACCCCTTCATAGGTTTGCGTGACATACAGCGAGAAATGATGTGATCAGGGTAGCCATTGTCACGCAGGATGCCTTTGATTTGCCCTATATCAGCATCAAACTTGCATGGTGAGCAAATGGCTCGGGTCCTATTTACAACGTTACCGATAAGGCCAATCTTATAGCGTGTGGAACTGTAAGAATCCCAACACATGTATTGACCAGTAAAGGTTGGTTTGCGGTAGACTATGGTAGAGAACCCCTTCGCAGATTTCTCAACTAGTATGTCAAGGAAAGGGAGAATATTTGACAGTCCCATTTCAAAGGTGAATTTGAGCACAGGATGGAGTCCATTAAGGCGTGTAAGGAAATTATTGCATGTAGCTGTGGATTCAAATATAGCAAACGTATCATCTACATATCTCACCATGCAAGCTTGCAATGCCTCTACCAATCAGAATCCACTTGCTGATCAGTCAGCATTCTCTTGTCATACAGTATAAAGTTGTTGCTTCCCCTTACATTGGTATTCTTTCAGATTGTCCTGATGAGTGCAAGACGAAAAGCTTTGACAACATGTCTCTATTTTCAGCAATACTAGAGAATCCTTTTCTAATTCTGCCACCCATTCCTTTTTACCCTTGCCTGCGCTTATGAGGCTCATGTAGGCCCTATCTCTGTTCAGGTGAAGCCCATCAGTCCTATACTGTCATAGGCACTTTTGGAGACTTCTATCTTTTCCGCATCTGTGATTCATAACTCTGCAAAAAAGACTCCTACTAAACAGTTATAGAACACTTGTCACTTTTGAAGGAGTCCAGTACATTCTGTTATTTGTGTTGGTTCGGGTCCAGGTCCCAGCGAATTGTATTACACATCTGCAAATTACACTCCTAATCTGGCTGGAATGAATGCAAATGGTAAATCATTTGCTAATAATGCTTCAGAATATTCATTAACTCTACTGTAGTATATTTTGGATGTCTCACTCAGCTCATGACTCTTGATGAACACAGATAATTCAATTAAATAAACCTTTTTTTGCTTCATTCACTATTTGCTTCATATTTAAATATGACACATTTCCTATAATAATTAAATAAACACAAACTGGATACATTGATCTCAATTCTGTAGTAGCCACCAGGCATTCTTCAAAGAAAATATTAGATGTGAAGCTAACAAACAATCTTTTTATATGAATACTTATAACATTCAGCTCTATCTCTCAGTCTACTACATTGACCCCCAGGCAGTGTTTCTCTCCACCTACTCAAAATTAAGATCTGGATGAGCCAGAACATTCTCAAGCCAAATGTTAACCAACTGAAGCCATCCTGAGCTCCCACAACCACTTGCTTTGACTCTGTCTATCTCCGACTCAGGTTAAGCCTGGAGAACCTTTGCCGAACTTTTGTTTACTGCTTGCCCTTGAGCCCACCTTCCTCCTCCACAGCTAATCTGTTATCAAAACTTTATTCTTTTAACCTCAGAAATGCTACCTGCCTTGACCTGCTCTTCCTGCTATGTTTACTCCTTGTCTACCACCCTGTGCTATGCTCTCAGACATTGCACTGCACGTGAGGAGTGCTGTAGCTATATACATTGTTGTAGTTAAATACCAATATCGGAAATTGTTTTGCATTGTGTGTTGTTAGATTTTCTGTTTAACTATATTTTACTATTATAGGTGTTGTTTGGAGGTTGCCTTACAAGGAGTGGCTGTACATTCCAACAAAAGAACTGGACTTAACAGAAATGAATTGTGAGACCAAGTGCACTACTTTACAGAAAGAAAAAATTAGGGATAGCACAAATAACTCAGTGGTTACGACAACTAATGGAGTGACGAGACACAAGCCATCAAATTCTCTCTGGCGTCAGTGTATGTCAGTGCGAGAAAATATAAAAGGACTAGTTCATTCCAATTTGTGGGATGTCTTCCTGCTGAGGTTTCTGATGGCCCTAGCTAATCTCTTGTATTACAGCAATTTTGTTCTTGCCGTTGAAGAAAGGTTTAATGTGACACCAAGACTAATAGGGTATCTCATCAGTTATGGTGGAATAATTGGAGCTGTCTCAGGTTTTGTAGCTGGTTCTGTCACCAAACTGTATAATAACAAAATTATCTTACTGTTGTTGCATTCAAGTATCCTCACGTGCTGCATGATGGTGCTGTACTCTGTTGCAACATCCATACAGGTAGTTGTAGTGTGCTCAACTGTTTTGGGGTTTTCGACCAATATTGGCCGCATGTGCATCACTGACATGGAACTGAGCCGAGGTGGGAGGCAAGCCAGAGGTACATTAATAGGAGCTGGTCAGTCAGTAAGTGCTGTTGCACGTATATTTGCTCCATTACTTTCTGGGATTGTTCAGGAGTTCAGTGTATGTGGTCCACCAAGACTTGGAGCAGCCTTAGCTTTACTGGCTATCTTCCTTATGACCTCTATGCATTCAAAACTCAGTAAAGCCACAGAAGCTAAAATCAAGTTAAATTAAGAAATTGCAGAAAGCATTGTTAAGTAATGTGACCTTTTTGAAGGAAAATGTGGGCAAAAGTGTAATAATGTGTCTCTAATTTCTGTTTCCTGTTATTTATTCCTAGCCAAATGACTCCCCATGCTCTGTCCTTGCAATAAAGAGTTCACTTGTTGGACTACAGTTCGATAGTTGTTGGGGGTTACCTTTTGGTACCCTTTATGTCAGAGGCCTGACAGTGAATGTCAGCAGGCTGTACATTCATAATGGGAACTGCAGCACATCCAAATCCTGGCCTCACCCATCATCTACATAAAGCAGTTCCCCCATCACTACTTGAAAGGTTTCAGAAGTGAGAATGCTTGCTGGTTTTCCCTTCCTTAATCTATGGGTCCTGAGGCTAGTTTTAATGTCTTTAACCATTGCCTTGGCTAATCAGAAATCTCAGCAGAGACCTGGGAAACAAACTGCTGATTTCATGGCATTTATGGCTTGGTTATTCACCATATAAATTCCACTATGGTTCTTGATTTTAATGTACCATCAGCAAGAACATTGTTCAACTACCTACAAGGCTGCAGACCAAGAGCTGGAAAGTGGGGTTAGGATGATTGGCTCTTTGTCGACTGGTGCAGACACAATGGGCTGAATGGCCTCCTTCCATGCTGTAAATTTCTAAGATTTAAATGACGGGTTCCAGAAAATGTAGTATGTATTTGATAAAACAAGGAAGATTTCAACCTGAAGAGCAAAGTTTGATGCCAGTATCAGAGAAATTAACCCAAATGTTGCATCACCTCGTGAAGCACAAAGAACGCCCTGGAGGTCTGTGCTGAGTTACCTAATCTTAACCAAACAGCAGTACGAATGGTACAGGGAGATGGAATTAAAAATGAGTCATAGTTCCTGCCCTAGATCACTTCTGTTTGCCAGTGGAAAATAGATAAAGATATTCAAAGAGCTTGTAGACAGTCAGAATCTAGATTCACAGGTGAAGGTGCTCAAGGGCACCCACTGCTTGTAAAACCACAACCCAACAAGAGTCATTCCCTTCAGGGGAAGACAGAGATGTACATGATGAATATTTGTTTATTACCCTATGATATATCAAAGTTTTGCATATAATGTGGACTTCCTGTGCTTACAAAAAGCTCATGCCACCCTATTTTTGCCACAACTGTGAGTTAGTTTTAAGCTGTAAAACTTGTGTGATAGGTATACTTATTGTGCTTACCTTACAGTCTTTCCAAACTAAAGAAAGAACAAACCTGCACTTATATGGTATCATCACATACCAAAGCACTTGTCAACCACTGGATTACTCTTTTTGTGAAGTGCAATGACTGTTGTGTAGATAAACAAGGTGGCTCTTTGGCAATATATTTCACAGTATCACTCACTTTGCTAACCTTGCCCAAACACAGCTCCATTCTCCAAAGTAGATGTCTGCCTGTTCTCTATTTCCTCCCCCACCGTCTCTTCGAACACATTAGGTCTCATTCAACCGTCCTCACCAGTACCTACTCTGGCCTCACCACTGGATATTCCGCACCTTACAACATTGGACCTACGACACTGCTTCCCAGCTGCCCACCCGCCTCACTGCCACATTTTTTGAGGTCTCAACAACTGTGCTTACTCTAACTGTAACTGCTCATTTCAACTAGCTTTTACCACTCTCTCCACTGCCCTGCACAACACCTGCACTTTTCCTTTATCCTTGACCCCTCTTGTCATGACTTTCACTGTTAATTCACCATTAGCAAAACCTCAAATGGTAAGTTTGTGTCAGAAGCTCATTACAATCTTCTTTCCCTGTACTGGAGCCAGAAACATGGTCCCCAATTCTCCCACACCTTGCCACCTAGCACACCCCAACCCATCCTTCTACACCTAGCAAACTCCTCCTCTCCCCACCAGTGGGGAGAAAGCAGGAACAGGGTACTGAATTGGACGATCAGCCATGATCTTTTTGAGTGGCGGAGCAGGCCCAAAGGGTCGAATGGCCTACTCCTGCCCCCATTTTCTATGTTTCTATCCCATAATCTCCTGCCTTCACTCCCTCATTCTCCCAGATAACTATATGCTGCTCAAAGCTCCAAAACTATCTGCATTTCTGACTCTGGTCTCTGTACATTACCCCTTCCCTTTCTGCTCCCCTCACCCATTGTATCATAAATCCATCAGATTCCTTTAATTACTGATCAAGTAATATCACATATGTCCAGGTCAATATTTATCTCTCAATCAACATCACAGAAACAGATTATCTGGTCATTAGCATTGCTGTTCATGAGAGTTTGCTGTGCACTAATTGGCTGCCGTGCTTCCTACATTACAACATTGACAACATGTCAAAATTACCTCGCTGCTGTAAACGCGTTGAGATATCTGGTGGTTGTGAAAAACTACATGAATGCTAGTCTTTTATTTTGTATTAAAAAAATCTATAATACCTATAATAGATGTAAAACATGGTTTCCTTTCATAATCAAGTGGTATTATATTTGTTTTAGTTTTGGCTTTTTTGAATGAACAAAGATGTTGCTTTCAAAAATAACTACTTTGGCACATAAAACAGCAATTTTCCATAATCTTTACTATTCCCTAAAGCAGAAAAATAGAATGCCTCTTAAGTCGTGAGGAATTTCAAGCTGTGAGAAGCACACAGAGAGGCTGCAAAGAGAGAAAGACAGGTTAATTGGACAACAGGATGGGATGTAATGTGGGGAATGTGAGGTTATTCATTTTGGTAATAAACATAGGAAAGCAGAATATTTTTAATCATTAAACTTTTAAATGTTGATGTTCAGAGAGTTGGGTGTACTCATACAAGGAACACATTTAGTATGCAGGTACAGCAAGCAATTAGGAAGGCAAATTGCATGTTGGCTTTTATTATAAGTGGACTGCAGTATAAAAACAAGGAAATCTTGCTACAGTTGTATAGGGCTTTGGTGAGACCACACCTGGAGTATTTTGCGCAGTTTTAGTCTCCATATTTAAGGATATACTTGGAGGCAGTACAGAGAAGGTTCACTAGATTGGTTCCTGGAATGAGAGGATTGTCCTATGATGAGAGGCTGAGTAAATTGGGCCTATACTCTGGAGTTTCGAAGAATGTGATGCGATCTCATTGAAACATACAAGATTCGGAAGGGGCTGGATAGGGTAAATGCTGAGAGATTGCTTCCACTGGTCGGAGAATCTAAAACACAAGGGCACAGTCTCAGGATAACATACTGATCATTTAGGACTGGGATGAGGAGAAATTACTTCAGTCAAAAGGTTGCGAATCTTTGGAATTCTTTACCCCAGAGGGTTGTGGATGCTCCATCGTTGAATGTATTCAAGACTTGGATAGATACTTTTTTGATCTCTCAGGGACTCGGGGGATATGGAGAGCAGGCAGGTTAAATGTAGTTGAGCCAGTAGATCAGCTACGATCATAATGAATGGCAAAGGCGGCTTGAGGGGCTGTATGCCTACTCTTGCTCTTATTTCTAATGTTATGTATATTAATTTTCAACAATAGAAGAAACTTTATAGAATTATGTTATTCCAGGAAAAAGTGCATTTATTGTCACAACATATTTTTACAGAAAAACCTGATTGATGATATCTCATCTTTGCATTGGTCATGTTTGGTATTGTGCCAGAAATGTATAATGCATTTACAAAAATTTGAGAAGTACTGGTTATTTGAATTCAGTTTCAAAATGGTTTATAGATGATTATGTTGCAATTTTTTTTAAATGTTAAAATGTAATGTTTCTATGCCTTAAATCTAGTTTACATGAAACATTTATTTAAAGACCAAAATTGAAATCTATGTATGTTATGTTGTGTAAATTGGAACTAATAAAATGGCTGTCCTAATAAACTTTAATTTTATTCTCTGTATGTGATTGGTACTGCAAGGCTAAGTTTATTGCCCATACCTAGTTGTCATGAAAAATGGTGGTGGACCTTCTTGAATTGCAAGAGTTCTCATGGATATGATGTTCCTGCAATGGTATGAGGTAGAGTTCCAGCATTTTGAACCAGGGACAATATATGTCCAAATCAGGGAAGCTTGGAGGAGATATGTTCTAATGACATTGTTGCTCTTGTCCATCTTGGTGTTAGAGATCATGGACCTGGGTGATGCTTTTGAATAGGCTTGGTGAGTTCCTGTAGTGCATCCTATTAGTACTGCCACACTGCTAATGGCAGAAGGATTAGATATTGAATTCGATGGCACATTGATCAAGCAGGTGGCATTATCCCAGATTATGTCAAGTTCCCTAGATGTTGTGGTTGCAGCCATCCAGGCAGGTGATGAATAGTCCATCACCCTACCTGAATTGAGCCACAAATGGTAGTGAGGGATCAGGAGGAGAGCCACTTATTCGAAAAAAACCTAGTCTCTCCCTTAGTTTGGTAGCTTATCATACACTATGATATTGATACAGCTGGTCCAGTTAAGCTTCGGGTTGATAATGACCCCCCAGAATGTTCATGTTGGGGCACTTGGAAATGGTGGTGCTATTGAAGGAAGTAGTTGGGCATTGCTTTATTGGAGATGCCCATTGCTTGGCACTTATAGGGAACAAATGATAGCTGCTGTTTGCCTAAATCTGTATATTGACTAGGTCCAGCTGTAGCCAGACAGGCTGCTGCATTATCAAAGGAGCTATGAATGAAGCCAAACAATGTAGAATTGTTAAACATCCTCACTCACTACATGACAAATAGAAAGTCATCAATAAAATGGCAGAAAATTGTTGGGCCAGGGGAAGTGATGATCAACCTCCAACACTCAGGTGTTTACTGATATTGTTCTGTTAAGCCAGAGCAAAGACCCCAATGACCATTACCTCAAAATCGCAAGTGTTACTATTTACAAAAGTGTATATCCCCAGCTCGATACTGTTGTCAGTTACAGGCTGGGGGGGAAAACAGACTTCAAAAGTTCCAGAATTATGCTGAAAAAATCCAGTGGAAGAAAATTGGTTGAAAAAGGAAAGTGCTTTCAACTGGATTTATTGTTTAATACATTCACAATTAGGACATGACAAGGACAGAAAACCAACAATTGAAATACATGAATTGCAGCTTTAGTTACACTGGTAACAATTATAGCAATTACTGTACACTGAACTGACTTAATTCAAACGACTACAGTTTTATTACAAAGCTCAGTTTAGTAATTAACCTGTACAGATATCAAATACTCCAGTCAAGAAGAACAATCACTGACAATTTCAGTCTGCAAAAATAAAGCAAATATTCCTATAAATAGGAAACATTTCATACAAATACATGTTTATTGCCAATATCACAGCATAATTTCAACATTAAGCAGAGTTACTTGCATAATATAAAGCTGTGATATTGTTTTTCCTCTTTAGTTCACTCACATTGTGTTACAATTTTAACATTTAAAAACGATGTCCACTTTATCTCATGTTGTTTCACTTGGCATGCAAGATCAACCACAACATCCAAGTCAAGCAAGGTTAGAGGGCAGGGGACCAACTAATTGGACCCTAGCTGCAGAGAGAAACAGACACATTGAGATATAAGGGAAAAGAGGAAGAAGGAGGTGATGGAGAGGAGGAAAAGGGGATGAGGAAAGTATTAGTCATAGGAAGAGAGGGGTGGAAGAATACGAAGACGGGAGAACCGGAGGTTCTGGAAGAGTAATTTCCCTGACCTTTGCTAGTCCACTTTCCCTTTAATGTGTAATGGGGTTGAGGTTGGGGGTGGTGAAAAAGGTGAGCAGGGCTGTGTTTCAGAGTAAGGTGGTTTGGAAGTGAAAGTTAAAATTAACATCCGGCCTCAGTATATCACTGGACAGGCGGCAAAGAATGGATGTGTAGGAGTGTGCATGATCTATCAATTTGCAGGCAGTGTATGACTATTCCCTATGATGCGGGAGGCTCAGCTTTGTCAATTAAATGGAAGCAGAGAGACTGACAGCTTAAGTATAAGTTATAGGATTACAAAGAACTATATTTTGCAGGGAGGAGATTTAAACTGAAGGATAAAAAACTAGATTAGAGTGGGCGAGGAAACCTTAGCCTTAATATTGAAATAAAACACTAAAATAAAAGCGAGAAAAAAAAGGTCACTGACCTGAAACGTTAACTCTGCTTCTCTCTCCACAGATGCTGCCAGACCTGCTGAGTATTTCCAGCATTTCTTGTTTTTATTGGCCTTAACATTGTCCGGAGAATGCCAAATGGGTGATTAATCATCACATTTGTTAAGAACTCAGATGATCCTCCCCTGCCTGAAGCCTATACCTTTAGAGTCAGCCATGGCTCAGCTGGTAGCATTCTCATCTGAATCAGAAGCTTGAGAATTCAAGTCCCACTCCAGAGACTGGAGCAAAAAAAAATATCGACTGCCTCTCCAGTGCAGTACTGAGGTAGTGCTGCATTGTCAGAGGTGCTGTCTTTTTGATGAGACATTAAATTACAGCCGCGCCTGCTATCTCAGGTGGGCATGGAACTTGTTGCCGGGGGAGGTGGTGGAAGCAGGTACCATAGAGATGTTTAAGAGGCATCTTGACAAATACATGAATAGGATGGGAATAGAGGGATACGGACCCCAGAAGTGCAGAAGGTTTTAGTTTAGGCAGGCATCAAGATCGGCGCAGGCTTGGAGGGACGAATGGCCTGTTCCTGTGCTGCACTGTTCTTTGTTTGTAAAAGGTCCTAAGACACTGATGATGAGCAGGGGAGTTATCCTCAATGTCCTGACCAATATTTATCCCTCAATCAGCATTACTAAAAACAGATGGCTTGGTCATTATCACATTGTCCTCAGCCAGCTCCCACAAACAGCCAATGAGGCTGCTGTGTTTCCCACATTCCAGCAGTGACTACTCTATAAAAGTACTTCATTTGGCTATAAAAAGCACTTTGACAGATCCTGAGGTCATGATAGGTGCTATATAAATACAAGTCTTTTATTTGTTAAAAACAAAACCTCAGTTAAAAATTAAAACCACAAATTTGCAGGCCAGAACCTTGTTAAAATCACCAGAAGCAGAGTGAAGACATGCCTAGACCACGTTTTCATTGGTACTTGAAAAGTGTCCTATGGTACTTGAATAATTGGTACCGTCAACAACTGAACAAAGGCTGACACTGATTTGACAAAAAGTAGGAAGCCACTAGACCGAACCTTAGGACCCAAAATCAATGGTCACAATTTTTGAACGGTGTAATTTTTTTCAAAGAATATTAAAATTATTTAATACAAATAGCTGATCTGTTTCTGAAAGTCATAACTCTAGTCTAGTGAAAAGGATCTAGACGCAGTCTGACTACTGGTTGGAATCATTTTGGTTTTCTTATCAAAGGATCATTTATTTCAGTGTTTTCGTCATGCATATCTTCTGTTCTCCAACTAACTCGTGGAATTTCCACAAATCCTTGCCGGTTTCTCCCACTTTGATAAGAGTGAGGGTCCTGTTGATCTTGAGTACCAAATCTTGACCTTGGCATCAGTGCTCGTCTTCTTCCACTATCAGTTCCGCTGCCTATTACATCGTCACCATGACCAGCAGAATTAGGCCTTTGACTCCCATCGTTCTGCCTTTGAACTTCATTCCTCCACTCCATTCTGCATGGGTCCTGGTGACAAGAAGATGGACCTGTTCTGGATTGCGAAAGATTCTCTAACTGCAAGGATTCTGTTTCTAAATTGCTGTCTTCTCCCACTGAAGAACAAGAGCATAATATAAATTGTAACAGAATCATTTATGAGAATTCATTCTTACAACATTAGAATAGAGTGGCAATTTAGACTGAGTATACTTTGCAAACTAATTCTATTTGGACAGTGTATACAATAATACAGTAATAACTGCAACATGATCAGTGTTGCCCATTATTGGACATCAGAGCTGTCCAGCAACCTTTAGAATGCGCACGCAGTATAGCGCGTAAATCCAGAGGTTGCGATGGGCCAACCAATGCTATATCAAGGGTTTGCTACTTCTCTCACTGAACATTAGATTTAAACTGTGAACTTGGCTAATTGCACACTAATTCTGAATTATTCCCACCTTAAATGGATGTTGCCTTTATGGATTTTAAGAAAGCGTTTGATAAAGTATCACATAAATGGCTGGTATGGGATAGAAAGTCAGTGTCTGCTTCAATAAAAAAATTGGTTTAAGGACATAAAACGAGTCATGGTAAATGGTTGCTTTTCAGACTGGAGGTTGGGTAGACAGTGGTGTGCCCCAAGGTTCAGTGCTAGGACCACTGCTTTTTTTTTTGAATTATTCCAAAACTCAAAAAGTCATCTATGTAAAAAGGGTAAAATTTCAAAATTTGCTGATAGCACCTAACCTGGAGGTGTGGCAGGCCATGAGAATGATACCAATCAACTGCAACAGGACAGATGGCAGATGGAATTAAAAGAGAAGTACATTTTGGCAAAAGGGATAGGGAAAGACAATATTAACTTAATGGCACAGTTCTAAAGAGTGCACAGGGACAGAAGGGCCTGGGGATTCATGTGCATTGATCTTTGAAAGTGGCAGGACATAATGAGAGAGTAGTTAACAAAGCAGATTGGATCTTAGGCTTCATAAATAGAGATATTAAATACAAAAGTAAGGAAGTTATGCTCAACCTTTATAAAGCTCTGCTTAGGCCACAGTTATAAAATTGTGTCAAGTTCTGGTCACTACACTTTAGGAAGGATGTGAGGGTCCTTGAGAGGATGCCAAGGAGATTTACCAGATTGAATCCAGAGATAAGGGATTTTAGCTACAAGTTTAGGTTAGAAAAGCTGGGTTGTTCTCCTTGGAACAAAGGAGATTGAGGGGAGATCTGATAGAGGTGTACAAGATTATGACCAGTTTAGATAAGGTAGACAAAGAGAAGCTGTTTCCATTAGCTGATGGTACAAGGACTATGGGACACAGATTAAAAGGTTTTGGATAAGAGATGCAGGGCAGATGTGAGGAAGAACTTTTTTTCTTTTTTTTTAACGCAGTGAGTGGTAATGAGCTGGAGCTCGCTGCCGATAAGAGTGGTGGTAGCAGAGATGATGAATGATTTCAAAAATTGGATGCACACTTGAGGGAAATAAACTTGCAGGACCACAGGGATAGAATAGGAGTATGGAACTGATTGGAATGCTCTACAGAAAGCCGGCATGGACTTGAGGGGTCAAATGGCCTCCTTCTGTGCCATCATGACTCTGACTAAAAATTTTAGGCCCAGGAGTTAAGAGACCTCCGCTCAATTCATGAATACTTCATGAGTATCTTTTAAATGTTAGAGTAATAAAAAATTATATGAATCCATTTTAACTTTTTTAATGTTTTGAGATGATTTCAGATTTTTTCATTTGTTTAAAAAATTATTTACATTAAAACAGATAAATCTTGCTAAAAAAATAAAAATCTGACTTTGAGGACAAGTCATTCTAAAATGTTTCAATGTATATCACTTTTTAAAATGTATGAAAATGGTCCTGATCAAATTGCTGCAATTTTAAAAAATATTTAAATTTTTAATTTTGTAAAATAAATTAGGTCAAGTAAATTTGATTTTAATAGTTTGTTCCGATGCCTTTTCACTGAGGCAAACTGGTTTACACAGTTTTTGTGGTGCAGTGACTAGAAGCCATGTCTACAATTGTCTCCCATTTCTGCCCACGTTTCTGAGTGCTGCTGGGCCTCACTGAAGCTGCTGCCAGGAGGGAATCCTCTCTCCTTCCAGCTGAAATTATTGCCATGGCTGTCGCGGTGGATTGACGTGTAGATTGGTTCAATGTCAGCAGCGAGTGCCATCACTGCCCCGCTAACCGCGGAATCTTGCCCAATATTTTCAAGTCAATAGAAGCATGTTAATAGATTGGATAAAGATTATTTTTCCATTAACTTAGAAGTTTCACAGTTCTGTCCCCTCTCCCTATAACCTCACTTTGTTGAAGAAAGAAAGACTCATTCTGTCCAAAGACCTCGAAACTGAAAGCCCTCATTTCCCTCAGCATTATTTTCCTCCTTCAAACCGCAGCAGCGTGAAATCCAGGTTTAGTTTTGATTAATAACTATTTGATTCACTTCAGGAAACCCATTTCCACATATTAATTGTTATAACATCTGGGGCAAGGGGATGGAAATCAGAATGGGCCAGATTACACCACAACCCTGCCCCTTTGCCTACCTGAAGTTTTTGGTCCTTTTGGGGGCACTGCTGACAAATGCAGGAATTACATCATTAAACAGTTTCCACATCAGTGCCCTTAACAATGCTGGGTACAAGAGACACATATTGCTTGCAGATATCATTTCAAAGAACAGATTTTCCCCATTGCAATCAATCACAGAGTGACCCCTTAACTTCTAATGACAAGTATCTCCACATTGTCACTGCTCTATAGATGTTATTTTTACTGTTTAATAGAGAAACTATGAGGCTAAAAATAGCTTGTTGCAGTACAGCACATATTACCTGTGAAAGCAGTGTTCCTTTTCGGAAACCTAGAATGAATTTTGGCAATTTGAGGCTGTGAAAATGGACGATTCTTTACAGCACCAGACTGTGGAAAAAGAGCGAGCAGGAGAGATCTGTTTAATAATGATCACAACCAGCCTCATAGAAGCTGTTCACACTTGCCAAACAATTTGTTTTTGTAAAAGGACTAAAGTATCAAGCTACAGAGTTAGTGCTTTTTGTTTTTTAAAAAAAAATGAAATTTGGTGTATTGGGAACAAGAAGAAAGGTCAAGACCATTATTTTCCCCTTTCACTCATCTTCAATTCTACCTGCTTGCAGGGGAGGGTGGACTACTTTAAATTTAATTTCTACCGTTTAAGTTTCAAGTTAAACCCTTAAGCTAAAACTTTAGTAGCTTGAATGTAGAAGGGACTACCCCATGCCCAGGTTAAAGAAAAAATATCTTCCTTGTACAAATTGAGAGTCTGAGTCAGATGATTGATGGTAATTTTAAGTGATCAAGAGCTGTTTGCAATGTTACCTCCTACACACTTCCTACTATTTCCCCTACTATTGTCATTAGCACTCAGATAAAATTGCTCATTATAGTCGAGTACACTTTTCCTGTTCCAAACAGTAAAAATATATAAAATACATCCAAAATCCATACAGTGCTTACTTAGTTAAACCACTCAATATTTGGATTCCCAGTTATAAAAATTCAAACCTCATCAGTACTTAAGTATCGTGCAGTGTATGAATAGTACCAAATTGATTATACTGAAATGTCTAGGTTTCACCATTAGTTCACATTTTACATGTAGTGCCAGGTGGGTGTTCAAAGCTGTGGCAATTTCAGGGAATTACCTGCCGGGCTCTTGTTGTCTTCCGCATACTTTCCCGTAAACTCCCATGTCGTCGTATTAGGATTTCTTTGACCTGATTCTCATTGGCCTCTCTTGGCAGACTGTGTCTGTTGTATGATGGTGTCTGTAATTAAATAATTTCATGGTACATGAATTCAAATATCCAATGCCAATATTGGAAACGTTGGATTGTCTCAATGTTATAAGTACAGGGAGGAGCTGATGGTATACTAAGCATCTTGCTCAACACATACTGCATGCTTTCAGCAGTATTGCAATCTTGCCATCAGATGGACTAACAAGCTTAAGCCAAGGAACAAAGGAGGAAGTATTAGGGTAGTCATTCCTCTCCTTACTCCTCCGCAGATCTTTCTGCTTTCAGTTATTTTTCCTCCAAGCTCAATGCACCACTCACATTCCATTATATCTAGCTTGAATCTGAGCCATGCTGCCATCAGCCAGGCCCTGCTGTCACGGGCAAGATTTTGAACGCTGTTTAAGTAATGTGTTTTGATTTTGAAGATTCCCAGCATGCCCTTACAAAGTAGTTTGAACTGCTGGTTTCATTTATTTGCAAGATCAAAAGTGTTTTGTTCTTTTGGTTTAAATAGCCTTATGAATAAAAAAAAGGCTGTTCTGTTTCACAGATTTTCGTGCAATTATGCTATGCCCATTCATTATTATCTGGGTACATTTTTTGGACATCTGGGCTGGAATTTTACGCCGTCCCAGCGGGTCGGATGGTGGCGTGGGGGCGGCCTATCTGCCCTGATCCCGCATCCGACCAACTTTATGGAGGTCCGGCAGGGGGAGGGGTGGGGGGGGGGGGGTAGGGGGAGTGGTGGGAAACCAAGGCCGATCAAGACCCATAAGTGGCCACCCGTGGTAAGCGGGTGTGCGGGGATGTGAAAGGCCGCCCAGCTATAACTGCCGGACTTTCCGCATACTGTGGGGGGGGAGGGGCGTAGCAGTCGGGCATAGGGTGCCCGATTGAGGGCCGCCCCCTCCTCCCAACCCCGGGATCCAAGACGCCCCCCCCCCGAAACGACCACCATGGCCCCACTAGGGCACGACCGATTTCCCTGGTGAGGCAACCCAAACTTACCTTCAGTCCCGGCTCCTTGGTATCCTCCTTGGTCGGCTGGGCTGCAGTCCCAGCAGTGGCCACCGTTCCCGGTGGCACTGCTGAGACTAAGAGCTGCCGGCCCACTGATTGGCTGGCAGCTCACTGAGGTGGGACCGCCTCCCTCAAGTGGGTGGAAGTCCCGCCTCAGGCCAATTAAAGCCTGGGGACCTGTAAAATACAGGACGGATCCCCAGGCTGGGCGGAAGCGGGTTCGCCACCGGCATTTATGTCGGAGTCTGGCTCCCGTCCACCCACTGTAAAATTCCGGCCCTGTGCTCGTGAATTGCATATTAAGTTTGCCTGAAAATCTCTATAATAAAACAGTTGTATTGGGTTTAATAGCCAAGAGGTTAGAAGCTGAGAAATACAATACTGGAGTCTGTAAAAGTGCTGACTTGAATTGGAGAAGTCTCAGGGGAGGGGTGAGGGAGGACAAGCTTTGCTTGAAGGATGCAATGTGCTGAAATAAAACAAACATTCTGTGAAAAGATAGAGAATTAATTTTGCAATACCAGAAAGTAGAACTTTATTTGGACATAAATAGTCTCTTACGTTGCATCCAAAGACATTCTTAAAAAACTATTACAGATCCTCCTGCATCTTCTGGCATTTACTGATTTTGTGTTTCCTATTACTATTCAATCATAAAGTTATTTAGTTCTTTTAATTGTTTTAATTAGTTGTTTCAGTTTGTAAACCACCAGTCTGTGTGGAAATGCCATTTAGGATTTACTGCAATAACTCACCAAGCTTGCTTGGACTGTCAGCACTCCTAGTCCAAAGCACGATCATAGGAAGCACACCACCTCCAAGTCCCATACTACCCTGATTTGGACATATTGTTCCTTCATTAATAATAGGCCAAATCCTAGAATTCCTTACCTAACACTATTATGAAAATACCACCAGCACAAGGTGTGCAGCAATTCAAGACAAAAGGCCCACCACCACCACTGCTTAGGGCAACTAAGAATAGGCAATAAAGGCAGCAATACCAGTGCCACCCACATCTACTGAAAATTTGGTAGTATGGTGCACGACTGTGTAAAATCCAGTAAGCAAGATCATGGGAACAAGTAAAATAATTGTTACTACATTGGGTATACGCTTGAGACAGCATATAGAAAGAGCTCATCTTCCAGTATGTAGGACAATGTTCACTCATGGGCCATCCTAGACTGGGTATTGTGTAATGAGAGAGGAATAATTGACAATCTAGTGGTGCAAGACCCCTTGGGGATGAGCGACCATAATATGATAGAATTCTTCATCAAGGTGGAGAGTGACGTAGTTGATTCTGAGACTAGGGTCCTGAATCTCAGTAAAGGAAACTACAAAGGTATGAGGCGCAAGTTGGCTATGATGGATTGGGAAACGTTACTTAAAGGGATGACAGTGGATAGGCAATGGCAAACATTTAAAGAGCGCATGGACGAACTGCAACAATTGCTTATCCCTGTCTGGCGCAAAAGTAAAATGGGAAAGGTCGCCAAACCATGGCTTACAAGGGAAATTAGAGATAGCATCAAATCCAAGGAAGAGGCATATAAGTTTTCCTGAAAAAACAACAGACCTGAGGATTGGGAGCAGTTTAGAATTCAGCAAAGGAGAACCAAGGGATTGATTAAAAAGGGGAAAATAGAGTACGAGAGCAAGCTTGCAGGGAGCATAAAAACAAACTGTAAAATTTTCTATAGGTATGTGAAGAGAAAAAGATTGGTGAAGACAAATGTAGGTCCCTTACAGTCAGAAACAGGGGAATTTATTATGGGGAACAAAGAAATGGCTGACCAACTAAATGCATACTTTGTTTCGGTCTTCACAAAGGAGGACACAAATATCGTACCAGAAATGTTGGGAAATCAGTATTAGTAGAGAAATGGTGCTGGGGAAATTGATGGGATTGAAGGCCGATAAATCCCCAGGGCCTGATGGTATGCATCCCAGAATACTTAAGGAAGTGGCCCTGGAAATAGTGGATGCATTGGTGGTCATCTTCCAAGATTTTATACACTCTGGAACAGTTCCTACAGATTGGAGGGTAGCTAATGTAACCCCACTATTTAAAAAGGGAGGTAGAGAGAAAGCAGGGAATTATAGACCAGTCAGCCTGACGTCAGTAGTGGGGAAAATTCTAGAGTCCATTATCAAAGATTTTATAGCAGAGCACTTGGAGAACAGTGGTAGAATTGGGCAGAGTCAGCATGGATTTACGAAAGGGAAATCATGCTGGACAAATCTACTAGAATTCTTCAAGGATGTAACTGGTACAGTTGATGAGGGGGAGCCAGTGGATGTGGTTTATTTGGACTTTCAGAAGGCTTTTGACAAAGTCCCACATAAGAGATTAGAATATAAAATTAAAGCGCATGGGATTAGGAATAGTGTATTGCGATGGATAGAAAATTGGTTGGCAGACAGGAAACAAAGAGTAGGGATAAATGGGTCTTTTTCCAAATGGCAGGCAGTGACTAGTGAGGTACCGCAGGGATCGGTGCTAGGACCCCAGCTAGTCACAATATATATTAATGATTTAGATGAGGGAACTAAATGTAATATCTCCAAATTTGCAGATGACACAAAACTGGGTGGGAGGGTGAGTTGTGAGGAGGATGCAGAGAGGCTTCAGGGTGATTTGGATAAGTTGAGTGAGTGGGCTAATGCATGGCAGATGCAGTATAATGTGGATAAATGTGAGGTTATCCACTTTGGTAGCAAAAACAGGAAGGCAGATTATCTGAACGGCTATAAACTGAGAGAGCGGAATATGCAGCAAGAATTGGGTGTTCTCGTACACCAGTCGCTGAAGTAAGCATGCAGGTGCAACAGGCAGTAAAAAAGGCAAATGGTATGTTGGCCTTCATAGCGAGAGGATTAGAGTACAGGAGCAGGGATGTCCTGCTGCAATTATACAGGGCCTTGGTGAGGCCACACCTGGAATAGTGTGTGCAGTTCTGTCTCCTTATCTGAGGAAGGATGTTCTTGCTATAGAGGGAGTGCAACGAAGGTTTACCAGACTGATTCCTGGGATGGCGGGACTGACGTATGAGGAGAGATCGAGTCGGTTAGGATTATATTCGCTGGAGTTCTGAAGAGTGAGGAGGGATCTCATAGAAACCTATAAAATTCTAATAGGACTTGACAGGGTAGATGCAGGAAGGATGTTCCCAATGGTGGGGGAGTCCAGAACCAGGGGTCATAGTCTCAGGATACAGGGTAAACCTTTCAGGACTGAGATGAGGAGAAATTTCTTCACCCAGAGAGTGGTGAGCCTGTGGAATTCACTACCACAGAAAGCAATTGAGGCCAAAACATTGTATGTTTCCAAGAAGGAGTTAGATATAGCTCTTGGGTCTAAAGGGATCAAAGGGTATGGGGCGAAAGCGGGAACAGGTTACTGAGTTGGATGATCAGCCATGATCATAATGAATGGCGGAGCAGGCTCGAGGGGCTGAATGACCTACTCCTGCTCCTATTTTCTATGTTTCTATGAAGCACTGTTAGACAATTGAGAGGGAGAATAGTTACAAAACCCTCATTTTAACAACCCTCTCAGTTAAAAAGGAAATTCTGCCAGCAACCATGTAATAATAGATCAGTAGGAGAGCGAAAGATTTATTGTTTGGTGATGGATCTGAATTACAAGTTTTATATAATGTTAATTTGCCAAAGTAGTTTGTTAATCTTACCCTCTCTCTAATCCGATATAAATTTTTAACTAAGATTTCTTTGATGTTCTTCAGTTCATCAGGGGAGAGACTCTTGATTTCTTTAGGTTTCTTACTTCTGTAAATTTAAATAAAGCAGTATATCAAGATCAAACAAAAAAACCTTGCATTTATATAGCACTTTTAATGTAATAAAACATTCAAGGGGGATTATGCAACAAGATTTGACACTGAGCCGCATAAGGAGACATTAGACCAGATGACCAATAGCTTGGTTAAAGAGATAAGTTTTAAGGAGCATCATGAAGGAGGAAAGAGAAGAGAGAGAGAATTCCAGGGCTTAAGGCCTTGGCACCTGATGGCAAAGCTGTCAATGGTGGAATGATTAAAATCGGGAATGCTCAAGAAGCCAGAATTGGTGGAGCACAGAGATATAGAGGGGAATGTAGGACTGAAGGAGACAGGGAGGGGCAAGAACATGGAAGGATTTGAAAACAAGGATAAACATTTTAAAATTGTGGCTTTGCTTGACCAGAGCCAAATGTAAATTAGCGAGCACAGGAGAGATGAGCGAGTGGGACTTGGTGAGAGTTAGGACACAGTCAACAGAGTTACAAATGACCTCAATTTTGCAGATGGTATAACATGGGAGGCCAGTTGGAATAATCAAGTCTAGAGGCAAGTCAGCAGCAGATAAACTGAGGCAAGGTTGAAATAGCATGGCACAGCTGTGTGATAGGGAGCTCATCTCAGATAAAATATAACAGCAAGGTTCAGAATAGTGTTATTCAGCTGCAGACATTTTCCAGGGAGAGGAATGGAGTCAAAAACCAGGAGGGTTGACCTGCTAAAAAAAAAGTTACAGCTCTCAAAGCCTCACCCAAATGCAATTAATATGAAAGCAAAATACTGCAGATGCTGGAAATTTGAAATAAAAACAAAAAATGCTGGAAATACTCAGCAGGTCTGGCAGCATCTGTGGAGAGAAAACTCTGATGAAAGGTCACTGACCCGAAACTGTCTCTCCACAGATGCTGCCAGACCTGCTGAGTATTTCCAGCATTTTCTGTTTTTAACCTAAATACAAGTGTTGCTCACCAATTTACCAACTAATCCAAAACCAAAGACAGAATAATTGAAAGGTAAAACTCAAAAGGTTTGGTGTATGAGGGGGGAGTAAGACAAAGCTCATGGAGGTTGAGGGCACCAAGAGGTTTGGAGAGGGAGGTAAGGGAGGAAACCAGAATACAGAAGAAACTGAAAAGAAGTGGAATCATTTTGAACGTGTTGTTGCTCAGACCTGCAGGGATTGGAAATCCTGGAAAGAGGAAGAAAGAAGGGAGTGCTTAAGGTTAGAGAGAGAAGAGATAGTCTCTTTTCATTTATTATTTTCCCAAATAAAAGCAAAATGTAAGCAAGGGGTGCGTATGAAGGCAAGAATGAATGTGATCAGCGTGGAGATTCCATTGCAAAGTTAGGTGAATGTAATGAAAGACAGATTCAGAAATTGAGGACTATAATCTTTTCTGCCCTGAAGACACAAAAAATTCCTAGCATTCAAACTCAAACCTGATAAACCCAATGGTATTTATCGGAAATCTGTTTTAAAGCAATGTACTGCTTGTAAGTTGCTTTCTCCAGTGTCAGTGCTCTGCAAGTATAGTGGATAAATGCAGCTTGAGGCTTAACCACTTCAAATGCAAACACAAAAGACAATGCCCATTTCTAACTTTATCAATTTTGCTTTCAATTTCCACCCTTCTCTCACTTTTACATGGTCCATCTCTGACACTTCCCTTCCCTTCCTCGACTTCTCTGTCTCCATCTCTGGGGATAGGTTGTCTACTAATATCCATTATAAGCCCACCGACTCCCACAGCTACCTCGACTACACTTCTTCACACCCTACCTCCTGTAAGGACTCCATTCCATTCTCCCAGTTTCTCCGTCTCCGACGCATCTGCTCTGATGATGCTACCTTCCATGATGGTGCTTCTGATATGACCTCCTTTTTCCTCAACCGAGGATTTCCCTCCACTGTGGTTGACAGGGCCCTCAACCGTGTCCGGCCCATTCCCCGCACCTCTAACCTCACCCCTTCCCCTCCCTCCCAGAACCGTGACAGGGTTCCCCTTGTCCTCACTTTCCACCCCATCAGCCTCCATATCCAAAGGATCATCCTCCGCCATTTCCGCCACCTCCAGCGTGATGCCACTACCAAACGCATCTTCCTCTCCCTTCCCCTGTCAGCATTCCGAAGGGATCGTTCTCTCTGCGACACCCTGGTCCACTCCTCCATTACCCCCACTGCCTCGTCCCCGTCTCATGGCACCTTCCCCTGCAATCGCAGGAAGTGTAATACCTGCCCATTTACCTCCTCTCTCCTCACTATCCCAGGCCCCAAACACTCCTTTCAGGAGAAGCAGCTTGTACTTCTTTCAATGTAGTATACTGTATTCGCTGCTCACAATGTGGTCTCCTCGACATTGGGGAGCTCAAGCGCAGACTGGGTGACCGCTTTGCGGAACATCTCCGCTCAGTCCGCAAGCAGGACCCAGAGCTTCCGGTTGCTTGCCATTTCAACACTCCCCCCTGCTCTCATGCTCACATCTCTTGTCTTGGGATTGTTGCAGTGTTCCAGTGAACATCACTGCAAGCTCGAGGAACAGCATCTCATCTACCGATTAGGCACACTACAGCCTGCCGGACTGAACGTTGAGTTCAATAATTTCAGAGCATGACAGCCCCCCATTTTACTTTCATTTTTAGTTATTTTTTCTTTTTTCATTTTTTACACTCCTTTTTTTTTGCATTTATTTCATTTCATCTTAGTTTGTTCAGTTTGCTTACCTACTGTTTTTTTTTCAGGTTTGCACTTGCTGTTGTTCAATATTCAGTGTCTTAACACCTAATCTGTACTAATGCTTTGTCTTTCAACACACCATTAACATATTGTTTGCCTTTGCTCCATGACCTTTTGGTCAGCTATGTGGCCTTGTCCAATCGACACCTTCTCCTTTGTTATCTCTTGCCCCACCCCCACCTCACTTGCTTATAACCTGTGACTTTTCTAATATTTGTCAGTTCCGAAGAAGGGTCACTGACCCGAAATGTTAACTCTGCTTCTCTTTTCACAGATGCTGCCAGACCTGCTGAGTGGTTCCAGCATTTCTTGTTTTTATGCCCATTTCTAATTCCTGTTCTGAACTGCTAATTTAGAATTTTTGACACAACATATTAACTAACAATGTGTGTGTGGCATGAAAGAAATTATTTTACTTACAGCAGGGAAGCAGATGACGACACCTTACTGAGTTCTCCAGATTCAGCCATTTCAATTGCCTGTTTCAATTCCAGCTTCTTATAAAGAGCAACAATACTGGACTTCGGCTCTTTATCCCTGATCAAAAGCTTTGACAAATACTTGCGATTAAACGTTTTGGCCCTAAAAGTAAAGCCGGAGATCAAATTGTTTTAGTGCACATATGCTGAAGTATAATGAACTGCAGTATTTCCTAGAATAAACCAGTTGGATATATTTTATAATAGATCAAGGTCCAAGGAACTTCTCATCCTTTTACTTCATGTTACCTCAGAACTGCCCTTTTCACTTAAAGTCTTTTGTAGAATGAATTTGTAACACACCAACAACGCAGAGTGATGTAGTGTATTCAGAGCAGAATGTTCCGGGACAAAAATATTCTGACCATCACACTGTGCTTTTCAAATAACCATATAAATGTTGAATCATTGGCTTCTCCAGCACAACTCTATTTTACAGCAGGTGGTATAAAATAGATTGAAGACGACTTCATACTTTATTACAAACATACAAATTAGGCGCAGGAGTAGGCCACTCGGCCCCTTGAGCCTGCTCCGCCCTTCAACAAGAATATGGCTGATCTGATTCTAACCTTAACTCCACATTCCTGCCTACCCCCAATAACCTTTCATTCCCTTGATAATCAAGAATCTATCTAGCTGTGCCTTAAAAATATTCAAAGGCTCTGCTTCCATTGCCTTTTGAGGAAGAGAGTTCCAAAAATTCACAAACCTTAGTGAAAAAAAATTCTCCTCATCTCGGTCTTAAATGGGTGCCCCTTATTTTTAAACTGTGACCCCTAGTTCTAGATTCTCCCACAAGGGGAAACATCCTTTCCACATCCACCGTGTCAAGACCACGCAGAATCTTGTATGTTTCAATCAAGTTGCCTCTTACTCTTCTGAACTCCAACAGATACAAGCCTAGCCTGCCCAATCTTTCATCATAAGACAACCTGCCTATTTCAGGTATCAGTCTAGAAAACCTTCTCTGAACTGCTTCCAATGCATTTATATCCTCCCTTAAATAAGAAGGCCAATACTGTACACAGTACTCCCGATGTGGTCTGTCCAATGCCCTGTATAACTGAAGCATAACCTCCCTACTTTTGTATTCAATGCCTCTCGCGATAAACAATAACATTCTATTAGCTTTCCTAATTACTTGCTAAACCTGCACACTAACCTTCTGTGATTCATGCACTAGGACACCCAGGTCCCTCTGTATCTCAGAGCTCTGCAATCTCTGGGGGGAAATGGCCTCCCAGGGGAAAGCAGTAACAGCCAAGTTTGTGGCACCATGGATGGCTCTACTGCACAGCAGGGGAGGAAAAGGAGTGGAAGAACGATAGTGATAGGGGATTCTATCGTAAGCGGTACAGATAGGCATTTCTGTGGCCACGAACATGACTCCAGGATGGTATGTTGCCTCCCTGGTGCTAGGGTCAAGGATGTCACGGAGCGGCTGCAGGACATTCTGAAGGGGGAAGGTGAACAGTCAGAGGTCATGGTACACATTGGTACCAATGACATAGGTAAAATGAGGGATGAGGTCCTGAAACAAGAATTTAGGGAGCTAGGTAGCAGATTAAAAAGCAGGACCTCAAAGGTTGTAATCTCTGGATTATTCCTGGTGCCACGTGCTAGTGAGTATAGGAATAGGAGGATAGAGCAGATGAATGCGTGGCTGAAGATATGGTGCAGGAGGGAGGGCTTTAGTTTCCTGGATCACTGGGTCTGTTTCTGGCAAAGGTGGGACCTGTATAAGCTGGATGGGTTGCACCTGAACCGGAACTGGACCAACATCCTTGCTGGGAGGTTTGCTAGTGCTGTTGGGGGAGGGTTTAAACTAATTTGGCAGGGGAATGGGATACAGAGTGGAGGTACAGTAGGAGGTGATGCACAGTCAAATATAGAAGAGAAACTGAGTCAATCTGGAAGGCAAAGCAAATATAGACCTGTTAAGGCACGTGAAAAATACAAGGCTGGATTGCATCTATTTTAATGCAGGGAGTCTTATTAGTAAAACAGATGAATTGAGGGTGTTGATTAGCACATGGGATTATGATATTGTTGCTATCACAGAGACATGGTTGAGGGAGGGGCAGGACTGGCAGCTCAATATTCCAGGGTATAGAATCTTCAGGCATGACAGGGGAGGGGGTAAAACAGGAGGTGGCATTGCACTGTTGATCAAGGAGTTAATTACTGCAGTAAGGAGGGATGATATCTTAGAAGGTTCTTCAAATGAGGCCATATGGGTAGAACTTAAAAACAAAAAGAGGGCAATCACTTGGCTGGGAGTGTACTTTAGGCCTCCAAACAGTCAGGGAGAGATAGAGGAGCAGATATGTAGGCAAATCTCAGAGAGGTGTAAAAATAATAGGGTAATAATAGTAGGGGATTTCAACTTACCTAATATCAACTGGGATAGTCTTAGTGTAAAAGACTTAAAGCGGGTAGAATTCTTAAAATGCATAGAGAGCTTTTTGAGCCAATATTTTATTCTTTATTTATTTATTTTTATTTAGAGATACAACACTGAAGCAGGCCCTTCGGCCCACCGAGTCTGTGCCGACCAACAACCGCCCATTTATACTAACCCTACAGTAATCCCATATTCCCTATCACCTCCCTACACTAGGGGCAATTTACAATGGCCAATTTACCTATCACCTGCAAGTCTTTTGGATGTGGGAGGAAACCGGAGCACCGGGCGAAAACCCACGCTGACACAAGGAGAACTTGCAAACTCCGCACAGGCAGTACCCAGAATCAAACCCGGGTCCCTGGAGCTGTGAGGCTGCGGTGCTAACCACTGCGCCGCCCGTAATATGTAGAAAGTCCTACAAGAGAAGGGGCAGTACTGGACCTAATCCTCGGGAATGAAGCTGGACAAGTGGTAGAAGTGTCAGTGGGGGTGCATTTCGGGGATAGTGACCATAACTCTGTAGGATCTAAGGTAGTTATGGAAAAGGACAAAGACAGGCCAGAAATAAAGGTACTGAATTGGGGGAAGGCTGATTTCAATATGATAAAACAGGATCTGGCCAAAGTGGACTGGGAGCAGCTACTTGGAGGAAAGTCTATATTAGACCAGTGGGAGTCAAAGAGGAAATAGTGAGGGTTCAGAGCCAACATGTACCCGTTAAAGTTAAGGGTAGGACCAACAAGTCCAGGGAACCCTGGATGACAAGGGATATAGAGGATTGGATCAGGAAATAAAAGGAGGCTTATGGCAGATTCGGAGTGCTGTAAACACCAGAAGGGGGTACTAAAAAAGTAAATCGGAGACCGAAGAGGGGACATGAAAAAACACTGGCGGGCAAGATAAAGGAAAATCCCAAGACGTTTTATAAGTATATCAAGGGCAAGAGGATAACCTGGGAAAGAGTGGGGCCCATTAAGGACCAAAATGGCAATGTGTGTGTGGAGCCGGAGGACATAGGTGGTTTTAAATGATTACTTTGCATCTGTGTTCACCATGGAGAAGGACGATGTAGGTGTAGAGATCAGGGAGGGGATTGTGATATACTTGAACATATTAGCATTATGAGCGGCATGGACAGAAGTCAGAAGCTTTATCCCAGGGTGGAAGAGTCAGTTACTAGGGGACGTAGGTTTAAGGTGCGAGGGGCAAAGTTTAGAGGGGATGTGCAAGGCACGTTTTTTTTTTTTTTTTTTATACACAGAGGGTGGTGAGTGCCTGGAACTTGCTGCCAGGGGAGGTGGTGGAAGCAGATACGATAGCGACGTTTAAGAGACATCTTGATAAATATATGAATAGGAAGGGGATAGAGGGATATGGGCCCCGGAAGTGCAGAAGGTGTTAGTTTCGGCAGGCATCAAGATCGGCGCAGGCTTGGAGGGCCGAATGGCCTGTTCCTGTGCTGTACTGTTCTTTGAAAGGGAGGAAGCATTAGCTGTTTTAGTGCGCTTAAAAGTGGGTAAATCCCCAGGCCCAGAGATGTATCCCAGGCTGTTATGTGAGGCAAGGAAGGAGATAGCAGGGGCTTTGACACAAATTTTCAAATCCTGTCGGGCCACAGGAGAGGTACCAGAGGACTGGAGGACTGCTAATGTGGTGCCATTATTCAAGAAGGGTATCAGGCATAAACCAGTTAATTACAGGCCAGTGAGTCTAACATCAGTGGTTGGGAAAATATTGGAAAAAAATTCTGAGGGACAGGATTATTCTCCACTTGGAGAGGCAGGGATTAATCAGGGATAGTCAGCATGGCTTTGTCAGGAGGATATTGTGTCTAACTAAATTGATTGAATTTTTCGAGGAGGTGACTAGATGTGTAGATGAGGGCAAAGCAGTTGATGTAGTCCACATGGACTTCACTAAGACTTTTGATAAGGTACCACATGTGAGATTGGTTAAGGAGGTAAGAGCCCAGGGGATCCAGGGCAATTTGGCAAAGTGGATCCAAAATTGGTTTACTGGCAGGAGAGCAGAGGGTGATAGTCGAGGGTTGTTTTTGTGAGTGGAAGCCTGTGGCCAGTGGTGTACCCCAGGGATTGGTGCTGGGACCCTTTCTGTTTGTAGTGTACATTAATGATTTAGACGTGAATATAGGAGGCATGATCAGTAAGTTCGCAGATGACACGAAAATTGGTGGTGACGAAAATAGTGAGGAGGAAAGCCTTAGATCACAGGACGATATAGATGGGCTGGTAAGATGGGTAGAGCAGTGGCAAATGGAATTTAATCCTGAGAAGTGTGAGGTGATGCATTTTGGGAGGACTAACAAGGCAAGGGAATATACAATGGATGGTAGGACCCTAGGGAGTACAGACGGTCACAGGGACCTTGGTGTACTTGTCCATAGATCACTGAAGGCAACAGCACAGGTGGTTAGGAAGGCATACAGGATACTTGCCTTTATCAGTCGAGGCACAGAATATAAGAGCAGGGAGGTTATGATGGAGCTTTATAAAATGCTAGTTAGGCCACAGCTGTAGTACTGTGTACAGTTCTGAGCACCACACTATAGGAAGGATGTGACTGCACTGGAGAGGGTGCAGAGGAGATTCATCAGGATGTTGCCTGGGCTGGAGCATTTCAGCGATGAAGAGAGACTGAAAAGGCTAGGGTTGTTTTCCTTAGAGCAGAGAAGGCCGAGGGGTGACATGACTGAGGTATACAAAATTATGAGGGGCATTGATAGGTTAGATTGGAAGAAACTTTTTCTCTTAGCGGAGGGGTCCATAACCAGGGGGCATACATTCAAGGTAAGGGGCAGGAGGTTTAGAGGGGATTTGAGGAAAAAAATTTTCACCCAGAGGGTGGTTGGAATCTGGAACACACTGCCTGAAGAGGTGATAGAGGCAGGAACCCTCACAACATTTAAGAAGTATTTAGATGAGCACTTGAAACGCCATAGCATACATGGCTACGGGCCAAGTGCTGGAAAATGGGATTAGAATAGTTGGGTGCTTGGTGGCTGGCACAGACACGATGGGCCTGTTTCTGTGCTGTATAATTCTGTGACTCACACCATTTAGATAATATGCTTCTTTTTTATTCTTCCTCCCAAAATGGACAAATTTCACATTTTCCCACATTATACTCCATTTGCTAGATCTTTGCCCACTCACTTAACCTATCAATAATCCCTTTGCAGCCTCATGCCCTCTTCACAATTTACTTTCCTACCTATCTTCGTGTCATCAGAAAATTTAGCAACCATACCTTCAGTCCCTTCATCCGAGTCATTTATATTAATTGTAAAAAGTTGAGGCCCCAGCACTGATTCCCGTGGCATACCACTCGTTACATCTTGCCAACCATAAAATGACCTATTTATGCCGACTGTTTCCTGTTCGCTAGCCCATATATCCATGCCAAAATGTTAACCCCAAAACCATGAGCTTTTAGTTTCCACAATAACCTTTGATGTGAGACCTCATCAAATGCCTTCTGGAAATTTAAGTACAGTACATCCACCAGTTCCCCTTTATCCACAGCACATGTTACTTCTTCAAAGAATTCCAATAAATTGGTTAAACATGATTTCCCTTTCACAAAACCATGTTGACTCTGCCCGATTACCTTGAATTTTTCTAAGTGCCCTGCTAAAACATCTTTAATAATAGCTTCCAACATTTTCCCCAAGACAGATGCCAAGCTAAGTGGCCTGCAGTCGCCTGCTTTCTGTCTCCCTCCCTTTTTGAATAAAGGAGTTACATTGGCTATTTTACAACGTAATGGAATGTTCCCCAAATCTCGGGAATTTTGGAAAATTAAAACCAACGCATCGACTACCTCACTAGCCACTTCTTTTAAGACCTGAGGATGACGTCCATCAGTTGTCAGCCCGCAGCTCCAACCATTTGTTCAGTACTACTTCCCTGGTGATTGTAATTTTCTGGAGTTCCTCCCTCCCTTCCATTTCCTGATTTACTGCTATTTCTGGGACGTTATTTGTATTCTGTATGGTGAAGACCGATGCAAAATACCTGTTTAATTCATCTGCCATCTCCTCATTTTCCCTTATTAATTCCCCAGACTCATTTTCTATAGGACCACTCACTTACTTTGTTAACTCTTTTTAAAATATTCATAGAAACTTTCTCTCGTACTCTAATTTTTTCCTCCTTATTAATCTTTTTGTCGTTCTTTGCTGCTTTTTATATTCTACCCAATCTTCTGACCTGCCAACCATCTTTGCGCAATTATATGCTTTTTTCTTTAAGTTTGATACTATCTTTAACTTTTTTTAGTTAACCACAGATAGTGGGCCCTCCCCTTGGAATTTTTCTTTCTCATTGGAATATAGCTATTCTGTGTACTCTGCAGTCTTCTTTCTCTTTTGGGCCTCCTTATCTCGAGAGACAATGGATACGCGCCTGGAGGTGGTCAGTGGTTTGTGAAGCAGCGCCTGGAGTGGCTATAAAGGCCAATTCTGGAGTAACAGGCTCTTCCACAGGTGCTGCAGAGAAATTTGTTTGTTGGGGCTGTTGCACAGTTGGCTCTCCCCTTGCGCCTCTGTCTTTTTTCCTGCCAACTACTAAGTCTCTTCGACTCGCCACAATTTAGCCCTGTCTTTATGGCTGCCCGCCAGCTCTGGCGAATGCTGGCAACTGACTCCCACGACTTGTGATCAATGTCACACGATTTCATGTCGCGTTTGCAGACGTCTTTATAACGGAGACATGGACGGCCGGTGGGTCTGATACCAGTGGCGAGCTCGCTGTACAATGTGTCTTTGGGGATCCTGCCATCTTCCATGCGGCTCACATGGCCAAGCCATCTCAAGCGCCGCTGACTCAGTAGTGTGTATAAGCTGGGGATGTTGGCCGCTTCAAGGACTTCTGTGTTGGAGATATAGTCCTGCCACCTGATGCCAAGTATTCTCCGAAGGCAGCGAAGATGGAATGAATTGAGACGTCGCTCTTGGCTGGCATACGTTGTCCAGGCCTCGCTGCCGTAGAGCAAGGTACTGAGGACACAGGCCTGATACACTCGGACTTTTGTGTTCCGTGTCAGTGCGCCATTTTCCCACACTCTCTTGGCCAGTCTGAACATAGCAGTGGAAGCCTTACCCATGCGCTTGTTGATTTCTGCATCTAGAGACAGGTTACTGGTGATAGTTGAGCCTAGGTAGGTGAACTCTTGAACCACTTCCAGAGCGTGGTCGCCAATATTGATGGATGGAGCATTTCTGACATCCTGCCCCATGATGTTCGTTTTCTTGAGGCTGATGGTTAGGCCAAATTCATTGCAGGCAGACGCAAACCTGTCGATGAGACTCTGCAGGCATTCTTCAGTGTGAGATGTTAAAGCAGCATCGTCAGCAAAGAGGAGTTCTCTGATGAGGACTTTCCGTACTTTGGACTTCGCTCTTAGACGGGCAAGGTTGAACAACCTGCCCCCTGATCTTGTGTGGAGGAAAATTCCTTCTTCAGAGGATTTGAACGCATGTGAAAGCAGCAGGGAGAAGAAAATCCCAAAAAGTGTGGGTGCGAGAACACAGCCCTGTTTCACACCACTCAGGATAGGAAAGGGCTCTGATGAGGAGCCACCATGTTGAATTGTGCCTTTCATATTGTCATGGAATGAGGTGATGATACTTAGTAGCTTTGGTGGACATCTGATCTTTTCTAGTAGTCTGAAGAGACCACGTCTGCTGACGAGGTCAAAGGCTTTGGTGAGATCAATGAAAGCAATGTAGAGGGGCATCTGCTGTTCACGGCATTTCTCCTGTATCTGACGAAGGGAGAACAGCATGTCAATAGTCGATCTCTCTGCACGAAAGCCACACTGTGCCTCAGGGTAGACGCGCTCGGCCAGCTTCTGGAGCCTGTTCAGAGCGACTCGAGCAAAGACTTTCCCCACTATGCTGAGCAGGGAGATTCCACGGTAGTTGTTGCAGTCACCGCGGTCACCTTTGTTTTTATAGAGGGTGATGATGTTGGCATTGCGCATGTCCTGGGGTACTGCTCCCTCGTTCCAGCACAGGCATAGCAGTTCATGTAGTGCTGAGAGTATAGCAGGCTTGGCACTCTTGATTATTTCAGGGGTAATGCTGTCCTTCCCAGGGGCTTTTCCGCTGGCTAGGGAATCAATGGCATCACTGAGTTCCGATTTGGTTGGCTGTATGTCCAGCTCATCCATGACTGGTAGAGGCTGGGCTGCATTGAGGGCAGTCTCAGTGACAGCATTCTCCCTGGAGTACAGTTCTAGGTAGTGCTCAACCCAGCGGTCCATCTGTTTGCGTTGGTCAGTGATTATGTCCCCCGATTTAGATTTGAGGGGGGTGATCTTCTTGATGGTTGGCCCAAGAGCTCTCTTCATGCCATCATACATTCCTCTGATGTTTCCGGTGTCTGAGGCCAGCTGAATATGACTGCATAGGTGTTGCCAGTAGTCGTTTGCGCAACGCCTAGCTGTTCTTTGTGCAGTACTTCTGGCTGCTTTAAGTGCTGCGGATGTTAAATCGCTGGGGGCTTTCTTGTAGTTCAAAAGTGCAATGCGCTTAGCGGCTATGACAGGTTCCAGCTCTTCATTATGAGATTGAAACCAGTCTGCATTTCTCTTCGCACTTTTGCCGTAGGTGGTCAAAGCTGACTCATAGATGGCGTCTCTGATGTGGGCCCACTTGGTCTCAGCATCCCCTGTGGGAGTGTTTTGAAGGGCTGTTACAAGTGAATTTAGAAATTTTTGTAACAGCTGTGGGTGAGAAATTCTGCTCGTGTTGATGCGCGGGTGGCCCTTCTGCTTGGAATGATGCAACTTCTTTGGTACTCTGCAGTATCCCCTTAAATTTCTGCTACTGCATCTCTATTGACTTATCCCTTACCTACTTTGTCAGTTCACTTTTGCTAGATCTGCTTTCATGCCTTTATTTAAGTTTAAAATACTAGTCTTAGACCCACTCTTCTCTCCCTCAAATTGAATGTAAAATTTAATCAAATTATGATCACTGCTGCATTGGGACACCTTTAGTATGAGGTCATTAATTCATCCTATCTCGTTGCACAATCCCAGGTCATGTATAGGCGACTCTCTGGTTGGCTCCAGAACGTGCTGTTCTCCTGAAAATATTCTATGAACTCCATCTTGGATACCTTTGCCCATCTGATTTTACCAATCTATATGTAGATTAAAATCCCCCATGATTATTGCCGTACCTTTCTGACAAGCTCCCATTATTTCTTCCTGACCTACCGTGTGGTTACCATTAGGGAGCCTGTCCACCACTCCTACAAGTGACTTCTCGCTTTAATCATTTCTCATCTCGACCCAAACTGCATCTACATCCTGGTTTCCTGAATTTATGTCATCCCTCTCTGTTGTGCTAATATTATCATGGATTAACAGAGCCACACCTCCACCTTTTCCTAGCTTCCTGTCCTTCCTAAAGTCATGTATCCTTCAATATTCAGACTCCAATCTGTGTCATCCTGCAGCCATGTCTCTGTAATGGCTATCAGATCGTACTTATTTATTTCTATTTGCACTTTGTTCATCTGATTTATTGCAAATACTATGTGCATTCAGATATAGAGCCTTTAGTTTTGTCCTTTTATTATTTTTGTAACCTCTAGCCTTGTCTGCTGATTTACGCTTAGATTTGTACTCACTGTTCCTTCCTGTCACGATCTGTTTACCTTTTCCCATATTAACACCTTTCTCTGTTGCCTTGTCTCTACTCTTTGATTTACTACATCTTCCCAAATTTGATCCCTTGCCCCCACTATCTGGTTTAAAACCCTCTCTACTTCCCCAGTTATGCGGCTCACTAGAACACTGGTCCCAGCATAGTTCAGGTGTAGACTGTCCCAACGGTACAGCCCCCACTTTCCCCAGTGCTGCCAGTGCCCCACGAACCAGAACCCACTTCTCCCATACGAGTCTTTGAGCCACGCATTCATTTCTCTAATTTTATTTGTCCTACTCTAATTTGCACATGGCTCAGTTAATAATCCAGAGATTATTACCTTTGAGGTTTTGCTTCTTAATTTGGTGCCTAGATCCTCATACTGACTATGCAGAACCTTTTTCCTTGTCCTACCTATGTCGTTGGTACCTACATGGACCACAACGACTGGATCCTCCCCCTCCCACTGTAAGTTCCTCTCTAGCCCTGAGCAAATGTCCCGAACCCTGGCACCAGGCAGGCAACAGCCTTCTGGATTTTCACTCTTTGCTGCAGAGAACAGTGTCAATCCCCCTCACTATACTGTCCCCTACTACCTTTGCTCCCCCACTTGAATGGCTTCCTATACCATGGTGCCATGGTCAGTCTGCTCATCCACACTACAGCCCTCGCTCTTGTCCATATAAGCTGCAAGAACCTCAAACTTATTGCTCAATTGCAAAGGTTGAGCTCCTCCACTCCCACCTTCTCGATCCCCTTGCCTGCCTGACTCGCAGTCACACCTTCCTGTCCTTAACCACTGACCAAAACAGATGGCCCTATCCTAAGGGGTGTAACTGCCTTCTAGAACAATGTGTCCAGGTAACTTTCCCCCTCCCTTATGCATCGCAGTATCTGTAGCTCGGCCTCCAGCTCAATGATTGAGCCGAAACACCTCAAGCCGCAGACATTTACTACAGACGTGGTTGCCATGGATTGTCGTGGCATCCAGGAGCTCCCACATACTGCAGCCATTACACCTCACCTGTCCTGCCATCTTTATTGTGTTAATTTAATTAAATTTATTTCTTAATTAATTTATATTCCCCTCCTTACCGGGCTCCTTCACTTACCAAACTCCTTTCTTCACACTCTGCCTTCCAGCAGCACTCATTGCAGACAAGCAGCACTGAGAGTCCTCTGAAAATATACTCTCTGAAAACAATGATATCAGCTCTGCTAGAGCTCAGAAACCAGATTAAGTTAGCTACAGCTACTCTCAAGAGAGCTTGTATACCCCTGTTTAAAACTGTAGGAAACTTAACCAACCTCTTAACCTAAACAGTAATTTCAGTTAATTGCTAAATGTAAAACAAAAACTAGACCTGAAAGATTAACTCTTAAATATCCACTCACTTACCAAACTCCCTTCTTCACACTCCGTGCCCTCCAGCAGCATTCAGTGCATTATAAGACTTTATGTTTCAATTTTATACTGGTTATTAAAAAGTGGTGGTCAGGACTTTATTGTTCAGAAACATCCTGCTCTAAAAACTGAGGTGCTTTGTTGGATGTATAGCATATTTACTCTTCAAAGGATTATTTTATCTACTTATAAATGAACATTTTCAGTGTGATCCTCATAATATTACAAGAAGTGGTTAGGGATCCAATGACATTAGTAATTACATTGTTGTACTTTTTTCTGTTTTACAGCACCTTAGAATACACCTTTATCAAGTAGTGCCAGTTTCAAATAACTGGGAAAGCTTAGAGAACTTGAAGAAAGGGCTATTTCCTCCCTTCATACTACTGAATTTCTGAAATGCATTGCAAACATGATCAGTTATCTGATTATTGTAAAAGAACACATAGTAATACTACTACAAAAATATGTTTTCAAGAAGGAGTTAGATATAGCTCTTGGGGCGAAAGGGATCAAAGGATATGGGGGAAAGCGGGACAGGTTACTGAGTTGGATGATCAGCCACATTCATAATGAATAGTGGTGCATGGCTTGAAGTGCCAAATGTCCTACTCCTGCTCCTATTTTTTATGTTTCTAGGTTTACACCTTAAGGCTAATCTTGCTACATCCAAAGAAGACAAGAGAGTCAACAATGATACCCAATTTGAAAGATTTCTTTCAGTTGTCTCTAATTAACAGGTAGATGTGGTATTCTCTTTGGAAATGTTTATTTTATTTTTTCAATTAATTGGTGATTCTTTTTAAACTTTTGTAATTCAAAAGGGGTAAAACATTCACAAACCCGCAAAATGTTACAAGGCAGAGCACAATCAGCAGTATTGCAGATGGTACTGGTTTACGGATAAATTCTAACTTCAAGAAAACTCAATCAAGACACCAACAGTTATTATTTCAAGTGAACCTTCATAATATCCAGTGTTGAAATGGTCAGTTTCAAAACCAAGGAATTAACAAGTCTTGAAACACAAGTTACATAAACAAGCACTGTGGACCATCTAAAGAATTGAAATGGAAAATTTGAGCAAAAGCTGAGTTTAAACTATGAGGTGCAGTTGATCAAATCAAGCGCACCTATTTGCCTCAAGTGATTATTTATGCTTTGCGAAAAGCGTTTTTCAATTTTAAGGCCTTTAAAAATATATTTATCTGGCATGATAACCTGTTGAAAATTTGTATTTTTAATCTATCTTCAGAATTCCTCTAAGGTTGTAACACAGTATGAAGTGAAGTTCACTGGAGAGATTGCATATTTGATGTTTGTCATTTCTTTAACTCAGAGGATAATTATTAACTTCTAGAAAACAATTAACGTGACATAGCATTCTGTATCAGCAGGAACAGTGGCTACAAGAAACTGTTGTCATAACAGTGATTTTGCAAAATGACTGGATAAAATGTCTACAAATATTTACTGCATTTTAGATGTGAGTGACTGTATTATAATGCCCAAAGTGCAAGGCTTATTTTGCACTCAGGGAGCAATGTAGTCTGAAAATTGCATTAGATAAAAGATTACATGTATCTTTTAAGAAAAATATTTGCCATGCTTTTGGCGTTGCTTTGGAAAATAGATGGAAAAGTCTTTGGTCCATTACCCATTTACATCAGTTAGTGAGGATATAATGATAGCAATTTCCTAGTATGATAGCTCTTCACTTAATTGACTTTAGTATTTCAGCCAAGGAAACAATAAATCACTCTCAGCTCCAGTAGTTATACAATATTTCCAAGTTATTTATTAACAATATTGAAAATAGCCAAGTTCTTAAAAATAGCTTTGTTATTTAGAACTTTTAATGATTTTTACATTGCATCAACATAGATACTACAGTACACCTAAAGAACTGAAGTCACCAATTCTATTATGCATCAAATTCAAGAAAGCAGCAAGACCCCCTCACTACTTCAGCCACACACTGGTTGCAGTAAAACCAAATACTATTTTTAAACTTAAAATTTTAAGCCATCACAAAAAGCCACTATCTAATTGGCTCTTTGGTAACAAAAATTAAGTTAACTAGCATTTCAACATTAGTGAGTGGCATTTTCTTTTTTATATATACAATTCAGGCCCCTCGTTACTCATATTCATGGGTAGGCTGGAGTTTCTAGATAGAGTTAGTAATGCACTGACCCCTGCAACTTTATTCTCTACCAGGTACAGTGAGGAGGTTAACATAACCCAGGTTGGGCAATTAACCTTGAATCATGTTAAACGGCTGACTGTAGTAGAGCAACATGGCTTGCTCATCACATCCTCCGATTACGTGAGTAAGTGGAAAAGTAGTACTGCGGGACCACTTAACAGGGAAAAATTACTCTTCCAAATGTATATACATTTAAAAGATACACAAAAAAATATCATACAGATAATATCTTGCCAGAGTAATCTTGCACTTTGCACTAATTGGGTTGACTATTTAAAAAGCAAAGATAAAGGGATCGAAATTCATAGGGTGGGGCGGGCACAACTTGGGTGGATCACCTACATCGAGGCAGTAATTTGGCACTCTACAGCTCCAGTGAGTTTCTTCTCCAGCTGAGGGGCAAGGGCTCCATACTGGGCCTTTGAAGGCTCCAAAGAACTTGCAAACAATCCAAGAGGACAGGGTGCCACTGTGATTTTTTTTTTTTAATTGGGCATTCAGAACAGGCACCTCTGTGGAGTTGCCCACCCTGATTAATCCTGGGATGTGGAGCAGTCTCAACAGCTTTCCTAGTCGGTATCGGGAAGCACTGTCCCACTCCACCACATCTCTCGTGGGGAGCAGGACTCCAAGAATTACAGCTCCATCAACCAGAATTCTTAAGGCATCTCTTCAAAACAGTCTGACAGTACATCATTGAGAATTATTCCTACCTGTTATACACGGACAACCAGGGAAACAGAAAAGTGAAGACCCGAGGAGGATCGTTGGATTATAAAAGTTCTTTTACTTCTTAGTTGAAGAAGTTTCTTTGTAGCAGTCAGACAATGAGAATATTAACAGTTATAAGAATTTGGTATACATAGCATGAAATAATTGACCATTTAGTTTGACACTGACTGCATGTGGATATTACATTTTATCTGTGAGTTAGCCATTAAAGTGTTCTTTAACTTAATTGAATACTGAATTATGCATTGCTCTCCCTCTTTAGCTTTGTTTCTCTGTTAACTTGTCCCAATATGACTCTCTTCTTATCTCCTTTCTCTTGGTTTAGCCCTCTCATACTGATTGCTGAAGTGACAGCAAGATGCATCCTTTCGTGCAGGCCAATGACCTGCAGCGATTGCCTATCATCATCCCCAGTTGTCCAATGGGATCAAAAATCATAGGAATAGAACCACAGAAGGAAGGAATTGGGGACTGCGCAGAGCTATAATTTTACCAAATTACTGATTAGGTTTCTAGCTTGCTGGTAACTGGTCAAAATCATTTCTGTATAATAAAAAAAATTTAAAACAAAAACCCAAAGGTATTTAACTTAAGCAAAACAATGAGTTCATACTTATCTCTCCAGTAGTAGTGATTCCACTGTCCAGAGATATCTTCAATCCCAGCCAATAGATGGTCACAAAACTAGACATAAAAAAGACATTTAAAATTTAAAAGCAGCTAAAAGCTGGGTTTTCATGCTGAAATGAACAGAACCAATATTACTGGCAGAAATTCTGTGAACTAACTGTGTTGAGTACAATGAAGCCACCATCTTTCTGCTATCCCCACTTCTCTCAGGATGGTGGAAGCAAGGGATCAGAATTGAGGAACTCCTGAAAGATCATCAAATTTTCCACTTCCCATGCAGCCATTGTCAGTATTAGGGATATAACCACTTAGAAATTGGCCTTATCGAGGCCATTTCCTTGTAACATTTTAGGGAATTGCTTTCTTCAGATATGACTGAGGTTCAGGCTTCAATATTGCGTTCCAGGAGTCATTTGGAATGGGATAAATGTCGAGAAAGTCGGCTAAGAGTAAATCAAGTTTGGAAAGGATAAATAAAATGAGGGTTTCAGTGGTAGATGAGCTGAGATGGGGCAGGGTTGGGACATGTTATGGAGATGGAGATATTACGTGGTCACAAGCTGAGCTCCAGATCAAACGGAATGTCAAGATTACAAACAGTTACATTCCACCAAAGACCATGGCCCGGGAAGAGAATGACGCCAGTGGTGAAGTAGGACAGTTTGTGATGAGGCAAAAGGATGATGATTTTGATATTCACAATGCTGAGCTGGAGGAAGCCAAGATGCATCCACAATTGCATGTCAAACAAGCAGTCGAGGGACTGAGAGATATTCCCATGGCTGTAAATAATATCACCAAGAAGTACCCAGAATGATTCCCACTGATAGTGCAGAAATAGGAAGCAAAGCCATTGATAGAAAGAGATGCTTTGGTTACAGTCAGACAGACATGAGTCAAACCAAGCAAGTTCAGTCCCATGGAACTAGTTAGTGGAGCAGAATCATTGGGGGAGGATGGTGTAGACAATTGTGTTGAACGCTGTAGAAAGAGTCACCCTCTCTCCTCCAGCACCTACTCCTACAGTGCCTCACCCTATTTCAGCAATGACTTTTCGTCCCACACTGCAGTCACTTCAGGAGTTCAGGGACCTATCCCTCTTCACCTACATGCTTGTCTGCACCAACATCATCTGCAGACACATTCAGTTTCCACATGTATGCTGATGGCACCCAAATCTATCTCTCCATGAGCCTGCTCAGCTACCTCTGTATTAGAGTCATAGAGTTATACAGCACAGAAACAGGCCCTTTGGCCCATCGTGCTTGCCAGCCATCAAGCACCTAACTATTCTAATCCAATTTTCCAGCACTTGGCCCGTAGCCTTGTATGCTATGGTGTTTCAAGTGCTCATCTAAATGCGTTCATCATACTACTTGTTCAGTTTTGGATAAGTCTTAATTTCCTCCAGTTCAACACTAACCTTCAGCGCCTGCTACAAGTTATGTTCTACTACCATGGACTCCATCCCTATCTAGTCAGGCAGAACCAGACTATTCACAACCTTGGTGTCCTATTAAATCCTAAAGGAGCTTCCAACTCCATATCCTTTCCATCGCAAAGATTATTTGCACCTCTGCAACGTCACCTGTCACCAACCATATGTCATCTCTTTTAACACTGAAACCCTTGTACATGCTTTTGTCAACTTCAGACCCAATTACTCTTTGCTGATCTCTATCCTCTTTATAAACCCCAACTAATCCAAATCTCTGCTGCCCATATTCCACATTTAAGTCCTGCTTGCAAATTCCTCATTTCTCATTGTCCCTATATCTCCCAAAACCTCAAATTTAAAATCCTTATCTTTAAAACTGCTCAATGCCTCCCTCTATTCTATATTCACAAGCTCTGAAGTCCAATATGCCCCCAAATCCACAGCTCCTCTGAAAAGCCTGGCTTTGCATCGCTGCGGTCATCACCAACCACTGGCAGCAGAGTTTTCAAACCCCTTCATTCTACATTGCGGAATTCCCACCCTAAATTCCACCCTTTCTCAGCCTGTTTCCACTCCTTAGAAATCTTCAGCTCTGACAGAATATTTTTTGTTCACTTCTCCTAATCACTCCTGAATTGACATCTGTTTTCTGAGAGATTTTTTGGGATAGTTTTTAATGTTACAAGTAAGTGTTATATAAATGTACGGTTGTTATACGTTTAAGCAACAATACTAGTGTACAGGACACTTACCCGAATATGAATTTCTTCACCCACTGTTGGTTGTTTTTTATTTGATTTTTTAACCTCCAGAAAATCAACCAATGGGCCGATAGTCATTCCCTGAAATATCAACATCCAAAATTTACTTTTAACAAATAAAGACACACACACTTATTTGGCATTATGGGACAAAACATTAAACTTGACGAGGGAAAAATGTTATTTAGTGGCCCACACACCGTTCTTCAATGATCTCAAATGAACACCACCACTCGAGACAAGAACAGTCCATGTGCTTTCTGTCCCCAGGGAATCGCAGAAATCTGTGAAAAGCAGTGCCATGTGAACGAATTTCTCCCCCTTAGTGTTCTTATTGTAGGAATAACACATTGCAATAATCTAATTTTGGCTTCCTAGCCTTCAATCTGATTATAAACAACCACCAAACTATTGCAGACTTGCCCAAAAACAAGAAGTGGTTTCCTTACCACCAAGAAATCACAGAGATAATACTAACCTTTTACAATGAGCTATCATTATGCACATATACTACTAGACAAGCTTTATACAAAATAAATCATTCTACGCCTTTTATGCTCCTTTATTGTGAAACATTCATGTTAAAATAGAAAGAGCAGGTCATTAAGCCCCCCCAAGTGGGTTCAGCCATTCAATTAGATCATGGCTGATCTGTATCATAACCCCATCTACCCACCTTGATTGCAAAATCCCCAATAACTTACTTAACAAAAATCTATCGATCTCAAATTTGAAATTTTCAATTGTCAAAGCTGAACAGCTTTTTGGGGAAAACAAAAAAAAAAAAAGTTCCATATTTTCACTATCCTTTGTATGAAGTGCTTTCTGACATCACCCCGAAAGGTCTAGCTCTAATTTTAAGCTTACTCCTCCTTGTTCTGGACTCTCCTACCAGAGGAAATAGTTTCTATCCATCTACCCTATTAAATCCTTTATTCATCTTAGCTACTTCAATTAGATCATCCCTTGGTCTTAAATGGAACCTGTTGAATGCCTTCTGGAAGTAGATAGAAATAATATCCATTGAGACTCCATTATTCACCACTTAGTTGTTTGCCTCCTCAAAATATTCATCTAGATTGGCTGGCTGGCTCTCTCTGATCAGCTCATATTTATCTAAATGCTTAGGCATTCAGTCCCTAATAACAGATTCCAGTAATTTCCCCACAACTGATGTTAGGCTAACAGGTCTATAATTTCCTAGTTTATCTATCTTACCTTTCTTAAATAGTGGTGTTATATATGTGTGGATAAACTGGAAAATTGAGTGTGCTGGAGTTTTTTTTTAAAGATTCCTCTGAAAAGAGGAAACAAAAACATTAATAATATTTGTATATTTTCAGCAGTTTTTAAACTTCAAACTTCAACTTATTTTTTTACTCTTTTCAGAGCTGACAGGTCAGCTGCATATTTCCAACTTTTGCAGTTTTCTCATCTTGTGAAGCGACAGTACTTTCCAGTGTGTCAGTTAATGATGTCAGCACACATACTAGTAATGATTCATAATACTGAGTAACTCACCTCCTGACTCCCCAAAGCCTGTCCACCATCTACAAGGCACAAATCAGGAGTGTGATGGAATACTCTCCACTTGCCTGGATGGGTGCAGCTCCAGCAACACTCAAGAAGCTTGACACCATCCAGGACAAAGCAGCCCGCTTGATTGGCATCCCATCTACAAAACATTCACTCCCTCCACCACCGACGCACAGTGGCAGCAGTGTGTACCATCTACAAGATGCACTGCAGCAAGGCACCAAGGCTACTCAGGCAGCACCTTCCAAACCCACGACCTCTACCATCTAGAAGGACAAGCGCAGCAGATGCATGGGAACACCACCACCTGCAAGTTCCCCTCCAAGCCACACACCATCCTGACTTGGAACTATAATCACCATTCCTTCACTGTCGCTGGGTCAAAATCCTGGAACTCCCTTCCTAACAGCACTGTGGGTGTACCTACCTCACATGGACTGCAGGAGTTCAAGAAGGCAGCTCACCACCACCTTCTCACGGGAAATTAGGGATGGGCAATAAATGCTGGCCCAGCCAGCGACGTCTGCATCCCATAAACAAATTTAAAAAATTAATACACAGGACTTCTTTTCTCCAAAAGATTACTCCAAGGTAATCTGAATTAGAATTAGAGATACGGCACTGAAACAGGTCCTTCAGCCCACCGAGTCTGTGCCGACCCTTAACCACCCATTTATACTAATCCTACACAAATCCCATATTCCTACCACATCCTCACCTGTCCCTATATTTCCCTACCACCTACCTATACTAGGGGCAATTTATAATGGCCAATTTACCTATCAACCTGCAAGTCTTTTGGCTGTGGGAGGAAACCGGAGCACCCGGAGGAAACCCACACAGACACAGGGAGAACTTGCAAACTCCACACAGGCAGTACCCAGAATTGAACCCGGGTCGCTGGAGCTGTGAGGCTGTGGTGCTAACCACTGCACCACTGTGCCACCCCTTAAGGGGAAACAAATAATATGTGCAAAATAACTAAGCAGGTGAGAAAGTGGTTAATGGATAGCATCTTGAGCAGGGAAAATACTCCTTTCTCCTGTGGACCTGGCTTGGGTGATGATATCTGTTGGCTACAAGAGTCTTAATGGGCAGTCACAGCTCAATTAGTGGGTATGTGCCAACAATGCAGATTTGGCATAAATTAACTGGGGTATGGTTTTCTGGACTTCAAATAAGGGTATCAAGGCATTGGAGAGGGTGCCAAAAAGATTTATTAGAATGGTACCAGGGATGAGGAACGTCAGTTATGTGGAGAGACCGGAGAAGCTGGAATTGTTCTCCTTAGAACAGAGAAGGTTAGGAGATTTGATAGAGGTATTCAAAATCATGAATGGTTTTGATAGCATAAATAAGGAGAACAGTCTCCACTGGTAGAAGGATTGTAACCAAAGAAGACAGATTTAAGTTAATAGGCAAAAGAACCAGGAGGTGATGTGGAGGTTTTTTTAAAAAAATATTTAAAACACAGCAAGTTATGATCAGCAACATACTGCCTGAAAGATTGTTCAAAGTAGATTCAATAGTAACATTCAAAAGAAAATTGAATAAGTACTTGAAGTGAGAACATTTACAGCAGGGAAAGAACCAGGGACCAGAACTGATTGGATAGCTCTGCCAAAAAGTCCAATGATACTGCACAGAAGCAAACATCCTACCATATTATGGTACTCGGCCAACCCATAAAGTTGTGGAAAGACTCATTGTTTGGACCAAGTAGGAAAAAATGAAGTTGAATTTATAGATTACTTTCATTTCTCTCAATATCCCAAATTCCTTCACATCCAATGATTTTTTTTTTGTTTAGAAATCCAGTCATATTTACATGGGTGAACATAGCAGCTAATAAGTTTACAGCAAGGTCGCACAAACAGCAAGTGAGATAAACTATTCAGCTAATCTGTTCTTGCTGCTGTTGGTTGAGGTACAATTATTACCAGGACACAACAAACTTTCTTCATGGGATTTTTATCTCTATCCACCTGAACCATCACAACCAGACAGGTGAAGGCTCAGTTTACATCTCATCCAAAAGATAATACCACTAACAATTATGCACTCACTTAGTGCGGAACTGAATCGTTAGACTAGATTTTGTGCTGGACTGGGGTTTGAATTCTCAATTTTCTGAGTCAGTGGCAAGAACGGTAAATAATTGAACCAAGCTGACAGAGCAAAACTTTACAACTGTCATGCCCGACACCAATTTGAGAGTTTTCAATGCTGATATTGGGAATCCAAGGATCTAAAAGTTCCCTGTGTAAATTTTACTTATCAAATTTTAGTAAACGATCACTAAGCGTGCACTACTTAGCAGATTATGGAGACTGCTAACAAAAAAAGAAATCAACAATGGAGATCCAAAGTCGACAATAGGATAAGCACTCAGTATGTCCTGATGTAGGCAGTAAGTGCAAAACTGAAGGATGGGAGACAGAAGACAGTGAATGAATTACAAAGGAAACTCAATTAAGTCACTGAATTCCATCTAAATTAGATACCTAAACCAAAATACAGGTAAACTTCTTCAGCAGTGTTGTATTGGCATCTCATTTGTTTGGAGAGGCTGCCTCAGACATTAATATTCTTTGCACTGTCCCCACCTCCCCCAGTACCCCCATGACGGACTTTGGATAACAGAGGTTTAAACTTAAACTGTGGCTTATGGATGTCAACAGAAGCACAACATTAAGTTAAACTTTTACTTACTTCACAGCCAGCTTTGTTATTATGCACAGCACATTACAAACTAATGAGATTGGTTGTGACCTGTAAATGGATTTTTCTTCTCACATGCATAACATTCACTAAATAAATTAATCAATTGCCACTTGACACAATTTAATCGATTACACACAGTGGTCAATTCTTCAGTATGGACATAATTCCACATCATTGATTGTGGTGGTCAGTGTTGCGACAACCACAACCATCGAAAATCCACAAAGGCAAGACAAAATACAACCCACCCTTCATGAACATTTATGATACAAAAGCCTCTAATTGATTTTAAACTGATAGTGATCTTGGATTTGCGGATGAACTACTCAAGATCCACACTCATGGCTTATGAAATATAAGCATAAACAATAAAAGTAATTACTGTCCTATGAAGTGGTGAAAGGACATAAATATTTCTTCTAGATGTTGTAGATGGCACACAATTAGAAACTGGGCATGAGTAAACACCTGGGCATAGATCCTTTAGATCTTTCCCTCCTTAAAAGATAAAATGATGTTAAAGGGCAGAGATAGTTGTGTTAACTCCAGCTGAAGCTCAGCAAAATAGGGATGTCAAACATCCTAGCTAATTTCAATACTAAATGAAGAGAACCATTGAAGAGCCCCTATCACTTATAGAGGAAAGATACACAAGCAGCCACATGAGTACAAGACCACTCATAGAACAAGCCATTGGGTTGCTGAAGATGCGATTCAGCTGCCTGGTCAGATATTGGGGTGCCATATATGGAGGAGGAAGAGGAGGAGCTTGATGTGGGCAGGATGCCAACAGCTGCTCAACTAGCTGCTAAGAAGTCCACAACAGACCTGTCCAGGCATGATTCAAATATCCTGAGTGTATGAAGCCTAACAGCAAAACATTGCTAAACCCACTACCCCCTCCCAAACTCAAATCATTCCCACAGTCAGATATCCCTCCATCTCATTCACACCCTTAGCTTGTCTTCCACTTTGGTGATACCATTCTCCTCAAAGCTAATGTTCATTCAGAAGGCAGGAAGCAACAATGGAGATGACTGGACAATGGAGACTTGAAATAAAGTGCACAATCCATTGACATTTTTCAATCCATTATGACATTGCCATGGTTATAATCACCCATTTGAATCCTCTTGTGCAAATAGAAAGCTTTTCTTTGTCTTCTTCACTTACTTGTACTTAGTGCTACCTCTGTGGTTTCAGCAGAGCTCGAGGTAGGGTGCTCACAGCCCTGACAGCTGAGATGCCTGGGGCTTTAGGCCAGTGAGGACCCTGCCAAAGACTGCCCTATCTGCACCTGTGCAGGGGCAGACTCAGTCATCAGGGCAGGAGGCAGCATGTGAGGCTCAGGCTCTGGGGAGGTGGGGGCAGGGTGGGTGTGCAATGGATGAGAAGTGGGAGCACCTTGAACAGAATCTCCACTTTCGTTTGCCCTTTCTCCATCTTCCCGCTCCTGGTTCACCCACACTTCCCTGCTAGCCAAGAGCCAGAGAGCACTTTGTCGCATTTCTGTGAAGAGCTGAATGGCCAAGGCGAGGCTTTTCTCCACGCTATTTGAAGTGGCAGACTGAGTGTGCAGGCCATCGGTCAGGGCAAGCATTCACTCGGTTTCCTGCTGCATCTGATTCTCCATGTAAGTGGACATCAGCACAAAGACCCGAGACATCATGATGCTCATGTTTGAGACTGACTCCTCCAATCTCGCTCCAAGGGTGAACACTGCCTCTGAAAATTCTGACAGAACCTCACATTTTCTGTTGCTGCTCCAGAATAGTCCTCTTCATGTATAAGCCCCCCACCCCCTCCCACCGAAGCCCAGTTCTTGTGACCAGCTGAACAGAGCTTGGAGTGTCTTGTGCCCTCCGACAATGACACTCCATTGCTGTCATTGTCTCCAACAACTACTACTGCTCACTTGTGATGTGCGCCTCACCACGTGATAATTCAGCTATCTCCTTTAAGAGTCCCCATGAGTTGTGCACATCTGAGCTGTTGGAGGGTATGCATGAGCCGTGTGATGGTGCTACCTCAGAGTGCGTGACCTCCTGTGAGGAATCTATCTCTTCCCACTCCTGCATCACAGTTGAAGGACCTGTGGGAGAAGAAAGACATGAATTGGAACTGACATGGGGAAAAAGGGTAAAAGGTCAACATTGTGTAGATGTTCACATTTCAGATGGTGATGACAGTAAATCGACAGCAGTGATCGTTATGTGCCAAGCAGCAGTGTGATTTATAATTCTGCCACCTGATATCTAGGAGAGCCCAATCTACATCACCAATGGCTGTGCACTTTCCCACCCTGCTGATCTCCAAGGCCACCTCCTCTGCAGTGGTCAGGCTAACTATCACTGGAGGGCCACCCCTGGTTCTCAGTCTCTCCCTGGAGTTCTGCATTCTCATCTGCAAGGAGAGAAAGCAAAAAGTTATATGTGCGAGAAATAGATTGCGTGGAGAGAATGGATTGACAGCATTTGTAGAGGGTGACTGTGAGGCATGGGTGTGTGTCAATGTTGATGGTTCAAAAGAGAATGTGAGGAGCTGCCTGGCGAGAGCACACGAGAGATGAATGGAACTGCAAGGTCTGAGTGCTTTGCAGGAGAATGCTGGGTAAGTCAGTCAGAGTGTGGGGTTTGACACCTTAAAGTGGGATGTCACTCACTTTTCCTGCCTCCATGAAGTCATTGAACCTCTTGCAGCACTGTATCTAGGTTCGAGGGACCACCCTTCTGCTGCTGACTTTGTCCACCACTTCCAGCCACATCTGTTTGGCATGAGTCACAGGCATCTTTCCCTGTCTGCAGGAAATGAGAATTCTCTGCGGGCCCCTGGAGCCAACAACAGGACCCCAGGGAAGAGTCAGAGCAGTGGGGAGGGTGGGGGGTGGTGTGGAGTGGGGGAGGGGGGATAATCTTCCCACATTGTGCTTCTATTCTTGTGCTTTCTGAAACCTCAGGAACCAATCTAGGATGCAGCCATTCTGACCCCTACCGGGGTCCTTAATAGAAATCCTTCCATTTGTTGGTGCAGCCCGTCATCACACCCACACTGTGTGATTGGTCAGAAAACCCGAAAACGAGATGCTGAGTCGCTTCACAGGTGCATTATCAAGCAAAATTAGACCCCAAGCCACATACGGCAATATTAGATCAGATGGCCAAAAGCTTGGTTAAAGAGGTAGGTTTTAAGGAGTGTCTTAAAGAAAGCGAGGTAGAGAGACTCAGAGAGGTTGAAGGAGGGAATCACAGAGCTTAGAGCCAAGGCAGCTGAAGCCACAACACCAACAGTGACACAAATTAAAATCAGGGATGTCAAGAAGCCAGAATTAGATGAGTGTAAATAGCTTGGAGGGTTGTGGGACTGGAGGATATTATAGTGATAGGGAGAGATGAAGCTATGGACGGATTTGAAGACAAGGATGAGAATTTTAAAATCAAGATATTGCTTAACCAGGAAGCTATGTAGATCAGAGAGCACAGGAGTGGTAGGTAATCAGGACTTGGAGCGAGCCAAGTCAAAGGCAGCAGAGTTTTGGATGACCTCAAGTTTACAGAGGGTAGAATGTGGGAGACCAGCCAGGTGTGCGTTGGAATAGTCAAGTCTAGAGATTACAAAGACATAAATGAGGGTTTCAGCAGCAGATGGGCTGAGACAGGGGTGAAGTAAGGAAATGTTACAGGAGGTGGAAACAGGTAGGGTCTTAGGGCTGGCACAGATATGAGGTTGGGAGCTCATCAAGGGATCAAATATGATACCAAGGTTATGAACAGTCTTGTTCAGTCTTGGGTAATCTCAGACAGTTGCTAGGGAGAGGGATGGAATCAGCAGTTAGGGAACAGAGTTTTGAGCAGGGACCAAAGATAATGGCTTCAGTTTTCCCAATATTTAATTTGAGGGAATTTCTCTTCGTCCAGTACTGGATGCCAGGTACGTAACCTGATCACTTAGCAACAGTGGAGGAGCTGAGAGAGGTGGTGGCGAGGTAGAGCTGATGTCAACAACACACATGAAAACTAACACTGTGCTTTCAGATGCCATCGCCAAGGGGCAGCATGTTGATGAGAACTAGGAGGGGCCAAAGATAGATCCTTGGAGGACACCAGAGGCAAGTGTGAGAGCAGGAAGAGAAGCCATTGCAAGTGAGACTCTGGCTATGATTAGATAGAAAAGGAATGGAACCAGGTGAGAGCAGTCCCACCCAGTTGGATGACAGTAAAGAGGCATTGGTGGAGGATGGTGTGGTCAACTGTATCAAGGCTGCAGATAGCTCGAGAAGGACAAGGAGGGATAGTTTATCTCTGTCATAGTCACAAAGGATGTCATTTGTGACTTTTATAAGATACTATACATTTGATATTAACCGCAACAGGTTTTGTTAAACTATGCACTTTTGTTAAAAGCTTCAGAATACAAATCAGACTAAGCCAAAAAGGTTTATGAAAACCATATGACAGACAAATAAAACTTACAGGTGTAAATGCAAACTTAAAGTACTTGTCCTAATCTCTCCACATGTAAAAATACACAGACTTCTAGCTAGCATTGCCTTTATAATTATTTGCTGTGAATAGCATATGATTCAAATGGAACCCAACGTTGTGAAAATGTGCAATAGCTGTAGATTAAGGTCATATTTATGTGACAAAGTTGTTAGTTGTCAATGCTCTCATTAATATAGTAATTTATGATTTTATCCGAAGAGCACAATTTTGCAACAGATATTTCAACAACCAAGATATGTAGGAAGGATATTTCTAACCTGAATAAAGACGGTGAAGAATATGACCACAATAGTTGATGTGATGAACAAATTCTTTCGAGGAAAGACATGAGAAGGAAGTAGAAACACAAGTGAAAAGCAAATAGCCCCACGCAGCCCACCATATGCAATGATGAACTGATCCTTGCGGGTGACCAATAGTTTTCGGAATCGGTTAATGATCTGAGTCAGCACTATAACACCTGAAAGTAAAACAGATATTGGTTAAAAAATGGAAACCATATATATATATCAAACGGTCATATCACTTGTTATAGGGATGCCTTTTTTCTTTGGAAATACACACACATTGCTGGTGTATAGGTCCATCATTATGACATTTGAATAATGCCCCTTTGCTAAACACGTTTCCTATAAAGAGATAAACGCAACGACATCTCAGATTTTTCTGGCCTATGGGAGAACAAATTAAACTGACTTTATATTACTCATATTGCATTCTCTCAGGTATGGCACTGTTTGTCACTCCCATAAATGATGAGTATCTTGCAATTAGTGGCATGCTCATATTACTCAATATTAACTGTATGATAACAGAAACTGGATAAAGGGGGTAATGATAATATTTAAATGTGATTGGAAATGGATTTTTGTGCCTTGCTGCCCTTTTAACCAAATGGCCAGGTTAGTCTGAGTCTGTATAAATCACAGTGCGAGCCTTTATGATCTTTTAGCAGGAGTCAGGATTTAACTGAAAAGATTGCTAACACACTGAAAAAAATGCTTAATTACCAATGAATATAATTACATAATTCGCTTTTGAATGCCTATGGATGTAAAACTTACAAGGGGAGATTTTCCTGGATCTGCATCCAAATTCAGTAGATTGGTTGGGTGCACCAGACATTAGAAAAATTTAGCATGTTGGAGTACATATCTATACAAAGGGAACCCATCCAATTTTCCTTGTATTGATTTTTTTTAAATTTATATCTCCCTATACTTACTGCACTCAAAGTATTCTAGTGTGCCTGTGTGCAAAGCCAGGAAGAACTCCCTTAAACAGTCAACAAATGAAGTATTGTTTACCTAGTGCCCGCCAAACTAAGCAGAATAATAGAGTGAAGCAAACAAAGGCCCAGTTCCATTCATGGGTTTCCGTGATCGTTGATACACCAAGGAAGATGAATATGAGCGTTTCACTGACACTGCTCCACATCTTCAGGAAATACTTAATAGTGGTGCTAGATTTCATCGAAATGTTTTCTTCCACATAATACTTCATGCTCATCGAACAGGCTATCAATCTGAAGAGGAAATATTTTATATGAACTCATTTTCAAATAATACCAGTCAACTTTAGAGATTGCTTCGCAGAAAAAACAATGGATGCCATTTTCTTCTCCCATTTAAGAATCGATTTTCTCAGCCCCAATGACTCAGTAGATAAAAGCACAATTTGACATTGCACCAATCCATACAAGGTTTATATACTTTCTGCTAAATTAGCTAATCTCAGCTGAGGGTGCAGCAAATGATCTGTTTCCAAGCTAGGGATCTGAAAGGAAAGTAGTCAAGGTTCCCATTCCTAATAGCCATCTAGAAATGTAGGAAACTTACGTGTACAAATGCCAGATATCAAGCAAGAGCACTGAAAAATACAGGAGTGGGTGCCTAACACCATATCATTCACTCAACCAGGATTTCCCCTCCCTCATGCCTCCACTTTCCCACCCACTAACCACTTTTTCTTCACCCACCCCATACATTGGCTGCAGGTTTTGGGTCCAGGTTCCAGGGCCATTAATCTTCTTTCTATCCCACTTACCCCTACAGCCTGGGTGCGCGATGTGGAAGTTGCCAACAGGTACCAACAAGTAACAACATAGGCCCAGAGCTTCCCCAGTGGAGGAAGAACACCATGAAATGGCCTCTAGTCAAGTCCAAACATTCACTTATTGAAGGCCTCAGTCTTTATTGAAGCTTTTAGTGGAGGTCAGCCACTTTAAAAGGTTCTTTGCTGGAGCTTCTGATGGTACAGCAGCAACAGAATCCTGTCGGGAGCCTGCCACCCATAATTACCCCAATCAAGGAGAATGGGCTGCGGCATAGGGCAGATAAACTCCTCCAGAACTCCACTCCAAAAGAAGAGAATTTCCCTCCTACACATCACTCCCTCATCAAATTCCAGACACTTACCTGAAGAATAGCCATTTTAAATCAAGTACTAGAGGAGTTAAGAGTCAGACACATGTTATTGGACATATGTATGATTTTTTTTAAAGATGTAAAGCATTCATTTTTAAAGTTTATTTTGTTTAGTGCTAATTTCCTTGGCAGTCTAGCAGGGAGGATCAGTATGTTTTATTTGTTCAACAATTTAGTAAAGGGGACATCTCCAAGTTTCCCTGTGATCTGATCAGGTTAGATTTTAATCAGGTTTTAAAATCAGGTTTTAATTTCCCAAAAGCCTTTGAATAATAAGCAAATATTTCCATGGTTCCCTGGCAGCCTGGTGTGAATCAGGGATACATCTTACTTTCACAAGTGTATACTAGGGACAAGAGTGCTCCCTTTTTGTGAAACTTAAGTGTACTTTTTGCCATGTTAACCAAAGACACATTTAATTTTAAACTTTAGGGACAGTGGGCAACAATGGTCAAAAAACCCACAAATGTCACAAGCTGTTCAGCTCAATTTACCTCTTTCTGCTCCAAACTAGGGCCTGTTGGAGATTAGGGGCCCTATGATTAATTGGTAAAAGGGAGGAAATCAGGTTCTCTACATGGAGATTTATGTAAGTGAGAGTTTCCATTACTGTACATTCCCCAGCATTACCCAACTTTATAATTAGATACCCATCAATGACAGGAATAGCACACACCCAATTGCTAACCACAATCCCAAATGTAGAAACAGTCAAATGACACCTTTGCTGGTATCTGAAGCTCAAGTTTCCATCAATTAACAAGCAGGAATGTAATAGCAAAGAAAATTCGATGGATTTTACTCCGCTTTTAAATTCAATTCCCATTTTCAGGTGAGGTTTTATCTTCATATAAAAAAAGCTTCCACTTAAATTCTTTAAAAAAACTTCTCTCCCTTTTCCCCTCTTGCATTTTCTTTCATCTGCATCGCCTTTGCAGATGTTTTCCTTTTGTGAAGGTACAGAGCCCAGGCATTGGCCTGTATCTTGTCCAAGTGAATATTCTTCACACGTGAGCCTATACAACAAGCAATCATGTAGGACCTAATAGCTGAAACCAGTCATGTCATGGCATTCAGTAGTAAGATCCATAGCAAACCTTCCCCAAAGTCTTCCTAGAATTTACATCACCCACATGATAACTTTTTTTTTTAAAGAAAGGACAAGTCCCCTGCTCTTGCACCCAGCTAGTATATCAATATGGTCAAGATGAACTGCCTAATTCTCCTGAAGTAGTTTGCTTGTTCCTCCTTTCAGCCCTTCTAAGACCAAGAGTTCAAAAAGGTAGGGAACCTTGAGTACCCAGAAGCACCTCAACACTTAAGAGCCTGGTCAGTCAGTGTAGAGTGTGAATATTTACAACAAAACCTGCAGGGTATTTAACATTTTGTTTTATGTCATACACCATATATACACAGGTTTTATTTTGAAGGTAACTCCCACTTACTATCCTCCTTAAACTTAAGGACATGCAAAACTCTGCTGCCCATGTCCTTTATCAGACCAAGTCCTGTTCACCCATCGCCGCTGTGCTCACTGGCCTACATTGGCTCCCAGTTAAGGAAGCCTCCATTTTAAAATTCTCATCCTTGTTTTCAAATCCCTCCATGGCCTCATCCCTCCTCATCTCTATAATCCAGCCCCACAACCCTCCGATATATTTGCACTCCACCAGTTCTGGCCTTGAACATCCCAGATTTTAATTATTCCACCATTAGCAGCCAGGCTTTCAGCTGTCAAGACCCTTAGCACTGGAATTCCCTCATTAAATCTCTCTGTATCTATTTTTTCCTTAAAACTAACCTCTTTGACCAAACATGAAAAACATACTGTATTGTCTTTGGAAGCAGCACAATTTAAGAACAAGATTCATAAGCCCTTAAGGATATATACTTAAATATTTTTCCTACCCTTCCCCCACCACCCCAAACAGAGCATAAAATCTAGGTTGACACTTCAGTGCAGTCTCTCAGATGAAACACTGAACCGAGGAACCCATCTACCCTCAGGATCCCATTGCATTTTATGGAAAAAAGTGAAGTTCTCCCTAGTGTTCTGACCAATATTTTTCCTTCACTCAACATAACTGACACAGATTATCTGGTCATTATCACATTGCTACTTATGAGACTTTGCTGTGTGCAAAAGTGACTGCTGTGTGTCTTATGTTACGATAGTGACAATACTTCAAAAGAACTTCATTGGTCTAAAGGATGCTGGGACGTCCTGAGGGCATGAAAGGCACTATGGAAATCTCTTTTTTGATTCTGTAGGATCGGAATCCCCTCCAACTGGGAAATTTATGGAATATTAGAAAACAGGACATGTTTTGGCCTCATGTTTGAACTATAAAATACAAAAGCCAAGCTTCAGCTAGCAGCACAGGGCTAGGCAGCAAGGGGTTAATTTGGACATTTAGTAAAAGACAGTGGCTCATCAAAAAGGATTCAGACTTTGACTGAGTGCTATCATGGAACAATGATATCAGAGAAAAGCCATTATCTACCATTGTTTAATGCAATTAAGAGACTGATTACCCTGCACAATGGCACAAGGGACATGTCATCAGTATGAAAATAAGACCACCATCATAGACAATGGTACTGGAATCCGGCCATTGTAACTATGATTGATTCCTCTCGAGAAGAGAGATGGGATATTCATACCTTCATCAACCTCAGAGCCGGGTGTTTTTACTGTATTGCCTGAAGACAGCAGGAGGATTGTTTAAACGATATGAGAGTTATTAGATTTATCTGGGTTATTTCTTCCATGGAAGGACTGTACTGTTGCACTCAATGTGAGTTGATCATATTTGTCTAGACTATGCATGGAATAAACTAAAAGGTGTTACCTGCTGGACACTGAACAGCATGAACGACAGGAAATATGTTCGAGACACTCAGAGTCATTTTATTATAAAATGAAAGCACATCAGAAGGAGGACTGGTCATCTCAGATCCAGGCCTACAATCAACCTCAGTATTGACCAGCCGTGTGGGTGATAGTAAGTTTTCAGTCAAATCTTGAAGGGGTTTGTACTGTGGGGGCTGCAGTCAGAAGAAGGGTCAGAAGTGGTCACCTTGACTCAGGACCTACAATCAACACTGGACAGACTGGCCGTGCTGGGGATTGTAAGTGTTTCAGCCAAATCATAGTGATATTGGTCTGAGGGTTTGGGACAAATGCCTGTAATTTGTAAATTTAAACCAAGTCATTGTGATTTTGCTTGGGTAACTGGGAACAGCGATCAAATCGCAGAAGGGTTCAGCTGGGAAGTGGGGGTGTCAATTTTAGGTAACTGCAGGAGGTTTTGTACTGGGGATAGTTCATTTATTTTTTTTCAACTAACCATAGAGGTGTCTGTATTAGGGATATTTTTAGAACATTACAGCGCAGTACAGGCCCTTCGGCCCTCGATGTTGCGCCGACCTGTGAAACCATCTGACCTACACTATTCCATTTTCATCCATGTGTCTATCCAATGTCCACTTAAATGCCCTTAAAGTTGGCGAATCTACTACTGCTGCAGGCCCTTACTACTCTCTGAGTAAAGAAACTACCTCTCACATCTGTCCTATATCTATCACCCCTCAACTTGAAGCTATGTCCCCTCGTGTTTGCCATCACCATCCGAGGAAAAAAACACTCACTATCCACCCTATCTAACCCTCTGATTATCTTATATGTCTCTATTAAGTCACCTCTCCTCCTCCTTCTCTCCAACGAAAACAACCTCAAGTCCCTCAGCCTTTCCTCGTAAGACCTTCCCTCCATACCAGGCAACATCCTAGTAAATCTCCTCTGCACCCTTTCCATAGCTTCCACATCCTTCCTATAATGCGGCGACCAGAACTGCACGCAATACTCCAGGTGCGGTCTCACCAGAGTTTTGTACAGCTGCAGCATGACCTCGTGGCTCCGAAACTCGACCCCCCTACTAATAAAAGCTAACACACCATATGCCTTCTTAACAGCCCTATTAACCTGGTTAGCAACCTTCAGGGATTTATGCACCTGGACACCAAGATCTCTCTGTTCATCTACACTACCAAGAATCTTCCCATTAGCCCAGTACTCTGCATTCCTGTTACTCCTTCCAAAGTGAATCACCTCACACTTTTCCGCATTAAACTCCATTTGCCATCTCTCAGCCCAGCTCTGCAGCCTATCTCTGTCTCTCTGTACCCTACAACATCCTTCGGCACTATCCACAACTCCACCGACCTTAGTGTCATCTGCAAATTTACTAACCCACCCTTCTACACCCTCTTCCAGGTCATTTATAAAAATGACAAACAGCAGTGGCCCCAAAACAGATCCTTGCGGTACACCACTAGTAACTAAACTCCAGGATGAACATTTGCCATCAACCACCACCCTCTGTCTTCTTTCAGCTAGCCAATTTCTGATCCAAAGCTCTAAATCACCTTCAACCCCATACTTCCGTATTTTCTGCAATAGCCTACCGTGGGGAACCTTATCAAACGCCTTACTGAAATCCATATACACCACATCCACTGCTTTACCCTCATCCACCTGTTTGGTCACCTTCTCGAAAAACTCAATAAGGTTTGTGAGGCACGACCTACCCGTCACAAAACCGTGCTGACTATCTCTAATGTACTTATTCTTTTCAAGATGATTATAAATCCTGTCTCTTATAACCTTTTCCAACATTTTACCCACAACTGAAGTAAGGCTCACAGGTCTATAATTACCAGGGCTGTCTCTACTCCCCTTCTTGAACAAGGGGACAACATTTGCTATCCTCCAGTCTTCCGGCACTATTCCTGTCGACAATGACGACATAAAGATCAAGGACAAAGGCTCTGCAATCTCCTCCCTAGCTTCTCAGAGAATCCTAGGATAAATCCCATCTGGCCCGGGGACTTATCTATTTTCACACTTTCCAAAATTGCTAACACCTCCTCCTTGTGAACCTCAATCCCATCTAGCCTAGTAGTCAGAATCTCAGTATTCTCCTCGACAACATTTTCTTTCTCTACTGTAAATACTGACGCAAAATATTCATTTAACACTTCCCCTATCTCCTCTGATTCCACACACAACTTCCCACTACTATCCTTGATTGGCCCGAATCTAACTCTAGTCATTCTTTTATTCCTGATATACCTATAGAAAGCCTTAGGGTTTTCCCTGATCCGATCCACCAATGACTTCTCGTGTCCTCTCCTTGCTCTTCTTAGCTCTCCCTTTAGATCCTTCCTGGCTAGCTTGTAGCTCTCAAGCGCCCTAACTGAGCCTTCACGTCTCATCCTATTAGTGGGTTCAATAAACAGCAAATTTATGGTTGAGCCAAAATCCTGTGTCGTGTGCTTTTTGTTCCTGTAATTCCTGAAGTCTAAGAACCATCGTAAGGGGAAACAGGAACGGAAACCTCTTACAATTTCATTAATACATTTATCTTTAAGATTTCAGTTCCAAGAAGAACTTTTCTTGAAATGTTAACACATATTTTCTCTATGCAGATCTTCTCTTCAGTTATCCAACATTTGCAATTTTTTTTTTTTAAGAATAACTTATTGGTGATTGTTATGCACAAAACACAATACAAGGACCATATCTTAGAGAACTCACCGGGAAGGGCACATTTAGAAGACTGGGTGCAGTTTTGGGTACTTTTATGATCCTGTAGTTTTTTCTTTTATGGGAAGAATGCAGTGTGCCTTTAAGGCTGTAACAGGATCAGTACTGCTTTAAGGCAGCAAGCTCCAGGGACTGAGTCAAAGGATGCATTCTAGTTGCCATAGGATACAGCCAGCTTCAAATATGCATTCTCATTGCCGTAGGATACAGCCACTCAGGACCAAGGTTGAGATACATTGTTGCCGATTGACATTTGAAACTAGCTGAAAAACTGGCTTTTGAGACACAGGTAACAGATACACACAGAGACTGTCTGCTAGCATGTACTGAAGGATAGGAGAGCTCTCTCTCTCTGTTTATTTAAACCCTATTTATTATACTCTCAGAATTCTGATGTCAAGCCAGATTAATTTCTTAAAAGAAAATAACCAAATTCCTTTGACAACTGTAATTGCTGTAATTCATCACTGGAAAAGAAGAGCATCAATTCAACTGCTGAATTAGACTACGGACTGTTCTACTGTTGAAGAACCTTTTTTCCCCCCATTGGACGGCTGTGAGGACTTCAAGCAACCTTAGACTGTTCCACGTTGGAAGAGTCCACTTCGGCAGGAGGGTAAATCTGCAAGGACACTAATTTTTCTCTTTTAAATGTTGTTTATATCTTAGTAGTGTTTAAGAATTTAGTTTTTCTAATTAGACACTTAACTTGTTGATCTAAAGACACCTGGTTTGGATCGCCTCATTCGGGGGTTAATAGATGGTCAATCTGGCTGTGGTTTTCTCTAAGTTGGAAAGTTTAAAATGATATGTTAGGCGATCTGTGAAGGGCCGGGACTGAATTAACACAGTGCATTTCTCCCACCACAATCAGAATCGTATATTTTGATTGGGGGCTTTGACTTGAGTGGTCGGTCTTAACAGTACATCACAAGCAACATCAACATTGATGCACTAGAGGGCTGAGCTGATTAGGATAATTTCTGTCTCCCTTGGATCCGCAGGCACAACTAGAACAGTTAGCATTTTGTAAATTAACATCTTTGAAGAGATAGAAAATATCTGTTCAAGAGAAGGATGAAAAGTCAACAGGAGAAACATTGGTCAGATATCAAAATGTTCCATGACACAAAAGTTTCTGCACAGCTGGCAAAGTGGTCATTTGGTCATGGTTGGGTAACATAAATTTTAAAGTTAGATTCATATCTTTGAATTTGACTTAGCAAGGCACAGAGAAATTCCCACAGGGTTTGGAAATATTTAGCTAATTCCTAGGAGTTTAAAAGAATGTGTTGATTCTTAATTTAAAGTCCACAATGGAACAAATTTTGCATAGTCCGTGGAAGCAGCAGGTCTAATAGCCACATACCTTTCTTGTTCTACACTCTTGTTCTGAATTATAAGCTAATATGCTGTAGAGAAACCAAGATGTAACTTTGCAGTTTTTCACCACCAGGGGATCTCATAGCATCTTCATCTTCCAAATGCATTCATGAAAGAAAATATTGTTAATAGGCTTGTGATGTGTAGATTTGCTCATACAAATGTCAAAACTCTCCATTAAAATTACTTGGCCTAGAGCATACTTTGTAATACATGAGATAATCTCAACAAGCCTTACAACTTTCAATGAAGGCAGAACTAAAAATGAGGTATCAACCTGGTGAAGCTACAACACAGCTCTACATGTATGCTATATATACAAATGCTAAACAGCAGAAGCAATATGCTATCAGCAGAATTAAGCGATTTCATAACCAACAAATAAGATCAAAGTTCTATAGTCTGGCCACATCTAGGTATGTAGCATGGTGAGCAGTTAAACAAGTAATAGGAGGAGGGGAGGCTGCATGAACATCGCCATCCTCAATGGCGGAGGAGCCAAGCACATGCGTGCAAAAGACAAGTCTGAAGAGTTTGCAACCATCTTCAGCTGGAAATGCCAAGTGATCTCTGCCTCCTTCTGAAATCCCCCGCATCACAGAAGGCAGTTTTCAGCCAATTCAATTCACTCCTTGCAATATCAAGAAATGGTTGAGTGCATTGGATACAGCAAAAGCTATAAGCCCCGACAGCATCGAGGGCATAGTGCTGCATTTTTTAAAAATTCATTCATGGGATATGGGCTTCAATAGAAAGACCAGCATTTATTGTCCATCCCTAATTGCCCTCGAGAAGATGGTGCTGAGCTGCCTTCTTGAACCACTGCAGTCCATGTGGAGTAGGTACAACCATAATGCCTTTCAGGAGGGAGTTGCAGGATTTTGACCCAGCGACAGTGGTGATATATTTCCAAGTCAGGACGGTGTGTGACTTAGAGGAACTTGCAGGTGGTGGTGTTTCCATGCACCTGTTGCTCTTGTCTTTCTAGGTGGTACAGGTCACAAGATTGGAAGGTGCTGTCAAAGCAATCTTGGCAAGTTGCTGCAGTCATCTTGTGGATAGTACACACTGCTGCCACTACACCAATGGTGGAGGGAATGAATGCTTAAGGTGGTAAATGGGGTGCCAATTAAGCAGGCTACTTTGTCCTGGACGTTGTTGAACTTCTTGTGTGTTATTGGAGCTGCACTCATCCAGGCAAGTCAGGAGTATTCCATCACACTCCTGACTTGTGCCTTCTAGATAATGGACAGACTTTGGAGCGTAAGGAGGTTGAGCTACTTGCTGCAGAATTCTCAACCTCTGACATGCTCTTGTGTCTGGCCCAGTTGTGATTCTGGTCAATGCTCACCCCCCCCGGATGTTAATGGTGGGGGAATTCAGTGATGGCAATGCTGGTGGATGTCAATGGGGAGGATGGTTAGATTCTCACTTGTTGGACATGGTCATTGTCTGGAACTTGTCTGGTGCAAATATTACTTGCCACTTATCAGCTCAAGCCTAAATGTTGTCCAGGTCTTGCCGCAGGCAGGCAGACTGCTTCAGTATCTGAGCAGTTGTGAATGGTACTGAACACAGTGCAATCATCAATGAACATCCCCACTTTTTTCCTGATGCTGGAGGAAAGACCATCGATAAAGCAGCTGAAGATGGTCGGGCAGAGGAAACTGCCCTGAGGAACTCCTGCAGTGATGTCCAGGGGCTGAGATAATTGGCCTCCAACAACCATAACCATCTTCATTTATACTAGATATGACTGCAACCAGTGGAGAGATTTCCCCCCGATTCCCTATGACTTCAATTTTACTAGTGATCCCTGATGCCACACTTGGTCAAATGCTGCTTTGATGCCAAGGGCACTCTTGCCTACCCTCTGGAATTCAGCTTTATTGTCCATGTTTTTGTGGACAAGACATACCCATGCAAACTTTCCACTTTGTCAGGTAGATAGCAGCATTGCTCGTGTTGTCAGGGAAAAAAAACTAGCACCTTTCACAACCAACATACGTCTTAAAGTGCTTTATAGCCAATGAAGTATTTTTGAACTGTAGTCAATGTTGTAATGTAGGAAACGCAGCAGCCAATTTGTGCACAGCAAACTCCCACAAACAGCAATGCGATACTGACCAGATAATCTCTGTGATGCTCATTGAGGGATAAATATTGGCCAAGACACCAGGGATAACTCTCCTGCTATTCTTCAAAATAGTGCCATGGGATCTTTTATCTTCATCTGAGAGAGCAGACAGGTCCTTGGATTAATGTCTCATCCAAAAGACAGCACCGCCAAATTGTCTGGTTCATTAATGTCCTTTAGGAAGGGAAATTGCCATTGTTATCCAGTCTTTCCTACATGTGACTTTCAGACCCACAACAATGAGGTTGACTCTTAACTGCCCTCTGAAATGGCCAAACAAGCCACTCAGTTGTATCAAACCGCTACAGAAAAGTCAAAGAACAACAAAACCAGATGGACTATCTGACATCGCCCTGGGCACCGAATACAACAAAGGCAAACCCTGCTTGGTTGACCCTGCAAAGTCTTCCTCACTAACTTCTGGGGATTAGACAAGCAGCAGCTTTAAACAGTCATACTGACAGAATCATACTTCACAGTCAATGTCCCACAGACTACTCCATCGTCATCCCTAGGTATGCCCTGTCCCACTGGCAGAACACACCCACCAGAGTGGTGGACCAGTGGTATACAGTCAGGAGGGATTGGCCCTGGGACTCCTCAATATTGACTCCGGGCCCCATTAAGTCTCATGGCATCAGAACAAACGTCAGCAAGGAAACCTCCTGATTACCACTTAGCACCCTCCCTCAGCTGATGAATCAGTACTCCTCCATGTTGAACACAGTTTGGAAGAAGAACTGAGGGTAGCAAGGGCACAGAATGTACTCAGGGTGGGGGACTTCAACGTCCATCATCAAGAGTGGCTCAGTAGCACCACTACTAACCCAGCGGGCTGAGTCCTGAAGGATATAATCGGCCATATTGGGCCTGCGGCACATGGTGAGACAATAACGCGAGAGAAAAACCTACTTGATCTCACCAATCTACTTGTTGCAGATGCATCTATCAATGACAGTATTGGTAGGAGTGACTACCACAATGCTTGTGGAGATAAAGTCCCATCTTCACACCATCGTGTTATGCTGCACTACCACTCTGCTAAATGGGATTAGTTCAGAACAGATCTAGCAGTTCAAAATTGAGCATCTGTGAGGTGCTCTGGGCCATCAGCAGCAGCAGAATTGTATTCAACCACATTCTGTAACATCATGGCCATGTACATTCCTCTACCATTACCATCAAGCCAATGAACCAACCTTGGTTCAGTGACGAGAGCAGGTGAGCAAACCAGGAGCAGCACCAGGCATACCTAAAAATGAGATGCCAACTTGGTGAAACTACCACACAGGATTACATGCATGCTAACCAGTGGAAACAGCATGCTAAAGACACAGCTAAGCAATCCTATAACCAACAGATCAGATCAAAGCTCTGCAGTCCTGCCACATCCAGTCAAGATTGGTTGTGGGCAATTAAACAACTAATGGGAAGAGGAGATTCCATGAACATTCCCATCTCAATGACGGCAGAGCCCAGCATGTCAGTGCAAAAGGTAAGGCTGAAGCCTTTGCAACCATCTTCAGTCAGAAGTGCCAAATGGATGATCCACCTCAGCCTCCTGAGGTCCCCAGCATCACAGATGCCAGTACTCAGACAATTCTATTCACTCCACGAGATATTAAGAAATGGCTCAGCACACTAAATACAGCAAAGGTTCCATTGATCAGAAACTTAACTGGACCAGTCACAAATACTGTGACTACAAGAGCAAGTCAGAGTCTGGGTGTTTTGCTGCAGTGACTCATCTTCTGACTCCTCAAAGCCTGTCCACCATCTACAAGGCACAAGTCAGGAGTATGATGGCATACTTTCCACTTGTCTGGATGGATGTAGCTACAACAACCCACAAGAAGCTCGACACCATCCAGGACAAAGCAGCCCGCTTGATTATCACTCCCTCCACCACCAGTGTATTGTAGCTGCAGTTACACTGCAGCAACTCACTAAAGGTTTCACCTGCAGCATGTTCCAAACCCGCAACCTCTACCAGCTAGAAGAGGAACAGCAGCAGGTGCATGAAGACGCCCCTCCTGCAAATTACACACCATCCTGATCTGGAACTACACAGCCTTCACTCTCTCGGGGTCAAAATCCTGGAACTCCCTCCCTAACAGCACTGTGGGTGTACCTACATCACATGGACTGCAGAATTCCAAGGCGGTGGCTCAACACCACCTTCTCGAGGGTAATTAGGGATAGGCAATAAATGCTGGCTTTTCCAGTGACCGTCATCACACAAATGAATTAAAAAAAAGCATAATTCTAGCAGAAACTGATTTCCAATAGCCTTCACACAACCAGCAGCAATTGTTTCTGATGGTTAGAACAATGCAGGATTTGCCCACAAATCTATTTTGAATACCTGGCAGGGGAATTTAAGTTATTTTGCATTAAATTTAACTATAACAGAAATTTTGTCACCCTTTTACTTTCCTGAAAAAAGTCTCCTTGGACCACTTTATCAAAGATGCAGGAGCATGCTGGAGAGCTCTTAAGCTGTTCACTCGGAAGCATGTTTCAATAACCAGAGAGCTATCTTCCTGTATGTTCACCTCCTTCAACATGACTAGCATTCCATCCACTTAAGCCACATTTCCACTCTCAAGGAGGTGGGGGAAATTGTGTGGTTTTTAACCTGATGTCACAGATAAGCACAGGCTTACTTTATGCAAGTAACATTTCTGAGAAGCAAGAAAAAAAAGCTATGGGGAGCCTCAAAGAAATACAGTCCTTCAGCAAATCTCTGGTAGTTTCTTTGAAGCAAGAAACCTTTGAAACTAACGGAATTTTTTTTTTTAAAACCACCATCACTATCAGGGTAACAAACAGGAAGCTCCAACCATTTGGCCTACAATTTGCAACACTAATTGACAAGTGATCAATAGCTCACATTGCAGGCATTAAAACGATGAGCATGTGTGGATGACTGACAAAAAAAAAATCACTGGTTTATAGTTGTGAATTTCGTTATATAGTGCCTATATTTTATATGATTTGTGAATGCTTCCAAAGAAAAAAAAATGCTCAGCAATATTATTGGCCAAACATTTAAAATGGGTAAATGATTTTGGTTTTTCCATTTCTTTAACACAGGTATTGTAAATGAGTGAATGACTATGTGAAGACAACAGAATGACAGACAGATAATTACTTGATAATATAGTATTGTCCCTTTAACATAAAGAAATGTCCTAAAAGTGCTTCATGGATAGGCAGAGAAAACAAACACTCAGCACAAGCTTGGTCAAAGTTTTTTTTAAATAAATAAAGGTGGATAGAAAGTTTGAGATAGAGTCCCCGAGAGTAAGACAAAGGCAGATGAAGGCTCTTCCATCAATAATAAAAGGTGAAGGGAATTGGGGAAAATACATAGCAGGCCAAAGTCAGTGGAACAGAAAGTTCAGTTGGTGACATTGAACTGGAGGCTGCAGATACAGTGTGAGGCAGAGCCAGGGAGGAATTAAAATGAGGAGGACTTTGAATATGTATTGGTGGATAGGGGGACTAATATAGGCCAGGCGTGATGGGCAAGAGAGAATTACTTTGGAACAGCATGCACACATGGTACATTAATGTCTATGGAAGATGAGAGGCCAAAAAGATCATTTGAATAGTGAATTTGGAGATAATAACAGTTTCAGGAGGTGAAGGAACTGAGGTACACATACAAAAGTTGGTCTCATACACACAGAAGATGTGACTGCGGAGCAGCATGTATCTTTAGCAAAGCCACTTTTTCCTTATCTACATTAAGTTAGTTTGGATAGGTAGGAATGAAATGACAGTCCCACTGAGTTGGAAAACAGGAGAGGGGTGTTAGCTGCTAATAAGCAATTTCTAGATTATAATTTCTAATCTGATTACCAAAAGTGAGGTTGGGCAATTATAACAAAGGTGATGGGAAGAAAATCACCCTGGGCCACTCGAGTACACCATTTATTATCAAACTATAAAGAGGAAATGGCAGAGGCGGAGAAATGGATGTCAAAACCAGCTCAAGAAGGGAAAAATATATAGAAGAAAAAACCCAAAGGAATAAAAACTAGGAAATAAAAATATTTCAATGCTGATTACTTAAAAAGTATGAATATATTGAGACATATCAGCCGTGAGCGGACTGGGGCAGTTGGAAAGGTCGTCATGTTTTGTCATGCTCATCAGTTCTGAAATCTCCACCTGCTGGTTCCAAAAACTGCCCTGTGGACAAAAATTTTAGTTCAGATTCAACATCCTGTTGGAATATTAAACATGATGGATGTGAATGCTTGTGTGGAATGAAGCAGCTAGACTTCAGCTAACATTAGCACTGTCAGCCTTCTGGCTGTTTTGATTATCTTCCAATGCATTCCAGTGGCATTTTGAGAACAAGTAGCATTGCAGGTACTTGGTACAAGACTGGGTACGCTCTAAGCCCTACTTCTAAAGGCATTCAGATGAATATCTATGGGAGTTTTATCAGAGGACACCACGCAAAATCCAAAAATTGACATTTCTAATCCATTTTGAACAAAACAAGCAACTAAATTAGTCCAAACATGTTGAGTACTTTACAACTGAATTCCCCTAAAATTGCAAAGCATCACATTTATGGCAGAAAAAAAAACTTTTAAATTACTCATGCTCTGCTCAGTATTTAAACAGGCAGATTCATTAGAATTTGCATCTTAATATGAGATCCATGTTCCTAACAACTCTAAATACTGCACAGTTTATGCACTGTCTACTTCCTGGAACCTTTAGCTACATTACTATAACTTGCTCAATGCGCTGCTTTCCACAGTTATTATTTATCATGTGGTACGGTTCTCTGCAGATTCCTTGAAAGCTGATGTGGAAAATTCAGGGAAGGAGAGTTTGCAAATCATGCAAACACATGGAGAGGGCTTTACAGACTCAGCTACATTGGAAAGGAGGAAGCTCATTATACAGCTGATCAAGATTCAGGAAAAAATTTAAAGCAAATCTCCAATCAAGCATCCAGATGTCATGGGAGGAAAAGTCCTGATGATTCAGAATCTCAAATTGGTTATAACAGCACATGCATTACTTCAAGTTCAGTGACTGTTCATGTAAGCAAACCTAGCAGCAAATGTGTGCACAGCAAGGTCCCACACACAGAAAAATGGGATAAAATGACCAGTTAATCTGTTTTAATAATATTGGTTGAAGGACCAGTATAAAGGACCAATAAAGGTTTAGGAACACCAGGAGACTTTCTTTTGAAAACCATGGAATCTTTTATATCCCCTCAAGCAGACAGGACCTCTGCTGAAATTGTATTCTGAAAAACAGTACGAGAGAAAGTAAAAAAAAAAGAGAGGTGGGGAGAAGGAAAGAAAGAAAAAAGAAAAAGAGGGCAAAAAAAGATTTGTATTGTAAATACTTAAGCTGTACAAAGTTAAGATTAATGAAAGTAAAAATAGCATTTACTATGAAAAATTAAACCAAGGTTAAATGAAACCAAATTGTGGCAGTTTTTGGAATAGAGGAAATGTGTAGTTCTACTTCAGATGAAAGGACAAGAATAGAGCTGTCAAAAGGCAAGAGAGAGACATATATGCAAAAAAGTGGTCTGTGTTGTTTAAATCATGAGCCAAGACAATGCAATTTTCAGAGTTATTTTTGCTTCTTAATAAAAGAGCACAATGCACATAAGTCCATGAATTAACACTGATTTTGATGATTTGTTTGCATTACTCTAGAAGTTCAGAATGAAGATGATAGCACAGTAATTAGAAAGCTAAGAGATTACCCTTTACAAGAACATGAACAAGTAGTGTAGGTTAACTGGAAGCAAGACTGGCTATATGGCAAAGGACATGGGTAAATTCAGAAGCACAGATAAATCAATAGCACCAACAGATTACAAGAAGTAACCTTAAAGTTGTACTATTTAACAGTTATACTTTTCCCACGCTCGGCGACCACGCTCTGGAAGTGGTTCAAGAGTTCACCTACCTAGGCTCAACTATCACCAGTAACCTATCTCTAGATGCAGAAATCAACAAGCGCATGGGAAAGGCTTCCACTGCTATGTCCAGACTGGCCAAGAGAGTGTGGGAAAATGGCGCACTGACACGGAACACAAAAGTCCGAGTGTATCAAGCCTGTGTCCTCAGTACCTTGCTCTATGGCAGCAAGGCCTGGATAACGTATGTCAGCCAAGAGCGACATCTCAATTCATTCCATCTTCGCTGCCTCCAGAGAATACTTGGCATCAGGTGGCAGGACCGTATCTCCAACACAGAAATCCTCGAGGCGGCCAACATCCCCAGCTTATACACCCTACTGAGTCAGTGGCGCTTGAGATGGCTTGGCCATGTGAGCTACATGGAAGATGGCAGGATCCCCAAAGACACATTGTACAGCGAGCTCGCCACTGGTATCAGACCCACCGGCCGTCCATGTCTCCGCTTTAAAGATGTCTGCAAACGCGACATGAAGTCCTGTGACATTGATCAGAAGTCGTGGGAGTCAGTTGCCAGCAATCGCCATAGCTGGCGGGCAGCCATAAAGGCGGGGCTAAAGTGTGGCGAGTCGAAGAGACTTAGCAGTTGGCAGGAATAAAGACAGAAGCGCAAGGGGACAGCCAACTGTGTAACAGCCCCGACAAACACATTTTTCTGCAGCACCTGTGGAAGAGGCTGTCACTCTAGAATTGGCCTTTATAGCCACTCCAGGCGCTTCTCCACACACCACTGACCACCTCCAGGCGCTTACCCATTGTCTCTCGAGATAAGGAGGCCAAAGAAGACGACTCTTCCAAAGCCACTGCAATATGTAGCCTAGTTTACTAAATGGGCCTTTCCAACATAGACAATCTAGATAACAGGGGACTAGGTATTGGTAATAAATGTCAGCTTTACCAGTGATACCCGCATCCCAATCATGAATTAAACAGAATTGAAAATTCTGTTTTGCACTGACGCCAACCTTTGTGCAAAAGCTAGACACAAATTTTAGCCCAAAAATGACTTATTTCTGTCTGTACCCAAACCTAATAGAAGAGCTCTGCCTTTTAATTACTGTGGAGGAGAAATTTGTTTGCAAGAAGCAGTGTTAACAGGCTATGTTGATTCCCCAAGGGCAGGTGGCGCTGCTACCTGCACAGCTCGCAAGGCGTTCTTCAATGATATCAATGAAGAAAGTCGGATGGGGGTTGGGGAGAGGGGTGGGTGTGGCAGGTAGTGGACTGCCTGCCCCTGGGGAAAAGACTTAAGTCTCGTAGTGTGCAACAGCACTACGCAAACAAATATCTCCTCCAATCAGCTCAAATACAATCCAATTTTCCAATATTTTAAAACTTAAACCATTCCTGCCCAGCCCCACCATCTCCTTCACAAATCATACAACACCCAAATCAAAATACTGCACAATTAACAGTTTTAAATGTTTACCGCTTGGAGAAATATCATCTTCACAAAAAAAATTCAGCAAAAATTGCTTGCTTAGGGATGAGCCATGCACGAATGCTACTAACACGAGATTTCAAACAAATTGCATTAAATTGTGTTTGTAGGTGAATGGTCAAGCATTTGCAAACAAATGAAACTAGGTTCACCAAATTTAGTTTCATGAAATCGATACTCCTTGAGGCCGACAGCCAAGAGCAGTGTTAGAGTGGAATCCAGCACCAACCAGTTTTCCTTCCCGCCTTGAAGGAAAAGTCCCATTGGTTTTTGGGCTGAGATTGGAAACCGACTGCTTGAGAAATCACAGCCTAAAATCCACATCGTTCCGCAACAGCATTCAATCGGTTAATGTCTCACTAGGTGATACTAAAAGTATTTTGAAGTTATTTTACCAAATGTTAAAGCTTGAAAACACGCAAAGCATCAACAATTATACAGATGCTCACACTACCTATCAAGCAACTATCCAACAAGTTGTTTCAAATTTCAATGCATGGATACACTCTTTAAGGGTGGGCAGTGTGGAATCAAAGCAAGATAACATGGATGGTAAAAGGTATTTAGAGCATTGCAGCAGAATTATTAACTTATTTGTATAAATATATACACTTCTTTAAAAATGTAAGGAATGGGGAGTTATGGTGCATTGGATAACTGCCATCTCATCTCAAACTTTTTCTACACATATAAATAGTGCTTTCAATTCTTTTCACATATTATTTTGTTTTCCTAGTTACTGACTCCATCCCTCTCCCTGACAACTGTATGAGACTAAACCAGACAGTTCACAACCTTGGTGTCAACTGAGCCGAAGAATAGCTCTGACCACATACTCATGCCATCACGAAGACTGCATATTTCCTCCTCTAATATCGCCCAACTTTGCCGATACTTCAGCTCGTCTGCTTCTGAAACCTTCAGCCATGTCTTTGCTAACTCGAGACTTGACTATTCCAACACACTCCTGGCTGGTCTCCCACATTCTACCCTCCTTGAAAAGAGTTATATAAGCCGAGGTATAGAATACAAGAGCAAGGTTATGCTGGAACTGTATAACTCATTGGTTAGGCCACAACCTGAGTACTGTGTGCAGTTCTGGTCACCTCATAATAGAAAGGAAGTAATTGCACTGGAGAGGGTACAGAGGAGATTTACAAGGATGTTGCCAGGACTGGAAAAATGCAGCTATAAGGGAAGATTGGATAGGCTGGGGTTGTTCCCCTTGGAACAGAGAAGGTTGGGGGGAGATCTGAATGAAATGTACAAAATTTTGAGGGGCCTGGATAGAGTGGAGGTGAAGGGTCTTTTTTTTTTATATAATACTCCAGGTGAAGCAACTTGGGATGTTTTATTATGTTAAAAGGCACTATATAAATACAAGTGGTTGTAGTTGAAAAGGTCAGTTCAATCTTGACAAAGTACAGTGCTGGCTTTCCTCCCTGGGTCCCACTGGGTGCCTGTTAGGCACAGCACATCAAAGTGCTCTTGTGATGTAGGCCTGGCCCTGCCAGGAGCATAGCTGCAGACTCGGAGGGCGGAGTTCCAGAGCGGTAAGTATAAAAAAAACTTACCTCGGGGATTCTCGGAGCAGACTCGGAGGGCGGAGTTAACCTCGGAGCAGACTCGGAGGGCTGAGTTAACCTCGGAGATTCTCGGAGCAGACTCGGAGGGCGGAGTTCCAGAGCGGTAAGTTACCTCGGGTAGGGAAATAAAACTGAAAAAGTGACGTCACAGGAAAGCTGTGACCTGATTGGCTGGTAGGGAATCTGTACCGAATTTGAAAATAAAACTGATAAAAATTGATTAAAAGACTAATTAACTAATTAATAAGTAGAGTAACTAAACCAGAGGGAGGAGATTACTGTATTTAGTTAGCATTTAGTATTTATTGTAGGAATATAGCGCCAGGGACCATATAGTTTATTATAATAATTTAGTAAGGATTTAATAAGTATTTATTTATTTTATATTGATTAACTAATTAGTGCTGGAAATGGCAGTCAGAGGGGTGAAGTGCTTCACCTGTGAGATGTGGGAGGTCCGTGACGTTTCCAGCTTTCCGGACGACTACATCTGCAGGAAGTGTACCCAGTTGCAGCTCCTCACAGACCGCATGGATCAGTTGGAGCAGCAATTGGATGCACTTAGGAGCATGCAGGTGGCAGAAAGTGTCACAGATAGGAGTTATAGAGAAGTGGTTACACCCAAGGTGTAGGCAGATGGATGGGTGACCGCTAGAAGGGGCAGGCAGTCAGTGCAGGAATCCCCTGTGGCTATCCCCCTCTCTAACAAGTATACCGTTTTGGATACTGTTGCGGGGGGATGGCCTATCAAGGGAAAACAGCAGCAGCCAGAGCAGTGGCACCACGGCTGGCACTGTTGTTCAGCAGGGAGGGACAAAGCGCAGAAGAGCAATAGTTATAGGGGACTCGATAGTGAGGGGCACAGATAGGCGCTTCTGTGGACGTGAAAGAGACTCCAGGATGGTATGTTGCTTCCCTGGTGCCAGGGTCAAGGATGTCTCTGAACGGACAGGGGGCATTCTGAAGGGGGAGGGTGAACAGCCAGACGTTGTGGTACACATCGGTACCAACGACATAGGCAGGAAGAGTGACGAGGTCCTGCAGGGGGAGTTTAGGGAGTTAGGCAGGAAGTTAAAAAACAGGACCTCTTGGGTTGTAATCTCGGGATTACTCCCTGTGCCATGTGCCAGTGAGGCTAGGAATAGGAAGATAGTGCAGCTAAACACGTGGCTGAACAGCTGGTGTAGAAGGGAGGGTTTCAGATATCTAGACCATTGGGATCTCTTCAGGGACAGATGGGACCTGTACAAGAATGACGGGTTGCATCTAAACTGGAGGGGCACAAATATCCTGGCTGTGAGGTTTGCTAGCGTCACTCGGGAGGGTTTAGACTAGTGTGGCAGGGGGGTGGGAACCAGAGCAGTAGGACAGCAAGTGAAATAAATGAAGGGGAACTAGTAAATAAGGCCAGTAAGACTAAAAGGAAGAGCAGGCAGGGAGATGTTGCGGAGAACAGCGGGACTGGTGGTCTGAAGTGCATTTGTTTCAATGCCAGAAGTATAACAGGTAAGGCAGATGAACTTAGAGCTTGGATTAGTACTTGGAACTATGATGTTGTTGCTATTACAGAGACTTGGTGGAGGGAAGGACAGGATTGGCAGCTAAATGTTCCAGGATTTAGAAGTTTCAGGCGGGATAGAGGGGCATGGAAAAGGGGTGGGAGAGTTGCATTACTGGTTAAGGAGAATATCACAGCTGGACTGCGGGAGGACACCTCGGAGGGGTCATGCAGCGAGGCAATATGGGTGGAGCTCAGGAATAGGAAGGGTGCAGTCACGATGTTGGGGGTTTACGACAGGCCTCCCAACAGCCAGCGGGAGGTAGAGGAGCAGATATGTAGACAGATTTTGGAAAAATGTAAAGGTAACAGGGTTGTAGTGGTGGGTGATTTTAACTTCCCCTATATTGTGACTGGGACTCACTTAGTGCTAGGGGCTTGGATGGGGCAGAATTTGTAAGAAGCATCCAGGAGGGCTTCTTCAAACAATACATAGACAGTCCAACTAGGGATGGGGCCGTACTGGACCTGGTATTGGGGAATGAGCCCAGCCAGGTGGTCGAAGTTTCAGTAGGGGAGCATTTCGGGAACAGTGACCATAATTCCGTAAATTTTAAGGTACTTGTGGATAAGGATAAGAGTAGTCCTCGGGTGAAGGTGCTAAATTGGGGGAAGGCAAATTATAACAATTTTGGGCAGGAACTGAAGAATTTAGGTTGGGGGCGGCTGTTTGAGGGTAAATCAACATCTGACATGTGGGAGTCTTTCAAATGTCAATTGATTAGAATCCAGGACCAGCATGTTCCTGTGAGGAAGAAGGATAAGTCTGGCAAATTTCGGGAACCTTGGATAACGCGGGATATTGTGAGCCTCGTCAAAAAGAAAAAGGAAGCATTCGAAGGGCTGGAAAGCTAGGAACAGACGAATCCCTTGAGGAATATAAAGACAGTAGGAAGGAACTTAAGCAAGGATCAGGAGGGCTAAAAGGGGTTATGAGAAGTCATTGGCAAACAGGATTAAGGAAAATCCCAAGGCTTTTTATACGTATATAAAGAGCAAGAGGGTAACCAGGGAAAGGGTTGGCCCACTGAAGGACAGAGAAGGGAATCTATGTGTGGAGCCAGAGGAAATGGGCGAGGTACTAAATGAGTACTGTGCATTAGTATTCACCAAGGAGAAGGACTTGGTGGATGATGAGCCTAGGGAAGTCATCTCATTATCAAAAAGGAGGAGGTGTTGGGTGTCTTGCAAAGCATTAAGGTAGATAAGTCCCCAGGGCCTGATGGGATCTACCCCAGAATACTGTGGGAGGCAAGGGAAGAAATTGCTGGGGCCTTGACAGAAATCTTTGCATCCTCATTGGCTACAGGTGAGGTCCCAGAGGACTGGAGAATAGCCAATGTTGTTCCTTTATTTAAGAAGGGTGGCATGGATAATCCAGGAAATTATAGGCCGGTGAGCCTTACGTCAGTGGTAGGGAAATTATTGGAAAGGATTCTTCGGGACAGGATTTACTCCCATTTGGAAACAAACGAACTTATTAGCGAGAGGCAGCATGGTTTTGTGAAGGGGAGGTCGTGCCTCACTAATTTGATTGAGTTTTTTGAGGAAGTGACAAAGATGATTGATGAAGGAAGGGCAGTGGATGTTATCTATATGGACTTCAGTAAAGCCTTTGACAAGGTCCCTCATGGCAGACTGATACAAAAGGTGAAGTCACATGGGATCAGGGGAGCTGGCAAGATGGATACAGAACTGGCTCGGTCATAGAAGACAGAGGGTAGCAGTGGAAGGGTGCTTTTCTGAATGGAGGGATGTGACTAGTGGATTTGGAGGAAAATGTAGCTGGTCTGATTAGTAAGTTTGTGGACGACACAAAGGTTGGTGGAGTTGCGGACAGTGATGAGGATTGTCAGAGGATACAGCAGGATATAAAATCGGTTGGAGACTTGGGCGGAGAAATGGCAGATGGAGTTTAATCCGGACAAATGTGAGATAATGCATTTTGGAAGGTCTAATGCAGGTGAGCAGTATACAGTAAATGGCAGAACCCTTAGGAGTATTGACAGGCAGAGAGATCTGGGCGTACAGGTCCACAGGTCACTGAAAGTGGCAACGCAGGTGGATAAGGTAGTCAAGAAGGCATATGGCATGCTTGCCTTCATCGGTTGGGGCATAGAGTATAAAAATAGGCAAGTCATGCTGCAGCTGTACAGAACTTTAGTTAGGCCATACTTAGAATATTGCGTGCAATTCTGGTCGCCACACTACCAGAAGGACGTGGAGGCTTTGGAGAGGGTACAGAGGAGGTTTACCAGGATGTTGCCTGGTCTGGAGGGCATTAGTTATGAGGAGAGGTTGGAAAAACTCTGTTTTCACCGGAACGACAGACGTGGAGGGGCGACATGATAGAGGTTTACAAAGTTATAAGCGGCATGGACAGAGTGGATTGTCGGAAGCTTTTCTCAGGATGGAGGAGTCAGTTACTAGGGGACATAGGTTTAAGGTGAGAAGGGCAAAGTTTAGAGGGGATGTGCGAGGCAAGTTCTTTACACAGAGGGTGGTGAGTGCATGGAACTTGTTGCCGGGGGAGGTGGTGGAAGCAGGTACCATAGAGACGTTTAAGAGGCATCTTGACAAATACATGAATAGGATGGGAATAGAGGGATACGGACCCCGGAAGTGCAGAAGGTTTTAGTTTAGGCAGGCATCAAGATCGGCGCAGGCTTGGAGGGCCAAATGGCCTGTTCCTGTGCTGTACTGTTCTTTGTTCTATCCAATAACATGTCTAAGCCCCCATTTCCTTTTTGCTGCTTCTGGGAACTGAGCATCCCTGGGCTCAGAGAAAAATCTGCCCTCATAGCCTCAGGAGTGCAAAAATGACCTACACTTAAAAATTCAGTAATCTTTCTGCGAGAGACCAGGAGGCTAAATGCAGTGGAAAGGAAATGTTTCATGAGAGCACTTATTCTTATTTTATCAACTCAAGTGCACAGATTAAAAAATTGTATATAGACACAAAAGACCTGGGGCTAGTGCATTCTTCCTTTAGGCACCAAAACAACATCGATTCATTGACCTGCTGCCCAAACTTCATCAAGAAGCCATGACTTTGAAAACAAACTGATCTTCATTACACTAAGTAGATGAAATGTAGGATACTCACGACATGATGCCTGATAGTCGGAACATTTCTGCTGTCAGGTAGCAGAGGTAACTGAACAAGAAGACAAACAATGGCTCAATAATACGAACATTCTGAGTAAAGCGGGTGGTGAAAGCTGCAACAAATCCATAAATAATCCCCACTATTATGCCACCAATGCCCACCACGAAAAACTGGGCAATTCCAGCAAAGATATCCACAGTTTGAATTGTGTGCATCTGGCAGAGGGACTTGAATAAGTGGTATAGAGCCTGAGAGGAACAAAAGAAAAACAGATTAATATCAAATAGTTAAAAGGGACAGCTGGACTGTTTTAACGATAGGGAATTAGCATGCACACTAGATAGCTCAAAACCAGTCAAATCAAACCAATAGAAAAAATTATATATAAAAAGACTGTCTAATGTCCATCATATAAGCTTTTTAAAAAAAAGTAATTTAGAATTTCATGACTGGAAAGAATCATACCTGGAATCAAAGGAGGTTAAATTGAGCCTCATAGCACCTTTCCCCCACCACCCCTCATTATGTTTCATAGAATCACACAATAGTACAGCACAGAAGGTGGACATTCAGCCCATCGAGTCTAAGCTGGCTCTTTCAAAGAGCAACCCAGTTAATCCTACTCCCGCTATTTCCCCATATCCCTGCAATGTTTGCCTCCTTCAAATATTTATCTAATTCCATTTTGAAGGGTTACTAGTGTGATGAATGCAGATTCAATATCAGGTAGTGCATTCCAAACCCTAACCACTTGTTAAGTAACATGTCATTGGTTCTTTCGCCAATCCCCTTAACTCTGTTACCAGCGCTTCAGCCATTGGAAACACAGTCTCTCTATTTACTCAATCTAAACCCTCAATGATTTAAAACACATTTATCAAACCTCCTCTTAAGTCTTTTCTGCGCTGAACAACCGCAGGTTCTCCAGTCTATCCATGTAACTGTAACTCTTCATCCCCGGGACCATTCCAGTAAATGTCTTTGGTACCCTCTCCAAAATCTTCATGTCCTTCCTGAAGTGTGTTGCCCAGAAATAGACACAATCCTCCAGCTGGGGCCAAACTAATGGTTTATATAGGTTTAACATAACTTCCTGGATCTTATACTCTATGCTTCTCCCTATAAAGCTCCGGATCCCATATGTTTTCTCAACTGCTACATTGACCTGTCCTGCCACCTTCAAAGATTTGTGCACAAGCACCCTCAGGTCTCACTCCTGTTGTACCCCTTTAAACTTGTACCATTTAACATGCATCATCTCTCCTCATTCTTCCCACCAAAATGTATCACCTCACATTTACCGGAATCAAATTTCATCTGTCAGGTGTCTGCCCATTCCACCAGCCTGTCTACATCCTCTTGAAGTCGATTACTATCTTCCTCACTGTCTATTACATCTCTTTTGTGTCATCTGCAAATTTAGAAATTGTGCCCTGTACCTTCAAGTCCAAGTCACTAATTTATATCAATAACAGCAGTGGTCTTAGTACTGAACCTGAAAATGCCAGTGTATACATCTGTCCAGTTTTAAAAACAGCCATTCATCACAACTCTGTTTTCTGCCACCGTAACGAAACTATTTCCTCTTTAAAGGCCACCTATTGTCTCATTACATTTCTACCTGCCAGTCTTTGACTCCAATTTACCCGAGCTAGATCCCTCCTCAATTCAATAAAACCAGCCTTCCTCCAGGTTAGTATTTTTATTCTAGCTTGCTCCTTGTTCTTCTCCATAACTAATCTAAACATCATGATACTATGATTACTATTCCCAAGGTACTTCGCACTGTGACATTCTCTACTTGACCCACTTCATTTCTCGGGATAGATTCAGCAATGCCTTCTTCCTTGTTGAGCAGGAAGGATACTGATCGAGAAAATTACCTTGAACACACTTCAGAAATCCCTCCCCTTCTGTGTCTTTAGTGGAATCCCTGCCCCATTCAATACTGCATCATCCCATTATAACCACTGTATAATTCTTGCACCTCTAATTTCTTGGCAAATCTGCTCCGCCATTATCTTCCCACTGTTTGGTGGCCTATAAGATATACTGAGTGGCGTAATAATCCCTTTATTTTTTCTTACCTCCAACCAAATAGATTCTGTCTTTGACGCCTCGAGGACTTTCTCTTTCTAAGACAAGTATTTTCCTTAAATCAAAACTGTTACCCCGTCCTCCCATTTTTCCTTAAAACAAAAGCAAAATACTGTAGATGCCGGAGATCTTAAATAAAAATAGAAAATGCTGGAAATACTCAGATCAGAGTCATACATGTGCCTCCAGACCCCACCGCAATGTGGTTGACTTTTAACTGCCCTCTGAAATGGCCTATCAAGCCACTCAGTTGTCAAGTGCAATTAGGGATGGGCAACAAATGTTGGTTTTGCCAGCAATGCCCACATTGCCTGAAAGATCAAAAAAAAAAATCAGGCAGCATCTGTGAACAGAAAAACAGAGTTAACGTTTCAGGTCAATGAACTTTCATCAGAAGAGATGGTGCCTGACCTGCTGAGCACTTCTAGCATTTTCTGTTTTTATTCCTTTTTGTCCATCCCGGTTTCTCCTGTGGACCTTTTACCCAGAAATATTAAGCATCTAACCCTCCCTTTTTTGAGCCAGATCTCAGTTACTGGCATGACATCATATCCCCAAGTGGCTATTTGCACTTACCAATCTTATTAACTAACTTCATGCATTCCAAACCCAACTTGGGCCTCTTGGTATTTTCTCTGATCCCACCCCCATTATTTCTAACCCTGTCTCTTCAAGTCTTCTATGCACCTTTCCTTCCGATTTTTAACACTTCATCCTGGTGCCCAACCCCCTGCCAAACTATTTTAAACCCTCCACCACAACATTAGTAAACCTACACACAAGGATACTGGTCCCATTCTTTCAGTTGCAACCCGTCCATCTTGATCAGGTTTCTCCTTCCACAGCGCTGGTGCCAATGTCCCAGGAATGTGAATTCCTCCCTCCTACATCATGTCTCTAGCCACATATTAACCTGCCAGATCATCTTCTGTGTGGCCCCGAGAGTAATGCAAAGATTTTTAACTTCATCCCTGGCTCCTTAAACCATGACATCAGAACCTCAATCCCCTTCCTCCATGTGTCATTGGTTCGGATATGTGTTAATTATACATTGCGTTTAATTGTATGCAAGTAGTGGGCATTAACTGGATATTCACTTGTGCCCCTATAAATAGGCACAGACTGAAACTGTGGTTGTTGGGTTAGGAGGTGCATGCTTGTAATGTGTAACTCTAACTAAAGCTTATAAAATTGTGTAAAGATTGGCTCCAGTTCTATCCTTCACCAACTGGCTTTTTGGAATATAATAACATGTATCATGACATCTGGCCCTTTCCCTCCAACACCACCCCTCCACCCCAACCACAGAATGTTCCTTGCCCTCTCCATGATGTCCCTTACTCTGGCACAGGGAGGCAACATACCACAAAGGTCTCACATAGATGATAACAGAACTGCCCGTTTGCCCCCCTGACTACTGAAGCCCCAATTACTAGTGCATTCCTACACTTTGCCATACCTCCCTGTGCAGTCCGGTGTATCTCACTGCCAGGCTCAGGCCAGCACTCTTTTGTCATGTATTTCCCTCCCCAGTACTCACTGCTGAATCTCAGTTTGGCTGTCACAATCCCAGAGATATCTCCAATTCCTGGCTCTTCCTACCCTTCTGGGTGGGCGCCCACTTGCTATTGAGCTCTATCTGGTTCTGGATTGACCACCTCCTGAAATCTGTGATCTTGAAAATATTCAGCTACTTGCATGCCCTACAGTGATCCACTCCGATTGCAATTCACCCAACTCTGCCTTCAAGCTTTGTCCCCAGCTCATGCTGAGGTGTCATTGCATCTCAATTCTACTATACCTCACAAAAATTAAACAAATTGACCAGGCGACCTTGAAATCTAGAAGATCCACAATGATTATTAATTTTAATCATAGACATCCTAAAGGTCAAATTTATCCAGTGCAGCAGTGATTGTTTGATGCCATGCTATTTGCAAGTATGCTCAGCACCTTCTCTTTTTGCCTACCCACCAAACCCCAAAGTACCTTCAAATACCTCTCCCAACATCTTTCCCCTTCACTTGACTGACTAGCACTGTGGGTGCACCCACACCAGAAGACTGCAGTGGTCCAAGAAGGCTGCTCACCACCACCACCTTCGCAAGGGCAATTAGGGATGGGCAACAGATGCTGGCCTTGCCAGACGCCCACCATCCCATGAAATGAATAAAAGTAAAAAATACTCAATTGCTTCTCCTTAGTTTATTGCTGGCTGACACCCAAGGGAGAAATTTGTTCACATGCTGACTTAAGTCGATTCGCCAGGGCAGATAGCACCTCAGGCCACTACCTGTTCAGTTTTCTTAAATGATATCAATGAAGAATGCCATGCAGTAGCGGCCCAAAGTGCTGCCTGCCCCCAGGGAATCACTGCAAGTCCATGTCGTGCCGCTACGTGAATGAATTTCTCCCTTTCCTCAGTTATTGCTTAGGCAGCCTTCAAAATTGCTGCAGTTCACTCTCCAACACATCATTCCTATTCTCACTTTTCCAAGGTCCTTGAATGCATCATTTTCACCCAACTGCATGGCTTCCTCTCCCTACTCAGACCCTTTCAGTTAAGAGTTCCACGGTACCAGGATCACCCTAGTCAAAGACATCAATAAAAAAAAAAACTTGCATTTATATAACATCTTTCACAACCTCAGGACATTTCAGAAACTTTGCAGCAAATGCAATAATTTTGCACTGCAGTTCTTATTATAATGTAGGAAATATGAACTAATCTATGCACCAGTCACCTAGCCCCTCCCACCAGATTATGGTGAGAGTTCTTCTTTCTAGACAAAAAGAAAATGGAAGCATTCGTAAGGGCTGGAAGGCCAGGAACAGACGAATCCCTTGAGGAATATAAAGACAGTAGGAAGAAACTTAAGCAAGGAGTCAGGAGGGCTAAAAGGGGTCATGAAAAGTCATTGGCAAACAGGATTAAGGAAAATCCCAAGGCTTTTTATACGTATATGAAGAGCAAGAGGGTAACTAGGGAAAGGGTTGGCCCACTCAAGGACAGAGAAGGGAATCTATGTGTGGAGCCAGAGGAAATGGGCGAGGTGCTAAATGAGTACTTTGCATCAGTATTCACCAAAGAGAAGGACGGTGGATGATGAGCCTAGGGAAGGGAGTGTAGATAGTCTCAGTCATCTCATTATCAAAAAGGAGGTGGTGTTGGGTGTCTTGCAAAGCATTAAGGTAGATAAGTCCCCAGGGCCTGATGGGATCTACCCCAGAATACTGTGGGAGGCAAGGGAAGAAATTGCTGGGGCCTTGACAGAAATCTTTGCATCCTCATTGGCTACAGGTGAGGTCCCAGAGGACTGGAGAATAGCCAATGTTGTTCCTTTGTTTAAGAAGGGTGGCAAGGATAATCCAGGAAATTATAGGCCGGTGAGCCTTACGTCAGTGGTCGGGAAATTATTGGAGAGGATTCTTCGGGACAGGATTTACTCCCATTTGGAAACAAATGACCTTATTAGCAAGAGGCAGCATGGTTTTGTGAAGGGGAGGTTATGTCTCACTAATTTGATTGAGATTTTTGAGGAAGTGACAAAGATGATTGATGAAGGAAGGGCAGTGGATGTTATCTATATGGGCTTCAGTAAAGCCTTTGACAAGGTCCCTCATGGCAGACTGCTACAAAAGGTGAAGTCACACGGGATCAGAGGTGCACTGGCAAGATGAATACAGAACTGGCTCTGTCATAGAAGACAGAGGGTAGCAGTGGAAGGGTGCTTTTCTGAATGGAGGGATGTGACTAGTGGTGTTCCGCAGGGATCAGTGCTGGGACCTTTGCTGTTTGTAGTATATATAAATGATTTGGAGGAAAATGTAGCTGGTCTGATTAGTAAGTTTGTGGACGACACAAAGGTTGGTGGAGTTGTGGATAGTGATGAGGATTGTCAGAGGATACAGCAGGATATAGATCGGTTGGAGACTTGGGCGGAGAAATGGCAGATGGAGTTTAATCCGGACAAATGTGAGGTAATGCATTTTGGAAGGTCTAATGCAGGTGGGAAGTATACAGTAAATGGCAGAACCCTTAGGAGTATTGACAGGCAGAGAGATCTGGGCGTACAGGTCCACAGGTCACTGAAAGTGGCAACGCAGGTGGATAAGGTAGTCAAGAAGGCATACGGCATGCTTGCCTTCATCGGTCGGGGCATAGAGTATAAAAATTGGCAAGTCATGCTGCAGCTGTACAGAACTTTAGTTAGGCCACACTTAGAATATGCGTGCAATTCTGGTCGCCACACTACCAGAAAGACATGGAGGCTTTGGAGAGGGTACAGAAGAGGTTTACCAGGATGTTGCCTGGTCTGGAGGGCATTAGCTATGAGGAGAGGTTGGATAAACTCAGATTGTTGTCACTGGAACGACGGAGGTGGAGGGGCGACATGATAGAGGTTTACAAAGTTATGAGCGGCATGGACAGAGTGGATAGTCAGAAGCTTTTTCCCAGGGTGGAAGTGTCAGTTACTAGGGGACATAGGTTTAAGGTGCGAGGGGCAAAGTTTAGAGGGAGGTGCGAGGCAAGTTCTTTACACAGAGGGTGGTGAGTGCATGGAACTTGCTGCCGGGGGAGGTGGTGGAAGCAGGTACCATAGAGACGTTTAAGAGGCATCTTGACAAATACATGAATAGGATGGGAATAGAAGGATATGGTCCCCGGAAGTGCAGAAGGTTTTAGTTTAGGCAGGCATCAAGATTGGCGCAGGCTTGGAGGGCCGAATGGCCTGTTCCTGTGCTGTACTGTTCTTTGTTCTATATGGTAGTGAGAGTCAGGAATTAAAGTGGCCCAACATCACTATTGGAGTGTAAATGTGTGATAATTACATTTAGACTCTACTACGGTGACGACTCCCTGAAGACCCACCCAAATTGGTAGTCCAGCAGTGGAGTTAGTGTGTCAGCTTCAGCCCAGCACCAGGAATTAATGTCACATCTCATAATCCAATGTACATCATAAGCAGTACTGGTGGAAGTCTCAGTTCAGCTCAAGTACAATACGGCGCCAGTAGATAGTAATGTCATTGCGTAGGTATTACATGTGGGGGACAGGCGACATGAGTAGCATTCATTCGCCGAAAGTCAGCACCACTGCACATGTAGCATATAAAAAGGCACACCATTGGACTATGTGTCAGTGCAATGGTGTTATGAATTTTGTTGGGAAAAGGCATAGGAGCGTGCCTGACAGTATGTGGTCAAACCTAACTGGACAATGTTATTTTATACATCATTTGCACTGCCCAGTTAAGACACTGAGGTCTTCAACTGATAATGCCCTCATTCAAGATTAGAACTAAAAATACTGAAAAAAATATCAACTGATCATTTAAAGCACAAAAATTAAAAAATGTAAAATGTAACATAGCAACGTGGGAATTGAGTGTGAAAAAGTTGAATAATTTAAACTTGAATTAATAATGAGCGACTGAGAAGCTTGTGTATAAAAAGCATGGTGTTACCCTTTAAATAATTACTGAAGGCTTGGCTCATTGTGAACTGTCACTTAGCAACAGCAGTTTTATTCACAAGCAGCTACCAAAGCTCACCTGTCTGACCGATTGAAACTGAAATAAATTAGTTTCCGGAGGAAAAGAATGGAAACAAATCAGCAGTTTCAACTAATTATAGAAAGGTTTCTGATATCTGATCCTGGTTCACTCAACAATTTCAGTGTTTCCTAATGGCATTCCTAAACTGAGAAATTTAAACTGGTTTCCTGCTTCAAGTCAGCCAATAATAAAAATCATGGTTAAAATTATGTTGCAGTACACATCACGTGACCAAATAGGGTCTTAATTCAGTCGAGAATACATCATCCTAAAAGCTTCCACCTACAGACAGATATCAGAGTGATGGGTGTATGTGTTGTATAAATACAGTTGTTTATTGAAGAAAGCAAAATAAAACTGACTATAGCCCAGTAAAATAGAAGTAAAAAAAGTGTTATGATAGTGATAGTTGCGTAAACTACGACAAATAGTACATCCATTAACAAATCATTTTTCTGAGATTAGGCACACTGCAATAGAGCAGTTTAGATTGCAGCAGATTTCTGCAGAGGTTTTTTGCAACAATAAAAGTACTATACATGTTTTGCAAGTTATTTTTAATATTTGTGGTGGGTGGCTTGGAGGGAGGGGAATGAGACAGAAAAGAGGGGGCATGATTTAATTCCCAAGTCATGCACCCAGGAACAGGAGTAAGTCATTCAGCCTGCTGAGCCTCTTCCCTGCAAACATTCAACTCCATTTACCCACTTTTTAAAAAAAATACCCTTTGACACCCTTACTGTACAAAAACCTATCAATCAGTCTTGAAAATTTCAATTGACCCAGCATCCACAGCCTTTTTTATTTTAGGGGGGGGGAAAAACAGGTTCCAGATTCCCATTAACCTGGTACGACCAAGTGCTTCTTAATTTCATATTTAAATGGCTTAACTCTAACTTTAAAATTGTGCCCATTTTTCTGGACTGCGAGGCCACACATCTGGATCCAAGAAAAACAAGTATTAATGTTTTCTTGATGACAAGAAACCAAGAACTGCAGTGCAGCAAAGGGATCTGGGTGCCCATGTAAACAAATGACTAAAAAGCTAGTAGACAGGTAGCAAAAGCAATCAAGAAGGCTAATAGAATATTGGTCTTTATCCCCAGGGGGCTAGAATACAAAACTGGGCAAATTATGCTTCAGTAGTATAGAGCTTTGGTCAGACCCAAATCAGGAATACTGGCCAGGATTTTTCCCTTGGCGGACTGGAGCTGTCCGCCGACTGAAAAGTCGGTGGCGAACCCGCTTCCACTTGGCCTGGGAATCGGACCTACTTGAGGCAGGAAGTCCCACCTAATGGAGCTGCCGGCCAATCAGTGGGCCAGCAGTTCTTAGTCCCAGCAGTGCCACCAGGAGCAGTGACCACTGCCTTGACTGCAGTCCAGCTTCAAGAAGATGTCGGGGTGTCCCAGAACCAAGGTAAGTTTTTGTTGCCTCACCAGGGGTGATCAGTTGGGTCCTGGCGAGGGAAGGGGGGGGTTGATGGATGGGGGGGCGGGTGGGCGGGGGAGAGGGGGGTTGTTGGGGCAGTGCTTCGATGATCAGGGCCCCACCACTGCCAGGCCGTCAGAGATCCGCCTGCTTTTGTCAGGCGGCTTTTCTCGGGCCTGGGCTGCCCGAATAGCCACGGGTAAAATCCCCGTGGCAGTGGGCAGAGGCCCTTATGTGACTGTTAAGTGGCCACTTAAGGGCCTTGATTGGCCTGGGGCGAGCAGGTCATTTTTCGCTGCCACCGCTCTGCATAAAGTGGCAGTGGAGGCAGGAGTGGGTTGGGGAGGGCCACCCGAGCCTCCCGCTCCATTTTACGCCCCCTCACCCCCGCCACCTTCCAGCTCTTTGCAGGGGGGGCGGGGGCGGGGGGTTGTATAATTTGGCCACTGTGTTCATAACAAATTGTTTCTCTGTATCATTCCTAAAAAAAAACCTTCATCATCATTTTAAACACAATTAGATTAACCCTCAACCTTCTAAACTCAAGGAACAAAAGCCAAATTGATGCAATGTGTTCTTATAATTAACCTTTTAGACCTGATATTATCCTGGTGAATCTGCACTGTACCCATTCCTTCCTGAAATATGGTGCCCAAAACTGAAGACAGTATTTCAAATTGAACCTGACCAAAGCACATGAGGGAAAAAGAAAAGTTGGAGATAGACTTATAGTTACAAATACAGAGAGGATTAAGGATAGGCCTCTTGAAGTTTGGCATCATTGATATTGGTGTCAGCTGTGGCTCAGTTGGCAGCACTGAGACAGAAGATTGTGGATTCAAGTCCCATTGCAAGACTTGAGCACAAAAACAAAATCAAAAAGCAGCTTCCAAAGTACTGAGGGAATACAGCATTGTTGGAGATTCCGACTTTCGAATGAAACATTAAATGGCGGCTCCGTCTGCTCTCTCACATGGATGTCAAAGATCCTATGGCACAATTTCGAAGAAGAGCAGGGGAGTTATCACCCATATGCTGGCCAATATTTATCCTTCAATCAACATTGCTAAAAACAGATTATCTGCTCATTATCACATTGCTGTTTATGGGGGCTTGCTGTGCACAAATTGCTGCCACATTTACATTACAACAGTGACTACACTTCAAAAGTACTTAATTGGTTGTAAAGCACTTTGAGATGTCCTGAGGTAATGAAAAACACTTTATAAATGCAAGTCTTTTTTTTCTTTTTGTAATATTAAAAGTATCAAGTGCAAAGAGTACAATTGGGCTACTTACCACAGTGACAGCGTCATTGAGCAGTGACTCGCCAAACACCAAGATATGAAGTTGCTCGTTGACATGGATTTCTTCAAAGACGGCTAGAACTGCAACAGGGTCCACAGCTGAGATCAAGCTTCCAAACAACAGGACCTGCAATAGTGTGATGTCACCCAACTCAAAAGCCTGAACCTGGCAAATTCCATATAGTGACATACTGATGCCAATTATATTCCATAGGGTTCCAACCACTGCATACCATAAAATAGTTCCAATGTTTCCAAAGAAAGGCCTGCTAGGCATGAAGTAACCAGCATCAAGCACTATGGGTGGCAGTAAGTACAGGAAGAACACATCTGTGCTCATAACGGGGGGAGATCTCTCTTTAGCTCCAAAGATGATTCCTCCAACTAACAGCCCAATGATAATCAGCAGACAGCTCTCTGGCACAATTCTAGAGAGTTTATGATAGAGGTGAAACCCTGCAAGAAAGACAGAATATAATGTTAAACTATGAAAAAAAAACAAATCAGAAGGCTCTGTTATGGCTATCTGGTGAATATTTCAAGCACAAAAAAATGCTGCAGATGCTGCAAATCTAAAATAGAAGCAGAAAGTGCTGAAAGCACTTAGCAGGTCAGGCAGCATCTGTGAAGAGCGAAACAGTTAACAGGTGGAATCTTTCCAGTCCCGTAGGGGCTGACCAGAGAAAAACGCAGTCGGGACAACGCATTCTCACCTCCAGGTGATCTTCCTGGAAGTGGGTTATCACTGGCAGAGGCTACCCACCCCAGAGCAGCAGGTAGCCAATTTGCATAATTAGCTGCCATTTGTGGGCTGATTGGGGATGCAGTCGGGATCTTCCCTGTGGCAGACGGGTCCCCCACTGAAGGCCAAGCCCAGCAGGTGTCTGAAGGTGGCTTGCCAGCAACTGGCTTTTGCTCCTACAATCACTTTCCCCCATCAGCAGGCCACAACTGCTGCTGCAGCCATCCTGTAGAGGGGTTCCCCCTCCATGGGGTGCCTTCGCAGCTGTGGCCGCCATTTATTTATTTGATTTCTAACTTCTTCAAAGGGCACCTCAAGATGGCAGCACCCTCATGTTTCTCCCGACAGTGGCAGCACCCACCTCTGGCTGCGGGTCTGCTGTCCTTCCAAGACTGCAAGCCCTCTGATCAGGCCTGCAGTCCAGGAACCCACTCGCCATTCTTAAATGGACAGCTGACCCAGAGGCAGCCTCATAATTGGCTACCTCTGGGAAGATCATCTCTGACACTCAGGACTATTCTCTACTAAAATGTAATAGCACATAGAGGTTGACAACATTCCACTCAGGTCCAGTTGGTGCCTTTTAAATCAAAAATCAAAATAGCCAAATTCACTCAATGCAATTAAAAGGGTTTGCACAGTTGTACATTATAGCATAGATCAAGTATTGTCTAAAGAAGTCTCTGTTCCTTTGTAGGGCTAAAGAATAAGTTGTTTAGTTATATCTGTATATAATATTTACCTTCTCCACAAGCCTGTCGAGCCAGCACACCTCGTGCTGCTTCTATCTTCTTCCCAGCCAAATACCCATGTGACTATTACATTACCACTACAGTGGGAGGGGTTTATTCTCACTGTCTCAAACAATAACCCTGCAAGGCCATTACACTACATCTCTTATCCAGCCCCTCCGCACCTCCCCCCCCGCCAAAGTCTCTGCCCATCACAAATTCAGCCTATCAGAAGGCTTCACAACTATCCCTGATCATGTTCTTATTGGGGTCGGAAGATCGGTAGTCTTGCTGGAAAGTCTTTTTGGATGAATTTGACCAATGTTTGTTGTATCCTGTGGACGCTGGGTTTCTTGATCATCATCTGCTTCGTCCAGATAAGAGATCGACAGAAAAGAGAAGATAAGATAAGTAGAACAGTTTGAGGCAATGTCTTGTTACTGTTTCTCGAGCTCGCTGTAGTCCTTGATTGAAGATATGGTCTTGTGTTTCGTTGGGGCCCAGTAGTCTTTTATAACTTTGTTCACGTAGGAAACCTTTCTCTCTTTGAGTTTCACGTGTTTTCGCAAGATTCAGTTCTGTGGGAAGAGATGGAGGCAGGCAGGAAATGTTCTCAGTCCACGAGCACATGGCATTCTGAGTTCAAATCTTTTGTTGGGTGTTCAAATTCAAAAACTCCAGCCAGCTAGTCATGTGACTAAAACTGGTTTGACCACTTCTGTGTATTGAGAAAGCAACTGCTGGGTCCCCATTGTTTCAACATTGTCTGGTACTTTGCAAATTTCCTTCCAGTGAGGGCTTGCAATTTTAAAGTTTTAATGTTCATGTGGTGAAATAATGTGTGCCTCCGTCTGGGCAGGTGGGGGGGTGGGGGGGGGGTTGCCTGACACCACACAACAGAGTACATTAATAATCAATGCGTTTGGAAGATCTTCGTTCTTCTTCAACAATGAGCGGCACAGTGGCGCAGTGGTTAGCACCGCAGCCTCACAGCTCCAGCGACCCGGGTTCAATTCTGGGTACTGCCTGTGTGGAGTTTGCAAGTTCTCCCTGTGTCTGCGTGGGTTTTCGCCGGGTACTCCGGTTTCCTCCCACCACCAAAGACTTGCAGGTTGATAGGTAAATTGGCCATTATAAATTGCCCCTAGTATAGGTAGGTGGTAGGGGAATCTAGGGACAGGTGGGGATGTGGTAGGAATATGGGATTAGTGTAGGATTAGTATAAATGGGTGGTTGATAGTCGGCACAGACTCGGTGGGCCGAAGGGCCTGTTTCAGTGCCGTATCTCTAAAAAAAAAAAAATGCCTTTATGGTTTTTACTCCTCTTTCGGCCTCGCCATTCGACTGAGGATATCATGGTGAACTTGCGAGACGTTCAAATCCCTTGCAAATTGTGTGAAGTATTTATTTGAGAACTGTGGTCCATTGAACAAAGAAAATTACTGCACAGGAACAGGCCCTTCGGCCCTCCAAGCCTGCGTCGATCCAGATCCTCTATCTAAACCAGTCGCCTATTTTCTAAGGGTTTGTATCTCTTTGCTTCCTGCCCATTCATGTATCTGTCTAGATACATCTTAAAAGACGCTATCGTGCCCACATCAACCACCTCCGCTGGCAACGCGTTCTAGGCACCCACCACCCTCTGCGTAAAGAACTTTCCACGCATATCCCCCCTGAACTTTTCCCCTCTCACTTTGAACTCATGACCCCTAGTAATTGAATCCCCCACTCTGGGAAAAAGCTTCTTGCTATCCACCCTGTCTATACCTCTCATGATTTTGTACACCTCAATCAGGTCCCCCCTCAACCTCCGTCTTTCTAATGAAAATAATCCTAATCTACTCAACCTCTCTTCATAGCTAGCACCCTCCATACCAGGCAACATCCTGGTGAACCTCCTCTGCACCCTCTCCAAAGCATCTACATCCTTTTGGTAATGTGGCGACCAGAACTGCACGCAGTATTCCAAATGTGGCCGAACCAAAGTCTTACACAACTGTAAGATGACCTGCCAACTCTTGTACTCAATACCCCGTCCGATGAAGGAAAGCATGCCGTATGCCTTCTTGACCACTCTATTGACCTGCGTTGCCACCTTCAGGGAACAATGGACCTGAACACCCAAATCTCTCTGTACATCAATTTTCCCCAGGAAATTTCCATTTATTGTATAGTTCACTCTTGAATTGGATCTTCCAAAATGCATCACCTCGCATTTGCCCTGATTGAACTCCATCTGCCATTTCTCTGCCCAACTCTCCAATCTATCTATATTCTGCTGTATTCTCTGACAGTCCCCTTCACTATATGCTACTCCACCAATCTTAGTGCCATCTGCAAACTTGCTAATCAGACCACCTATACTTTCCTCCAAATCATTTATGTATATCACAAACAGTGGTCCCAGCACGGATCCCTGTGGAACACCACTGGTCACACGTCTGCAATTTGAGAAACTCCCTTCCACTGCTACTCTCTGTCTCCTGTTGCCCAGCCAGTTCTTTATCCATCTAGCTAGTACACCCTGGACCCCTTGCGACTTCACTTTCTCCATCAACCTACCATGGAGAACCTTATCAAACGCCTTACTGAAGTCCATGTATATGACATCTACAGCCCTTCCCTCATCAATCAACTTTGTCACTTCCTCAAAGAATTCTATTAAGTTGGTAAGACATGACCTTCCCTGCACAAAACCATGTTGCCTATCACTGATAAGCCCATTTTCTTCCAAATGGGAATAGATCCTATCCCTCAGTACCTTCTCCAGCAGCTTCCCTACCACTGACGTCAGGTTCACCGGTCTATAATTACCTGGATTATCCCTACTACCCTTCTTAATCAAGGGGACAACATTAGCAATTCTCCAGTCCTCCGGGACCTCACCCGTGTTTAAGGATGCTGCAAAGATATCTGTTAAGGCCCCAACTATTTCCTCTCTCGCTTCCCTCAGTAACCTGGGATAGATCCCATCCGGACCTGGGGACTTGTCCACCTCAATGCCTTTTAGAATACCCAACACTTCCTCCCTCCTTATGCCGACTTGACCTAGAGTAATCAAACATCTATCCCTAACCTCAACATCCGTCATGTCCCTCTCCTCGGTGAATACCGATGCAAAGTACTCGTTTAGAATCTCACCCATTTTCTCTGACTCCACGCATAATTTTCCTCCTTTGTCCTTGAGTGGGCCAATCCTTTCTCTAGTTACCCTCTTGCTCCTTATATATGAATAAAAGGCTTTGGGATTTTCCTTAACCCTGTTTGCTAAAGATATTTCATGACCCCTTTTAGCCCTCTTAATTCCTCGTTTCACATTGGTCCTACATTCCCGATATTCTTCCAAAGCTTCGTCTTGCTTGGCACGACTGTTAGGGATAGCACGCGTTGCAAAGGTCTCCTGCAAATTTTGGATAACAGATTCTGTTGTTGAGTACAACTTTTTCACTTCAATAAAAATCGAGAGAAATAAACCAATTATATAGGATTTCCGTTGTGCATAAATAAATCCATCCCTCACCGTTCTTGGATCTGGTTGGAAATGTTGTTGTAATCAGCAGTTCTCTCTGTTCCAGTCAACTTATTGCAGATACTTGACAGTTCAGGACCATGTTTTTTATGTTTTTGGATATTGCTGGCCACCACACTGATGACTGAGCCCATGTGGCCCTGATGTAGATGTTCCAAGATATCTGATCGGAGTGAACTCGGAATGATTAGTCTTGTCATCATACACCAGCAAATCACTGATGACTGTGAAGTGTTTTCTGAATTCATAAAAAGTTTTCATGATCTTATCACCAGGATGGTCTTGAGGTCAACCCTGTGTGCAGTATTGACGTATACGAGTACGTTCTTCATCTGCTTTTGGGAGTGACAAATTTCTTGCAGTTGCTGTATACTTGCCAGCCACTGTTCTGCAGTATGTTGTGAATAGGACTCTCATCCACGAAGTTCACGCCCTGTTGAGTCAGGTGGTCTACCGTTGCTCTTGATGATGCAAATTTATGCTGATGCACTTTTACCTCAACATATAGTTTCATACATACAGTCTGCTTGAAGGAGACTGACTTTGGCTGTTTGACCTCATCCACATTTCAGTAGATGTAGGTCTAAGCATGCTTTATTGCTTAATAGGGAAAATTCTTGGTTTTTCAAAACATATAGGGTTTCAATAATCTGTCTTCCTTTATATTGGAGAGTTGCTTGAACCTTACCCTTCACCTTCAGTTGGATCCCTCCTAGACCATACAACTGTGCATCCACTGATTGTAAGCAATGTCTCGTCAATCATGGCTCTTGGCCTGACAGAATGGACACACTTATAACTAATTTCAAGTTGGACATCGGTGCATGTCCATTGACATAGATGTTTGCCATCCAAAATCCTTGATTGAGGTCATTAATTTCCCCTAGGACGTCTCCTGGTTCATCATCCACTGGAAGTGGCTCTTCCTCATTCACTGCTGTGTGTGTGAAGGCTTTTTGTTTTGTACATTTGAGAGAAGAGCTCTTGCTCTGGCACATCTTTCTGAAGTGGCCTGTCTTCTTGCAATTAAAGCATTCTGCATTATTAGAAGGACATTGATCATGTCGGTCGGTCTTTCCAGCCCCACAGCGTTGGCATGGTTTCCCGGTGTCTTACATCCTCCCACTTTAAAAAAATTTGTTCATGGGACGTGGGCATCGCTGGCTCAGCCATTTATTGCCCATCCCTAATTGCCCTAGAGAAGGTGGTGGTGAGCTGCATTCTTGAACTGTTGCAGTCCTTGGTGTGTAAGAACACCAACAGTACTGTTAGGAAGGGAGTTCCAGGATTTTGACCCCGCAACAGTGAAGGAACAGCGATATAGTTCCAAGTTAGGATGGTGTGTGGCTTGGAGGGGAACTTATAGGTGGTGGTGTTCCCACACATCTGCTGCCCTTGTCCTTCTAGGTGGTAGAGGTCACAGTTTGGAAGGTGCTGTCAAAGGAGCCTTGAGGAGTTGCTATAGTGCATTTTGTAGATGGTACACACTGCTGATAGTGTGCCTCGTTGTTGGTGGTGAATGTTGAAGGTGGTGGATGGGGTGCCATTCAAGTGGGCTGCTTTGTCCTGGATGGCATCGAGCTTCTTGATTGTTGCACCCTTCCAGACAAGTGGAAAGTATTCTAATACATTCCTGACTTGTGCCTTGTAGGTGGACAGGCATTGGGGAGACTGGTGGTGAGTTACTCGCCACAGAATTCCTAGCCTCTGACGTGCTCTTGTAATCACAATATTTATGTGGCTGGTCCAATTCAGTTTCTGGTCCATGTTGATAATGGAGGATTCAGCAAGGGGAGATGGTTAGATTCCCTCTTGTTTGAGAGGTTCATTGCCTGGCACTTGTGTGGGGCAAATATTACTTGCCACTTATCAGACAAGCCTGGATGTTGTCCAGGTCTTGCTGCATCTGGACATTTGCTGTTTCAGTATCTGAAGCTTCGTGAATGGTGAACATCCCCACTTCTGACCTTATGATGGAGGAAAGGTCATTGGTGAAGCTGCTGAAGAAGTTTGGGCCGAGGACATTACCCTGAGGAGCTCCTGCAGTTATGTCCTGGGACTGAGATTATTGATCTCCAACAACCACAAATATCTTCTTTGTGCTAGGTATGACCCCAACCAGCAAAGCGCTTTCCCTCTGATTGCCATTGACTTCAGTTTTGCTTGTGCTCCTTGATGCCATACTTGGTCAAATGCTGCCTTGATGTCAAGGGCAGTCACTCTCACCTCACCTCTGGAGTTTCTTTTGTCCATGCTTGAACCAAGGCTGTAATGAGGTCAGGAGCTGAGTGGCCCTCGTGGAACCTAAACTGTGCATCAGCGAGCAGGTTATTGCTGAGCAAGTGCCGCTTGCTAGGACTTTCGATCGCACTTTCCATAACTTTGCTGATGATCGGGAGTAGACTGATAGGGCGGTAATTAGCCGGGTTGGATTTGTCCTGCTTTTTGTGGACAGGACATACCTGGGCAATTTTCCATATTGCCGGGTAGATGCCTGTGTTGTAGCTATACTGGAACAGCTTGGCTAGGAGCACAGCTGGTTCTGAAGCACAAGTCTTCAGTACTATTGCCGGAATGTTGTCAGAGCCCATAACCTTTGCAGAATCCAGTTCCTTCAGCAGTTTCTTGGTATCACGTGGAGTGAATCAGATTGGCTGAAAACTGGCATCTCTGATGCTGGGGAGCTCTGTGTACTTTCTTATCTGGAGATAGCTTTTCTGTCTTGGGCTTCAGGAACTGAACCGTCATCATATTTTTTCAGACCCAAGGTTTCTCTTCAGGCTTCAGAGTGTCAGGTCATCTTTGGCTGCAAGAGGTCTGACAAGGACTCGTCAGCTATTCCCACTACTATTCGGTCCCTAATCAACTCAGACCAACATTCACCACCTTCAACATTCGCTCCCTCCACCACCGAGACACGCTATCAGCAGTGTGTACCAACTACAAAATGCACTAGAGCAACTCCTCAAGGCATTAAATTTTGCTCTCATCCCTGGGCAAATCTGTGCAAATCATTTATGAAAACATCCACAGATTCCCATACCTTCTGGACTCTCATTAGATTTTGCTCTTGCCAGGATCTTACCGCTTCTCAAATTAAAATATTTGTCAAATGCTTGTAACACATCCTCAAACTTGTCTGAAACTTCATTTATGCCTTGCATCATGACCACTTCATCAGCAATAGCACCCATAGAGTAAAAGAGTATTAACTTGCACAGCCTCAGACTCAGTGTGTAGCTAATAAGCTGTTCTAAATCTTAGAAATCTTTTTCTCCACATTGACCAATTCTGTATCTGATTGGGTACTTCCCAATTCTGGAAGCTTTCAGGCATCATATGTTTCAAATCCATTCTTTGCTAAACTTTTTTTTTATTTATTTGGGATGTTCCCCTTTAAGAAATTTTTGTTATTTTCTTTTTGGCTTGCTTGCTTTAATGGAGGTGTCCCCACTCTTCTCAGGAGTTTCCGTGCTTTGCGGGGATTTCCCGCTCTTCGCCCTCGCATTCAGCCCGAATACAGGATTTGGTTTTTTCCCCTTTCTGTCCCAATGTCATTAGAAAATTACTGTAACCTTTTCAAAGGCTTCATACCCGAGCCCAACCGTCAGCACGGTGACTCATCCGATCGCTGGGAAAGAAATGGTTTATTCAAGCATCTCATCTGCACGTGCAAAACAAGTCATGCTCAGTGTTCTTCTCCATTGGGATATTCACTACATCATACGTAAATAATGGTATTTACCTTTAAAGCACAATTTCAACAGAAACAAAAATAGACAAAAACAGGATTTGATGTAGTTCTGAGGATTTCTGATTGAACAAGAGGTGCTCAGCATTGGTGACTGTTGGGAGTGCTGAACATCTAAAGGAGAGCTGTCCGGACCATGGCACCAATGGGCAAGAGACTGTACAGAAGGGAGCAGCAAAGTGTAGAAATGCAGTTATAGGAGATTCCATAGTCAGGAGGACAAACAGGCATTTCTGTAACCGTCGTGAGTCCCGCATGGTGTGTTGCCTCCCTGGTGCCAGGGTAAAGGGCATCATGGAGAGGGTGCAGGATATTCTGCAGGGGAAGGGAGTGAGCCAGAAGTTGTGGTACACATTGGTACCAACATGGCAAGGGCAGGTATTGAGGTCCTAGGGTCAGATTTTCAGGAGCTATGGAAGAAGCTAAAGAGTAGGACCTCAAAAGGTAGTAATCTCTGGATTACTCCCAGTGCCACAAGCTAGTGAGATTAGAAATAGGAATATAGGGAGGATCAATGTGTGACTTGAAAATGATGCGGGAGGGGGGGGGGGGCGCTCTTCAGATTCTTGGAGCATTGGGACCAGTTCTGGGGAAGAAGGCACCTATTCAAAAAGGGATGGGTTGCACCTCAACAGGACTGGGACCAATGTCCTTGCGGAATGTTCACTAGTGCAGTTGGGGAGGGTTTAAACAAAATTGTCAGGGAGATGGGCATCAACATATAGAAGTTGAAAAGAGGAATAAACGTACATACTGAGTGTGTTGGACAGTACTAGAGAAGGGAGTAGTTGCATCTTAGATTGGAACAGACTCAGAAGGACTTTAAGGAATGCAAAGGCAGGAATATAATACATGTACATAAACGCACAAAGTGTAGTGAATAAAGCTGGTGAGCTACAAGCACAAATAGTAGTATGGGAATATGATATAGTAGCAATAACTAAGTGGCTTAAAATGGTGAGAACTGGGCGCTTAATCTACAAGAATATAAAGTGTTCAGAAAAAAAATAGGGAAGGGAAACAGGGAGGTGGGCTGGCAGTACTGATTAGAGAAGACACTGTAGTGTTGGAAAGAGGAATTTCTTCAGGGGGGCAATGACAGAATCCATTTGGTTAGAGTCAAGAAGCAAAAAGGGTATGATCATGCTGCCAGGGGTATTCTATAGGCTTCCAAATAGTGAGAGAAAGATAGAGGAACAAATCAGCAGGGAATCAGAGCTGTGCAAGAACTATATAGAGCAGTGATAATTGGGTAAGTAAAGACCCCATTATCAATTGGAATAATCTTAGAGTAAAGGGAAAGGAGGGGAAGGAATTTTTGGATTGCGTTCAGGAGAACTTCCTCGATCAGTATGTTCTTGGCCCAATTCGAAAGGATGCATTGCTGGATCTGGTGCTGGGAAATGAGCTGAGCCAAGTGGACCAAATGTCTGTGAGGGGAGCACTTGGGCAAAAGTGATCATCATATCATGAGGTTCAAACCCATAATGAAAAAAGTAAGGAATGATATTAGGTAGAACAGCTAGATTGGAAGAGGGCTGACTTCAATACGATGAGAAGGGATCTAGCCAGGATAAAATGGAACCAAAAACTGACAGGAAAATCTTTAACAAAACAATGGGTTATCTTGAAAAGGAAGAGATGCTTCAGGTACAGGCTAGGTACATTCCAACTAGGGCAAAAAAGTAGGGGAACCAAAAACAAGGCTCATAGGATGACAAGGGAGATAATGATGAAACAAAAAAAAGGTGTAAGATGCTGGTCAGGTGAATTCTTCAAGTGAGAATCAGGCCAAATAAAATAAGTTGAGAAGGGAGTGAAGAGGGAAATAAGACTGGCAAAGAGAATATGGGAATAGAATAGCTGTCAACATAAAAAGGGAACCCAAAAATCTTTTACCGGCATTTAAATAGCAAGTGAGTAGTAAGAGGTGGAGTGGGGCCTAGAGGGACAACGAGGGTAATACATGCTTAGAGCCACAGGCCAAGGCTACAATAATTAATGAGTACTTTATATCAGTGTTTACTAAGGAAGAGGATGCTGACAAAATATTAGTAGAAGCAGAGATGGTAGAGGCAATGGATAAGGTAAAAATTGAGAGGGAGGAGCTATAGAAAGGCCAGCTATGTTTAGGGTCGATAAGTTACCTGGTCAGATGGCTTGCATCCCAGGTTGCTAAAGGAAGTGGGGATGATGGAGCTAGCAAAAGGCTTGCCACAATCTTCCAATCTTCCCTAGATATGGGGAAGATGCCAGAGTATCAGAGACTGGCACATGTGACACCCTTATTCAAGAAAGGGTGGAAGGACAGTCCGAGCAGCTACAGGTCAAGTGGTGGGTAAGATTTTAGAAACAATAATCAGAGGAAAAAAAACAGACACTTGGAGAGGTTTGAGTCAATTAAGGATAGCCAGCACGGATTTGTAAAAGGCAGATTATGCTTGACTAATCTAACTGAATTTTTTTAATGAAGTAACAGAGAAGGTTGATGAAGGGAACGCGATGGATGTTGTTGAGATGGATTTTAAGAAAGTGTTTGATAAAGCACCACATGAAAGGCTGGTTAACAAAACTGAGGGTCATGGAATAGGAAGGTCAGTCTCCAATTGAATGAAAAATTGGCTCTAGGACTGAAAACAAAGTTGTGGTAAATAGTTGTTTTGCTTACTGGAGGATGGTAGACAATGGTGTTCCCCAAGGATCAGTGCTAGGATCACTTTTTTTTTTTCTGTATATAAATGACTTGGATCTTGGAATACAGAGCAAAATCTCAAAATTTGCCAATGACACCAAACTTGAAGGAGTAGCAAACAGTGAGGATGATATGAACTGCCTGCAACAGGACATAGATAGGCTAGCAGAATGGGCAGACAAATGTGAGGTGATGCACTTTGGCAGAAGGGACAGGGTGATGCAATATAGACTTAATGGCACAGTTCTAAAGAGTGTGCAGGAACAGAGGGACCAGGGGAATGCATATGCATCAAAATTTGAAGGTGGCAAGATATATTGAGTGTGGTCAGCAAAATATATGGAATCTTGGACTTCACAAATAGACATATTGACTACAAAAGCAGGGAAAATGTGCTGAACCTTTATAAAGCTGTGGTTCAGCCTCAACTAGAATACTGTATCCAGTTCTGGTCAAACTTTAGGAAGGACGTGAGGTTCCTTCTGAGAGAGCGAGAGCGAAAGAGAGAGAAAGAAAGAGAGAGCAGAGGAGATTTATCTACTATCACCCTCATTAGCAAGACATTCAAAGCCATCTTGGAGCATTCACTAGTGGAGACATACCTCCAGGGGGTAAACATTGAAACAATACAACCTGAAAGAGATTTGGGATGCGTAGACTTTAGACCTCATTCAAGAAAAAAAGGAATACTGTGACAGTCTCCCCAGGCTGTGCGAACTTTAAGTTTTTTTTGTTACACACAGCAGACAAGCTATGCAAGCCACTGGTGGGGCTGTGGGTGTGTCTTTCTCTCTCTCTCTCTCTCTCCAGGTAATATCACAAGTTTCGAAACCTGTCTACAACTGCAGAACTTCCAAGTCTACGATTGCTACAGACAGAGACTCCAGGGGAGAAAGCCACCGACATCACTGTCTCCAAGAAAACCCCGAACCAGAGGGACCAGCTGCAAGTGCAATTCTACCAGCCAGAGACTTCAGAACCATGAATTCAGCTGGAAGACAACTTAATTACCGGACCCCAGAGACTGTACGTGAATTTATTTATTCTGGACTCTAATCCAACCCAAACTCCTCTTCATCACTCTATAATCTATTTGAGCATAGAGTGCGCACGGGGGAGGGTGCGAGGGCAAAAATATAGCTGGAGCATAGTTTATTAAAATCAAATCCCAATCTAAATGAAAGTAAGTACAATAAACTAACCCCTTTCTTGTTTGAACTCAAGAAAACCTGTTTGATTGGTTCTTTTAATGATCATAGCACATAAAGAGTTAAACACTCACTGAATTGATAATCACATTTACTGTTGTAAAAGGAATAAACCCTGTTGCGGGTTGCGGTCAAACAAAGAGGACGGAGCCTTTCGACCCCCTCTTCACCTGATCAGAACAACTGGTAAAGAAGAATAACTTTTTCCCCCAAAACAAAAAAGACCATTATGTGACTTCAGAAGATGTGCTAATATTACTTAGGTCAGGTGCAAAGATATTAATTCATTTTAGCCCAAAAGCAATATTCTGCTACTTCCAAAGTAAGTTAGTGTATCACAAGACAGCAAAATGGTTCTACGACAAACCAAAATCATTATGAAAATAAAATCAGGACAGCCAGCATGTTAGCACAGAGGTCTTGTGAAATCGAACAAAAAAAGTTGTACACGCTCAAATTTTCTTGGATCTAATGGCCATTAGCATTAAATCCTGTATCTTACATATTGCTGTACCATAGCATCAAGATCAAGTTGCACTTCAAATTCATTACGCAATTGGAGTGTAAATGAAGCCTATTCCAGAGTCAGGGCCCAGCCAGCCACAAAAGGAAAGCAAAGCAAGATTCCTCAGAGTAGAACATGGCGACCCGACCCGAACCAGACAGGACCCAACGATATGTGTCGGGTTCAGGTCGGGTCGCTCTTCTGGGTCCGACATTCGGGGTCAGGGCAACTCTATCACCACCTCTGGTATGTGGCTCCAATATTAATGTACTTTTTGGACTTGAAAGATTGTTTAGTTACAGTTTTTTTTAAGCTTGTGCAGATAAGCAACAAAGTGAAAAACAGAAGCTAGGTCAACTGATGGTCAGGCTCGGGTCGGTTGTAGTTCTGTCGGGTTCAGGTTGGGTTTCATTTGCAGACCCGAGCCGGCCTTTACCTTAGGAGGTCTTAAAACCCTATTAATGTCACACAAGTCTATCTTCTCAGGTAGATGTAAAAATGCCCCTTAGGAATATTCAAAGAAGAGCAGCAAGTTCAGCTGTTGTCCGAGCCAATATTTATTCCTCAACCAATACCACTAAATCAAATAATCTGGTCATGCAGCTCTGATTCTGTGGAACCTTGCTAGAAGCAACTGGTTGCCGCATTTCCTTACTTTACAACAATGTAAAATACTTCATTGGTTATAAATCATTTGAAGGTATCCTGAAGTAAAGGAAACATTAAAAAAAAAGAAAATACTATATAATGTATGCAATCTGTTTTTGTTACTTGAACTAAACATTCAATTTACTCTGAAATATTCTATAGCAGATGGAATAAAACTACATTCTTTGTCGGCAACAAATAGAGCACATGGTATTGGGAAGAGGTGGGGGGGGGGGGTGGTGGGAAGTAACATGTGCTGTGGATAAAGGGGAACCGTTGGATGTACTATACTTAGATTTCCAGAAGGCATTCTGGAAAAGGTGCCACATCAAAGGTTATTGCGGAAAATAATAGCTTGTGGCATAGGTGGTAACATATTGGCACAGATAGGAGATTGGTTAGCTAACAGGAAACAGAGAGTAGGCATAAATGGGTCATTTTCTGGTTGGCACAACGTACAGAGTGGTGTGCCACAGGGATCAGTGCCGGGGCCTCAACTTTTTACAATTTATATAAATGGCTTAGGTGAAGGGACTATATTTGCTGATGACACAAAGATAGGTAGGAAAGTAAGTTGTGAAGAGGACATAAGGAGGCTACAAAGGGATATAGATAGGTTAAGTGAGCGGGCAAATATCTGGCAAATGGAGTATAATGTGGGAAAACATGAAATTGTCCATTTGGCAATAATAAAAAAGCATATTCCCTAAATGATGAGAAATTGCAGACCTGTGAGATGCAGAGGGATCTGTGTGTCCTAGTGCATGAATCGCAAAAGGTTAGTATGCAGGTACAGCAAGCAATTAGGAAAGCTAATAGAATGTTTTCATTTATTGCGAGGGGAATTGAATACAAAAGTAGGGAGGTTATGCTTCAGTTGCACAGGGCATTAGTGAGATCACGGCCAGAATCTTAGGGCTCCCAAATGAGCGAGCTACCAGAGGTGGTGGGGGGGTGGTGGGGGGTAGGGGGTTAGCCATTACCGACCCCCTCAGCGATTTTACGTGAGGCAGCGGCGATAAACAGCCTGCCCGCCCCAGGCCAATCAAGGCCTTTAAGTGACCAATTAACTGGCACTTAAGGGCCTCCTCCAACTGCTGCAGGTATTTTACCCTCAGCGGCAGGACAGCAAATGCCTGAAGAACCCCGCCTGGTAAAACCAACTGACCTTCTTGCGGGCCGAAGGGTGGGGGCCCCCTCCTGATTAGGCATCCAATGCCCCACGACGGGCTGCCCCCAAAAGCCCCAATCACACACAACGCATAACACTGCCCCCCCACCCACAAATGACCCTCCTTGCCTCGCCAGGGCTCAGCTAATTGTCCCCAGAGAGGCCCCAAAAACTTATTGTAGTTCCAGGGCCGTCCCTCCTCTACCTGTGGTGGCTGGATGTAGTCCCAGCACTGGCCATCACTCCCAGTGGCACTGCTGGGACAAAGAGCTGCCAGCCCACTGATTGGCTGGCAGATCCATTAGGCAGGAGTTCCAACTGTCTCAAAGAGGTGGAGGTGGCTCGCCACCGACATTTCGGCCAATGGGTGGAGCCTCCCACCCAATGTAAAATTCTGGCCCACATCTGGAGTACTGTGTACCGTATTGATCTCCCTATTTAGGGAAGGATGTAAATGCATTGGAAGCAGTTCAGAGAAGGTTTACTAGACTAATAACTGGAATGAGTGGGCTGTCTTATCAGGAAAAGTTCGACAGGCTAGGCTTGTATCTGCTGGAGTTTGGAAGAGTTAGAGATGACTTGATTAAAACATATAAGGTTCTGCGGGGTCTTGACAGGGTGGATCTGGAAAGGATGTTTCCTCTTGTGGGAGAATCTAGAGCAGGGATCACTGTTTAAAAATAAGGGGTTGCCCATTTAAGAGAGATGAGGAGAAATTTTTTCTCAGAGGGTCATGAGTCTTTGGAACTCTCTTCCTCAGAAGGTGGTGGAAGTAGAGTCTTTCAATATTTTTTAAAGTCAGTGGTAGATAGATTCTTGATAAGCAAGGGAGCAAAAGGTTATCGGGGGTAGGCAGGAATGTAGAGTTGAGGTTACAATCAGATCAGCCATGATCCTGTTGAATACTGGAGCAGGCTCAAGGGGCCGAGTGGCCTACTCTTGCTCCTAATTCGTATGAAAAAAAGACACTATTTTGATATACAGCTCTGCTAAACACAAAATCTCAGCTATCCTGTGGCTCTGAGTGGAGACTAAGAACCTGCCAGGAGATTAGTGTATGAGGAAGGATAAAAAAAAAATCTGCAGCACCATGATTGCAAATCTCCTTACAGCAGTAAAGGTCTTTTGCTAAGTAAGCATCATGTTTCTCTCTCACACTCTGGCATCTAACACCACCGCCACCCCCCCCACCCAAAAAATACACCAACTGAAATAGTTTCGCAAAGTGTCCAGAAGTCATCTCAAGTTTCCGGAAAGCCTTTAGAATAAGACTTTGTCTTTGGAAATGGACTGAAGCCAAGGAAAGTCACTGTTGAAATGTGACTTCATGGACACATTATATAAATCTGATATGAATACTGTAATAAAGAAGGTGGGTCTGGAACATCAGTTTTTATATCCTTATCTCACTTCTCTAGAACAGACAGGCTTTTAGATGTGGCCTTGTAAATAGTATCAGCAAATAGCATAATGTTTATTTAGTACTTAACGGAACAGTACATTGTAAAACTTTTTATTTTAAGCATGTGAAACCAAAATGTTTTGCACGCAACATTCCCACTATTAAAATCGAGGCACAGCAACCAGTTTAGTATCTTCCCCATTCCTTCAACCTCCAGATCTCCTTTCTCATTTCTATTTAGCCCTACTCCTCTTTTAACCATTATGCCTATAAAACTGTTTACCACTTCTCTGCATGTTCCACTCCTTTCTTCATCACACTCAGCCTTTCTGATCCTTTTTACTTCCCTTCTGTTTGGCATTTGATCTTTTCTGTGCTATTAGCTCGAGATTTATCATATGCTGCAGATTTTTTACCACAATCAAGGGCTTTTAAATTTTACTGTTCTCAGTTTATTTAATTTTGTTTATACCCTACTGATAGATGAAGGGGTTAGAAATAAGTGGAGTGATGTCCTAACCAGAATTCCTCCTGCAAGCAACACCAAAAAAAGTGATCTGCTCAATCATATCTACACAGTTTGTGGGGTCTTTTGTGTGCTGCCATGTTTGCCACTAACAGTCATTATACTTCAAGGTAATGTATTGCCTGTCAAGCACTTAGGGATATTAGGTGCTATACAAATGCAAGTTTTTTTAAGAAGTAGGAATACTGCATGCATTGGCAATTACAATATAGCTGTATAAGGTGGGTCTCTGCAGGAATTGAAATAACAAACATGTGGTCATTTATATTTATAAATTAGCAGATGAGAACAAAGTTGTTTGGGATCAGCTTTAAAGCATCTTTAAATTCAAGGCTCAAATGGGCTATTTTATCTTGTCGAAGATTATTTTGGAAAGATACCAAAATTCAGTGACACAGTTATGAGTTTTGTAACTGAAATTGTAAAGATATCTAAAGATTTTATTCAATTTGGCTTTGCCATAGCTTCAGTAAAATTGATGCACTATAAACGCCAAGGCTTCTTCTGATGGCACCTCTCAAACCTGTGACCTCTACCACCCAGAAGGACGAAGGCAGCAGGCGAATGGGAACAGCGTCTCCAAATTCCCTTCCAAATCAACCACCACCCTGACTGGACACATATTGCCAATGCTTCATAATTGCCCAGTCAAAATCCTGGAACTCACTACCTAACAGAATTGTAGGAGTAGTTTCACCATATGGACTGCACTGGTTCAAGAAGGCACAGCGCCACCTTCTAGGGTGGGCATTTAGGGTTGCCCAATAAATGCTATTGACTTCCATATTTCAAGAATGAATAAAAAAATAATCTGTAGCACATGATGCAGTTAGCAGATCAGAATTATACTGCTGGTTACACCTTACAGTGCCTTGTGAGATGCAAACAAAAGAATCTTTGAACACAGAGCACCATGCTCCAGGCAACAAATATTTTAATGCTAAGTGTAAAAGTGTATCACTTTTGTCAAATAAGTAAGATGCTTCTATAAAGTGACCAGAAGGTCTGGGTACTGTTATTAATCTGGTTTCATGCTGCATTGAAAATCCACTATTCCTAATGTCAGCCTTAGTGGTACAGTACCAAAGAGAGATGCACCCGTCACCTATAGTAACCCCTCCAGAATTAAATTCGCTTTTTCATGTTAATCTGCAAGCAAATCTGCATCACACTGATGTGAAAGTAATGTTGTATAACTGCACAGTAAACTGATCCATACATTATGTGCAACAATAGAACATGGGGAAGGAAGACTTGCATTTATATAGCACCTTTGCAAAGTAGTTTACAGCCAATGGAGTACTTTTGAAGTGTAGTCACTGTTGCAATGTTATAGACAGATACTGTGCTGCCATCAACAGCAAATTAGACACTGGACTAAATCAACTAGCAACATCACTCCAAAGAAGTCTCTTTGCCATAAACAATTTAAGAGTATCTAATGAAAGGGCACGGACCCGAAATGTTAACTCTGCTTCTCTCTACATAGGTGTTGCCTGACCTGCTAAGTACTTCCAGCATTCCTTGTTTCTATTTCAGATTCCCAGCATCTGCAGTATTTTGCTTTTATTCAATTTAAGAGTATAGTAATTTCACTTTAGCCATATTTCCAATCATCAAGTTATCTGTACCATAGCAGCTAATAAGTCAACACTTTAACCACCTGAACATTTCACCCCTCAGATACACTTCTAATATAAATACACCCTGAACAAAGGGTTAGAGCCTCTCATAACTGCAGCAAAGCACAGCAAGAAATACACTTCTCCCGGAGGCCTTAACACCCTGTTTGCAGTACATATATTTAGCATCAATGCAAAGCTGATACTGCTTCATACCAATGCTAAACTTGCAGCGTAAATGAATCATTAGGAAACTTAGTTATTTGCCAGTTTCAATTAGGATGGATAGTCAAGGTTCCATTATACTGGAAACAATGACTGACAAGGACATTTGTCTTATCAAACCAACTCTGAGTAGTTGTGTCCAGTTTTTACTGCCATCAATTCTCCCCACCCATATTTACAAGGATGATATCAGACTGAGAGGTTATAACAATCAGAAAAGGCTGGGGCTCATTTCTCTAGAAAAAAAAAGGATGAGTGGTGACCTGAAAAGTTTTAAAAATTAAGAAGCTAAATGTGGAGAAGAGATTTACAGTTGAAGGAGAGTCCAAAACTAGGGGTTTAAAATAAGATAAAAACAAGGAATGCTGGAAATACTCAGCAGGTCTGGCAGCATCTGTGGAGAGAGAAGCAGAGTTAACGTTTCAGGTCAGTGACCCTTCATCAGAACAAAACTGGCAACATTTGACCGAGTGTGGCATCAAGGAGCCCAAGCAAAATTGTGGTAAATTGGAAACAGAGAGAAAAATCTCCACTAGTTGAGGTCATACCTAGCTCAAAGGCAGATTGTTGTGATTGTTGGAGGCCAATCACCTCAGCCCCAGGACATCACTGCAGGAGATACTTAGGGTAGTGTCGTTAGCCCAACCATCTTCAGCTGGTTCATCAGTGACCTGCCCTCCATCATAAGGTCAGAAGTAGGGATGCTCACTGATCATTTTACAGTGTTCTGTACCATTCGCGACTCCTCAGATACTGAAGCAGTCCGTGCCTGCATGCAGCAAGACCTGGACAACGTGCAGGCTTGGGTTTATAAAAGGCAAGTAACATTCACAACACACAAGTGCCAGGCAATGACAATCTCCGAGAGCATTTAACCATCGCCCCTTGGCATTCAACAGCATTGACATTGCTGAATTCCCCGATCAACATCCTGGCCATTAACATCTACAAGGCGCAAGTCAGGAATGTGATGGAATACTCTCCACTTGCCTGGATGAGTGCAGCTCCCACAACACTCAATAAGATTGACACAATCCAGGACCAAGCAACCTACTTGATTGGGACCCCATCCACCACCTTAAACATTCACTCCCTCCACCATCGGCAGACTGTGTACCATCAACTAGATACACCACAGCACCTTCCAAACCTACAAACTCTACCACCTAGAGAAACAAAAGCAGCAGGTGCATGGAAACACCTTTTCCTGCAAGTTCCCTTCAGAGTCACACACCATCATGACTTGGAAAGATATTGTCGTTACTTCACTGTTACTGGGTCAAAATCCTAGAACTCCCTCTTTAAACAGCATTGTTGGTATATGTACACAACAAGGACTGCAGCAGTTCAAGAAGACGGCTCACCACGAACTTCTCAAGGTCAAATTAGGGATGTGCAATAAATGCTGGCTTTGCCAGCGATGCTCAGATTCCATGAACAAATAAAAAACCTCCCTCTTAAGGCTAGCATGTCCTTCCTTAGGCAAAGAAGACTTGCATTTATATAGCACCCTTCATGACCGTCAGATGTCTCAAAGTGCTTTACAGCCAATGAAGTACTTTTGAAGTGTGATTACTATTGTAATGTAGGAAATGTGGAAACCAATTTGTGCACAGCAAACTCTCAGAAACAGTAATGTGATAATGAGCAGATAATCTGTTTTAGTGATGTTGATCAAGGGATAAATATTAGCCAGGACACCAAAGATAACTCCCCAACTCTTCAAAATAGTGCTGTGGGATCTTTTACATCAAGCAGAGAGAGCAGACGGGGCCTCAGTTTAACATCTCATATGAAAGAGGATACCTCTGACAAGACGACCAAAACTGTACACTGTTCTCCAGGCGTGGTCTTACTAAAGCAGTAATTAATTGCAGCAGGACTTCCTTGCACTTATACAACATCCTTGCTATAAAGGTTAATTAACTGTTTTCCTAACTTTGTGATTCATGTACAAGGACCCCCAGCTCTCTCTGAATACTAACATTTACTAATCTCTCACTTCAAAAAAAAATTCTACTTCTCCATTCTTCCTATCAAAGTGGACAATTTCACACTTCCCACATTATACTCCATCTGCCACCTTCTTGCCCAATCACTTAACTGGGCTTTATCCGCTTTCAGCCTCTTTGCGTCCTCCTCACAGCTACCTTTCCCACCTAGCTTTGTATCATCAGCATACTTGCATATATTTCACTCAGTCCCCTTATCCAAATCATAGATAGGGATTTGAAAATCCAAAATATACTGCATCCACTGGTTCCCCTTCATCTAACCTGCTAGTTACACCCTCAAAAAAATATATAAATAGATTTGTCAAACTAAATTCTTCATCAGCATGATGGAATCCACAGTACCATGGTATTGGGGCATGATGGGGGGTGGGGGGCAGGTAGAGAAGAATGGGAAACCATTCTTTTCCAATGCTCTGCTAAACACTTAATCCGGCCCATGCTGTACCATTGTACCATTGAGTGGAGGCCAGGTACCTTCTGGGAGCTGAGGAATGAGAAGGGGCTGGAGGGGGAAAAAAAAGATTAAATTAAAGAGGAATTTATTATTTATGTTGCTGAGCCATGGCTGCAATCCTTCCAAATTGCTGAAGTAGCCGAGACAGCTGGGTTATCTTATATGCTCCGTTCACATCCAAACCAACTGATGAGAAGTATCCAAATAAAAATTCTGATTGAGTAATTTTGCAAAATAACCAGGAATCACTTCCAGTTGCTTGTCTGAATGCAGCATCTAGAAAAGAGATTTTCTTTTCATAGAATCATCAAAGGTTTGTGCAATGGACTAAAGCCAAGTAAAATCACAGATAAAGCATGATCAAGGACAGAGTACACAAATCTGATATGAATACTGTAATAAAATAGGTGATTCAGTAATTTCAGTTTTGTCTTCACTTCTCGAAAACCAAATGTCATTTCTATTTCTGATCATTACCTTGTGAATCACAACACAAACAAACTGCAACATACTTAAACACTCAAAACAGTACGTTGCAGAAAGTGTTATTTCAAGCATGAAGCTCAATTCTGTTTGGCACATAACAGAATATAAAGTTCATGTATTTTAGCTTTTTGTTTCCATCACGTCCCAGGATTATTTGACCTGGGAGGAATTTGGCAGAGTCTACATTAAAAGGTTGCGATTAAATTAGGTTTAGTTCACAAGGGATAAACCCTCACAACAGATACGTGTTTGGAATATACAGGGCTGGATTTTACGATGGGCAGGGTGCAGGGAGCCGTCCACCAACCGAAATGGTGGTAGTAAGCCCGGCTCCGCCGAGCTTGCGGATCCAGACTGGATTTTACGGTCCCCAGGCCCTTAATTGGTCTTGGGCAGGACTTCCACCTCATTGAGGTAGGAAGTCCCACCAAATGGAGCTGCCGGCCAACCTATTGGGCCCTGGCAAGGCAAGGTGGAGGGGTGGGGGTGGGTCATTTCAGCGGGTGGCGGTGGCCTCCTGGCCCCCCTCACAAGAAAGAGAGAGGGAGAGAGAAGGAGGGAGAGAGAGAAAGAGGTGAAGGGAGAGAGAGAGAGAGAGAGAGAGAAAGAGGTGAAGGGAGAGAGAGAGAGAGAGAGAGAGAAAGAGGTGAAGGGAGAGAGAGAGAGAGAGAGAGAGAAAGAGGTGAAGGGAGAGAGAGAGAGAGAGAGAGAGAAAGAGGTGAAGGGAGAGAGAGAGAGAGAGAGAGAGAAAGAGGTGAAGGGAGAGAGAGAGAGAGAGAGAGAGAAAGAGGTGAAGGGAGAGAGAGAGAGAGAGAGAGAGAAAGAGGTGAAGGGAGAGAGAGAGAGAGAGAGAGAGAAAGAGGTGAAGGGAGAGAGAGAGAGAGAGAGAGAGAAAGAGGTGAAGGGAGAGAGAGAGAGAGAGAGAGAGAAAGAGGTGAAGGGAGAGAGAGAGAGAGAGAGAGAGAAAGAGGTGAAGGGAGAGAGAGAGAGAGAGAGAGAGAAAGAGGTGAAGGGAGAGAGAGAGAGAGAGAGAGAGAAAGAGGTGAAGGGAGAGAGAGAGAGAGAGAGAGAGAAAGAGGTGAAGGGAGAGAGAGAGAGAGAGAGAGAGAAAGAGGTGAAGGGAGAGAGAGAGAGAGAGAGAGAGAAAGAGGTGAAGGGAGAGAGAGAGAGAGAGAGAGAGAAAGAGGTGAAGGGAGAGAGAGAGAGAGAGAGAGAGAAAGAGGTGAAGGGAGAGAGAGAGAGAGAGAGAGAGAAAGAGGTGAAGGGAGAGAGAGAGAGAGAGAGAGAGAAAGAGGTGAAGGGAGAGAGAGAGAGAGAGAGAGAGAAAGAGGTGAAGGGAGAGAGAGAGAGAGAGAGAGAGAAAGAGGTGAAGGGAGAGAGAGAGAGAGAGAGAGAGAAAGAGGTGAAGGGAGAGAGAGAGAGAGAGAGAGAGAAAGAGGTGAAGGGAGAGAGAGAGAGAGAGAGAGAGAAAGAGGTGAAGGGAGAGAGAGAGAGAGAGAGAGAGAAAGAGGTGAAGGGAGAGAGAGAGAGAGAGAGAGAGAAAGAGGTGAAGGGAGAGAGAGAGAGAGAGAGAAAGAGGTGAAGGGAGAGAGAGAGAGAGAGAGAAAGAGGTGAAGGGAGAGAGAGAGAGAGAGAGAAAGAGGTGAAGGGAGAGAGAGAGAGAGAGAGAAAGAGGTGAAGGGAGAGAGAGAGAGAGAGAGAAAGAGGTGAAGGGAGAGAGAGAGAGAGAGAGAAAGAGGTGAAGGGAGAGAGAGAGAGAGAGAGAAAGAGGTGAAGGGAGAGAGAGAGAGAGAGAGAAAGAGGTGAAGGGAGAGAGAGAGAGAGAAAGAGGTGAAGGGAGAGAGAGAAAGAGGTGAAGGGAGAGAGAGAGAGAGAAAGAGGTGAAGGGAGAGAGAGAAAGAGGTGAAGGGAGAGAGAGAGAGAGAGAAAGAAAGAGGTGGAGGGAGAGAGGGAGAGAGAGGTGGAGAGAGAGAGAGAGAGAGAGAGAAAAAGGAGAGAAAAATGCACATTTGTTGTTGTTTTGATAAGATTACTTTTTAATGCCTTTATCTTTCCAAAACTGTCTCACCAGCCCCCTATGTCAGAAAAAAATTGCTATATAGCCCACCACATGAAATGGTTGGACAACTCTGTCTTAGATTAACTTCATGTTACCCCAGGAAAGGCACAGATGCCAGCAGCCACAGCTAGGAAGACAATAGCTGGTTTTATTGACAGTTCCACTGACCAAACCCTTGACAAGAGAGCTGTGGGAATGGCCACTGCTCAAACCTTTGGTTTCCTCTGCGAAACTTGGAATAAAAGCTAGATACAAATGGGAGAAAACTCTGTGTAAGGTTGGAACCAACTAGTTTGTGGAATTAGTAATCAGAACAGTATATTTAGCCCACTAACAAGGATACTGTGCTCTGCTTTGTTATTTTCAATGTTTTGAGAAGTATAAGAAAATGAACTCATTTCCCGGCGGAGAAGCAGGAGAAGGTAGCGACTCTTCGGTGGGTAAGTGAAGGCAACAGGAGCTGTGTTTTAAAAGTTGTTTTAAAAGTTGTACTTACTGTTTTCCTTGTGTTCAAGTTACTTTTGGCGCGGGAGGAACCGGAAGCTGGACGGCAGCAAGGACTCCTGGGTAGGTATTTTCTTTAAAGGTGCGGAGCAGAGTTAACCCGAGAAACTACACATGTAGTGTCTCCCACCCATCCTCCTCCTCTAACCTAATAATAAGACCCTTTTTACCCTCCTCCTCTAGCCAAAAAGGACTGAACAGGTAAGCTATTTACTGTTTTTGTTAATATCTATATTTGTACTTAATTAAGGGGTAATTGAGTAAAAGAAATGGCAGCCAGGGGAGTGCAGTGCTCCTCCTGCAGTATGTTCGAGGTGAGGGGAACCTCCGGTGACCCTGCCGACTTCACCTGCTGGAAGTGCATCCGTCTCCAGCTCCTATCAGACCGTGTTAGGGAACTGGAGCTGGAGCTGGATGAACTGAGGATCATTCGGGAAGCTGAGGGGGTGATAGATAGAAGCTACAGGGATGTCGTTACTCCACAAAACAAAGGCAGCTGGGTAACAGTTAGAGGTGGGAAGAGGTCAGTGCAGGGATCTCCTGTGGTCGTTCCCCTCAGCAACAAGTATACAGTTTTAGATACTGTTGGGGGGGACGGCCTATCGGGGGCAGGCTGCAGTGAACGGGCCTCTGGCACGGGGTCCTGCACTGTGGCTCAGAGGGGAAGGAGGGAGAATGGGAGAGCACTAGTCATCGGGGACTCGATGGTGAGGAGTACCGACAGGCGGTTCTGTGGGCGCAAGCGAGACGCACGGATGGTTTGTTGCCTACCTGGTGCCAGGGTCCGTGATGTTTGTGATCGCGTCTTCAGGATCCTTAAAGGGGAGGGGGAGCAGCCAGAGGTCGTGGTGCACATTGGCACCAACGACGTAGGAAGGAAGGGTGGCACAGATGTTAGAAGTGAGTTTAGGGAGTTAGGCTGGAAGCTGAAAGCTCGGACGGACAGAGTTGTTATCTCTGGTTTGTTGCCGGCGCCACGTGATAGTGAGGCTAGGAATAGGGAGAGAGCACAGCTGAACACGTGGCTGCAGGAATGGTGTAGAAGAGAGGGCTTCCAGTTCTTGGATAATTGGACTGCATTCTGGGGAAGATGGGACCTGTTCAAACAGGACGGGCTGCATCTAAACCAGAGGGGCACCAATATCCTGGGAGGGAGGTTTGCTAGTACTGTTCGGGAGGGTTTAAACTAGTTTGGGAGGGGGATGGGAACCGGACTTGTAGTCCAGGGACCAGTGGGTCCACTCAGAAAGACAAAGAGTGTAGTGAGGTATTGGGGAAGGTAGCACTGTCGCAGAGGACAGATGGGCACGGAGAAGGGTTAAAGTGCGTATACTTCAACGCAAGAAGCATCAGGAATAAGGTGAGTGAATTGAAGGCGTGGATGGGCACTTGGGACTACGATGTTGTGGCCATCACTGAAACGTGGATAGGTGAGGGGGAGGAATGGTTCTTGGAGGTACCTGGTTATAGATGTTTTCATAAGATTAGGAATGGTGGTAAAAGAGGTGGGGGGGTGGCATTGTTAGTTAGAAATAGTGTAACAACTGCTGAAAGAATTTTCGAGGAGGATCTGCCGACTGAGGCACTGTGGGTTGAGGTCAGGAACAGGAAAGGAGCAGTCACCTTGATGGGAGTTTTCTATCGGCCCCCCAATAGCAGCAGGGAGGTGGAAGAGCAGATTGGGAAACAGATTTTGGAAAGGAGCAGAAGTCACAGGGTAGTAATTATGGGGGATTTCAACTTCCCAAATATTGATTGGCAACTCTTTAGATCGAATAGTTTGGATGGGGTAGTGTTTGTGCAGTATGTCCAGGAAGCTTTTCTGACTCAGTATGTAGACTGCCCGACCAGAGGGGAGGCAATATTGGATTTGGTACTAGGTAATGAACCAGGGCAAGTGATAGAGCTGTTGGTGGGCGAGCACTTTGGAGATAGTGATCACAATTCTGTAGCATTCACTGTGGTAATGGAGAGGGATAGGTATGTGCAACAGGGCAAGGTTTACAATTGGGGGAAGGGTAGATATGATGCTGTCAGGCAGGAACTGAGGAGCATAAGTTGGGAGCATATGCTGGCAGGGAAGGGCACGGTCGAAATGTGGAACTTTTTCAAGGAGCAGATAGTAGGGGCCATTGATAAGCATGTCCCTGTCAGACAGGGAAGGGATGGTCATGTGAGGGAACCGTGGTTGACAAGAGAGGTTGAGAGTCTTGTTAGGAAGAAGAAGGATGCGTATATAAGGTTGAGGAAAAAGGGCACAGGCATAGCTCTGGAGGGATACAAGATGGCCAGGAAGGATCTGAAGAAAGGGATTAGGAGAGCTAAGAGAGGGCATGAAAAATGCTTGGCGGGTAGGATAAAAGAAAACCCCAAGGCCTTTTACGCGTATGTCAGAAATATGAGGATGACTAGAGGGACCGTAGGTCCGGTCAAGGACAATAGCGGGAGACTGTGTGTTGAGCCGGAAGAGATAAGTGAGGTTTTGAATGAGTACTTCTCTTCGGTATTTACGAATGAGAAGGGGTGTATTACTGAAGAGGACGGTGTGAAACAGACTGGTAAGCTCGAGGAAGTGCTCGTTAGGAGGGAAGATGTGTTGGGGTTTTTGAATAACTTGAAGATAGACAAGTCTCCCGGGCCTGACAGGGTATATCCAAGGATGTTATGGGAAGCAAGGGATGAAATTGCAGAGCCGCTGGCAATGATCTTTTCATCTTCTCTGTTGACGGGGGTGGTACCAGGTGATTGGAGGGTGGCAAATGTTGTGCCCCTGTTCAAGAAAGGGAATAGGAACAACCCTGGGAATTACAGGCCAGTTAGTCTTACTTCGGTGGTAGGCAAGTTGATGGAAAAGGTGCTGAGGGATAGGATTTCTGAGCATCTGGAAAGACACTGCTTGATTCGGGACAGTCAGCACGGTTTTGTGAGGGGTAGGTCTTGCCTCACAAGCCTGATTGAATTCTTTGAGCAGGTGACCAAGCAAGTGGATGAGGGTAAACCAGTGGATGTGGTGTACATGGATTTTAGTAAGGCATTTGATAAGGTCCCCCATGGTAGACTTATGGAGAAAGTCAGGAGGCATGGGATAGTGGGGAATGTGGCCAGTTGGATTAAGAATTGGCTAACTGATAGAAGGCAGAGAGTGGTCTTAGATGGTAAATACTCAGCCTGGAGCCCAGTTACCAGTGGCGTGCCACAGGGATCAGTTCTGGGTCCTCTCCTGTTTGTGATTTTTATTAACGACTTGGATGAGGAAGTCGAAGGGTGGGTCAGTAAATTTGCAGATGATACAAAGGTTGGTGGAGTTGTGGATACCGAGGAGGGCTATTGTCGTCTGCAAAGGGACTTGGATAGGTTGCAGTGCTGGGCTGAAAAGTGGCAGATGGAGTTTAACCCTGAAAAGTGTGAGGTCGTCCATTTTGGAAGGACAAACACGAATGCAAAATACTGGGTTAACGGTAGGGTTCTTGGGCATGTGGAGGAGCAGAGAGACCTTGGGGTCTATGTGCATAGATCGTTGAAAGTTGCAACTCAAGTGGATAGGGCTGTGAAGAAGGCATATGGGGTGTTAGCGTTCATTAGCAGAGGGATTGAATTTAAGAGCCGTGAGGTGATGATGCAGCTGTACAGGACCTTGGTAAGGCCTCATTTGGAGTACTGTGTGCAGTTCTGGTCGCCTCATTTTAGGAAGGATGTGGAAGCCTTGGAGAGGGTGCAGAGGAGATTTACCAGGATGTTGCCTGGAATGGAGAATAAGTCTTACGAGGAAAGGCTGAACATTCTAGGCCTCTTCTCATTAGAACGGAGAAGGATGAGGGGTGACATGATAGAGGTTTATAAGATGATCAGGGGAATAGATAGGGTAGACAGTCAGAAACTTTTTCCCCGGGTGGAGCAAAGCGTTACAAGGGGTCATAAATTTAAAGTGAAGGGTGGGAGATATAAGGGGGATGTCAGGGGAAGGTTCTTTACCCAGAGAGTGGTCGGGGCATGGAATGCCTTGCCTGGGGAAGTTGTTGAGTCAGAAACTTTAGGGACTTTCAAACGGCTTTTAGATAGGTATATGGATAAAGGAGAATGATGGGGTATAGATTAAATTGTCCTTGACAGAGGACAAAGGATCGGCACAACATCGTGGGCCGAAGGGCCTGTTCTGTGCTGTATTTTTCTATGTTCTATGAACTAAAATTCATTGTGGACATCATTTGATTTGTCACACATTATATGTAAAATAAGCAATTATCCTCATCTCACTAGATGTTCGTCAGTCTGCCTTCTGAAGGTCGGAGAAATGCATATGGAGACACATGGCAAATTATGTTATCCTGGTCACACAATAAGAATACGTTGATTGTTATGACTCTGAAGTCATTAGATATTGGGCAATAAAAGAAAACATTCGATTATAAAAGGTAAAATTCTGTTTATGGCAGTGATCAGTGACATTGAACCCAAGACAATATCTAAATGTGTTAAGCGACTATATATATTTTTTTTAAACGAAAGTGAATTTGGTGGCAATCACATGACACAAAATAAAGGTCCCTGTGGGCACAAGTTTGATTTTTCATATTTGCAAATGGAGGTGCAGACAGAATTTTTTTAATGTTTAGGAGAGAGCCCATGGAGTCCAGTTTCGCTCATGACATTAAAATGCTTTCATAAAGTGCCTGCGTAAAAATATTAACTGCCTTCAGCACTTTAATACTGTAGCTTCATACTGGGCTGGAATTGCACCATTTCTAGTGCAAAGCCCAAGCGGTGTGAGAAACCTAAGTTAGCACGTGAGACTACCCAATAAAGATGGTCTCACACCTCTTGGCTGAAATGGACTTGGAAATCAGATCATCACCTGAATTGCACCATTTCGTTGCATTGATCAGCAACTGAATCTGTTCCACATTGATGCAGAAGGAATGTAACTATTATGTAAATTGATCTGTGCTTTAATTTTCAGCAACAGGTAGAATATGTTCCAAAAAAAAATTGTGTATCAACAGGAGGCCAGCAGGTTAGCCTCAGCAACCGTCACCAACATTACTCTGCCTGAGACAATATAGGAGAGCTGATTCAGTGACATTTTCGGTTAAGCTTTATTGCTAATGAAGAAAGACATGTACTTATATAGTGCCTTCACAACCTCAGGATGGCCCAAAGCACTTTATAACCAATTTAGTGCTTTTTGACATGTGGCCCTGTTGTAATGCAGGAAACAAGGTAGCCAATTTGTGCACAGCAAGCTCCCACAAACAGCACTATGACAATAATATGATAATCGATTGGTTGAAGATCGTATTGGTTAAAGAATAAATAAATATTGGTCAGGAGAACTCTGTTGCTCTTCTGCAGAATAGTACACAAGAACATAAGAAATGGGAGCAGTGGGCCATATGGCCAATCGAGCATGCTCTGCCATTCAATATGATCATGACTGATCTTGGGCTTCAACTCCACTTTCCCACCCACTCTCCATATCTCTCAATTCCCCGATAGACCAAAACTCTATCTCAGCCTTAAATATATTCAATGATGGCGCATTACCAACCCTCTAGGTTAGAGAATTCCAAAGATTCACGACCCTTTGAGTGAAGAAATTTCTCCTCGCTTCAGTCCTAAATGATTGCCCCCTTATCCTGAAACTGTGTCCCTTGTTTATTTATAGGGAGAAATCAATGGACAAAGTACTGGTTTTAGAATGGATGTGTAGGATATGTATGCCAGCATTTTGAAGATGGGTGGGGAGGATAGAGTTGCTGCTTAGGGTAAGGATCCATTATCAGAACATTGAGCAGTGTGGTTTTCAACCTCACTAACAGAAGGCAACCTACCATTCGGTCCATTCCCTCTCCTGGTGCCAAACTGCTTGGTCACAGGAACATCTGTGGTCTGAGCTTCTAAAACATGTTAAATCTATGTACCAAGGTTGACACCAACTATTCAGAATTTCAATTCTGAATGCTTCGATTTTTCAAAATTTAAAATCCATCCTTTATATTGGTTAATATTCCATGAACTAAGCATTCACAAATTTACTGCTTGTCGCGTCTGAGAATAGTTAGCAGCATCAAGGAGAACTCACAGATCCAAGTCAAGCCATCACTTTGTGAATGAAGATGTACCTTGCTTTGGCATTAGATGCCTTCTGATGCTTTGCTGATTGAGTTCTCTAGCTGCAACCACCACCTTTTCACCATAGATGTATAGTCGCTCTATACCTCCATTCCCTACTAGGATAATCTCTGGGCCCTTCACGTGATGAACAATGTCTTCCCATCCACTATCACACTCTTCTGTTTAACCGAACTACCGCTTCTCTTGACGAACTGGCAATGTGATGGGTACCCTTGCTGTCGACATGCTTTTTCATTCCATTAAATGCATGGACCATCGGAGCCAGATCCAGGTGTCTAGTTTTTCCAAGATTTCATTTCTATCCACCTACCTACCTCCCTTTAACCAAATCACACACTTTCTGTATCTTGTATAGGTCATTTATTTCCTTAATTTCTCCTCATTGTGCCACCTCTCGTCTCATGTGCATATCACTTCTACCATTTAACCATTTATTTTCTAGTTCAGCACTTTACAGGTTTATTTCTTTTCCCATGTGTTTTTTTGTTTCTTCCACTCTGCCTTACTCCATTCCTTCTAAAAGACTGTTCATCTGTAATTTCTTCCAATATAGATTCTTCCAATCTAAACCCAAAACCTTGACTTCTGTTCTCTCCAGAGTACAGAATGGATGCTGCCTGTCCTGCTGGGTAATACCAACACTGTTTTCCCTTTCAGATTTTCAACCACACTACTGATTGTTTGGGGTTGAACCATTTCTCTCCCAAGATCCACACTTTAAAAAGGTCCACTATAATGTTGATTATAGTCTTATATTTTTAATACATAAAATGAAAGTACGCTATAAAAGTTTCCTTTTGAAAATGCACACTTTATGAAGTTTTTCTTAAACAAATAAAAACCGTGCCTGAGGCAAACTTGTTAATGTAATAAGAATCAATTTTCGCTTCACCTGCATGCAGGTGAAGATTCACTTGAGTACCCCTTGGCTTATCTGGAGGATGAGGGAAAATTATATTTAAATGGAAGGGAACTGACGAAACAAGAATCTCAGCATGGCTAATGGAAAAATGAACTAACCTTCTACTGATTTTCTACTGATTTAAACTCTGTACATTCAGATTCTTACCAAACATTATAAGGGTCAATAGTACAACAGGAACAACATCTATTCAATCAAATCACACAGCAAATATTTGCCTTCCAGGTGGCACCAGTTTTCTAATCCTTTCAAACTTACCAATTTTAGCCAAAGAAGCTAATAGTATCCAGAGGGTGATCTCAAAGGGAACCTGCACATGATAATAATCCAGAGAGAACACTTTCAATCGCTCATCCTGGTTTGTAAAAGTTCTGGGAATGTGATGTTTGGAAGAATCTTGGTGTTGGTTACTGTCTTCTGTCTCTTGATTATTGAGAGTCGAACTGTTTCCAAAAACGGCAGCGACATTGTTTGAAAGATAAACAAGCAAAATGAAATAAATCGGGGACAGAAAACGGCAGTGCCCACCCGTGACCCGGGATGATCCACCGGCTCTTCCACCAGCCATGGTCACAGGTATTTAAAAAAAAAATCACCTCTTTGCTCTGCTACAAAATAGCAGGCAGATTACTGAAGTTACAAAGAGTTCTGCAGTTTTAGAGTTAGTACATGGTCTGATCAAATCTCCAGGCCTAACACAGGGCTGTTTTGATAGTCAGCAAGAACAGGTTAAACAGGTGTAACGACTTCCGCCCTCCAATAAACGTGCTCATCGGTTACTTTTACAGCTCCATTGATACCTCAACGTCACTCACTGTATCAGGTAAATCAAGTCCTGTATGCCAAGTACAATTATCCCAGGAATGCACAGCAACCTCGATCTAGCTGGCTGAGTGATACACACCAATTACAATCCTCGTGATGCATCGTTGCCTGGGCCGAACTTGCATACCTCTCCCTTAATTACCCTGAACAGGTTCCCACCTCTGACTCAGTTTAACCCTCCGCCATTCCCTCAACAACCTGAGGCAACAGTAAACTCCTCCCACCTTCGGAAAGTAGGTACTAATAGGAGAATGCAGGAATCTTTATCGACGGAGAACCAGTTTGCGAAGGCGTCCCACACTTCTGAACCAAACTGTAATATTAGGCCATATTGTCATTATTGCTGTTTTTGAATTTAATGAAAGCAATATTACCAATGTGATTTTTTTCAAGGACTGTTAGTGTGGGAAAGAGGTCTGTCATGTGTTGAACTAATAAAAACTAAAGGAAGCATGTTCCGTTGATCAGGACTTAAAATTTGTGAAAATCATGTTTCTATCAAGAAATCTGAATGGAAAGCTGTGATACTGTTTGAAATGACAACATAAATGCATAATTAGCAATGCTGAGACCTCCCAACATCATTAAAAGTTATACATAATTTGCTGTCAAATGTGCAAATGTTACAGCAGCTTTAGGCCAGATGCACGGTTAAATGCAGGAATACAAAAGTTGCTGTCCGGGATGTGCCGCTCCAACGTGAGCTTTGCATTTTGCTGCCTTTCCTTACCATGTGTGCAGATGCTGTATTTATGCAGTAAATACAAACTAAACTTGCCAGAAAGTTAAGCCCGGTCAATTTCAGTCTAAGTACCTTTTTAACGATGACAGAGGTGAGACCTTGATCCTGAAGGAGGCTGTTGTGTTTCTTTGGGTTTCGGTTTGTTTTGGTGGGGTGGGGGATTCAGCACCGTTTTCGGCTATTCACCCTCTTGCTGTTGGAGTTCTTCCATGGTTGTTTTCTTGCTGGTTTGGGTCTTGGTGCTTGTCCATGGAAGACATCAAGTGTAATGGCTGCAACCAACACGAGAGCTCCAGGCCAGTGGGTGTGTAACACCGTTAGGGCAGTGAAAAACAGGAAAGGAGGTGTACCCGATGACCGGACCTTCTTCATTAAGCGAGTCCTTTTCGAATGCTGTGAATTCGAAGCTGCGGACATCTTCTGCCTGCAGGACCTCCCCAGCAGTGGTTACTTTGATGTGACATTCAAGAACGTGGTGGGATGCATGAAGTTCCTGAAGGTCTTCAAGGAAAGAGGAAACCAGGCACTGCTGTCAATCCTCACGGCGGAGCTGCTATTTACGCTGCCTTCGCAATGGAAATGGGTGGTGACCATCCCCCTCTACAACCCCCATATTCCTGTTGTGGATGTGCTCACTTTCCTTGCCAGGTACGTTGAGGTGACCTGGAGCAGCACCGAGGTCAAGGATCCATTCGGGATTTGTACCAGCAAACGGCCGGTCAAGGTGACCTTGAAGGTGGACGCAAACATAGCCATCCCCCACCTTCCCTTCAGCTTCACTATCGGGGGAAGTTGGGGCTACTTGGTCTACACGGAGCAGCCAGAGTTTCTCATACCTGTGGCAAATCTGGGCATGTGGCTGTCAACTGCAGCCTAGCGCTCCGCAAGAACTGCAAGCAGGAAGGCCATTGGACAAAGGACTGCAAGCAGACTAAGTGCTGCGACTTGTGTGGTAGTGCAGGCCACTTGCCCGAAACTCTGCCTCGGTTACATACAGGTGGTGAGAATCAAGGAGGGGCATGAGGAGAGAACAGCGAATGTGCTGCTGTCATGAAGATCAGCAACCCTCCCCCTACTGAGAAAAATCTGACAAAGAAGGACAAGGAGGAAGCGGGAGCTGCAGCAAGCTGCCAAACACCAACACTGTGCCCTGAGACTCCTCCTCAGCAGACAGAATCAATGCAAGAGGAGCCAGCAGAGGGACAACCAGGTGTGGGGCAAGTGGTTAAGAGGAAAACCTCAAAGAAGGCGGCCCAAAAAAGGGAACAAGGCACCACCCAAACCAGTGCCAAGAGGAGGCTAATGTCTGAAATGGACTACACAGCTGCTCCTCATCGGATGAAGAAGGGCACGAAAGACGACACTAGCAAAAGAAGCAGAATGCAAAGTCATAGAGTTATACAGCACAGAAACAGGCCCTTCGGCCCATCGTGTCTGTGCGGAAAAGGAGCTGGAGGAGATGGCCTCGAACTCCGAAAAACTCGGGAACAGTGAGGGGCCCAGTACACCCCAGCCCCAAAGTGCCGAGAGCAACGAGACACCCAGCGCACCCCAGCTCCGGGAAGCCGGGAATAATGAAGCGTCCAGCGCACCCCAGCTCCGGGAAGCCGGGAATAATGAAGCGTCCAGCGCACCCCAGCTCCGGGAAGCCGGGAATAATGAAGCGTCCAGCGCACCCCAGCTCCGGGAAGCCGGGAATAGCGAAGCGTCCCACGCACCCCAAATCTGGGAAGCCGGGAGTAGCGAAGCATCCAGCACACCCCAGCTCCGGGAAGCCGGGAATAGCGAAGCGTCCCGCGCACCCCAGATCTGGGAAGCTGGGAGTAGCGAAGCGTCCAGCGCACCCCAGCTCCGGGAAGCCGGGAGCAGCAACGACCTCGATGAGGAACAGAGGAGAAAGACACCACCAGCAGAGGACAGTTCTAACCTTGCTGCTTACACAACCCCCCACCCAACCACCCTCCCCCACCCCCACCCCACCAATGTAATGACAAATTTGTCACGAATGACCAGGACAGTTTTCTGAGCCCAACAACAGTGCAACAGTCTGTGAACACTACGGTATGCAGGAACATACCCAAGGACTGGGACAAGTACAGACACCTAAGCAACACACAGTTTTAATGGGTTTTAAAGTTTGCCTCCATTAATGTGCGCAGCGTTGAGTCCAATAAGCAACGTGTTTCAACCTTGGGGTACCTTGCCAAGGTGAAAGCTGACCTGCTGTTTTTGCAGGAGAGTGGAATACTGCACCTCATCACCAACAGGTAATGGCCACGATGGTGGTCCCACAGGCCGTCAATCTGGTCAGGGGGAAATGATTCCCGTTCCTCCGGCCTGGATATTCTGCTGCATGGAGATTAACTTCACCATCTCTGAAGTTAAGGATTTGGTGGGCAGCCGCCTCCTTGTAGCAGATGTAAATGTACAAAAATGCTCTGCTCCAGTTAATCAATGAGTATGCCCCGGTTCAAAACAGCGAGCAGCTGACTGTCCTCCAGCAGCTCCCACTGCTGCTGTTAACGTCCAGGCAGTCATTCTAGGCAGTGAACTTCAACTGCATCATTGATGCGGCTGGATGATCCAACAGGGCCGACAGCAAATGGGACACCACTTGATTCTTGATGGCAGCAGTAAAAGACGCCAAGCTGCACGACATCTTCAGCAACCCTGCAGACGGAGTGCCGCGTAAACACACCTGGTTGAGACCAGACGGGTCCGTCCATTCCAGGATTGACTTTCTGTTTGTGTCCCGTGCATTTATGGTCAGATCCACCAATGTCAAGCTGGTGTTCTTCTCTGACCACTGCCTCCTGCTGGCCAACTGTCACAGGGCAACCAGAGGTTTGGCAGGTGTACATGAAAGCTGAATGTGCAACTGTGGATCCCAGAGAACATTGAGGAACTCAGAAGGTATTTCAAAGAACCATGCAACCCCTTTTTGAGTCCCCGACACACTGATGGGAAGTGATCAAGGTGAACATAAAGAGGTTCTTCATCCTCAAAGGTGTTCAGGAGGCAGAGGGAAATGTCCTCTCTCCAGAAAAGCATGCAGGGGGTCAAGATCACAGTGGATCTCCAAGAAGTGAAGATGTTTGTGGAGGAAATCCGTAGTTGGATCCAACTACTCTACACAAACATCAGTAATGCAGTTTCAATCAAAGGGTGGTATTATGGCCACATGATGAGGTTTGGGTGGTTCCCACTGTTAAACTCCTACCTGACCACAGCAAGTGTGTTTGTTATTCGGATTTAACCCCTTGGTGTTTTATTTGTCAAATAAACAAACAGAGACAGGTTTGCTTGGAGGTTTAAAGCAGAAAATCAATTTTTTTATTAATTATTACGCTTTAGCCTAAAATCGTTGCAACCATATCCACTCACCATTTGCTCATTCGTGCACACATGCACACAACACACACAAAAAGAGACTGATAGAGAGGGAAGAAGGGGAAAGCAATTATAAGTGGGGGTAGGTTTCGGGGGGATGTCATGGTAAACCTGTTGAATTCTCTTGGAAATTGATTTCCCGTGACTTGCAGGCCTGAGGTGTTTGTAGATTTCTCTCTTGTTGAAAGTTCGGTTGAAGACAATGGATCACTTCTAGATCGCTGCTGTGTAAAGTGTAAATGCAGAATTTCACAGCAGGGCACATGCCTTCTGGTTTGCTGGAACCAAGAGCTTCTGGATACTGCTTTTTTACTTTCTCTGGCAGTGTCTCTCTCTAGGCTGATTTTTAAGGTAAAGCTGTGTAACTTCTCACCTCCTGGTAGGAGATGCTTTGATTTCTCCCCATGGTGATCACACAATGGCCCAGGACATGGATACTTCACACTTTCTGGTTTATTTGTTTCAGAAGAAGACATTGAATTCTGGAATGTTTCAGGATACATGTAGGATGGGTGCAATTGACACCTCATAGCTTTGAAGATTTTCCTTTGTTCCTCTCAGACAGTTTGAATATACAAAGGCCAAGGCTTTTTTTTTCTTCAGTGGCCATTTTGGAGCATTGTTCACTTTTTAAAAGAAAGGGTTTTTTTAAGACAAAGTCCGTTTTTATAACTTTTCAGATTTTGGTCATAATGTTACAACTAAGTGAGGAATAGGTCTCAGGCTCCCCGTTCGCCCCTTCTCTGGTTTGACTGCAACAGGGTTTATCCTTTTAACACAGTGATTTAACTTACCACCTCGGTGACCACTTGTTCCTGCTCCTCAAATTATAATTGTAAATGAACCAATCAGACAGGTTTTCCAGAGTCTAGACAATAAAGATGTAAGTTTATTAACCTTATCACTCTAAACAGATTAAAAATACTAAAATACGCGATACATCCACGCGCACATTCATACGAGAGGTGCACATACACACATACACACATCCACAAATAGATACTGAGGGGAAAAAGCAGAGCTGGGAGATTGGAGTAGAGCCCTTATTAAAATGGAATTTAAATACTGAGGTGTAGTCCCAGTGTCCTTTGGTGAAATTGAAGTCTTGAAGTCCTCGCTGGGCCACGTGCACAATTCAGGCTTGCTTCTCTGATTCCAGAAGGCTGAAGACAGGCTTTATCCATCCTCCTTGTTGATGACTGTAAGGGTCTGTAGATTTGAGGTTTAGCAGCAGCCGAGGCTCCCCTGGGATTTTGCTGGCGAGGGAGACAGGAGAGAGAGATTTTCCTTCCTTGGAGTTCAGTTATTGTCTGCTTTCAAAAGCACAATTCCCAAAACCTCAGAGTTATACAGGTAGTCATGTCATGTGACCACCCCTTTGTTTGAAACAGATGTTTCAGGAAGGTATTTTGAAATTCGAAGTTTTTCTGTCAAGCTGTGCAAACATACTTGGTAGAGAGGGTTTGGCTCTTTCAAAGTCAATGGATGTCAATGTCTGGCCTTTGGCCTCTCATATGCAAATTGTGCGTGGCCATCTTTAGCTGTTCTGTTTTGCTTTTTAAAAGTTATTTGTAATAATTCCAGTAAAAGGTCTCAGGCAAAGTTTCATACAATGAAATTAATATTTTTCCATTTGGCATGTGGATTTTCCATCCCAATGATTTGAATCATCGGACTTCTTGTGTGCATGACAGTGGGAATCAAAAAGTTTTCTGATCAAATCTTGAGTCAGATAGAGCTGTCCATTGTCCCCTGTCTTGTTCATTTGCTGTATCGAACATTTTGCTGAGTCCATCAGGAATGATGTGGGCATAAGAGAGTGACAATCCCAGGCAGCGGAGGCACTCAGGTCAAAGCCTTCCTGTACATGGACAACATCGCTGTCTTCTGTTTGGATCCGCTGTGTGTTCACAGATTGATCAGCATCTGCGACCAGTTTGAACTAGCCTCAAGAGCCAAAGTAAATCACAGCAAAAACAAGGCCATGTTCTTTGGCAACTGGGCTGATCGATCCTTTGTCCCCTTTACCAACTGGTCAGACCCCCCCGAAGGTTCTGGGGATATGGTTCGGAGGGGCTGGTGCATGTGGCAAAACCTGGAAGGAGTGAGTAGCCATGGTGAAACAGAAACTGGGCATTTGGGAGCAACGCTCCTTCTCCATGACAGGTAAGAACCTGATCATTAGGTGCAAGGCGCTTTTGGTGTTGCTGTATTTGGTGCAGGTCCATATCCCACTCCTGCGCTGTAGCGGTCACCCAAGCCATCATCTACTTTATCCGGAGATCAAAATGGATCGTGTTCGCAGAGACACCATGTTCAAAACCTCTAGATAAAGGGGGAAAAGACGTACCCAATGTCGTGCTAATCCTGATGTCCACCTTTGTCGATGGCTGCATCAAGCTGTGGTAGACTCCCGACAGGCAAACACCAAGTGTCACTACATGCTGAGTTTCTTTCTGTCCTCAGTGTTGCGAAGGATGGGTCTGGCCACTTTGCTGCAGAATGCTGCATTCCGTTGCAATGTGCCGCATCACCTGTCCCTTGTAGACAAGTTTGTGCAGAAAAACACATTTGACCACAAGTCCATCAGGCAATGGTTCGAAAGTAATGCCCTTGAGGCCCTGCTGGAAAAGGAGATGGTGGATCCTGTCAGTTGATTCACTGAGCAGACTGTCAAACCCATTTGGCAGAATGCCTCATCGTCAAAACTTTCAAAAAAGCAGCAAGACATAGCTTGGCTGGCAGTGAGACGGGCCCTCCCCATCAGATCCTTCCTGCATGCCCGGAGCGTTACCGCCTCTGCACGCTGCCCTCAAGGTGGCTGCAGTGGGGAAGAAACCGTTCCCCACCTCCTTCTGGAATTTGCCTTGACAAAGCAGGTGTGGAAAGAGATGCAGTGGTTTTTGATGCCGTTCATCACGAACAGCTGCGTAACACAGGATTCAGTGCTCTACGGGCTGTTCCCAGGGACGCACACCGAGATAAAGATCAACTGCTGCAGGAGGACCATCAGCTTGGCGAAAGACGCACTTTGGTCTGCCCAAAACTTGCTGGACTTTCAGTGCAAAGAGTTGTCCACGTCTGAGTGTTGCAGACTGGCACATTCTAAGGTTCAGGACCTCATGCTGAGGGATGCAGTAAAGCTTGGGGCAGCCACCACAAAGGGTCAACGGAGGAAGGCCACTGTGTAAGACTCTCCTACTGAGGGGCTGAAAACCATGTAAAACTTCTTGAGCCGTTCGCACCAGAGAATATTTTTAGTATGTAATGTAAATGTACATTGTAAATAGAACCTGGAATGGCAAGGGCAGTTAGACATCTCATGTACTGTATTGAAAGAAACTGATCTTTATTGCACTTTATGAAATGTCCCATTTGAATTGTTTTGTAATGTATTTTTACAGATATTATGAATAAAGTATATTTTTAGAAAAAAACTTTTAACGATGTGGTAAGTGTTAATTTCTGCCAATCAATCTCTCTGGCACTGAAAATTAATTATTACAAGTGCGGAGTGTCAGTCCTTCAATTTTTAATTGTTGGAGATTTTTAAAAATAGAACACTTAAAACTTTTTAAACTTTTTCTTTTGGTTTCATTTTTCTCTCTTGCTTAATTCAATCTTTCTTCTCTCTTTTTCTTCCAGTACCTGATTTGACACTGAGTTCACCCATTCTAATTTACTCTTCTCAGATCTTGCACTATTAGTTTTATAATCCTTCTAGCTGCTTAGTTAAGGAGATGCACATTTGTTTGCCCAGTTTCCATAGCTGTGATATTATCAGCTTGCACTCTTAGCAATTTGACACACATTTTTTGAAAACCTAAATTGCAGGGCTCGTCTAACTAAAGCAGACACTGTTAGATGCCCTGCCAAACTGTGTTTTTCCTTTTCTCAAGGTTATTTGGGTGTTTGACACACCTGGAAATTCATAATCACATTCAAGAGTCTCCAAATCATTCTACCGAAAGATTCCCTCTCGTGTTACTGTTTGCCTGGTTATGGAGTGAACACTCTCCCTAGGGTTGTCAACCCTCCATGATTGTCCTGCAGTCCCAGGGATTAAGGAATGATCACCTGTACATTGCAACCCAGGAGAAAAATCAGAGAAGTATTTAAAAAAGTTTTTTTTTTCATTTTCCTTGAAAAGTTTTGTTAGTAATAAAAATATTATACTTTGTTTCTCCTTTGTGCATTTTCAGTCCAATATTTTTACTCTTTTTATTGAAATTATTTTGTTGTACTTCCATGTCTTTAACAGATGAAGCAATTAGTGCAAAATCATCTGCGAAGCAAAAGTCTGTTAGTTTTTTTCCATCAATATTTAATCCTCTCTAAGGGTATCTTCTTGAATATGTCATAGAGTCATTTATGACTCAGAAAGAGGTCATTCGGCCCATCGAGTTCATGCCAGCTTTCCATGGAGCTATGCAGTCAGTCCCTCTCCCCCGTTCAATCCCAGTAGCCCTGCAAGTCTATTTCTTTCGAATGGCCATTCAACTTCCTCTTGAAGTTATTGATCGTCTCTGCTTCCACTACCCTTCTGGGCAGTGAGTTCCAGGTCATTAACACCCGTTGTGTAAAAAAGTTTTTCCTCATACTCCCTCTGCATTTCTTGACCAAAACCTTCAATCTGTGTCTCCTAGTCTTTGCAACATTAGTTAATGGGAACAGTTTCTCCTTGTGTAGCTTATCCATGCCTGTCATAATCTTGTACTTTTCTATGAAATCTCCCCTTAATCTCCTTTGTTCTAAGAACAAACCCAGTTTTGCAAACCTAACCTTGTAACTAAAATCCCCCCATCCCAGAAATCATTCTGATAAATCTCCTCTGCACCTTCTCAAGGACCTTCACATTTTTCCTAAGGTGTAGTGATCAGAACTGGACAGAATACTTTAGTTGGGGCCAAACCACAGCTTTATAAAGGTTCAGCATAACTTCCCTACTTTTGTACTCAGTGCCTCTGTGTATGAACCCTAAGATCCCATATGCTTTACTAACCACTCTCTCAATATGTTCTGTCACCTTCAAAGATCAGTACACACGCATCCCCAAGTCCCTCTGTTCCTGCACATCTTTAGAACTGTGCTATTAAATATATATTGCCTCTCCCCATTCCTTCTGCCAATATGCATCACCTCACGCTTGTCAATATTAAATTCCATCTGCCACCTCTCTTCCCATTCTGCTAGCCTATCTATGTCCTGTTGCAGGCGGTTCATATCATCCTCATTGTTTGCCACACCTCCAGGTTGGGTGTCATCAGCAAATTTTGAGATTCTACTCTATAATACAAGATCCAAGTCATTTATATGTAGCAAAAAAGGCAGTGGTCCCAGCACTGACCCTTGGGGAACACCACTGTCTACCATCCTTAAGTCTGAAAAACAGCCATTTACTACAACTCATTGTTATCTTTCCTTAAGCAATTTTTAAAAATTCAGTTGGGCACTCACTCTCCTATTCCATGAGCCTCAATCTTATTAACCAGCCTTTTATAAGAACATAAGAACTAGGAGCAGGAGTAGGCAATTCAACCCCTCAAGCCTGCTGCACCATTCAGTACGATCATGGCTGATCTCATCTTGGCCTCAACTCCACTTTCCTGCCCATTCTCCATAAACCTTCAACCCATTACTAATTAAAAATCCATCTATCTCCTCCTTAAATTTACTCAATGTCCCAGCATCCACTGCACTCTGGAGTAGTGAATTCCACAGACTCACGACCCTTTGAGAGAAGTAATTTCTCCTCATCTCTGTTTCAAATCTACTACCCCTTATCCTAAAACTATGACCTCTCATTCTAGATTGCCCCACCAGAGGAAACATCCTTTCTACGTCTACTTTGTCAATCCCCTTAATCATCTTATTTACCTCAATTATATCTCCTCTCATTCTTCTAAACTCTAGAGAGTAAAGGCCTAAACTGCTCAATCTCTCTCCATAAGACAAACCCCTCATCTTTGGAATCAATCTAGTGAACCTCCTCTGAACTGCCTCCAGTGTAACCATGTCCCTCCTCAAGTAAGGGGACCAAAACTGTACGCAATACTCCAGGTGTGGTCTCACTAATGTATTGTACAGTTGCAGCAACACTTCCCTACTTTTATACACTATTCCTTTAGCAATAAATGCCATATGTCGGGTACCTTATCAAAAACATTTTTACGATCCACATAGATAACATCCGCCGCATTCCCTTCATCAACCTTCCCTGTTATTTCATCAAAAAATTCAATTAGATTAGTCAAGCATGATCTGCCTTTTACAAATCCAAGTTGGCCATCCTTAATTAACCCCAACCTCTCCAAGTGTGTGTTGATTTTCTTCCCTAATTATTGTTTCTAAAACTTCAATTACTATCTTCCATTACATGTTTTCCATCACATGTCTTCCATTACTGTGATGAATATTTTTGATGAGATTTGTTGGATTTGGAGGATTCTGCAAATGAAGAAGTACTGAGTAGGATTAGGGCAGGATGGAGTTGTTTCAGGAGATACAGAGATAAGAAAATACCACCGGTATTAAGAAGGAGAGTGTATGAACAGTGGGTGCTACTGACCATGTCATATGGTGCAGAATCATGGACAACTACAAAATATATAGAACCAAAATTGTGCACGAATCAGAGAGCAATGGAAAGGCAAATGTTACACATCTCCATTTGTGATAAAATCAGGTGTAATGAAATATGCGAGAAAACTGGAATTAAGGACATCATTCAGAAGATACAAGAAGTCAAATGGAGATGGACTCGGCATGTCACTCAAAGAAATGATAACAGGTGAACAAAAAGACTAATAGAGTGGCAGCCAAGAACAGGAAAAAGAAGACTTAGAGATGGCATAATATCATACCTAGGAACCACATAGACGAGAATAGCAAGGGATAGAGATAAATGGAATAGACAAGAGGAAAACTACATTCTACAGTGGATGAACACAGCATAAATTATGATGATGAATGATGATGAATAAGAATATTGGAGATGGGGGGTGAAAGGCTGTTTGACTGGGCAGGGCAGTGAAGGCAGGAGATCATGTGATGAAACCTCCTGGAATATGTCCAACCAGAGCTGGCAACCCTCACTCTCACTTACCTGCACCCATTGCATGTTCTATTATTGTGGATCCATTGTATGGATCAATATACTGTGCAGTCTAAAGTACTTTCACATCAATGTGGAGCAGATTTGGTTGCAACCACATGTGAAAAATTTAGGAGGGAATGCTATAGATGACAAGTGCATCTCTCTTTGGTATTTGTGCACCACTAAGGCTTACATTGGAAATAGTTTATTTGTAGCATAGTGTGAAACCACATTGATAATAGTGCCCAGGCCTTCTGGCCACTTTATAGAGACATTTTACTTATACACCTATTGGTGATACACCTATTCTCCTTTCATTGAAATATTAGTTGCCCGGAATAAGTTGCTCAATGTGTGTTCAAAGATTATTTTGTAGGCATCTCACTGGGCAATGTGCAAGGCACTGAAAGGTGCAACCAGCAGTATAATTCCTGTCTGTTCATGGTTCTGCTGACTGGGCATCATTTTTATGATTTTCTTTTTATTCATTCTTTTGATGTGGGAATTACAGGCAAAGCTTGGGTATCCCTAGTCACCTACCCCAGAAGGTGGTGGTAAGCTGCCTTCTTGAACCAGTGCAGTCCTTGTGGTGAAACTATTCCCACAGCATTGTTGGATAAGGAATTCCAGGATTTTGAGTCAATGATTATGAAGCAATGGCAATATATGTCCAATGAGGATGGTGTGTGTCTTGCAAGGAATCTTGAGAACAGTGTCGCCTCCATATGCCTGCTGCCTTTGTCCTTCTAGGGGCTAGAGGTCACAGGTTGGACAGGTGTTTTTTGGAAGGGGCCTTGGTGAGTTGCTGCAGTGCCTCTTGTAGATGGTACACACTGCTGCTACTTGGCAGCAGTGGTGGAGGGAGTGAATGTTTAAGGTGATGGGATGGGGTGCCGATCAAGTGGGCTGCTTTGTCCTGGATGGTGTTGAGCTTCTTGAGTGTTGTTGGAGCTGCACTTATCAAGGCAAGTGGAGAGTATTCCATCAGACTCCTGACTTATGCCTTTGGAAAGGCTTTGGGGAGTCAGGAGATGATACACGCACCACAGAATACCCAGACTCTGACCTCCTTTAGTATCCACAGTACTTAAGTGGCTAGTTCATTAAAGTTTCTGGTCAATGGTAACCCCCCAGGATATTTACGGCGGGCGAATTTGATGATAGTCCCATTAAATGTAAAGGAGAGTGGTGAGACTGTCTCTTGTGGGAGTTGGTCATTATCTGGCACTTGTGTGGAGCACATGTTACTTAATACTTAGCAAGTCTTGGGGCACAGATTGACTCAGTATCAAATGAGTTACGAATGGTACTGAACACTGTGCAATCATCAGTGAACATCTGCACTTCTGACCTTATGATTGAGCGAAGATCTTTGATGAAGCAGCTGAAGATGGTTGGGCTTGAAACACTGTGCTGCAGTGTTGCCCTGGGACTCAGATGATAGGATTTCAACAACTATAACCATCGTCCTTTGTGCTAGGTATGACTCCAACCAGTGGAGAATTTTCCCCCTGATTCCCATTGACTTCAGTTTTATTAAGGCTACTTGTTGTCAAGCTCAGTCAAAAGCTGTCTTGATGTCAAGGGCAGTCACTCTCCTCTCACCTCTGGAATTCAGCTCTTTTTTCTATGCTGGGACCAACACTGTAATGAAGTCAGGAACCGAGTGGTCCAGGCAGAACCCAAACTGAGCATTATGAGGTTATTGATGAGTAGGTGCTGCTTGATAGCACTATCGACAACACCTTCCATCACATTGCTGATTATTGAGTTTAGGTTGATGGGGCGGTAATTTTGGCCGAATTGGATTTGTCCTTTTTTTGTGGATAGGAGAATTTCCTGGACAATTTCCTACTTTGTTAAATTGATGGCAGTGTTGTAGATGTACTGGAACAGTTTGGCTAGAGATGTGATTAGTTCTGGAACACAAGTCCGCAGCACTACAGCTGGATATTGTCGAGATGAGTCCAGTGTGCTCAGCTGTTTCTTGATATTGTGTGGAGTGAATCGAATTGGCTGACGATGTGGTGGTGGAGAGTAGGCCTTTACATCAGGCAATGGAAAAATCAGTTCGGCTTCCCGCTCCTAATGCTATCCAGTGACCAGTGTAAAACATGCATTTGTGTGGATGTTGGGTGAGAACATGATGGGGCCTGAAATTCATCATGTGTTCTACTGTTCCTTGTCATAATTCCACAAGAGAGTGGAAAAATGCTTAGGGAAACAGCAGACCGCCAATAATGCTAGGTCACAGAAGTATGCTTAATGCATTTTTTGGGGTGAAACTTCTTTTAACTCCTTAGAATACAAATGATAGCGAGGAGATAGGACCTTCATAAGCTGGGAGTATCTGCTCTTGGAAGGAGATCTGGTGTTACTGTGGGGACCAGTATGCCCAGGGAAGTGAGGTATACGAGCTTCCACAAGGGCACCTCAGTGGGGTTCAGCCAGCAGCCTAGACCCACCAAAGAGTTAACAATTAAAAAAATATATTTTCATGGATTGCCCTCACATAAGCCTTCCCACCAACCTTGCAAACTCTGACAGGGTCAGTGTTGGAGACTACTGTTGAGTACAATCCAGTAATACTGCTGACCTAATCATGATCTGAGAAATTTAGGGACCAATTGGGTTTGGATGTAATATCCTCCACAATCAGGTAATGAACCAATGCTCATTGTCTAGCCTCATACATGGTCAGTGACTACTTGAGTGAGGCTAGTGGTAACCATGGAATAACATCATTATTTTTATGAGTGAATGAGACGAGAGAAAACCGGATGTGAGGATTGGTGCTATTGGGAGGAAGTTGCACTGTTTAAAACTTGATGATGTGTACAATTCAATTTCCACTTTGGAAAAATTTAAATAATTGAGTTAGTGGTTTCGAGAAAAGTAGAGAAAAGAATTTCATACAATAGATTAACATGTTCATTACAATTTATTATACTCATATTACTATTAATATAATTGCAACCTATGAGTGTTAAAGTTAAAATATATTATATATAATTATGCATGCTTTAAAAATGCCTTATTAAATACTTTTACAGATTGAGAGGGTAAAATTAATTAAGGCCCAATAACAGGCACGAGGATCGCAATGCACGATTAACCCACGCCCGTTGCTTCCTATGTAGGCAGCACACAAACGTCATGCTGCCTGCTCATTTAAATGATTGCAACATGCAGACAGCATGAAACATGCTGCTGAGTGTCATTATGCCTGAGCAGGGGCTGCAAAATCATGAGAGGGCAGTGGGAGTTCAAGCTAGCCTGCGTTACTTAAAGCAAGCTTATTCCTCACACACACATCTCACAGTTTGTACACATTGACAGCTATTCAACCATGACAGGAATAAACACATTACACCACCCTCACTGACCGATTTCCCTCTCTTTTGTAAAACAAAGTGGCACATAGCCGTAGGAAGCAGGCACTAACTGGCGGGGGTCAGGCATGGCTGTATGTTCTCACTCTGATGGAGGAGATGGTACTCACCATCATTGGAGTGGGCATGGCTGAGGCATGTGCAGCAACAGGGCTGAAATTGTTGAGAATGACAGTAAGCTCATATCTAACTCTTCTTCTCACATCCCACTTTCCCTCATCTCATAATCTGATTTACAAGCTGCAGATGGTTTAAGCATGCCCCTCTTGCTTTCTCCCATCTCCATCACCTCAACCCTACTCTTGTGCCTTTCTCATTTCAGATTTCCAAGAACTGCATCCTGACCAGGCAGTGGTGCAAGAGCGAGAAGTGGAAGAGGAAGAAGTGATTGATGATGAAGAAACACCACTCACTCTCGCACTCGTAGCCACCAGCTCTGGTACTGATACTTTTATTTTATTCATTCATGGGATTTGGGCGTTGCTGGCCAGGCCAGCATTTATTGCCCATTCCTAATTGCCCTTGAGAAGGTGGTGGTGAGCTGCCTTCTTGAACCGCTGCAGTCCATTTGGGGTAGGTACACCCACAGTGCTGTTAGGAAGGGAGTTCCAGGATTTTGACCTAGTGACAGTGAAGGAACGGCGATATAGTTCCACGTCAGGATGGTGTGTGACTTGGAGGGGAACTTGGAGGTGTTCCCATGCATCTGCTGCCCTTGTCCTTCTAGTTGGTAGAGGTTTGGAAGATGCTGTTTAAGGAGTCTTGGTGCATTGCTGCAGTGCATCTTGTAGATGGTACACACTGCTGCCACTGTGCGTCAGTGGTGGAGGGAGTGAATGTTTGTAGATGGGGTGCCAATCAAGCCGGCTGCTTTGTCCTGGATGGTGTCGAGCTTCTTGAGTGTTGTTGGAGCTGCACCCATCCAGGCAAGTGGAGAGTATTCCATCACACTCCTGACTGGTGCCTTGTAGATGGTGGACAGGCTTTGGGGAGTCAGGAGGTGAGTTACTTGCCTTAGGATTCTTAACCTCTAACCTGCTCTTGTAGCCATGGTATTTATATGGCTACTCCAGTTCAGTTTCTGGTCAATGGTAGCCCCTAGGATGTTGATAGTGGGGGATTCAGCAATGGTAATGCCATTGAATGTCAAGGGGGGATGGTTAGATTCTCTCTTGTTGGAGATGGTCATTGCCTGGCACTTGTGTGGCGCGAATGTTACTTGCCACTTATCAGCCCAAGCCTGGATTTTGTCCAGGTCTTGCTGCATTTCTACACAGACTGCTTCAGTATCTGAAGAGTCACGAATGGTGCTGAACATTGTGCAATCATCAGTGAACATCCCCACGTCCGACCTTATGATTGAAGGAAGGTCATTGATGAAGCAGCTGAAGATGGTTGGGCCAGGGACACTACCCTGAGGAACTCCTGCAGTGATGTCCTGGAGCTGAGATGATTGACCTCCAACAACCACAACCATCTTCCTTTGCGCTAGGTATGACTCCAGCCAGCGGAGGGTATTCCCCCTGATTCCCATTGACCTCAGTTTTGCTAGAGCTCCTTGATGCCATTCTCAGTCAAATGCTGCCTTGATGTCAAGGGCAGTCACTCTCACCTCACCTCTTGAGTTCAGCTCTTTTATCCATGTTTGAACCAAGGCAGTAATGAGGTCAGGAGCTGAGTGGCCCTGGCAGAACCCAAACTGAGCGTCACTGAGCAGGTTATTGCTGAGCAAGTGCCGCTTGATAGCACTGTCGATAACACCTTCCATCACTTTACTGACGATTGAGAGTAGGCTGATGGGGTGGTAATTGGCCGGGTTAGACTTGTCCTGCTTTTTGTGTACAGGATCTAACTGGGTAATTTTCCACATTGCAAGGTAGATGCCAGTGTTGTAGCTGTACTGGAACAGCTTGGCTAGGGGTGCAGCAAGTTCTGGAGCACAGGTTTTCAGTACTATTTCCGGAATATTGTCAGGGCCCATAGCTTTTGCAGTATCCAGTGCCTTCAGTCGTTTCTTTATAGCATGCAGAGTGAATCGAATTGGCTGAAGTCTGGCATCTGTGATGCTGGGGACTTCAGGAGGAGGCCAAGATGGATCATCAACTCGGCACTTCTGACTGAAGATTGTTGCAAATGCTTCAGCCTTATCTTTCGCACTGATGTGCAGGGCTCCCCCATCATTGAGGATGGAGATATTTGTGGAGCCACCTCCTCCACTTAGTTGTTTAATTGTCCACCACCATTCACGACTGGATGTGGCAGGACTGTAGAGCTTAGATCTAATCCGTTGGTTATGGGATCGCTTAGCTCTGTCTATCGCATGCTGCTTACGCAGTTTGGCACGCAGACAGTTCTGTGTTGTAGCTTCACCAGGTTGACACCTCATTTTGAGGTATGCCTGGAGCTGCTCCTGGCATGCCCTCCTGCACTCTTCATTGAACCAGGGTATGTCTCCTGGCCTGATGGTAATGGTAGAGTGGGGGGATATGCCGGGCCATGAGGTTACACATACTGCACATAGTTTAAAGGTGGAATCTGCATGTGTTGAGACATTGGGCATGTGTGTGCTGCAGTCAGGGAAAGAGTAGTCCTGGTGCCAACTTGCCGTAGAACAAGGTCGCACATGCATTCTGCTGCAGAAGACACAGACAAGGACTTCACTGGAGTGATGTACAGAAAAAGGCTGATGGGTATGCCCACACAAATGCTTGGTGCATTGGCAGGCCTGCCAGAAAGTCTGCAGACTCCTCCAAGCAGCATGAAGTAGTTCGCACCAACTTTGCTCAGGGCTTTGTTGCAGTGGAAGCTCAGACTGAAGTCATACAAGCTCAGACTGCTGCCATCATAGCTGCGGATACCAGTACTCAAAAAGACATGCAGAGTCTCACAGCATTTTAGCAATCTGCCCTCCAGGATTACTGAGGCATCACCCAAAGGGAGCAGCAGTCTCCTCTCTCAAAATAACAGCATTTGTCCTCCCATCACTGCCACTCCATCAGTGTCCTTGCTGTCAGCCAGTCTGCCCAGCCTACTGCCGCCCATGCTGAGGTGGTGCAGTCCAAAGCTAGGCTTTCTAGGGAACATAGGAACAGGAGTAGCCCATTCAGCTCATCGAGCCTGCCCTGCCATTCAATATGATCATGGCTGATCATCCAATTCAATACCTTTTTCCCACACTATCCTCATATCCACTTATGTCTTTGGTATTTAGAAATCTGTCAATCTCTGCTTTACACATACTCAATGACTGACCTTCCACAGCCCACTGGAGTAGAGAATTCCAAAGATTCACAACCTACTGAGTAAAGAAATTTCTCTTCATCTCTGTCCTAAGTGGCTTTCCCCTTATTTTGCAATTGTGTCCCCTGGTTCTAGACTCCCCAACCAGGGGAAACATCTTAGCTGCATCTGCCCTGTCTATCCCTTTAAGTATTTTGTAGGTTTCAATGAGATCACCTCTCATTCTTCGAAACTCTGGAGAATACAGGCCCAGTTTCCCCAATCTCTCTTCATAGGACAGTCCCGCCATCCCGGAAACAAATCTGGTGAACCTTCATTGCACTCCCTAAATGGCAATCATATCCTTCCTAAGGTAAGGGGACCAAAACTGCACACAGTACTCCAGGTGCGGTCTAACCAAGGATCTATACGATTGAAGCAAGACTTCACTACTCCTGTACTCAAATCCTCTTGCAATAAAGGCTAACATACCATTAGCCTTCCTAATTGTTTGCTGCACCTGCATGTTAGTTTTTGGGGCTAGGGCTAGAACTGCACAAGGTCGTTCTGCAAGGCCGTCAGCAGTCTCCACCTTTGAAAGTCAGCAGCCTTCCACCACCCATGTGGCAACCACTGGCATAGCACTGTGGAGGAGCACTAGGCCAGGCAAAGGCATATGAAAAACAGGCAGTAAGGGAATGCACAAGGGTGATTAGTTGACTTGATGGTTTTAACAGAGGGATTGTAAACTGTGGGACAGTTGTTGAATAGGGAATTGGAGTTGTGTTCACTGGTTCACTGCAGTTGAATGAGCCGTTCACAGATACCTTGGCCAGAAAGTGGATATGATGGTTCCCTCCTCCCTTCCTCCTCCTCCACAGCTTGTTTTTATATACCTGGTGGCAAGGGCTGTGCCCTCATGATGGTGAGTTTGTGCAGGATGCAGTAGACCATGACAAATCATGACGCACGCCCTGAAGAGTACTGCGGAGCTTCTCCACTGCTGCTTAATCACCCCATTGGTATGCTCGTTGAAATTCCCTTTGGCAACATGGCTTTTATAAATGCCTGCTGCCCACATATGCATAGGTTGCACACCAGAGTCATAAGCCAAGCAGTCGGTGGATAGTCCTTATCAGCCAGTAACCAGCCTCTAATCTCTTGTGGTGGCTCAAGTGCAGATGATTCAGCAGACTGACACAGAATAAAGGCTTCATGACTGCTGTCAGGATAACAGGCCTGCATGATGGGGTGCACACCAGCTGCACATTGAGGGAATGGAACCCTGTGCGCTTGCAGTACACCTCTGAGTTTAGATGCGACACCTATAAAGCAATGTGTGTGTAGTCAATAGCACCCTGCACCATGGGGAAGCATGCTATCCTGGCAAAGCCATGTACATGCTCCACCTGTTTCTCTGCAGAAAGGGAGAAGGCAATGTATTCCCCTCTCTTTGCATATAGTGCATCAGTCACTTTCCTTATACAGCAATGGACAGCAAATTGTGAGATGTTGGAGATGTCGCCTCCTCCAGTCTGTAAGGAGCTCGATGCAAAGAAAATCATTGACACAGTCATTTTCACAGCCACTGCCATAACCCGGGAGTGTAACTGTAGAATTGTCATGGTGATCTCAAATGAATACTGCATCTTTCACGTGTGCCCTCCCATACGCTTCTTCCATCTTCTTGAAATTGGACTCAAACATTTGCTGAGATGAGACCAGATATAAATTGTTAAGCTGCTTTATTTCACAAACATCAAGTGAACATACAGAGTAACCAATCAAAGTAAATTACATTCATTTAGCCCAATCTTACTTCTTGTCTCAAAAGAATGGAAAAAAGTAACAAACTCCACACTTGTCCTTACATAGGTGAACTTGCTTGTTTTTGGCATTACCATATTATCAAATCTAAACCCCCTCAAATCTAAATCAGGGGACACAATCACTGACCAACGCAAGCAAATGGACCGCTGGGTGGAGCACTACCTAGAACTGTACGCCAGGGAAAATGTCACTGAGACCGCCCTCAATGCAGCCCAGTCTCTGCCAGTCATGGATGAGCTGGATGTACAGACAACAAAATCAGAACTCAGTGATGCCACTGATTCTCTAGCCAGCAGAAAAGCCCCTGGGAAGGAGGGCAATACCCCTGAAATAATCAAGAGTGCCAAGCCTGCTATACTTTGAGCACTCTACGAACTGCTTTGCCTGTGCTGGGATGAGGGAGCAGTACCACAGGACATGCGTGTTGCCAATATCATCACCCTCTATAAGAACAAGGATGATCTTGGTGACTGCAACAACTACCGTGGAATCTCCCTGCTCAGCATAGTGGGGAAAGTCTTCGCTCGAGTCACTTTAAACAGGCTGCAGAAGCTGGCTGAGCGTGTCTACCCCGAGGCACAGTGTGGCTTTCGAGCAGAGAGATCCACCATTGACATGCTGTTCTCCCTCCGCCAGCTACATGAGAAATGCCATGAATAACAGATGCCCCTCTACGTTGCTTTCATTGATCTCACCAAAGCCTTTGACCTCGTCAGCAGACGTGGTCTCTTCAGACTACTAGAAAAGATCGGATGTCCACCAAAACTACTAAGTATCATCACCTCATTCCATGACAATATGAAAGGCACAATTCAGCATCGCGGTGCCTCATCAGACCCCTTTCCTATCCTGAGTGGCGTGAAACAGGGCTGTGTTCTCGCACCTACACTGTTTGGGATCTTCTTCTCCCTGCTGCTCTCACATGCGTTCAAGTCTTCAGAGAAGGAATTTTCCTCGCACAAGATCAGGTGGCAGGTTGTTCAACCTTGCCCGTCTTAGAGTGAAGACTAAAGTATGGAAAGTCCTCATCAGGGAACTCCTCTTTGCTGACGATACTGCATTAACATCCCACACTGAAGAGTGTCTGCAGAGACTCATCGACAGGATTGCAGCTGCCTGCAACGAATTTGGCCTAACCATCAGCCTCAAGAAAATGAACATCATGGGACAGGACGTCAGAAATGCTCCATCCATCAATATTGGTGACCATGTTTGGAACAAGAACTGTGTCTGACAGACCTCTGATAGTTGAACCTAGGTAGGTGAACTCTTGAACCACTTCCAGAGCGTGAGTTCTCCATACTGCTCTCCTCTTTGGGCCTGCATGTGGCATCACGAGATGGTGCACTACATGGGGAAGGAGTGACCACCCAGTCACTGCCTCTCTGCATCCCTTGAAGAATGCCCCTCCCCCCATCCCACGTTGGTGATGGCGATTTCACAGGCCTTATGCCACCATCCGGCAATGGCCTCCATTTCACGCTCTCTCCCTTCCAACACACATTGCTTTTCAGTATGGCTGGCTAACAGAGGCAGCACTGAAGCATTGCTTCATTGCCGCCACCTTTAGCTGGACAGGGCTCGGAAGGCCATTGAATCCCACGCGTCGTTCATAAAATGCAGCATAAAATTCTTGTCAATTGCCTTTATTTTGAAGTTAATTGTCTTCTAAACTATTTCAATTGAAGACCCACCATATTGTGGTCACAATTCCATCCTCCATCTTTCCCACCGCTCGTAAAATTTGGCAGCAACTTCATGATGTTGGACTTCCATGCAAGCCTGTCCCAACAGCATTTTCGTGCCCCCACCTCCACCTCATCGGCTATTCCACTCTTACAGACCTGTTAAAATTCCAGCCAGCGTGTCCGACAATGCAGAACTCCCTCAGGAGCGTCAGCCTAGATTCTTTGTGCTCAAGTCTCTGGAATGGGACTTGAACCCACAACCATCTGACTCAGAGGCAAGAGCGCTACCAATTTTTAAAATTTCATTCATGGGATGTGGGTGTCACTGGTAAGGCCAGCATTTAATGTCCATCCCTAACTGTCCTTGAAAAGGTGGCGGTGAGCCACTTTCTTGAATACAACTGAATCAGAGAGTAATTAAGAGTCAATCACATTGCTGTGGGTCTGGTGTCACATACAGCGCAAACGGGTAAGGACAATGGATTTCCTTCCTTAAAGGACATCCAGTAGTTTCATGGTTACAAGCATTCGTTTTTATTTCAGATTTTTATTTAATTAATTGAATTTCAATTCCCCAGATCACATGGTGGGATTTGAACTCATGTCTCCAAATCATTAGACCTCTGGATTATTATTCCTGTAATATAACCAATATGCTGTCATCGCGATAACTGAGCCACAGCTGACACCTTTGTTTTTTATACAATAAGAACAGGACTGAGTTTGTGATTTCCATATACATTTGGCAATATATTCTATAGAATACAATTACATGAAAAAATAACAGATATATAAGTTACAGTGTTCATTAGACTGCAGCTGTTAACTGAAGCTTCGACTTCTCACATAACTCATTCTTTTTCACTGGCATATAGTACCTGAGCATCTTCCAGAATTTTGAGGTTGGGGGAGAAGACTTGTTTCCTTTCCATGGTATCTGTGGCAGTACTGTTATGGCCTTTTTAACATTTTGTGGAAAGTCAGTTATGTCAGGCAGAGATCTGAATTTTATCAAAATCACCTTGGTTTTAAAATTATCAAGCATGCTGTCAACTCCTGTCTGCAGTTCAAAGATCCTTGATCCATTCCGTGCAACGTAATTTGGGCTGAGGACAATTATTACTCTCCTGCTTCTCTTTATACATGAAATAACATCTTCTGTGTAAACTAGACAAAGAAAATGAACAATCACATATGACTATCTCTTGTATGACAAGTGGCTTATATAGTTTACATAATTTGAGTACTGAATCCATAAACTCATGTTCTCATTTTGTTAAGTCGTTTAACTGTAGGGGACATAATTAAATTCTATTGGAGTCCACTAAGATGAGAGCCTATGTAATCCTCAGAATAATTCCACTTTCTATGATATGTTGATGCATATTTTAGAAGATAACTGTGCAGTTAAGTAATATCACTGTTTTTTCTTGAAGATCCAAGGAGAAGGTATTTTCTCCCAGCTTATTTTGTTCATGTTCACAGCGAACTACTGTTTCGATAATGAACCTGTGTACCTTCTGATCTATAATTTTCAATCTTAGACATGCTATGAATAGAAGTAACATGTCTGAGGACTAATAATTACCCTTCTACTGGGATAATTTATAACAGAAGTAATAGGGGATGCCACCTTACACACTTGTTCTCTCCAGTACATGTAAAAATACCACACAGTTAGGCCATATTTTTCAGGCTAAATCTACAGGATGAATTTATTATAAAATTCAATATACACAGAAGAAAAAAAGCATCTCAAAACTAGTAGTATCGACACTGATAAATTAAGATGAAACTGATGACAGAAAACATGAACAAATTCAAATTATAGAGCATTGATTTACATTCAGGACTATTTTTATATCTGTCTGATTTGTTCATTTGATTGAGGAGTGAACCCACCTTCCCCATTGAGGTTTTATGAGCAACACAGAAATCAGAGGCTTTTAGTCTCAAATTGCTCTAGCAGTCTGTAATCCCAGAGATATTTCTAATTTACTAAAGCAAAAAATGGTGCTTACTAGAAACCTAAAATATAAACAGAAAATCCTGGCTGGCCTGCTGAGTGTTTTCTAGCATTTCACTTTTTATTTCTAATTTATTATTTAGATTTTAAAATGGTATAAATGTGAATATTCACAATGCGTAGGGTTAACAATCCAAACAACATATAAACAAAGTCACATTCAGATGGCTGTTTAAGACTAGGGACTGGAAAATTGCTCCCACCAGCTTTATGTAATTCTCCCATTTCTCAGTGATCGGGTGCAGATGATAATTTTGCTGTAACCATATACGCTTCCTCTGGACCTGTTTCATCATTGTTCGATTAACACCTCACTTTGCCTTACACCATCATCCCTTGTGCTACTCCTGTTCTCCACCCTATTACAGATCTTCCCTTTTGTTCTTTCTTTCACATCCACCTCCCCCCCTGCCCTACCCGTTGCCGTCCCCTGCCATCCACCCCCAGCCATTTCTCAGACTCCGTACTTGATAATAATGTTAAATTTCTAACAATTCTGATGAAAGGTCATCGACCTCAAATGTAAACTTTGCTTCTCTACACAGAATCTGCCTGACTGGTTGAGTATTTCCAGCATTTTCTGCTCTTGTATATAATTCCTGTGGCTTTGCACTTTGCACCATTGACCCTAGACACTGTCAGTATTGCATACTGAATAATAAAAAAACACTTTATGAGGTTAACGTAATAATTTCTTAATTGAAACAGTAAACTATGATTCTTGGAATTGCACCAAACATACTGAACCCTCCAGCACCATTCTGTAATGGTTTAAGTGGCTGTGGTGCTCACAGTGGTGTTAATGCAGCAAGCTCAATACCAACATTGATTTTAATTATGATAATTAACTGTACAACGTTTTTCATGAGGGTCTTTGTGGACCAGTGCTAAAGTGCCAGGAAATTATGGCGAAAGCCACTCACATCATTATTTCCAGGAATTTCCGCACCATAATAATGGAGTAGAGAAGAGTAATATTGCAAGTTTCAGCAAATTCCAGCCATTAATGTGTTAAATGAAGGGAAAACTGTCAAATAGAAAACAGATTTGTGATATAACAGGTGAGTGCTTGTGGGAGGGGGTTCTCGTGATTGGAAGATTTACTGTGCATTGCTTGCATTTTAGGTTTAAATTTCACACTTCAGCTTTCTCCAGTTTTTTCTTTATTTCTTATGCCCTTACGAACAAGTCAGTTTCTTTGCCTCCCCCCCCCCCCCCTCCTCCACTGTTGGTACATTCTGTTCTCCTTTCCACATGTCTGCATTAGCTTATTGAGGATTTTTTATGTCAACAACCAGTTTTCGATTCAGTCGGTCGAAGAACATTTAACACATTGAATCCCTCTTCATTCATTGGATCTCTTCCCTTCCCCACTCTAATTTACTAAAATGTCTGTTTATCTCACAATCTGATTCAGGGAATGTACATATGACCCAATTCAAGGAGAACAAAATAGAAAAGGAAATGCAGTAGGAACTAATTTACTAAAAAAAGGTGATGAGTATGGGAAATAGATTACTGGCATGGGTGATGGAATCAGAAACTTTAATGAGCTTCAAGAAAGAACTAGACATGTTCTTGTCGACAAATGTGAAACAAGATTATCAGAATTGCACCAAGGGAATACTGTGATTAGGTGGGTTAGATGGACAGAAGGATATGGAGTTTCCACTAGGGGTGTAATCGGAAAACTGCGCCCAGAATGTGCTGGTTTTGCCAAACTGAAGTTATGCTCAACTTTCTCTGCAAACTCATTAGCATAAACCCTAATGTAAAATCTCACATGAAACAACAGATGTAATCAATCATGGAACAGGGCATTCTCCAGAATCACAAAAGAATGGGATTGCTAGGAAATGAGGCATTTTCAGCTGACTGATTTAATGCTCTTGGCCTTACTTTTCAATTGGCTTCAATTGATTGTTTTAATGTGCCCGTTACATAAGATCTGCAATAAGCAGTCAATTGAAACCACATGGGTGTGTCCTACTCTGTTGTAATTTACTGAATTTAGATAATTTAAACTGAATTTAAAATCATTTGAAGTATTTGCAGCAGCAAGAGAAACAGACCTGAGTTTGTCTTCAGTTAACTGTTGGTCATTCCAAGTATAGGTGATTAACGCGAGACTCTTGTGAAATTCTGGACACAATATGATAAACACGCTTGAATGGGTACCATCAGCAGAAACCCATCATTCTAACTTGAAAGGTGGCCAGTTTTGTGAGTGAGGACTGCTTTGCATGAATGGACTTTTGAATCAACATAAAAGATCACAGATACTCTAGTGGCTACAAAGCAATTATGTTTAAAATTCCTTAACGTTATTGCATTCAATTCTGCCACGATTACATTGATTTCTAGGAGGAAATCATGTGAAAACTTCAGGCCAAGCTCTTCTCCTGTCTGAAAATGTTACTATTGGCTAGATTTTGTGCTGAAGCTGGGGCTCCTGACACCGGGGTCAAAAAGCAGGGGGGGGGATCCCCGCCTCTGTCTCCCCCCCCCACCCCCACCCCACCTACAATGCCGCCTTGGGGCGGGGACCCATAAAATCCTGGCCTATGTTACACAAATTGCCTGTTTTTTGTCTTTGTATATGCCAATTGAATTGCTGTGTATTTCCAGCATGTTCTGGTTTTATTTCTGATTTCCAGCACTACTAGTTTTTACTTTATATTTTGCTTGTGTATAAAACATGGCTGACAGTGTTTCCAATGGAATTGCAAGGACATTTTAGGAGCTGGTAGCCACAGCTTCCAAGTATTCTGTATTGGCTGCTCACAATGTGGTCTCCTCTACATTGGGGAGACCAAGCGCAGACTGGGTGACCGTTTTGCACAACACCTCTGCTCGGTCCACAAGCAGGACCCTGAGCTTCCTGTCGCTTGCCATTTCAATACTCCCCCCTGCTCTCATGCTCACATCTCTGTCCTGGGATTGCTGCAGTGTTCCAGTGAACATCAACGCAAGCTCGAGGAACAGCATCTCATCTACCGATTAGGCACACTACAGCCTGCCGGACTGAACATTGAGTTCAATAATTTCAGAGCATGACAGCCGCCCATTTTACTTTCATTTTTAGTTGTTTTTTTCTTTTTTCTTCTTTTTTTCTTTTTTACATTATTTACAAACTTTTTTTTGCATTTATTTCATTTCACCTTAGTTTGTTCAGTTTGCTTACCCACTGTTTTTTTTCATGTTTACACTTGCTGCTGTTCAATATTCAGTCCGTTAACACCTAATCTGTACTAATGCTTTGTCTTTCAACACACCATTAACATATTGTTTGCCTTTGGTCCATGCCCTTTTGGTCAGCTATGTGGCCTTGTCCAATCTGCACCTTCTCCTTTGCTATCTCTTGCCCCACCCCCACCTCACTTGCTTATAACCTGTGACATTTTTAATATCTGTCAGTTCCGAAGAAGGGTCACTGACCCGAAACGTTAACTCTGCTTCTCTTTCCACAGATGCTGCCAGACCTGCTGAGTGGTTCCAGCATTTCTTGTTTTTATTTCAGATTTCCAGCATCCGCAGTATTTTGCTTTTATTTTAGTGCTTAAGTTGGTGATGGCCTCCCTGGAGAGGAGTAGTCTTCACCAACAATGCCGCTTGGATATTTGGAGGTAGCTGATTCGAGTCCAGTACTTTCCCTAGCGCAGGTGGGCCCTTCTTGGCATGGCCGGCTGCTGCTGCTTTCGTTGTGGAACTGCTCGGGCAGGCACAATTGTCTCCTGGCCCTCCCTCCATCAAAGGTACCGCATCACACCATGGGGGCCCAAAAAGACAGGGTGTATGAGATCCATGCCAGGTGATAAGTGGGCCTCCAGAGCACTGCCAATGCAGAGACAACGCCGCCCTGACAACTGAGGTTTTGCTACTTCTTCTGGTAGAATCCCTGATGGCCCTCGCTGTCCACTCTTGCCTTTTATTCAGCAGTATTTGGAACCACACATCTCACCCCCCCCCCATTGCAGAGCCTCCTAGACCCTGACCCCAACCCCCTCACCCTCCCTTGGAGAGCGCACAGCACTGCAGTCCGAAAATGGCCTCTGCACCCCCTGTCCCCTATGCAGTGCTGGTCATGGCTGCCTACTTGTCACAGGACTGAAGTCTCGCCTTGATGCTGCGAGCTTTCGTGAACCCAAAGGTATGAGTGCCGCCCACAGTCCACTTAATCCCACGCCCTCCCATAAAACCGTGATGAATGAGATGCTAATGTATTTAAAGTCAGTGTTCTACAATTTCAAATACATTCCTGTCGCGTCGGTGCGTTTGATGGCCAGCACAGACACGATGGGCCGAAGGGCCTGTTTCTGTACTGTATAACTCGATGATCCTATGATGATGCTGGATTTCCGAGCGGACACTTCCAATGCTATTCTCCATCCCTTGACACCATTCCCACTTTAAATGGCCGCACAAAATTCTGCCCTATGAGAGCAGCCAACTGCAAATGTCCTGGTCGCTCTCTATTGACAGTATTTCATGATCTAAGCATGTTCAGAATCCAGGAGCTTGACAGAATCATAAACATGAAAATTCTAGTTCTTTAGGATTGAGCCAGTGGTTTATTGCTTATTATCTCCATATTAACAGCAGAGCCTACCATGCCATCGTGGACTAGCTCTCCACTTCAAAAGAACAGAGTATGAAGTTCATTCTTTCAAAACAGGATGCAAAGATTATGTGCTAATTTAGAGCACTTTAAAGCAGGTGTCATAGAGGAAGTGCTCATCTCACCTCTTTGGGATGGGTTAAAATTCATGCCCACAAGATAAATGTCTAGCCTAACCCAGCAACTAGATATATACATTTTACTTGATAAATATATGCATTATTTAACTTATTGGGCTGTAGGTTTGGTCTGGTACTAAAACTGTAGCACATATTTTAATGTGTTTAAAATGTTGTATATTTTAAAAGGTACATGTATATAAATAATTAAAAGTGATTCAATAGACTTCATATGTATTAGACCTCCTTGTAGATGTACAAAGGGACCTGGGTGTCCTCGTCAATAAGTCACTGAAAGCTAATGTGCAGGTGCAGCAAGCAATTAGGAAGGCTAATGGTATGTTAGCCTTTATTGCAAGAGGAGTTGAGTACATGAGTAGCAAAGTCTTGCTTCGATTGTACAGAATCTTGGTTAAACCACACCTGGAGTACTGTGTGCAGTTTTGGTCCCCATACCTTAAGAAGGATATTATTGCCATAATTCACCAGACTTGTTCCCAGAATGGTGGGACTGTCCTATGAAGAGAGATTGGGGAAACTGGGCCTGTATTCTCTAGAGTTTCGAAGAATGAGAGGTGATCTCATTAAAATGTACAAAATACTTAAAGGCATAAATAGGATAGATGCAGGTAAGATGTTTCCCCTATATATAATAAAAGCAAAATACTGCGGATGCTGGAAATCTGAAACAAAAACAAGAAATGCTGGAATCACTCAGCAGGTCTGGCAGCATCTGTGAAAAGAGAAGCAGAGTTAACGTTTCGGGTCAGTGACCCTTCTTCGGAACTGACAAATATTAGAAAAGTCACAGATTATAAGCAAGTGAGGTGGGGGTGGGGCAAGAGATAACAAAGGAGAAGGTGCAAATTGGCCACATAGCTGACCAAAAGGTCACGGAGCAAAGGCAAACAATATGTTAATGGTGTGTTGAAAGACAAAGCATTAGTACAGATTAGATGTGAATACACTGAATATTGAACAGCAGCAAGTGCAAACCTGAAATAAAACCTGAAAAAAACAGTGGGTAAGCAAACTGAACAAACTAAGATGAAATGAAATAAATGCAAAAAAAATTGTAAAAAACGTAAAAAAGAATGTAAAAAAAAGGAAGAAAAAATAACTAAAAATGAAAGTAAAATGGGGGGCTGTCATGCTCTGAACATTGAACATTGAGTTCAATAATTTCAGAGCATGACAGCCCCCCATTTTACTTTCATTTTTAGTTATTTTTTCTTCCTTTTTTTTACATTCTTTTTTGCATTTTTTACAATCTTTTTTTGCATTTATTTCATTTCATCTTAGTTTGTTCAGTTTGCTTACCCACTGTTTTTTTCAGGTTTTTTTTCAGGTTTGCACTTGCTGCTGTTCAATATTCAGTGTATTCACACCTAATCTGTACTGATGCTTTGTCTTTCAACACGCCATTAACATATTGTTTGCCTTTGCTGCGTGACCTTTTGGTCAGCTATCTGGCCTGGTCCAATCTGCACCTTCTCCTTTGTTATCTCTTGCCCCACCCCCACCTCACTTGCTTATAATCTGTGACTTTTCTAATATTTGTCAGTTCCGAAGAAGGGTCACTGACCCGAAACGTTAACTCTGCTTCTCTTTCCACAGATGCTGCCAGACCTGCTGAGTGAGTCCAAGATGTTTCCCCTGTTTGGGGAATCTAGAACCAGGGAACACAATTTCAAAATAAGGGGGAAGCCACTTAGGACAGAGATGAGGAGAAATTTCTTTGCTCAGAGTGTTGTGAATCTTTGGAATTCTCTACCCCAGAGGGCTGTGGAAGCTCGGTAATAGAGTATGTTTAAAGCAGAGTTGACAGATTTGTAAATACCAATGACATAAGGGGATACGGGGATAGTGTGGGATAAAGGCATTGAAGTGGATGATCAGCCATGATCGTATTGAATGGTGGAGCAGGCTCGATGGGCTGAATGGCCTACTTCTGTTCCTATATTCCTATCAAACCATTTAAAAATTAATGTGAAAAAGGTTGCTTAACATTTTTCCACATATATAGGAACAGGAAAAACTAGTAAAAAGTGTGAAACTGAATAGAACTACACTGTGCTATCTAAAAACCACAATCTACCGTACTCAATGACACAATGGTCAGGATTTTGTCTTGGCAACGTGGGTCTTGACCACCAGCAAAAGCACCAGGAAGAGGCCTGCATTGCCTCCTCTGGAGAAGGCCCGCCAAATCAACTGCCAATTCGGCACTGAAGTGAACAGCAGCAGGCCTTCCCCGTGATCAAGGAACCTGGCAACCAATATCTCGCTTGCTGAGGGCTGTCGGCCAATCAGAGACTGGCAGCTCTTTAACTTAGTAGCGCCACCGCAGAAGCGGTGGCTGCTTCCAGTACTGGACTCATCCGAGGCCCTGGAACGAGGTCACAGATAAGCCACAGTGGGATGGATTTCATAGGGTGGAGGTGGCGGGGGAGTGGGGTGTAGGGGAGTAGGCAGCAAGGGCAGGTGTTGGCTCTCAATGGGCTCACCTTCCTGATGCTGGGTCCCTCGTTCAAGCACTAAGTGCCATTTACCGAGAGACCCTCCACCCCGCCCCCCCCACACCCCCACCCGCCGACTTCCACCTCGAGCCAGCAAGCATGGGGATGCTTGCCGTGCTCCCCATGTGGTGACAGGCCCGCCCACCGTTTCCAGTGGCGGCAGGATGAGGCCCTTAATTGGGCATTAATTGCCCACTTAAAGGCCTCAATTGGTGGCGGACAGGAAGGCTATTCATAGGCCTTACTGCCCCAGACTTAATTTGGGTGGAGGTGGAAAGGTGTCAGGGGGTACCCCGCCATCATCTCGCCCAATTATATGCTCTCCCCGCCTCCAAACCCGACGCAGGAGAGAGCATAAAATTCCTCCCAATATAACTATATATTCAATGTTTATCGAATAAACATGTTAAGGGTCTAAGGCTAAGGACTTAACACCGCTAATGAGGTAAAGGTTAACTTTAATAAGAAACTATAGATAGCTTTAAGCTGTGCTAATATTGTTTTATGTGCTATGCATTTATTTTTCTGCATTTTGTCTGCCACCATGCACCCAAGCACATCACATCAATTTTGCCTTAGGTGGTTCTGTTTCAAATTTTGTTTTTTTATGCTCCTGTGACTCATCTTGGGACATTTTACTATGCTAAGATGCTATGTATAAGTGCAATTTGTTTTTATACTAGTGCTAGCAGTTTGAGAGATTTGCTGAAGAAATAACTGAGAAGAGTCAGTACAAATCAAGCTTTTCAAGTTTACTTTAGAATCAAAGAAAAAGCTGCAAATGCTGGAAATCTGAAGCAAGAAGAGAAAATGTAGCACATAACAGACCAATCACCATCAGCAATGAAAAAATATAGGTTACTGACACTATAGGTGTGAAACCCTTAGTTTGTTTTGAAGGTTCAGTTGCCCAACACCTCAGGATCGCACACAACACCAGCACAACAAGAAACCAATATAAAAAAAACGTTATATTTAAGTAGGGATAGTGGGAAAGCATTACTTAAAAATAGAGACCGAAAACGGAGCCTAAAACAGGAACAATGATTAATTTTGCAGTGCAGAGGCCCACATCTGATCTTTACAAGAGTTTGGGCCTTTGACAATGTGGTCAGGGCCTTTTTTAGGCATCCCTGGCGTTGCCTGAAATTTGTGCAGGCATAATTTTAATATTGTGCTGCTGCACTCATTTCAAATCCGGACTCCTAAATTTCTTTGCCGTAGTTGGAGGTTGTAATGTAGAAACTCCAACTGGAATTTCTGACTCTTGAACAACCTAACGGTCAGTCCTGAAAGGGGCCATTGAAGGTCCGTCAAAATAAGGCTCAAAGCCTCTAAAATTTTGCTTTTTGTGGAATTGGAAGGAGTTGGAATGCTCCTCTTGGCACCACTAAAGAGTTGAGGGTTGCTACCCATCACCTCACACCTCCCTCTCCTGAACTTAACTCTGGGCAGGATGAAAGCTGCAATTCTTAAGGTCGCAACAGGCAAACTGCATTAGGGGCCCGCAGCTTGCCTGATTTAATCTAATGAACTCTGAGTTTACTTTGGTCCTCAGGCCTGTCCATTCTGAGCTCCACCAGAAACATCCTTGTTTTGGGGGACTAAGGCATATAGGCTCCAAAGACTGTTAAATAGACAAGGTAGCCATGTAGCACTCACACTGGGGAGAGAAAGATAATTAAACGTACTGTGATGGCACAGCTTGAATTTTAATTGCAGATGCAGCCCCTGCCCTTCTCCACACATTAATTTACTACTGGTATATAGCTATAGAGGGAGGGAGAGAGCCTGGTAAGAAATAAAACTGCTCCAGCAGCAGAGCTTGTTTACTTTGGATTCCTGAAGACTGGTAGAAGAATTATAGCTCCACAAAGATCTGGGTCTATGATTCTTTCACCAAGATAAGGGAGCCAGATTCAGCACTGTAAATGCAGGCTTTGGCTCATGAATACTGATCCTCTGCAATCTGAACTGAACGCCCAATTGTAAAATTATCTTTATTTCTCAGGACCGCTCTGTTTCTCTCACTCTTTGTAGTTATGCACATAGCTGAGCAATGTGTACTATTATTTGCTATATTAAGATTACCTGGTTACATTACATGGCTCAACATGGAATTTATATATTATAATTTAAAAACAAAAATAATATTTTAATTATATTTATTTTTCGCTAAAGCTATTCACAACTATATGACTAGTAGAGCCTGTTAAAACAGGAAAGGTTTGGCATCACATGTGGTCCACTCTATTGACTACTAAGTTGTATCTGTGTCTTAATAAACTGCTTTTCTTTCACTCAATCATGCCTGCAATTCAAATGAAATTGGCATCCAAAAAGGGGTCTGAATGATTATGGCCATAAAGCTGTGGGGACTTTTGGTAATCTGTAACAATTCGACCTTCCAAAATGAATCACTTCACACTTTTCCAGGTTGAACTCCATCTGCCACTTCTCAGCCCAGCTCTGCATCCTGTCAATGTCCCGTTGCAACCTACAACAGCCCTCCACACTATCCACAACTCCAGCAACCTTTGTGTCATCGGCAAACTTACTAACCCAGCCTTCCACTTCCTCATCCAAGTCATTTATAAAAATCACAAAGAGCAGAGGTCCCAGAACAGATCCCTGCGGAACACCACTGGTCACCGAGCTCCAGGCTGAATACTACCACCCTCTGTCTTCTATGGACCAGCCAAACCTGTATCCAGACAGCCAAATTTCCCTGTATCCCATGCCTCCTTACTTTCTGAATGAGCCTACCATGGGGAACCTTATCAAACGCCTTGCTAAAATCCATATACACCACATCCACTGCTCTTCCTTCATCAATGTGTTTTGTCACATCCTCAAAGAATTCACTAAGGCTTGTGAGGCATGACCTGCCCCTCACAAAGCCATGCTGACTATCTCTAATCAAACTATGCTTTTCCAAATAATCATAAATCCTGTCTCTCAGAATCCTCTCCAATAATTTGCCCACCACCGATGTAAGACTGACTGGTCTGTAATTCCCAGGGTTATCCCTATTCCCTTTCTTGAACAAGGGAATAACATTTGCCACCCTCCAATCATCTGGTACTACTCCAGTGGACAGTGAGGACACAAAGATCATCGCCAAAGGTGCGGTAATCTCTTCCCTCGCTTCCCGTAATAACCTTGGGTATATCCTGTCTGGCCCCGGGGACTTATCTGTCCTCATATCTTTCAAAATTTCCAGCACATCCTCCTTCTTAACATCAACCTGTTCGAGCATATCAGCCTGTTTCACGCTGTCCTCACAAACGACAAGGTTCCTCTCACTAGTGAATACTGAAGCAAAGTATTCATTTAGGACCTCCCCTACCTCCTCCGACTCCAGGCACAAGTTCCCTCCACTATCCCTGATCGGCCCTACCCTCACTCTGGCCATCCTCGTGTTCCTCACAAAAGTGTAGAACGCCTTGGGATTTTCCTTAATCCTACCCGCCAAGACTTTTTCATGTCCCCTTCTAGCTCTCCTAAGTCCATTCTTCAGTTCCTTCCTGGCTACCTTGTAACCCTAGAGCCCTGTCTGATCCTTGCTTCCTCAACCTTAAGTAAGCTTCCTTCTTCCTCTTGACTAGCTGTTCCACATCTCTTGTCATCCAACGTTCCTTCACCCTACCATCCCTTCCTTGCCTCATCGGGACAAACCTATCCAGCAGTCGCAGCAAGTGCTCCCTAAACAACCTCCACATTTCTGTCGTGCATTTCCCCACGAACATCTGTTCCCAATTTAAGCTCCCCAGTTCCTGCCTAATAGCATTGTAATTCCCCCTCCCCCAATTAAATATTTTCCCATCCCGTCTGCTCCTATCCCTCTCCATGACTATAGTAAAGGTCAGGGAGTTGTGACCACTATCACCGAAATGCTCTCCCACCGAGAGATCTGCCACCTGGCCTGGTTCGTTGCCAAGCACCAAATCCAACATAGCCTCCCCTCTAGTCGGCCTATCTACATATTGAATCAGGAAACCTTCCTGGACACACCTGACAAAATCTGCTCCATCCAAACTATTTGCACCAAGGAGGTTCCAATCAATATTAGGGAAGTTGAAGTCACCCATGACAACAACCCTGTTACTTCTGCACCTTTCCAAAATCTGCCTCCCAATCTGTTCCTCCGTGTCTCTGTTGCTATTGGGGGGTCTATAGAAAACTCTCAATAAAGTGACTGCTCCTTTCCTGTTTCTGACTTCCACCCATACTGACTCAGTAGACAAACCCTCCTTGACGACCTCCCTTTCTGCAGCTGTGATACTATCCCTGATTAGCAATGCCACTCCCCCACCTCTTTTACCTCCCTCCCTATTCCTTTTGAAACATCTAAACCCCGGAACATCCAACATCCATTCCTGCCCCTGTGATATCCAAGTCTCCGTAATGGCCACAACATCGTAGCTCCAAGTACTGATCCATGCACTAAGTTCATCACCCTTATTCCTGACACTTCTTGCGTTAAAATAGACACACTTCAACCCACTTCAATCATACTGGCTGCAACTTTGCCCTGTCAACTGTCTAACCTTCCTCACAGACTCTCTGCACTCTGTATCTGCTTGTTCAACAGCTACCCCATCCACTGATCCGTAGCTCCGGTTCCCATCTCCCTGCCAAACTAGTTTAAACCCTCCCGAAGAGCTCTAGCAAACCTCCCGCCCAGGATATTGGTGCCCCTCCAGTTCAGATGCAACCCGTCCTTCTTGTACAGGTCCCACCTTCCCCAGAAGGTATCCCAATGATCCACATATCTGAAGCCCTCCCTCCTACACCAGCTCTATAGCCACGTGTTCAGCTGCACTCGCTCTCTGTTTCTAGCCTCACTAGCACGTGGCACCGGTATCAATCCTGATATTACTAACCTGTTCGTCCTGCCTTTTAGCTTCCAACCTAACTCCCTATATTCGCTTTTCAGGTACCTCATCCCTTTTCCTAGCTTTGTCATTGGTACCGATGTGTACCACGACTTCTGGCTGCTCCCCCTCCCCCTTAAGAATCCTGTAGACTCGATCCGAGACATCCCTGACCCTGGCACCCGGGAGGTAACTTCCATCCAGGAGTCTCGTTCGCAACCACAGAATCTCCTGTCTGTTTCTCTAAGCATTGAATCTCCTATCACTATCGCTGTCCTATTTTCCCCCCTTCCCTTCTGAGCCACAGAGCCAGGCTCAGTGCCAGAGACCTGGCCGCTGTGGCTTGCCCCTGGTAGGTCCCCCCCCCACAACCGTATCCAAAACGGTATACGTATTATTGAGGGGAACGGCCACAGGGGATCCCTGCACTGTGCGCCTATTCCCTTTCCCTCCCCTGACGGTCACCCAGCTACCTTTATCTTGTAACTTAGGTGTCACTACTTCCCTATAACTGCTCTCTATCACCACCTCAGCCTCCTGAATGATCCGAAGTTCATCCAGCTCCAGTTCCCTAACGTGATCTGCGAGGAGTTGGAGTTGGGTGCACTTCTCACAGGTGAAGTCAGCAGGGACACAAGCGGTGACCCTTACCTCCCACATCCTGCAAGAGGAGCATGCAGCTGCCCTAGCTTCCATCCCCTCCGCTCTAAACTGACAAAAGAGATTTTTTAAAAAATAAAGGAAAACCTTACCTTACCAAACCCTCCACACAAGAGTCCTTTTTTTTTGGTTAGAGGAGGAGGATGGGTGGGAGACACGACACGTGTAGTGTTTCGGGTTTAGCCACTGCGACAATCCTTACAATATATACAGTCTAAAATAAATACAGTGCAAATTAAAACAAATTAAACAAATACAAAGAGCACTCACCTCCTCCAGGCAGTACATCCCTCTCAAACAGGCACAACTTATATCCATACTGCTTCTCCAACACGGATGGAAGAAGCTCCAGAGAAAACCTCTCCTCTGTAATATAATTGTCACCCTCATCATCCTCCTCCAAGGAAGAAGCGTTTGCATATGAAACAAAGGCATCAAATTCTTCCCCATCTGGTGGTGGGTTGGAGGAAGCAGTGGCAGGAGAGGAAAAAAGAGAATGGAGATTACTTTCTTGATCCATTTTGATTATTTTCCAAAGTTTTATGTTACGGACAGAAAAGGAGTACATTTGGATAAAATCCACATTTTTAAATTACATTTGAAATTTTAGACATATTGGAGGTTAAATTGGACATGTGCAGAGGATGCAAAACAAGAGGTATTGCATTGCTCGCCTGTTAAATGCTCCATCCAACATTCAGTTCCATTGACTTTAATAGAATTTGAATATCAGACGTGTCATATAATTCTTGATCAATGTGATTCCACCTGTTTTGCTGCCATACCCATGTCCAATTTCATCCACTTAGTATGCAGAAATAAAATCTAGGGCTTTTTCTTTGTCCCTTTCCTAGTAGTTACAAGCACAACATTAGGTGCAAGAGGTTCCAATTTGTCCATATGTGAGTTAATGCAATTTAGAGAAATATAAATATTCTAAGTACTGAGGCTACACATTCATCACTCACAAGCCATTTGAAGAGTTTCCCAAAGAAGACTAAAACCTTCTGTTAATTTTACAGCCATCCTTCATTTTTTATCAAAACCTTTCTAATTGCTTTTTCAATCCTCACTCCCTTTCTGGATTTGTTTTTGGCAGAGTTTTAAGTCTTTTTCCCATTTATTATCCAATAGATATTTAAAACGCAAACAAGCGTGGACATTATAAAGAGACAAGGATTATTAAAATACTTATGGTAACTTCTGGAAAATACAAAGTAGCATGTCACAAACATACTGAGGTTCAAAAGGTAGCAGATAAAAAATTATTCCAAAATGATATTTTGTTATTTTCTCATAAAATTCATCTGAAGAAATGTAGAAACCTATTTTTAATTAATAATATGTTTGGAATTAACTAAAACAAGCTAGAATAGAGCTAGAATACTGTGGTTCTCAATGATTATGGGACTGTTTATTTGTGAAGAGATTAGAAGCAGGATTTTTTTTCCAAATATATATGATTCACAATTAAGAAATGCTACTCCAGTTATGTTTACATCCTTGTGTAGGCGAATTCCATCAAGATTTTGTAACCTAGAATTTGTTTTACCTCCAATGGTTTCATCCTTTGAGAAATAGTGTCGATAAAGCAGAACAATTTCAATCCAAAATTTATAGACTCCAGCACATCCACAAACAATTGTCACAAATATTAGTGATGTCGATATGGTTATCACTTTTATTTGAAAGATATTGGACTCTGAAAGAGTAACAGATAGGAAGTATATCCAAGAAGTTTTATTATATAGGAATTTAGTTCCATAAAACAAACCTTTTTCATTCTTTACATTTGAATGCATCTTGTTATTATACTTCAGCTTGCTCAAACAGATGAGTGAAAGTTTAAATCAGGACCAAAGGTAGAGTTCTTCTTTATGCAAAGTGATTAATCAGCAACGACAACAACAACTACTACTTATATTTATATAGCACATTTAACGTAATAAAATGTTCCAAGGAGCTTCACAGGAGCATTATAAAATGAAACATGACACAAAGCCACATAAGGAGATATTAGGTCAGATGACCAAACGCTTGGTCAAAGAGGTAGGTTTTTAAGGAGTGTCTTAAAGGAGGAAAGAGAGGTAGAGAGGCAGAAAGGTGTAGGGAGGAAATTCCAGAGCTTAGTACCTAGGCAACTGAAAGTGCAGCCACCAAAGCTGGAGCAATTAAAATCAGGACAGCTCAAGAGGCCAGAATTAGAGGAGCGCAGATATCTGAGGGTTGTGGGGTGAAGGAGATTACAGCTGAGCAGCAGTGAAACCATGGAGGGAGAGCAGCAAAGCCCATCGGGAGAGCAGCCTTTAAATACAGTGCAAGAAACTCCAGCGGAGGCAGAGCAGCAAAGCACACTGGAGAGAGGAGCAGCGGCAAGAGGCAGGGATATATTGTGAAGTGATGTTACAGGACAAGGTGTCAGATGTGGTGAGTACACTGGTACACTTTGAATTTTTATTCTAATAGAATTTTATTTAAATTAATCAACTTTAAAGTAAAACTGGATCAATTAATTAGCATACAACTAAGGTCAATTTGATCATTCACAATCAGTGTTCAATTAATTAATCAAACCTAGGGGATAGCAGCACTAAAGAGTTCTGAATTTCAGTAAATTAAATTCTAAAGTATTTAGAAAATAAGCGTAAAGTAAAACATTTCAGTTAATCTCCCTATACTGTTACTGATTGGTAAGTGGCTCGTGAGTCTTTAGTTATTTAAGTCACAAATCTAATAGTCTAATAAATAGAGGCAAGGCAGGGCAGCTTGGTCCTGTGGAGTGCACATCCTGTTCCATCTGGAAACTCCAGGACACTTCTCATGTCCTTGAAAACCATATCGTCAGCTGCAGCTGCTTGAGCTCCAGGTTTCAGAGCTTGAGCAGCAGCTTGAGTCACTGTGGTACATCTGCGAGGCTGAGAGTTTTGTGGATAGCACATTTATAGATATGGTCACCCCGCAGCTTAAGGGTATGCTGGTAGAGAGGAAATGGGTGACCCCCAAGCAGTCAAGGAAGTTCAAGCAGTTAGTGTAGGAGTTCCCTGAATGTATTTCACTCTCCAAACTGTATTCCGTTCTGAATACTGGTGAGAGTGATGGTTTCTTTAGGATGCACAGCCAGAGCCCTGTCCATGGCACCACGGCTGGCTCATCTGTACAGGGTGGGGATGCAGGAGAAAATTGGAAAAGCAATAGTGAGATAAGGGATTCAATAGTTAGGGGAACAGACAGGCATTTCTGTGGCCACAGATGTGAATCCAGGATGGTATGTTGCCTCTCTGGTGCAAGGGTCAGGGATGTCACTGAGCAGCTGCAAAACAGTCTGAGGTGGGAGGGTGATCATCCTGTGGTCATGGTCCACATTGGTACCAAAAATATAGGTAGGAAGAGGGATGAGATCCTGAAGGTAGAGTTTAGGGAACTAGGAAAGAACTAGCAAGCAGGACCTCAAAAGTAGTAATCTCCAGATTACTTCAACGACCATGCGCAAGTGAATATAGAAATAGGAGGATAGAACCGATGAAGGCGTGCTGCAGAGATGGTACAGGAGGGATGGCTTGAGATTCCTGGGACATTGGGACTGGTTCTGGGGGAAATGGGACCTGTACAGGCTAGACTGGTTGCACCTGGACAGAACCAGGACAAATGACCTTGCAGGATGATTTGCTAGTGCTATTGGGGAGGGTTTAAACTAACTTGGCAGGGGTGTGGGAACCAGGTGATAAAATTAATGAGGAAAATTGAGGTGCACAGGGAATTGAGAGATAGATAGCATTAGAATAGGAAATAGTGACGTATTGGGGGGGAGGGGGAGGGTGTCAGAGTGAGACGGAATGTAATAAGGTCTAAGTTAGGTTTACTGTGCATGTGGCATGTTGACATAATGGCATGTTCAATCCACCTACTGCCCGCCTTCTATCTTGGCACCCCATATGGAGCAACCTTCCAGAGCATGAGCTACCAGCAGATATCATTTGGATCAAGGAATGGGAAACACGGGAAGTCACTAACAAGTTCCTTGTGACAATCTCCATCTGTCAAATGGCAAGCTTTGAACTGGCATGGTGAGAGTGGTCCTTGCTTAACAGTTTCAGAACAAACCAGGGCCCCTGCGCTGCCAACCTCCACTGCTGGGGCCTCAGTACAAACCCCTTATGCATTTGTGGAAAGACACAAACAATGTTCACATTACCAGGGAGTGTCCCCTCTACAGACTAAGTGGCAGACTAATCACCTTAAACTCAGCAAATGAGGAGGCTATCGCTTGACTCCGGGAATTTGCATTCGCTAGATGTATGTGAATGCACGGAGTGTGGTAAAAAGGATTGGTGAGCTCCAGACGCAATGGGCATTTGGAAATGTGATGTTGTAGTGATAACAGAGACCTGCTCAAAAAAAAGACAGGATGTGGTACTAAATATTTCTGGATACAAGGTATTCAGGAAAGTTAGGGAAGGAAAGAAAGGAGGAAGGGTAGCAGTATTGTTCAAGAAGAACAGTATAGTGCTGAAGTAAAAGAAGGGTCAAGGACAGAATCTATTTGGTTCGAGGTAAGAAACAATAGAGGTACCATTACATTGCTGGCTGTTTTCTATAGGAAATTACCGAGAGGTGCAAGAATTATAAAGTAGTTATAATGGGTGGGGGGCTTTAATTATCCTAATATAGACTGCAATAGTAATAGTGCAAAGGGCAGAGAGGAGGTTGAGGTTCTGCAGTGTGTTCAAGAGAATTTTCTACATCAGTATGTTTTCAGTCCAATGAGGAAGGAGGCATTGCTGGATCTGGTTCTGGGGAATGAGGTGGGTCAAGTGGTTCAAGTGTCAGTAGGGAAACACTTAGAAGACAGTGATCATAGTATCATAAAGTTTACATTGTCTATGGAAAAGTACAAGGAGCAATCCAGAGTGAAAATAATTAATTGGTGGAGGGCCAACTTCAATGGAGGGAGAACGGATCTGGCTCTGGTTAATTAGAATCAAAGATTGGCAAGCAAAACACTAACGGAATAAAGGGCTGCTTTTAAAAAGGATATAGTTTGGGTACAGTCAAGGTAGATTCCATGCGAGGGAAAGGTAGGGCAAACAAATCCAGAGCTCCTTGGATGATGAAAGAGACAGAGGGTAAGATGAAGCTGAAAAAGGGTGCATATGACAGATGTCAGGTGGATAATACAATTGAGAACCAGCCTGAATATAGAAGGTTCAGAGGGGAAGTGAAATAACAAATAAGAGCAGCAAAGAGAGAATATGAGAAGAGACTGGCAGCATTAGTGAACCAGATGGGTTTGTACAACAATCAACAATGGTTTCACAGTAACCATTCAACTAGCTTTTTAATTCCAGATTGATTAATTGAATTCAAATTTCACCATCTGCCATGGTGGGACTTGAACCCATGTCCCCAGTGCACTAGACTGGGCCTCTGTATCACTAGCCCAGTGACATTACCACTATGCCACTGCCTCCCCTTAGGCACCTAAAAGAGGATTTGCACATGGAAAGAGGGGGCATGACTGAGATACTAAATCAATACTTTGCATCTGACTTTACCGAGGAAGAAATTGCTGCACAAGTCATAATAAAAGAGGAGGTAGTTGAGACACTGGATGGGCTAAAAATTGATGAAAGAGGAGGTACTAGATAGGCTGACTGTACTTAAAGTAGATAAGTAACCAGGACCGTCTGAGATGCATCCAAGGACACAGTGGGAAGTAAGGGTGGAAATTGCGGAGGCACTGGCCATAACCTTCCAATCCTCCTTAGATATGCAGTGGTGCCAGAGGACCCGAGAATTGCAAGTGTTATTCCCTTGTTCAAAAAAGGGTGTAAGGATAATCCAACTAACTACAGGCCAGTCAGTTTAACCTCCATGGTAGGAAAGCTTTTAGAAATGATAAATCACTTGGACAAATGTGCATTAATTAAGGAAAGCCAGCATGGATTTGTTGAGGGAAAATCATGTTTGGCTAACTTGCTTGAGTTTTTTGATGAGGTAACAGAAAGGGTTGATGAAGATAATGCAGTTGATATGGTGTACATGGACTTCAAAAGGCATCTGATAAAGTGCTTGTCAGCAAAGTTAGAGCCCATGAAATAAAAGGGACAGTAGCAGCATGGATAAAAAATTGGCTGAGTAACAGGAAACAGAGAGTAGTGGTGAGCAGTTCTTTTTCAGACAGGAGAAAGGTATATAGTATATAGTAGAGCGCTCCAGGAGTCAGTGTTAGGACCCCTGCCCTTCCTAGACTTGGGTGTACAGGACACAATTTCAAAATTTTGCAGGTGACACAAAACTTGGAAGTATTGTGAACTGTGAGGAGGATAGCAGGTGGAATGGGCAGACAAGTGGTAGATGAAATTTAATGTGGAGAACTGTGAATTGATTCAGTTTGGTAGGAAGAACGAGGAGAGGCAATATAAAATAAAAGGTACAATTCTAAAGGTGGTGCAGGAGCAGAGGGACTTGGGAGCATGATGGCAGGGAAGTTTAATAAAGCATACAGGATCCTGGGCTATATAAATAGGGGCATAGAGTACAAAAACAAGAAAGTAATGATAAACTTGTATAAAATACTGGTTCGGCCTTAACTGGAGTATTGTGTCCAGGTCTGGGCACCACACTTTCTGAATGATGTTAGGTTAAATTCAGTATATGGTACTTGAGGGTGCTTCATTCCACTTACAATGCAGATTGCATCTACAGCTACAGCTACCCATAGTGTCAGCTGTGGGTCAGTTGGCAGCACTCTTCATCTCTGAGTCAGCAGGTTACAAGTTACAAGTACAATAATCTAAGATGACACTTCAGTGTAGTACTTAGGGAGTGCTGAACTGTTGGAGGTGCTGTCTTTCAGCTGAGACATTGAACTGAGGCCGTGCTTGTCCTCTCAGGTGAATATAAAAAAAACCCCACGGCAGTATTTCAAAGAAGAGCAGGGGAGTTCTCCCTGGCTGATATTTATCCCTCAATCAACATCACAAAACTAATTACCTGGTTATTATCATATTACTGTTTGTAGGAGCTTGCTGTGTGCAAATTGGCTACTACCTCTCCTGTATTACAACAGTGGCTACACTTCAAAAAATATTTCCTTGGCTGTAAAACACTTTGGGGTGTTACCTGGTTGTGAAAGGCGCTAAATAAATGAAAGTCTTTCTATCTTCCTTACATCTACATTACATTAAACATTTCCTGATGTATATAGCCTGAGAGGTTTTAACCTGGTTTCCAGTCCCTCAGTGTACAATGGCAGGAGGGTACTAAACAGTGGGCTTTCCCCATTGAGCCTTTGCAGCAGCTGCATCCAGCTTTAGGGCAAGCCTCAGCACGTAGCCCTGGACCTTGGAATGTGCCAGTCTGCAACACTCAGTTGTGGACCGTTCCTTGCTCAAGATGTTTAAACTTGCTGGGTAAGTAGGAAAACAAGAGTTTCTGCTGGTGTGGACAAAAATGATTGGTCTTGCTGGCCAAAATTTTCCTGGCCCCAGGTAAACAGGTTTGGAGGCGAGGAACTGGGAAATAAGTGGAAATCCCCATCGGGACGACTCCTTGATGCTGTTCCACCTCCATGTGAGTTTCCCAGGTGCGGGCTGCTGTAGGAATCGGCAGCGCACTTCATGGAGGCGGCCTGCAATTAGGCCTACACAGGGACCATTTTCAGATGCCAACAGCATTTTCCCAGCTTCAGACCGGCCTCCTTGCTGAGTCTGGAGACCGGCAGCAACCTTCCACACTGATAACTGTGGGCCTTCTTTAATTTTAAATTTTCAGCAGCTTTCCAAGAGCACCTCCATTTTGAGGTGCCTCAGCAGCACCCAACTCTCCTGGTGGGACTACCACCTGATCAGTGATGCAGGCCCTCTCATTGGGCCTCCCACCTCAGGAATCTCCCCCCCATCATTCTTCATTGGACAGCAATAAGGAGCCCGCCTCATGTGAAGTCACACTGGAAAGCACCTTGACAACAAGTGCAGACTTGGGATCCACATATGGTCCCCGACACCCCTGGGAAAATTCAGCCTATTGAGACAGAGGACCAGCACTTTTGTACACAAAAGAAGAGGGATTTTGATAGCCAAGACAGGAGTAGAAGACAAGGTGAAGCTTGTATAGGCGGATGTTAATGCTGGCTGGAGCCCAATGCCTACTTAGCTAAAGAAGTAGACTACAGATTTTACTCTGTCCAGTAACCTAGCAGGTGATATATGAACTGTTTGGGAATGTAAATTATTGCACAGACACTGTAATGTGTTAAACTTTGCTGTGTGCCAATAAAAGGTTTGCTGTAACCCACTGGTATCAAGTTTGAATCCCTTGAAAATCTGGCAAACATTCCGTGGCAATGTGACCAGACTTATCTTTCATAACCCCCGGAGCAGATAGAACCTCTGCATGTAGTGACACTTGGTGTTTGTGTGCTCTCTGCACAGCCTGACTCAGCCACACACAAAAGGTGGCCATCAGGATGAGAACAACGTTGGGTAAGCTTTTCCCCATTTTATCTGGAGATTTCTACATCATGTCCTTGCGGGCATTGTCCATTTTAATTCTCCAGGTAAAATGGAAGATGGCTCAGGTGGCTGCTGTGGCACAGGAACAGGGTGTGGGTCAGACCTGTTCCATGTAGAGCAACACCAAAAGCACCTCACGCCTGTTGTCCAGGTTCTTACCTGCAATCGAGAGAGAGCATTGCTCCTGCATGCCCAGTTTCTGTTTTACTTTGGCTGCATGCTCCTCCCAGTTCTTGGTGCACATCCCAGCCCCTCCGGACCATATTCCCAGCACCTTCAGGTAATCTGGTCCGACGGGGAAGGGAACAAAGGATCAGTTGGCCCAGTTCCCAAAGAACATGGCCTTGCTTTTCCTGCAATTTACTCTGGGTTCAGAGACCAGTTTGAACCGGTTACAGATGCTCATCAATCTGTGGACCAAAAGCCGATCTGAGAAGATGGCGATATCATCCATGTACAGAGATCTGAGTGCCTCCACTGCCTGGAATCATCAGTACAGTGACACGAGGAAAAGCTTTTTTATGCAGTGAGTGGTTAGGATCTGAATGCACTGCCTGAGAGTGTGGTGGAAGTACATTCAACTGGATAATTATCTGAAGAGAAAAAAAACTTGCAGGGCTATGGGGAAAAAGCAGGGAACTGGGATTAGGTGAGTTGATCTTGCAGAGAGCCAGCACAGACACAACAGGCTGAGTGGCTTCCTTCTGTGCTATAACCATTCTATGATTCTATGATCACTCCTCTTATGCCTGTATCTTTCCTGATGGACTCAGCAAAAGACTCAATACAAAAGACGAACAAAACAGAAAAGAAGAGGACAACTTTGCCTGACTCCAGATTTAATAGGAAAGCTTTCTTGTTCCCACCTGTTGATTAAAAGTGCCCTGCTAATGTCTGCATAGAGCAGTCAGATCCAATTGTCTCCCCAAATCTCACTTTACAGAGCACATGCATCATGGGTGTATGCAGTGGTATGACTTTCCTCCAATGAATTTAACTAACTTTAGACTTAGGTCAGGATAAATGTGTTGTAAACCTGCACCCTACCTTGCCTTGTCATATTTCAGTAAGAAAGGATTTCTCTGAGACTATAGCAAATGCTTATTTTGTAGTTTTCTGAAGCATGTCACTGGAAGTATTCACTGTCTGTTAGATTCTTACCTTTCTCTTTGAGTCTGAGCACACCAGATGAATTCCCCTGGGAATTCTGGGAGAAGCATGTGAAGTTGGTACTAAAGTCTTCTTTAGTAACTGTACTCAGGTTTGCTTTCCGAATTAATATATATCTTTCGATTGTTTTTGTCTCCCTAAAGACGATAAGTAAGAATAAGTTTAATTTACTTAAAGAGAAAAGGTACATGAAATGTTTCCCCAATATGACAAAAACAATTACACTGTTAAGTGGAGCTTTTTTTATCTTGATTTTTATGCAAATATTCTGTAATCTGAAGAGGGATAATTAGCTTTAACAAATTATGCTGATATCGCACTATACAATATCGTGTGAAATTGCTTTAGCAACTATTTTACCAACCCATCATTTTAAATGGTTTAACACCTTTGTTGAAGCAGCATGCACAGGAAAATATATGAATGCATTGTATGCTCATTAGTAATAATGCACAGTGCAATTTCAATTCCAATCAATTTTAAATAAGATCTGCAGCCTTGCTCACAGTAAGTTGAGAGGATATGTGGTTTTGTTACCTGTAACACACAATGGAGCAGGTTTTCCTGTTTTTGTTTTTAAAGCATCATATCACTTGGCCGCAACAAAGTGAAGATCAGACAAGGAAGATTACATGCCGGTAATGGAGTTTGCCTGATTGTGTGTCCAATTGTTTAAGTATTTAATCCAATATGTCCAAACACAATAAAAGGAAAACATGCACCAGCATTTTAATAGGTTGGCAGTAACTGAATAAGTCATTTTTAAAAATGCATATTATAGGAATGTTAATGATATTTTCAGGCTTGAAAACCATGATAAAGTACAAAGGCTGGAGGTAGGTCAAGAAAGGCTGCAGGAACTACATGTAATAGTACTGGGCTCAGACTGTGGCCATATAGATTGATGATATTGGGAGGATGGTCCTGGGGTCTGGAAATATTGTGAGCAGGATTATGGGTGGTATACCATGGGGGTTGCAATGCCTGAAAGAACTAGAAGATGTTTTCTAAGAGGATATGTGATCACTGGGATTTGGGTACAGGAGTATGGTGGGAGTGGGGAGTGTTTGGGTTTGGGATTGTTGGGGCAAACCTTTGCATGGTCCTGAGGTTTGCAAGCACTGGATAGGGCTGTCAGAGTTTGGTACTGGTGGAAAGATGTGGTTGGGAGTATTGGGATGGTAGTGATAGGTTTGGGATTATTGGCATTGGATTGATAAGAATGGAAGAAATATCCCAAGATGTAGGAGCATAGGAAGAAGAAATCAGGAAGGCAGTGATAGGAGGGTGGTTGTGACAAAAAAATACATATCTGTTTTGGATTCTTTATGGCTAGAATCAGCACATAAGGGGTTTAAATCACACAGGAATGCCAGGTATTCCTCAGTGAAAAAAACTATAAACTTTGAGAATAGACAGATTAATTGCAGAGATTTTGATTTTCGAATGCAAGCACAATGAGTGCCTAAGGTATAAAGTTGTAAAAATAGCCAGAACCATTTGGGCCCAATTTTTACGCTGTACAAGGGAATGGGTTTTGAGTGCGTTAAAATTTCAGCCAAAAATTGTTTTTGATCACAGACTTCCTTATCATTATCAAAGATTAGCTATTCATTCAATACTGACGGGTGAATGTTAATCTAATGTTATTATGAGAGATGCAGTCATCTATTGCCATTCTGTTTCTATATACTTTAAAAAGGAAGGTATTGTATTTCTGTGAGAAGTCTGTGTTATCAGTGGGGTCGGTGTCAGCAGCCCAGCCTGCACCCCAAGAGCCTAGTACTTTAAGTTTTGTGCCAAGGTCAGCTATGTGGCCTGGTCCAATCTGCACCTTCTCCTTTGTTATCTCTTGCCCCACCCCCACCTCACTTGCTTATAATCTGTGACTTTTCTAATATTTGTCAGTTCCGAAGAAGGGTCACTGACCCGAAACGTTAACTCTGCTTCTCTTTCCACAGATGCTGCCAGACCTGCTGAGTGATTCCAGCATTTCTTGTTTTTGTGAAAGAGCTGGATCAGTTCAGAAGCTATGAATTGCTCCGTAGCATAAAAAGTGAGCTTATGTTTGAAACCTATGTTTAGAGAGAGAGTGAGCGACATTTTTATTATCATATATTAAAGAAGGTAGCATTTTGTAATAGTCCTCGGGATTTGAGAATTTCTGCCAGGGTTGTATTTATTACTCACCCAATATTGCTCTGAGAAGGTGTTTCACAACTGAATGGCTTAACTAAGCCACTTCAGAGGGCATTAAGAGTCAATGGCATAGTGCAGAATTGGAGTCACACATAGGCCAGACTGGGTAGGTGGGGTTGGCAGGTTACCTTCCCTGAGGGGCATTAATGAACCAGTACTGTTTTACAACAATATGACAGCTTTACTTGGTAATTTTTTTTTTGATGGATGCCAGCCCACAAGTTAATAAATTGTTTGAATGCAATTTTGTAGCTAGTCATAGTTACATTTGACTTCATGACCTCCGGGTTGCTAATCTTGTACTCCAACAAATATATTAACATATCACTGAAGTTTATGATTCATTGAGTGTTCATTCACCAATTTCTGTTAAATAAAATCATTCATTGGTTCAGAGTCTGGGTTTTTTAAAATAAGAATTTATATTTGTTCTGCATTCAAAGGGAAGAGAATCATATGGTGGGACATTTCGCATTCCAGTGGTTGGTGTACAGAGTAAGGATGCCATGTTATGATCTATTGTTTGCCTCAATATCGGACAGGTTAGGAACATAAGAACATAGGAACATGAGTAAGCCATTCAGCCCATCGGGCCTGCTCCGCTGTTCAATTAGATCATGGCTGATCATCTACTTCAACACCACTTTCCCGCATGATCCCCATATCCATCGATGTCATTAGTATCCAGATAGCTATTGATTTCTGTCTTGAACATACTCAATGATTGAGCTTCCACAACCATCTGGGGTAGAGAATTCCAAAGATTCACCACTCTCTGAATGAAGAAATTCCTCCTCATCTCAGTCTTAAATGGCCTATCCCTTATTCTGAGACTATGCCCCCTGGTTCTAGACTCTCAAGCCAGGGGAAACATCTTATCTACCTCCACCCTGTCATGCCCTGTAAGAATTTTGTACATTTCTAAGAGATCACCTCTCATTCTTTGAAACTCTAGAAAATACAGGCCCAGTTTCTGCAATCTCTCCTCATTAGACAATCCCACCATCGCATTGATTAGTCTGGTGAACCTCTGTTGCCCTCCCTCTATGACAAATATATCCTCCCTTCGATGAGGAGACCAAAACTGCACACAATACTCCAGTTGCGGTCTCACCAAGGCTTTATACAATTGCAGCAAGACTTCTTTACTCCTGCACTCAAAACGCCTTGCAATGAAGCTCAACATACCATTTGACTTCCTAATTGCTTGCTGCACCTGCATGGTAGCTGTTAGTGACTCATGAACAAGGACACCCAGGTCCTTTTGGACATCAACACTTCTCAACCTCTTACCATTTAAGAAATATTCTGTCTTTCTGTTGTTTCTACCAAAGTGGATAACTTCACACTTATTCACATTATATTCCATCTGCCATGTTCTTGCCCATTCACTTAACCTGTCCAAGTCCTCTTGAAGCCTCTTTGCATCCTCCTCACAATTTACATTCCCACCTAATTTTGTGTCATTAGCAAACTTGGAAATATTACATTTGGTCCCCACATCCAAATCATTGATATTGATTGTAAACAGCTGTGGCCTCAGCACTGATCCTACGGTACCCCACTAGTAACAGCCTGCCATCCTGAGAATGACCTGTTTATTCCTTGTCTCTGTTCTCTGTCTGTTAACCAATTCTCAATCCATGCCAGTATATTACCTCAATTCCATGTGCTGTAATTTTGTTTACTGACCTCATATGTGGGACCTTATCAAAAGGTTTCTGAAAATCCAAATACACCACATCTACTGGTTCTCCTTTATCTATGCTACAAGTAATATCCTCAAAAAACTCCAAAGGTTTGTCAAACATGCTCCACATTGTAAGAGATCCAAGATTCACTTATGGGAGTGTCTGGTGGCAATCAATCCAAGAAAGTATCTCGTGTAAAAACTCAAAAATGCAACAATAGTCTTGGGGTCTGGGGAAGGGTGCTGTGGAGGAAAGGTCTGCGATGCCATTGAGAAAAGTGTGATGATAAGTGATCGCTTCAGTGATGGCTTGGCACTGAGGAAAAAGGTACAGATTTTGGCAGGCGAAAAGCAGCAAGAGGGGATGGAGGAGAAAGGGACATATGAGTATTCATGATGGACAGATGGAGCAGGGAACTGAGGAAGGAATGGGCAGGGGTGAGGATGGTGTTGAGAGAGGAAGAGGAAAGGACTGAAGGAGAATTAATCCCCTTCATTTCCCAGAAAGCTAGAAAAGATAGTTTCACCAACATCGAACTATGTAACCTTTTGGAAATGCTTTTGGAATTCTGCTCCACCCCTAACCCTGCACAATGTGAAAAGCTGATTCCTCAGCCATTCCTGGAAACAGGCGTGATGTTCTTGTTTAAAACGTCTTGAAAATGATGAGAGAACTTTTAAAAACACAGGATAAACTTGAATAACTTTAAGTCCATTCCCACTTGTGGCTTGGAATATGACTTCTAAAGATGTGGGTGGGCAAGTCAGGGTTTGGTTGCAGGGTCTGAGGTTCGCAGGCTCCAAGTTAGGACATGGGGTCATGAAGGTTGGGTCAGAGCAGCAGCGGCAATGGGCAGGTTAGGGTTTAGGGTCACGTTGGGGCAGCAGCGGTGGTGGGTGACAGCAGAGAACAGGGAAAAGCACCCAGGTGGTATTCGGCCTTAGCTCCATTTTGTCCGCCTTGTGAAAACTGGTATATGGAGGGTAGTGCCATCTACCTTGGCGATCTAGCCAGGAAATGTCAGGGGTAAATAATTAACCCACTTTTGAAACAATGCTTGGAGCACTGGGTCAGAGGTAAGTAAAATGATTTGGCAATGTAATTGTGAGAGAAATAGCATAATGGAAACTTACAGGAAATTTGTGTGGCACTTATACTACACACAAGACAAATATTCTAATATAAATGAACTGTCAATTTGAAAAACACAGAAATATATTAATTAGAAATTCGAGGATGAAATTTTTTTGCTGGACAGATCTACCACTAAAAATGCACTAAGTCTTGGTGACCCTCTTGTGACCTCATCTAATTCACCTTGGGTTCCCAGTATCTTCTGTTGGGCATTCACTTCTTGGCTGAAGGGTTGGATGAAGAGTGAGAGGAACATTTGCTGCTGTAGCAGCATTAAACTGGATGCAGCAACTGTAAGGGGCATTGAAGTCAATTTATGCTTTAAAGAATTTGGACCACTGCAATGGCTCATGGTGCGTCAGGGCACCAAATCCTCACCTTTGAAGACTCTTTGGTTGAAATGATACTGACTGCAATATGACAAAAGAGAAACAGAAGAAGGCCCACAAGGGCCTGCTGCTCCTTCACAAAACCCAAATACAGATAAACCCCCCTAATGGAAACATCATTTTATCACGTGCTTTATGGCTAAAGGTCCAGAAAATTTCCATAGTACCAGGAGCAGTGTAGAAACTATTAGCAAGCTGCAGATAGAAAAAGACCCCAAAGGCAACAGAAAAAGATTCTTTAGTAACAAAGTTGAAGTTCAGAGCTGGAGGGAAACTGCATTAGGGAGTTGGAGTCAGCACTGAACTTAGACTCCGCCATAAAACAGGTGATGAATGGGAGGAAAACCTAGGCCTCAATTTCTCTTGAAATATAAAAAAGAATAGACTTGATCAAAATTATATGTTTTGTCAATTAACAAGTATTCTAATTGTTAAAGTCAAATGCATTCCAAGTTACCCACCTGAATCTCTGATCAATACTGACAGCCCATTGTGCTGGATTTTATCTGTCCCTTGGAGATGGGCTGGGAGGTGTCAGAGAAAATGGTGTGGGGTGGTGTTGGGCGGTGTGCCCAACGTTGTCCTGCCCCCATGGCACTTAGTCCATGGCGAGCAACATGGTGGATGGGAAGACCACTGGGAGGCCAATTGAGCCACTTAAGTGCTGCCTCTTGTCTCTACTGGCATTTAGCCAACGTCAGAGGGGCCTGCCGCTGCGTGGAGCCACCACCAGGTGAAACCTTGCAGCCCCCTAGCAAGCTGGGGGGCCCCTCCTACTTGGCCACCCTGTGGCACAAAGGCCCCCCCCCCCCCGCTAAAAGACACTGCCGCCACCCCACCCCCCCATCCTCAGTAAGACCCCCTACCTGAGTGGCTCCAGCAAGACGGACCTCACTCACCTGTCTTCTGGGGCCTCCTCCGTGGCTGCTGCTTTGGTCCTCCTGCAGTACCAGCAGTGGCCACCGTTCCCAGTGGTACTGCAGGGACTACTGAGCTGCTGCCCCTCTGATTGGCTGGCAGCTCTTGGGGCGGGTACTTGTCCCTTAAAGGGGACAGCATCACTGATGGTGGGCAGTTAATTGCGTGTCGCCGTTGAATTCAGCTGGAGGTCCGATAAAGTGCTGAGGTGAAGTTGTGCCCCTTTGCCTGTACCTCCATCACCGAAATAAAATATAATTTATTCTATTAAGTGTGGTTAAATGATTTTATAAACAAAACACTTAAAAACTAACCTAAAGTGAAGCAAATGTGGGAAAAAGTATAAGTCTGATTTCATCATTAACTCAAGTGAACAGTTCTAAGTTCTATTCCAGACTGCTGTAACCCCAACATTTGAGGGATATCATATAGCCCAAAAGATGAGGGCCCCAAATTTTGGCCCCATAGCACTCGTGGTTTCAGCGCTGCAAGTGCCGTTTTGGTTTCAGAATGGCGTCCATGGCTCACATGTACACTTGCGGTGTGGTCTGCACAGGAAACCCTTTTAGGGAGGTCAGTGGTGTGGGTGTTAGGACCATGCAATGGAAGTATGTAGAATAGGCAGATTGTGAGATCAATCAGCATGTCAGGCTAGTTTGATGGCAGGGCTGCCATTTTCAACCTTGTTGCTCCAGCTAACACTCTCAAACACGCACAGCTGGGCATGCATTCTGCAGCAGGAAGGACCCTGCCACCACCAGCAATAATTAAAGGGATCATCAATCCCTCTCAGATTATTTGCTGATTGATTTCTACTGGCTCAGCCTGAGTTTTTAGAACGGCTTGGTGATTTGCAGAGATGGTTAAAGTTAGTGAAGTCTACAGGATTCATTGTGGGCTGCTGTATCCTACACAACCTGGGCATCAAGAGGAGACAGCTCTTGCTGCCAGGTGTGTGGTGAACCGCTAAAGAGGAGGAGGAGGAGGTGGAAGGAAGGAGGCAACCAACACATTTGCTTTTTGGTTGGCTGCCTGTGATTGCCTCAGTTGACTATGGTTCCATTGAACACAACTCAAAATTCCCATTGTACAACTGTCCCTAATGCTGCATCATGAGTCAGTTCCTCATGTGCTATCATGGAGTTGACCACCACTTCCAACCTGGAAAAAATGGGCTCCATGCTCTGCTCAAAGCCCGGTGACAAATTGATCCCAGACTCTTTCACACTCCTTGACAGAGACAGGAGGCTTTCCAGCAAACCATCCATTGCACCAAGCATTTTATTGAGCATGCCATATCAGCCTTTTTTCTGTACACTGCCCCTCAAAGTCTGCATCTGAGTCCTCTGCAGCAGAACTCATGTGCAAACTCACCCTCCGTAGTGCTGGCACCTGCACTACCCTTTCCCCCTGCCCTTGCTGCAAGCCAGTCATGCCCGGTGACTCACCACATGCAGGTTCTGCCTTTAAGCTACCCTTTAAAGCTCACACGGTGTCAGTGTTTCTTTATCATCAGTTTCTTGCTTCTTGTGCACTTCTTGCACCTTTGCCAGTTCTTAACCATGTAGTAATTCTTGGGCATCTAAATGACAAAGGTACAAGGGTAGGGTTGGGCTGAGGGAAGCAGGGGAAAACAAGAGGTGCACGGTTACACCATCTGCAGTTTGTATATCATAAGACACTGTGGTATAAGGAGGAAGTAGGAGGTGACAAGGTCGATTAGGTAGGACCTTGCGGTCATCTTCTATGGTTTCAATCCTTCGCTGGTCACAGCCTCAGTTGAGGCCACTCCAATGATGGTGAGCATTGTTTCCTCCATGGGGGTGAGGACATGCAGCCCTGCCTATCTCCCACTGGTTATGTGTTGCTGCCTGTGGTTGTGCACCCCTTGTCCTGCAAGGAAAGTGTATCAGTAAACACGGTGCAATGCGTTTGGGTGATGTGGTTGTCATAGTTGTATAGTCGTGTGAATGTGTGAACAATGTGTGAAAGTCAAGAGATGTGGCCATGAGGCTTGCAGCAGTGTTAAGTGTATGAGGGTGAGGTGAAGTTATGAATGTTAGGTATGAGTCATGCTTGTTAGAGATTGTTGGTAGGTGAGTGAAGTGGCAGGGTAGCGAGGATGTTGGTGAATGGAGTGTGTGAGGCCAGTGGCTCATTTTAAGGATATGGCATTTGAAGCTGTATCCGCTGACTTTGACCACTTGTGTGAGGTCATTACACGTCTTCCTGCACTCATCCAGGTCCTCAGGGATAGACTGCTAACTTTGACAGTGATGGCTCTCTACTTGCACTGCTTTCTCAGTGTCTGTCTAGAGGGTCTCCTGGCCCCTGTAGGCAGAAGACCTCTCTCCTGTCCATCTCATGCATTTAGGCCTCCTGTGCTGCATCAGAAACTTCGAGCTTGATATCTGCCCTGTTGCGACATTTGCACTGTCTGCGGCAGCCAGAATGCATCTTCTCTTTAAGAGGTCCAGGCTGGCTTTAAGTAGTGTAGGCTAGCTCTAAATGGTGTTAGCCTCACACAGCTGCCTGTTTTGGTGTGCAGCCACTCAGCAATGCTGGGCTGCATGCTATTATCATTATAATGAGCAGGCTGCATAAGAACATAAGAACTAGGAGCAGGAGTAGGCAATTCAGCCCCTCGAGCCTGCTCCGCCATTCAATACCATCATGGCTGATCTCATCTTGACCTCAACTCCATTTTCCTGCCCGTTCTCCATAAACCTTCAACCCATTACTAATTTAAAATCTGTCTATCTCCTCCTTAAATTTACTCGATGTCCCAGCATCCACCACACTCTGGGGTAGTGAATTCCACAGACACATGACCCTTTGAGAGAAGTAATTTCTCCTCATCTCTGTTTTAAATCTGCTACCCCTTATCCTAAAACTATGACCTAGATTTCCCCACCAGAGAAAACATTCTCTCTATGTCTACTTTGTCAATCCCCTTATCATCTTATATATCTCAATTAGATCTCCTCTCATTCTTCTAAACTCTAGAGAGTAAAGGCTTAAACTGCTCAATCCCTCTTCATGAGACAAACCTCTCATCTCTGGAATCAATCTAGTGAACCTCCTCTGAACTGCTTCCAGTGCAACTACATCCCTCCTCAAGTAAGGGGACCAAAACTGTACACAATGCTCCAGGTGCGGTCTCACTAATGACTTGTACAGTTGTAGCAACACTTCCCCCCTTTATACTCTATTCCTTAAGCAATAAATGCCAAAATTCCATTTGCCTTCCTTATTTCCTGTTGCACCTGCATACTAGTTTTCTGCGATTCATGCACAAGGACACCCAGATCACTCTGCACCGAAGTACTCTGAAGTTTCTCTCCATTTATATAATAATTTGCCTTTCTATTCTTCTGACCAAAATGGATAACCTCACACTTATCCACGTTAAACTTCATCTGCCAAATTTTGGCCCATCCACCTAACCTATCCATATCCATTTGTAAATTTCTTATTTCTTTATTGCAACTTACTATCCCACCTATTTTAGTGTTGTCTGCAAATTTGGCTATAGCACCTTCTATCCCTGCATCCAAGTCATTAATATAGATTGAAAATAGTTGGGGCCCGAGGACCGAACCCTGTGGCAACCCACTAGTTACATCTTGCCAACGAGAAAAGGACCCATTTATCCCGACTCTCTGTTTTCTGTTGGTTAGCCAATCCTCTATCCAAGCTAATAAATTGCCCCTGACCCCATGTGATCTTACCTTGTGTATTAACTTTTTGTGCGGCACCTTATCAAATGCCTTCTGGAAGTCCAGATATACTACATCTACAGGATCCCCATTACCTACTTTACTTGTTACATCGTCGAAGAACTCTAGCAAATTAGTCAAACACAATTTACCCTTCATAAAACCATGCTGACTCTGATGGATTGTGTTTTCACTTTCTAAATGTCCTGTTATCACTTCCTTAATAATGGATTCTAACAATTTTCCAACGACAGATGTTAAACTAATTGGTTTATAGTTTCCTACTTTCTGCCTCCCTCATTTTTTGAATAAAAGCATTATATTAGCAATTTTCCAATCCCCTGGAACCTTTCCCACATCCAGGGAATTTTGGAATATTATAACCAATGGATCCACTATCTCTGCTGCCACTTCCTTTAAGAGGATGTAGGCCATCAGGCCCTGGGCACTTGTCTGCCTTCAATCCCAATAGTTTGCTCAGTATTTTTTCCCTAGTGATGATTGTTCTAAGTTCCTCCCTTTTCATAACCTCTGCATTACTTGTTACTATTGGGATGGTACTAGTGTCCTCCACCGTGAAAACTGAGGCAAAATACTGATTTAGCGTCTCCGCCATTTCTGTGTTCCCCACAATTAACTCCCCCGTCTCATCCTCCAAGGGACCAACATTTACTTTAGCTACTCTCTTCCCTTTTATATACTTATAGAAGTTTTTGCTATCCGTTTTTATATTTTGCACTAGTTTTCTTTCATAATTTACCTTTGCTCTTTTTATTACTTTTTTAGTAACCCTTTGTCGATCTTTAAAAGTTTCCCAATCTTCCAGCCTGCCACTGGCCTTTGCAATATGGTATGCCTTAGTTTTTGTCTTTATGTTATCCTTAACTTCCTTGCTTTGTCATGGATGTTCTTTCCCCCTCTTACCATCTTTCTTGCTCTCTGGAATATATTTTAGTTGGGAGGAATTGAATATCTCCTTAAACATCTGTCACTGCTCATCAACTGTCCTACTTTATAGTCTTCCTGCCCAGCATGAGGTTTCTGTGCTGCCTGCATCGCAACGAACAGGCATGGGTTAATCACGCATTGCAATCCCCTCACCCATTATCGGCTTTTATCAAATTTGTCTCACAAAGTCTTTGGACTTTTAAGAGCTAAATCTGAATGGAGGGAGCTAAGAACAATTTTCTTAGCAGTTTTAACCCAGTTATCTTATGATACAGATAATAAAAACACACTGGGTCGGAATGTGTTTGAAAGACGTCAGTCCTGCTGTCAGGACCAAAAGTGAGTGCACACCATGCCAGAGCCAGGAGCAGCCAGCCAATTAAGGGCAATGAGGCACTGGGACCGACCAATTATGTGGTCGATAGTGGGGGTGGAGGTAGAAATGCCAGCGCCAGCTGACACTGCAGCAGGTGCTGGTGCCATCTTTAAAGGGCTGCCAGACCTGCATTCAATTTTGCTCTCTGCAGCAATAAGAGTGGCAGAGCGCTGAAAGGCTGCAGAATGATGGCCGACAGTCGATCCTGAGTGGCCCCACGCTTCAGTGATGCCTCCCTCCAGCTGCTCCTACAGGCTGCCAGGGAAAGGTGGCATATACTATTCCCAGGGATGGGGGGAGGACAGCTGGGAGCCTGACCAAACAAGCCTGGCTGCAGATTACAGAGGCGGTCAGCAGTCATGGGGTTACACCAACGACCTGGATTCAGTGCCGCAAGTGGCACAATGACCTCGTCCGGGCAATAAAAGTGAGTATCTCTTAATGTCTTCAGGTCTTGGGTCTTACATCTGGCAAAACAGGAGGGTGCATTGGGTGGAGAGGGGGTTCATACCCAGATATGGGCAAAGGTTCAGCGGTTGTAGACAAACTGCCTAAGGCATGGCGAAATGGCCCTGAAAGGAGGCCATCCAACAGTGCAGACCCCCATGAGGTCCCTGGAAAGGGGCTGGATGCAGGAGGCATCTATGTGCACCCATTAGTAACAGCTGGACTACCACCAGCCTATGTCTTGGGATTGTTATCATTGAAGGAGCAACAGCTTCCATCCCTCTGTCTGCAAGAGGAGATTGCACACAATCGGAGACACCAGGCCAAGACCAGTGGTGGGCTGCCAATTCACCATGTCCTGACCCCAAAGGAGGAGGGGGCCATGGAGCTGGCTGGACCACAGGATAGAAGAAGACAGGATGGAAAGACAGGGGGACTTTCCCAAGACAGTGAGACAGGGGCACAAGGGTGCATCTGCAGCAATGGAGCCATGCTGATCATCAGACATCCAGTGCCTACAGGGATTTCCAATGTAGGAGTGCGTGCTATGTCGGGAGGGGAGGTCCTTGACCCTTCAATGTTTCTGTTCTCCCATGTAGTCACACAGTGCCTGCTGGAACAGCCTCCGGGACTGTGGGAGAGCCTACCACTCCTGAAAGGAAGGACGGAGCCTCAGAGGGTGCACTGTCACCTCATACTCCCACACCCTCCACCAGCATAGATACTCACACATTGGTGGCTTTGCGTTCATGCTTAGATTTGGGCACACAATCTGGTGAACATAGCACGGACGCACACGAGCAGCTGACAGAGGCTGTGACAGCCCAGGCCACTGATAGGCGGATGGCTGTGGGAGGCCAGGCCCCATGCTGAGTCCCAGGCTCATGATGTGCCTCTGATGTCACTGGCATGATGGGAAATGCTGCAGCTGCAGCGAGAGGTCAGGCAACATCTGGCAGAGATGCCAGAGGCAATGCATGCCCAAGCACGGATAATGGAGGAGTCTATCCAGGCCTTGAGTGCTGCACTATCTCTGACTGGTGCATGAGTGGTATCCTCCATTGAGAGATTGGCAGCTCTGATGGAGATCCACATTCAGCAGAGCACCCAGTATATGCAGGATATTCGTGCCGACCTGCATACCCTCTTGGCCATGGGCGCAAGACAGCAGTGGCAAGGTGAGCGGATGATAGGGGACCTGGAGTCACCACCAGGTCCTTCACCCTCTCAGGTTAGCAGGGAGGCAAAGTGTGCCTTGCAAGGGAGGAGGAGTGACTGCCCCCTGGGGACTCCTCTCAGGGTGCTCCTGGTGCAGCCAGCAGTTCCTCTGCCCCTCTGCCAATGACACCAGGGCCTCCATCCTGCCAGAAGGTGCTACTGCTTCTGTGCAAGAGGACCCCAACATGCTGGAGCCCATTAGGCCTCAAGCAACCAGAGGACGACCACCAAGGTCACCTGAAGTATTGTGTGCAGTTTTGGTCTCCATATTTAAGAAAGGATATACTTGTATTGGAGGCAGTACAACGAAGGTTCACTAGACTGGTGCCTGGAATGAGGGGGTTGTCCTATGATGAGAGGCTGAGTAAATTGGGTCTATATTCTCTGAAGTTTAGAGGAATGAGAGGTGATTCTATTGAAACATTCAAGATTATGAAGGGGCTTGACAGATACTGAGAGGTTGTTTCCCCTGGCTGGGGAATCTAGAACAAGGGGCATAGTTTCAGGACAAGGGGCCAATCATTTAGGACTGAGATGAGAAGAAATTTATTCACTCAAAGGGTTTTAAATCTTTGGAATTCTTACCTCAGAAGGTTATGAATGCTCCATCATTGAATATATTTAAGGCTGAAAGTCTCTCAGGAAATCAGGGGCTATGGGGAGGGGGCGGGAAAATGGAGTTGAAACCCAAGATCAGCCGTGATCATTTGTATGGCATAGCAGATTCTAGAGGCCATATAAACAAAGATAATTACAGGACAGGAACAGGCCCTCCGGCCCTCCAAGCCTGCGCCGATCCAGATCCTCTCTCTAAACATGTCGCCTATTTTCTAAGGTTCTGTATCTCTTTTCTTCCTGCCCATTCATGTATCTGTCTAGATACATCTTAAAAGACTCCATCGTGCCCGCATCTACCACCTCCGCTGGCAATGCGTTCCAGGTGCCCACCACCCTCTGCGTAAAGAACTTTCCACGCATATCCCCCCTAAACTTTTCCCCTTTCACTTTGAACTCGTGTCCTCTAGTAATTGAAACCCCCACTCTGGGAAAAAGCCTCTTGCTATCCACCCTGTCTATACCTCTCATGATTTTGTACACCTCAATCAGGTCCCCCCTCAACCTCCGTCTTTCTAATGAAAATAATCCTAATCTACTCAACCTCTCTTCATAGCTAGCGCCCTCCATACCAGGCAGCATCCTGGTGAACCTCCTCTGCACCCTCTCCAAAGCATCCACATCCTTTTGATAATGTGACGACCAGAACTGTACGCAGTATTCCAAATGTGGCCGAACCAAAGTCCTATACAACTGTAACATGACCTGCCAACTCTTGTACTCAATGCCCCGTCCGATGAAGGAAAGCATGCCGTATGCCTTCTTGACCACTCTATTTACCTGTTTTGCCACCTTCAGGGAACAGTGGACCTGAACACCCAAATCTCTCTGGACATCAATTTTCCCCAGGACTTTTCCATTTACTGGATAGTTCACTCTTGAATTGGATCTTCCAAAATGCATCACCTCGCATTTGCCCTGATTGAACTCCATCTGCCATTTCTCTGCCCAACTCTCCAATCTATCTATATTCTGCTGTATTCTCTGACAGTCCCCTTCACTATCTGCTACTCCACCAATCTTAGTGTCGTCTGCAAACTTGCTAATCAGTCCACCTATACTTTCCTCCAAATCATTAATGTATATCACAAACAACAGTGGTCCCAGCACGGATCCCTGTGGAACACCACTGGTCACACGTCTCCATTTTGAGAAACTCCCTTCTACTGCTACTCTCTGTCTCCTGTTGCCCAGCCAGTTCTTTATCCATCTAGCTAGTACACCTTGGACCCCAAGCGCCTTCACTTTCTCCATCAGCCTGCCATGGGGAACCTTATCAAACGCCTTACTGAAGTCCATGTATATGACATCGACAGCCCTTCCCTCATCAATCAACTTTGTCACTTCCTCAAAGAATTCTATTAAGTTGGTAAGACATGACCTTCCCTGCACAAAACCATGTTGCCTATCACTGATGAGCCCATTTTCTTCCAAATGGGAATAGATCCTATCCCTCAGTATCTTCTCCAGCAGCTTCCCTACCACTGACGTCAGGCTCACCGGTCTATAATTACCTGGATTATCCCTGCTACCCTTCTTAAACAAGGGGACAACATTAGCAATTCTCCAGTCCTCCGGAACCTCACCCGTGTTTAAGGATGCTGCAAAGATATCTGTTAAGGCCCCAGCTATTTCCTCTCTCGCTTCCCTCAGTAACCTGGGATAGATCCCATCCGGACCTGGGGACCTGTCCACCTTAATGCCCTTTAGAATACCCAACACTTCCTCCCTCCTTATGCCGACTTGACCTAGAGTAATCAAACATCTGTTCCTAACCTCAACATCCGTCATGTCCCTCTCCTCGGTGAATACCGATGCAAAGTACTCATTTCGAATCTCACCCATTTTCTCTGAGTCCAAGCATAACATTCCTCCTTTGTCCTTTAGTGGGCCAATCCTTTCTCTAGTTACCCTCTTTCTCCTTATATATGAATAAAAGGCTTTGGGATTTTCCTTAACCCTGTTTGCTAAAGATATTTCATGACCCCTTTTAGCCCTCTTAATTCCTCGTTTCAGATTGGTCCTACATTCCCGATATTCTTTCAAAGCTTCGTCTTTCATCAGCCGCCTAGACCTTATGTATGCTTCCCTTTTCCTCTTAGCTAGTCTCACAATTTCACCTGTCATCCATGGTTCCCTAATCTTGCCATTTCTATCCCTCATTTTCACAGGAACATGTCTCTCCTGCACGCTAATCAACCTCTCTTTAAAAGCCTCCCACATATCACATGTGGATTTACCTTCAAACAGCTGCTCCCAATCTACATTTCCCAGCTCCTGCCGAATTTTGGTATAGTTGGCCTTCCCCCAATTTAGCACTCTTCCTTTAGGACCACTCTCGTCTTTGTCCATGAGTATTTTAAAGCTTACGGAATTGTGATCACTATTCCCAAAGTAGTCCCCTACTGAAACTTCAACAACCTGGCCGGGCTCATTCCCCAACACCAGGTCCAGTATGGCCCCTTCCCGAGTTGGACTATTTACATACTGCTCGTGAAAACCCTCCTGGATGCTCTTTACAAATTCTGCTCCATCTGGACCTCTAACACTAAGCGAATCCCAGTCAATGTTGGGAAAATTAAAATCTCCTATCACCACCACCCTGTTGCTCCTACATCTTTCCATAATCTGTTTACATATTTGTACCTCTATCTCACGCTCGCTGTTGGGAGGCCTGTAGTACAGCCCCAACATTGTTACCGCACCCTTCCTATTTCTGAGTTCTGTCCATATTGTCTCACTGCTCGAGTCCTCCATAGTGCCCTCCTTCAGCACAGCTGTGATATCCTCTTTGACCAGTAATGCAACTCCTCCACCCCTTTTACCTCCCTCTCTATCCCGCCTGAAGCATCGATATCCTGGGATATTTAGTTGCCAATCATGCCCTTCCCTCAACCAAGTCTCAGTAATAGCAATAACATCATACTCCCAGGTACTAATCCAAGCCCTAAGTTCATCTGCCTTACCTACTACACTTCTTGCATTAAAACAAATGCACCTCAGACCACCAGTCCCTTTATATTCATCATCTGCTCCCTGCCTGCTCTTCCCCTTAGTCACACTGACTTCATTATCTAGTTCCTTACAGGCTTTTGTTACTACCTCCTTACTGTCAACTGACCTCAATTGGTTCCCATCCCCCTGCCACATTAGTTTAAACCCTCCCCAACAGCGTTAGCAAAAGCACCTCCAAGGACATTGGTTCCAGTCCGGCCCAGGTGTAGACCGTCCAATTTGTAATAGCCCCACCTCCCACAGAACCGGTCCCAATGTCCCAAAAATCTGAACCCCTCCTTCCTGCACCATCTCTCAAGCCACGCATTCATCCTGACTATTCTTTCATTTTTACTCTGACTATCACGTGGCACTGGTAGTAATCCTGAGATTACTACCTCTGAGGTCCTACTTTTTAACTTGGCTCCTAACTCCCTAAACTCTGCTTGTAGGACCTCATCCCGTTTTTTACCTATATCATTAGTGCCGATGTGCACAATGACAACTGGCTGTTCACCCTCCCCCTTTAGAATGTTCTGCAGCCGATCTGAGACGTCCCTGACCCGTGCACCTGGGAGGCAACATACCATTCGGGAGCCTCGTTTTCGACCACAGAACCGCCTATCTACTCCCCTTACAATATGGTCTACTCCTGCTCCTATTTCTTATGTTGTTATGTTCTTATCCCTAGCCAAAGGGCAGCAAGGTCAGCAACCTGCCTGCACCTCAGCCGACATCACAGGGGGAGCACCTCATAGGAGTACACGCAAAAGAATGAAGAAAAGCATCTAGATTCATGGGGTTTCATGGGTAATTGTCTATTGTAGATGGAAAAGATGGCATTTGCTGCCACTGTCATTAAAGTTTTGTTTCCAACAAAGATGACTTCCTACCTCTTCCGTAAGGCCTTTGGCCCTTCATATCAACCCAGCCTTTGTGAAGAGGCTTGAGCCAAGGGATCATGCTGCAAGGCGTCCAGTTTGGAGCCTAGCCAGCTCAGCGCTGCACAACTGATCAATAAGCATTTGTTCCCTGAAAGAAAGCAGGCAACAACTGGGCTGCTTAAAGGTAAGTTTTTATTGCTCAGTGTACAACTGGCAGTAAGGATCAAAGGAAATGCAAATGTATAAGGACATCGCAAGCCTTCCTTGCATATATCTCATGGCGTCTCTCCTGTTGTCTCTGTGGCCCTTCATCTGGAGATGCTTGACCAGCATCCTCCTCTGCATTCTCAAAGTCCAAGGAGGTGTCGCACTCCTTGCGTTCCTCATTGTTCAATGCCTCCCCCCCTCTGTGGCACCAGGTTGTGCAATGCACAGCAGACCACAACGATATGAGAGAACCTTGCTGGGGCATACCGAAGGGCTCCACTGGACTGATCGAGGCACCTGAATCTCATCTTCAGTAGACCAATGGCCTGTTCTGTGGTCACATGTGTTGTCCCTTGGTAGGAGTTATGCCTGTCCTCTGCGTCTGTGCGTGTGTTCCTCATAGGCCTCAGTAACCATGTCCTCAGTGGGTAGCCCTTGTCTTCAAGGCTCCATCCCCGATGGCATGAGGGAGGCCGGAAAGGTTCTGGCACCTGGGAATGCCTCAAAATGTGGGCATCGTGCCAACTTCCCAGGAAGCCTGCATAGACCTGCAGGATCCGCTTGTGCTGGTCGCACTCTAGCTGTGCATTGAGAGAGTGGAAGCCCTTCCTGTTAATGAAGACCACTGGCTGGTGTTCAGGAGACTTGATGGCCACAAGTGTGCTATCGATGACACCCTGCACCTGGGAGAATCCAGTGATGGCCATGAACCTGATTGACCTCTCAGCTTGAGAGTTGGGATCCATGAGAAACAGTACATAGTCGCCAGCTCTCCTGAAAAGGGCTTTGGTGATCTCTTTGATGCACCGATGGGCCGGTGATTATGAGATCCCACACGTCTCCAGTGGATCTTTGGAATGATCCAGAGGTGTAGAAGTTCAGTGCCATGGTGACCTTCAGCACCACAGGCATTGGATTTCCACCAACTCCCCTGGGGCACAGCTCACCCTGTGTCATAGCGCACAGGTCAGTGATGGCCTCCCTGGAGAGGCAGAGTCTCAGTTGGCACTGCCTCTCAGACATCTGTAGGTAGTTGAGTCTTGGCTGTATATCCTTTCTGGAGAGTACCTCCTTCTGTGTGGGAGAGCCACCTGTCTTTCCCTTCTGCACCTTCTCCACCATCTGGAGGATGCTGCTGGCCCTCCTGTGGCCTCACAGGTCATTGCGGTGCTGCTGCAGGTGCCTGGTCCTCCCACCCGCTCTGCTGTACCTCTGCTTCAATGGGGTCCCCGAAGCCTGGATGAATGAGGCCCATGATAGGCGACCTCTCCCTAAGTACAAGTCCTTCCCTGCTAGCGGCCCCCTTCCTTTCCCCCACTTGTCACCTCACCACTTGCCCGTTGCCCCCCTTGGAATGGTACCCCCGCAGTTCTAGAACTTTTGCCACCACACCTCAGATGATGCCCAATGCCTTCTGTTCTCCACCCTGCCTGGCAGTCAATGCTGCCTCTCCCGATGGCCGCCCCTTGCAGCCAGCAATGAGCTCCCGCCTCCATGTCACCTCATTGAAGCAGGCAAGGCTCTGAAGCCGCTGAATCCTGTGCGCCGTTAATAAAATTTAAAACCACGATTGAAATCTCCGTCAATAGGCCTCTTAAATCCCTTAATTGCCTGCCCGCCACATCACCCTCTGATCTCCACCCTCCACATTTGCTGCCATGGACAAAATTGGGATGGGACATCACAACATTGGATTTCCTGTCCAACGTCTCTCATCCCGATTTTATGTCGCCACCCCCGCCAACCTCTGTTGCAGTTGCCGTCCCTGTCCCCAAGGTCCGCACAAAATTCAGCCCACTGTCTGACTCTCAGTGGCTTAATACTTACAGAACTTCATCCTGCTGGAGTCTCATATTTTCCGTCAAGTCTTTGCCGTTTGTTAACCATTTGATTACAGGGGAAAATTTTCTTTCGTAACCAAAATAAACTTTGCACATCAACTGTACAGATTGTCCTGGAGTGAAATGTGTAAACTGTTAGAAATGGTATATGTGATGAAAAATACAAAATAAACTCCTGTCACCTCACGCTAGCCTTGTTTTTTCAATAATAGGGGTTGAAGTGGCTCACTGCATGGGCTTGCCTGCACATGTAATGCAGAATGCTAGATTGCCCCCATTTTTTAATGGGAGACCTTCTCCCAATTTGAATAAACCACAGGCATAGGAAAAGCTTGCCGAGTGAGCTTAGCCTGTAGTACACTTGGTTGCGGAGTACAAACTTTTTCAAGGAGATAGCCCTTAAAGGGCTACTGCCAGCCACTAAAAGGGATGTTGTGGTGGGGACAGAAAATTACTCCCTTTAATGCTGAATACTTAGAGGCCCTGTTGCAGGAGGTGCAGCAAAGGAGGTGTGTCCCAATTTGAGGCTGATTATTACTGTCCTTTAAAAGCACAAGTGCAGTCTGCATTGAGGAATGATGCTGATCGAGCCTATGAAGTCACCCAGGTCCCTTGCATCTGACTGCAAATAAGGAAGACATTTCCTGATATTTGGAGGTAGGCAAAGGTAACACATTTCTTGTGAGGTCCATCAAAAATGGCAGAAATCTAAATTGGGAATTACCACACCCTCTGCATGGTACTATTTCAAGATTGTACACAAATTCTGTCCTCAAAGCTGTACAACACAGCTCTCAGGTTCAGGTGGTGGACATGGGACAGCAAACTGAAGTTGAGGTTTGCAGGCTGAGGTGCTCCTCTGCAATTAGGAACTTTCTCATTCGGATCAGCAACCATGGATGCAAAGGATAGCCCTGTTCTCTTAGGGGCTATCCGCCTAGTGTTTCTTCTCCATCAATTTGGGGAGGCGGTGGCGTAGTGATATTGTCACTGGACTAGTAACCCAGAGACCCAGGGTATTGCTTTGGGGACATGGGTTCAAATCCCACCACAGCAGAAGGTGGAATTTAAATTCAATTAATAAATATGGAATTAAAAAGCTAGTCTAATGATACCCATGAAACCATTGTCGATTGTTGTAAAAACCCATCTGATTCACTAATGTCCTTTAGGGAAGGAAATCTGCTGTCCTTACCTGGTCTGGCCGACATGTGACTCCAGACCCACAGCAATGTGGTTGACTCTTACATGCCCTCTGAAATGGCCTAGCAAGCCACTCAGTTGTATCTAACCACTAGCACTGTGGGTGTACCTACCCCACATGGATTGCAGCGGTTCAAGAAGGCAGCTCACCATCACATTCTCAAGGGCAATTAGGGATGGGCAATAAATGCTGGCCTGGCCAGTGATGCCCACATCCCATGAATGAATAAAAAAAAAAATTATCACAGGCACCATGGGCTGCCACGTAATGAAGGAATCATGTCTGCTTCTCGAATAATAGTCACTGATCTGCATTATGACATGTCCATGTGGATACCATCTGTAATACTTTCCACTCGAGGGAGGTCTACCACCCAGTGACAGTTAAGAATCCTGTCCAATTGATGCCTCCATACAAAGGATAAGTGATGATGGTGTTGCTGTTGCAAACACACCATCTATCTACAAGTGTGGCATTTGATAGCTCCTCAAAAACTCTTCCTTATTTGAAGCATTGAGCACTTCCAGAACCTAGCTTGGAATACCTATGCTCAGCGCCTTTTCAGTGCCATTTAAATACACATAGCAACGAAAAATACTGAAGGAAAACACCAGCAGCAAAAAACAAAGCAGGAAAGATGAGCAAGAACAATTAATGCATTGGGCAAAATACAGCAAAAGTACCTAGTTAAAAATAGCTTCTCCAGTGGTCATAATATGCACCACCATTAAGGAATCCATTTGAGAAGGCCAGGCCTCAGGATCCCAAAAGCACCCATCTGAAATGACTGAGCAGTATGTAGTGGAAGGTCACTCATCTGCAGTCAGGATTTCCAGAGAGTGGCCACATTTACAGAAATAATTCACTAAAATGAAGCTTTCACATAGCAGTAACAAAGCCTCATCCTTGCCCAAGAATTGCCACTTTGAAAATGGAGCCGGGAATTGGATGCTTGTGGCCATGGGCTGAGATCCGATCACTGACTCGTACTTATCTGACTGCAACACTTGCACAACTGTGGAAGCTTGGGACAACAATGTTCAGCAATTGGCCCACACAATTCCTTAGTACTGACATTTATAATATATAGAGGTGAATCTGTGATCTGGCACTCACTGTGGGGAGCAATACTCATTGGGAGCTCATCTCAGGAAATCATGGGCATTCATTGATTTGCCAATATACGCTTATAATGAGTGCCACTCCCAACTGGCAGTGTTGGATTCTGGAATCTAAAACATTATGCACATTTATTTCCGTACAGGTGCGAACTTGTTCTGACTTACCAAGCTCGACTTCAATTGTTTTTACTCCATGAGGGTCAATAACTGTTGGAGTTTTCCTTGTGTCATCAACTGAAATAAATAATAGCATTATAATTGTAAATTTTTCACACCCAGAGCACATGATGTCGTTGTCCAACAGGTTGTTTTGTGTCTCTTAGGTTTAACCCTTTTGTTATAAATTAAGATGTCTAATCTTATTTTATCAGAACAATAACAATGATATGTCAAGTACCAGAAGCCGAAAGGAATGGAATCAGTTAGCGCGAAGATTCTCTCCAAAATCAAAATGTTTACTTAATTTTAGCCCTGCTAAGTTGGAACATTTGTTTCTGATTTTCCAAGCTTTACTTTCTGTTCTTCAGGCCAACGTAAATCAAGCTATAGAGAGCTCTCTAGCATTCCCATCGTATTTTTCGCTGGGGCAAAAACTATTAAGGCAAATATTCAAATTTCTCTGGCCAGGCTTTCACAGTAAATTAAGTAAGTAAAAGATACCTGTAACTGTTATAAGGGTCAGCAGATGCACAGCAGAGTCACATTTGTGAGCTCAATATGTTTCTTATCTTGGTAAACATTCCTTTCTGAGGGTGTGGTGGTGCATTTTTGGCAATTTCTATGAACTGATCATACCTCCTCCTTCCAATAGAGTGGATACAATTGGAAGGTGTCCAATCCCCTCCCACCAACTCCTCCCCCCCTCAATCCAACTCCAGTGCTGAATCATTTAACTTTCACATATAGAAACGTGAGAGAAAATTTCTCCTTCACTTGGGGTTGCCAACTCTGGTTTGCATATTCCTGGAGATTTGATATGTGACATTTTATCATATGACGTTTGATTACAGTGACATTCAATGGCATTACCATCGCTGAATACCCTGCTATCAACAGCTAGGGGTTACCATCGACTAGAAACTTAACTGGATCAATCATATAAATACTGTGACAGCAAGAGCAGGTCAGAGGCTGGGAATTCTGCAGCGGGTAACACACCTCCTGTCTCCTCAGTGCCTGTCCATCATCTACAAGGCACATGTCAGCGGTGTGATGGAATACTCTCCACTTGCCTGGATGAGTGCTGCTCCAACCACACTCAAAAAGCTCGACACCATCCAGGATAAAGCAGCCCGCTTGATCGGCACCCCATCCATCACCTTCAACATTCACTCCCTCCACCACCGGCACACAGTGGCAGCAGTGTGTATCTTCTACAAGATGCACTGCAGCAACTCGCCAAGCATCCTTCGACAGCACCTTCCAACCTCTACCACCTAGAAGGACAAGGGCAGCAGACGCATGGAAACACCACCACCTCCAAGTTCCCCTCCAAGTCACATACCATCCCTACTTGCAACTATATCACTTCACTGTCGCGGGGTCAAAAACCTGAAACTCCCTTCCTAACAGCACAGTCGGTATACTGTTATGAACACTGAACTTTGTAGTATGGTTATGATTTAAAACTGTGATCTTTGATGCAGTGTAAAATGAACATTTGAGGAGACATGTGACCTCACACAAATTCTGCCCAGAGACAAGCCAGGGATGTTGGTTATCATGAGAACAAGAAAGCAGATCAAAGACCCTTTTGAAAGTGGGGTGCAAGGTTGTAACACCTAAAGGACAATGGGTTTCACTCTCCCAGACTCACAGATTGTAAACAGGGATTTAAGTTGACATTCTTAGCACCTGGGATCAAAGGAAGGCCAAGGTAGTTCTGTTTTGTTAGACTTATGGGGCTGCATTTTGTGGAGGTGGCCAGTCCGGAAAGCCCCGGCGAAGGAGGGTGGAGGAGTGGGTGTGAAGTCCAGGGGTACAGGTTTCTAGGGAGGTGGAGATTTTGCCAGTGGGGGTCCTCTGTTGGCCACAGATTTCCCATGGAGGAAGGACTCCCCCGAAGTCTGCAGGGAGGTCACCTGTTTTACTGGGCGATCTCCCCACGTGGTGGAGGCACCCCCTGCCCCCCACCTCCCTGTTTCGATCCCAGCAGTGGCAGGAAGAGGTCCTTAATTGACCAATAATAGGCCACTTAAGAGCCTCAATTGACCTCTGGCAGGAAGGCTGCCATCTGCCTATCCCGCCCCCAGCAAAATTGCTTGGTGATGGGCCCTCTGTCCCTGCCATCCATCACAATTCTATGAGAACCCCACCCCTGCCACAAACCCTTTCTCAAAGCCCTTAAAATCCAGCCCATGGTCTCTGAGAATTGTAAAAGGCAAATGACTATAGACTTTTGGTCTGGATAAATTCAAGGGACTTTCCTAGGTCTGGAGGCTGAAAGGAAGAAACAAAGACCAGGGAGAGAAACAGCTGCACTCAGAACACTGATACAGCAAAAGGCTGTTAAGATTTGAACCCGGTTGTAAAGCTGAGGTTTGCAGAGGAGAAAAGATCAAAAGGGTCACCAGAGTTTAATGGAAGCCCAGTCGAATGTGCTGGGAATAAGTGAGCAAAGAGGACATTGGCTTTGAGAAGGTCACTGGGGGATCAACCCATTGCAGCTGGGAGGAGTTTAGGACTTTTAACTGCAAGGGTACCTTTTCGATGAGAAAACTGTAAAACGTATAAACGTGGTGTGGGGTTTTCAAGTGTGTTAGTAAGTTAATCGGAAATATCTCTCTGTAATTCAGTGCATTAGCTACCTACTAAGTACTGTTTAGTTAATGTTGATTATTAGTCTAGTTTTAAAACGTGAAATCTTGTTGTGTAACTCTTTATTCGATCCAGGGAGTTCATATTTTAAAGTTAATAGTCTCTACTAAGGTCGTACACCAGATGGATTGCAGGTTCAAGGAGGCGGCTCACCACTCTCAAGGGAAATTAGGGATGGGCAACAAATGCTGGCCTTACCAGCAAGACTCACATCCCATGGGCTATCAGGAGCTGGCACGAAAGAGGAGTTGAGGTCCGGGGCAGATCAGCCATGATCTTATTGAATAATGGGGCAGGTTTGAGGGGTTGAATGGCCTCCTCCTGCTCCTATTTCTTATGTTCTCATGAAAGAATTAAAAAAAAGCTGCCTGAATCCCAGAACAAAATAAATTACACAACAGTGCACATCACAGGCTACATGATGTCTCCCTCCCTCTAGTTAGTGTTTTTCTCTCCCTCTCCCAGTTTGAGTTAGTCTCCCTGCCTTGCCAGTTTGTGTATCTTGCTCTCTTACCCAGGCTGTGTTTCTCTCTGCTTCCTAACGAAGTCTGTTTCTCTCTCTCCCTCCCTCAGTTTGTGTTACTCTCGCTCTCCCTGCTCAGTTGATCTCTCAATATTCTCAGAGTTTCCAGGTGACCTTCTAGGCTCACAACTGGCATTGAAAACTCACCACTGTGGCAGATATGGTGGCGTGCAGGTGATATAATTAGGCGGGAGGTGTTTTTTCGGATTCCCATTGGTGGGATATTTTAGAGAAATTAAGTTGGCGGCGGGTTTGCGGCGTTCCGGGGTTCCCCAGCCCAGTGGCGGATTACAGCTTGGCATTCATTTAAATAACATGAATACTCATTATCCTACTCATAGTTACAATTTAGTGCTATCTGCCAGATTAAATGAACGGTGAGCCCTATTCCCATGCCACCCGGTTCACGATTGTTTTACCTGTGGCGTGCAGCAGTCAGATTTAAGCAATTGTGTCTCAGGTCTGTGCTCTTCTCTCTTTAACTCATCCACTAAACCAACAGCACCATTGGAATAGATGTTTGCCTCAAGGCCAGTTTAGCAATGGATGTTTCTCTCCACGTCAGCATTGGAATGGATGTTTGCCACCAGACTTGGCACCAGCAAGGGTGAATCATCTCAGGGGATGGCGGCAAAATCATGGGCGGGGGCTACATGGAGGAGCGGGGTGGGGGGTGGGGGGAAGAGTGGGGTGATCAGGTGCACGGAGGAACAAGGGAGGGTGGAGTGGAGCACCCAAGATGTTGAATGGCTGCTGTTGATGCTGAAGACGCAGGATGTTGGCTGTAGGGGTGGTGAGTGGATTATAGCTTTGCAGTGTAAAGATATTTGGCAAGGGCCTAAAGGGAGGGGTGAGTGCTGTCAATATCAGGGAGCTGTGGGGCAAATTGAGGGTACTAGCTAGCAGAGCGAACTGTCACAATCAATGGGGGCAAATGGATTCTGTAGGGTGGAAGGTCAAGACTAATGGGTGGGTATTCGACAGCTTCATATGGAAGGGAATGGGACTCAGAAATAATGGTCAGTTTGATGTGAGGAGGTTCAATAGTAAGAGATGGCACGTCAGGAATAAGAACAAGGGAGGGATGGCATGAATACATTGATGATTACACTGTGCATAGTAATGGGGGGAGGCTCAATGGTAATGGAGGGAAGGGTAATGGTAGCATTGGGTGGGTCAAGGGTGATGGGTTCAAGCTTGAATGGTTGCAGGAAGAGGTTGGAAAGTGGGGAGACTTGCCCAGAATTCCACGCACACCATTTTCTCCAACGACAATGGAAACCATGTGGACACTCAAAAAGAGGAAGGAAAGTAGGCAGAGGCAAACGATAGTGGGTGTGTCTTCTGTGTGATTTGAAGGCATTTATAAGGGAGCTGTTCATTGCCTCGATGTTTCAGCTCACTGGCAACAGAGGGCTGAATTGCCACGCTCTGCTTATTTATTGTTCAGTAAAGCCACAGCGACATGGGTCTCATACACCCAGTTTGTCTAGTACCACAGGAAGGAGTGCAAAGACAGACACTAAGGAGGACTCTTTTCTCTTAACTCATGATCCCTGAGCACCAGCAACAGGCAGAACAGGAAGGTGAGGATGCTCCGACTGACAACAACCAGGAATGGCCTTTTTGAAGACAGGCACTGGCACGTCATCGCATCCTCAGGACAAGACAAATTACCTACAAATGTCAGAGAGGCAGTGCCAGAGACGCCTAAGTCTCTTACGTGAAATGGTCACAGAAATTTGTGGATCCTGCAGCATGACCTGCACGGCTTTGGTGAGAATCCCATGCCAGTTGCCCTCAACGTGACTGCTGCACTCAAAGTTTTTGCTAGTGGCTCCTTCCAGTGATCCATGGGTGCCATATGTGGAATCTTGCAGTCTGCACCCCATAGGTGCATCAAAGAGGTGACCAGTGCCCTTTTTCGATATGCCAATGATTTCATCTACTTACCTGCAGATGAGTTCAACCAGGCAACCTAGAGCGCAAGGAGTGATTGACTGTACTCATATGATGACTTTTATATTTTGAGGAACTCCCAGCTGCCAGCAGTTTTCGAGGAACCAGCCAAAGTGGGCACCTAGATCCTGGGTGACAAGGACTACCCCTTTTGCACATGGCTGATGGCACCAGTACGACATCCCCAAAGTGCTGCTGAAGAGAGGTGCAATGCTGCTCACGGATCCACCAGAGCCATCATTGAACACATCATTGGTATGCTGAAAATGTGATTCCATTGCTTTGACTGATCTGGAGGGGCTCTTCAGTATGTGCCACAGAGGGTGTTACGAACAATCATCGTCTGCTGTGCCTTTCACAACCTTGCAATTAAACGTGGCAACATTCTGCAGGTGGAGGAAGAGCAATCCTTCTCAGATGAGGATGACTATGAAGAAGGTGAGGAGAAAAACAACAATGACAACAATGCCATCATCGATATGAGGTCCATGGAGAGACATGCAAGGGATATTAGGAAGAACCTGATTTATGCACATTTCAGCCAACAATAAATCACATCCATCAAGGAACATTGGGAGCAGAAACATAACAATTCCCCCCAGAAATTCACTTTTGCATGAGGTCTTATTCATTGCTGCAATCTTAACGAGGTGTTGCTGCACTTTCCTGTGATTGGGATTTGAAATCATCTATGGGTGACAATGAATGTGACTACAGACCACTGTGAGCAGCATTGTTATGACTGCAGAAACACAGTAAGTCATGACAGTATTGGAAAAAGTTAATAATCATCAATAGGAAAACAACCACCATTGAAGAGTGAAAGCTCAAATTCCAATGAGAAATGGACACTGGACATTTCCTGAGATGCTTTGCAATTGCGTTCCTGCTAGAGGCCTCCAAAAAACACCTTTGTATCCTTCTGAAACCAAGCAAATCATTAACAAGAGTGGATTAAATTTTAAATGAAATAAAAATGTATTTATAAAGCTTTTCCTTTCTTACAATATGTATATCACCCATACCACCTTCGTGCTCAAAAATTGTTTCAATTTCCTTTTTCTCCAACTATGTCTAGGTGTTACCCTGACATTAGCAGCTGAGGTGGAGGCAATCTGCTCAGTACACTGCTCCGTTGCTGTTGATGACTGTGGCAGGTGTCCTCTGGAGGAACGGGGCCTCAATGGCTCCATCCTACTGGGGGTGTGCAGCAATGGTGCTTGAGTATCTCCCATGTACTTGCCCGCTGGAGGTAAGGGGGGGGTGTCAATGTCGGGCAGGGGGAGGACGAGATGCCGCTTACCCTGGGTGTCCTGAGACGAAGGCCCCGGGGCAGCTGGTATGCTCCTCCTCCAACTGTGTACATGATGGCACTTGTCTGTCTCCCTGAGAGGAAGGATCACCTTGAGGAAGGTCCAGGTTCCTCGTCCCCCTCTCGCTTAGAATCTGCTGCATGGAGTCCACGGTAACAACGATGGAGTGCAGGTCAGATTGCATATGGCTCGAGTGCTTGACCAGACCCACCACGGAGTTTGCCAGACTCTGTACTGAGGAAGCCATAAGCTCAAATGGCTGGGATATGGCAGATGTCATGGCTTGCAATGGACTCCTCCATGACACAGGCAAAGCCACGCATGACCTTGGGCATCTCCGACATATTTTCCACATGGCTTTGCTGCATATTCAGCAGACCTGTCATAGCAACAAACAAAGGACCATCATGAGCGTGGGGCTGAGCAGTCCTCTGATTGTCAGGGGACCCGGCTGGCACATGCTCCCTCAGCTATTGGGACATGTCTGTGTTGTGACCACCAGCTTGTGACCCAGATTCTAATCTTAAACCCCCCACAGATCGAATAGATGTATCTGCGCTGGCAGAGGTGGAAGAAGAGGCAGGTGATGGTGCACCATCCGGGGCATTGGCTTCTTCTTCCTCCCCAGAGGAGTCTTGGGCCACGTGATGTTCTGCGACTCGAGTGCAGGCACCTGCAGTGGAGACACAAACACATGCTTCACATGAGTTCACACAATTTTCTTCAGTTTCCACATAAAGCTGCAAGAGTGGAGATGACACTTCATCCTTCCGCTTCATGGCTCCTGCCTCACCATCTCCGCTCGTCCTGCCTCCCTCCTCTCTTGTGATCTCTGATGCCTCCTCCTCAGCCGTGGTCAGCAGCCTTATGTCAGCAATCCCTCCTCCCATTCTAGCATGCTCATGCTGGTTGTGGCTTTGTTTATCTTGCAGCAGACAGTGCAGATTTAATGACTCGGCAAATGATGCATCACAACCATTGCATACATGCACCAACATCACTCATTCTGCAGTGGCTTTCGCATGACACATCCAATCACATAATAACAATGCCAATCTTCATCGTGGCGCAAAATCATTTAGTGACTGGCACCAAGGCTGCTCATGCATTCCACTGCACTCCTTGCGTACCCTCTGCCTTAAAGACACAGAGCAAGGAAGGAAAACAATGGAGCAGCTTCACCAAGACCACTTGCCCTCACTGATCTAAGCAAGTCATTGATCCGCTTGAGGTACTGCACCGATGTTCTATGAGTGACCCCACTATTCGAGACATCCTCTGCTACCTCCACCTGGGCCACTTTGGTGAGGAAGGAGGGTCTTTGCACTCCATCTGCAGGTAAGAGGACCTCCCTCCCTTCCCTGACAGCCTGGAAGAGAACCTGTAAGGAAGCATCACTGAACTGTGGATCGGACGCTGCCTGCTGGCTGCCATGTGATTCACTTTGGCTGCAGGTAAAATAAATGATATGAAGTTGATGGTAACTTTCACAAAATAAGAGGGGCTAAAACATTTTGATATAAATAAAAGCTTCAATTTAAGTTAGTCTGAAATACTTACATGAAAGGAAGTCTGCTGATCCTTGAGGCTGCAAACACAGAATGTTTTATATCTATGGCGATTATGGTGCTTGGGCCTGTGACAGTGGGTTCCACCAATGAAGCGCCACCTCGATGCATAATCCCACGTGTCCCCTGTGCCCATCACCGCACAGCACTTCTACATATGAAATCGCGTGTGAAACAGGAATTGCGGCGGAAGCAGACATTACAATAACTTCCACTCCCGCCATCGGAAATGCCACAGCAAACATAAAATTCCATCCTGTGTGTTTACGAATAGTGGAGGAACCAGCAGGGCTCAGACAATGTGGTTTAGTTGCAAGCTATGAGACCAAGGACACTACAAATGCATGAAATGCACAAACAAGAACGGTTTCTCCCTAGTTGCCAGCAGCAGCACATGGGAGACTAATTGCCATCTCCGATAGACTCCCACCCTATCTCCACCTGATAATTCAAGCCTTGAAATGTAGCTACAGACGTGTTCACTCCACTTAGAAAGCATAAGCTTCCACTTGCACATCTTATCACATCCTCAACATGTTTTAAATGAATTAATTTTTGTACTGTAATCACTGGTGTTGTGTAGGTAAATTAGTGGAACTATGCAGGGACAGTCTGACATAGATGGAGTAAGGTGCAGAGGCAGTGGAGGAGAATAGCAAGGCTGACCATATCAAACACCATCAAGACGCCATGCCCACACAAAGAGGAATAGCATGGGAAAAAACCTCACGCCTAGCATTGCCTTTCTGCAAGAGACCCATTTAGAGGAGTTTGGAGTTTGCCAAACTGTACACACTAAAGAGTAAATTTTGGTCATAACAGGGTTCAATAATTTAGGCAACTGTCCTGGCAAGATTTTTCATCCTACATACTATTCACACTTTTTGCTGCTAATTCCTATCCAAACCACATGGGAAAGAACATAAATTTTCAAAGGCTGTGCTCCTCGGGCACAGTTTCATTTGTTCTCATAGATGAGAATTGGATGTGGACGTCTATAACTAAAATTTATCGCCAGAAAATTATGGGCACTGCCTTCCATGCCCAAATCTCAGATTCGATTTTCTGTCGGATGAGAATCGGTGCCTGGAGAAGGACCTCAAAGATGTACACTGGGATTACAATTCTAATTTATTAAAATCTATGCTTAGCAGTAGATGATACAAGATGGAATAATGAGATTCTGTTGGGTTTGTCTCAGTCTATGTGTCTAGAACATTGATTCCCAATCTATTGCTATAAGTCTTTTCTTGACCATGGCTCTCAGTGTGTCCTAATCGACTGGTCAGAATTGATTTAACTGTATCCCGGGTTCTTCTTTCTTTGGCTTCCTTGTCTCGAGAGACAATGGGTCAGCGCCTGGAGGTGGTCAGTGCTTTGTGATGCAGCGCCTGGAGTGGCACCCTGGATTATCAGACAGATAAACTATACGGTAATCAAGCTTTTTTCTCAAGCACAAAAAGGTCTGCTTGTCATAGCTGTGACAGCTTATACCTGTTTGGAGAAGGTGTAGTTCAAAGGCCTTAGTTTTCTCTCCTTTCCAATACCCTTCATAATTGCTACTCAAAGATTGAAGAAGCATATGTTGTGTTGCCCATCAAACAGCCTTCAGGATTAGCTGAAGCAGGAACAATTAAAAATCTATACTGTACTTATCACATGAGAATACAGCTTCACAACTGAAATTCCACTGTATCCAATGAATATTGGAGGGGTTGTGGAGAACTGGAAGGCTTTTCCTCTATTTTGAATCTGTCTTTAGATTTTTAAAAGATATGACTGATTTCCTCCCTTTCTGTTTCCTCCTCAAAGTGTTGACTCGCACTGGGATTGGATTCCATGGGCATTGACAGACCTTCAAATTCATGGTTTCTGTTCATCCACTGTGTGAGTACAGATGATTGAATCAGAGCTATTGAACTGGTGAGTGCATTAATACTTCTTCGGGTGAACAGAAAATGTACTTAACAAATCAATTCAAGATTATTGGTATATACTTTCACCTACCTACAACTCTCACTGTAAATGTTCTTTTCACAATCCATGTGTTGTTATTTTCAATGAACTTAAAAGTACACGTGTAATTGCCAGAATCTGATTCATATATTCTATTTAAATGGATTTGACCATTTTTTATCTTGAGAGAAATTCGTTCAATATATTCTTCAACTACTTTCTTATTCTGAAAGAAATGAAAGCCGATGGTAAATTCCAGTAGGCTACAGTATTAGATTTTAACGTGGTATTTTGCAGTTCTCATCAGCATTCCGTAAATTAGTAGAAGTTGGGTAGTGCAGTGAGTTTATGTCCTTTTACTTGCATGATCTGTGTTCAAACTGACACAGGATGAAAGAAGAAAAGACTTGCATTTATAAAGCACCTTTCATGACCTCAGGACATCCCAAAGTGCTTTAAATACTGTTGCATTGCAGTCACTGTGGTAATGTAGAAGAATGGGTCATCAGGAAAATTATTCTGGGGATTCTGACTACAACATTGCCTTTGATTTTTGTACAAAGATGTTCTTTGAAAAGTGGGAAAGGTCATGAACAGGGGATGTTATTTTGACACTGATGTTTAAGTATGTTGACCAGGATATTATAGCAGAATTGCTCATTGCATGCATGCTATGACCTGTATAAACAGTTAACAGAAATACTGCTCACAATAGTTGGATGTTCCTCAATCAACACTTACTTTAGATATTTTTTTGCAGTGATTGGATTGGTTACTGAAACCATGGCTCCAATAATAATGGGAAGGTAGGGAGTTTGTGAGGGAAGTGTGGATGTGAGTGAAAAACCTGGCCAGACTGGGGACGTGGAATTAAATAAAATCTTGCAGTCTCCTGCCCAACAGCCGACCAGATTGACAGCCTGGCTGGCGTGAAGGAGCACAAGCAAGCAGTAAGGGCAGTTCCAGTCAGTTAGTGGGGTTTGGGGATTGCAGCAGTAATTGGGATGCAGGGGTAAAGGGCAGAGAACAGAGATATAAGAATGATTTTTTAGGCCCCGATTGCAGTGAGCATGGAGGCAGGCAGGTGCATAGTTCTGCACCGACGTCTGGTATTCTGGTTGTCCAGCACCATCCCACTTCCAGGTCATTTTCCCACAGGTGGAATGGGGGTGTGGCAGGGTTACCCACCAACAAACAGCAGCTAGCTAATTAAAGCTGTTTAAAGGACTATGTAGGCCTGCTGTCAGAGGTTGACTGGACTTTTCCAGTCAGCCACCAGGCCCCCAGAAGCATCTGGAAATAGCCCAGCTACCTGGAGGCAGCATCCCGGCAGCAAACTGGTGGGCCAGTACTTCAGGCATGCTTTGAGGACCACTTGCATGCCTGGCTTCAGCTGCAGCCACAGGGTGCCCTGTTGGCCCAGCTACTAAGGACATTTTTTATGTTAAAGTTAAAAAAGTTGGAGAGAGGGCACCTCCATCTTGGGGCGCCCTCTCCGTTACTTACCTGAAAATTCAACCTACTGCTTCTTCTCCTATTGGCCCTCCAACTTCAAGAGCCCACTTGTCATCCTTAGTTGGACAGCGAACCCACCGTCTGGTCATTAATTGACCAATTAGGGGAAAATCACTGTTGGGTGACTGTTCCCCACACTGTCTGGGCTTCGGACTCCTATTTGGCCCTGACATCGAGGTCCTGAAGCCTGCAGTGAAAATCCAGCCCAAGATCAGGGCCAGGGTGGGTCTGTCAGCAATTAGGGTTGGGGGAGGTCTGGGGCCCATGTGTCTTGCTACTCAGACAGGTGAGTGGCCTGAAATATTGCACAAGGCTATGCACCACACAGCTTCTGGCTCTCTGTCTCATCCAGTGTTAACTCGGAAATAATAATTTTGATTTCTGCATTCATTTTGCGACCTTTTGTCTAATATTGACCTTACAGTAATATTGTTCTCAATTCCTACCTCATATCATTAGCCATGTGGTATTTAGTACAGTTTAGTTAAGACTGAAATTGTTTTAAATGGCTACCAGTTTTAAGGCCTGCTTATAAATCAAAGTGGTAGGGCCTCAGCCGGCCAACTGACAGGACAATTTTTATTTGCAACTGCTTGTTACTGTAATTTCCAGCATAAACAGAGTAGGCGGCAGGGGAAGCTATAATGATTTGTGCCACCACATCGTTCATTCTGCTTTTGGCCAGTTGAATACTGTTTTGAAACAAGGGGCAGAATTTTCTCCCTCATATGGGGGTAAATGTGGAGGCAGAAGGGTGCAAATATTCACGCCACTGGCCAGCATGCCAGTTTGCCGGCACCAGCCAGCGTCATTTACCTGGAGGCTGAAGCAGAGTCAGAATGGCTACCATCACAAGTAGCAGGTAGTCAAGGTGGGTAAATGGCCTAATTATGGCCAATTGTCAGAAGCCAACTGGAATTTTCCAGTCAGCTCACGGGCCCCCCCCAAGTCATCAGGAACTTGGCCAGCTGCCTGGAGGCAGCCTCCCAGAGGCAGACTGGGGGGCCAGTGCTCCAGGCAGGCTTTGAGGCCCTCCCTGCCTCAAGTTTAAAAGTTTCTCAGGGCGCCTCAAGATGGAGGCACTCTTTCTCTCCCTTACCTGCAATGCCAGGTTGCAGCTCCTTCCAACTGGAGGGCCTCCTGTTGGCCCTCCAGCTTCAGAGCCCAGCCACCATCTTTAATTGGATGGTGAGCCTGCCCTCTGGCCACTAATTGGCCAATTTGAGGAAAATCACTGCCAGGTGACTGCTTCCTACACAGTGCAGGGTTGTGCAGAATATTATTTAAATGGAAAGAGACTGCAGAATGCTGCGGTACAGAGAAGCTTGGGTGTCCTTGTATATGAATTGTAAAAAGTTAGCATGCAGGTACATCAAGTAATTAGGAAGGCAAATGGAATGTTGACCTTTATTGCAAGGGGATGGAGTATTAAAGCAGGGAAGTCTTGCTACAACTGTATAGGGCATTGGTGAGACCACACCTAGAGTACTGCGTACAGTTTTGGTCTCCTTATCTTCAAGGCACATGCATGCATTGGAAGTAGTTCAGAGAAGGTTCACCAGGCTGATTCCTGGGATGAGGGGTTTGTCTTATGAGGAAAGGTTGAGCAGGTTGGGCCTATACTCGTTGGAGTTCAGAAGATTGAGAGGGGATCTTATTGAAACATATAAGATTCTGAGTGGCATTTTTGATTGACAAGGGAGTTGAGGGTTATGGGAGCAGGCAGGAGAGTGGAGTTAAGGCCACAATCAGTTCCATAATCTTATTGAATGGTGGAGCAGTCTCGATGGTCCAAATGACTTACTCCTGCTCCTATTCCTTATGTTATTATGTGACCCCCATTTTACCTAGAAGCTGGGGTCCCAACCCAAAACCCAAAATCCTGCCCATGCTTTCTGTCTAATTTTTCTCCCTCCACTCAGGAAAACAAATCATACTAGAATGTAATTCCATAGGCATCGACAACTATCAGTACCTTGCCCAATTGTGTAGTGTGATCCTGGCAGTGAATGGTGCCAGGTTTCTCAACCATCAAAGCAGACCCTGATCGGCACAGTACCTTTCAGCCCAAGACATTGGATAGCAAAGGGCTTGAACCCTTTTCCCCTTCTCGAACACAAGAAACCTGAGATTACCTAATGCCATAGATCTCTTCTTGCCTAACTAATCAATCAGCATCACTAACATTCTGTTTTGAATTTCCTTAATTGTTGCCAGCAACTGGAGGCAAACAAAATAAATATATTTTTAATTTCTGTTTTATTTTTCATAATTTTTTATTTTTGCTTATTTGGGCTTGGATTTTAATTTCTCTGAGTCCCTGCCTCCAAAATCTATATTTCTCCTCAGATCTTCCCACCTGGACATCTATAATTGGAGTGTGTTATATTTTTCACATATTCTGGATGCAAACTACTTACCTTGTACCACTTTACAGGAAAGCTTGCTGAAGCATTGAAGTGTTGAATTCCTGGACATGATATTATATCGGCAGTATTTCGAATTAGGAGAACTTCACAATTTCCAGCATCTTGACAGCCTCTTTGGTTTAGCATCTGTACAACTAATATATAAACCTTAAAACAAAGGCCAGCATTTCTGTTGAATAAACACAAATAAATTTAAGCATACTGTAAAGAAGACAAGGGATTATGCTCTTTATTGGAATTCCATAAGTTTCTTATCAAGTATGAACAATCTATTTTTTCACTGGTCTCTTGAGTGTCTGACACATGCACCCATCACTACATAGGAGTTTTCAAATCAAACCACTGAGAAATCACATATGTAGACTTTCCAACTGTTTGATTTGTAGAGCATGGCCCCTCTATAGGAACACACCATACTTCTCTAAACCCAGAGAAATTAGGTGCAGGTTAGCAAGAGCCAAGGCTTAGTGACCCTCCAGTGTATGTGGGGTTACTACTGGAGTTTAGCTAGAAGAGCAGTAAGCGGTAAGCTTCCTGCTGCTTCTCCAGCCAGGGCTAACCTACCAATATGACACTGGCTTGCACAATTATCTTGAGCAAAGTGTGAAGGATCCTAGCTTCCACTTACAGGTTTCATCAATGAATTGGATTCGCTGGCCTATTATTAATAGGGCTTGGAGTACTACTTACCCGTCTAACAGAGCTAGTGGATGACTGAGTTTGCCACAAAGGACCAATTTATTCCCAATCTCCAATTATCAGATATGTTATATTGAAATCAACATGGATCCAAAGATACCCCACTTACCCTCTACCCAAACAGGATAGTCAGCTACTTGGTAATTAGAGAGGTGACACTGTTTGTGCCTTCCCATGGTGGCCAGCAGCAATGGGGATGTCAGGCTGCATGGCATGGTGAGTGGCACAACTCAGTATGCAATGATGAGCAACATAATTCAACTATGTAACCACAGCACGGATATACAAGTTACCCCAGCAAATGGTGCTTCCACCATTTAGCGATGTGAGGCTTTAGCAGCAACTGCATTCTTCCCTGCAACTAAGTCAAAATAAGTGCTGAGCTATGGATTCATGAGCATGGGTTAGAAATGAATCTGCCTGTTTGCAGTGCCTGCCCTAAACAAAAGGCCTGAGATCGACAAAATTTGTTGGAGCAAGCTATGGGTGGGTGGGGGAATCAATCGATTGTGATAGCTAGAAAGGATTTTTTCTATAATTCACTATGTACTTTTCATTGCTGTCCCTGGTGTCCACTAAAGAGTTGTAACAGAACAAATTGCCCACCACATAGCTGACTTCACCTTCCAAAGTGCTTTGTAACAAGTTGCTGTAAGTTGAAATCTTCCCTGAAAACATTTCCCCTTTTAAGCACAAATCTACCTCATGCTTTGGTCTAAGATCTCATAAAAGATTTGAAAGAGGCTTTACTATTATGTAGGAGCTTCAAACCATGAAGTATTTGCATATATATGATGTATACCACTTTTTCCCCACCTGTACTGAATGCAGTCACTCAATCTGAGGTATGGTTAGACGGGCATTGTTAGCTCTTTGATTCCTTGTCCAAATTGCTATACTTCATGGGCTGAATTTTAAGCACCTCCCACCGGAAGAGGTGGCGGGCGAAAAAAATGGCATCCCACTAGTGCGGGCCGCCTGCCGCCATGCCATCACAATCAGCGGTGGCTAATTTAAATGCGTTGGTTCGCCCACCCCTAATCACGTGGGGGGAGTGTTGACTCTCTGATGCCAGCAATGGCGTCAGCTGCCTTTGCACAGATGCTAGCGCCATTTTTAAAGGGCAGTCAGTCCTGCCAGCTAATTTAAATTCTTAAAGTGAACCCACCCCCCCCCCCCTACTGTTTCTATCAAAATTCTATTACCCCTTTCCCACACCCCAATAACAATAAAATTAAGTATTTGCCCTTTCCCCCCACAAAACACTTACCTTTCAAATATGACCTTTCCCCCCACAAACTGAATGAAGTTCATAGCTCACACCTTCCCACCATCCCCTACACTAAAGATCATATATTCCCTCCTTCACCACCACTGCAGCGCCTGCTTTTCCCAGATGGTAAAGTGGTAAAGCAGGAGTGCCAGCCGCCACTCTGAAGATCACAGTCTGACCGTTAGATCGCAGGTAAGTGTATTTAAATTTATGCAGTGTGCTATTTTAAATATGCAAAGCCGTTTCCTGTTGCCCACGGTGGGGGAACCAACATGGAGGCTCGCCGCTATCAATATACTTTTGCAGAGTCAACAGCATTTCATGAAAGGTAAATTGTGTTTGAGAAATCTACGAGAGTTTTTTTGAGGATGTAACTAGTGGGGTAGATAAGGGGAACTAGTGAATGTGGTAATTTTGGATTTGAGAAGGTGTTTGATATGGTGCCACACACGAGGTTGCTCCACAAGATTCGGACTCATGGGATTGAGGTAATATATCAGTATGGATTGAGGATTGGTTAACATACAGAAAACAAAGAGTAGGGATAAATGGGTCATTTTCTGGATGGCTGCGTGTATTGAGTGCTGCAAGGATCAGTGTTTGGACCTCAGCTATTTATAATCCATATCAATGACTTAAATGAGGAGGCTGAGTGTAATGTATCTAAGTTTGCTGATGATACAAAGCTAAGGGGGAAAGTAAATCATGAGGAGGATGCAAAAAGGCTGCAATGGGATACTTACAGGTTAAGTATGTGTGCAGGAGAAGATGGTGCGAGGGGGGAGCTGGGAAGGGGGTGTGAGGGGGTGGGGGATTCCCAGCACAGCAACTCGATTGGATTTCATGGGTACTGAAAATGGGAGGTCGATACCTGTTTTTAATGGTCTGTAAACTTATAAATACCTGAAAGATGAAGGAGATGAAAGATGAAGTCCTGGAGGACCTTGTGAGCAAGAGCTGAAAGTAAGTGGTTCTGGAAGTGGTTCAAGAGTTCACCTACCTAGGCTCAACTATCACCAGTAACCTGTCTCTCGATGCAGAAATCAACAAGCGCATGGGAAAGGCTTTTACTGCTATGTCCATATTGGCCAAGAGAGTGTGGGAAAATTGCGCACTGACATGGAACACAAAAGTCCGAGTGTATCAAGCCTGTGTCCTCAGTACCTTGCTCTACGGCAGCGAGGCCTGGACAACGTACGTCAGCCAAGAGCGACGTCTCAATTCATTCCATCTTCGCTGCCTCCGGAGAATCCTTGGCATCAGGTGGCAGGACCATATCTCCAACGCAGAAGTCCTCAAAGCGGCCAACATCCCCAGCATATACACCCTACTGAGCCAGCGGCGCTTGAGATGGCTTGGCCATGTGAGCCACATGGAAGATGGCAGGATCCCCAAGGACACATTGTACAGCGAGCTCGTCACTGGTATCAGACCCACCGGCCGTCCATGTCTCCGCTTTAAAGACGTCTGCAAATGCGACATGGTCCTGTGATATTGATCACAAGTCGTGGGAGTCAGTTGCCAGCGATCGGCAGAGCTGGCGGGCAGCCATAAAGGCGGGGCTAAAGTGTGGCGAGTCAAAGAGACTTAGCAGTTGGCAGGAAAAAAGACAGAAGCGCAAGGGGAGAGCCAACTGTGTAACAGCCCCGACAACCAATTTTATCTGCAGCACCTGTGGAAGAGTCTGTCACTCTAGAATTGGCCTTTGTAGCCACTCCAGGCGCTGCTTCACAAACCACTGACCACCTCCAGGCGCATACCCATTGTCTCTCGAGACAAGGAGGCCAAAGAAGATGTGTGCAGGAAGGTTGCAGATGGTGTATAATGTGGGGAAATGTGAAATTATCCACTTTGATAGGAAAAATAGAAAAGCAGAATATTCTTTAGAAGGCGAGAGACTAGTAACTGTTGATATGCAAATATATTTGGGTGTCGCTGTGCATGAATTACAGAAAGTTAACATGCAGGTACAGCAAGCAAACAGGAAAGTAAATGGTACGTTTGGCTTTATTACAAGGGGTTTGGAGTGAGGAAGTTTAGAGGAGATTACATGGGGTTTAGGTGAGACCACACCTGGAGTACTGTGTACAGTTTTGGGCTGCAAAACTGGGCTCCGCAGGCCCCATAGTTTTGCCGCTACGGGTTCCACTTTGGTATCAAAATGGCATTTCCACCATGCGTGCACACTTCTGCGGGGCCCATGCCATATGTCATCTTGGTGAGGTGTTAGCACAGGCGTTGGGAATTTGCACCGATAGTATGCAGTGGAGGCAGATCATGACATCAGGCCCTGGATTGTGGCTGCAAGGATTCTGGTCAGGCCACTTGCTCCCAGTCATGGCTGCTAAAGTTTCAGACCCCCTTGGGCTCTAGAATGAAAGGGAGATGAAGCAGAGGTAGCAAAGAAGAGGACAAGCTGATCACAGTGGGAAGAGGAGGAGGTGGAGAGGACTTTTGGCAGGATTCCTTACCCACCAGTTGGCCAAAGGTGGTAGCTGCTTTCCATGTGCGTGAATCGAGCTCTGCATCAAGGGACAGATTGTCTATTACTGTGGATTCAAGGTAGCTGAATTTGCTAACCACTTCCAGTGGGGTGTTATTTAGTGTAATCAGGGATGGAGATGCAACACCTTGTCCCATGACCACAGTTTTCTTGAAGCTTATAGTCAAGGAGAACAAGTTACAGGCACAGGAGAGACAGTCCAAGAGTCGTTGCAGCTGAGTTTCCGTGTGAGTGACTAGAGCAACATCATCAGCGTAGAGGAGTTCTCTGATCAGGATGCAATGTGTTTTTGTCTTCGCTTTCAGTCTTGATAGATTGTAGAGCTTGCTGTCTGACCTAGTGTGCAAGTAGACTCCTTCCATATTTGCAGGGGAGGTGAAGGTCAGCCCCATATTCTGACTTTCCAAGCATTCTCCTGCACAGCACTCCTCAGAACAACACACCTTGAAGTGATTTCAAAGAAGTTGGTAATCACCTGTCAAGCAGTGAAAGCACTTTCTGAGAAGGAATGCTGTGAGTACCAGCCTCTCACCTGGCCATGGCTGGAGCTCTTCAGTTTCACTGGTCAAAGCCTTCCCAGCCTGTCAGTATCACTGCAGAAGCACTCCCCACTGTACACTCACCTCAGTGACCCTGGCGAGCTACTGACAGGCTCGGGAAACAGAATCACTAGCTGTTAAAGGCAGAATGGTTGGTTAAAACAGCAGTTAATGTCCTTTTTGTATATGACAATTATTTACCCAACAGCTACAAGGGAGTTCCCCACCCACCTGCAAACATGCCCGGGTGCAACCCGGAAGTGGGCGGGATGATGTTGGGATCCCAACCCAATGTCATTTTTAGAGAATTTAACTCCATACACACAGCCAAACTCGCCACCTCTTGCCTATTAAAATGCCTCCAAAAATGTTGAAAATTTCAAATCTGAACCCAAGGTGTCTTGAATCTGCCCTCTTCTGGTTTCAATAATCACAACAACAAGTTGTATTTATATACCACCTTTAACATAATAAAACATCCCAAGCGCTTTACAAGAACGTTATATATGAGGTGGGATGAGGGGCGTGACAGTCATTGAAACCTTTTTAGCAGGCTGTGTGCCTCCATTAAACAATGTTTCTATTTTAACTCACATCGGCCATGTTTCCCAGATCTCGGCGAATTCAGCATGTAAAAGGAGGCAGGAAGGGCTGCATCGATAAGGTTAGTGTCTTTACAGAACTGCTTGTGGACCAGGAGTGTATCTCCCAGATCTAACAAGCTACACTGTAAACCTCCCCAACTTGCGCAACCTGTCTGACCCCTCCCCACCGCCCATTTTGGTTCCCCTCACCCAAACTCCACAATCTCTCTGCTCCCCCCAGTCCTGCATTGGCTCCTGTTCCCCCATAACATGATATCTCTGCTCAACCAAAATCCTCAATGTTGCCGCTCTCTCAATCCCACGATGTCTCATGATCCCCCAAACCTGCTATATTTTTGCTCATCCAAACTCCATGATATCGCCACTCCCCTAACTGCACAATATCTTCTCTCCCTCCATCTCTTCTCCCCCTCCCCCACCACTGCCACAAAACCTACCTGCAGCCTTTTCTGCTGGGCAGACAGACACAGTCTGCCAATCAGGCTGGCTGTTGAGTGGGAAACCTTGCAAAAAAATTCACACACACCTTGATCTTTGAAGGTGGAAGGACATATTGAGAGAGTGATTAGTGAAGCATATGGGATCTTGGGCTGCATAAATAGAGGCATTGAGTACAAAAGCAGGGAAGTTATGCTGAACCTTTATAAAGCTCTGGTTAGGCCCCAACTAGATGATTACATCCAGTTCTGGTCACCACATTTTAGGAAAGATGTGAGGGTCCTTGAGAAGGTGCAGAGGAAATTTACCAGGATTCTTCCTGGGATGGGGGATTTTAGTTACAAGGTTAGGTTGGAAAAGATGAGGTTGTTCTCCCTCGAGCAAAGGAGATTGAAGGGAGATTTGATAAAGGTACACAAGATTATGACAGCTTAGATAAGTTAGACAAGGAAAACCTGTTCCCATTAGCTAATGGTAATGGACTAGGGGACACAGATTGAAGGTTTTGGGCAAAAGATGCAGGTTGAATATGAGGAAGAACTTTTTACACAGCAAATGGTAATGACCTGGAACTTGTTGCCCATGAGGGTGGTGGAAGGTGAAACAATCAATAATTTCAAAAGGAAATTGGATGGGCACTTGTAGGAAATAAAATTACAGGGCTACGGGGATCAAGCGGGGCGGTGGGACTGACTGGATTGCTCCATTGAGAGACAGCATGGACTCGATGGGCTGAATGGCCTCCTTCTATGCTGTATATTATTCTATGACTCTATGACCTTGGAGTTAAAACTGCAAACCATTTGGGGAAACTGGCACTTCCAGGTTTCAGGACCATAAGTCCTCCCCTGCCCACCACTCCAAGATCAGGCCTCAATAAATATTTGGGCATATGATTCTATAATTCTGCTTCTACCCTCATTCACATGGAAAGAGACTGGAAACTGGAATATTCTCCTCCATTGCCAATACTTTCACTCTAGCCATCTTAGGCTCTATTTTCTGTGTGAATTCCTCCAGTCTCTCCTTTCATCCCTGGAAAACTCCCCACAAATTCCACATTAGCTCTTTATTGGCACAATGATTGATTCTTTTCTCTCCATTCAGATGCCCATCCCTCTGGGAATGTTTGCGGATACTTAGTGATTCCTGCAGATTGCAATCAGGAACATACCTGTGAAATCATCACTGTTGGGAAAGTTCGCTGATTGTATTTAATTTCCCCAATGTATATTTAAGCCCAACTTGATGTTGTATAAATTACAATCATTTTGAAATGCTCAGAAAATGCAATTTATAACCAAATGTAATGAATCCATTGCTAAGTATTGGTGAGTTGTATTTCAGAACTTTAACATTATTTCCCATACCTGAGAAAACAGAGGTAAGTGCCAGAATCAGCAGTGCTGATCGATGAAAATGAGAAGTTTTTTCCTCTCTGACTAATAACTTCACTCCAGCCATTTATTTGTTCAGAATTCCCTTCCTTGTCTTGTCTGTACCATAATGATTCATTCGCATAGTACATGGAATTGTCATTCGTGAGATTATCTGGCTCACAAGCCAATTCAAAAGGGTCTCCCACAAATGCAATGAAGTAACTCTGTGGTGCTTTTGCGAAACAATCTGCATGAAAAATAATGTTGAAGATTTCCTGTTCAGATAAATGATAATACATTTATAACAACTATTGTATGCAATTATGTAGAATGATTAACATTTAATAAGCACTTTCAATAACACATGCCAGCTTTTTGGAAATGTTACGGAAATGCTTTGGCAATTTCGGCTCAGCAGTATCGGCAGCACCACCGGTCGTCAAAAAGGTAGGTTTTAAATAGTGTCTTAAAGGAGGAAAGAGAGGCAGAGAGGTTTAGGGAGGGAATTCCAGAGCTCAGGCCTGAGACAGTCATCAATGATGGAGTAATTAAAGTTGGGGATGTAGACGAGGCCAGAATTGGAGGAGTGCAGAAATTTTGGATGATTGTAGGGCTGGAGGAAGTTACAGAAGTGGGGAGGGGGTGAAACCATGGAGGGATAATAAAGAGGACTTCCACCTATAACAGGCAGGAGCCCTGGCCACTAAAGGGAAGGCCCTTTTGAATGTGGCAGCAACTGGAGCATTGGTATTACTGGGTCAGTAAGTCTACCAACCCCATTTTGAGTCTGTTACAACCCTGAAACACTGATTTGGTCAGATGAAAATCGACTCCAGTCTATTAAACTCCGACTCTGTAAATATTGAGTGACACTGGATCATGGTTCCATAAGTGCTAGCCACCCTCCAGCACCTCACCAACCAAATATTTCTTGCATACTCGTCTAGAGAGTGAGTATAAGCCAGCTATTTGACTATCAAGTGCATCACAACTGTTCCACTCATATCCTTGCGTGAGTTCCACATATGTGCCCTTTCAGATGAGGGCAATTGATAACAAACTGGAGGGGAAAAAAACCTGGTTTCCCAGGTGTTCTGACCTTTGTGCTTGAACATACCAGGAGCGCAAATAAATGTTATCTTGTAATTTAAGGCTTTGAGAGATTTTGAAATAATAATGAAATATAACCTGGATATTTTGAAGAATCCAGAGGATATGAAATGGTCTTTCCACCCATCGATTCTGATGTGGTGAATGCAAAAATGAGCATCCAAAAGTTCTTAATCATCCTGTATTTCAGATAAAAATAAAACAGAAGCCCAGGTATTGACTGCAAGAGGTAGAACTGGTACATGTATCATATATCATACAGAATACTTATTGTACATTTCAGATGCTAGAAAAGGTGATGCATTTTCCTCCATTGAAAATACAACTTATGGATTTCAACTATAAGTAGCTTTCTACAATCTACCAGAATACAGCATGCATAATGCAGAATACATGCATTGGAGATAACATCAAGTTATATCGAGTTTACAGCACAGAAATAGATCATTTGGCCCAACTAATCTGTGCTGGTGTTTATGCTCCACATGAGCCTCCTCTCACCCATCTTTATCTCACCATATCAGCATATCCTTCTATTCCTTTCTGCTTCATGCGCTTATCCAGCATCCCTTTAAATGCATCTTTGCTGTTTGCCTCAACTACTCTTTGTAGCAACAAGTTCCACATTCTAACCACTCTTTGAGTAAAAATGTTTCTCCTGCATTTCCTATTTGATTTAATAGTAGCTATTTTGGACTCACCCACAGGTGGGAACAAGTGACGCTGAGTCAAACACCAAGGGCTGAATTTCACCAGCGATCGAGGGATGGGCTGGAAATTGGGGTGGGGGAGCGGTGGGTGGGAGCATAAAATGGCGAAAGAAGGTGGGGGGGATACGGGGGAATGGAGTGCCTGATACCTTCCCGATACCATGCAATTTTGTCAGCGGTGGGGAAAGTGGAGGACAGCCTTCCTGCCCAGAGGCCAGTTGAGGCCCTTAAGTGGCCAATTAAGGGCCTCTTCCCACCACCGCAGGTATCGTACCAGCAGATGGTGGGTTCCCCGCCATGTGGGGAAACTGCCCAGTAAAACCTGGCAGTCTCCCTTTGGGCTCTGGGGTGGTGCCCTCCTGATTGGGCACTCTGTGGCCCAGGGAAGGGCCACTCCAGCGCCTGGCAGCAAGGGCTGCCCCTGTGGAGAAAACCCCCCTGCGGCAAGGGCTGCCCCTGCCCCTGTGGAGAAAACCCCCCTGTCCTCAGCAAACCCCCCCCCCGCCACTCTCAACCTTTGCCACGCCTGCCTGATTGCCCCTGCCACCCATGACACCATCTACTTCGTGGGGAGGTCGGCGTCCATCTTTGTCAGCTGTAGTCCCATCAGTGGTCACCGCTCCATGCTCCCGGTGGCATTGCTGAGACTGAAGCGCTGCAGGCCCTCCTATGGCTGGTATCTTATTGGGGGTTGGCACCCATATTTTAAAGGGACGGAAACCCCAGAATTAGGAAGTTAATTGCTTGAGCACCGAAAAATGCAACCTGGGGTTCCTCCAAATGGCTGAGGCAGGGTTGCCTTCGGCTTTGCAGCCTGGCATTGGGACCCCCGCCGTGCAAACAAAATTCAGCCCAAGAATACAGCATTAGGTCTCAATCCATGTTTATTGATTACTGCTTCCATATAAAGGGACAGGAGCAACCAAAGGATGAGGTAGATTTCACCAAGGTTATGATGCACTTGGAACTAACCCAAAGCACTCAGAAGTGTAAACTATAAAGCATTTTCACAATTAAAGAGTGCAAACTGTTCATACTTTTCAGTGAACTGTTAATTGCAGTAATAAACAAGTGACTGTAGAAATTTTAAAATAATTCCTCCAAATTTGGAGAGGCTCATCAAATACGACATCGGAAAGAAAGCTTCACACAAGAGTTGTTTTCAATGGATCCTGATGGATACAGATGCATCAATTAGTGGAGCATGACAGATGAATCCTTTAAGGTTATGGGCACATGTTCATGACATTGCTTTCAGTTATATCTTTTTTTATCAGATCAACTTGTATTTCTGGCCTTTGTTTCTTTGGATGAAATTCCTCACTAAAGTTCACAAAGACAGGAAATTCTCGTCACTGTTGTTGTCAACAAAAAAGAAAGTCAGGTAGGGTATATAACTGGCTGCTACTTTGGTATTGTTTTTTTGACACCTAAGCCAAAGGCCAATTTTATCCCCCATATGTCAAAATGACACTTTTACCTGGGGGGCACTGTCATTGCAACAGGACCATCCAACACTGATGACACTCCATCTGTTTTATGGATAATTCTTCAAAGGGATAATTCTTCAAAGGGATTTTTGTTTTAAAAATAAAACCATGGTGCTTTATGGGCAGCCTGCAGCCCCTCCTGTAATGCTGGTGCCTGACATTCCAGCCTTAAATTCCAAAGTGCTCCCAGGTGCAGTAAGTTGCTTGGCATTGGTAATTCAACTGAAACTATCAGGCAAGGTCATGACTCTAAGGTGCAGGCTTGACCCATGCTCAATTTGCTGTGGTCCCAATATCACTGGACGAGACCAACATTTATCAGCTTCATGGCAACCTTTAATTTAAAGGGGCGTTATTATCAAGATAAAAAATATCTGACAACCTTTTTTGTGGACAGAGAGGAGAGCCGGAGCAGCACGTATCTTTTTTTTTTTACAATGCTTTCACATATCAGGAACACAACAATGCATTCAAATATTATTTCCAATAGCTTTTATAAACAAAAATAGATTTATCAAGTAATTTGACTCCTGAAAAACAGTACCCCTTTAAATCTTTAACTTGGTGTCACCAAACTGTGACTTTTATAAAAATGGATATGCTAACAAGAAAAGTAACAGTAATTAATTGAATGTAGAGCAGTGAATAGCATATTTCTAAATTCAACTGCAACAATAATGAGGTTATTGATACAAGTAACAACTAAATACATCCAATGAAGAATATCTGTGGGCCTTGTGATTTTTTAAAATATGGAATCAATTGATCATCTTATATTTAAACAATCATAACAAGTAATGAAGAATACTTACCTTTTCTGTTGTTTTTCCATCTGAAGCACTGACAGTATGAAAGGTTCATCTGTTTCCTTTAAGTAAACACTGATCTTGATCTGCACAACCACCCCCTCGTCTCAAAATTTTAAAATAGTTGTGTGTTTTTTGTCTAGTTTATCAGTACAGTTGGGTCTGAGAATTAACCAAAGTTTCTATATTTACTTTGCTGTGTCATTCCTACTCGAAGTAATGGCAATAATGATAAATTTATTCCAAGCAAGTAAAATGGCAATAGGTAACATAAGGAAAATAGATGAAGATAAACATAGTTTATCATGGACATTTTTCAACTTGCTTTCCTTTTCCATCAGTAATAAGACAAGTAAAACATTTTCTGCACGTAATTCTCTTGCCTTTTCAGAAAAAAAAACGAATCACTGAACTGAACTCACAAGACATATTTGTCAGGTGTGAATTTTTTTTTGCAAAATAACTCCCAAGGGGGAAAAAACAGTTACAACCATACATTTATGGTTTCCTGTGGTAGCTTTATACATTGCAACTAAAAAAAACCAATAATGTTTTATAGCTTTAGTTTGACTGGTTGATTTAGCACCAACAAAAAAGAAAAGGAAGCAGGCAGGCAGCAGCCTAATGTGTCTTTTGTTTATCTGTTTGCCAAGTGAACATAAGCTTTAGAAGTAGACGATCAGTTTTTCAGTTTTATTTTGCGAGAAATTTGGAACTGTGTGTTTTCTGCTTTCTTTACATATTCTTGATTTAGTTTCTATTCTATTTGGTATATTGGAATGTGATAACTGAAAATTAAAGTGAAGATGATGCTGAGAATAAAAACAGGTTGATATTAAGGATTAAGTGCCACTGTTTAGGATGTGAGAGGGTCCCCTTTGCCAGATAATTAGCAAGTTTTCAAACATGCAGCATAAGTTGCTTGTCTTTCAGCATCAAAGATTTGGTCCACACCAATTGGTACAGTATTGCCCATAAAACTGACTAGGAGGCTCAATTAAATAGTATAATTTCCAAATGTCTGGATGTGCAACAAGTGATCAGTTTCATACATAATGACACGGCAAGGTCCCACAGCACCATGGCATAACCAACGAGAGGTGCTAGTTTAGCTAACTTGGGAGCAATCTAGATTCTGACTTATAAGATTATGAGTTCAAGTCTCACTCCAGCAGCTGAATTTTAATCGTGCTCTGCAGCGGCGCACTTTCAACTCAGCGGCCTTCGAACATGGAAGTGCTGTCGAGGAGCCCCCGCGATATTACTCGCGGGAGCTAATTTAAATAGAGGGGGCAGAGCGGCCATCCCCAATGATGTAGAGGGGGTGGCTGCCGCACCCTGGCAATGCTGTCTGGCGCCACTGTGCAGGTGTCGGTGCCATTTTTAAAGGGCTTTAAGCCTTTAGCAAAAATTACAATTTTAAAAAGTGTAACATTATTAATTTTAATTAAATAAAATCTGCTGTGATGGAGGCATTTCCCCCCCACCCCCCCAATGGTAATTTCATTGCCCAGGATAACTAAAAATGACTGTTTCCCTAACCGAACCTTACTCCCCAACATTCAAACTTTTGCCCTTCAACCCCTTCCCACCATTCACACAACCAATCAAAATTGTTTTCCCCGCTCCCTCACCCATCCCGCGCTGAAAATTTATTCCTCCCCCTCCCCACCAGGTTCTCACCTCGGAACTCCATACGGAAGGCACACAAAGCATGAATGGCAGCTGTAAAATATGTGTGGGATGGCCACTGCCTGCAGGTAAGTACATTTAAATATTATTAATATTAATTTAAATATGCAGATGAAGGGGTGGCCGCCGCCAGTAATATGCGACGGGCCCTTCTCGATGTCGCGGGTCGATGCGGGCCTCTCCCCACAGAATTTTACCAGACCCCGCGGCGTCGAGGGGCCGGTAAAATATGGCCCCAGGTAGATGTACTATCAAATCCAGAGATGGCATGGTGAGCAGCATGGTGGTAGATGTTGTAATTTCTACTACTCCTCCCCTCTGCCCTGCTAGTGCCAGAACTCAATTCTGGTTGGGTACTCTCCTCCCATGGTGTCAACCTGTTTCCTTTTTCTACCAGATTCCTATCCTGCTGGAACTTGATCCACTTTGGCAGCTTTTCATGTTTCCCATTTCACTTGCCTATCTCCTTTTAACCCTTCACAGCATCCCAGTGTCTCACACATGTCTTTTTTAAAATGATGTCTTCTCCTGTTTTCTGTGCATATCACTTCTGCCTTTCCTGATTCCCACCTTAGCACTTTATAAGTCAACTTCTCAAGGCCTGTGTGTGTGTGTGAGTTTTCTCCTTTCTCTTGTTTTGTTCTTTCTTTAATGCTGCTCCTATGTAATATCTTCCAGTTCTGAGGAGGGCTTTATACCTGAAAAGCCAACTGACTCATATTTTCTCAATTGCTGCCGACTGACCTTCTGAGTGGCTCCAGCTCTTTCAGTTTTTGTTTCCCACCCCAGGATTTCAGTAACATAATCTGGACTGCTGAAGATGGAGACCCAGGAATTCCTGGCCATTCTGGCTGTAACTTCGATGTATAATGAGGCCAGTGTTGCTGCAGCTCCAAGTTTCCTGTTCATACTCAGGGATAATTTAGAATATGACTTATAAGGTACAGCTGTTGCCTGGATCAGCTGAGACAAGCGGGAGTGAGCCTGAAGATTGTGGAGAGTTTCAATGATGATTTCTGTAGCAGGAGTGACTTTTTTCAGGATTTCCTGTGTTAGCTTTACATATTCTTAACCAACGTGCATTATGAAGGGTTCGCTGTCCAGTTGTTGCTTTTGCTTATTTACGCATCTGTCCAGGTTCTTGACTGATCTTCCGCCAAAGTTACAGTGGCGAACAGGAGAACTCTTGAGGAAATTTCGAGCATAGACACCTATCTGTGGGGCATACAATTATTTACATTCTACATCCGGAACACAGTCATTCATCCAAATGGAAGACAGGCCGTTGTTTTTCTTTTACTTGTGAAGTCATAGATGAAGGATCAGATCTCATAGTGCAGGAAACCACTAAGTTTGAAAAGAAGGAAGAAAAAGACATGATAAATCCAGACATAGAGTTTAGGTGATAACAAGCTTCAATTCTAAAAATCTGAAGTTGCAGAACAAGGTAAAACTGAATGAGGTAAAATGTTCCATGGTTTTGAGATCCTGAGAAAGAGTAAGGTGGAGATGGTGGCCAAAATTTTCCAGGCCCTTTGATGATGGACTTGGAGGCAGAGGTGGTAGAGCGTTATATCGCATGGGAAAGTGTTGGAATGAAACTACGTAGTTCCGGATTTTGCAAGGGGCATACTGCAAGGCAGGACAAAAAGGCACCTCGACCCGATGAAAAGGTAATTAAGCCAATTAAAGTGCAAATAGGACGCTATTTTATGGGCTTGATTGAATTTACGGAAAGTCCACGAGGGCTTTGGAGACCCGGCAGGTATATGGAAAAGAGGCGGTAGGTCAGTTCTAGCTTCACTTTGTAGCCGTTCGGTAAGGCAGCATGGCTTGATACGAAGGATAGAGCAGTGTGAGCATCGTATCTTGTTGTGAGAAGGAAGGTAAAGTACCAGATCTTTGGAGACGTGCTGCCTGAGTGCCATTTTGCAATTGGCACTTGGATAGATTTGAAGGTAGGAAGAGGGGTGAGGTGGGGAGGTTGCAGGAAGCATCTGGTTAAGAGGCCCTGGAGACAGAAAGTGTTCACCTGCCATGGGCATCGTGCACTTAGGAGTCAGGTCATCTAGTGAGGAGGAGCAGCAGAGAGGGAGAGAGCTGCAACCACCGGCAGCCAGACAGCAGCAACCTCATGGTCAACCGGAGAGGCAGCCTTGGGGTGGGGAAGCGGGGAAAGGATGCAAGAACTCTCCTACAGGCAGAAGAAGGTACCCCACAGTGATGGTCCACAGACAGAGGATGCATTACCTTCAATGTCTGAACGGCAGATTTGCCAAAGACAGCGCCTCCCCAGAGAGATGTCACATACCTGCGTGCCATGATGGCAGATGAGCTGAGCTCCGATAGTGTTGGTGGCCACCTGATGCCAGTGGCGGTGAAGGTCACTGTGGCGCTAAAAGTTTATGCCTCCAGTTCTTTAAGGCACCCACTGGAGATACATGTGGGATCTCCAAGTCTGCAGCACTTCATTGCATCAAGGTGGTGACCAATGCCTTCTTCAGGAGGGCCAGCCAATACATCCGTTATTGCATTGATCCAGACAGTCATTCTGAGAGAGCCAAAGGATTCACCCAGGTGCAAGGTGTCATCAACTACATGCGTGTGGCCATCAAGGCTCCCACAGGCCAGCCAGTGGCCTTCATCAACAGAAAGGGCTTCCAATCCTTCAATGTCCAACTGGTCTGTGACCACTGCTAATGGATCCTGCAGGTGTATGCTCAGTACCTTGGAAGCAGCCACGACGTCTAAATACTAAGGCGCTCTCAGGTTTCTGATCCTTTCCATTCCTCTGCTTGCCTTCAAGGTGACACGGGCTACCCACTAAAGAGATGGTTACTTACTCCTGTGAGGACCCCAAGGACAGATGCAGAGGAGAGATACAACGCCTACCCTGGGAAACCCAAGCAACCATTGAGCAGGCCATAGGGCTCTGGAAGATGCAATTCAACTGCCTGGACAATCCAGTGACACCATTCAATATACCCTAGCAAAGGCTTCACATATCGTGGTGGTTTGCTGTGCTCTGTACAAACTGACGCTGCAAGCAGGGGAGGCATTGAATAATGAGGATATAGTGGAATGTGAGGCCTCCTCAGATGAGAAGGATGTGGAGAAAGCTGATGACCAGCCGATGCATCATGAAGGACGTCAGGGAGTGCAGGAAAGGTGCAATGAGATGAACATAAGGGAGGCTTGGAACTCTCTTAGAGAAACACGTTTCAGATGACTCTTGCTACTTCATCCTTCCAATGCAACAAAACTTCACATTTCTGTTGCACTCTTGCCATTTCCTTTACTTAAAAATCCACAACCCTGCAACCAGTGACACCTTGTTCTTCAGCATGGACAAAACAAAAATCCCACACGGTATGGTCCCTCCCAGCCAGCCCTTGGGGGCGGGCCAGTGTACTCCTGAAGTTCCAGAGGGATGCCAGTAACGGAGGGAGATGTCAGCAGTACACCTTTATTGCAAATGTAGACACAAGCAGTAACTCCTTGACAATGTAATCATCCATGAACCCCAAATGCAGCTAGTCGCATTTCTTCATTCTTTTGCGTGTGCTCCTACAAGGTGCTCCCCTGCGCTGTAAGCTGAGGTGGAGGCAGGCTGCTAACCAGGCTGCGGTGGCTTGGAATGACCTTGGCGGCTGTTGCCTGAGGCTTGGAGGGTCCCAGCTTGCCAAAGGGCTCCTGCACAGATGCATAAGCCTCCTCTGTTGTTGCAGCTACATCAGGCACTGGTGCGACTGGCAGAGGGGCTGAAGAGCCATTGCCTATACCAGGAACGCCCTGAGAGGAGCCTCCAGACATGGAAGGCAGCCATTTCTCCTCCCTCACAAGGCACACTTGCATGTCCCTGCTGACATGAGCAGGGCAAGGACTTGCTGCCTTCTTCCCCCTCTCGCCTTGCCACTGCTCCATTGTGCTCATGGACAAGGCAATAGCATGCAGGTCTACTGAAATCTCCGGCATCCACTGAGTGATTTGTTGGGTTTGGCTCTGTATGAGAGTTACCAATCTCTTGATGGAGGAGGGCACGAACACAGAGAAGAGGAAATGGCAGCAGTCATGGCCACTGTCCAAGCCAGGGCACACATACCATCTGGAATTTCCGCCAGATCTACTCGCACCTCACACTGTGTGTCCAATATCTGCCACCTTACTGACAATTCCAGAGGCATGTCACTTTGCCTCCGTACTCCGTACGGAGTTCCGAAGGCGCGTGAGCTGCGTTTGGTGGCAGTAAAATCAGCGTGGGATGGCAGCTGCCTGCAGAAAAGTTTGTTTGCATATCAATTTGGTTGATTTAAATATGCAGATGAAGGGCCCGCTGCCAGGCAGCGGGGGTGGGGGGGGGGGTGGGGGGGGTGGCCACACTGAGGTCCCCCTGCTGCCAGTACTATGCGGCGGGCCCTTCTCAACGTTGTGGGTCAGAGTGGGCCTCTCCCCGCAGAATTTTATCAGTCCCCGCACTGCGACCCGACATTGAGGAGTTGGTAAAATTCAGCCCAAAGTGTGCAAAATTGGCTTCCAGGTTTCCTACATTACACCAGTGACTACATTTCAAAAGCCCTTCATTGGCTGCAAAGCACTTTAGGATGTCCTGAGGTCAGGAAAGGGGCTATATAAATGCAAGTCTTTCTTTTCTTTAAATACCAGAGCATAAAACTTCTGTCCGCTGCTTTGTCCCCTCCATGACCCAGTACCAAATTCCAGGAATGGGGTCATTTACATACTAGTGGCCAGGGCCCATGCCATTAGAAGCAAACACCCAATGGACCTACCAAGATTTTGTAGTGCCTCTTGTTCTCTGGGAGAGGAGCTTGGGTCAGTCTGGTTGAAGACTTGAGTCACTGCTACTCTTTCTTTGGCTGCTCTGTGGATGGTAGATCTCATCTGGGATTAATTACTATTTGATTAATGCAGAGTAGGGCCCACAAATATCCCTATTGTTACGCCAGTGTGTTTTGTTGAATGTTAATTTTCTTTAGTCCACTGACTGGAGATCTGAATTTATATTATTCAGAAGAAAATTAAAAAATGCATTTATAAAAAGATGACTGCTGGCAGCTTAAGATGATCACCTAGTTTACAACATTGTATCCTACATTGCAAAGGACTGTGAGGAGGGAGACGAAATGTATTTCTATTTCTCAGCAAGAACTAAGACCCAAGAAGTTTAAAGTAACTACCTGTTCTTATCAGCAAGCAAAGAAATGCTGCTAACTGCTATGTTTGAATGACTGAGCGACTGCCATGTGACAAGCCCCTCCCCACCTGTGGTTTTAAGCTGTTTAAGTGGGGGTTCCCGTCTCTCTCTCTCTCTCTCCATTCCAGCTTGAAAGCTTTCAAATCCTGCTTGTTGACTGACTGCCTCTGCAAACTCCGGCTACAATCAGAAACCCAGTTGGAGGAAGTCATCCACAACAGTCTACAAGAAACCCACCAAATATCTACCTCTTCAAACTAAAAGCCTCAGGACAACTGAATTCAACTAGAAGCCAGTCAAACTGCCAAAACCCCACAGGCTATACTTTTTATTTTTATGGACCCTAACTCAACCAATCTACCCTTCCCCACTCTGTAACCGATTTGTGTGTGTATAAAACTCTTGTGTGTATGTGCGTGGGTGAATGAAAGTTGGTGCGTAATTCATTATTTTAATAGTTCAGTTTATGTACAATAAAGTTAACATCTTTCTTTATCAACTCCAGAAAATCTGTCCGATTGGTTTTTGTTATGATCATAGCAAGTAAGTAATCAAACACCTACTGAATTGGCCAGTACATCCACTTTAAGAAAGAATTAAACCTGTTGTCATCAAACAAGGAAAGGGAAAAGAGGGAAGCCTTTCGACCCCTCCTCACTTGACCCTAACAGTATTCAGCCAATATGTCCACTTCCGAGGGGCATATGGGCTGCTGGCTGCAACAGGGATTTGTCTGGTGGGACTTCTAGACAAGCTTAGGAAACACCTGGACCTTCCCTAAAGCTGATGACAGGATGGGGATAAGGGGGTTGGTGGGGTGGGATGGGGTGGGGGGGGGGGCGGGTAGAAGGAAGAACCGTCTACCACTCCTGCTCTCAGAAGTTTCTTGAGTGACCAAGCTGTGCAGCAAGTATAAACTTAAAAGAACATACAGCAATCACAGGGTTAATTAGCTGACTCACTAGCAAAACACAATTCTTATGCTTAAGAGCAGCCTACTTCAACAAGTTACAGTTTTACTTTGCTTTTTTTAAATTTCATTTTAATTTAGTTTGTTTCATCATTACACTTTTTTGACCATGTGCCGGCCCACTTTTTTTCATGTTTTGCTTTTGGCTAGGGCTTTCATTATTCTGTCATTTAACACCCTCTCTGCACTAATGCTTTGTATTTCACCATATCATTATCACACTCTTTGTTTTTGCCTTTGCCCCATGACCTCCTTGTCAGTTATTCTCTGTGACCCTCTGTCCTTCCCATTTGTTCTCTTTTGCTCCACCCCCACTTTATTTGCTCAAAACCTATTACATTTCTAACCTTTGCCAGTTCTGATGAAAGGTCACTGACCTGAAACATTAACTTTGCTTCTCTTTCCACTGGTGCTGCCAGACCTGCCGAGTATTTCCAGCACTTTTAGGTTTTATTTCAGATTTCCAGCATCTGCAGTATTTTGCTTTTATTTCAGAATATTACCTAGTTCTGCTAGAAGGAGTGTTGACCTCAGAACTCTCTTACTTCTCTGTTTCTCTATGTGGACCTTCTTGTAATGTTTTATATCTTGCCATCCCTTGTTTGTATTTTTTATAGTCTAACTATTATGGAAGATTGATGGTCATTCTATTTGCATCACACTGGGAGAACCAGCTTATATTATTGCGATCAATAGGATAAGGCAAAATAATACACATCCAACATTTCCTCTGGAATGTGTAATTTAAATCAGTCCTTGTCAGGCAGGCTATAGAATTCCAAGGTACAATACTAACCCAACTGATTTCAGGGAACAGACAGCACTAACACTTCCAGCTTTCTGGGCCTAATCAAGAACTTGCTTTATATCACTGCTGTGAAGCACCTTGGGATGTTTTATTACATTAAAAATGCTATATAAATACAAGTTGTTGTTGTCAGAACTCAGCAGTGTAAGCACTGTGCATTCTCTGAACTCATAGCATGATTGCTGTGCATTCTCTCAAATCAGTAGAGTAAGTTCTGTGCAATCTCTGAAATCAATAGCGTAAGCACAATGTGTTCTCTGGCCTCAGTAGTGTGGCCGCTTCATGTTCTCTGTAATCAGCAGTGTGAGCTCTGTGCATTCACTGGACATGGCAGTGTGAGTTCTGTGCATTCACTGGACATGGCAGTGTGAGCTCTGTGCATTCACTGGACATGGCAGTGTGAGTTCTGTGTTCTCTGAAAGCAATAGTGCCTTGTCTGAACTCCAGTGATATGGCCAGGTGAGGAGGGAGTCACATTCTTGCCCTTCCTCTTATTTGACCACAAGAGTGTTTATTCCTTTTTTAAAGAAACAATGGTTGTGCTTATCACCTCAGTGAATGTTTTACCTTATACCTTTACTGTGATCGTGAAAGAATCAATCAGACAGATTTTCTTGAGTTTAAACAAGAAAGAGGTAAGTTTATGATACTCAACAGCTAAACCCGATCTAAAATAATAAAAAATATGCTACATATTCACACACACATTCACACGAGGATCTCACACACACACAAATTAATTACCAAGTGGAAAGTAGTTTTTTTGGTTGAATTAAAGTCCAGGATAAATATAAGTTAAATATACAGTCTGTGATTGGATGATTTGGTGGTCTTCTGGCAGGATTTGTGTTCTTGAAGTCTTTGGCTGGTCAAAGCGCACTTTGTGGCTGGCCCACTTTGCTCAGGGTTTTCTTGAAGGCAGACTTGTGGCTGGTTCTCTTCCCCTGGTCTCTGGCTGTAGCATTCTGTAGGCTTGGAGGATCCACAGTCGTGGACGGTTTTCAAACTTGATGTTTTCTGGAGAGAAAGGGAGGCACACAGCCTTCATTGCTGCTGCAGTCTCAGTTATTGCTTGTCTCTTTGTGTGTAACACAACTCCCAGTTTTACACATCCTAGGGAGACAGTCCCATTGTTCTCTCAATACCCTTTGTTTTTTATGAGATCCATATCCTAAAACCCAAACCTCTCTCAGGTGGTATTGTTGGTGTTCACCCCTTGGAGGGACGTCTCCACTTATGAATGCCTTGAGATGGCTTTGAATGTCCCGCTAACAATGGTGATTTGGATAATCTACTCAGTTAGCCAAAGCATTGTCCTGGCTGAGCTTCTTGTTAGATATGTGTCTCCAATTCGATCTCCTGTTATTTCAGATGCAAATTGTGGGGCCAACTTGGTTGTCAATTGTTTTTTAAAAGTTAACTGTGGGGTTTTTTCCATTAAAAGTTTAATATAAGTTTCCAACCGATGAATTAATATTTCTTATTTGGCATATAGTGTTTTCTTGACATCCACATTACCTGATTTTTCCCACAAAATGGAGAGGAAGTTCCACCCTTAAATATTGAGGTCCAGCTGGTGCAGCATGCATATCATCCTGCCCTGTATTCTCAGTTTTTAAACTGAAAAGTAATAAAAATAAAATGGTTTTATGGTTTCACAGAATAATGGACAGAACTATGGAATTCTATCTTCAGATCACTCATAGAATTCCCAGAATATAATTTAATGAAAATAAAGTTTAACTTATTTAGTCAATGCAAATGTGAAGCCTGGTGTTTTCGTCTACATGGCATAAGTTCCCTTATTGCGCTAAAACAGCAAATGTGACTCAGTGTTATCAGTGCCATGGCAGATCTGCTGTGTATCTCACATTTTACTTGTAATCTACTTATCATGAGAATTGCATTTTTTAAAAATTCCTTCAAGGGTTCATCACCCTTCTCCTAAGGAACTATAACACCCTGCACCCCAGCAATCGAATTGTGTGGCAACCTAGATGGAAATTTTACAAATAATTACTGAAAGTGCAAAGCATTGAATCATAGAATCATAAAATAGTTATAGCACAGAAGAAGGCCAGTCAGCCCATCATGTCCAGGCTGTCTGTCTGCAAGAGCAACTCAGATAGTTCCACACCTCCACCTTTGCCCAAAGCCCTGCAAATCTTTTCTCTTCAGATAATTATCCAATGTCCTTTTGAAAGCCATGATTGAACCTTCCTCCACAACAGTGTCAGGCAGTGCATTCCAGATCCTAACCACTCGCTGTGTAAAAAAGTTTTTCCTCATGTTGCCCCTCATTATTTTCCCAATCACTTTAAATCGGTGTCCTCTGGTTCTCGACCCTTCCGCCAATGTGAACAGTTTCTCTCCATCTACTCTGTCCAGATCTCTCATGATTTTGAAGACCTCTATCAAATCTCCTCTCAACCTTCTCTTCCCCAAGGAGGATAGTCCCATCTTCACCAATCTATTCACGCAATTGAAGATCCTGATCCCAGAAGTGTAGAGGGAGTTTTAATAACTGTTATACTTGATCTTTGATTTTGGATAGAAACACGCAATGAAAAACTTAAAGAAGTGTTCCATCCCCGCATTATTGAAATTTCTCACTGCAAAAAATCTTGTTATCCCACTTGACCCTGAGCTGAATTTTTAACCCCATTTTCATTGGCTGTAAAGTGCTCTGTGGTATCCTGAGATTGTGACAGGTGCTATATAATTGCAAATTTTTTGTTGCTTTTTCGATTCTCTCCATCACATGGACCGCTTACTTCCACCTTTATAACATTTCCCACCTCTTAATAGCTCCGCCTTTGGCTTGGTGTCAGTTTATTTCTGACTATACCTCTGTGAATTATCGTGGTTTGTTGTTCTACATTAAAAGGCGGTGTATAAATGCACCCCCTACCCCCAACCCCTCCCCCTCGCACCCCATCACACCCCCTCCCTCCGCGCACCCCCTTCCCCCTTCCCTCTCCCTCCATGAAATCGCACAGTTTACTTGTTAGGGTTCCTGCTCAGGGATAGGAGCTAACAACCCCACTGCCTTGTGGGCGTCTCGGGAGAGACCTATCAGAAAATCCGGAGCGGAACCCCTAAGGCGTTCATGTGTCACCTTTGGCATGTTTCTGCAGCCATACCGGTGCCATACGTCATGCTCTGCACTCCTTCGGACCCCACTAGGAAGGCCGAGAGGGGGGTTTTGATACTTGGGCAACTCACAATCTCCATACATTCCGCCCAGACATGCACCATGGAGAGGCCACTCCATAGTCGACACGGAAGGCAGCAGTTACGGGTTATAAGCCCAGCTCAATTGGCATAGAGATTGGGCGCTACAGGTTGCCTTTGTTGGTGGGAGAGGTCATCGCATCGCACTGGACAGCTACCACCCACCTCAAACCGGGCAGCCCCCGGTCAGTAAGGTTCTGTCCCGCCACAGTCCACCTGCTTCAATGGGTGCTTGGAGTTCAGGGTCATTGCCCGACAACTGGACTGCAACACCGCACCAAACAGCACAACAAAAAAAGGAAAGAAGGTACCAGCCCTTCGTTTTGCAAGCTGGAACGTCAGAACTATGTGTCCTGGCCTGTCGGAAGACCTTACACAAATCAATGATTATCGGAAGACCACCATCATTAACAACAAACTCAGTGGACTCAATGTGGACTTTGCAGCACTTCAGGAGACACGCCTCCCTGCGAACGGATCTCTAAGAGAGCAAGACTACACCTTCTACTGGCAGGGTAGGGATCCTGAAGAACCAAGACAGCATGGAGTGGGCTTTGCCATCAGAACCTCTTTGCTCAGCATGATAGAGCCACCTTCAAATGGCTCGGAACACATACTGTCCATTCGACTGCTCACCGCCTCTGGTCCAGAACACCAACTCAGCATCTATGCTCCAACACTCTGCTCCCCACATGAAGTTAAAGAACTCCATAATATCATTAGCAGCATTCCTAATACCGAACATTTGTTCCTGCTGGGGGACTTTAATGCCAGGGTTGGGGCCGACCATGACTCATGACCCTCCTGCCTTGGGCGCTATGGCATTGGAAGGATGAATGAGAATGGACAGAGACTGCTTGAGTTGTGTACCTATAACAACCTCTGCATCACAAACTCGTTCTTTCATACTAAACCCTGTTACCAGGTTTCATGGAGACATCCAAGATCACGTCATTGGCACCAGCTGGACCTCATCATCACAAGGTGAGCCTCTATAAACAGTGTCCAAATCACATGCAGCTTCCACAGTGCGGACTGCAACACCAACTACTCCCTGGTGTGCAGCAAAGTTACACTCAAACCAAAGAAGCTACATTATTATAAATGATTTGGAGGAAAATGTAGCAGGTCTGATTCGTAAGTTTGCGGACGACACAAAGGTTGGTGGAGTTGCGGATAATGATGAGGATTGTCAGAGGATACAGCAGGATATAGATCAGTTGGAGACTTGGGCGGAGAAATGGAAGATGGAGTTTAATCTGGACAAATGTGAGGTAATGCATTTTGGAAGGTCTAATGCAGGTGGGAGGGATACAGTAAATGGCAGAACCCTTAGGAGTATTGACGGGCAGAAAGATCTGGGCGTACAGGTCCACAGGTCACTGAAAGTGGCAACGCAGGTGGATAAGATAGTCAAGTAGGCATACGGCATGCTTGCCTTCATCGGTCGGGGCATAGAGTATAAAAATTGGCAAAGTCATGTTGCAGCTGTACAGAAGTTAGACCACACTTAGAATATTGTGTGCAATTCTGGTCACCACACTACCAGAAGGACGTGGAGGCTTTGGAGAGGGTACAGAGGAGGTTTACCAGGATATTGCCTGGTCTGGAGGGCATTAGCTATGAGGAGAGGTTGGAAAAACTCAGATTGTATTCACTGGAACGACGGAGGTGGAGGGGCGAAATGATAGAGGTTTACAAAGTTATGAGTGGCATGGACAGAGTGGATAGTCAGAAGCTTTTTCCCAGGGTGGAAGAGTCAGTTACTAGGGGACATAGGTTTAAGGTGCGAGGGGAAAAGTTTAGAGGGGATGTGTGAGGCAAGTTTTTTACACAGAGGGTGGTGAGTGCCTGGAACTTGCTGCCAGGGGAGGTGGTGGAAGCAGATACAATAGTGACGTTTAAGAGACATCTTGACAAATATATGAATAGGAAGGAAATAGAGGGATATGGGCCCCGGAAGTGCAGAAGGTGTTAGTTTCGGCAGGCATCAAGATCGGCGCAAGCTTGGAGGGCCGAATGGCCTGTTCCTGTGCTGTGCTGTTCTTTGTTCTTTATTATTCCAAGTAGAAGGGCTGCCTGCGCATCAACACTTAACAGAATTTCTTATCCACAGCTGTTACATAAGTTTCTAAATTCACTTGCAAAAGCCCTTCAAAACACTCCTACTGGGGATGCAGAGACGAAGTGGGCCCACATCAGAGACGCCATCTATGACTCAGCAATGACCACCTGTGGCAAACGTGAGAAGCAGAATGCAGACTGGTTTCAATCTCACTTTGAAGATCTGGAACCTGTCATAGCCGCTAAGCGCATTGCACTACTGAACTACAAGAAAGCCCCCAGCGAGTGAACATCCGTAGCACTTCAAGTAGCCAGAAACAGTGAGCCAGGCGCTGTGCAAATGACTACTGGCAACACCTATGCAGTCATATTCAGCTGGCCTCCGACACCGGAAACATCAGAGGAATGTATGATGGCATTAAGAGAGCTTTTGGGCCAACCATCAAGAAGATCGCCCCCCTCTTTCTCTAAATCAGGGGACACGATCACTGAACAACGCAAGCAAATGGACCGCTGGGTGGAGCACTACCTAGAACTGTACTCCAGGGAAAATGTTGTCACTGATACCGCCCTCAATGCAGCCCAGTCTCTGCCAGTCATGGATGAGCTGCACGAACAGCCAACAAAATCGGAACTCAGTGATGCCATTGATTCTCTAGACAGTGGAAAAGCCCCTGGGAAGAATGGCATTACCCTTGAAATAATCAGGAGTGCCAAGCCTGCTATACTCTCAGCTCTCCATGAACTGCTTTGCCTGTGCTGGGATCAGGGAGCAATACCACAGGACATGCGCGATGCCAATATCATCACCCTCTATAAGAACAAGGGTGACCACAGTGACTGCAACAACTATCGTGGAATCTCCCTGCTCAGCATAGTGGGGAAAGTCTTCGCTCAAGTCGTTTTTAAAGAAACTCCAGAAGCTGGCTGAGCATGTCTGCCCTGAGGCACAGTGAGGCTTTCGAGCAGAGAGATCCACCTTTGACATGCTGTTCTCCCTTCACCAGCGACAGGAGAAATGGTGCGAACAACAGCTACCCCTCTACGTTGCTTTCATAGATCTCACCAAAGCCTTTGACCTCATCAGCAGACGTGATCTCTTCAGACTACTAGAAAAGATCGGATGTCCACCAAAGCTACTAAGTATCATCACCTCATTCCATGACAATATGAAAGGCACAATTCAGCATAGGGTGCCTCATCAGACCCCTTTCCTATCCTGAGTGGCGTGAAACAGGGCTGTGTTCTTGCACCTACACTGTTAGGGATCTTCATCTCCCTGCTGCTCTCACATGCGTTCAAGTTTTCAGAAGAAGGAATCTTCCTCCACATAAGATCAGATGGCATGTTGTTCAACCTTGCCCGTCTTAGAGCGAAGACCAAAGTACGGAAAGTCTGCATCAGGGAACTCCTCTTTGCTGACGATACTGTATTAACATCTCACACTGAAGAGTGTCTGCAGAGACTCATCAACAGGATTGCGGCTGCCTGCAACAAATTTGGCCTAACCATCAGCCTCAAGAAAACGAACATCATGAGACAGGATGTCAGAAATGCTCCATCTATCAATATCGGCAACCACGCTCTGGAAGTGGTTCAAGAGTTCACCTACCTAGGCTCAACTATCACCAGTAACCTGTCTCTCGATGCAGAAATCAACAAGCACACGGGAAAGGCGTCCACTGCTATGTCCAGACTGGCCAAGAGGGTGTGGGAATATGGCGCACTGACACAGAACACAAAAGTCCGAGTGTTTCAAGCCAGTGTCTTCAGTACCTTGCTCTAAGGCAGCAAGGCCTGGACAACGTATGTCAGCCAAGAGGGACGTCTCAACTCATTCCATCTTCGCCGCCTCCGGAGAATACTTGGCATCAGGTGGCAGGACCGTATCTCCAACACAGAAGTCCTCGAGGCAGCCAACATCCCCAGCATATACACCCTACTGAGCCAACGGCGCTTGGGTGGCATGGCCAGGTGAGTCACATGGAAGATGGCAGGATCCCCAAGGACACATTGTACAGCGAGCTCGTCACTGGTATCAGATCCACCGGCTGACCATGTCTCCCCTTTAAAGACGTCTGCAAATGAGACATGGTCCTGTGATATTGATCACAAGTCGTGGGAGTCAGTTGCCAGTGATCGCCAGAGCTGGCGGACAGCCATAAAGGCGGGGCTAAAGTGTGGCGAGTCGAAGAGACTTAGCAGTTGGCAGGAAAAAAGGATGAAGTGCAAGTAGAGAGCCAGCTGTGTAGCAGTCCCGACAACCAATTTTATCTGCAACGCCTCTGAAAGAGTCTGTCACTCTAGAATTGGCCTTTATAGCCACTGCAGGCGCTGCTACACAAACCACTGACCACCTCTAGGTGCTTACCCATTGTCTCTCGAGACAAGGAAGCCAAAGAAGAAGAAGAAGAAGAAGAATTGCAAGTTTTGTTGTTGAACAGGATACAATTGGCACAGAATAATTAAAAGGAACTCCAGTGTCAGCTTGCTTTGGGTTGTATTTTGTGTCCAGCACTCTTCTACCACCACACTGGTAGGTTCTCACATTAGTTTCCTGGATCAGTTTCACAATTGCTTAGGGATACACCAGCCTTTAAACTTACCAAGTCAACGTCGCCATTGTTCATCTCTGTCTGTTTTCAGTTGTTTATGCTTTGAGCTGCTCATCGGCCAGCCATCCAGTCTGACCATTCTACTCCCTTATCAACATATTTTACCATAGAATGATTCACTATGTCTCCAAAAGCACCTCTGGTTAACTTACACATTTTAATAAACAGCTTTGTGAAATAAGGTTAAATGACAATCCTAACACAACTCTATAATATGGTTGTTTATTTAGACATTCACCCAGTTATCCTTCTACTATTGCAGAAGCATCATCTGGCCATACCCTTGTTTCCTGGATTATTGGTCCCTCTGTAGCTGGGCAATTGTCATATATCAAAATACCCATTCCACTTGCTTCAAGTGAAATGAAACTTAAGTGTTTTCCAGTAAAACCAAACATACAGCATCTATCTAATCCTCCACCTTATTCCAAGCTAAATAGCATCTATATATATTCAACAAACATTCCTAATTTCTAACACCTTGAAAGGGAGAAGCTTCATTTGACTTTTCACATTCAATTTTTATTAACTGTGAGTTCTAGGTTATTGGTTCAGCAGTTCAGCAAAACATCAGACACCTCAAATAGCATGTCATTGTGATTAGGGCTATCAGGACCAGGCACTGAACAATTTTTAAGGCCACTGATGCCATTCTTGTCCAGGGGTGTTGACTTGCGTTGTAAGCTGCATCCCACCATTAGTGCTTCCCTAATTTGCTTATTGCTTTGTCAATGTGGGCGTTGTCTTGGTTCATCTTAACCAAGTGTTTCTGGGAGGTTCTGATGAAGGGACACTGACCTGAAATGTTAACTCTGCTTCGCTTTCCACAGATGCTGCCAGACCTGCTGAGTATTTCCAGCATTTCTTGTTTTTATTTCTGGGAGGTACTATTTCTTCCAGCAATGAGCCTTAAACTAAGAGACAGGGTTGGAATCAGGTGTCCAAATTTTACTATAGTGCCAAGGGCCTCTGGGCTGTAAAGCAATATACATTTGTCCTTGGATAACATCATGAATCCTTACAGGGATTAATATTCATTTCCTACTTTTAGGGCTTAAAACAAAAGGTTGGATATTTGATTTGACAAGTATCTAGTCCATGGGCATATTGAGTAGCAGAGGTGGCCCCTGACCTAAATAATTGCTCTAATTGTGATTGTTGCCCATCTCTGCCCTTGAATGGTGCAAGTAGGTGATTCTTTATCTACAGCGAACCTGCATGCTGGTATTCCTGACTTCAGACTATCACACCTACACATCCAGATCTCTTTGTCTTTAGTTCAGCAGTCTAGATTAGGAGCCTTACAGGTCACACCTTGTTTTATCAGGTAATGTGGATGATCTTCATATCGTTTATGTATCTTTCCTTCCATGAATCCTATTGATTCAACCTTGAGCACTTCCCACTTATTCATTCTTTCTAATTGGTATCACAGGTATTAGGGTGTTTTTGAGCTTAACTGATATCATTTTCCCCACCTGGGCAAGGTAATTTGACATAATAAGCCAGCCTAAGTTTCTTAGTCCTACACCATGGCTCAGTCTGGTTTTCCTAGGTGTCTGTCACTAACAGTTTGTTATCTAATTGCTTTTGATGTCATTCAAGCCTTATTGAACCTGATTCTCTAGGAAACTCCCATACACCGTGCAAGTGATAGTCCTGAAAAATTGATCCTTACTTTCCTTAGATTCTCTAATTCATTAGTTTTGTCTTGGAAATTCTGTACTATATCTGGTATTGATTTTAGCATCTCCCAAGGTTCTTTAATTTGATCGTATCCTCCCTCATTCATTTTGGCCAAAATTCCATTCAGTTGTTCCTCATAGCCTCATTATGCTTCCACATATATTCTGTATCTATTCTATGCCAGATTGCTGTACCAGCTGTATCTCCTATTCTTCTCCCCTCTCCCAACACTCACTTTCTTCTACTTTGCTCTATGTCATCTGTCACTTACTTCAACCTTATAATGCTGTTCATCTTGGGGTGGGATGTAGGGTGGAGCAAAATTCATCACTATCTTTTTCAGCATTCTTTTCTACAAAGCTCTTCAATATTTGTTATACTATTTTGCTGTAGAATATTTCATAAGTATGGTTGCACTAGCCTTTTGGCATTTGAATAGTTGACAGATTATTGTATAGATTTCCATGGATACGGGATACTACTAAACCATTCTTGGGATCCTCAGCTGCCTCAGGGCAAGATTTTATTCCCTCATCCCTTGTCTCATTAATATTCTTTACCACTCTTCCTTTCTTTACTGTATTTGTCAATTCAAACCGTTCCGCCTCTCAATGTCCTCTTCCAATTTGCAAAGGTCATGGGGCGCTTTTAGTCTTTTGATGGGCTTCCACAGTCACGTGGGTGAAATCAATTGAGTGAACAACCAAGCAATGCTGACCAGGGCTTACTTTTCTCATAGATCTCCTGAGAAAGTGATGACTTAAGTTTTCGGGAGATGCATGTCAAAAGAACTTGTTTAAGATCCATTACTTCCAGTTCAGGATGGCTGCTGTGGAACATGCCCCTGTCGCCCACTGATCCGACTGGTTTGATTCTCCAATTTATTGGTCCCATTTCCACAGCTAACGCTTTTCACTCATCTGGGGTTAAACTCCTGATTGTAGTAGTGGTCGCCTCTGTTGTTGGAAGCAAAGCATAAGCTATGGAGGAGATGCCATTATCAAAATCATTGTCATCCGCTTGGCTGATGGTGGTCATGTTAATTATATTAACTCACTTAACTTCTATTGGTGTATTATGTCCTGAATAGGGAGGTAGTGGAGCAGAGGGTAGGGGATTAACATTAGTATTTTGGCAATCAGGACATTTGGGCCCTCATTGTCCCATCCTCCCATCGTTCCATTCAATGTTGGGGTCTCCTGGTTTAAAACTGTAGATAACTGTAACCACAGCCGACAGTCTCCCCAGTTTACCCTGTAACTCCAAAATTTTTAATTCACAGTAAGTGTGACCGATGAATACTGGGAGGAAGCTTTTCACGTCATTCTCTCAAGACCCCCATGCATCCTCCAGTTGGGAGGTCAGAGACTTATTTTTAATTTTTAACACACCTTATTATCTTCATAAACCTGACAGTGGCATTGTGAGGCCAATTGTGCTTCATTTACTACTGAATGTCCTTCGTGTAAAGGCATGTTGGTTTTTCCAATGCTGTAAATCCCTGCTAAGTTGTGCATTTTGACTCTTCAAAAGCTTGAGATCATTTGCAGAGTGAACGGCACACAACTATTGGCCAGTTTATGTCCGGCATCCTTAAGTTTAATTTTCTTCATGAGCACCTGGGACGCCACATCTCCACAAATCATTAAGTAACTCTTCCTGTTATCCAGTACCAATCCAATCACCTGGGCCCCCGGGACCCCTAATTTCTCCCCGAGACTGTTCGTGTCTTCTTCTACAAAAACGCAACCACCGTTCGTTTTTGGTTTCAGCGACAAAGCATAAGCCACGAGGTTTCCTATTTAATCACCATCCTATTAACGTTTGCAGACTGTGTCTATCTTAACTTGTTTTAACAATAGCAATTCATTTGCAGGTCCTGGCTCATACTCGCGAATTTGTTGAGATTTTAATTAAGCAGGATCAACTGAAACCTAAATGGTGAAAATGTTGAGTTTGATAAGAGTTAAGCAAGAATATAACATACTAGTTATACAGCAATAACATACAACCATGACAAGTAGTAAATACTGGACCTGATTAGTTGGCTGGCATGCGCTAACAGCTCTTTTCCTTTTCTGGGTGCCTTGCTTTTTCTCCAAGACTTTCAAACTACCAAAGAGTGTTAGACCAAAGTCAGCATGGATCCACCCTCGAGAGCCCTCCTTCGCACTGCTCTAGGGACAGACCAGCCTTTAAACGTACCAAGTCAACATTACCCTTGTTCATTTCTGTTTGTTATCAGCTGTTTATACTTTGAGCTGCTCATAGGCCAGCCATCCAATCTGACCATTCTACTCCCTCATCAACATATTTTACCATAGAAAGATTCATCATGTTTACAAAAACACCTCCAATTCTACTGTCAAACACTGGTTAACTTACACATTTTAATTAACAGCTTTGTTAAACAAGATTAAAAGACAATCCTATCACAACTTTATAATATGGTTGTTTATTTAGCCATCTACCCAGTTACTTTTCCACTATTGCAGAGGCATCATCTGGCCATACCCTGTGTCCTGGACTATTGGTCCCCCTGCACCTGGGCATATATCAAATATTTCATATATCAAAATATTCATTCCAATTGTTTCTAGTAAAATGAAACTTACAGCATCAATCTAATCCTCTACCTTATTCCAAGCTAAATATCATGTATATATTCTATGCACATTCCTAATTTCTAACAATACCATCTGACTGTGATCATCATCAAAACAAGTTGGTTTAGGATCATGCATCTAGAAAATATAGTCTGTAGCCCAGAATTTGAAATTATATAGGGATGGACATTAGCTTGTGAGTCAAGAAAACTAACAATTTGTGGAAGAATTAAACATTAACAACTTTGTTAGCACAAGTTTGATCAATATAAAATCCTGAATGGTGTCATCTTCTGCTTCAATTTTTGACTGTTCATTCAGTAAATATTTCCATCTATAGAACAGGTAAAATACACACATTTCAAGATGATTTTAACAATTTTAAGCAAACTAACAGAATGCAAAATATGCAACAACCGAACAACTACCTGAACTTACTATCATGGAGAAGAATTGTGAAATACAACCTTATTTTCCTTTCTGAAAATGACTAAATTTAGGAGCAATCATTTCCTTGAAAATAGAGATTTACAGCATCTTTAAGGTGAGGCATTATTCTTTTCTCATTATTTCTCACTTGCTTGACTTCAGTGAAAAGGAAAATTGAGTGGGATAAATAACTGGCAGCCGTTCTATTGTTGCCCATTTGTGTCCCCACCGAAGTTGAATTTTACCCCACTATTATGATCTGGTTTAAGGTTTATATTAAATTTCTAGAGATAACTTTTAATTTTGGGAATTGAATGTTTTTAATGCAAGACAAATGAAAACACCTAGTTTGAGAAGCTGGCAAACAAACCTCGGGTGGTTACAAATCAAAGGGTGGCCCATGTTTATTTAGTAAGATCACAATGGGAAGTGCAAAGATCCTAAACAATGGGAACTTCTCTGAACTTCTTGATGGAGACAGTGTGTCTGCAGCTGCTGTCATCAGAGGTTTAGATTATTCATATGATTTCCCAACACAATGAGAATATTTAGAGTTGGAAATAATTCATTTAAATTGTTATCTGGGACATCCCATATATACCATATTTCTATGGAGATAGATGATGCAGGGGTGCCTGTTGGTGCTTTTGATCTGGATGCTTGCTGACAGACAAGCAGTTGGCTTTTGGAAAGCAGTTGGATTTCGGAAAGCTGTGGCTTTGGGAGCAGCTGGGCTCAGGAGCAAAGAGGCCATCAGGAATAAGAGCAGGGGCCTAGCTCAAGCTGGGAAATCCAGATTCAGGAGATGTTGGAAGAGAACTAGAGGATTGCCTAGTAAATGCTAGTGGAGAATTCTCAGGAGATCTCATACCTTGGAAAACAGTTGCAAAATTAATGGAAAGCGAAGTGAATTCCTCGAGCTATGCTACACTTTGGATTGGTCCCCAGAAGTGGTGAACAAACTGCCAAGGTCCTGTAATATATAGGAGAACTCTTGGGTTGGAAGTAACAGTCGAATAGAAGTGTTCTGTTGAGATTTAGAGTTTAAAGTATTCATCTTCATGTTCTTTTAAGATTTTAAGTTTACAATATGTGTTTCCAAATTGAGGTGTTAAGTTAGTTGTGGCTTGCTTTGTTTAACTCTTGTACAGTAAAAAATTTTTTACAGTAAAATGTGAAATCTTGTGGCGTAGTTCTTTCAGTAATAACTGGAAATTTGACTCTTTTTTAAAAAGCTAACAGTCCCTGTGGTTGAGATCTATATCCAGTAATGAACGCATCCTGCCACTTACCAAATTTGGTTTTCCACTGATATCCTGCACCTTCTGGCCCCCAAGAACCCATGCTGTACTTCAAGATTAACAAACGTCTTTCAGTCCTTTCCCAGCACTTAATGGCCTAGAAATTCAATTGTGCCAGACCTGTTTTCAAATGCTACATGGATGCATTAGGCCTCCAAAATGGTGGGCAGAAAGCAACTTAATTTCAAGCCAGAAGTGTACTACCCACCATATTGGATTCAGCTTCTCCATAGGCTTTCAGAACACATGCCAGAACCATGACATTATTATGGCAAATTATGGCAAACATTGAATAACTTTCAAATCGGGGTCCTTTGCTAAATAATATAAATACCACACCAAAGGTAGAACAAAATACAAATTTATCAAACAACTGAAGTCTAACTAAGTTTTGAAAGAGGTTTAGCATAACTTCACTACTTATCAGCTCTATCCCTCTAGAAATAAACCCTAGTGCTTGTTTTGCTTTTGTTATGGCCTTAATGCCCTGAGTCACTGCTTTTAGTGATTTATGCATTTGTACTCCCAGAACCCTCTGTTCCTCTACCCCGTTTAGATTCTTATTTTCCAAGTAATATGTTCCCAAAGGTTAACACCTTGCACATTTCTACATTGAAATTAAGTTACCAATTATTTGCCCATTCTGTAAGTTTACTAATGTCTTCTTGTAATTTGCTGTAGGCCTCAGCAGTGTTGACAATCCTTCCTTATTTGGAGTCACCTGCAAATTTTAAAATCATGTGAGAAATTCTGAACTATTGGCATCACTCGAGCTGTCGTTATGGAAGCTGGAGGCCCAGCGAGTGGGGCACGCTGAGCCTCCAGCCACTTCCAGCATGGCCTACATGGTGCCCATGCTGGGAAGGCCGCTCGCACAGGCATGGGGCACCACCCCTACGTCCAACGCAAGCCTCTGAACTGGTGTCATGACGTTACTCAGCTGATTTGACAATCTAACTGGGATTTTACTGGCAGCCACGAAGTCCCTATGTTGGGACCTAAAGTGGGTGGTGTGATCTTGTAGGTGGCAGGGGGGTGGGGCGGAAGTGGGCACATGATCTTCTCAAGGCTGTCTAATTAACGGCCAGCAAGCAGGGGAGCTGACCAGTTAGGAGGCGCAGGTGGGAGCAGGGGTCGGCAACGTGTCCGGTCACCAATGTCCGTGGTAAAACCTTTGAGGTCTGTGACTGGCAATTTCAGGGATGAGAAATTTCCCATTGGCTTCTTCTTTCCAACCAGATAGGCTTTAAAAAAATTGCACTGTCAATTTCACAGCTAAATTGGAATTTCTGGGTTCAGATCTTTATCTAATACTCATTAACACTCCTTTCCATATTGACAGCTGACAGATGTTGAGCCTGCCTGATGAGGGCCAATGCTATTTTACTGGAGCCCTGCCTGCACTCCCATCTCCACAGGGCTGGTACAATTCTGGCTGGCAATATGGTTCTAGCATATTGAATGCTGTGAGCACAACCTTCAGTGCAAATAGTTGACCTCAAGCTAAATGCAAGGTCAGCTAACTTCCATAATTTGTGGTACTTCCATGCACATTGGATGATGCACTGAGAGTACACCAGTACCAAGGAATGGAATATCTGGCACCAGCAGCTCTGAAAGGTTCTTAAAGGCTCTTAAAGGATGATCTACAAGGGAGTCAAGGATTATGGGAGGCAGGCAGGAAAGTGGAGTTAAGGCCATCAGATCAGCCATGATCTTACTGAATGGCGGAGCAGACTCGAGGGGCCAAATGGCCTACTCCAGCTCCTATTTCTTATGACATGACCTCATGATCTTATGTTTGTTGATCAATTAAGCAAAATTTTAGATTTTCAAAAATATATTGGTGCTATATTTACATTTGGTACTCTAAATGCAGGCTATATATAAACAATTGGGACATTCGAGCATAACACATTTCATGCTGCTTTTCAATTAAATGATTTTGTGGAGAAGTTTTTAAAACAAAACTAGTAACAGTTATTGAACAATTATGTTTCGAGATTAAAACAGTTTTAGGCTATGTAATAGGCAAAGCTTCACCAATATTTGTGCTACTTTACAGACTGCATTTGAATAGTAACTGATCACACATTTTGGGGTTGGGTTTTATGGACCCTCCTGAGGCAGGGTCAGAGGTGGGGGGCCCATAGAGCAGCAATGGGTGTCGGTGGGGGCAGGGGGTGGAGGGCCTGTCGCCCCCCAGTCGCGAAGTGATTTTCCCGGGGGCGGGAGCGGCTAGCGACGGCACTCCCCCAGAGGCCAATAAGGCCCTTAAATGGCCTATAAACAGTCACTTACGGGCCTCTTCCCCCACTTCCGAGATTTAATTAGCAGTGGGGGGGCGCCTTCCCTGCGGGCTTGGGGGGTGGGGGGTGTCCTCCTCCATGGGCAATCTGTGACCCATGAAGGGCCCTGGCTAGGAAACAATGCATCTCCCACGACATCCCCTCCCCCTGGACTTTATGACAACACCCCTCCACCCCACACCCCCGGGGCCTTCCAGTCTGGTCCCGGCGACCCTGCCTCACTGAGGTCTGGGGTTCCAGCACTGGGCCTGGGTTCAAGACTTTTTCAGTACTGGCAGTGGCCACTGCTCCCGGTGGTGCTGCTGATACCACTAAGCTGCCGAACCTGTGATTGGTCGGCAGCTCTTGAAGGCAGGATACCTGTCTTTAAAGGACGGAAATCCCGGCACTGGAAACTTTGCCTCTGGAACAATGCCAATCGTGCCGGGGTGGGGGGGGGGGGGGCGCTTGAAAAGTCTGAGGCGGGGTTACCCCCACCTTTTCGGCCCAGTGCCAGGACCCCCCCCCCCCCCACCTCCATAAAATCCTGCCTTGGAGCGTCCTTTTAAGAGTTGCTGGTTAGCTAGGTTTTACAATTAGCAGCCAGGCAGCTTTTGGGCCTGACTACTTTTGTGTGTTTTCTATGTACAGGAAGATGAATGAAACGAAGGCAAAATCTAGCCTGGCTAAATTCAGCAGTCCAATCTTCCTACAGTGGCACAGATGTCACTGCGCTATGGGCAAGAACAATCCAAATGGTTCAGGAGACCTATCAAGAAGAAGCTGACCAATGAAAGTATATGCAGTTCTTTTGTTTCTTTCTGCGCTACTGTTGTCCACAGAAATAGAGGTAACTTTGAACAGATTAGCGCATTTGTGTTGCCGGTGCAATGACTCAACATAGTAGCAACCACTGCATGTACATCAAGAATTTCTGATTGGCAGAGTGGTCAATCTTAGCCAGTCGTGAATTTGGTTAGTAATGCAGTCCACTTCATCAGAGTAAGAGGCTTGCAGCATCACCTGTTTCCAAACCTGCCTCAGGGGAGTTGGTGGCGTACTGGTATTGTCACTGGACCAGTAACCCAGAGACCCAGGTATTGCTCTGGGGATATGGGTTCAAATCCCACCACAGCAGAAGGTGAAATTTGAATTCAATTAATAAATCTGGAATTTAAATTTGGAATTTAAAAAAGCTAGTCTAATGATGGCCATGAAACCATTGTCGATTGTTGGAAAAACCCATTTGGTTCACTAATGTCCTTTAGGGAAGGAAATCTGCTGTCCTTACCTGGTCTGGCCTACATGTGACTCCAGATCCACAGCAATGTGGCTGACTCTTACATGCCCTTGAAATGGCCTAGCAAGCCACTCAGTTTAAGGGCAATTAGGGATGGGCAATAAATGCTGGCCTGGCCTGCGACGCCCACATCCCATGAAAGAATTAAAAAAAATGTCAGTGCACAACCGCTGAATAACAATTCTTCTTCTTCTTCGTCTTCTTAATCTTCTTCCGTATGTTGGGAGAAGCTTAAAATGGGATATTTAGTTTGGCTATCCATTCAATGGCCTCCTGAGAAGCCGAGTGGGGAAATGAGGTGCTCAGATCTTAGTGGACAGGTTGATGTGATGTGTTCCATGGTCTGGGACTCATGGCCACAATTGTCCATTTCCTGTATGAATTTGGTTGAGCGCTGTCCACTGTCTTTGAGGGAAGTCAAAGCCAGGGACCTCTTCTGTTGGGTCAGTTATGAATTGTTGGTTTTTTATGTTGCATGCGTCCCACAATTCCATCCATCTGGATAGTTGTACCACAGTGATGGATGATGACTCAGCCTTGGTGCAATCTCCAACAGTTCTTCGAGTTGCATCATAAATTGCACCTATCAATGCAAGAGAAGAAAAAGTATTGTCAGATCTCTACAATGAAGCTAGGTGGTTGGGCCTTGCATTTCTAGTGGATTTTGTAGACCATCAAATATTCTCAGCAAAAGGCTGCAAGGGTCTTGTCTCTCCATTGTTTGTCACTAATTTAAAAGCAGCTAAGCCACTGCCACTAACATTACTAAAAGCGGTGACGGATCATTGTGGTTATCCATTGGTATTTAGGTATGTGAGAGTTTCCGATGAGTGGTGTGAAAGATTATGAGATACTGTTTTATAAAATGTTTTTTGCTCTTCTAGGCTTTATGTGAAATTTTCCAAGGTTCTGGTATTAGCACATTGTTGCAGTTATGTTGCAGTGCTGTTACCCACTTTGATTTTTAGCTCATTTTGGTGTTATGAGCAATGCAATGTGGAACATCATCATCTTCTTTTCAGTTTGCACCTAGCTGTAAAGTTGCAGTTTGTTTCACCCGTAGCTTATGTTCACATTCATACACCAAGCTTTTCTTTTATTGGCTTTTATTTTTGTACATCTCTTGATTCTTTTGGTTCACCTTTACATTTATTATTAAACTCTCTTTTTTGTCTCTATAGAGTGACAGTTATTAACTATTCACTTTATTTTTCTGTCTTGAAACTCAGATAAGATATGGATAAGTCAAAATTCGATCACCCCCTCACAATTTTCCAAACATTTTCTTTGTGGAGATTTCATTGATTTGTTTTCAGACTTGATATTTATGAAAACCCAATACAGGCTCACGTAGACTTCCACACAGCCATCACTAAGGCTGCTGGTTGTCCTGAGGAAGAAATCTGCCTTTAACAGACCAGGGGGAAGTAAGATGTCACAGTGAAGCTGGAGGCCTGGCACCAGGGGCAGGGAAGGCACTCGCTTCATCAATGCCCGCCTGGATCTAATGCTGGAGGCTGTAAGTGGAGGGAGGATTGCAGGGGGAGACCACTTTATTGTGCAGCAAGGGCACCTCTCTGTTAGTGTGATCCGCCTCCACCCCCTCTTCCTCCTCCTCTCTAAACTCCTGCTCCTCCCCTGATTAGCTGCTTCTTCAAGGGCCTCACTGCCCTCAAGGTCCACACCTCTCTGGGGCCATGTTATGAAGAGTGCAGCAGACCACAATGACCAAGGTATTGGAGGGCACCACCTGACACCTCCAGACACTAGTATCCCACCTTCAGAAACCAAATGGTCTGCTCAATGGTTGGCCTGCTGAGCATGTGGCATTGATCGTTTTGCCTCTGTGTCTCTGTGCCTCTGGTGATCCCAATAGAGGGGTCAGTAGCCATCTCTTCAAGGGATTTCCCGTGTCCCCTTGGATCCATCCATGCACTTTGGGGAATGGATTGAAAGACTGAGACAGCCTGGACTGGTGGAGGATGAAGGAGACCCAGTAACTGCCAGGAGGACAAGTGCAAGCATGGAGGAAGCACTTGTTGTGGTTGTGGGCCATTTGGATGTTGAGGGAGTCGAAGCCCTTCCTGCTGATGGATCTCACTGGCCGGTCACAGAGTTTCTTGAATGCCACACGGGCACCATCGATGATGCCCTGCTCCTGAAGGAATCCATCAATGGCATCAAACCCAGTGCCCTCAGTGCCAGTGCAAGCTCAGCTGTGTCAAAGTGGCTGTTGTCCCTGGTCTCCTGAAAAGGACATCTGTGACCTGACTGATGGCCGAATGAGATGCTGACTGTGAGATCCCACCTAGGTCCAGAGCTGATTCCTGGAATGACCCGATTGCATAGAAGTTCAGGGCACCTAAGACCTTGATAGCTGCAGGTGAGGAACTGCCATGGGGGCCATCAGGCCTCAGGTCATTGTGGATCAGAGCACACAGGACCAGGACCATCTGCCTGGATAGGCGCAGGCTCCTACGGGACTGACACTCTGTCATTTGCAGGTAACTGACTCTTGGGCTCTGCACCCAATGTCTTGGGTAGTGCCTTCCTCTCCTTGCAACCTCCCCACTGTGCTGCTTTGGCCTCAAGCTGTCCAGGAGGTTACATCTGCTGCAGCTCATTCTGTCTGCTCTGTCCAATGTCAGAGTGGCCTGTGCCCATCTGAATTCCCTCAGCTTTGCCTTGAATGCTCACCAAGCCTTCCCATGCCAACCCCAGCTGCCACTGTGATTCCAGCTGGCTCATTTCCCTACCCAGTTTCATGGTGTAACATTTAAGTCTTCCAGCTTCAACAATATCCACACTAAGACACATCTGAGGTAGCTAAGCTTTATTTGCTGCCTCTGTTTTAATTTAATCAGCCCTTACCATAGTCCTCATGTCCCTCCACAAAGCTCACATCTTCACAACCCTGTTGTGTTTCCCCATGGCATTTTCCCCATTCCCAGACTTTAAAAATCACTCCCTGCTCCTGACAAGCCTGTTAATGAGCTCTTTAATGAGCTCAACCAGCAATTAATTGGATGTGGATGCCCAACTCATTCCCTCCAAGATGCCTGCACTTTAAAAATAGCATCATGTTGCGGAGACGGCGGGACACAGTGCTGACCTCCGAGAATGAGATTTTCAAATCGCACTCACTGCCATTCCTACTCTCAGCAGGGTTTGAAAATCTGCCCCATGATCCCAGCTCTAACCTGCTCAGGAGCTAGTGCTGCTCTCAGACATTCATTATTTTGATGTAGAAGACACGTTCTCTGCTTTTGACTTTCTGAGCATTGATATCCTTATTTTTCAAGTTCATTAACATTTGCAACAATTCAGGCAATCTTGAGATACCCCTTCTCCTGCCCAGTAGAAAGGACCACTTTGCAAGTAAGCCCAGCTTTCCTTTGAACCAAAATGTAACTGAATACATTAAATAATCTAGGAGATAACATGCCTAAGGTGAACAATGAACCTTACATTGCTGTATAGCTTACTGTGAGTGATACAATATCTGGTTCACGAATGTCCTTTAGGAAAGGAAGATATTCCAGAGCAAAGGACCTTGGCAGTTGAAGGCACAGACACCAATGGTGAAGCAAGTAAAATCAATGATGCTTAAGAGAATTGCAGGAATGCAGAAATCTCAGTTATGGGGCTGGAGGAGATTACAGAGATGGGGAGGGGCAAGGCCATGGAAGGGTTTGAAAACAAGGATGAGAATTTTGAAATCGAGACATTGCTTAATCAGGAGTCAATGCAAATCAGCGAGCTCAGGCATGATGGGTGAACAGGACTTAGTGCAAATTAGGGCTCAAGCAGCAGAATTTAAATGGCCTCAAGTTTACAGAAACTAGAACTTGGGAGGTCAGCCATGATTGCATTGGAAAAGCAAAGTCTAGATGCAGCAAAGTTCTGGTCGAGGGTTTCAGCAGCAGATGAGCTGAGGTGGAGCAAGCCGGGTAATGTTACAGAAACAAAAACAAGAAATGCTGGAATCACTCAGCAGGTCTGGCAGCATCTGTGGAAAGAGAAGCAGAGTTAACGTTTCGGGTCAGTGACCCTTCTTCGGAACTCTTCCGAAGAAGGGTCACTGATCCGAAATGTTAACTCTGCTTCTCTTTCCACAGATGCTGCCAGACCTGCTGAGTGATTCCAGCATTTCTTGTTTTTGTTTCAGATTTCCAGCATCCGCAGTATTTTGCTTTTATATTAGGGTAATGTTACAGAGGTGGAAATAGGCTGTCTTAGTGATGGCGCAGATCGGTGGTCGGAAGCTCATCTCTTGGGTCAAGTACGGCATCAAGGTTGCAACTAGTCTGGTTCAGTCTCAGACTGTTGCCAGGGAGAGGGATGAAATCATCAATGGCTTGGGAACAAGGTTTGTGGGAAGAATGAAAGACAATGGCTTCAGTCTTCACAATATTTAGTTGGAGGGAATTTCTGCTCATCCAGTACTTGATATCAGATGAGCATTGTGACAATTTAGAGACAGTGGAGGAGCTGTGAAAGGTGAAGGTGAGGTAGAGCTTGGTTTCGTCAGCGTACGTGTGGCCACTTACTCTATGTTTTTGGACGATGTCGCCAATAAGGGGCAATCATTCTGTAAATGCTTGCTTTCTACTCCCACCAGCAGTTAAAATTTATCCTATGGAAGTGGAAGAGAAACATTACAGCAGTTATTAAATGCTGTTGCTGCATTCTGGGAAATTATGCACACTACATATGTTAACACTGCATGTCCTGTACTCTGCTGACAGAATCACAGCTAAGGGGAAAAAAAATCAAAAACAAGACCAGGCTTTTGTGCGAGGTGGAGACATTCATGAAAAAACTTTAATGACTGTACTAAAGTACACAGGAGAATTCAATATGCATAATATTGTCATTATGAGACTTTTTTATGCCTTTATTTTCTTTAAATTCTTATTTTGGGTCATACAATTGGGATTTTTTTCTCCAAAAAACATTTGAGTGACTCAAATCTTTTTGTTGCTTTGTTTTAAATGCACTTTGTGTAGTGTTAGGTTTTCTTGACTGGTCATTTAGGATTGTTTATTTTTAAGTTCTTGGTAAATTTTTGTTGTCAATTATTTAGTCACTTTCTTTGCTTTTGATTCATATGTTCCCTACCATTACCCTTCTCATACACTGCTGCTTTATTTTGAGTCAATCAACAAAGTGTTATTGACTAAGTATGTCAACTAAAGCATGATGAACTGGAAGTGAATGCTAAATGCAAGACTTTTCATACATCACAGACATACATACATATTCATAAATGGAAAACCCAGAGTGCCATTCTGATCCATGCTCCCAAATTCACAATTTTCAAGCAAAGCTCTGCACCAGAGGTCCAAACTCATAAAACCTACCCGACCGATTTTTTTCCACGCAGAAAATAAACAAATCAGAGACTCTTTGGACAGATTTATCCAGCAGGCAAACCCAAACAAATTTATTTAGTCATGTACAGGCATTGCATAAAGATAGCTCTTATTTCTGGAACTTCAGAAATATCTGACCAGTTAACCTCATCAATGGCAAGAATTGATAAATTATTGGGCTGAACTAGTACTTGTAGCAAATATAATAAAGGGGAAAAGTACAAAGGCACTGATGATATGTTTACTAAGCATTTATTAAAATTAACAAATAGTACAAGATATTCCTTTAAATATGGTTCTTAACCAAAAGCAATATATATGCACAATTGTAATTAAGCCTCAAGGTGCACAAACTAAGTTGGTTAACTCCTTTGTTAATTATTCTTTGATGAGTTCTCAAAGAATTTTTTGTATTCATAGGGAAATGCAGGATTCATGCTGAAATCCCTCATATATTCTTGAGCACAACATCCAACTATCATAAGCTACTATTTTTTTGAAAAAGCAATCAGAACTAGAAAAGAAAGGGCTGGAAAATGTGTTCAATAACTTGCATTATTAGTCAAGTCCTATACAAAGGAATAACATTGTAGCTTTGTGCCACAAGAATATACTTATAGAGAGAAGCGAGTTAGACCATTTTTGGCAGATTATGCAGTGGACAACCAATAGAAACCATTCAAACAGAAGGCAGCTTGGTACAGACCAGACAGATTCCCAGAAAGGGGGTGCACTAAAAGTTGAAGTTCTTTGGATGATTAGAAAAAATACAAATTAAACTGAGACTTTAAAGTGTGATGAGCCTAGGGCTAGTAATACAAAATAAAATCAAGTGGGGTGTAGAAAATATAGTGGTGAAGCAGAAAAGATTAGAAAGGCGAAGGAAGGGGCTATGAAGAAAGACTAGCAGATAAGGGGAAATAGTATAGAATTTTAGAAACATTTAAAATTAAAGAATTGAAGAAAAGATAGGGCCAATTTAATTAAACAGAGGAACTTTATGTAAAAACAAACACATTTTTCTGGACTTTCACCAATGGAGCCAACATATTATAACTCTCGTTTGTATACCTCCCAAAAGACAAAAGTACTCCATAACAATAACATGGTATTTCATGAAAGCAAGACATCACCTTAGTTGACAATATAATTATGGAATCACAGGAATATCCACTACATATTGATTTAGTGGAGCAAGATTATCCACTGATTAGTTTTAGGAAGGTTAGACAGTTGACAGGGCGAAGTTGCAGCCAGTATGATGGGTTGAAGTGTGTCTATTTTAACACAAGAAGTGTCAGGAATAAGGGTGATGAACTTAGAGCATGGATCAGTACTTGGAGCTACGATGTTGTGGCCATTACGGAGACGTGGATATCACAGGGGCAGGAATGGATGTTGGATGTTCCGGGGTTTAGATGTTTCAAAAGGAATAGGGAGGGAGGTAAAAGAGGTGGGGGAGTGGCATTGCTAATCAGGGATAGTATCACAGCTGCAGAAAGGGAGGTCGTCGAGGAGGGTTTGTCTACTGAGTCAGTATGGGTGGAAGTCAGAAACAGGAAAGGAGCAGTCACTTTATTGAGAGTTTTCTATAGAACCCCCCAATAGCAACAGAGACACGGAGGAACAGATTGGGAGGCAGATTTTGGAAAGGTGCAGAAGTAACAGGGTTGTTGTCATGGGTGACTTCAACTTCCCTAATATTGATTGGAACCTCCTTGGTGCAAATAGTTTGGATGGAGCAGTTTTTGTCAGGTGTGTCCAGGAAGGTTTCCTGACTCAATATGTAGATAGGCCGACTAGAGGGGAGGCTATGTTGGATTTGGCGCTTGGCAAAGAATCAGGCCAGGTGGCAGATCTTTCGGTGGGAGAGCATTTCGGTGATAGTGATCACACCTCCCTGACCTTTACTATAGTCATGGAGAGGGATAGGAGCAGATGGGATGGGAAAATATTTAATTGGGGGAGGGTGAATTACAATGCTATTCGGCAGGAACTGGGGAGCTTAAATTGGGAACAGATGTTCTCAAGGAAATGCACGACAGAAATGTGGAGGTTGTTTTGGGAGCACTTGCTGCGACTGCTGGATAGGTTTGTCCCGATGAGGCAAGGAAGGGATGGTAGGGTGAAGGAACGTTGGATGACAAGAGATGTGGAACAGCTAGTCAATAGGAAGAAGGAAGCTTACTTAAGGTTGAGGAAGCAAGGATCAGACAGGGCTCTAGAGGGTTACAAGGTAGCCAGGAAGGAACTGAAGAATGGACTTAGGAGAGCTAGAAGGGGACATGAAAAAGTCTTGGCGGGTAGGATTAAGGAAAATCCCAAGGCATTCGACACTTATGTGAGGAACAAGAGGATGGCCAGAGTGAGAGTAGGGCCGATCAGGGATAGTGGAGGGAACTTGTGCCTGGAGTTGGAGGAGGTAGGGGAGGTCCTTAATGAATACTTTGCTTCAGTATTCACTAGTGAGAGGGACCTTGTCGTTTGTGAGGACAGCGTGAAACAGGCTGATATGCTCGAACAGGTTGATGTTAAGAAGGAGGATGTGCTGGAAATTTTGAAAGACATGAGGATAGATAAGTCCCCGGGGCCAGACGGGATATACCCAAGGTTATTACGGGAAGCGAGGGAAGAGATTACCGCACCTTTGGCGATGATCTTTGCGTCCTCACTGTCCACTGGAGTAGTACCAGATGATTGGAGGGTGGCAAATGTTATTCCTTTGTTCAAGAAAGGGAAAAGGGATAACCTTGGGAATTACAGACCAGTCAGTCTTACGTCAGTGGTGGGCAAATTATTGGAAAGGATTCTGAGAGACAGGATTTATGATTATTTGGAAAAGCATAGTTTGATTAGAGATAGTCAGCATGGCTTTGTGAGGGGCAGGTCATGCCTCACAAGCCTTATTGAATTCTTTGAGGATGTGACAAAACACATTGATGAAGGAAGAGCAGTGGATGTGGTGTATATGGATTTTAGCAAGGTGTTTGATAAGGTTCCCCATGGTAGGCTCATTCAGAAAGTAAGGAGGCATGGGATACAGGGAAATTTGGCTGTCTGGATACAGAATTGGCTGGCCCATAGAAGACAGAGGGTGGTAGTAGATGGAAAGTATTCAGCCTGGAGCTCGGTGACCAGTGGTGTTCCACAAGGATCTGTTCTGGGACCTCTGTTCTTTGTGATTTTTATAAATGACTTGGATGAGGAAGTGGAAGGCTGGGTTAGTAAGTTTGCCGATGACACAAAGGTTGCTGGAGTTGTGGATAGTGTGGAGGGCTGTTGTAGGTTGCAACGGGACATTGACAGGATGCAGAGCTGGGCTGAGAAGTGGCAGATGGAGTTCAACCTGGAAAAGTGTGGTGATTCATTTTGGAAGGTCGAATTTGAATGCAGAATACAGGCTTAAAGACAGGATTCTTGGCAGTGTGGAGGAACAGAGGGATCTTAGGGTGCACGTCCATAGATCCCTCAAAGTTGCCACCCAAGTTGATAGGGTTGTTAAGAAGGCGTATGGTGTGTTGGCTTTCATTAACAGGGGGATTGAGTTTAAGAGCCGCGAGGTTATGCTGCAGCTCTATAAAGCCCTGGTTAGACCTCACTTGGAATATTGTGTTCAGTTCTGGTCGCCTCATTATAGGAAGGATGTGGAAGCTTTAGAGAGGGTGTAGAGGAGATTTACCAGGATGCTGCCTGGACTGGAGGACATGTCTTATGAAGAAAGGTTGAGGGAGCTAGGGCTTTTCTCATTGGAGCGAAGAAGGATGAGAGGTGACTTGTTAGAGGTGTACAAGATGATGAGAGGCATAGATAGAGTGGATAGCCAGAGACTTTTTCTCAGGGTGGAAAGGGCTATCCCCAGGGGGTATAATTTTAAGGTGATTGGAGGAAGGTTTAGGGGAGATTTCAGAGGTAGGTTCTTTACACAGAGAGTGGTGGGTGCGTGGAATGCACTGCCAGCGGTGGTAGTAGAAGCAGATACATTAGGGACATTTAAGCGACTCTTGGATAGGTACATGGATGATAGTAGAATGACGGGTATGTAGGTAGTTTGATCTTAGAGTAGGTTAAAGGGTCAGCACAACATCGTGGGCCGAAGGGCCTGTACTGTGCTGTACTGTTCTATGTTCTATAGATTTCAGGGCAGATTTGAATAGCGCAAATTATGTAAACTAAATGCAATTGAAAATTCTATATATGGTGTTATTTTTACTCTATTACTATTAGAAAAAAAGAAATCATGTTAGTTAGATGGATAAAATTGTGATAGGTGCATTGCTGCCTCCCTTTAACACCTTTTCCCTGCAGGAATGGCTGGGTCATGAAATTTTCTAGCTGTTAGTAAAACCATTCATAATCAGCTAACAGTGTGTGTGGTACTGAGAGTCCCTCTGAAAGTTAGCTAAATAAAGGTTAAGTAAATATGAATTCCAATGGAAGCAGAAATTGAAGCTCACAATCTTTTCATTGGAAATTTAATGACAACAACTGAAAGATCAGAGGTAATATAAAAAGTTTAAGTTTTATCTTATGAATCATTACTTGCCTTTATGTGGTAGGGTTTTTTTACTCTATCTTTTTCTTGTCATCAAAACAGTACCTTCTGTTAAGCTAGTTAACCTTTACATTAAAATCACATCACACATTTTTGACAAAGCCCCTTGTTCAAATGCACATCACTGTTAAAATCTGTAGTAAATTTAAATTGTAACTTGAAGTGTCACAATAATACTGAAATGCTACAGGAAAATTTTACAGGTCTAGTAATAACATTTCCCCTCTTTGGTGCGTGAATATTTTAGGCAAAAGCTGATTAGATCATAAGCTTATGACTACACTATTTATATATAAGAAAACTGGAGTAATTTCACATTTAATTTGACATTACTGTCAAATCAAATAACTTCATGAGGAACTGGAAATATATTTGATTAAGAATGAAATTAAAGATTACACATAGCTGAGGTCCCATCTGTTCATTGATTCAGTTGGATGTTAAACACTCCACTGCACTATTTGGAAGTTCTGCTGATGATAGACCAACATTCCTCCTTCAACTATCACAAAAAAAAACAGATTAACTTGTCATTCGTCTCATTGCTGTTTGTGGGACCATGATGTGGAATATGGTGTTATGTTTACCTAAAAATCAACAGTAAAACGACACAATGTTATTGATTCCATGTGAAATGTTTTGGGACATTTCTGAGAACCATGATAAGGGTTCAGAAAATGCAAGTTTGATAGAACATAGAACATAGAACAGTACAGCACAGTACAGGCCCTTCGGCCCACGATGTTGTGCCGAACCTTTAACCTACTCTCAGATCAAACTAACTACCTACCCTTCATTCTACTATCATCCATGTACCTATCCAAGAGTTGCTTAAATGCTCCTAATGTATCTGCTTCTACTACCACCGCTGGCAGCGCATTCCACGCACCCACCACTCTCTGTGTAAAGAACCTACCTCTGACATCTCCCCGAAACCTTCCTCCAATCACCTTAAAATTATGCCCCCTGGTGATAGCCCTTTCCACCCTGGGAAAAAGTCTCTGGCTATCCACTCTATCTATGCCTCTCATCATCTTGTACCCATCTATCAAGTCACCTCTCATCCTTCTTCGCTCCAATGATGTTCCTTTTCGAAAGTTTACCACAGGTTGATTCATCTCAAGAGATCAAATTAACTGATTGGAGGACATGATAGTGTAAATTGCAGATAAATCTGTAGGAAGGCTAGAATGGGCCAAATTACAGCTTCTTGGTTCCACACCTAAATTCTTATTTTTTCACTGTTGTATTGGTTCTCATATTAGAGACCTCCGTGACTTCTTTTCAGCATAGTTTTCAGAATCTTAAAGTTTTCTACTGACATTGAAAGTATACTTTCTATGGTCATAGACACAATGAGGTTTGTATGAGCTAACATCTGTAATTATGTGACCTCTAGGTCATAGATTCTGCTGTCAAAGAATGGTTCTTCCATTTGGGGAATTGTCAGATGCTTTAATATGCTTTGCTGGCATCAGATATCTCATCTTCTTCCAAAAGTATGAATTTTGTGATAGAGATGCACTTTTCCACTTCACTCTTCTGTTTGTTCTCAAAATAAGCTGAAGTGATAGTGGCAAAAATGTAATGTCTCTCACTGGATTATATTCAATGAGTATTGGTTTTATTAACCTCTCAACTAAAGCTTGATGAAGACCTGTCATCAGTTCATACATAGGACTATCATCTGCCATGCATTCAGCACATAGTATTATAATTAATCTTCTACATTTGTTAATGTAGGATAATATATCATTTGTAGAAGCTGAAAAACAAAATAAACATTTTTAGATGATCAAATAATTTCAATAAAACAGCAACAATAACAACTTGCAAATATATGGTGCCTTTAATGTAATAAAATGTCCCAAGGTGCTTCACAGGAGGGTTATAAAGCAAAATTTGTCACTGATCCACATAAGGCATTATTAGGGCAGATGGCCAAAAACTTGGTCAAAGAGGTAGGTTTTAAGGAGTGTCTTAAAGGAGGAAAGTGAGGTTAAGAGTTGGAGAGGCAAAGGAAGGAAATTCCAGAGTTTGGGGCCCAGGCAACTGAAGGCATGGTCACCAATGGCTGAGTAATTAAAATCGGGATGTTCAAGAGACCAGAATAAGACAAGCACAGACATCTTGGAGGATTATGGGGCTGGTGGAGATTACAGAGATAGGGAGGAGCGAGGCTTTGAAGGGATTTGAAAACAAGGATGAGAGTTTCAAAATTGAGGCATGGCTTAACCAAAAATCAATGTAGGTCAGTAAGCACAGGGCTGATGGGTGAACGGGACTTGCTAGGAATATGAACACAGGCAACAGAATTTTGGACAATCTCAAATTTAGGGAGAGTAGAATGTGGGAGGCTGGCCAGGAATGCATTGGAGTCGGCAAGTCTAGATTTAACAAATAAATGGATGAGGGTTTAAGCAGCAGATGAGCTGAGGCAGAGGTGCAGTTAGGCTATATTACAGAGTGCAAATAGGAAATCTTGATGATGGTGTGAATATGTGATTGGAAGCTCATCTTGGGGTCAACTTTTTTATATTCATTCATGGGATGTGGGCGACGCTGGCCAGGCCAGCATTTATTTCCCATTCCTAACTGCTCTTGAGAAGGTGGTGGTGAGCTGCCTTCTTGAAATGCTGCAGTCCATTTGGGGTAGGTATACCCACAGTGCTGTTAGGAAGGGAGTTCCAGGATTTTGACCCAGCGACAGTGAAGGAACGGCGATATAGTTCCAAGTCAGGATGGTGTGTGACTTGGAGGGGAACTTGCAGGTGGTGGTGTTCCCATGTATGTGCTACCCTTGTCCTTCTAGTTGGTAGAGGTCGAGGGTTTGGAAGGTGCTGTCTAAGGAGCCTTGGTGCATTGCTGCAGTGCATCTTGTAGATGGTACACACTGCTGCCACTGTGCGTCAGTGGTGGAGGGAGTGAATGTTTGTAGATGGGGTGCCAATCAAGCGGGCTGCTTTGTCCTGGATGGTGTTGAGCTTCTTGAGTGTTGTTAGAGCTGCACTCATCCAGGCAAGTGGAGAGTATTCCATCACACTCCTGACTTGTGCCTTGTAGATGGTGGACAGGCTTTGGGGAGTCAGGAGGTGAGTTACTCGCCTCAGGATTCCTAGCCTCTGACCTGCTCTTGCAGCCATGGTATTTATATGGCTACTCCAGTTTAGTTTCTGGTCAATGGTAGCCCCTAGGATGTTGATAGTGGGGGATTCAGCGATGGCAATGCCGTTGAATGTCAAGGGGAGATGGTTAGATTCTCTCTTGTTGGAGATGGTCATTGCCTGGCACTTGTGTGGCGCAAATGTTACTTGCCACTTATCAGCCCAAGCCTGGATATTGTCCAGGTCTTGCTGCATTTCTACACGGACTGCTTCAGTATCTGAGGAGTCACGAATGTTGCTGAACATTGTGCAATCATCAGCGAACATCCCCACTTCTGACCTTATGATTGAAGGAAGGTCATTGATGAAGCAGCTGAAGAAGGTTGGGCCTAGGACACTACCCTGAGGAACTCCTGCAGTGATGTCCTGGAGCTCAGATGATTGACCTCCAACTACCACAACCATCTTCCTTTTTGCTAGGTATGACTCCAGCCAGCGGAGGGTTTTCCCCCTGATTCCCATTGACCTCAGTTTTGTGAGGGCTCCTTGATGCCACACTCGGTCAAATGCTGCCTTGATGTCAAGGGCAGTCACTCTCACCTCACCTCTGGAGTACAGCCCTTTTGTCCATGTTTGAAACAAAGCTGTAATGAGGTCAGGAGCTGAGTGGCCCTGGCGGAACCCAAACTGAGCGTCACTGAGCAGGTTGTTGCTAAGCAAGTGCCGCTTGATGGCACTGTTGATGACACCTTCCATCACTTTACTGATTATTGAGACTAGGCTAATGGGGCGGTAGTTGGCCGGGTTGGATTTGTCCTGCTTTTTGTGTACAGGACATACCTGGACAATTTTCCACATTGCAGGGTAGATGCCAGTGTTGTAGCTGTACTGGAACAGCTTGGCTAGGGTGCGGCAAGTTCTGGAGCACAGGTCTTCAGTACTATTGCCGGAATATTGTCAGGGCCCATAGCTTTTACAGTATCCAGTGCCTTCAGTCGTTTCTTGATATCACGTGGAGTGAATCGAATTGGCTGAAGTCTGGCATCTGTGATGCTGGGGACTTCTGGAGGAGGCCGAGATGGATCATCAACTCGGCACTTCTGGCTGAAGATTGTTGCAAATGCTTCAGCCTTATCTTTTGCACTGATGTGCTGGGCTCCCCCATCATTGAGGATGGGGATATTTGTGGAGCCACCTCCTCCAGTTAGTTGTTTAATTGTCCACCACCATTCTCGGCTGGATATGGCAGGACTGCAGAGCTTAGATCTGATCCGTTGGTTATGGGATCGCTTAGCTCTGTCTATCGCATGCTGCTTACGCAGTTTGGCAAGAAAATAGTCCTGGGTTGTAGCTTCACCAGGTTGACAACTTATTTTGAGGTATGCCTGGTGCTGCTCCTGGCATACCCTTCTGCACTCTTCATTGAACCAGGGTTGGTCTCCTGGCTTGATGGTAATGGTAGAGTGGAGGATATGCCGGGCCATGAGGTTACAGATTGTGGTTGAGTACAATTCTGCTGCTGCTGATGGCCCACAGCACCTCATGGATGCCCAGTTTTGCATTGCTAGATCTGTTCGAAATCTATCCCATTCAGCACGGTGATAGTGCCACACAACACGATGGAGGGTATCCTCAATGTGAAGGCGGGACTTCGTCTCCACAAGGACTGTGCGGTGGTCACTCCTACCAATACTGTCATGGACAGATGCATCTGCGGCAGGCAGATTGGTGAGGACGAGGTCGAGTATGTTCTTCCCTCGTGTTGGTTTCCCCACCACCTGCCGCAGACCCAGTCTAGCATCCATGTCATTGACATCAAGGTTATGAAAAGTCTGGTTCAGCCTCAGACCATTGCCAGGGAGGGGGATGGAGTCAGTAGCTGGGAAATTGAGTTTGTAGCAAGGACTGAAGACAATGACTTTGGTCTTCCCAATAGTTAGTCAGAGGAAATTTAACGAAAGTGGAGTTGAGAGAGTTGGTGTTGAGGCAAAGCTGGTGTCATCAGCATATATGTGAAAACTGATGCTGTGTTTATGGATGATGTCACTGAGTGGCAGCATGTAGATGAGAAAAAGGAGGCCAAGGATAGATCCTTGGGAGTCAGCAGAGGTAACTGAGTGGGAAGAGAAGCTATTGCAGGTGATACTCTAGCTATGATAGCATAGATAAGAATAGAACCAGGTGAGTGCAGTCCTGCTCAGCTAGACAACTGTAGAGAGATGTTAGAGGAGGAAGAGTGCAGACGGATTGAGAAGGAGAAAAGGATAGTTTACTGTTGTCACATTCATATAGGATGTCATTTGTGATTTTGATCAGAACCGTTTTGGTACTGTGTCAGGGGCAGAACTTTGATTGGAGGGATTCAAATGTGGAGCTCCGGGCACAGATTTGGGAGGTGACAGGATGTTCAAGGACTTTGGAGAAGAAAGGCAGGTTGGAGATGGGGCGATTGTTTGCAAGGACAGTGGGGTCAAGGATTGATTTTTTTTGAAGAGAGGAGTAATGACGGCAGTTTTGAAAGAGAGAGGGACAGTACCTGATGAGAGAGAACGTTAACAATATCGGCTAACATGGGGACCAGGAAGGGAAGCTGGGTGATCAGCAGTTTAGTGGGAATATGATCAAGGGATTAGAAAGTGCGTCTCATGGACAAATGAGCTCAGGCAGGGATTGAGGGGAGATAGGAAAGAATCTAGAGAAACATGGATTACATGTACAAATATTAACAAATGTAAACTCCAGCTGCTTTACACAATCACTTCTCTATATGCTCAGGAATTTCTGTTGCTTCATTTTATGTTATTTTTAACTAGACAACTCACATTGTCAAAATGGGTAAATTAGTGTTTTAACCTCGAAGCGTCATATCAACCAAAATATCTGAACAGGGTATCAAAGTTGTGAACAGTTCAGTTCAGTCTAAGAAAATAGCCAAATAGTCACTGTTGCAATGTAGAAATCAAAGAGCATGGCAATGGTGATAATATTCCTGAAGTCAGGTTTGCCATCAAAAACAAACTCATATAGAGACTCCACAAACCCCCTATTGGGATCAATGAGCGTCTTATGACATTCAATCTTAAGCTTCAGTGTTTATGCACCTACCTTGGACTTTGAGGACAAAGTGAAAGAAACTTTATATTCCAACCTAGGTGCAACTCTGGCAGTTGAACCATCACAGTCAAAGATCATACTTCTTGGTGATTTCAATGCCAGGGTGGGAGACAATCACGCCCATTGTCCAAACACCATTGGAAAGCATGGAGTTGGAAAGTCCAATCCCAACAGTATATGCCTCCTATACCTTGTGCGTTGAACACAATCTTGTGATCACTAATGCCCCTTTCCGCTAAAAAATAGTTTCAAGACATACTGGCAACATTCAAGATTGAAGCACTGGCACATAATAGACTACGTGATAGTCAGGACCAGGGATCGAAAAGATGTGCAAATCACACTTGCTATGGTTATGGCCGCGAATGCTGGACAGACCTACGACTCATTTGCTTGGTATTGGCGCTTGAGGCAGCCCCCAAACCGAACCAACAGCCGTGACAGGAATGGAGAAAGTTCGAAGTTTCTGGCCTGTCAAACACCGGCTCAATGAATTTCAAGAACAAATCAATTAGAAACTACAGGAACTGATGGTCACACCATCAAGCAATGTCCAAGTTGACTGACAATCATTGAAATCCATCATCACTCACACATGGCAAGAAATCCTCAGATACACCACTAAAAGACACCAAGACTGGTTTGATGAGAGTGATACAGAAATATGCAAACTCATCGATTGTAAACGCATTCCAAACTGGCAACAGGATCCAAACTCCACAGAAAAGAAGCTTACCCACCGAACAGTCAAAGCTGCAGTTCAAAGAAGAAACCTCAATTTGAAGAACTAATGGTGGACAGGGAAGGCTGAGAAAATTCAACTCCTCGCTGACATGCATGGCACACGTGCCTTTTTCAAGGCTACCAAAGAGATCTATGGACCCTCAATGCACAGACCAACACTGGTAAAATCCAAAGATGGCATGATTCTCCTCAAAGATGTGGACAGCATCAACACCCACTAGAAAGAGCATTTCGGAGAATTGCTCAATCAGAACTCCACTGTGGGCATCTGCTGGAAAAACTCCCACAACATACGATCAGAAGTGAGCTAGATGATGATCCAACACTCGACAAAGTACTAACTGCTGTCAATCAGATGAAAAACAACAAAGCTTCTGAACCTGACAATCATTCGTCTCCTACATGACAATATGCAAGTAACAGTACTATGCAATGGCTCCACCACAGACCCGTTCCCTGTCAAAACAGGGATCAAATAGGGTGCGTCATTGCACCAATACTATTCCTAATCTTTCTTGCAGCAATGCTGCAACATACTACTGACAGACTCCCCCCAGGTGTGATAATAATCTCACTGATGATAAACTCATCAATCTCAAACAGCTGAAGGCCAAAACCAAGAGAACAAACACTGCTATAATAGAACTACAGTATGCTGATGATGCAGAAGTCAGTGCTCACTCTGAAGAAGAACTACAACAGATAGTTGACATATGCACCGAAGCCTACGAGAACATGGGACGTGCCCTGAACACCAGGAAGACCAAACGCTCTACCAACCCACACCAAATGTACTGAATCCAATGACTTCAATTGAGATTCAAGGTGAAGTTTTGGAAAATGTCCCTCACTTCCCATACCTTGGAAGCTATCTGTCCCAAAAAGCTGACATTCTTGAAGAGATACACCACCAAATTCAATGTGTTAGCTCAGGCTAATGTACGTAAAGTACTCTGGTTTTTGAGAATCACGTATCAGACCTGACATTAAACTCAAAATCTATCGGGCAGCAGTTCTCCACACAATTCTCTATGGCGTTGAAGCTTGGATAATTTATAGACGCTATTTCAAAGCTCTAGAACAATATCATCAACGCTGTCTTAGAAAGATATTGCAAATTAAGTGGGAGGACAAAAGAACAAACACGAGCGTCCTCCAAGACACAAATATGCCAAGTATAGAGGCCATGATAATCGCACATCAGCCGAGATGAACAGGACATGTCGTCAGAATGACCAACTTAAGACTGCCCAAATAGGTGCTCTGCTCAGAGCTATGCCAGGGAGCCTGTTCACACAGGAGCCAAAAGAAATGCCTCAAAGTCAATCCCAAAGCCTCCATGAAGTTTTGGTCTATTAACATCAACACATGGGAAGCAGAGGCCCAATCGTGATCAGAATGGTGATCCATCATCAAAAATTGTGTCATGACCTTCCAATCAATAAGAACAGCCACTGAGAGAGAACAGCTAGAGAGATGCTGCTCGAGCCACCACCTCTTCTGATGACAACTGGAATCCTCACTGTGGGAGAGCCTACAAGGATCAGATAGGGCTCAAAAGCCATCTGCGAACCCACAGCCAACACTGACATCTCACTTCCACCCAGCCATCCACAAGAAGAATCATCCTCAACACAAGGGATTACCAATGATGATGAATGTCGGAAATGCAACAGTGAACTTGCATGCACCAAACTCCACAAACAGCAATGTGATGATGACCAGATAATCTGTTTCTGTGATGTTGATTGAAGGACAAATATCAGCCAGGGCACTGGGGATAACGCCCCTGATTTTCGATAGAGTGCCACGGGATATTTTACATCCACCTGAGTGTGCAACCAGGGCCTTGGTTTAGCATCTCATTCAGAAGAAAACACCTCCAACAGTGCAGCACATCCTCAGTATTGTACTGGAGTGTCAACCTTGATTGTTGTGCTTGAGTAGGACTTAAACCCACAACATTCAGATGCAGAGGCAAGTGTGCTACTAGCTCAGCCATGGCTTACGCAGCTTACAGTTAGCCACAAAGAATGTTATTTATGACTTCGCCTCGGGGTATATTAGTTTTGAGCTAGAGATAGAAACCTAATTGGAGGAAATTCAAACATGGTGTTTTAGGAGAGTTGAGCATGGGCTGGGGTCAATAGCACATTCAAGGACTCTGAAAAAGAAATTTTGGGGATGGGATGGTTAAGGCGTGGAAGCTAGGGTTTTTTGATGGGGATGAGAATAGCAGTTTTGAAAGAGATGGGAACAATGCCCAAGGAGAGGGAACTATTTGTGATATCAGTTAGCATGATGCCGAGAAATTAAAGTTGGGTGGGCACGAATTTAAAGGGAATGAGGTCATGGATGCGTTCAACTTGGTGAACAGCAAGAGATGTGGGAGAAATTGGAGAAAGAGAGGGACAGAGAAACTGCTTTACGGCTAAAGTAGCAGGGGATTGGGAAAGGTTTGGTTTTGTGGGCAAGGAGCAGGTGAGGAAACATCCAAGACAAAGAAATCCATGAGCTCTTCACATTCGTTGTTAAAGGTGAGGCTGGAAGTGGAAGAGAAAAGAGGTTTAAGGAGGCAGTTGATAGTTGCTCTCTGGAATGATTCTAGAATGGTGGATTGTTTTGACAAAGCAGAGTGAGGCCCAGTAGATTTTGATGGTCAAACCCCTGGTCCAAACAGATTGCATCTATGCATTTTACAAAAATCTAGGGAAGAGATAGCAGAGACTATTACACATATTTAATAATTTGTTAGAAAAAGGTGAAGTGCCAAAGCACTGGTGAATAACTAACATTATACCTATATTTAAGAAGAGAGATAGAATATGTCTTGGAAACTATAGACCAGTCAGCATCACATCAGTGGCAGGAAAAGTAATGGAATACCTACTAAAGAAGAAAATAGAAAAAACATCTAAAAAAACAAAAATATAACAATAAATAGCATGGATTTCAAAAGGAAAAGTCTTGCTTGACCAACCCATTGAATTCTCTGCAAAGATAACAGAGAAAGTAGACAAGGGTAATGCAATAGACGTAATAGATGTAGATTTCCAAAAAGCCTTTGAAAAGGTGCCACATAATAGAACAGTGAATAAGGTCAGAGCATGAAAAGTCAGGGGACAATTAGCAGAATTTTTAATTAGCTGGCTTTAAAAAAGAAAGCAGAGAATAGGGGTGAAGGGTAGTTATTCAGAGTGGCAAAAGGTGGGAAGTAGGGTCCCACAAAAATCACTGCTGGCATCGCTGTTCACAATTTGTACTAGTGCTTTAGACTTTGGAATAGAAAATACAACTTCTGAATTTGTGGTGACACCAAATTGAGGGAGGGGGGATAGTCACACTGAGGAGGATTGCAACAAATTACATGAAGACAATATTAAACTTGCAGTCTGAACATATAATTGGCAAATTAATTTCGACATAGATGAGCGTGAGGCATTACATTTTGGTAAGGAAAATAAGAAAGTCACATACTACTTGGAAACTAAATTGGTTAGAGAAGCAAAGGGATCTGGGTGTACAAATATACAAATCACTAAAAGTAGCAATGCAGATTAATAAAACCATATGGAAAGCAAAGAATTGAAAAATAGAGAAGTTATGCTAATTTTACATCAAACTTCGGTTAGACCAACCACACTTGGAGTACTGTGTACCATTTCGGCCGCCATATTATCAAAAGAGTATAGAGGCACTGGAAAGAGTGCAAAAATGATTTACAAGGATGATACCAGAATTGTGAGTTATACCTATCAGGAAGGGATGAATATGCATCAAAATATGTTTTTGCTATGTTATGCAAATATACATTGCATATAAAATGGAATGGCAAGAGTTGTGAGGCAACTTGTTCTGTATCAAAGGAATCTGATTGCTATTGTACTTTCTGAAATGTCAAATTTGAACTGTTTTGAACTGTTTTGTAATGTATTTTTTTTTTTTACAATTTTTTATGAATAAAGTATTTTTTTGAAACAAAATGAATATGCTGGCTCTCTCTTCTCTTCAAAAGAAAAGGCTGAGGGGTGACCTAATAGTGGTCTTTAAAATTATGGAAGATTTTTATAGAATGAGCACAGAGAGAATGTTTCCACTTCTGGGCAAGAGCAAAACTAGAGCCATCAATATAAGATAGTCACCAAAAGATCAATTAAGGAATGTGAAAGAAACTTCTTTACCCAGAAAGTGGAACTCACTACCACAGGGGGTAGTTGAGACGAATAGTATAGATGCATTTAAGGGAAAGTTAGATAAGTCTGTTTCTGTGTTGTATATACTTATGTAATTCTATACAAGTGTGATCAGCCATGAATGGCTGAGCCAGCTGTGGGCCAGGTATGCATAAGTGTGGATCCCTTAGCATGAAAGAATGAATATGGGACCAGACCAGGGAAAATAATGGGAAATAGTGAAGATTTTTCTGGGGACAAGGGCATTGAAAGTAGATATAAAGGTGTGGTTAAGTAGATCAATAGCTACAAAAGTAACAAATAGAGGGCCAAAGGTTAAGCAGCTGGGAGTTTGTAAGCCAGTTGCAGGGGAACTTTTTCCAAAGGCAGATAAAAGATGAAGTGAAATTCAAGGAAGATAGGGGAAGAAAGTTCGTTAGCAATACATGGACTGAAAATAAAATGTATTTCATTTTAAAAATATATTACTTAGTACCATGATTAAATAGAAGAGAATCAGTCTATCCTACCTCCTCCTGGAAGAACATCACGTTCTAAAATGCATAGTCGGTAACCAAATTTTTGTTCTAGAATTGCAGGTAACAATTCCAATGCAAATGCTTCTTCCTTAGCACTGAGGAGAGTCTCATCACTCTTAAGGAGCAACACGTATGCGTCATATTCCTTACTGTCTGAAAATTAAGTCCGAAGCATCAGCATTTATCAGTATAGTTAAGGAATTGAACAATAAGATAAAACTTCATGATTTCCTCTTTGTACATGCATGTGTAGTACTGGATAGAAAATTTCAGTCACAAGATTGTGTGTGCTGTGAAAAGCTGTAGGGTTAATTTTTCAGGCCTCCCACCGAATGTAAGCAGGCTGGTGGTAACTTGAAAACTGTGGGCAATGACCTACCCCTTTTTCACCATCGCTGTGGCCGTGGTATTGCTGGCAAGGCCTACTGCTGGGTAGAACTGAGTAATGTGATAGGCCCATTTAAAATGTTAATAGGGGTCCTATGCCAGTTGCCATTCTTAGTTTGAACTGGGCAGCCCATGCAACATGCATACTTTGACCAGTGCCAGCTCACAGCCCAGCCAAGGGAAATGCTAAAGGTAAGTACAACTTCATCTTTGTGGGGCCAGGAAGAGCAGGAGTACTTTTCCAGGCACCACAAGACCAAACTGAGCACTTGCCTCTCTGGCTTCCCCAAACCCACCAATTCAGTGATCGGGGATTCCTTCTTATTTAGCTTTCTGCAGCCTATAGGCTAGCAGGCTGTCCCAATGCTTGACATCTGCTCAAAGCCAACCTGCCCAATGCTAATGAGGCCTGGCCTCCAAAATGGATTGGGCCTCACACCAGGATTAGCAGCTTGCCATTCCGAAGTCCACATGGAGAAACCCATATCAGAGTGTTTAAAATCTTCAATGCTCCGCGTGAATGTTCTTATATCAGCTGGGCTACTGTAATAGATGCAAACTAAAATTTAAAATAATGTACAACAAGTTGTCTGGCAGTTCACCCTGGGGGTTTTAATCAGTGTGGAATAAAGACACAATGTATACTAGATGAATCAGAAGGACCACATTCGGAACATTAGAGGCTTCAATGAGATTTTGACAGGCTAAATGAGTGGGCAAGAACATGGCAGATGGAATATATTTGCGATAGAGGGAGCGCAACAAAGGCTTAGTGGGATAGTCTTCTGAGGAGAGATTGAGGAGACTTGGCCTATATTCTCTAGAGTTCAGCAGAATGAGAGAGGATCTCATTAAGGCACACAAAATTCTTACAGGGCTCAACAGGCAGGATGATTCCTCTGGCTGGAGGTCTAGAACCAGGGGACACAGTCTCAGAATAAGAGGTAGGCCATTTAGGACTGAGATGAGGAGGAATTTCTTCACTCAGAGGGTGGAGAATCTTTGGAAGTCTCAACCTCAGAGGGCTGTGAAGGCTCAGTCATTGAGTATATTCAAGACAGAGATGGATAGATTTCTAGATATTAAATATATCAAGGGATATGGGGATTGTGCAGGAAAATGGTGTTGAGATAGAATATCAGCCATGATCTAGTTGAATGGCAGAGCAGGCTCGAGGGACCGAATGGCCTATTCCTGCTCCTACTTTCTATGTTCCCATAAACACTGCCAATGCGCCTATTATTATTGCAATTATAGACTTGCGAATTTCACTTTTCGCTGTGTCGGGTGGGGAGGTGGGGGGCGGATGAATAAAAAATTCGGGTAGCTTGATGAAACCGTTAAAATCAGCTAGGAAATTTACAGCTTTGGATATACTTTTTAGGGCATATGGGGATTGTGTTTTTGTGTTCCTTAATTAATACTGCTGGATACTTAAAATTCATAACAGGGTGTTTCAGTCTGTGGAAGGAAATACAGGTGATCCCAATCCCTGTCTGATATAGGTGTTCCTATCCCTGTCTGATATAGGTGATGTTATCCCTGTCTGATATAAGTGATCCTACTCCTGTCTGATATAGGCGATCCTATCCCTGTCTGATATAGGTGATCCTACTTCTGTCTGATATAGGTGATGTTATCCCTGTCTGATATAGGCGATCCTATCCCTGTCTGATATAGGTGATCCTATCCTTGTCTGATATAGGTGATCCTATCCCTGTCTGATGTAGGTGATCCTATCCCTGTCTGATATAGGTGATCCTATCCTTGTCTGATATAGGTGATCCTATCCCTGTCTGATATAGGCGATCCTATCCCTGTCTGATATAGGTGATCCTATCCTTGTCTGATATAGGTGATCCTATCCCTGTCTGATATAGGTGATCCTATCCCTGTCTGATATAAGTGATCCTACTCCTGTCTGATATAGGTGATCCTATCCCTGTCTGATGTAGGCGATCCTATCCCTGTCTGATATAGGTGATCCTATCCCTGTCTGATATAAGTGATCCTACTCCTGTCTGATATAGGTGATCCTACTCCTGTCTGATGTAGGCGATCCTATCCCTGTCTGATATAGGCGATCCTATCCCTGTCTGATACAAGTGATCCTACTCCTGTCTGATATAGGTGATCCTACTCCTGTCTGATATAGGCGATCCTATCCCTGTCTGATATAAGTGATCCTACTCCTGTCTGATATAGGCGATCCTATCCCTGTCTGATATAGGCGATCCTATCCCTGTCTGATATAGGCGATCCTATCCCTGTCTGATGTAGGCGATCCTATCCCTGTCTGATATAGGTGATCCTACTCCTGTCTGATATAGGTGATCCTACTCCTGTCTGATATAGGTGATCCTATCCCTGTCTGATGTAAGCGATCCTATCCTTGTCTGATGTAGGTGATCCTATCCTTGTCTGATATAGGTGATCCTACTCCTGTCTGATATAGGTGATCCTCCTCCTGTCTGATGTAGGTGATCCTATCCCTGTCTGATGTAGGTGATCCTATCCTTGTCTGATATAGGTGATCCTATCCTTGTCTGATATAGGCGATCCTATCCCTGTCTGATGTAGGTGATCCTATCCTTGTCTGATATAGGTGATCCTATCCTTGTCTGATATAGGTGATCCTATCCCTGTCTGATATAGGTGATCCTATCCTTGTCTGATATAGGTGATCATATCCCTGTCTGATGTTCATGATCCTATCCCTGTCTATATAGATGATCCTATCCCTGTCTGATATAGGCGATCCTACTCCTGTCTGATATAGGGGATCCTATCCCTGTCTGATATAGGCGATCCTACTCCTGTCTGATATAGGGGATCCTATCCCTGTCTGATATAGGCGATCCTATCCCTGTCTGATATAGGTGATCCTATCCCTGTCTGATATAGGCGATCCTACTCCTGTCTGATATAGGGGATCCTATCCCTGTCTGATATAGGCGATCCTATCCCTGTCTGATATAGGTGATCCTATTCCTCTCTGATATAGGTCATCCTATCCCTGTCTGATATAGGTGATCCTATCCCTGTCTGATATAGGTGATCCTATCCCTGTCTGATGTTAGCGATCCTATCCTTGTCTGATATAGGTGATCCTACTCCTGTCTGATGTAGGTGATCCTATCCCTGTCTGACATAGGTGATCCTATCCCTGTCTGATATAGGTGATCTTATCCCTGTCTGATATAGGTGATCCTACTCCTGTCTGATATAGGTGATCCTATCCCTGTCTGATATAGGTGATCCTACTCCTGTCTGATATAGGTGATCCTATCCCTGTCTGATATAGGTGATCCTATCCCTGTCTGATATAGGTGATCTTATCCCTGTCTGATATAGGTGATCCTACTCCTGTCCGATATAGGTGATCCTATCCCTGTCTGATATAGGTGATCCTACTCCTGTCTGATATAGGTGATCCTATCCCTGTCTGATATAGGTGATCTTATCCCTGTCTGATATAGGTGATCCTATCCCTGTCTGTTATAGGTCATCTTATCCCTGTCTGATATAGGTGATCCTATCCCTGTCTGATATTGGTGATCTTATCCCTGTCTGACATAGGTGATCTTATCCCTGTCTGATATAGGTGATCCTATCCCTGTCTGATATAGGTGATCTTATCCCTGTCTGATATAGGTGATCCTATCCCTGTTTGATAGATGTGATCCTATCCCTATCTGCTACAGGTGATCCTATCCCTGTCTGATATAGGTGATCCTATCTCTGTCTTATATAGGTGATCCTACTCCTGTCTGATGTAGGTGATATGATCCCTGTCTGATATAGGTGATCCTATCCCTGTCTGATGTTAATGATCCTATCCCTGTCTGATGTTGGTGATCCTATCCCTGTCTGATGTAATGATCCTATCCCTGTCTGATATGGATGATCCTATCCTTGTCTGATACAGATGATCCTATCCCTGTCTGATATAGGTAATCCAATCCCTGTCTGGTGTAGGTGATCCTTTCCTTGTCTGAGGTGGATGATCCTATCCCTGTCTGATGTAGGTGATCCTATCCCTGTTTTACACAGGTGATCCTGTCTGATACAGGTGATCCTATCCCTGTCTGATATAGGTGATCCTATCCCTGTCTGATATAGGTGATCTTATCCCTGTCTGATATAGGTGATCCTACTCCTGTCTGATATAGGTGATCCTATCCCTGTCTGATATAGGTGATCCTACTCCTGTCTGAGTGTTCAAATCACACGCAGCTTCCACAGTGCGGACTGCAACACCGACCACTCCCTGGTGTGCAGCAAGGTTAGACTCAGACCAAAGAAGTTGCATCATTCCAAGCAGAAGGGCCACCCACGCATCAACACGAGCAGAATTTCTCACCCACAGCTGTTACAAAAATTTCTAAATTCACTTGTAACAGCCCTTCAAAACACTCCCACAGGGGATGCTGAGACCAAGTGGGCCCACATCAGAGACGCCATCTATGAGTCAGCTTTGACCACCTACGGCAAAAGTGCGAAGAGAAATGCAGACTGGTTTCAACCTCATAATGAAGAGCTGGAACCTGTCATAGCCGCTAAGCGCATTGCACTGTTGAACTACAAGAAAGCCCCGAGCGATTTAACATCCGCAGCACTTAAAGCAGCCAGAAGTACTGCACAAAGAACAGCTAGGCGTTGCGCAAACGACTACTGGCAACACCTATGCAGTCATATTCAGCTGGCCTCAGACACCGGAAACATCAGAGGAATGTATGATGGCATGAAGAGAGCTCTTGGGCCAACCATCAAGAAGATCGCCCCCCTCAAATCTAAATCGGGGGACATAATCACTGACCAACGCAAACAGATGGACCGCTGGGTTGAGCACTACCTAGAACTGTACTCCAGGGAGAATGCTGTCACTGAGACTGCCCTCAATGCAGCCCAGCCTCTACCAGTCATGGATGAGCTGGACATACAGCCAACCAAATCGGAACTCAGTGATGCCATTGATTCTCTAGCCAGCGGAAAAGCCCCTGGGAAGGACAGCATTACCCCTGAAATAATCAAGAGTGCCAAGCCTGCTATACTCTCAGCACTACATGAACTGCTATGCCTGTGCTGGGACGAGGGAGCAGTACCCCAGGACATGCGCGATGCCAATATCATCACCCTCTATAAAAACAAAGGTGACCGCGGTGACTGCAACAACTACCGTGGAATCTCCCTGCTCAGCATAGTGGGGAAAGTCTTTGCTCGAGTCGCTCTGAACAGGCTCCAGAAACTGGCCGAGCGCATCTACCCTGAGGCACAGTGTGGCTTTCGTGCAGAGAGATCGACCGTTGACATGCTGTTCTCCCTTCGTCAGATACAGGAGAAATGCCGTGAACAACAGATGCCCCTCTACATTGCTTTCATTGATCTCACCAAAGCCTTTGACCTCGTCAGCAGACGTGGTCTCTTCAGACTACTAGAAAAGATCGGATGTCCACCAAAGCTACTAAGTATCATCACCTCATTCCATGACAATATGAAAGGCACAATTCAACATGGTGGCTCCTCATCAGAGCCCTTTTCTATCCTGAGTGGTGTGAAACAGGGCTGTGTTCTCGCACCCACACTTTTTGGGATTTTCTTCTCCCTGCTGCTTTCACATGCGTTCAAATCCTCTGAAGAAGGAATTTTCCTCCACACAAGATCAGGGGGCAGGTTGTTCAACCTTGCCCGTCTAAGAGCGAAGTCCAAAGTACGGAAAGTCCTCATCAGAGAACTCCTCTTTGCTGACGATGCTGCTTTAACATCTCACACTGAAGAGTGCCTGCAGAGTCTCATCGACAGGTTTGCGGCTGCCTGCAATGAATTTGGCCTAACCATCAGCCTCAAGAAAACAAACATCATGGGGCAGGACGTCAGAAATGCTCCATCCATCAATATTGGCGACCACGCTCTGGAAGTGGTTCAAGAGTTCACCTACCTAGGCTCAACTATCACCAGTAACCTGTCTCTAGATGCAGAAATCAACAAGCGCATGGGTCAGGCTTCCACTGCTATGTCCAGACTGGCCAAGAGAGTGTGGGAAAATGGCGCACTGACACGGAACACAAAAGTCCGAGTGTATCAGGCCTGTGTCCTCAGTACCTTGCTCTACGGCAGCGAGGCCTGGACAACGTATGCCAGCCAAGAGCGACGTCTCAATTCATTCCATCTTCGCTGCCTTCGGAGAATACTTGGCATCAGGTGGCAGGACCGTATCTCCAACACAGAAGTCCTCGAGGCGGCCAACATACCCAGCTTGTACACACTACTGAGTCAGCGGCGCTTGAGATGGCTTGGCCATGTGAGCCGCATGGAAGATGGCAGGATCCCCAAAGACACATTGTACAGCGAGCTCGCCATTGGTATCAGACCCACCGGCCGTCCATGTCTCCGCTATAAAGACGTCTGCAAACGCGACATGAAATCGTGTGACATTGATCACAAGTCGTGGGAGTCAGTTGCCAGCATTCGCCAGAGCTGGCGGGCAGCCATAAAGACAGAACTAAATTGTGGGGAGTCGAAGAGACTTAGTAGTTGGCAGGAAAAAAGACAGAGGCGCAAGGGGAGAGCCAACTGTGCAACAGCCCCGACAAACAAATTTCTCTGCAGCACCTGTGGAAGAGCCTGTCACTCCAGAATTGGCCTTTATAGCCACTCCAGGCGCTGCTTCACAAACCACTGACCACCTCCAGGCGCGTATCCATTGTCTCTCGAGATAAGGAGGCCCAAAAGAAGAAAGAACTCCTGTCTGATATAGGTGATCCTATCCCTGTCTGATATCGGTGATCCTATCCCTGTCTGATATAGGTGATCCTACTCCTGTCTGATATAGGTGATCCTATCCCTGTCTGATATAGGTGATCCTATCCCTGTCTGATATAGGTGATCCAATCCCTGTCTGATATAGGTGATCTTATCCCTGTCTGATATAGGTGATCCTATCCCTGTCTGATATTGGTGATCTTATCCCTGTCTGATATAGGTGATCTTATCCTTGTTTGATACAGGTGATCCTATCCCTGTTTGATAGATGTGATCCTATCCCTATCTGCTACAGGTGATCCTATCCCTGTCTTATATAGGTGATCCTACATCTGTCTTATATAGGTGATCCTACTCCTGTCTGATGTAGGTGATATGATCCCTGTCTGATATAGGTGATCCTATCCCTGTCTGATGTTAATGATCCTATCCCTGTCTGATATAGGTGATCCTATCCCTGTCTGATGTTGGTGATCCTATCCCTGTCTGATGTAATGATCCTATCCCTGTCTGATATGGATGATCCTATCCTTGTCTGATACAGATGATCCTATCCCTGCCTGGTATAGGTGATCCTATCCCTGTCTGGTAATGGCGATTCTATCCCTGTCTAATGTAGGTGATCATATCCCTGTCTGATATAGGTAATCCAATCCCTGTCTGGTGTAGGTGATCCTTTCCTTGTCTGAGGTGGATGATCCTATCCCTGTCTGATGTAGGTGATCCTATCCCTGTTTGACACAGGTGATCCTGTCTGATGTAGGTGATCCTATCCCTGTTTGACACAGGTGATCCTGTCTGATGCAGGTGATCCTATCCCTGTCTGATACAGATGATCCTATCCCTGTCTGATATTAGTGATCCTATCCCTGTCTGATGTAGGTGATCCTATCCCTGTCCAATACAGGTGATTCTATCCCAGTCTGGTGTAGGTGATCGTAACACAGTCTGATGTCGGTGTTCTGCACTGATATTAATCCAAGTACAATCTGTCTGCAGATTTTATTTTTATTATCTTACCTTGTAGAGTTTCATCCCTGGAAGTGAAGTCCCTGAAGCAAAGGGCAAAGTAAATCTTGTACCTCCCGAACACAACTGCTACAATGATGAAAACAGCCACTGTCATGATTAGTAGCAGGACAATTGGACCAGTATCACTCTTGCCTATGAAAAAGTATATTAAATAACATTTGTGGTTGTTAACACAACTCCAGAATATCAATCTGACATTGCAGCCTTCATTGTCCAAATAGTTTACAGAACACTATGGTTTCTGTAGTTATACTGAACTGGTGCTGGTACTGAGCAAACAACACACGTGTAATCCAACTGCTCAGACATACAAACATATGAACATACGAACTAGGAGCCGGAGTAGGCCACTCAACCCCTCTAGCCTGCTCCGCCATTCAGCAAGATCATGGCTGATCTGATTGTAACCTCGATTCCACATTCCTGCCTACTCCCAATAACCTTTTATCCCCTTGCTTATCAAGAATCTATCTATCTCTGCCTTAGAAATAGTTAAAGACTCTGCCTCCACTGCCTTTTGAGGAAGAAGGTTCCAAAGACTCACAACCCTCTGAGATAAAAAAAATTCTCTTCATTTCTGTCTTAAATGGGCTATCCCTTATTTTTAAACAGTGACCCCTAGTTCTAGATTCTTCCACAAGGGGAAACATCCTTTCCACATTCACCCTATCAAGACCCCTCCAGATCTTATATGTTTCAATCAAGTCACCTCTCACACTCCTAAACTCCAGTTGATACAAGCCTAGCCTGTCCAACCTTTCCTTGTAAGACAAGCCACCATTCCAAGTATTAGTCTAGTAAACCTTCTCTGAACTGCTTCCAATGCATTTACATCCTTCCTTAAATAAAGAGACCGATACTGTACACTGTATTCCAAATGTGGTCTCACCAATGCCCTATATAACTGAAGCATAACCTCTCTACTTTTGTATTCAATTCCCCTGTCAATAAATGATACGATTCTATTAGCTTTCCTAATTATTTGCTGAACCTGCATTCTGAACCTTTTGCAATTCATGCATGAGGACACCCAGAATCCTCTGCATCTCAAAGCTCTGCAATCTCTCACCATTTAGATAATATGCTTCTTTTTTATTCTTTCTGCCAAAATGGAGAATTTCAGATTTCCCATTTGCCAGATCTTTGCCCCTCACTTAACCTATCTATCTCCTTTTGTAGCCTCCTTATATCCTCTTAACAACTTATTTTCCTACCTATCTTTGTGTCTTCAGCAAATTTAGCAATCATACCTTTGGTCCCTTCATCCAAGTCATTTATATAAATTGTAAAAAATTGAGGCCCCATCAGTGAACCCTGCAGCACATCACTCATTACATCTTGCCAACCAGAAAATGACCCATTTATGCCTACTCTCTGTTTCATGTTAGTTTGCCAATCTTTTATCCATGCCAATATGTTACCCCCTACACCATGAGATTTTAATTTCCGCAATAACCTGCAATATGGTACCTTATCAAATGCCTTCTGGAAATCTAAGTACAATACATCCACTGGTTCCCCTTTATCTACAGCACATGTTACTTCTTCAAAGAACTCCAATAAATTGATTAAACATGATTTCCCTTTCACAAAACCATGTTGACTCTGCCTGATTACCTTGAATTTTTCTAAGTGCCCTGCAATAACGTCTTTAATAATAGCTTCTAACATTTTCCCCAAGACAGGTATTAAGCTAACTGGCCTGTAATTTCCTGCTTTCTGTCTCCTTTTTTGATAAAGGAATTATATTGGCTATATTTCCAAACTAATGGAACCTTCCCAGAATCTAGGGAATTTGGGAAAATTAAAACTAATGCATCAACTATCTCAGTAGCCACTTCTTATAGAACCCTAGGATGAAGTCCACCATGACCCGGGGACTTGTCAGGGGAGGCGGTGGTGTACTGGTAATGCCACTGGACGAGTAATCCAGAGACCCAAGCTAATGCTCTGGGGACGAATTCCACCATGGCAGATGGTGAAATTTGGAATTCAATTCAAAAAATCTGGAATTAAAAGCTAGTCTAATGTTGACATGAAACCATTGTCAGTTGTTGTAAAAAAAACATCTGGTTCACTAATGTCCTTTAGGGAAGGAAATCTGCCATCCTTACCTGGTCTGCCCTACATGTGACTCCAGACCCACAATGTGATTGACTCTTAAATGCCATCTGAAATGGCCTAGCAAGCCACTCAGTTCAAGGGCAATTAGGGATAGGTAATAAATACTGGCCTAGCCAGCAACTCCCACATCCCATGAATGAATATAAAAAAACTTGTCAGCAATGTGCTCAGTACCACTTCCCTAGTGATTGTAATTTTCTTGAGCTCCTCCCTCCCTTCCATTTTCTGATTTACAGCTATTTCTGGGATGTTACTTGTATCCTTTATAGTACCGATGAAAAATACCTGTTCAATTCATCTGTCATCTCCTTATTTTCCCTTAATTCCCCAGACTCACTTTCTATCGGACCAACACTCACTTTGTTTATTATTTTCCTTTTTAAAATATCTATTGAAACTCTTACTATCTGTTTTTATATTTCTAGTTAGCTGTCTCTCGTAGTCTAATTTTTCCCTCCTTATCAATCTTTTAGTTATTCTTTGCTGTTCTTTATATTCAACAATGTTGGTTGTGGTTACATTGTATTGCTTACTTATTTTATGTATTTAAATGGAGTGAGCAGAAATGAATGCATTATGAATATATTCACTGACACAGTCTAACTTGATACCAATTGTCAACTTACAGAAAATCATGCTTGCAAAGTCCCCCTCTCCCAACCAAAAATATCTTTACAGGGAATACCATTACATCTGACTGCACTGATCCAAACCCAACAAAAATACTTCAGGACAAAGTGCAAAACACTGCAGATGCTGGAAATCTGAAACAAAATCAGAAAGGCTAGAATTTTACTAGGCTATTAAGTGCAAGGTTGGAGGCTGGCAGATTGTAAAATGGGGAGGAACCACATTGGGTTGGAAGTCCGATGTCTTGATGTCACTTCTGGATTTTACCAACAGCAGGAATCCATGGAGATTGGATTTCTGACATCAAATGGGCGGGACACCACGCTTCACCTGCTTAACTGGCCTGCCCGCACCACTACTATTTAATTGATGGCCACCTTGAGAACACTTACAGCCGGCTGCCTAAAGCAAACACGGAAATAGCATCTGCTTCCAGCGCTGCCACCATGACCCTCATCATGCCACCATCAGGATAAAATCCAGCCCAAAATGCTGGAAATACTCAGCAGGTCAAGCAGCATCTGTGGGAAAAGCCAACAAATGAGTGTTTCAGGTATGAACCTTTCATCAAACTGGAAGATATTACTGATAAACTGCATTTAAAAAGGAATAGTACAAGGAGAAAGGGAAAAACACACAATTACAGAAATAGCAAGGAATATGAAATGATCTTTAAAGCGCTTAGGTGGAAAAAAGGAGATGGTTAAATGGCAGAAATGTCTTTTATTTCTTTCATTTTGCCTCCGATTGTCCCATGTCTATATCACCTCTGCCATTTAACCATTTCCTGTTTTCCACTTAAGCACTTTACAGGTCATTCTTTTCCTGTGTGTTCGTGTTTTGTTCCCTTCCCTTTTCCTATGATTCTGTTCCTTATTAAATGCTGCTTATCTGCAATACCTTTCAGCTCTAACAAATGGTCCATAACTGAAATGTTAATTTTTCTGAGTTGTTCTTGTTCTTTTAAATATTTTTTATTAATGAAACTCATGCAGGAAATTGGCACATGAACTTCAACTCACTAAGAATAGAGAAGTGCTGGCTTGCAGACCAGAAAGAAATGGATCTATTTTCTCAATTCCATGTTCCCTTTACATTAGTTGTGTACCAGTATTCCTGGTGCACAGGAGCAGGAAATTGGTGTTTGTGTAAATCTAAACAGTGAGCAAATGCAGGCTAGTCAAACTTGGGGTGCATCACAGACAAGTCAATTTTATCTTCAATAACATCCTGCATTGTGATTAGAATTGAAAACTCTACCTGAATTTTCCAACACCATTGAGCATAGTTGCGTCACCATAACTATTGCTTCTGCTGAGATCAGCTAACTTGACATAGACTTAGACTTGAACTTGGAACTTTCTGACCTATATAGTTAGTATTACTGGGCATTGTGGACCATCAGAAGAGCGAACAAATGAGGATGAACAGTGCCAGAGTTGCTTCAAAATAAAAACAGAGAGTGCTGGAAATACTCAGCAGGTCTGGCAGCATCTGTGGAGAGAGAAACAGAGTTAACGTTTCAAGTCGATGAAGGTTCTGATGAAGGGACATCAACCTGAAACATTAATTCTGTTTCTCGCTCCACAGATGCTGCCAGACCTGCTGAGTGTATCCAATATTTTCTGTTAATATTTCAGATTTCCAGCATCCCTAGTATTTTGCTTTTGTACTAGAATTTTCCCGCTTCATTTTACTATCTTATTACTATAGATTGGAATACCTTTTTCCAGAAGAATGATGTAACCAATTTGATTAGTATCTGGACAATTTAAAAAACATGTAAAATTTTTATTCAGATACTCTGCTTTGATTCTGGTGAACACAAGCAGACTGATCATAGATGTTCTGTTATCTTCAATAACAATCCTAAAAGGCACAGAAGTGTTAATATTTTATAACAGAAAATACTGAATGACATTAATTAAACAAATAATTTCTACTTTAGCAAATAGTACAATGGAGTGGTAGGAGAAGACAATTATTATTGACAGAATTTAAAAGTCTAAGGCTTACAACTCCCTGCATTTTCATTCTCAAGGAATATATATGACAACTAATACGTCAAACTGGCCATGAATATGAAACTCGAATAAAAAGGACAATCAGGTATTCTCGTTACACAGAAAGATCTGCAGAAAAACATCACCAAAATCACTGAAACCAAAATTACTGTCAGCATCATTTACAATCCAACAGTGTTATTATAATGAAATGGAGTTTAATTGGGTTTTTGTTTATTTGTTTAGAGATACAGCACTGAAACAGGCCCTTCGGCCCACAGAGTCTGTGCCGATCAACAACCACCCATTTATACTAACCCTACAGTAATCCCATATTCCCTACCACCTACCTACACTAGGGGCAATTTACAAAGGGCAATTTACCTATCACCTGCAAGTCTTTGGCTGTGGGAGGAAACCGGAGCACCCAGCGAAAACCCACGCGGTCACAGGGAGAACTTGCAAACTCCGCACAGGCAGTACCCAGAATTGAACCCAGGTCCCTGGAGCTGTGAGGCTGCGGTGCTAACCACTGTGTTTCCAAAAAGTGTTTGACAAAGTTCCTCTTGTGAGACAAAGAAAGAATCTTAAAGCTCATGGAATGATTACCAAATAATCTAGATGGATTGAAAACAGGCTTGGAAGCAGAAGACAGAAGGTGGCGTTACGACCAGGTGAGAAAGAGGTCTCGGGTTCCCTTTCAAACTTCACCTGGTCTTATTGTAACAGGGTTTAATTTTAAACACATTATGCTTTTAGCTCCCCCTTGGTGAATCCTTGTTCCCCGTTTTCCAATTCTTCTTCTTCTTTGGCCTCCTTGTCTCGGGAGACAATAGGTAAGCGCCTGGAGGTGGTCAGTGGTTTGTGGAGCAGCGCCTGGAGTGGCTATAAAGGCTAATACTAGAGTGACAGACTCTTCCACAGGTGCTGCAGATAAAATTCGTTGTCAGGGCTGTTTCGCAGTTGGCTCTCCCATTGCGCTTCTGTCTTTTTTCCTGCCAAACTGCTAAGTCTCTTTGACTCGCCACACTTTAGCCCCGCCTTTATGGCTGCCCGCCAGCTCTGCCGATCGCTGGCAACTGACTCCCATGACTTGTGATCAATGTCACAGGACTTCATGTCGCCTTTGCAGACGTCTTTAAAGCGGAGACATGGATCTGATACCAGTGGTGAGCTCGCTATACAATGTGTCCTTGGGGATCCTGCCATCTTCCATGCGGCTCACATGGCCAAGCCATCTCAAGCGCCGCTGACTCAGTAGGGTGTATATGCTGGGGATGTTGGCCACCTTGAGGACTTCTGTGTTGGACATAAGGTCCTGCCACCTGATGCCAAGGATTCTCCGGAGGCAGTGAAGATGGAATGAATTGAGACGTCGCTCTTGGCTGACATACGTTGTCCAGGCCTCGCTGCCGTAGAGCAAGGTACTGAGGACACAGGCTTGATACACTCGGACTTTTGTGTTCTGTGTCAGTGCGCCATTTTCCCACACTCTCTTGACCAGTCTGGACATAGCAGAGGAAGCCTTACCCATGCGCTTGTTGATTTCTGCATCGAGAGACAGGTTACTGGTGATAGTTGAGCCTAGGTAGGTGAACTCTTGAACCACTTCCAGAGCGTGGTCGCCGATATTGATGGATGGAGCATTATAATTTTTCCAATTATAAGGCAAAGAAACCAGCACAAACAGGTTTTCTTAGGTTTAAAGAAGAAAAGTTAAAATTTTATTAAATTTAAGCTTAAATTCTAATTCGCCTATAGATATACGACGCACCCACACTAGCATGAATACACGATATACACATGCAAATAGACAGAAAAATAATGTGGAAAAGATTGAGGCTGTATCTGAAGATGTGTTGTTACGGCTCTTTGAGCTCACTGTAGAGTCCTTGATTGTAGGTAGATCCTGCTTTTCATTGGCGCCCAGTATTCTTCTCAAACCTTGATCTCTGTAGGCGACTTTTCTCTCTTGGGGTTCATGTGTCTTCAGTTGATTCAGAGGCTTGTGAGGAAGAGATGGGAGCAGACAGTTGAGATCTTCTCAGTCCAGGAGCAAACAGACACTCTGCCTTCCAACTCTCTGTGAACAGTTCAAAAGAAAACCCTGGAACAGCCAGGTAGGCATGTGATCAGCTGGTCTAACCGGTCCTGGTCCTTGTGGATTGTATCCTCCTTAGCAGGCCCTGGAATGTGCTTCCTCACCTTCGATGTCTGTTAGTATGTAAATTTTTTTTTCCAGCCATGGCTGATCTGTTTAACAAGTCATTTCCTCACTCCAACAACAGTTAAAAATCAATGTTCATGACAAAAATGATGTGCCTCATTCTTGGCAGGTGGGGGCCTAGCATGACAGTGGTGATAAATAGAAAATATTTATTGTGTGTGTATTATGACATTTCTTAATGATACAAAGCTTGTTGGGCAGGTAATGAGATTCATTATTTACAGAGAAATTTGGCTTAACTAGATTTTAACTTTTGGGTGACCAAGGTGGAGTATGCTGGCTGATTGTCCAATGCCTTCAGCAGGAGGCTATATCCATTTTGAGGGCTGGTCCTTATTAATAACAAATTGCACACCCCAAATGAGCATCCTGCTCACCAGCTCATGACTGGATCAATATTGGGCAGCCCAGAGGCCGATCCAGCTACTGGAAAGGTAGGTCCAGAGGATGGGAGAGCGGGTGGATGGGAGGAGTGGGGAGCCTGGTGTGACACTAGGCTATACCTTATTGAGGAGCTCTGCTCCTCCTGGCTTCACAAAAACAATTCTTCATTTACGCTTTTAGGGCATCTTGTTCTTGACCATCATGTTTTACTGAGCAGAACATCCAATATGTGCGCTCTGCCCAGCACGCCTTTTATATTGCATCTGGGTCTTGCGTACATCATTCAAGCTTAATCTGCCTAGAATAGTGAGCCTGCTGTTTAATCCAGGTGAGATAAAATGGCAGCAGTACGGAACAAACTCATGTGTTGCCTGCCTCGATCTTAATTCTGCTACCACCCTGTTTCCATTGAGCAGAGAGAGTTAAAATTGCTTGTATTGTGTAGATGAGCTGAGAATGGGCAGATGAATCTTAATTTTTTTTAAAGGTGGGTAAAACATATGGTACCAGTAAACATGTGTATATCAAGAAAGGTTCTATCTTAAACAAAACAATAAGTGCTGGAAAAACTCAGCAGGTCTGACAGCATCTGTGGACAGAGAAGCAAAGGTAGCATTTCAGGTCTGTGACCTTTCATTAGAATACCAGTTTTGATGAGTTCGAATGAAAGGTCACAAACCTGAAACGTTAACTTTGCTTCTCTGTCCACAGATGCTGTCAGACCTGCTGAGTTTTTCCAGCACTTATTGCTTTTGTTTCAGATTTCCAGCATCTGCAGTATTTTGCTTTTATTTTGATGTTCTATTTTAAACTATTTACAATAGGTGAAGCTATGGGCAGGAAGGCATGACAGAATAATTACATGTTTACTGTGGATGGAAAAGGCATGAAGTGCCTTGTTATGAATAAAAGCAAGAATAAAATCCATTCTTTTTTTTCCTGTGTGTTTTCTTAAAAAAAAATGAATGTTGACTGTTTGCATTTAGTGAGTGTCACCTTGCAGCATGACATCTCACAAAATAACCAGGGGTGAATTAAGGAAGTACTGGAGAATTAAGGGAGTCAATTATTGAACTCTTGCAGATTGAGGATAATTACTTTCAATAATTTCTCTTGTGCAAGCAATTAAGCATATGACAACAATGCACTGAATACAATATATATATACATATATATATATATTCTTTCTTTGGGATTCCTTATCTTGAGAGACAATGGATACGCGCCTGGAGGTGGTCAGTGGTTTGTGAAGCAGCGCCTGGAGTGGCTATAAAGGCCAATTCTAGAGTGACAGGCTCTTCCACAGGTGCTGCAGAGAAATTTGTTTGTCGGGGCTGTTGCACAGTTGGCTCTCCCCTTGCGCCTCTGTCTTTTTTCCTGCCAACTACTAAGTCTCTTCGACTCGCCACATTTTAGCCCCGTCTTTATGGCTGCCCGCCAGCTCTGGCGAACGCTGGCAACTGACTCCCACGACTTGTGATCAATATCACAGGATTTCATGTCGCGTTTGCAGACGTCTTTATAGCGGAGACATGGACGGCCGGTGGGTCTGATACCAGTGGCGAGCTCGCTGTACAATGTGTCTTTGGGGATCCTGCCATCTTCCATGCGGCTCACATGGCCAAGCCATCTCAAGCGCCGCTGACTCAGTAGTGTGTACAAGCTGGGGATGTTGGCCGCCTCGAGGACTTCTGTGTTGGAGATACGGTCCTGCCACCTGATGCCAAGTATTCTCCGGAGGCAGCGAAGATGGAATGAATTGAGACGTCGCTCTTGGCTGACATACGTTGTCCAGGCCTCGCTGCCATAGAGCAAGGTACTGAGGACACAGGCCTGATACTCTCGGACTTTTGTGTTCCGTGTCAGTGCGCCATTTTCCCACACTCTCTTGGCCAGTCTGGACATAGCAGTGGAAGCCTTTCCCATGCGCTTTTTGATTTCTGCATCTAGAGACAGGTTACTGGTGATAGTTGAGCCTAGGTAGGTGAACTCTTGAACCACTTCCAGAGCGTGGTCGCCAATATTGATGGATGGAGCATTTCTGACGTCCTGCCCCATGATGTTTGTTTTCTTGAGGCTGATGGTTAGGCCAAATTCATTGCAGGCAGCCGCAAACCTGTCGATGAGACTCTGCAGGCACTCTTCAGTGTGAGATGTTAAAGCAGCATCGTCAGCAAAGAGGAGTTCCCTGATGAGGACTTTCCGTACTTTGGACTTCGCTCTTAGACGGGCAAGGTTGAACAACCTGCCCCCTGATCTTGTGTGGAGGAAAATTCCTTCTTCAGAGGACTTGAACGCATGTGAAAGCAGCAGGGAGAAGAAAATCCCAAAAAGTGTGGGTGCGAGAGCACAGCCCTGTTTCACGCCACTCAGGATAGGAAAGGGCTCTGAGGAGGAGCCACCATGTTGAATTGTGCCTTTCATATTGTCATGGAATGAGGTATGAGGTGATGATACTTAGTAGCTTTGGTGGGCATCCAATCTTTTCTAGTAGTCTGAAGAGACCACGTCTGCTGACGAGGTCAAAGGCTTTGGTGAGATCAATGAAAGCAATGTAGAGGGGCATCTGTTGTTCACGGCATTTCTCCTGTATCTGACGAAGGGAGAACAGCATGTCAACGGTCGATCTCTCTGCACGAAAGCCACACTGTGCCTCAGGGTAGACGCGCTCGGCCAGCTTCTGGAGCCTGTTCAGAGCGACTCGAGTAAAGACTTTCCCCACTATGCTGAGCACACATATATATATATATATATATATATATATACATATATATATACACACACACATAATATGTATAATATATATATCTACACCTCTTACCTTTCAGGACTTTCGTAGACTGCATCATTTCCACTGATATTAAAAAAACTGTTATTAAAAATCCAATATAGTAGGCAGAAGTTATCCACTTTGTATCCAACAACAGCTTTGCATTCAATTTCTCTTTTTTCACCTAATACACAAAATAAAGAAACTCAATAATGCAAATGACTTTGTTTTTGTGCAGCCAGTAAAATAATCATTTGTTATTTTTAACGCATTTTGTTAACTGTTCTAATAATCTAAATGATCACAAAAATATTCTTCGATTCCCTATCACTTCAAATAGACTAAAAACACACATTGGAATAAAAACCTGTGATCCTTCCAGAAGGGCTACAAATTAGGTCAGTGCCTTGCTCCAGAGCTTTCATCTGGCCAGGATTAGTTGCAGAGATTCTCAGTGAATGCGAACTCGGCTTAAATGCCAGGATTCACCTCCCTACTGATGCTTGTCCCCAGTCCTCAGATCACTTGCCATTTGGATATCCGCAACTTGTCTAGAGAGCAGCAGGAAATGAAAACTGATATCTATCAATGAAAATGGGTGCCAACTGTGCCATTAATGTGGCAGACACCCCACCCCACTACCATCCAATACTCAACTGACCCCATTCTGGCAATTTGGGATAGAGACAAGATGAGAAAAGTGGGCAGAAATCATACTGAGCTTCTCTTCTAGCAGCTCAGGAGCAGGACCACAATTTCTGGGCTGTCATTTTTATTCAGTTGCACAATTTTGAACTGTAGGCAAATTGTATTATTTGAAATAAATACCTTTGATATGACTATTTTATGTTATGATCATGGTTAGAAATAAAGAATGGGGCCCTGAAAATCCACATTTGTAGAGTCATGTTTGGATCACAATGGTGACACAACACAATTTGCAGCTAGTAATTATCAGTGGGGCCTATTTCCATCACGAAATCCCCTATTTTTCAAGCCTATAATCATAAAGCACAGTAAGAGGCTATCAGTCTAGTGTGCCTGTGCCAGCTCTTTGAAAGAGCTATCCAGGGCGGCACAGTGGCGCAGTGGTTAGCACCGCAGCCTCACAGCTCCAGGGACCTGGGTTCGATTCCGGGTACTGTCTGTGTGGAGTTTGTAAGTTCTCCCTGTGTCTGCATGGGTTTTCTCCGGGTGCTCCGGTTTCCTCCCACAAGCCAAAAGACTTGCAGGTTGATAGGTAAATTGGCCATTATAAATTGTCACTAGTATAGGTAGGTGGTAGGGAAATATAGGGACAGGTGGGGATGTTTGGTAGGAATATGGGATTAGTGTAGGATTAGTATAAATGGGTGGTTGATGTTCGGCACAGACTCGGTGGGCCGAAGGGCCTGTTTCAGTGCTGTATCTCTAATCTAATCTAATCTAATTAATCTCACTCCCCTGCTTTTTTCTCATAGCCTTGAAAATGTTTCCTTATGAAGTATGTATCCAGTTCCCTTTTGAAAGTTGCTATTGAATCTGATTCCACCACCCTTTCAGGCAATGCATTCCAATCTTCTAAAGTTTCTGGTCCGAGTTGGAGCTACTAATTGATATGCCCACCACTTCACCAGCTAATGCTTTGGTTCGATTAGGAAGTCATAGTTCCCAGGCTGTGTGACCTCATTAGGTGTAAATAAATGAGACACAAACATCTCAGCAGAAGTAAATATTTTAAAGCTGCTTACAGAATTGAAAACATTTGAACATTTCTCAGATTTGCCTGTATTTTTGGACACAATTTAGTTTTGATTTGGGGAGCTACTAAACTGTACTTGAAGCTGTGTGAGTGAGGGGCTCACTGCTCTTCAGCCTGGTTTCAACATCTACCTGTATTAAGCGATGGCACTGAGCAGAATAAGTTTCCCTATGGAGATTGCTTGTTGTAGCAGGTTGTTGGAGGCACAGCAGGTGTATGTTGTGGTGTGTGTTTTCTCCCTTAGCTTTTGTCAGAATATTCAACTACATTGATGTATAACCAAAGGAAGAAGGATAAGTTTGGCAAGTTTAGGGAATCTTGGATAACGAGGGATATTGTGAGCCTCGTCAAAAAGAAAAAGGAAGCATTCGTAAGGGCTGGAAGGCTGGGAACAGACGAAGCCTTTGAGGAATATAAAGGCAGTAGGAAGGAACTTAAGCAAGGAATCAGGAGGGCTAAAAGGGGTCATGAAAAGTCATTGGCAAACAGGATTAAGGAAAATCCCAAGGCTTTTTATACGTATATAAAGAGCAAGAGGGTAACCATGGAAAGGGTTGGCCCACTCAAGGACAGAGATGGGAATCTATGTATGGAACCAGAGGAAATGGGCGAGGTACTAAATGAGTACTTTGCATCAGTATTCATCAAAGAGAAGGACTTGGTGGATGATGAGTCTAGGGAAGGGAGTGTAGATAGTCTGGGTCATGTCGATATCAAAAAGGAGGAGGTGTTGGGCGTCTTGCAAAGCATTAAGGTAGATAAGTCCCCAGGGCCTGATGGGATCTACCCCAGAATACTGATGGAAGCAAGGGAAGAAATTGCTGGGGCCTTGACAGAAATCTTTGTATCCTCATTGGCTACAGGTGAGGTCCCAGAGGACTGGAGAATAGCCAATGTTGTTCCTTTGTTTAAGAAGGGTAGCAAGGATAATCCAGGAAACTATAGGCTGGTGAGCCTTAAGTCAGTGGTAGGGAAATTATTAGAGAGGATTCTTCGGGACAGGATTTACTCCCATTTGGAAACAAATGAACTTATTAGCGAGAGACAGCATGGTTTTGTGAAGGGGAGGTTGTGTCTCACTAATTTGATTGAGTTTTTTGAGGAAGTGACGAAGATGATTGATGAAGGAAGGGCAGTGGATGTTGTCTATATGGACTTCAGTAAAGCCTTTGACAAGGTCCCTCATGGCAGACTGGTACAAAAGGTGAAGTCACACGGGATCAGAGGTGAGCTGTCAAGATGGATACAGAACTGACTCGGTCATAGAAATTAGCAGTGGAAGGGTGCTTTTCTGAATGGAGGGCTGTGACTAGTGGTGTTCCGCAGGGATCAGTGCTGGGACCTTTGCTCTTTGTAGTATATATAAATGATTTGGAGGAAAATGTAGCTGGTCTGATTAGTAAGTTTGCGGACGACACAAAGTTTGGTGGAGTTACGGATAGTGATGAGGATTGTCAGAGGATACAGCAGGATATAGATCGGTTGGAGACTTGGGCGGAGAAATGGCAGATGGAGTTTAATCCGGACAAATGTGAGGTAATGCATTTTGGAAGATCTAATACAGGTGGGAAGTATACAGTAAATGGCAGAACCCTTAGGAGTATTGACAGACAGAGAGATCTGGGCGTACAGGTCCACAGGTCACTGAAAGTGGCAACGCAGGTGGATAAGGTAGTCAAGAAGGCATACGGCATGCTTGCCTTCATCGGTCGGGGCATAGAGTATAAAAATTGGCAAGTCATGTTGCAGCTGTGCAGAACCTTAGCTAGGCCACACTTAGAATATTGCGTGCAATTCTGGTCGCCACACTACCAGAAGGACGTGGAGGCTTTGGAGAGGGTACAGAAGAGGTTTACCAGGATGTTGCCTGGTCTGGAGGGCATTAGCTATGAGGAGAGGTTGGATAAACTCAGATTGTTTTCACTGGAATGACGGAGGTGGAGGGGCGACATGATAGAGGTTTACAAAGTTATAAGCGGCATGGACTGAGTGGATAGTCAGAAGCTTTTTCCCAGGGTGGAAGAGTCAGTTACTAGGGACATAGGTTTAAGGTGCGAGGGGCAAAGTTTAGAGGGGATGTGCGAGGCAAGTTCTTTACACAGAGGGTGGTGAGTGCCTGGAACTTGCTGCCGGGGGAGTTGGTGGAAACAGGTACGATAGCGACGTTTAAGAGCCAGCTTGACAAATACATGAATAGGATGGGAATAGAGGGATACGGTCCCCGGAAGTTTAGAAGGTTTTAGTTTAGACAGGCATCAAGATCGGCACAGGCTTGGAGGGCCGAATGGCCTGTTCCTGTGCTGTACTGTTCTTTCTTCTTTGTTGTTGTTGATTCCTTTGCTTCCTCATGATGTCTTAATGGCTTCTATCTCATACTCTTGTGGTTCACAAGGAAGGCATTGGGAAAGAAGTAACAAAAGGAGACAAGGCCAGAATTTTTCAGAAACAGATTTTCCTCAACTTGTTCAGATGGATGAGAGACCATCTTCTGGCTTTGCAGGGAAGGAAGCCACCCAAAGAACATTGAGTTGCATTGGGAATCCTCAGTGCTGCAGAAGCTTCTGCTCTCCAAGGCTAGCTCTCATGGTCTCTTCTTGTGTCTTCCACAGGTGCAGACATTGAACCAAGGAGACTATCTCCCTCAGCATCACTGGGCTAAGATCAGCATCAGCGAAACTCCAAAGAAGCACCATCACAACTTACAGTGCACCTTCCACCAGCACAGATACAATTACCTCGGTGGGTCCTCGCACGCAATTAGATGAGGTGGCACTGGGTGAGGAGCACAGCACTATTGTGCAGCAGAAGGTGCCAGAGGAAGAGGCAGCTGTGGGCAGTCCCCCTTGGAAGATGGAGGATAGACACAGCCCTGCTCAGCTGGGCACAGATGCAGGGCATCAGGAATCACTGGAAAGGAGGCTCCACCTAGAACAGCAGCAGCAGATTTGCTCCCACATGTCGGAGTTCCCTGAAATAGTGCTGATTCTTGGACAGATAATGGAAGAGTCCATCCAACTCATGTGTGCCACAATGGTTCAGGGCTTTGAGCGCATGAGCTCCTCCATTGAGAGAGTGGCCACTCTTATGGAGAGCCTATGCAGCATCACTTGAAGTGCATGCAGGAACTGCACATTGACATACACAGGATGCATGTCACTCTATGTACCCTGGACCAGTCAGTAGCACTGATGGTGCAGGGATGTCTGGAGGGAATGCCAGGTGCTCCCCAACTGGTGCTTCCCTCCAGCCATCTGGAGCACCAGCCAAGGGCTGAGGATGTAACCAAGGAGGATGAAGATGCCACCCCCTCATGGGGCGCCATTATCGTCTTCAGCCTCCTTGGCCTCTCTGACAGAGGCAGCATCTGTGCAGCAGGCCCAGTGATGGAGGCTGCCCCTGCAATGATTCAGGTGCAACAGTCTCAGGAGATGCACCTCCACAATGAGGACAATCACCATGTGCATCTCAGACTGTCTCCACCTCCTCCAAGGCTACAAGGGAAGCACTACGTAGAAGCTGCCAAGCGCTGAGGCCACTGCATTGTGTAGAGCACTGAATGAGTCACTGGGGTGTCTTCTTCCAGTAAATGTTTACTGTTTTCCTTTATGAGTACCATGTCAATAATAACACATGGAGCAAGATATGTGAGCCTTCTTTTATTAATGGTGGGACAAGAAAAGAGGTATTGAAGTGGTGAAGGAGAGCAAGGGTTCATCCAATGGTGACGGTGAAATCTCTGGGCAGATGTGCATCCTTCATTGGCAGTAACAGATTACTTGTTCCAGGCTGTGTTTTCAATGAAAGTACTGGCAGCTCAGAGTGAGTTTCAGATTATGCCGTTCCTCCTGAATCTGAGGGGCTCAGTTGAAGCTTGCCGGAATCAGATGATCCCTGACTTTCGGCAACGTGTCCGTGGTAAAAGATTTTGAGGTCTGTGATTGGTTATTTCAGGGACGAGAAATTTCCCATTGGATTCTTCTTTGTGACCAGAGTGGCTGTAAAAAAATTGCAATCCAGTTTCACAGCTGACTGGTACTGGAAGCAGAAACAGCAGTTTCTGAACTTCGGACAGAATCAGGGTTTTCCAGCGGGTTGCAATTTTTTTTAAAAGCCCGCCAGAAAAGCCCAAATCTGTTCAAAGTTCAGAAACTGCTGTTCCTGATATCAGCAATGATCAGAAAGGGGGGAGGGAAGAGAGGGAGAGAGAGAGAGAGAGAGAGAGAGGGAGAGAGAGAGACAGAGAGAGGGGAGAGAGAAGGGGAGAGAAAAAGAGGGGAGTGAATGAGGGGGAGAGAGAAGAGAGGGATGGACACAGAGGGAGGAGAGTGGGAGAGAAAGAGAGGAGGGAGATGGACACAGAGAGGGGAGAGATTGAGGGGTGAGAGATGGACACAGAAAGGGAATGGGATTGACAGAGAGGAGAAAGAGGCAGGAGAGAGAGAGAGATCAAGATCACTCTTGACAAATGGGCATCTATCCGGATTCTCTGCATCACTACATCAAGTGGGTGGGCAGACATTGACTATTTGTGCAAGCAAAAACAATGCCAGGTATTTCACTAAATAGGGAGAAATGCATTTTAACTTGGACTTTGTTTTGATGGCATTAGGTTGGCTATACATTTTATTTGCAGATTAACTGTCCCCATGTCTGTGGTACAACATGTTGGTGCCTATCCCTGCTGATGTTAATGACATCCTGACAAGACCCTGGAGCCCGGTGTTGGGCTAAGGCACTTCCATGTGCAGCCTGGGCAGCTCGGTGTTCTACATCTTCCCCCTCCTCCTCCTCTTCCTCCTGCTCTTCCACATCCTGCTCCTCCGATGAGCTGTGTTCTTCCAGGGCCTTACCCACTTCAAGGTGCACACCTCTCTGGAGGGCCATGTTATGGAGAGAACAACAGACCACCATGATGCACAAGACCCTTGCAGGAGTGTACTGCAGGGCACAACCCAGCCAGTCCAGGCAACGGAACTGCATCTTCAGCAGCCTGATGGCCTCCTCATTGGTGATCCTAGTGAGCAGATGGCTCTGGTTGTATTGCAACAGTGCCTCTGTCTGGTGCTCTCATAAAGGGGTGGGAAACCTTTGCTTCAGGAAATACCTCTTGTCCCCTAGAATCCATCCACTGAGTTTGGGGAGTGGAGTGAAGAGCTACAGCAGCCTGGACTGGTGGAGGATGAAGGAGTCATGGCAGCTACCAGGAAAGCAAGCACACACATGGAGGATACTCTTGTGGTCGCAGATCAGCTGAACTTTTGAGTGAGTGGAAGTCCCTCCTGTAGATGAACCTGACTGGCTGACTGGGTGCCACACGAATGAAATCAATGATGCCCTGCACCCTGGGGCATCCAGTGATAGCAGTGAAACCCACTGCCCTCTGTGCTTGTGTGGCATATGTCTGGAATTAAATGCACTGCCCAACTTTGGCAATCGGATATCAGTGACCTGTGAGATGCAGAGTTATGCAGCCATATGCGAGATGCAACCAACATCCGCAGCTGATCCTTGGAAGGAGACAGAAACAAAAAGGTTCAAGGCCACAGTGACTGTGGCAGCTACTGGCAGGGCATGGCAACCAGTGCTGTGAGGTGTGAAGTCTTCGATGATGAGTGCACAGATCTTTGTGCCCATCCTCGGGGAAAATCGCAGTTTCCTGCGGCACTGGTTCTCCACCATCTCCAGGTAGCTCCGTCTTCAGCAGTAGATCGTATGCTGAGGGAATGGCCTCTGTGTCTTTCCTGCTCTTTGTTTCTCTCCTCCGCCTTCCTGATGCCTGGGGTTCTGCCCTTCATGTGTAGGGTGTTCCTCCTCATCACATCGGACAGTCGTGCCCCCATTGCCAGCTGTTGCCGTCCTTGGGTTCTGGTGGCTCCCCAATTGTGTTAGGCAGCCTTGCCCCCTTCTCTTATGCCCTGCGATACCAGGAGGGCGATAACCCCCTGCGCAGCCCAAGTGCTTACTGTCCACTGTCCCCCAGACCTGCAATGAGCCAAAGACACCTGTCTCCCAATAGCAGAGTCCCCCTCTGCATGGTTCACCCTTTCATGGGGCCCAGCTAATTCCCTGAGGTGGCCATGACTGGCTCCCCACTGTGCGTCCACCTCCATTCAGCTGGTCTGTCCCAGACAGCGCATGCAGCCCATGTGCCCCCGTAAAAATCACAACATGCCCCTTAATGAACTCTCAATGAGCTCTTTAACAATCTTAATTAGCCTTCATAATGGATCAGGCAGGATCTCTTGGCTGCCCTTCGCCCGCCCTGGTGAAACTGGCCGCCCACTGGAAACAGTGTCGGGAATCTGGTATTCTCGATCCCTGCCTGCCTTCGTTCCCACCCCGGCAGGACCCGAAAATTCAGCCCCGATGTCAGGCTAACTGGCCTGTAGTTCCATTTACTCTCTTCTTCCTTTTTTGAAAAGCGGTGTTACATTTGCTAAATTCCAAGCCGCAGACCTCATAAATTTCAGTGGGGTCAGCAGTGCAGACCATGGGCTGAATTTTAGGGGGTTCAGAACTCAAGATGGGTTCAGATGTGGAAAGGCCCACAGAATTGCAACGGGAGGCGGGGGTGGGGTGGGGGTGGGGGTGGGGGGGCAAAGGGACGGCACCTTCCCGATGCATCAGAATTTAGTCGGGGGCAGGATAAGCTATTTAAGGGCCTCTTCCTTCTGCAGCTGGGATTTAACCAGTGGTGAGGGTGGGGGGCCTCCACCACACAGGGAAGTTGCCCATTAAAACGAGACGACCACCCTGCGGCTTGGGTGGGGCCCTCCTCTGTGCAGAATCTGTGGTCCAGGGAGGGCCCCCTACCGGGAAACCCCCCCCCCACCATCACTGGGGTCTGCCAGCTCTTGGTGGAGCTGCCGATACTACCGAGATGCCGGCCCTGTGATTTGCTGGCAGCTCTTGGAGGCAGAATTCCCTTCTTTAAAGGGACGGGGATCCCAGCGCCGGGCATTTAAGTGCATGAGTGCCATTAGATTGCCCGGGGGGGGCACTCTGAGATGCCAAGGCGAGGTTCCCTTCGCCTCTTTGGCCTGGGAGCCCTGCCAATGCCACAAAATTCAGACCCACTAGTGGATTTCATTCCAAGCAGTTGGAGTACAGAGACACAAAACACAGTTCAGAATTTCAGGACCTGAATTATCTAGAAGTCTTTTACACATGGTAGGTAATATCTCCTTCTTACAAATACACAGCTCTCTGATGACCAAATGGTTAAAGACAATTTCCTACATCTTCTGAATGGTGTGATTTTAATGTAGGTCTTAACCCATTGAAAATAAATGGGTTTCTAAATTAAATGGATTAACACCACTGTTAACTAACATCAATCAACAAATCTAGCTCGCTACTAAATCAAAAAGGCCAGAAGTTTCCAGGTTTGATTCTCAAGTCACTGATGTATTAGTTGATCTCAGCTGAGGCAGCATTTAGGGTGCAACTGTCAGCCTTTTTGCTCCACAATTGAATGAAAAGTCAGGGTTCTTTCTCCTGTTTGCTCTCCAGTCATTCCTGTTGGCAACTGCATGTGAGTAGACAGGGGACGAACAGGCTTGACTGTAATGCCTCCAACCATCTTGACTCACACATGAAGAATGGTTACTTGAGTAAGCATCTGGGACCTATTGAATTGTACCCCAGCATGAATAGTACCTTCAGCATAATTGTCCGGAATGTTACTTTATAGAGCTACTCTAAATTGTACTTACCAAGTTCAAGCTCAATTTGTTCTTCAACAGGATAAATTAATTTTGGTTTAAATGGTTCAACATACTCTGTGAAGAAAGAGGAACATGATATTTATTAACAGATCTTATTTTTTAATAAAAAGGCTATTATAATACATTTAAAAAGAAAACACTGGGGGAGAAAGCAAAGAGCCTAGAATTCTGAGGCATCCACTCTCTCATTGCAAATGTGGGGAATGTCATCCACCATGTAGCAAGGTGCAAACCCTATCCCAAATTGTAGGAAGGGAGTCACTTGCATAATTGGACTTCAATTTCCACTTGTAAATCTAGCATTCCACAGCCAGAAAAAAAACTTACAAAAATCTTCAGCTCTGAGGGGAGCCATTCTACCTCCACTAACAAGGTAACCAATTACCTCTGGATCAATAAAAGCAAAATACTACGGATGCTGGAAATCTGAAATAAAAACAAGAAATGCTGGAACCACTCAGCAGGTCTGGCAGCATCTGTGAAAAGAGAAGCAGAGTTAACGTTTCGGGTCAGTGACCCTTCTTCGGAACTTCCGAAGAAGGGTCACTGACCCAAAACGTTAACTCTGCTTCTCTTTTCACAGATGCTGCCAGACCTGCTGAGTGGTTCCAGCATTTCTTGTTTTTACCTCTGGATCAATTATCTTCACTTGGGTACAGAATTCACAATGGCTCTTGGCTGGAAAAAGTTTCACTGAGGACTTATAATGCGATCATGAACACAATTCTTGGAGTAGCATTGGAGTTCTCTTAGATATACCCTCTTCTAGAGGGCATGTGGGAAAATTGCCTAGTTCCCACCCCAATAGAACTGGGCATCGCCTTATACCCCGCGCCAGTGAATATTCTCTGCTCAACCAATATTTCAGCCCTTTAATGTACAATTTTTTCCATAAGTCAAAAATACTCTTGAATCAAAATGTTATTGGAGAAAAGCTGAGCAAACAACCAGCAAGCTTCCTCTGAAAGAAGCAGATAGCATACAGTTATTCCTAAGTAGCTATCAGTACTATGTCCCTGTCATGTAGTTGAATTACATAGTTTGATAGTAATTATTACAATAGGATTCTAAAGACAGAAATATATTTGTTTTGCTTTAAGTTTTGTGACACCAATAAAGAGCAGTTGTTTGATGGATATATTGTTACTCAGATTTTTATTGCAAGCAGGAGAAATGGTCTCGAAATTGCGAAGTCTAACCCTGCACTTCACTCACAAGAATGTGCTTCTGTCATCTGGCAACATGGATGCAAAAAGGTCATGAAGTGACATCGGGCTAGTAATTGGATAGGCCCAGCCTTTGGTCGCGGGAGTCACAATTTGCACCCTGCCCACACCCATGCAACTGGCTGAGCGGATCCTGCACTGCTTCCTACTCCTACACACTTCCTGTGGTCTCTGCACTTAAAAGAGGGTCCAAGAACGTTGTTGCAAACCACTTGGTGCAGGCAGCCTGCTCTCTTAAAGGCATGATGTCCCTCTTATAGGGAAACTTCCATGAACAATATTGCTGCAATTTAAATTATGGCAAACTGAACACCAGGGCACAGAGAGGGTTACAGAGTGATGGATGTAGCGCAGGAGGCCATAGTGCTAAAGGTGGGTTGGAGGAGACACGCCAGGTTTCTGCAGGGGACCAGGAGGACCTCAAGGACTGCCCTCAGAAGGGAGTGGGAGCAAGTGGTCAGGAATGCTAACTCTTGGAGTCTGGACCTGAGGACCTGGTAGCAGTGCCACAAGAAGTCTAATGACTTCATGCGGTTGTCCAGGTCAGTGAATGCATTTTCATCTGATATCTCCTACCCACAGCTCCAACAGCCTCTCACACTGTTCAATGTATCACATCATCATCACTCACCCAGCAGCACTCCCTGGCACACAGAACTCATACCTATATCCAGATACTCCATCTCAACCTCAAACACCTACCGATGCTGCCAGCCTTTTACACATCTCTCACTGCCTCCACATACCTCCAGCTATTCAGTTATGACAGGCAAAATCACCCAAACACAGTGCAACACAACCACTGACATTCTGCCCTCTCTCTTGCAGGACAGGGTGGCACACAATAGAAGGGAGCAGAGAAGAACTGGTGGTGGGACAAGGACATAAGCATTTCCTGAGGCCTATGGGGGAGATGGTTCGCTGGATCATGGGGCTGGCTGCAACAGTGCTCATGGCATCCGAAGTCACTGAGAACATTGAGGATGAAGGCATGTTTCTGTCTTACGCCTCTTCTCAACTCCCAGCACACCCTCATCCTGCTATCTGGCATGATGAGCGAGCTACTGATGGTGTCATCATAGACTGCTTGCTTCTCACTCCACCCCTGCCTTCCCTCACATCAAACTTCCACTTCTGATTTCCTGCTTTCAGACATCCAAGAACTGCCACCTGGCCAACTGCAGGAGCCCCAGGGGGAGGAGAGAGGGCAACAGCACAGCACTGATGAAGAGGCCCTGTCACCTGATCTGTCACTCACAGCCACCAGCTCATATACTGGCATTGCACGTATCTTGGAGGCGAATGTAGAGTTGGAATCAGTACATGGTGATTCATCTGGGAACACTGCAACCAGTCCTATGGGAAAGGATGATTCATGTTCCAGGACAACAGAGGGCGAGGTCACAGACGAATACTGCTGCAGAGGACTCAGATGAGGACCTCAAAGGGGAGGCATACAGGAGAACACTGATGGACATGCATAGCGAAATGCTGGGTGCATTGACTTGCCTTCCATACAGTCTTTGACATAGTCAACAAGTATGCAGGAGCCCAGCTCCAGTTTTGCCAATGGGATGGCATCTCCCTGTTGTGCTGCAGACCCAGAGGCACTGCCATGGCTGCCCCATACCTGTTACAGCCTTTGTGTGGACAGGTCACCTACTCCTCAGCAATCCCCATACCACCCCATACCCGCGCAGCCCCACTAACACCACCACCCCACACCCCACCCTCCCCATGAGGATATGGCACCACACTGTGGCAAAACCAGGACCTCAACACAACACTGTGTATAGTTCTGGTCACTGCACTAGAGGAAGGATGTGATTGCACTGGAGAGGGTGCAGAGGCTGGAGCATTTCAGCTATGAAGAGAGAATGGATAGGCTAGGGTTGTTTTCCTTAGAGCAGAGAAGGCTGAGGGGGGACCTGATTGAGGTATACAAAATTATGAGGGGCATTGATAGGATAGATAGGAAGAAACTTTTTCCCTTAGCGGGCGGGATCAATAACCAGGGGGCATAGATTTAAGGTAAGGGGCAGGAGGTTTAGAGGGGATTTGAGGAAAAAAGTTTTCACCCAGAGAGTGGTTGGAATCTGGAACACACTGCCTGAAGGGATGGTAGAGGCAGGAAACCTCACAACATTTAAGAAGTGTTTAGATCAGCACTTGAAATGCCAGAGCATACAAGGCTACGGGCCAAGTGCTGGAAAATGGGATTAGAATAGATAGGTGCTTGATGGCGGCACAGACACAATGGGCTGAAAGGCCTGTTTCTGTGCTGTATAACTCGATGACTCTGCAAAAACAGTCCCGAGTGTTTCCAGAGACTTTGCAATTGGAAAAAGTTCCAAAAAGAATTTTACCTGCAATTTAGGTGCCTGCAGCTTTAAATAATGCTAGTGCAAAGCCCATCTTGCAGCTTTATGCTTGCTGTTTACAAAATGAACAATGAAGAGGCTGTCTGTACATGCCGTGCCCAAATTTGGAAACCTGGCATCACATTAGCCAGTTGGGCTGTGTGACACCAGGATGGCTTTGATCCAAGGCCTTCCGGCACATGCAGAGGAACCCTCCAGCCTCCACTCTCCCCCCTCATGCACCCTTCTCCTTCAGCAATGCCACGCAGGCCACACAGGAAAAGTGGTGCAAGGCCTCTATAGTGCCATGAGGCAATTTTGCTCCCTCCAACTTTAGATTTGATTCAAACAGCAGAGACCTTTTCATCAAAAACTGAGAGCATGACATCTCTCACTGTTATCTAACTCTCTCTGAAGTTGCAGCACTCCTTCAGTTTTAATCCCAGCATCAACATCAAGCCTGCAGAGAGGGGAGTGTTGTTGTATGAAGGACTTCTACTTGGTTGGGTCCCAGTGGAAAAACTTTGCTTATCTTCTCTCCTTGGATCATGACTCCACTAACAAACACCAAGCCATTGGGCTGAATTTTAACATCTAAAAACAATTGGGTTGGTGTTGGGTTAGATGTTACATTTTTAAAAATCTCAAAACCGACCCCAACCCACCTCCAATCGCCCACTTCCAGGTTTAATTTAAGATGGGAGAATGGGGTGGCAGCAACCCATTCCCAGGAGGTAGGTTGGCCATTTAATATTTTTAGTAAGACTGGCAGCCTGCTTTAACCTCCCTTGCAGTTTTAACAGGCCTCCAGAAACCTAGCACCTGAAGGAGACAACAGTTGAGGGAGGTGAATACAGCTTCAGGAAGTATCTTTACAGCACTGCTTGTGTATCAGATAGAGCAGGAGTGTTTGGCCCTAGCCACCCACGCTTCACATCCCCCCATATAAAGACCCCCAGTGTAGTAGAATGAACTGTCCCAATCACCCCCCACCCATGGTTGGTGGTTTGGATTTATCTGCCCCTACATCCTGCTCTGGAGCCCTCCCTGTCATTCAGGCTTACTTCTGAGTGGCAACCCTGTCAAGGAGAAAACATGCAGGAGTTAAAAATCCACAACATATGGGGAAACCCAAACTTCTTACCTGAAACTCTGCCCCTTCACCTACACAACCCACCCCTGATAATATCCAAGCCATTATTCCCCAGATTGTTCCTGATCTCACCTCTTCTGGAGATATTCCCCTACACCGCCGAGTTTCTCATCCCCACACAGCTCATTTCTACCTGCTCCCAAAGATGAGCAAACAGGACTGTCCTGGTAGATTGGGATTATCTGGGTCGGGCTGCTGACATCTTCAACAGCCCTCAGTGGTGGCAGTTCCAGCCCCAGCTAACCTGCCCTTCTAAGGAGTAGCAGAGTTCAACTGAAGCCCAAATGGATGAAAGGAATTCATTTTATAAAGTTTCCAGCTCCCACTGGGGCCACTCCAGCTCATGCCAGAATGTATTTTGCATAATTAAAATTGTCAGTTTGATATTCTTTAATGATAAATGTTAAAAATCTACATTAGACTATACCTTTGACTTTCAGTTTCAGTATTCTTGTAACATTATATTCCACTCCATCATTTTCTAGAGGGAGTACACATGAGTAATATCCAGCGCTCTTTTCTTCCACTTTCTGAATGGTGTATGTAGTCCCTATGTGGACATTATCCTTGCAATCCTGAAAGATACAAGAACATTGAGGTGGTATTTTTCACCTGAACCATCTGAGTGGATACCTGATGGAGCTGATCTCCTGCCCATTGTAGAAGTCACCCAATTCGCATCCCAATGATTTTGATGAGATACAAATTGAGCAGGTTCTGCAACAGGTGAGTGACCCGCTCTGCCAGATTATCACACAGGTGATGAAAATAAAAATTTAGGCCCAATTATTTTCTTAATATTCTCATGAATAACACTACCTAGGTATGCATCATACATGTAAATAATCAAATATATAGCTGATAGGGTACTTTTCCAAATGCTTTTCTGTTTCCACAGCAGATTAACATAACTTACATAACATGGCAAGAACCTAACTCTTACATTTCTTCTTTTTTGACAGACTGGATTTTGTCTTTTATAATGCGTTATATTTATAATACTCTATCACATTCTCAGTTTTAAGTGTTTAATAAATAAAATACGTATTTATGTTTTAAATATTTTAAGAATGCTACTTTTCATGATTTAAGTATTTTGATAATTTTGAGCATCCTTGCAAATATTCTTGATATACTTAAAAGGGTTATGGAATTAACTCTGTGTCACAATTGGTGTCACCTACTTCCATCCTGTCTATTTGAATCTGCTTAAGTAATAGGCATGATGTAACAGACATACATCTGCTGTCATAAGAAACATGCAGGTCGGATTACATTGCTGCAGTCTGCTCAACCTGCCAACATTCAAAATGTTGGGCTCACTGAGCAGCAATACTGCTGCATTTAGAATTAAATTCAAATTATTTTTTTTTTAAAACTACTTGCATCTTCAGCAAATTGTTGGTTGTGGAATTACAATGATAACAATTCCACCATCACCAGTGAAACATTAATGGAAAGGTGGAAATAAAGAACGAAAGAAAGAATGAACCTGCACTTATATTGCACTATATTTCATCCTCAGGGTGTTCCAAATTGCTTCACAGTCAATGAACTATTTTTGAGGTGCATTCACTCTTGTTACGTACTAATGACCACAATTTCTTTAAGAAATGTATTTTTATGACTGCAAGTATTGTCATCTCTTTAAGGTAAAGTTTTTTTTTACTTTAATGGAAGTATTTATATTTTATTTAGTCATTTAACAAATATTTTTGTAAAACTTGAGCACATGCTTTATTAATGAAAGCAATTTAAAGCCATAAAAAATTCAAGTCCAATCTATAAGATAAATAAGCACACAGAGTATGAAAATGTTTATACCTTCAACCATATAATATTTTCATCCTTACTGCTATAATCTTCTAGTTTTGGACAGGGCAACATAATTGAACTTCCAACACGTTGACTGAAAAGATACACATTACCACGACACAATCCTTTATTCCTGTGTACATTCAAAGTTATACCTGCACTCGTAATATTATAAGTTCTATTTCTGTAAACAGAAAATAAGCACCATAAAGTTAATAATATTATAATTATTATTAATATGCAATCACAGAAGAAGCCAGCATTTAGCTTGTTTGAATGCTTCTGTCTGCTTATTCCTGCTTCATATAATACTGTTAAACAGCTTTAATCCATGCACAGTGGCCCCAATATTTTCTCAGGGCCTGGAACAGAACCGGAGGATGGGGGGTAGTGGGAAAGATTTTGCATGGGAAACCCGGAAGTGTGGAGAAATTAACCACAGGCTGGCTTTTAAATTTTTTTCAACAGTTTTCCCTCCCAACAGCCGCAGATTGACATTGCGATGATGGGGGTAGGTAGAGGGGCCCAGATCAGGCATCAGAGGTGGTTGGACATTGCCAGGGTGGGGGTAATTGGACATTGTGGGGGAAGATTGGGGAGTCCACTCATGTGGAAGTAAGTTTGTTGTGTCTGGAGAAAATACTCCTGCTCCTCCTGGTCCACAAGCAGTGCAATAAAGACACTTACCTCAAAATAGTGAATGTAACTCTTTTATTCAAAAAGAGAAGGAGACAGAAAGAAGGAAACTACAGGCCAGTTAGCTTAACATCTGTCTTAGGGAAAATGTTAGAAGCTATCAGTAAAGACGGTATAGCAAGGCATTTAAAAAATTCAAGGTAATCAGGCAGAGTCAACATGGTTTTGTGAAAGGGAAATAATGTTTAACCAATGTATTGGAATTCTTTGAGGGAGTTACAAATGCTGTGGATAAAGGGGAACCAGTGGATGTATTGTACTTAGATTTCCAGAAGGCATTTGATAAGGTGCCACATCAAAGGTTATTGCGGAAAATAAAAGCTCATGGTGTAGGGGGTAACATATTGGCCATGGACAGAAGATTGGCTAGCTAACAGAAAACAGAGGCCGGAATTTTATGCCACCCCAATGAGCTGGATGGTGGTGGGGTGGTGGGGGGGAGGGGGTTGCGTGGTGGCATAAAATGGAGCGGGAGGCTCCGGGAGGCCTTCCCAACCCGTTCCCACATCCACTCCACTTTACGTAGGGCGGGGTGGGGGGCGAGAAATGGGCCGCCCGCCATAGGCCAATCAAGGCCCTTAAGTTGCCAATTAATGGCCACTTAAGGGCCTTCGCCTGCCTCCACGCAGATTTTATGTGTGGCAAGCGGGTGCCCTGGAGCCAGGAAAGGCCGCCCGGGAAAAGCTGGTGGCTTCTCAGCGCCCCGTGGGTGGGCCCTGACAAATGAGCACAGGGTGCCTGATTAAGGGCCATCCCCGCTTCCCCAACCACTCCCAGGACCCAAGACGCTCCCCTTTCCCCCAAATAACCACCGTTGCCTCACCGGGGCCCAACTGATTACCCCTGGCAAGGCAACCCAAACTTACCTGGACTCCTGGCTCCATGCACTCGGTTGGGCTGCAGTCCCAGCAGTGGCCACCGCTCCCGGACGATTGGCCGGCAGCTCAGTGAGGCGGGCTTTCCTCCCTCAAGTGGGTGGAAGTCCGACCTCAGAACAACTAAAGCCTGGGGACCCGTAAGATGCAGGATGGATCTCCAGGATAGGCGGAAGCTGGTTCGCCACTGACTTTTACGTCGGTGGCCAGCTCCCGTCTGCCCAAGGTAAAATCCAGCCCAGAGAGTCGGCATAAATGGGTCATTTTCTGGTTGGAAAGATGTAGTGAGCAGTGTGCCACAGGGATCTGTGCTGGGGCCTCAACTTTTTACAATTTATATAAATGACTTAGATGAAGGGACCAAAGGTATGGTTAAAAATTTGCTGATGACACAAAGATAGGTCAGAAGGTAACTTGTGAAGAGGACATAAGAGGGCTGCAAAGGAATATAGATAGGTTAAGTGATTGGGAAAAGATCTGGCAAATGGAGTATAATGTGGGAAAGTGGGAAATTATCCACTTTGGCAGGAAGAATAAAAAAGAAGCATTTTATCTAAATGGTGAGAGATTGCAGAGCTCTGAGATTCCCAGTGCATGAATCGCAAAAGGTTAGTATGCAGGTACAGTTCCTATTAGGAAGGCTAATAGGATGTTATCGTTTATTGCAAGGGGAATTGAATACAAATGTAGGGAGGTTATGCTTCAGCTATACAGGGCATTGGTGAGACCACATCTGGAGTACTGTGTACAGTACTGATCTCCTTATTTAAAGAAGGATGTAAATGCATTGGAGGCAGTACAGAGAAGGTTTACTGGACTAATACCTGGAATGGGCGGGCTGTCTTATGAGGAAAGATTGGACAGGCTAGGCTTGTATCCGCTGGAATTGAGAAGAGTAAGAGGCAACTGATTGAAATATATAAGATCCTGAGGGGTTTTGACAGGATGGATGTGGAAAGGATGTTTCCCCTTGTGGGAGAATCTTGAACTAGAGGTTATTGTTTAAAAATAAGGGGTCGCCCATTTAAGCCAGAGATGAGGAGAAATTTTTTCTCTCAGAGGGTCATGAGTCTTTGGAATTCTCTTCCTCAAAGGGCGGTGGAAGCAGTCTTTGAATATTTTTAAGGCAGAGGTAGATAGATTCTTGATAAGCAAGGGGATGGAAGATTATTGGGGGTAGGTGGAAATGTGGAGTAATCAGTTCAGCCATGAACTTATTGAATGGTGGAGCAGGCTCAAAGGGCCGAGTGGCCTACTCCTGCTACTAATTCATATGTTCTCCTAGCTCGTATGTTTGGATCCAGCCATTCTTGCTTCTTTTTACGTGCCCGGATTCCTGAGGCCCAAGAAACCCGGCATCCATGAATAAAAAATAAAAATCCTGTTAAATTGGAAGCTTCCTTAAAGGTTTGCAGAGTCCAACCTGCCTCCTGAGAGTGGAAGTGGGGAGGTTGGAGACGATTGGGTTTAAAACTTTAAAATTTTACCTTCTCACAAGCATCGAACTTACCCAGCCCCAGGGCTTAAAATAAAAAAGTATATAATTTGTGAGACCAGACCTTAAATAAAAAATGCAAATACATTTTCACGATATTTTACTCCTATAAATCAAAAATGCATCAAACCACAAAAGCCCCAAGACCATTCTCCACTCACTCACTAAGGGTTGAAATTTATACTCCCACCAAAATCAGCGGCGGGCAAAAACAATGGCGGCCTGCCCATGCGAGCTATAGTCACGGAGCTGCTGTGATCCTAAACAAGGTGGCTCATTTAAATAGCCAGGACGGACGTCCCCCCACCCTCACAATGACGTGGAGGGGGGGTCATCCATCCCCAACAATGGCGTCAGCTGCCTGTGCGCAAGCACTGACACTATTTTTAAAGGGCTTCAAGCCCTACCATTCCATTTAAATATTTAAAGAAACACTTAATAAAAAAAACATTATTTTGCCCCTCTCCCACCCCCCAATATCCATAAAATTAATTACTTGCCCTTTCCCCCTAAACATTTACCTTGATCACCTGATCTCCCCCACCCCAAAGTGCATAAACTTTAACCTAAAACCCTTCCCACCATCCCCTCCACCAATGATGTTTCTTTGATCACATTCCACCCCTCCCGCATTGAGAAACTTACCTCCTCCCCCCTCCCTCATTTCCCCAGACGGGGATACGAAGGTGTGGAGTGCTGGCCAGCAGCATGAAGATCGCTCTGGGACAGAGGGCGGGAGCGTAAGCGTAATTCATTCATTGATTTTAATTTATTTAAATATTTAAATGGCGGTCCCGTCGCCGAGTGCTGGGGGACCGCCACGAGGCCTCGTCGCCACCGGCAATATCAAGCCAGGCCTTCCCGGCGTGGCGTGCGTGGCGGGCCTCTCTCAGAGGCATTTTCCAGCACCCTCCCACCACCGCACCCCCCCAGCACGACTTACGACATCGGGGGGTCTGTAAAATTCAGCCCTAAAAGTCTTCTCCACATTTTTGAAAAGGAGGGCATACTGCAATTTATGTATTTCTGCCTCACCCCAAATACACAGCTTAAGCATTGCGCAAAAATATATTTACCATAAAATCAACCAGTTTCACTATCCCACAATCATTATATCATAACACCCTAGTTAATGACAATAATCCTTTTATCCTAGCATGTGCATTGGGCAAAGATCACTGCAGATGAATTAGGCCATTTGGCCTACCCTTCTCATCCTTTCATAGAAACCTACATTACAGAATCTAATTCTCTGCAATAATGCCAGATAATTTGCTTTCACTCTGTTGCCCAGAAGGCATTAATCACTTTCTCTGTGAAGAAGGGCTTCCAGGTTTCAATACTGAATGTGCCGCTTAAAGTTTGCATCAAAGTGCAAGCAGAACCTCTTCTCACAAAAATAAGGTAAAACAGTCCAAAAATGACTAACGCCAAAATATTTACCTGTGCCCTCTAGGTCAACTACCACCACAGCTGATTCCCTAGAAATATTGCACATGAATTCCCTATCGACATCCTTTACAAACAACATCCTGTGCATCCAAATTGTCCTGGAGGGCATCTCTGCCACCTAATGCATACTTAAATAAGCCATCTGCCTGTTTGAGGACTGGTTTCCAAGGTACAGAAACTGCACTGCATTGCAAAATAGTTGGAACTCCAGTAAGAAAGAATACCTGTTAAATTCTGCTACCAGTCACCTGACTTAAGGTGCTCTGACAGATATCTGTATGGAAAATCTAAGCTGTAATTTGGGTTATCACTCATGTAGCTACTTACAAGACAGAACAAGAATATCTTCCAGTGTCATTCATGAATGCAGGCCAAAATCCTAACAAGGTTCCTTCAAATGTAATTCTGCCTGTTTTTCTTAAAAGTTCCACATGACCATCTTCGGAAGTGTCTTTGAACCAGGTGATGTTAAATCCATGTGTTTGAAGGTCAGTCAAGACAAGTGAAGTGGATGCATTGCACAGTTTACACCTTAAACGTGCATGCTCCCCTTCAAGAGCAACAACTGTTGTAGACTCATATGGAGGACACTTAATCAGATCTCCTAAGATCAAAAGCAGAACATCTTTGTTAGAAATGATAGTTATTGTACTAGCAACAGCGCACAGACTTTGTTTACATAGGTTCACTCTTTGTACTTTTTAACTGTAAGGTTACACCAATCGAAAATTTTCCATTGAATGCTTATTTTGGCTGTGCTAAATGCAAAATGTTTGAAAACATAGATTTTTTTTCTTCTGATGCAAATTTCTTCCAGAAACTAATCGCTGTTTACTGATGTAGAGTTCCACAGGCACTCGTTGCTTTTAGTGAGTATCAACAGGCTATTCGACCACAGGGGCATTACAGCCAAGTTCAACCAATGCCTCATTTGATATCTACATGGGCCCTTCTAGTAAGATTGACTGGATTTGATTAGCAGCAGGAAGTTACATTTTCCCTCCTTAAGATGAAGTTTCCCTACTGCTGCTCTAGTTGAGATCAGCTAACTGTTCCTGGACCATCCTGATCTCTACAGCTCAGCAAGTCACCAGGTAAGTGCAGAGAGCATTAGAAAATATGGGTTGTATTGTAAACAAATGCTGAAGGCACCATTATTGGCACTGTACCACGACACTAAGGACTAGAAAGTCGATGGCGACTAAATGTCCATTATGGCACATGTTGGAAGTCCCATATTGGAATGGGTTCCTCCATAGGCATCCAAAGTGCAAACCGGAATGATTTAGTAAGCTCATTATAATATTTAATAAGGATCCTATGTTTGTTCTAGGACCTGTTTCGTGAATCAGGCTGCGCTAGTGTTCAACTCGGCACATTATAAACTCACTTAACAACATGTGGCAATAACAGGCAACAAGGACCCTTCGGCACTGCTACTTAAAATGCTCATCCACTAAATACAGGTTAGATGCTGATTTGTCCTTTCAGGCTGCAGCTTTACTTCTACGTATTGTTTGGACTATTTTCTCACTTCTATTTCTGATTCTTGACTCCTGAGAAGAAGGTTTTGCAGGCATTGCACTTCTTTCAAAACAGTTTCTCTGCAGTCATGGTGGTCTGGTAGGTCTGCCTTTGTAACACTCCTGTGAAGTGCCTTGGGACACTTTACGATTAATACAAGTCATTGTTGTGGCTGAAGAGCAAGGTGGAACAGCCAAGAAGACAGTAGTGAACAGGAGCAATGGGAGAAGATGGAGGAGGAAGGCACATCACGAGCCTCGAACCAGGACATGGATGGCACTGCCTATGGCTGTCAGGGTCACCATGGCCTTTACCTTTAATGTGGCAAACTCCTTCCAGGCTACAGCAAGTGATATCAGCAACATCACCCAGTTTTCAGACCACCATTATATCATGGACATCATTGAAGCTCTCTATGTCACCCCTCAGTACCTGTCCTCTGTGCTCATTATCCTAATCCTCCAATGTGGTATCAGAGAATTTGTTGCATCATTTGGACCACTTCCAGCTATTTTCTTTAATCTGGGTTATCTGCTGTCAGAGTGCATCTCCCCTTTAAGAGGTAAGCTCTAGCTGCCTTTCAGTTGCAACAGAACACCCAATTTCCCGCCCTCGCTCCCAATCAGGTGTGCAGCCAATGAAAAGCATGCATAGTGCTGGCTGCCGGTATCATTTTAATGAGGTTGCAGCACAAATTTAACATGGTCCTTGGGACCTTGTGTACAGGCGCATGTGTCCCGAACCCTACAGGCAAGATTGAATTTCTAGCCAAAACTACAATCTGACTCAGACATCATGGGTTGAATTTTAATGTTCTGACCCTCTCACAGTAGGGAGGAGGTTTGCAGCAGGATGGGAACCCAGACGTTTCAGCAGCATGCTTGTCAGTGGCTTTTTAACTCAGCAAAGGCATTTGCTTCTGACATCTGCGTTTCCCAGCCAATTGGATTGAGCAGGTGTGATGATGACCCACTGCAATGTGTTTCAGCTGCAAAATTTAAAGAGACCCTACGAGGGTCTGAATGGAGGCATTCTAGAAGTGCCAGAACTGATCCAACAACTAGACGAATGGAGGGTAAGTGTGCAAGGCTGCACCATGGTTCTCAGAGGCATCTCTGGACTTCATGCTGCAGACTTCTACAATGGGAGGAAGAAGGGAGCTGTAGAGAACAAGCAAGCACAACTGGAAGTGGCAGAAAAGGTCAGCAGCAGGAATGTGGTATCTTGCTCCTGGATACAATGTTGCAAGAGGTTTAATGATCTGATCAGGGCAGAAAAGGTGAGTGGCATTCCACATTCAAGTGCAATCCATCTCACTCTGCCTTCCTTAGCCTTTTCCTGCACATCACTCTTTTTGTTTGCACTGGAGTGCTGACTTGGGTTGCATTAGAGTGCTAAAGTGGGAGTTTTGTGACTGAGGGAGTAAGGAGCTCCTTTCATTTCCTACCTGTCCCCAAAGCGCATGAGGGGAGCCAAGAGTTTCCACAGAGCACAGCTGATTGGTGAATAAGTCCTGGTGGGTATTTTTCAAGCTGGATTGAATTATAAGTCATTGTTTTAGACTTGGTTGATTTTTCTTTTACTATAATAGCCTTCTAAAGTTTTAAATTTAAAGGGTTTAGTCATGGTAGGAGAGCTTAAAGCCGTGGTTTGCTCCTTTTGCTCAATTTGGGAATCCGGGAACATTTCCAGTCCCCGGGACCAGCATGTGTGTAGGAAGTGTGTCCAGCTGCAGCACCTGGAAGCTCGGGTTTCTGAACGGCAGCTGGAAACACTGTGGAGCATCCGCGAGTCTGAGAGCATCATGGATAGTACGTATAGAGAGGTGGTCACACCGCAGCTGAAGGGACTTGAGGAAGGAAGGGAATGGGTGACCACCAGGCAGTCCAAGAGAATCAGGCAGGTAGTTCAGGAGTCCCCTCCCTGGGGTCCCGCTTGCAAATCGGTATTCCATTTTGGAGGCTGATGAGGCTGGTTCCTCCAGGGAGTGCGGACAGAGCCAAGCTTCTGGCACCACAAGCAGCCTGTCTGCACAGGAAGGGGGAGAGAGAGGAAGAGCAATAGTAATAGGGGATTCTATAGTCAGGGGAACAGATAGGCGCCACTGTGGTCGTCAACGTGACTCCAGGATGGTGTGTTGCCTCCCTGGTGCCAGGATCCGGGATGTCACTGAACGGCTGCAGGGCATCCTGAAGGGGAAGGGTGATAAGGCAGAGGTCATGTACATGTTGGTACCAATGACATAGGTAGAAAGAGGGATGAGGTCTTGCATCAAGAATTCAAGGAGTTAGGCAGCAGACTAAAAAGCAGGACCTCTAGGGTTGTAATCTCTGGATTACTCCCAGTGCCACATGCTAGCGAGTATAGAAATAGGAGAATAGCACAGATGAATGCGTGGCTTAAGAGTTGGTACAGGAGGGAGGGTTTCAGATTCCTGGACCACTGGGACCGTTTCTGGGGCAGGTGGGACCTGTACAAGAGGGACGGTTTACATCTGAACCAGAGGGGGACTAACATCCTTGCTGGCGGGTTTGCTAGTGCTGTTGAGAAGAGTTTAAACTAATTTGGCAGGGGGAGGGGACGCAGACTCCTAGCAGAATAGGGGCACAGTTAAACACAGGAAAGCAAACAAGTCAGAGGGAATACAACGGAAGTAAGTTTCAAGGGAGTAAGACCAGGATGGATGGCCTCTACTTTAATGCCAGGACTATTACAGGTAAAACGGATGAGTTAAGGGCAAGGATTGACACGTGGAATTGTGATATAGTAGCCATCACGGAGACATGGTTGAGGGAGAGGCAGGATTGGCAGCTCAATATCCCGGGATATAGAATCTTCAGGCGAGACAGAGGAGGGGGTAAAAGAGGAGGGGGCATTGCAATATTAGTTAAGGAGTCAGTTACTGCAGTAAGGAGAGATGATATCTTGGAGGGGGCATCAAATGAAGCTTTATGGGTAGAGTTTAGGAATAAAAAATGGACAGCCACATTGCTAGGTGTTTGTTATAGACCCCCAGATAGTCAGCAGGAAATTGAGGAGCAAATATGTGCACAATTTGCAGAGGTGTAAAAATAATAATAGGGTAATTATATTAGGTGATTTCAACTTTCCCAACATTAATTGGGATAGTCATCGTGTTAAGGGCGTAGATGGAGTGGAGTTCTTAAAATGTATACAGGAGAACTTTTTAGCTCAATATGTAGAGGATCCAACAAGGGAGGGTGCAGTGCTGGACCTAATTCTGGGGAATGAAGCCAGACAGGTGGTTTATGTGTTGGTGGGGGTGCATTTTGGTGATAGCGACCACAAGATGGTACAATTTAAGCTTGTTATGGAGAAAGAAATAGACAATTTGCAAAAAAAGGTTTTGGATTGGGGGAGAGCGAATTTTAGTAAAATAAGGCAGGCTCTGGCCAAGGTAGACTGGAAAGAGTTACTTGTCGGGAAATCTACAGAAGAGCAGTGGGGGGCATTTAAAAAGGAAATGGGGAGGGTACAGGCCCAAAATGTTCCCTCTAGGGTAACAGGTTTAGTTTAGTTTAGTTTAGTTTAGTTTAGTTTAGTTTAGAGATACAGCACTGAAACAGGCCCTTCGGCCCACCGAGTCCGTGCCGACCATCAACCACCCATCCATACCAATCCTACACCAATCCCATATTCCTACCACATCCCCACCTGTTCCTATATTTCCCTACCACCTACCTATACTAGGGGCAATTTATAATGGCCAATTTACCTACCAACCTGCAAGTCTTTTGGCTTGTGGGAGGAAACCGGAGCACCCAGAGAAAACCCATGCAGACACAGGGAGAACTTGCAAACTCCACACAGGCAGTACCCAGAATTGAACCCGGGTCGCTGGAGTTGTGAGGCTGCGGTGCTAACCACTGCGCCACTGTGCCACCCACCACTGCGCCACTGTGCAACAAGCCAGAGAACCATGGATGACCAGAACCATTCAGGGTACGATGAGAAGGAAAAGAGAGGCTTTTAGCAAATACAAGGAGAGCAAATCAACGGAAGCGTTAGTGGAGAACAGAAAGTGTAGGATGGAGCTTAAGAAAGCAATTAGGAGAGCAAAGAGGGGATATGAGAAAGCTATGGCTGGTAAAAATCCCAAGATATTTTATAAGTATATCAATGGGAAGAGGATAACCAGGGAAAGAGTAGGACCCATTAGGGACCAAGGGGGAAATATGTGGGTGGAGCCAGAGGACATTGGTAGGGTGTTGAATGAATACTTCACATCTGTCTTCACCCAAGAGAATGAGGATGTAGATATGGAACTCAGAGAGAGAGAGACTGTGAGGTTTTTGAGCAAATTGTCATAGGGAGTGACAAGGTATTGGAGGTTTTGGCAGACTTAAAAGTGGACAAACCTCCAGGTCCAGATGATTTGTGTCCCAGGATGCTGTGGGAGGTGAGGGTGGAGATTGCAGGGGCTCTGACCCTAATTTTTAATTCCTCTCTGGCCACGGGGGAGGTGCCAGAGGACTGGAGAACAGCTAATGTGGTCCCACTATTTAAGAAAGGTTGTAGAGATAAGTCAGGGAACTACAGACCAGTGAGTCTCACGTCAGTGGGAGGGAAACTATTGGAGAAAATTCTGAAGGAGAGAATCTATCACCACTTGGAGAGGCAAAATTTGATTAGGAATAGTCAGCATGACCTTGTCAGAGGGAGGTCATGCCCAACAAATTTGATTGAATTTTTTGAGCATGTGACCAGGTGTGTAGATAAGGGTAATGCAGTTGATGTAGTTCACATGGATTTCAGCAAAGCCTTTGACAAGATCCCACATGGGAGACTTATCAAGAAAGCAAATGCACATGGGATACAGGGTAACTTGATAAGGTGGATTCAAAATTGGCTTAGCTGTAGGAGACAGAGAGTGATGACAAACAGCTGTTTTAGTGACTGGAAGCCAGTGTCCAGTGGCGTACCACAGGGATCTGTGCTGGGTCCCCTATTATTTGACATTTATATAAACGACATCGATGACTATGTGGGGCATAGGATCAGTATGTTCGCGGATGATACAAAAATTTGCCAAGTGGTTAACAGTGAGATTGAGTGTCGTGGGTTACAGGAAGATATAGACGGGATGGTCAAATGGGAAGAAAAGTGGCAGATGGAATTTAACCTTGAAAAGTATGAGGTGATACACTTTGGAAGGAGTAATGTGACACGGAAGTATTCAATGAATGGCCTGACACTGGGAAGTTCCAAGGAACAAAGGGATCTTGGCGTGTTTGTCCATAGATCTCTGGAGGCAGAAGGGCAGGTTAATAGGGTGGTGAAAAAGGCATATCAATCGAGGCATAGATTACAAAAGCAGGGAGGTCATGTTGGAGTTGTATAGAACTTTGGTAAGGCCATAGCTGGAGTACTGTGTCTCTTCAGACTATTAGAAAAGATTGGATGCCCACCAAAGCTACTAAGTATCATCACCTCATTCCATGACAATATGAAAGGCACAATTCAGCATAGCGGCGCCTCATCAAACCCCTTTCCTATCCTGAGTGGCGTGAAACAGGGCTGTGTTCTTGCACCTACACTGTTTGGGATCTTCTTCTCCCTGCTGCTCTCACATGCGTTCAAGTCTTCAGAAGAAGCAATTTTCCTCCACAAAAGATCAGGTGGCAGGTTATTCAACTTTGCCCATTTGCCCATCTAAGAGCAAAGACTAAAGTACGGAAAGTCCTCATCAGGGAACTCCGCTTTGCTGACGATGCTGCATTAACATCTCACACTGAAGAGTGTCTGCAGAGACTCATTGACAGGATTGCGGCTGCCTGCAACGAATTTGGCCTAACCATCAGCCTCAGGAAAACGAACATCATGGGACAGGATGTCAGAAATGCCCCATCCATAAATATCAGCGACCACACTCTGGAAGTGGTTCAAGAGTTAACCTACCTAGGCTCAACTATCACCAGTAACCTGTCTCTCGATGCAGAATTCAACAAGCGCATGGGAAAGGCTTCCTCTGCTATGTCCAGACTGGTCAAGAGAGTGTGGGAAAATGGCGCACTGACAGAGAACACAAAAGTCCGCGTGTATCAAGCCTGTGTCCTCAGTACCTTGCTCTACAGCAGCGAGGCCTGGACAACGTATGTCAGCCAAGAGCGATGTCTCAATTCATTCCGTCTTTGCTGCCTCCAGAGAATCCTTGGCGTCAGGTGGCAGGACCGTATCTCCAACACAGAAGTCCTCGAGGCGGCCAACATACCCCGCATATACACCCTACTAAGCCAGCGGTGCCTGAGATGGCTTGGCCATGTGAACCGCATGGAAGATGGCAGGATCCCCAAGGACACATTGTACAGCGAGCTCGTCACTGGTATCAGGCCCACCGGCCGTCCTTGTCTCCGCTTAAAGACATCTGCAAATGCGACATGAAGTCCTGTGACATTGATCACAAGTCATGGGAGTCAGTTGCCAGTGATCGCCAGAGCTGGCGGGCAACCATAAAGGTGGGGCTAAAGCGTGGCGAGTCGAAGAGACTTAGCAGTTGGCAGGAAAAAAGACAGAAGCGCAAGGGGAGAGCCAACTGTGTAACAGCCCCGACAACCAATTTTATCTGCAGCACCTGTGGAAGAGTCTGTCACTCTAGAATTGGCCTTTATAGCCACTCCAGGCGCTGCTTCACAAACCACTAACCACCTCCAGGCGCTTACCCATTGTCTCTCGAGACAAGGAGGCCAAAGAAGACGAAGATGGAATCAGGGTGACAAGTTGGTGAGATCACTGTACATGTGTCCAAGCAGCTGGCTGAGGCTGAGACAGCTAAGGCCTCAGACAGTCGGAGAACTCTGGGTGGCCAGGCCCATACTGAGCCCAGGCTGATGACGAGCACAGGGCATGCTGGAGTTGCAGAGGGTGGTAAGGCAATATATGGCAGAAATGCCAGAGGCAATGCGCAACCATGGCTTCATCCATCGTGAGTCTGGCATCCCTCATGGAGAACCTAATCCCACAAATGTGCGCAGACCAGCACACCATTGCCTTGGCCATGAGCTCAACGCAACAACGGCAAGAGAAGGGTGAGAAACATAGAAACATAGAAAATAGGACCAGGAGTAGGCCATTCGGCCATTCGAGCCTGCTCCGCCAATCATTGTGATCATGGCTGAGCATCCAACTCAGTAACCTGTTCCCGCTTTCACCCCATGTCCTTTGATCCCTTTTGACCCAAGAGCTATATCTAACTCCTTCTTGAAAACATACAATGTTTTGACCTCAACTGCTTTCTGTGGTAGCGAATTCCACAGCATCTATCCTGTCAAGTCCTGTTAGAATTTTATAGGTTTCTATGAGATCCCCCTCACTCTTCTGAACTCCAGCAAATATAATCCTAACCGACTCAATCTCTCCTCATACGTTAGTCCCTCCATCCCAGGAATTAGTCTGGTAAACCTTTGCTGCACTCCCTCTATAGCAAGAACATCCTTCCTCAGATAAGGAGAACAAAACTGCGCACAATATTCCAGGTGTGGCCTCACCAAGGCCCTGTATAATTGCAGCAAGACATCCCTGCTCCTGTATTCGAATCCTCTCGCTATAAAGGCCAACATACCATATGCCTTTTTTACCGCCTGTTGGACCTGCATGCTTACCTTCGGCGTCTGGTGTACGAAAACACCCAGGTCTTGCTGCATATTCCCCTCTCTCAGTTTATAGCCGTTAAGATAATAATCTGCCTTCCTGTTTTTGCCACCAAAATGGATAATCTCACATTTATCTACACTATACTGCATCTGTCATGAATTTGCCCATTCACTCAACTTGTCCAAATCACTCTGAAGCCTCTCTGCATCCTCCTCACAACTCACCCTCCCACCCAGTTTTGCGTCATCTGCAAATTTGGAGATATTACATTTAGCTCCCTCGACTAAATCATTTATATATGTTGTGAATAGCTGGGGTCCTAGCATCGATCTCTGCGGTACCTCACTAGTCACTGTTTGCCATTCGGAAAAAGACCCATTTATCCTTACTCTTTGTTTCCTGTCTGCCAACCAATTTTCTATCCATCGCAATACACTACCCCAATCCCATGCGCTTTAATTTTACATGCTAATCTCTTATGTGGGACTTTGTCGAAAGCCTTCTGAAAGTCCAAATGAACTACATCCACTGGCTCCCCCTCATCAACTCTACTAGTTACATCCTCAAAGAATTCTAGTAGATTTGTCAAGTATGATTTCCCTTCGTAAATCCATGCTGACTCTGTCCGATGCTGGGCATGGCTGCCTACCCATCGTGGAACTGAAGCCTTGCTTCTGTGCCGCCAGATTTCAACGGCTGGGAATCCAAAGGTAGATAAGGGCTACCTGTTGTCCACTTAATTCCAAGACCCCACTGAATCATGATGAATTAGATGCTAATGTATTAAAACTAACTGATCAGCAATTTAAATTGCATTCCCGTCGCATTGGGGCCGCGATGACAACTTGCTGATTTCCCGCCGTTGACTAAATCCAGAACCGATGACTCGACATCGGATTTCCGGGCAGATACATCTGACGCAATTCTCCGGCCCCCTCCCCCCACCCCCATGCCACCATTCCCACTCCAAACGGCTGCACTAAGTTGAGCCTGAAATGTACATAACAGATTGTGAGACTCTACAAATGTCACCAACAGATCTCTGGAAGCAACCAGAGGCAAAGAAATTCAGGGATGTTGTGTCCTTGTTTGCCACTGGCAATGCATGCCCACTGGTCCATTTGGTGTGAGGTCTTCTTCCAGGCAGCTGTAAGTGTTGGCAACCACCTGACTAGAAAGTTTGAGCCTGCTGAGGCACTGGTGCTCAGTTAGGTCCAGAAAGCTAATCCTCTGCCTGTAAACCTTGTGTTGGAGTATCACCCCTACACACTGGAGCTCTGTGCTCTATCCCCTCTCCTGTGGAATAGCATACGGTTAAGGAAAAGGCTCCTGCTGCTACAGCTAGGGTTGCTGGGGCAGTACTCTTGTTCGTCATCAGAGGTCCAAAATAGAGCCACATAAGCAGCTCCCATGCAGCTGAGAAGATTAAGCGCTGGGAAGTGCAGGTCCAAGGCAAAAAAAACTCCAAGGTAGCAGAACTGACTTCCAATGTATTGGAAATCACCTCCAAAACAGTGAAAGCACACTGTCAGAACAAGTCCTGTGAGCAAAAGCCTTTCAACTTAGGCAAAGAAGCAGCTGTCATACCTCAATATTTAAAGGCTTTCTTGCCTGTCAGTTGTTCAGCCCTGCCAATCCCTGCTGTCCTCTTGCCTTGTTTTACCTTGGGAGTTCCAGGAAAAGAAAGACTTGCATTTTTATAGCACCTTTCACGACCGACCACTGAACATTTCAAAGCGCTTTACAGCCAAAGAAGTATTTTTATTTTGAAGTGTGGTCACTATTCTAATGCAGGAAGCATGGGAAACCTGTGCATTAAGAGTTAAAGTCAAAAGCCAGGGTTAAGGTCCTCCTCATTTGCCTTTTAACATTTTCAAATGTTAGTCCCGACAGTTCCACAAGAGTTTCCTGCATGCTAACACATGTGCTCGAGTTAAATCTGGAAGTCATTGGGTTCCTGTCAGCTTCCTGCCACACTGGCAAGAAACCGTTAGCCATTCAATCCTCTTGGATATCAGAGACCATCATTTACTTCTTACACAGTATACACATGCCAGTGAAGGTACACCACCATTATATCATTCCACAGTGATCTTTTTAGAAGAGTTTGGCTGAAATCTGCAATGTGACAACTTTCTATATTGAGAATTGAGATCCAAATCTTCTGTAATACCTACCTCCTACTTCCTTGATCCCTTTCCAACTCAGAACCTGACCACTCAGATATATTTCCTCTGGACTAACATTGTCAAAAACAAAACCATGCAGTTAGACTCCCTGTCAGATACTTTACATCTCTACTGCCAGTCTGCCTTCCAATGGCTTGCTCATGCTGAACCTCAAGATGCACTTCAGTATTCTGTTTGATCCTGAGCTGAGCATCAAGTCACATATCCAATCCTTTAAAGAGACTAGCTCGGTTCATCTCTGCTACTTAACTCTTCTGCATCCATACCTCATCCCTACTGCTGTTGAAACCACTGGACCCCTCAATTCCATCTACAATAAACTCCCAAGTCATCCAAAACTCTGCTGCCTACATACTATCACATACTAGCTCCTGCTCAGTTATCTCCCCACTTTCAAAAAGCCTCCTAAAAACCCTTCCCTTTGACTGTGTCTTAGGTTACCTCTCCTAACTGTTCTTGTAATTTCTGCACATCAGCCATTTCTTCCTTTCCCTTTTGTGAAGCATTTTAGCATCAGAGGTGCCATAAAATGGAAGTTTTTCTTGCAATTAATACTGTATAATGTTATCAATAGTTGCTACAGATAGCTATGTTCCCATTTCAAGTGTTACAAAGGAAAAAATAATTATTTTAATTAACTCTAGGTGAAATAATGAATTTCATTCAGTCAGAATCTACTGGATTATGTTTTTTTTTACTGTTGGCATGGAGAATGTATTGTGAACCAAGACTTTACTCTTATTCTGAAAGGTAACATTTTAAAAAGCAGCAGAAATAACAGTCTTTAGGAAACAAAGCCCACTGCTTTGCTTACCTTGAATTCTTCCCAAAAAACAAACGACTGTTATCAATGTCAAATACTTCACATCCATTGCCACATCCAGGTTAGGTTCCACTACTGTAATGACATTTTTATTAATGGTAGGTAAAACTGTGCTTGTTAAATACAAAAAAAGGTACCAACACCTAAAACAGAGCTTATGGAATTTAATACAGACAAGTGTGAAGTGATGTATTTTGGCAGAAGGGATAGGGTGATGCAATTTAGACTCATGACATAATTCTAAAAAGTGTGCAGAAACAGAAGGACTTTGTGGTACACGTGCATTGATCTTTAAAGGTAGAGAGTGTTAATTAGGGTCTTACAGGAGTATATATAAGGAGACACTTACTGCAACTGGGTGAAGGTTTGAGTGAGGAGCTGCATATTTGTAATCTTTTTACTTTGTAAAATAAATGCAAGACTGAGCAAAGATTGGCTCCAGCATTATTCTTCAACAACAAGCTTTCTGGAGTCTAACATGGGAGCAAAGAATGGTTGCCTAAAGGTGAAGATTGGAAAGTAAGAATTTTTTTTCACACAGAAACTGACAGAAAGCAAATGTAAATTGGTAGGGTATGATTACCCCTGATGATCTCTGAGTCTGAACCATATGACTCTTGTGATAGTACCTTGGTTAGTATGTTAAGATAATATGTTTGATAAAATAAGTATAATCATTTGAATATACGTTTATGCAAATATATGTCATCCCAAAAAGTGATGTAACATCATGTGTTGCAGCCATATTGCTTAATTAGTAGCACCTGTAAGCAGAAGCAAGAAGAAGACTCCCAATAAAGTTCTGTGTTCAATCTCTGTGTTCATATTAGTCTAAAGCCTGAGATAATACAACAATGACCAGTAGAAGAATGAAGTGGATATGTGGACATGGGTTATGTCCTTACCAAAGAGGAAACAAAGTATGGATTTGGCGTTGTCACTTCCTGCCAAAAGTAAAATCAAGCAGTCAAGTATTTTGTGAACTAGATGCTTGTCAGTTGGATACTGATGAAGGTTTGGATCCCCTTTTAAAATTCTTGGAAGAGATTTACAAGAAAGCTAATCTATTAAATGCCTATAAGGCATGGTCAGACTTTTATATGTTTCGGAAAACAGATGGTTATTCAATCAAGGAATATATCATAGACTTTAACAGACTATATAGAAGATTGAAGAATTTCAATTTGGAGATCCCTGGTTCAGTGCTAGCATTCAAATTGCTAGATTGTGCTAGGGTATCACATATGGACAGGCTCCTGGTTCCAACTGGGATTCGATCCTCGGAAAAAGACTCCCTGTTGGATCAGATGTCTTCTGCCTTCATTGTGTGGTGACACAAAGAATGGAGGACTCAATGATTGCCAGATTTCGAAATGGTCCAGATACTGGATGCAGGCAGCGGTACGATGGTGTAGAATTTAAGATTGGGAATCAGGCTTGTGGGCTTTTCAATATGCTGGTTTTGATATTAAGCAGAGTAGGTCTGGAATAACTTTAAATCAACAATCCTATTTAGGGAATGTTACTTCCATCCTGGTTAATCGTGCTAGATCATCACAGAAAGATGATGTTATAGCTAAAGAACAGACAGAGCAATTGCAAAGACTGATGGGTCAATTAAACTGGTTGTGCACTTAGTCTTGACCTGATGCTAGTTTTGATGTGTTGGAGTTAAGTGCTACAATGAAACACCCAAAAGTTGAGAATATTTTGAGGGCAAATGATGCATTAAAAATACTAAATCTGGAGAAATGCATACTTAAGTTTCCATTCTTAGGTGACCCAAAAAATATGAAACTAGTAATTTTTAGTAAAAGCAAAATATTTTGGATGCTGGAAATTTATTTATTTAGTGAGACAGCACTGAAACAGGCCCTTCGGCCCACCTAGTCTGTGCCGACCAACAACCACCCATTTATACTAACCCTACAGTAATTCCATATTCCCTACCACCTACCTACACTAGGGGCAATTTACAACAGCCAATTTACCTATCAACCTGCAAGTCTTTGGCTGTGGGAGGAAACCGGAGCACCCGGCGAAAACCCACCCGGTCACAGGGAGAACTTGCAAACTCCGCACAGGCAGTACTCAGAATCGAACCCGGGTCCCTGGAGCTGTGAGGCTGTGGTGCTAACCACTGCGCCACTGTGCCGCCCTACTGCGCCACTGTGCCGCCCTGAAAAAAAAATCTGAAATAAAAACAGAAAATGCTGGAAATATACAGCAGGTCTGGCAGAACCCAGTGGAGAGAGAAATAGAATTAACCTTTCAGGTCTGTGACAGTATTTCCAGCACTTTCTGTTTTTATTTTAGTCATTTTTAGTGATGCTTCACATACTAATCTTGCTGATGAGTATTTGAGTGCACCTAGTTTCATAATATTTTTGATGGGTGAAAATGGGAAATGTTGTCCTATAGCTTGGGAAGCTAAGAAAATAAAAAGGGTTGCATAAAAGTATTCAGCTGTGGAAACACCAGCTCTTGTGGAGGCAGTGGATATGGGGTTCTATTTGTCAAATCTTTTAGGTGAGATTCTGTGCAAGGGGTGTACTAAAGATAAGATACCCATTGAATGTTGCATAGATAGTCATTCCTTGTAGAATAATGTACCCTCTACAAAAAGTGTAAGCGAGAAAAGCTTATGGATTGACCTTGCTGTATTGAAACAAATGCTGTAAAGGGAATCTCCAAAATTAAATGGATGCATGGAAGTCAACTATCTGGTTGTTTTACTAAAAGAAATGCTGGTACTAAGAAATTGTTAAGTGTCCTAGAGATGGGGCTTCTCGCAATGTAATGCTTTGTACAGAATATGGAACTTATTTTGATTTGTTTTGAAATGTTTGTGCTTGTTAAACTCTAAGTTTTATTTATGAGATGCTAACTGAAACTGGGTGAAGGTTTGAGTGAGGAGCTGCGTGTTTGTAATCTCTTTACTTTGTAAAATAAATGCAAAATTAAGCAAAGTTTGGCTCCAGCATAATCGTTCAATAACAAACATTCTGGAGTATAACAATTGAGAGAGTAGTTAGCAAAGCATGTAGGATATTGGACTTCATAAGTAGAAGTATAGAGTACAAAAGCAAGGAAGTTATGCTGAACAGTTATAAAGCTCTGGTTAGGCCCCAACTAGAGTATTGCATCCAGTTCTGGTCACTGCACTTTAGGAAGTATGTGAGGGTTCTTGAGAGGGTGCAGAGGAGATTTACCAGAATGGTTCCAGGGATTTTAGTTACAAGGTTAGGCTGGAGCAAAGGAGATTGAGGGGAGATCTGATAGTAGTGTACAAGATTATGACAGGCTTGGATAAGTTAGACAAGGAAAAACTGTTCCCATTAACTGATGGTACTATGACTATGGGAAACGGATTGAAGGCTTTGTGCAAGAGATGCAGGGGGAATGTGAGGAAGAACATTTTTACGCAGTGAGTGGTAATAACCTGGAACTCACTGCCCATGGGGGTGGTAGAAGTGGAGACAATCAATGATTTCAAAAGGAAATTGGATGAGCAGTTCAAGGAAATAAACTTGCAGGGCCACAGGGATCGAATAGGGGAGTGGGACTGACTGGATTGCTCCGCAGAGAGCTGGCATGGACTCAATGGGCCAAATGGCCTCCTTCAATGGCATAAATGACACTATGACTCTATAACTGTTATTTATATGCATATGTACTTTCACAATTTATATACATTTATATACATACACAATACATATACTTATATTTAGCCCAACTGGTTTGTGCCGGTGTTGTGCTTTACATGAGTTTCCACCAACTCAGGTCTAACCCCAACAGCATATCCTTCTATTCCTTTCTCCCTCATATACTTATTTAACTTCTCATTAAACACATCAATGCTATTCACCTGAACCATTCAATGTGTCCATATTTCAATCACTCTCTGGGTAAAGATATTTCGCCTGAATTCATTATTGAATTTATTAATGACTATTTAATATTTATGATCCTATTTTGGGCTCCCCCATGTGGAAACATCTTCTCCATGTCTACCCTATCAAACCCCTTCTTAATTTTAAAGGCCTCTGTTATCATCCTTGTAAATCCATTTTGTATGTTCTTCAGTGCGTCTATATCATTTTTGTAATATGGCGACCTGGGAGGGAATTCTAATATGGAGGAGTTTGGGCATGGGTGGAGGGGTTAAATGCTCAAAAGATGGAAGTGCGTTGGGAAGCTGATTTCTGCTCTTACTCAGGTTGAACAAGGGGCAGGCAGCCAACCCATTTGCCGGAGATGGGGTTGCATTTTAAGTATGTTAATTAGGCTGGAAACTATGGCCAGTTGGGTTTCCTGGCCCTTGGGAAATGTGGCAGCTGCAGCAATGTGAGGATAGCCTCGGGCCCAGCAGGAGCAGTAGTGCTTACTCCAAACCCAAGCTCATATCCACCCTCCCACCATCAGATCCACCAGCAGCCCCCCTACCATACACACCCCCAACCCCCCAACACACCCCACCTTCTCCCCGCCACAATCATACCTTCCCCCTGGGATCGCAGATTGGACCAACCCACCCCCACCCCCTCCCAGGATTGGGATCGGACCCCCCAGCACTGGGATCGGACCCCTCACCCCCCACCCACCCTGGGCTCAGACAGCCCCGGTCATAGTTGTCATAAATAAACTCCTCTTTCATCCCATCAGTTTGGTCCAGCTTTAAGTCGATTGTATGTTTCATAGCCAATCTTTGGTTCAGCATTGATATTAACTCCACAAATACATTTAGGCCTCGATATTATGCAAAATAAAGAAAGTCAACTGTGTTTATGTTTGCTTTACCACTTCCTCTTCTTTTACCAAATTTCTGGTTTTTTAAAATTCTTCCTGTCCCTTTCCATGGAACAATACCAAAATACCTTAATTTGTCTCTGGCAAAATCATTGGAGGCCTGTGTCTTCCAGAAGGCTTTTGATCTGAAGTAAGTTCTTTCACCTTTCCAATCTGACATTAGGGACTGGTTTACCATGAAATTATATAACTATTTCCTTCAGCACAAAGTATATATGTGTGAAATTCATTGAATGAGATCAGCCAGGTCCATAGCAAAAAGCAACCAACCAGAGCGAAGACACAGTTCTGACCAAATATGGAAATTGATTTAAAAATTACAGATGCCTGCTTCCATACACAATTATGGAATTCCAACTTAACCAAATAGCATTGGGGCAGTTGACAAATTACTGGTCAAGTATACCCTCTGTTATAGTTTCAAACAATAATTTTTAAGATACATGCATTGACTTTGGTGCAAACCCATCACTTCTTACTGACTTTGTGTGCATCAAAGGAGCATGGCATTAATTCACCAGTATCCTTTTTCTGATGCATATAGCTACATGCACCTCTGCCTCTGAATTATGGCGTTAGGATATGGGCGAGGGGTCGCCATGCTCCATTGATGCTACCTGACAAGCCTGTCATCCCTCCACTCCTCATTCTCTTCTTAGTCAAAAAAATGATACATGGAATTCCTAAAGGAAACCCATTGTGCTTTGTCTGAAATGAGGTGGGAGGAGAAACTGCATACCATGGTGAATAGCAGTTGTCAAAGTAGTTGACCACAGCAAAGAACAACCCTTCAAAAATGACTGCCATTTTATATGGGGAAGAAGATGAAACCGAGCAAATAAGGCCAAATGAACCGCATGTTGGCCCAAAATGGATGGACACTTCATGCAACTGATAGGAATGATGGTGGAATATAGGATGCGAAAATGGTCAGAGATTAACATGATGGATCTCTGCCTTAATTTCCAATTGGCTTCATCCGATTTCTGCTTATCTTAATGAAACACAACCCATAAATCAATCAAACCCAATCGGAAAACCGTCTCCAGTACCTTTCAATTCTTCTGAATCTTTATCCTTCTCTTTCGTTGATTCAGTGTCATATAATTCTTGTTTTGCCAGTGTCCATTTATCTGTTATCTAGTGCAAAGATGAACGCGGCTTCAGCAAACTCTGTGGCTTATTTGGAAGTTAAAACAAGGCAGTATTAATTGGTGAAAATGTATGTGATATTGTCTGTATGAAAGACAGCAACTTTCTTTGGTTGGTCTCTTGCTATTAATTCAAAAGACATCCTCCTGATATTCTGCAATTTGGCTTCACCGTGGGTTTGAAACTTCAATTCTCTAGGTTTTCAAGGAGATTGCGGTCTGCAGACTGGCACCATCAAATAATTCCCCATGTAGATTTCAATGGGGCCAATGTTGCAAGTCTTCATAAAGGCGTATATATGTAGACTTTTACTAATTATTAATGTGGTAACTAATTAAGGAACGATACCATGGTCTAACAATAGCTGCCCTACTATTTTACTGTTATTACATTACACTGAAGGACGTGCATCACTGATGATACTTAAAATTTGTTTGGAAAATGCTCGACCTGTCTTTCATCTCTTGTTTTTCTGACTGAAGTTCCTGAATTATGTTATGCAGCTGTAATCAGCATTGTACATGAATGCAGGTCATCAGATATGAATTTTGGAACAATCAACCTTTTTGTAAACTTTTAAGAAAAGAATCAAATGCACAGTGTAGTCCTTTTACAGCACTTCCCTTGTGTTATGACTGATGATGATGGTCAGAAAGAATTAAACGTGACTCAAAAAGTTAATAAGGGAAATATTAGTACTTTTCTGAAAACTCCTGGAATGTATGTCTTTGATTTTGCTAATTAAATAACTCACCTTACCCAGGGTATTCAGCATTCATCTGTTAGAAACAAAACATACATTTTTTTTACAACGTAACTTCAGCATCCATCTCAGAGATAACAGGAAAAGTAGAAAGCTATGCGTTGAATGTAATTTTAAGCTGATATCATGGTCAATGCTTTTCAAAAGCAAATCAAACCAAATATGCAAAGGTAATCAAAAATCCACTTCTACCATGTAAAGTTGCAGAAAATGAAGTGTGGAAAGGACCACAGCAGAACTGTATGCTGTTAATTCAGAAACCTCAGTAATGAGATTTTTGCCTAAGTTTGATTAACTCTGTCTGCATTTAATGGTATACTAATAAAATCACTAAAACCAATGAAATAGTCTATTAATGTTAGAAAAAGATATTCCAATAATTATTCTGTTTGAAGATTTTCTACTCAAACTCATTCTTTAACAAGCCTAACAAACTGCAGATGTTTAAAACAAAACTTGGTTGCACTGAACCACAATTTCTCACCAACATTTTCTAATTTTGGTTTCATCTCATACTATGAGCAGGCCTTTCACTTTGAGCTGTCAGTAATCAAAAAAAAGACATCTGATGGTTCTTGCATAACATTTCTGCAGTTGTGATTTCACATGCAAATGCACACACATGCACACACAGCAAGCCTCAAAAAGTTAACATTTCTATAGCCAGTGGTTTTACATTTTATCAACTGTATAGCAGTATAACAAATGCCATATTACCTGAGACTTCATACCATCTTTAATACGGACAGGAATTAAAACACTGCCATTTGCCAATCAGTTTTGCTATGTATCAACAGATGGCTATCCTAGGGGACCAGATGTTAATTGGCAAACTTCTTCAACAGAAATACACATATAGAAATAAAGAGAGACTTCAATTATATAGCACCTTTGACAACCTCAGAATGTCACAAAGTGCTTTACAGCCAATGAGGTGCTTTTAAAGTGTGGTCATTGTTGTAATGTAGGAAATTGTAATTGCACTGTTGTTACAACAATATTTCTCTGATTCTCAATAATGACCAGAATAATTTCAACATGAAACTACAATATTCTTGATTTATAATTCTGAAAATGACACGAGAAAAATAAACCTGATCCAACATTTTTCTTTCCTTCTGGATTTGGGATAAAAGTATTTTAAACAGTAGGGTTTGGGGTGAAAATACATCAGCATTGCACAAACATTCCACAGATACCAAAATAGTTTTCTCATTTTTTTGTTTGTCAATTCATAGAATCGTAAAAACAGCACAGAAATTGGCCATTTGGCCCACTGCAATTCTTAACAAATTATATTTTCCTGCTTAAAACTATTCACAAATTCAAATCCACTGCATCTTCTGCTAGACTGTAGGTGACAAAGGAAATGCATTACCATATTCATAAGTATTCTGAAAACCCAGGGCTGAATTTTGTTAGCCAATTGCAGGTCCCGGCAGTGGCACTGGAGGTGGGTGCTGTTGCCACATGCCACGTACGCAGCCAGTAGAGCACCATCAAGTGGCTGCTAGCCAATTAGCATAAGCAAGGACTGCAGACTGAACAGGTGGAGCAGGAGCCAATTGGCCCCGCGGTTTAGCAAAGCCTCCCTGGAGATTCTCCTCCAGGCTTCAAGGGAAAGGCGGGAGGTTGTCTTTCCAAGGGATGGCAAGAAGAGACCCTCCTGCCTGACAATGCAAGTCTGGATGGAGATTACAAAGGAGATCAACAGCTGTAGGTCACCCCCCCCGGAACTGGGCCCATTGCTGCAAGAGGGTCAATGACTTCATGTGATCGGCCAAGATGAGTTCTCCATTTCCATCTCCTCATTGGGACTTGCATGTGGCTACGTGGGATGGACTGCTACATGGGGGAGGAAGTAACCACAAAGGCAGCGGCAAGGTGGATGAGACATCACCACATTCTGCCAGATGCAATGCTGCATCTTGGCAACAGGCTGCCTTCTTTCAGAGTTCACCCCCATTACATCCCCTGACGGCAAACAGAGGAAGAAGCCATTTGGGAGATCCCATTAGGAGCCGAGACTGCCACTAGCATAAGTGCCCTGTTCTCCTTCATGCGAGGTCCCTCTTTCTGCTTGCAGGAGAAATAGGCCCATAACACGAGGGGGACATCGAGGACTGGCAGTGGGATATCTGATGTCTTATTCTTAGACAGTCCCTCGGGAATGAGGATGGCATTCTTCCACTCCAGGATTGTGGATCCTTAGGTGACTGAATAGTCCAATTTTGGATATGCAACTCTGCCTACAGGTGGGACAGGTGGTGCTTGGTGAGGCGAGTGAATGGGATGCTCGAATTTCCGAATGCTCCTTCTGCTGTTTGCGCTTGGTTTCTGCCTGGGCATGTCAATGCCAGCAGAGGAGGAATCTCTGGGCTAGCAGGGGCCCAGGGTTGCCGTGTAATTGCAGACTGTGAGACCGGAGTGTCCACACAAGTGAGTGAGGAGACATTGTGTTCATGTGTTCTCCACCACACTTCTGGAGATTCACATGATGCATGGTTGGCATGAGGAGATCTGAACAACCTAACCCACAAATGTTTGTGTTCTCTCAAGCAAGTCATGGCATTTCAGAGGCAAGCATAGCCATTGGCACAGGGCCATACAGGCGACCTCTAAGGAGGAGTAGGAACAGTCAGAGGCTGCACTGTCACTTCATTTCCCCTGCACCTTCCACCAGCGCAGATACTCACATGTTGGTGGGTATGCGCTCGGGCTTAGATTCAGGATCACAAGCTAGTGAGAGCACCACACGCACACTGGTGAAGCTGACGGAGGCTGTGACAACCGAGGCCACTGACAGTTGGAGGACTGTGGGTGGCCAGGCCCATGCTGAGCCCCAGGTTGGTATTAAGCTTTTTATATTGGCAGCACAGAACATGCAGGAGTTGCAGAGAGAGATAAGGGAACATCTGGCAGATATGCGAGAGGCAATGTGTGGCTATGAGAGGACGATGGAGGAGTCTATCCATGTCATGAGTGCTGCCATGTCTTAAGGGTGTGAGCGCATGGCTTCCTCCATCGAGAGGTTGGCAACCTTCATGGAGAGCCAGATCCCACAAATGCACGTAGACCTGCAAATCATCGTTTTGGCCATGAACTCAATGCAGCAGTGGCAAGTTGAGAGAGGGACGAGGTGCCTGGAGTCTCCACCAGGTCCTCACTCGCCTCAGGTTAGCAGGGAGGTGCAAGTGAGCCTTGAAAGGGAGGAGGAAAACCTGCCCTCCACATCTGGGGGATCCCCTCATGGCTCTGTATGTGAACAGGGGATCCTCAGCCCCTCTGCTCGTGAGCCCCAGCTCCAGTAGTTGTGACAACTGAGGAGGCTTCTGCAATTGTGCAGGAACCCCTCAGCCAGCTGGTGCCCCCCAGGCCTCAGGCAACCAAAGGATGCCCACCAAAGTCATCCCAGGACAAGGGACAGCCCAATCAGCAGCCTGTCTCCAAGTCAGCTGCCAGCGCAGTAGAAGCATAGTAAAGCATATAAAGAAGAGCACCTAGATACACTTTGAGGCTTCACACGTGTATTAATTGTGGCCTTTGCATTGGTTCCTGTAATTGTGCTAATAAATGGAGGTCTGATTCATTGCTGTAAATGGCACATGCTGTCATTGCAGACTTGTGAGATGCAACTTTCACCATTGTTCCCTCAATGGGCTTCCAGTGCAGATACAGGCCACATTTGGTCTCTGTCTCAGATTTGTCACAGTGTGTGCTGAAGCGATAGGAAGGATGCAACAGGCAGAATACTGTTAAATGAGTCTTTATTGAGTTCACTTTGAGATGACATCATGGTGGCAGGAAGCAGGTATGTAAGAGATTGTGTCGTGCCTCCCTTCTGTGTCTCTCAATGGCCCTGGCCTCTGGTTCAAGATCCAGTATTGCCTGTTCAGTAACCTCCTCCACATCCTCCTATCAGATGAGGACTAGCGATCAATCATGTCTTCTTCATGCAAGGCCTCCCTCCTCTGTACTGCTAGATTGTGCAAAGCACAGTAGACCATCACAATATGCAAGACCCTCACTGGGGCATACACAGAGCTCCACTAGTTCAATCGAGGCACCAGGATCTCATCCTCAGCAGCCCAATGGCCTGCTTGATGGTCGCTCGGGTAGAACTGTGGCAAGTGTTGTACCTCTCCTCTGCCTTGGTGTGAGGGTTCCTCACAGGCATGAGTAACCATGTCTTCAATAGGTATCCCTTATCCCTGAGAATCCAGCCCTGAAGGTGAGCGGGTGGCTTGTAAAGTTGTGGTACCTGGGACAGTCGAAGTATGTAGGCATCGTGGCTGCTTCCCGGGAAACGAGCACACACCTGCAGGATGCACTTCCAGTTGTCGCAGACCAGTTGTATCTTGATGGAATGGAAATCCTTCCTGTTGATGAAGGCCACTGGCTGCTCTATGAGGGCCTTGATGGCCACATGTGTGCAGTCGCTGACACCTTGCACCTGCGAGAATCCAACGATGACTCTGAAGCCAATGACTGTCTCCTTTTGACTAACAGGGTCGATTCAGTATCATACATTGTCACTGGCCCTCTTGAACATGGCATTGGCCACCTCCTTGATGCAGCAATGGGCTACTGCCTGGGAGAGCCCACACATGTCCCCAGTGGATCCTTAGAAACACCTGGACATGTAGAAATTGAGAGCCACTGTGATCTGCAGAGCCACGGGCATTGGGTATCCTCCGAAACCCATGGGTCGTAGCTTGTCCTGCAGCATGGCGCATATGTCAGTGACGGCCTCCCTGGAGAGCCACAGTCTTCACTGACACTGCCGTTCAGACATTTGGAGTAACTGAGATGAATCGAGTACATTCTCTGGTGCGGATAAGACCTTCTTGGCGTGGCCGGCTGTTGCCACTCTCCTATTGGAACTTCACAAGTGGGCCCAGCTGGATCCTGGCCCTCCCTCCCTCTGAACCACTGCTGCGTGACACTGGGGCCCACAAGGACTGGGTGTATATGACCCATGCCAGCAGATTGCTGCTCCTCCAGTGTGCTGTCCTTGGAGAGACGATCTTGCCATGGGTGCTTCCCATTGCTACTCCCCTCTGAAGACATGCTAATGCCCCTCAGCACTCACCATTACAGAGAGCCCAACACCCAAGACTGCGCCCACCCTTGCACCCGAGCATCTGAGCATCCGAGACTGCACCCACCCTTGCATGAATGACTGCGCCCACCCTTACACCTGAGACAGCACCCATCCCACACTTGCACCAATACTGTGCCCACCCCCTTGCAAGCAGGACTCTGCCTACCCTTGCACCCAAGTCTGCGCCCCCTTCAACCTTGCAGCCCAGACTGCACCCACCCTTGCAGACAGCCCAGCACCGTCTTCCCCTATCCAATGCTCAACATGGCTGCCTTCCTGCGCCATCAGTGAGACCTTGCCTCGGTGCTGCCACTGATAGACGGCCAGGGATCTGAAGGCACGGATCCCCATACACCATTGACTAAATTTGAAACCCCACCTAAAATTGGTTTCAGTTCAATGCAAATGCATTTTAATTAGCTGTTCACCAATTCAAATTGCAGTCCTGCTGATTCATGGCAGCAACGTTGCCTTGGAGCATTCCTTCTGCTGACAAAATCAGGAACCAATGTCACAATGTCGGGTTTATGGGCGAACGTGTCCACTCTGACTTTACACGCCTCCACTCCTGCTCCTGCTGGTTGGATAAAATCCAGCCTCCAGTCTTTCATGTGTGTATTTACTGGGACTGTTCACGGAAATAGAATAAGTTACACAGAACAAAACAAAATGATCACAGCAAATTTTACAAACAAATCACAAAATTGATTTTTTTTTAAATAAAGCCCTCTTTACAAAGGTACAGTACATTTGAATGGTATTTCAACTCATAATTAAAGTAACCTTTATCATTTTAAATACTTTCATACAAAATATGCATCCTATATTTTCAGTTCATATTTTAAGTAATACAGACCTTTTATATGTTTTTTAAAATTCTGCATAGAAAGAATATGCAGATACAATCTAACTGAGGTCAACATGGTATATTTAATCACACTCGAGAAAGAATTGATCTCTTTTCAGTATATGGTAATCAAATGTTGAAACCATTGGTCCACAAAGTTTGAGGGAACACAATCCATATACAGGGTGTTACATTGTGCCACTGACAGTGTAAGTGCAAGGACATGGTTGATAATGTCCATCATGTACAACAGTGATGACAGGACAGGAATCAAGATCAAGAACTCTTGCTAATTTTCTCTTGTTTAATTACTGGGCACGGACAGCAATTTAGGTGACCCTACCACTACTCCAACTGAGATCACCTAACTAAATATGGATGTAGGATTGGCATGGGGATCTTCTGGGCTACTTTATGTGCTGGTCTTTATAGCTTAGCTACTGACCATCTCAATTGGTTCTGATGAATGGTCACACAGACCTGAAACGTTAACTCTGTTTCTCTCCACTGATGCTGACTGACCTGCTAAGTATTTCCAGCATTTTCTGTGTTTGTTTCAGATTTCCAGTTTCCACAGTATTTTGCTTTTGGACCATCTAAATTCATGGAGTCAACAGGGCAGCCATAGTTTGACTTTTTTAAAGAGTTCTCAGAGACGAGAGACAGAAAATACCCAAAGTACTACATGTGCGTTTCTAGCGTTTGGCTTTTGGCAGCTCCAGTGTGCGCTATTGTGTGAATGGCTTTACATGCTGGACTCCAGGTACTGGAGATCCAAGAGTTGGCTGGAACGGGCAGCAGGACAAGCTACCGGCGAAAGGTTATTGATATATTTTAAATTTGTGCGACAGTTATTTTACAATCGTATCTACAGAAACCAATGCAATAACACTGCTTTTCAAGTAGAAATAAGAATTCACTCCTGGTACTCCTATCTTTATAGTAACTGAAATCTCACGTATCACTGTTCCCAGAACCCTAAACTATATCCATTGTTGCCCATAACCCAGAAATCTCTCACAGTTTCCACCAAATTAACACCCTCCCACTCCCTGTAGCCCCTCCCAGCACTGACACCCCCAATAACATCCTCCTATCACTGCAAAACTTCAGCACCCCTTCTACCATTCACACTCATAAGAGATCACTTCCATTACTTCCATGCCCAAAGGCCTGCTGCCAATAATCCCAACCCTAACAAATTTATGCTCTTCCCAAATCCCACCAGTCTCATCACTGTACTCCCAGACCCCTGGAAGGAGCACCTCCTGTACTCCTGCTATGTGCTTCCGACTTACCTGAAACATCATCCTTACCATCTTCCTGGGACTTAAAAAAAGACATGACAGAAAATTAAGTACACGGCTAAACAAACATAATAATCAAAGCCAATAATTTACCATCTCCATGGAAATGTGGACATAATGAAATAATTTACATGGGCACATTGGATTGCCAGGGTATAGTGGATGCAGCAAAATCAGATTGGAAGGGACATTTGCTTGTTAGGAAGCAAATTTAAATTTTTGTCTATGAATTTAATTGGATGGAAACTGTGCAGGCTCCCTTATGGTCATGCACCTTTACCCACACTTTTTTTTGTATTCCCTGTATGTAGACAATCAAATGTAGGATCAGGATTATCCACAATCCAATCTTTCAGGCTTTCTTCATAACTATAGTGTTTATTTTTTGGAATATTTGCTGTATCATTTCAATGACTGTAATATCCTCCCTATAGTGGGGTTCCCAGCATTGCAATACTCCAATTATGGTCAATTTTGTGTCAGCCATGGCTCAGTTAGTAGCGCTCTCACTTCTGAGTCATAAGGTTCAAGTCCCAATCTAGGACTTGAGGGCAAAAATTAAGGCTGAAGTTCCAGTGCAGTACTGAGGGAGTGCTACACATTTGGGGTGCCATCTGTCCGGTGAGATGTTAAACCGAGGCCCCGTCTGTTCTCTCAGTTGGATGTAAATGATCCCATGGCACTATTTTGAAGAAGAGCAGGGGAGTTACCCCCAGTGTCCTGACCAATATTTATCCCTCAATCAACATCATAAAAATAGATTATCTAGTCAGTATCACACTGCTGTTTGTGGGAGTTTGTTGGGCATAAATTGGCTGCCACGTTTTCTACATTACACCGCAAAAGTACTTCATTGGCTGTAAAGTGTTATGAAAAGTGTTATATAAATGGAAGTCTTTCTTTTTTAACCAATAATTCTTGCAAATTCAACATCATTTACTTTTAAATTCAGTGTCCCCATTTAAAGCTCAGAATCTTATTTACCTTCTTTGTCCTTTTCTGCTTGCAGTCAGTTCCTCCAGTCTGCTAAGTATTTCTTAGGGTTTACATGTTTTCACTGTTCTTTTTATCCAAAATATACCATTGTTCTGCATTGAACTAAATTTGCCACCCACCTGTCCAGTTTGCAAACTGTCCATTGTCCTCCTACAGATATGGTTCAGTGGGTATCACTGTTGCCTCTGAGTCAGAGCTTGTAGGTTCTAGCTCCACTTCAGAGAATTGAGCCCATAATCCAGGCTGACACTCCAATGAAGTACTGGGGGAGTGATGCACTGTTGGAAGTGCCATCTTTTAGATAAGACATTAAACCGAGGCTCCCGTTCGCCCTCTCAGGTGGCTGGAAAAGATCCCAAGAACTGGCAGTATTTGGAGAATAACAGGGAAGTTCTCCCTGGTGGTCGGGCCAATATTTATCCCTCAGCTAACATCATTAAAAACAGATCGCTATTCCATCGCTGCTTGTGAGACCCTGCTGCATGCAAATTTGCTGCCACATTTCCCACGTTCAATCAATAACTATTCTTCATCGGTTGTTAAGTGCTTTTGAACATCCTGAGGTCATGAAAGGCACTATATAAATGCAAGCTCTTTCTTTAAATTGATTTCATCAGCAAACTTTGACACAATGGACTGAATTTTACAAGCTCACTGCCGATCTTGGCGGCAAGCTTCAAAAATAGCAGTCCGCCCATGCGGACTGGACATCATGGAGCTGCCACGATATTCAGTGCAGCAACTCATTTAAATGGCTGGGGCAGACTGCTCCACCATCCCCCAATGCCTTGGAGGGGGCAGGCAATCTGTACCCAGCAATGGCATCAGGCGCCACTGTGCAGGCGCCAACACCATTTTTAAAGTGCTTCGAGCCCTACATTACAATTTAAATTTTTAAAGATGTATTGCATTAAAAAAAAATTTTTTTTTAATTAAATAGATGTTTCTAGCTCCTCTCCCACCACCCCCCCATAACCATACAATTCATTCCTTGCCCTCTCACCCCCCAAAATACTAATCTGTGTACCTGACCTTTCCCCCCCAAAAGTTCATAAACTTTTAACTTCACCCCTTTCCATCATCCCCTACACTGGGATTAGTTTGACCCCGCTTCCCACCCCTCCTCCCACACTGAAATATTTACCAGCTCCTCCCACCTCACCAGTGTCCCGCATCTGATCTCCGAACAGGTATCCAAATCACAGGAGTGCCGGCTACTGCGGAACGGACATTACAATGAATTTGAGGCATTAGAATAGCTCTAGAGATTGCACAAGAGTCATAATAATTCAAAGCCACCATTAGACCACCATCTTGAGTCAATGACAAATCTGCTAACATAGTTAAGAGCAATACTGCAATCTACAATTTACTTTTATTGCAATATTTTCCTTTAGAGTGATAGGAATGCAACACTGAAACCACAAGCATAATACTCTCTTCTCTTTTACAGCTGATAGTTGAATTCTAACTTGAAGGAGAAACTGAAAGGTCTAGTCACTGATTGTCTTTTAAAATGGTGCCACCTACCTCTTAAAGGAAATAACTGAGATTTTTAAAAAGACTGAAGATGAGATATTCAACTGAGAGGAGATTGAGTCCTAAATTTAACAAATAGTGGGACCCATGGGTGAAGGATAATTCTGATCTTTATTTTACTCAGTAGGCGATCTGTCATGGTGTTCAAGGGAGTCAACTTCTGCTATTTTAAAATATCGCACAGAATCAATTATTTATTTCCATGTTGGTCTCACATGGTTGGTATATAATTTCTATTTAGATATACACACTTCACCAACTTTGAAGAAAAATATTGAGCCACTTCAAGAATAAAATATCCAAAATTTGATTTTCAGCCATTGAGCTGGGAGTCTTCACATACCTATTTTCAAATTGTGCCTAATTTTCAGGAACCATTTTTCAGGATCAATTTGATAGAGAAAAGAAAGAAAGTGAGTACAAAAGAAAAATACTGCAGATGATGGGAATCTGAAACAAAAACAAAAAATGCTGGAAATACTCAGCAGGTCAGGTAGCATCTGTGAAAGAGAAACAGTTAAATTTTGATGACCTGTCACCAGAGCTGGAAAAAGTTAGAGAAGCAACAGGTTTTAAGCAAGCTCAGAGACTGGGAAAGGCACAAGAGGGAAAGAACAAAAGGGAAGGTCTGAGATTGAGTGGAAGGCAGGTGAGATTAAATGGGAAAAGGGATGATGGTGCAAGGCAAGAGGAGATGATGTACAGACTAGTGAAAAAACAAAAGATGGGTCTAGAGGAGGTGTAAATAAGAATAACAGAACCATCACCAAATGCTGCCTGAAAAAATGGGGGCAGATGTTATGATCTGAAATTGCTGAACTCAATGTTGAGCCCAGAAGGCTGCAAAGTGCCTAACTGAAAGATGAGTTGCTATGCCTCAAGCTGACGTTGAGCTTCATTGGAAGAGCATAGAAGGCCGAGGACAGAGAGGTTAAAGTGGGAGCAAGGTGGAGAATTAAAATGACAGGCTACCAGGAGTCACACTTGCGGACTGAATGGAGGTGTTCCAGAAAGTGGCCACTCAATCTGCATTTGGTCTCCCTGGTATAGAAATCGCATTGTGAGCAGTGAATTGAAAGGACACACCTGGAAGGAATGTTTGAGATCTTGGATGATGGGAAGGAAGGAGGTAGAAGGGCAGGTTTTGCATCTCCAGTGCTTACATGGGGTGGTGCCATAAGAAGAGAAGATGTTGTTGGGGATGATTGAGGAATCAACCAGAATGTTGCAGAGGGAACAGTGCCTATACAATGCTGAAAAAGAGGGGAGGGCAGATTTGTTTGGTGGTGGCATCACTCTGGATGTGGCAGAAAATGCAGAGGATTATCAGTTGAATGTGGAGGCTGGTGAGATGTAAGATGAAGTCAAGGGTAACCCTATTATGTATCCGAGAGGGAGGAGAAGAGGTGAGTGCAGGAGTGCGGGATATGGAACGGATACAGTGAAGGGAAATCCTCAGTTGGTGAGAGAGGAACACATATAGGAAGCACTGATATGGGAGGTGGCAACATCAGAACAGATGCGATGGAGACAGAGAAACTGGGAGATTGGAACAGAGCCTTTATCTGAAGCGGGTGGGAGGAACGTTAAGGCAGCTGTGGGACTTAGTGGATTTATGGTGGATACTGGTCGATAGCCTATCTCCAGAAATGGAGACAGAGAAGTCGAGGAAGGGAAGGGAAGGGAAAGGTCATGGATGGATCATGTCAAGGCAAGGGAAGGATGGAAATTGGAAACAATGTTATTGAAATATTCTAGTTCGAGCCAAGAGCAGTAAGTGACACTGATACAGTCAACTGTGTACCAGAAAAAGAGGTTAGGGAGGGACCTGAGTAGGGCTGGAACAAAGTATGTTCCAGATATCCCACAAAAAGACAGGTTAGCTAGGACTCATATGGGTTCCCATAGCAGAACCTGTTATTTGGAGGCAGTGAATGGAGAAGTGAACAGGTTCAGCCAGGTGGAGGAGGATGGTAGTGAATGGGGACTAGCAGAGCCTCTGTTCAAGGAAGAAACGGAGAGACCTCAGACCATCCTGATGGGGGATGGAGGTATAGAGGGATTGGACGTCCATGGTGAAAATGAGATGGCTAGGGCCAGGAAACTAGAAACTGTTAAAGTTGTAGAGGGTGTTGGAAGATTCGTGGATGTAGATGGAAAAAAAACTGGACAAGAGGTCAACAAAATAGGGGCAAGATTGGAAGAAATCAGTTCTGTGAGGCAAGAGAGTGAAATGATGGGTCAATCAAGGCAGTCCTGTTTGTGAATCTTGTGAGGGAGGAAGAAGTGGGCTATACAGAGTTGGGGGACTATGAGGTTGGTGCAAAGAAAATGAATAGGTGGAGTTTGAAAAATACCTGGTATGATAGTAAGTTCTTGACACGACCAAGTGAGTACTGGTACCTGACCTGCTGCAGTAGGTCTCTTAAAGCCACAAAATAGGTTTTTGATGCTGGTAAAATATTTTTGTGTTTTCCCCCGTCTTGCATTTTCTTTCATGTGTCAGCTGTTTTGCTCAGTAGCACTCCATCTTTGGATACTTAGTACTTGTCCTTGCCAATATTTTTCGGCATTATTCTTGTCTGTTGCCGATATTCAAATTGCAATATCCAAAATGGCTATGATGGATTCTTTTAGGTGTTCCAAATCCATTCCAGCATTGAGATAATGGGCCAATAAATGGAGATGCAGCAACTTCTGCAGCAGTTGGCAATGACTCAGGACCTGTCTTCACCCGCCTCAACTTCACAAGAGTGGCTGCAGACAATTGTATAAGTTGCTGAACACAACATCTGGTCCAGGAATGGCTCTACCTGTAGGTGAAGGTTCCCACAGCACAAAGCATTAATGTCACCATATCTTTTCAAGCCATTCAGGAGGCATAAGTTACATAAGGTGGTCTGCAGTGCACCCATATTTCAAGTGTCAACCACTATGTTTGCAAAGGGCAATACCTTTATTATCTTTCTTGTGGAAAGGAGGCATCAACAAGTCTAAATGTGCAGCTTCCATTGGGTAGATGGTTTTTGCTGAGTGGAAAGAGTCACATATGGTACCCACATGGGCAACAAAGACCTTTATATCAATCCCATGGCCTTCATGGAGAAAGGGTTAACATTCAGGCAGTATTTGGCAATAGAAACTGTTGTCAATGGTTAATATCCAGGATGATGGTTTTATTGTGTGCTTCCATGGTGCCCTAATTATGTAAAGAAGAAACATCTGGATAATTGTTGGGAAAACCGGGCTATCTCCTGCATCAATGGCTCCTTTCCCTCTGAGAAACTCCATAACAGCAGAGAAGCACATTGGACTGAATGCTTCAAGATTTGTTTGCTGTTCATTGGCTGCCACTTTCATCCACAAGAAAAGCATGCCATGTAGCTTAGGCACAATGAAAGTTGTTCAGTCAAATCAGCAATGGTTGTGCACAATACCAGAGCATGTCGTTGTCACTAATTTGGGTTTGTCCTATACTTGCTGGGCCATAAGAAATGTGTACAAGCATGATGAGTACCTTTGCCTTACTCCTGATACCAGCATGTTTCTTTCTCATTTGCAGCCAGGTCTGAGGGAGCTGGGTGATTGAGTTGACTCCAGTTAGCAACCTCTCTCACTCACCTCACATTGTACTCCCACTGGTGGATGGCCTTCAGCCCCAAATAAGGCCATTCTCCTTTAGTATACATCCTATAGTATGATCTCCAGCTCTTCAGAATTACAGAGATCAGAGATGCCTTGTGAAGTGGCTAGTGAGATAGTTGATGTGTTAGTTTTAATTTTCCAAAATTCCCTAGATTCGGGTAAGGTTCTGTTAGATAGGAAAATAGCGAATGTAACTCCTTTATTCAAAAAGGCAGGGAGACAGAAAGCAGGAAACTACAGGCCAGTTAACTTAACATCTGTCATAGGGAAGATGTTAGGAGCTATTATTAAAGACATTGTAGCAGGGCACTTAGAAAAATTCAAGGTAATCAGGCAGAGTCAACATGGTTTTGTGAAAGGGGAATCATGTTTAACCAATTTATTGGAGTTCTTTGAGGGAGTTACATGTGCTGTGGTAAAGGGGAACCGGGGTGAATGTATTGTACTTAGATTTTCAGAAGGCATTTGATAAGGTGCCACATCAAAGGTTATTGCAGAAAGTAAAAGCTCATGGTGTAGGGGGTAACATATTGGCATGGATAGAAGTTAACAGGAACCAGAGAGTAGGCATAATTGGGTCATTTTCTGGCTGGCAAGATGTAACGTGTGGTGTGCCACAGGGATCTGTGCTGGAGCCTCAACTGTTTACAACTTATATAAATGACTTAGATGAAGGGAACGAAGGTATGGTTGTTAAATATGCTTATGACACAAAGATAGTTTAGTTTAGAGATACAGCACTGAAACAGGCCCCTCGGCCCACCGAGTCTGTGCCGACCATCAACCACCCATCTACACTAATTCCATATTCTTACCACATCCCACCTGTCCCTATATTTCCCTACCGCCTATCTATACTAGGGGCAATTGCTAATGGCCAATTTACCTATCAACCTGCAAGTCTTTGGCATGTGGGAGGAAACCGGAGCACCCGGAGAAAACCCACACAGACACGGGGAGAACTTGCAAACTCCACACAGGCAGTACCCAGAATTGAACCCGGGTCGCTGGAGCTGTGAGGCTGCAGTGCTAACCACTGCGCCACTGTGCCGCTAGGTAGGAAAGACCTGGCAAATGGAATATAATGTGGGAAAGTGGGAAATTGTCCACTTTGACAGGAAGAATAAAAAGGAAGCATATTATCTAAATGGTGAGAGATTGCGGAGCTCTGAGATACAGAGGAATCTGGGTGTCCTGCTGCATGAATCGCAAAAGGTTAGTATGCAGCAACAGCATGTAATTAGGAAAGCTAGTAGAATGTTATCATTTCTGGTGAGGAGAATTGAATAGAAAAGTAGGGAGGTTATGCTTCAGCTATACAGGGCATTGGTGAGACCACATCTAGAGTACTGTGTAGAGTACTGGTCTCCTTATTTAAGGAAGGATGTAAATGCATTGGAGGCAGTACAGAGAAGGTTTACTGACTAATACCTGGAATGGGCGGAAAGGATGTTTCCCATTGTGGGAGAATCTAGAACTAGGGTCAGTATTTAAAAATAAGGGGTCGCCCATTTAAGACAGAGGTGAGGAGAAATTTTTTCTCTCAGAGTGTCATAAGTTTTTGGAATTCTCTTCCACAAAAAGTAGTGGAAGCAGTGTCTTTGAATATCTTTAAGGCAGAGAAAGACAGATTCTTGGTAAGCAAAGGGGTGGAAGGTTATCAAGGTAGGTGGAAATGTGGAGTAATTAGTTCAGCCATGAACTTATTGAATGCTGGAACAGTCTCGAAGGGCTGAGTGGCCTACTCCTGCTCCTAATACATATGTTCGTATACATCTCTGCTGTCTCAATAAATATTGAATTCCCAGCCCACTGTGCTACAGACTAAACTCTCTAGACAAGCTTTTTCTGCGCTTGTAATTTATTATGAGCATACAATGGAGAGACTGGATGGTTAATTCGGCCTATCCCTCACTATCATGGTGCAACGTATACACACCACAATCCACATCTTCGCCCCAAGACCACCAGCCAGCCATGCAAATTAATCGTCTCAGATGGCAAAACTTGGCATCCACAGTTGTGTGCATCCCCAATTTTACTGGGATCACAAAATTGGGGAATTAATATATTTGAGATAAGGGGTAAAAATTGTAACTGCTATTTATCACCATATGAAATCTTGACTGTAACTGAGCTTTCAATGGCATCACATACCACTATATATTATGGATTCCATTGTTTATATCTACTTATCTGACATTTTGAATCTCCAGCTGATTGCCTTAGTAGCTACTTGTTTGATATTTCTTGTTAAAATAATTACTAAAAATTCTGTTTTATATATGTTTATTGTTTAATGAAAGTTAATAAATCATGAGCAATAATAAGGCAAGATTAATGCAGTAGCTGTCTATAAAGCATTCTATAAAATCTTAGTTAACATGTATCTTTGAAAAATAAGGCAAAAGTAATTAGTGTCCAATGCAGGGCTCTTTTCAAAAAAACAAAATGGTCTAAAGAAAGGAAACCAACATTGTAACAATCCCACATGAAATGAAGTCAACACACACACAAGCAGGCTTTAATCTAGCAATGTCAAAAGAAATTCAATGGAACACCAAGTGCGTTGGCCTTTTCTCCTGTAGTAATGTTAATTGTACGAAAAAAGAACAAATAATCTGAATAGCAAAAAATTAAATAAAATCTTATTTTCACCAGTCTCAACACCACTAAAATAAAAGTTTTTTGTGTGCATTTTTAAAAACCTATGCCTATTTCTGGCAGGAGTTAGATTTTCTACCAGCGTGTCCTGGCTACTAATGCGATCAACATGAGCTTTCCCTTTTGCAGTGAGGTTACCAGAAAGGAGATTGGCATTTAGATTGACTTTTCAAGATTCACAAACAAAGTTATAACAAATTAAAATGACAAGTTAGGTGCAATTGTATATATATATATATATCAGGCAGCAGACACAGCATATCAGTACTCCAAGGTTATTCAGGCACGTACCAGAACTACAAAGGAATGGCTTCTCTCATTTGGTACTATCTTCAGTGGTAAATTCATGGTACATGGTAGAAGCCTGAAAACAAAAGAAAATGTTAAAGATATTTTTAAATCTATGCTTTCTTAATGCAAATGTGGTTGATAAAGAGTAGCTAAACAAGTATAGTGTATTTGTTTTCAACTAAAAACATAAATTCATTAACTTTTTAATCAATGCCCAAGCTATGAACTGTTACTGCTAATACAATTGTAGCATGAAGCTGCCACTTGTGTCAAAATATAGTTAAAAATGTTGACCTTTTCACACACATGTAAGCTGTGAAGTTGTAAATGAAGCTGCTAGGCCCATGACCTAGAATCATAGAATGGTTAGAGCACAGAAAGAGGCAATTTGGCCCCTCGTGTCAGTGCTGGCTCTCTGCAAGAGCAACTCAGCTAGTCCCACTGCCCTGCCTTTTCCCACAGCACTGAAAATCTTTTCTCTTCATACAATTATGCAATTCCCTTTTGAAAGCCATGATGGAATCTGCCTCCCTCACACTCTCAGGAAGTGCATTCCAGACACTAACCACTCACTGCATAAAAACGTTTTTCCTCATGCCGCCGTTGCTTCTTTTGCCAATCACCTTAAATGGTGTCCTCTGGTTCTCGATCCTTCTGCCAATGGAAACAGAATTTCACTATCTATTCTGTCCAGATCTCTCATGATCTTGAACACCTTTATCATACCTCCTCTTAATCTTCTCTTCTCCAAGGAAACCAGCCCCAGCTTCTCCCACCTATCCACGTAACTAAAGTTCTTCAAACCTGGAACCAGGGGTCGGCAATGTGAACATACACAGACACCAGTGCTCGAAGTTCAAACTTTTGAGGTCCGTGGTAATTTTAAATTCAGGGATGAGACATTTCCGCCAAATGGCAGATTTCCAACATTGGAGTTTTGGAAATATGCTATTGGTTTCTTCCTTTACCTGCTGAGTATTTGTTTCAGATTTCCAGCATTCGCAGTAGTTTGCTTTTGTTCTCGTTAGAGACATCGTCTGAGGACTGATCGCCAGCATTAAAAATGGCGAACACAGTTCTAAACATTGGCAGAGGCTGGTTTGTCAGCACGAAAGATGGCAGCGTTAGTTATAAATGTTGGCTGAAGGTGCTATGCCAGTATTAAAGATGACAATGGACATTAATTTAGCAATGGTGAGAAAGCATGTCTCTTTACCAGCTGAGGTCAGTAAACAGAGAGGGGAGACACAGAGAGGGATGACGCAGGGAGGAGGGTGCACAGAGAGGGAGATAGACAGAGAGGGTGCCACAGAGAGGAGGACACAGAGAGGGAGGACACAGAGGAATGGGGGGACACAGAGCGAGAGGGGACACAGAGGGGGAACACAGTGGAGGGACACAGTGGGTACATGAGAGGGGGAATGGGAGGACGAGGGTTGACACATGGGGTGACACAGAGAGAAAGAGGGACAGGGCGGACACGGTGGGGGCACAGAGAGAGGGGAACACAGAGGGGGTGACATACAAGGGGGAAGAGAGGGGGAACACAAAGGAGGGAACACAGTGGGGGACATAGAGAGAGGGGTTCATGGGTGGACACGGTGTGACGCAAAGTGGGGGACACATAGAGAGGGGGAACACATAGAGGGGGGCACAGAGAGAGGGAGAGGAAGAGAGAGAGTGAGGGAGACACACATAAAGAGGGAAACAGACAGAGAGATAGAGAGAGATGGGAAGACAGGCAGGGAGAGAGGGAAAGGAGACAGAGAGAGAGAGAGAGACTGACACACAGAGAGACAGACAGACAGAGAGAGAGAGGGGAGATAAATGGACAGAGAGAGGGGAGGGAGAGAGAGAGAGAATGGGAGAGAGATAAGGGGGAGAGAGAGGGAGGGAGAGGGACATGGGTCGGGGGGGAGAGAGATAGCACAGAAAGGGGATAGAGGGGGGAGAGTGATGAGAGAGAGAGAGGGGAGAGAGCGGAACATGGAGGAGGGAGAGAGGGACATGGTGGAGGGAGAGAGGGGAAGAGAGATAGGCACAGAGAGGGGGAGAGAGAGAGAGAGAGATGGGGGAGAGAGATGGACACAGAGAGGAAGAGAGAGAAAGCAGAGAAAGAAATGAAGATCACTTTTGACAGATGGACATCTATCCGACTTCTCCGCATCGCGACATCAAGTGTGCGGATAGACATTGACCACTTGTGCAGGCAAAAACAATGCCGGGTATCTCACTAAATAGGGGGAAATGTGTTTTAAATTGGACTGTGTTTTGATGGCATTTGGTTGGCTATCCACTTTATATACAGATTAATTGCTCCCATGTCCATGGCTGAGTCAATAATTTTGTCAAATGTCAATGGTGCAACATTTTGGTGCCTATCCCTGCCTGGAACCATTCTCGTGAATCTTTTCTGCACCCTCTCCAATGCCTTCACATCCTTCCTAAAATGTGGTGCCCAGAACTGGACACAATACACTATTTGAGCCTGAACCAGTGTTTTATAAAGGTTCACTATAACTTCCTTGATTTTGTACTCTATGCCCTATTTATAATGCCCAGGAACACATCCGCTTTACTAACCACTTTCTCAACCGGTCCTGCCACTTTCAAAGATTTGTGCGCATATACCTCTCGGTCTTTCTGCTCCTGCACCCTCTTTAGAATTGTACCCTTTATTTTATGTTGCCTCTCCTCGAATGGGGTTCAGTCGGGCTCGGGTCGACTCGGGGTCGGGGTCGGGGTCGGATGGGTTCAGTCGGGCTCGGGTCGGGTCGGGCTCGGGGTCGGGGTCGGATGGGTTCAGTCGGGCTCGGGTCGGGTCTCATTTGCAGACCCGAGCAGGCCTTTAAAAGAGACCAGGTCTCAGCTTGACATTTTAGCTGTCTTGCCAGTCTCTCAAAAGACACAAAAAATTCTTCCGCATCTTCCTCATTAAAATTGGAATTAATGGAGCAAGTTTTAGCAATCTTGTACCCAGCCCTGAATTATGCTCCTCCATATTTGCCATGCTTTCACTGGGTTACTCTGTCACTCCCTAGTTAACTCAAGCCACCTCAACTCTCTTTCTTCGCATTCTTTCTGGAATATTCTTTCTCTCTCTCTTCTCTCTTTCTCATTCCTTCGCCTGTCTTTCTCTCTCTCCCTCTCCTGCCTTTCATTTTCTTCATGTTCCTTTTGCAAGGCTCTCTCTCCCTCCCTCTTTTATCAAATTCAAATTTTCTCTGCTCCAATTGCATCTTTGCTAACACTACCCTGTCAGAATCTGCTTCTAACCCTGTTTCTGCTTCTTCAGATTCAAAGGAAAAATGGTGGGCCACTAGCCTTAGGTGTTCAGACTTCCTAGCCTTGCCACGTGCAGTGATCCCACACTGCTCAGCCATTTTTCTCAACTCCTCCATAGACAGTGCTTTTAACTTATCCCAAGTTACTTCACTCTGACTTGGAGAGCTACTGGCTTCAATTGCAGACATGTTAGTATTCAATCACACACAACTATAAGAAAACCTGTATTAATCTTGCTCTTTTTTGATTGGGAACAATTTGCTTCCCACTTCTAATTTCTCTCATTAGTCTGTGGGTAAAATTCCAGATGCTAGCACCCATATTTCTGTTGCAACCAGATGAGAAAGGTGTCTAGAGGTCTTTCTTAGCCTTCACCTGGTCTTATTGTAACAGGGTTTTAATTTTTAAACATATTGTGTTTTGAGCTCCCCCTCGGTGAATCCTTGTTCACCACTTTCCAATTATAAGGCAAAGAAATGAGCACAAACAGGCCTAAGGTTTGAAGAAGAAAAGTGAAATTTATTAAAATTTAAACTCTAATTCGGTTAACACCTACGCATACATGCCATGCCTCATGCTAGCATGCATACGCGATATGCACATGCAAATAGAGACAGAAAAGTGCAGAAGAAAAATAGTGGAGAGGTTTAAGGCAATCTCTGAAGAGGCTTTTTTTTTACTGTGCTTCAAGCTCGCTGTAGATTCCTTGATTGCAGGTAGTCTTGCTTTTCGTTGGGGCCCAGTATTCTTCTTAAACCTTTTTCACGGTAGGAGACTTTTCTCTCTCAGGGTTCCGAAGCTGGTGAGAATGAGATGAGAGCAGACAGAAGAGAGGTCTTTTCAGTCCAGGAGCAAACAGCTTTCTGAGTTTTAAAACTCTGTGGCAAGTTCAAATTCCTGCAACAGCCAGTTAGTCATGTGACTAAACTGGTCTAATCACGTCTTCTGTGTATTGGTGGAGCAGGGACTGGTTCCTTTGTTCCAACACTGCCTGCTAGTATGCAAAAAATGTCTTTCCGGTGAGGGGCCTAGCAATTCCTTGTGCGAGGCCCTCTTTTCTTCCCAGCAACAATTTTAAATTTAATGTCCAAGCCTCATTCTTGCCAGGTGGGGGCCTGCATGACAACATGTACACCACATCAACCACCTTATCCTTATTAATTCTCTCTGTTACCTCATCAGAAAAACTCAAGAAAGTTAGTTAGCACAATTTGCCCTTAACAAATCCATGCTGGCTTTCCATTATTTAATCGACATTTGTCCAGGTGACTGCTACTTTTGTCCCGAATAATCGTTTCTGAAAGTTTTTTCAACACCGAGGTTAAACTGACTGGCCTGTAGTTGCTGGGTTTATCCTTACAGCCTTTTTTGAACAAGGGTGTAACATTTCAGATTTTCTAGTCCTCTGGCACCACCCTTGTATCTAAGGAGGATTGAAAGATTATGGCTAGTGCCTTTGCAAGTTCCACCCTTACTTCCCTCAGTAGCATTGGATGCATCTCATTCGGTCGACTTATCAACTTCATCTTACTCTCTATCTCTTTTGTCATCCAGGGAGCTCTGCATTTGTTTGCCCTACCTTTTTCCTTCATGGGAATGTATCTTGATTGTACCTGAACTATCTCCTCTTGAAAGGCAGCCCATTGTTTCATTACAGTTTTGCCTGCCAATCTTTGATTCCAATTTACCTCAGCCAGATCTGTTCTCACCCCATTGAAGTTGGCCCTCCCTCTGGATTACTCTTTGTCTTTTTCCATAGCCAAACTAAAACCGGATGATATTATGATCAGTATCCCCTAAATGTTCCCCTACTGACATTTGATCCACCTCATTCCCCAGGCCTACTGCCAGGCTACCGCCTGCAGATGTCACCATTAAAGGAGCCCTCTCAATCTAGGTGAAGCTGGTATGTGAACACCAGAGATGCTGGCAGTGAATGTGTTACCGCTTCTCAGGCAGCTGCCATGACACTTGGGTCTTGCACCAGTCCCGGCTGCCACCGCTGTTCACTGACCTGGCTCAGATGGAGGAGTGGCTTCTTGGAGATAAGGGCTATCCTTTGCAGACATGGTTCCCGACACCAGTGAGAGACTCCACCATTGCTGCAGAGGAGAGATACAACGTCAGCCACTGAGTAACATGAGCCACCGTTGAGCAGGAAATCAGCATACTGAAAGTGCGCCTCCAATGCCTGTATGGATAGGGCAATGCCCTGTACTACAGGCCGAAAAGGCCAGCTTCTTTCTTTGCTGCTCTGTATAAATATGCACCCAATAGGGGCCGGGCCTGGCATGATGAGGAGCGACGTCAACAGGATTCCTTCTTGGACTATGAGGACACTGAGGTCCTACAACATGAAAGATGCATGGGAGGATAGATGGCACAAAGGCTCTGTATGCAGGGCTAGCAGTGAGCTAGGGATGTACAGAAATGGCTTCTCAGACAAAGGCTCACTGCACCATAGGAACCGACATGAGCTCTGCAAGCCACACATCACCTGTGCACCAGTCCACATCTGCAGCATCCCTGTGTAAACTATTAGAGGCAGCAGCTGACTGAGCCAATGTCCATGTCACTGATTCTGTGGAGACGCTCATGAGTAATGGTGGCATGGCAATGTTGTTATTGCATACGTTGGCACTCCTGAAGGGCCAATAGTGTCAAGGGATGTGACATTGGCACTACATGCTGACACACTTCATTCGCATCAGGCTTGAGAACCGCTGCCACTATGAGGAACAAAGGCATGGGATGTCCACCCGAGCCCATGGGCTGCAGGTCATTCTTGAGCAGGGCACAGAGACATGCCACTACCCTCTCTATATCTCCTCTGACACTGGTGCTCTGACATTCGATGGCATGTCATGTGGGTCCTGTAGATGCACGGCAACGGTAATGGCGGGCTCCCCTTGGGGGCTGCTGCTCACGACCGGGGGCCTCTACAAGGATCGCATCTGCCTGTTGATATTGCCTCTGGTGCATACGGATCCTCACGTGCAGAGGATCACACAATGTAGGATGAGCCCTGCATGCATTCAAAGGTTCCTAACAGGGCATGGATTGGTGTTGACGGGTACATCAGCTGCTTTCCTGGATCAACTATGTGGCGTGCCATGGCATTGCCCATCTTGGCCAACACTCAGACTGGCACAGCATGATCACATCAAGATCCTACCAGCTGAATCGATTGTCCCCACCATTCATAAAACCTTAATGCTCCTGCCCTTTCTGGCACCCTCCCCACACCCCCCTCACAAACACAGAGTGTACACTGTTAACGGAGGGATGGTACACGATACTTCCCTTCATGCCAGCACAGCTTTCCCTCCAGTAATCCCAGCCCCTCTTCCTTTTAAGAATGCAGAGTTAGACCCCTGAATATCTCCCCTCCCTCCTCCCTTTTAGAATGCAGAGTTAGACCCCTGTGTATCCCCTCTCCCTCCTCCCTTCCAGAATGCAGAGTTAGACCCCTGAATATCCCCTCTCCCTCCTCCCTTCCAGAATGCAGAGTTAGACCCCTGAATATCCCCCCTCCCTCCTCCCTTCCAGAATGCAGAGTTAGACCCCTGAATATCCCCCCTCCCTCCTCCCTTCCGTAATGCAGAGTGAGACCCCTGAATATCCCCCCTCCCTCCTCCCTTCCAGAATGCAGAGTTAGACCCCTGAATATCCCCTCTCCCTCCTCCCTTCCAGAATGCAGAGTTAGACCCCTGAATATCCCCCCTCCCTCCTCCCTTCCAGAATGCAGAGTTAGACTCCTGAATATCCCCCCTCCCTCCTCCCTTCCAGAATGCAGAGTTAGACCCCTGAATATCCCCCCTCCCTCCTCCCTTCCGTAATGCAGAGTGAGACCCCTGAATATCCCCTCTCCCTCCTCCCTTCCAGAATGCAGAGTTAGACCCCTGAATATCCCCCCTCCCTCCTCCCTTCCAGAATGCAGAGTTAGACCCCTGAATATCCCCCCTCCCTCCTCCCTTCCGTAATGCAGAGTGAGACCCCTGGATAACTTCTGCCTCTGAGGACCCGCCGGCTTTTCAAATCGTGAACAGGATGGCACGTGACGGCCACCCATTCAGCGGAAAATCCGAAGTGTCAATGGAGGGGCGGCGGGCTGCATAATCAGCAATGGTAAGTACTGTTTACCATATGCTAATTGTGGTGCTGCCGCCGTGCGGCGGGTGGGGGGCTGCACCGAGGTCCCGCTGCCGCCGGTAATATGCGGTGGGCCTTCATGACGTCGCGGGCCGCTCCTCGCCGCATTTTCCCAGTCCCTACGCCGCAACCCATGGCGCCGAGGGGCTGTTAAAATTCAGCCCTTAGAGTCTCTAAGCCTTGGTTCTGCCAACCTGGGCTTTAGATTTTGGCAATGTTTAAATGGGATGAAGGAAGAAAACATTTTGTGTAGGAGTCAGGGATGTGGATTTCTCAATATCTTGATTTGGAGACTTTTAAACATGGTGATATATTTCTATGTGTGTCTGACACTCAACTGAGTAACAAAAATATACTTTGCTCTCTCTCTCTCTCTCTCTCTCTCTCTCATTCTCACTCTCTTTATCTCTCTCAGGGCATAGGTTAAAATGACCCATTAGCCTTTGAATTGCCTCCATGTTAAAAGATTAATGTTTCCTTTGTCAGTCTCATTTCCAAAGTGAAAGGTTCACAGACATGTGCAGTTTAAAACATCTGGACAAGGTCTACATGGCTGAAGTAGCACATTATGGGGGAAAATTTGTCTGCAGAGCACCAATTCAATGATATCAATGGTGAATGCCACGGGCCATGTAGGTAGCAGCCAGCAGTGCTGTCTGCCCCTGGGGAATCTATGTAGTCTGTGTAGCACTGCTTTGAAGTGGCATTAGGCAAGTTACCCCTAATACCCCTAATACTCTATCAAAGTCAAAACCGCAAGACACCTTTGGGAAACCATAACTTTTATATTGATATTAAGCATGATGTATAAATTTATATTTGTACATATTGCAATTTCTATCTCTATCTACCTATATACAGTTACAATACCATGGGATCTGTCACACTGAATAACTGCTATTTAACTGACGAGTAGCTACACCAGAACCATACTACATTTCTTGCAGATATCAATTCTTCAAACATGCTTCCACAAAACATTGCCAAACCTTTATTAGTTCCCTGCCAAACATGCAAAAAGTGGATGAATATAATTACTTAAATAAATGCACAAACAGCTGCTTTTGTGGTCCTTCTTTTACAGTGGAATTACTCTAAATTCCACGGTAACACAAGTTGCTGGAGACACAAGCACAGTTTGAATCAATGGTCAGAAAATAAAGACAAGTCTGTAATTACATGCTTGAGTCATACTTTGTTTTTCAAAATCATACCATGTTGTGAATGTTTTTCTGGTTGACCACCTTTTGCTGGCATCAAATATCGCACCTTCTTCCAGAAATATGAATGTTTGAAGACAGATTTACTTCCTTTCCATTTCACAGTTCTTTTTGATCTCCGAACAAGTTGAAGTGACTCTGGCAATGACTTAGTGTTGCTTATAGGCTTAAATTCAATAAGTATTGGTTTTATTTTTCTTTCAACCAATACTTGATGCAGCCCAGTCATAAGTTCATATGTAGAGCTGTACTCATCATCCACATATTCTTTACTGAGTATTATAATCAATCTTCGGCATTTGTTAATGTAAAAGAGTATATTATCTGCAGAACCTGTAAAACAAATGAAGTATTGATTTATTTAAAATACCACAGGGGAAAAGTCTTGAATATTCTACAAATAAATCTCAACCTACAGGTTATGAGATACTCTGCACAAACAGTTTTCCTAGAACGTCAAGCAGTAAATCAAATGTAAACACAATGCTCTGGATTTTGCAGTCACTGGTGAAGCAAGGGCATGCGTCTTTGACCTCGAAGAGAGCAGCCCACAACAATCTAGCAATCTCTGTTGTGTGGTTCTCCCCTTTCCTGATGGCACTTTAAATCTAGCACTGTGTGCAGCAGCAGTGATGTCAGAAAGCAGGTAAGCAGGCAATCACATTGAAATATTTCTTTTCCCTGAGAATGTGCTGGTGGGCTTTCTGCTTGAAATGCTGTAATGCTCCTGTAATGGTGTTAGATTGGGGATTACATGATTTTGACTTGATGAAGGAACAGAGATATGTATCCAAATTAGGATGGTTTGAACCTGGATGGGAATTTATAGGTGATGGGGTGTCCATAAGAAAGAAAGAAGAATTATGTTGCATTTATCTGGCACCTTTCACATGGTTAATTCTTCCCAAAATGGCTTTATGGCCACACACAGTAAGTTAAAAGCAATTAAAAGCAAAATACTGCAGATGCTGGAAATCTGAAATAGAAACAAAAAGTGCTGGAAAATACTCAGCAGATCTGGCAGCATCTGTGGAGCGAGAAGCAAAGTTAACGTTTCAGGTCAGTGACTTTTCATCAGAACTGGCAAAACTTCGATTTCCATTGTTTGCTGTCGGCGGGGTAGGAGGGTGTGGTGGCTGGGGGGGGCGGGGTGGTTGTGGGGGGTGGGGGGGGGGGGGTGCCTCAACAGCACACCCTCTGGAGAGGCAGGGAATCACTGACACCAACTTATGGATTTCCACTTCATTCTGCACATATGCACACTCCAGATGTTGATGTCAGTTTCAGTGGAGTAATGATGGCAAATGCTGATAGTTTCACCGCCATTATCATCGCAAATTCTGGGCCTAATTTATTAAAGATTCTGATGTTTTCAGGGATGTGTGACACTGGAATTTACTTGTAAACTGGTCTTTTGACACAAGGATGACTGAGCATGTTAGGTTAGATGTAACATGGATGAAAGGGATTTTTTAAAACCAGGGAAAAGAGTTTATTTTAAGTTGCTCTGCACCGCTTAGACTTATGACAAATGCTGTATCACATGTCATGATGGTGATCACAGGCATGGAGATTTTGAGACCAGTTTTGCAGGAGAATTTAAAGAATGCTAACTTCAGAAAGAAATCCAAATAGTTCTGTTAACTATTAAGCTAAGGGGCAGTTATCTGAGATTCCAGAGTATGATTAGTGAATGTTGGTGCCCCATTTTTATTTTAAAAAAATGCACCTATAAACAGCTTTAGGTGGAATGAAAGAAAGTGTAACCTCACTGTACATTATCGATGTGGGAGGTCCAAAAACAGAACCTCTCATTTTTAAAAGGCTATCAACATAATTCTTTGGTACAATTCAAAATGTTGCTTCACAAAATTTAAGTAGTATACTATTCAGAAATTCTTCTTCTTTGGCCTCCTTGTCTCGGGAGACAATGGGTATTCAGAAATACAATATAATAAATAAGACAGTTTCAAAAGCCATAGTGAATTAGAATTAGAATTAGAACATTACAGCGCAGTACAGGCCCTTCGGCCCTCGATGTTGCGCCGACCTGTGAAACCATCTGACCTACACTATTCCATTTTCATCCATGTGTCTATCCAATGTCCACTTAAATGCCCTTAAAGTTGGCGAATCTACTACTGCTGCAGGCAGTGCGTTCCACGCCCTTACTACTCTCTGAGTAAAGAAACTACCTCTCACATCTGTCCTATATCTATCACCCCTCAACTTGAAGCTATGTCCCCTCGTGTTTGCCATCATCATCCGAGGAAAAAGACGCTCACTATCCACCCTATCTAACCCTCTGATTATCTTATATGTCTCTATTAAGTCACCTCTCCTCCTCCTTCTCTCCAACGAAAACAACCTCAAGTCCCTCAGCCTTTCCTCGTAAGACCTTCCCTCCATACCAGGCAACATCCTAGTAAATCTCCTCTGCACCCTTTCCATAGCTTCCACATCCTTCCTATAATGCGGTGACCAGAACTGCACGCAATACTCCAGGTGCGGTCTCACCAGAGTTTTGTACAGCTGCAGCATGACCTCGTGGCTCCGAAACTCGACCCCCCTACTAATAAAAGCTAACACACCATATGCCTTCTTAACAGCCCTATTAACCTGGTTAGCAACCTTCAGGGATTTATGCACCTGGACACCAAGATCTCTCTGTTCATCTACACTACCAAGAATCTTCCCATTAGCCCAGTACTCTGCATTCCTGTTACTCCTTCCAAAGTGAATCACCTCACACTTTTCCGCATTAAACTCCATTTGCCATCTCTCAGCCCAGCTCTGCAGCCTATCTATGTCTCTCTGTACCCTACAACATCCTTCGGCACTATCCACGGCTCCACCGACCTTAGTGTCATCTGCAAATTTACTAACCCACCCTTCTACACCCTCTTCCAGGTCATTTATAAAAATGACAAACAGCAGTGGCCCCAAAACAGATCCTTGCGGTACACCACTAGTAACTAAACTCCAGGATGAACATTTGCCATCAACCACCACCCTCTGTCTTCTTTCAGCTAGCCAATTTCTGATCCAAAGCTCTAAATTGCCTTCAACCCCATACTTCCGTATTTTCTGCAATAGCCTACCGTGGGGAACCTTATCAAACGCCTTACTGAAATCCATATACACCACATCCACTGCTTTACCCTCATCCACCTGTTTGGTCACCTTCTCGAAAAACTCAATAAGGTTTGTGAGGCACGACCTACCCTTCACAAAACCGTGCTGACTATCGCTAATGAACTTATTCTTTTCAAGATGATTATAAATCCTGTCTCTTATAACCTTTTCCAACATTTTACCCACAACCGAAGTAAGGCTCACAGGTCTATAATTACCAGGGCTGTCTCTACTCCCCTTCTTGAACAAGGGGACAACATTTGCAATCCTCCAGTCTTCCGGCACTATTCCTGTCGACAATGACGACATAAAGATCAAGGACAAAGGCTCTGCAATCTCCTCCCTAGCTTCCCAGAGAATCCTAGGATAAATCCCATCTGGCCCAGGGGACTTATCTATTTTCACACTTTCCAAAATTGCTAACACCTCCTCCTTGTGAACCTCAATCCCATCTAGCCTCGTAGCCTGAATCTCAGTATTCTCAACAACATTTTCTTTCTCTACTGTAAATACTGACGCAAAATATTCATTTAACACTTCCCCTATCTCCTCTGATTCCACACACAACTTCCCACTACTATCCTTGATTGGCCCTAATCTAACTCTAGTCATTCTTTTATTCCTGATATACCTATAGAAAGCCTTAGGGTTTTCCCTGTCCTCTCCTTGCTCTTCTTAGCTCTCCCTTTAGATCCTTCCTGGCTAGCTTGTAGCTCTCAAGCGCCCTAACTGAGCCTTCACGTCTCATCCTAACATAAGCCTTCTTCTTCCTCTTGATAAGCGCTTCAACTTCTTTAGTAAACCACGGCTCCCTCGCATGACAACTTCCTTCCTGCCTCACAGGTACATACTTATCAAGGACACGCAGTAGCTGCTCCTTGAATAAGCTCCACATTTCGATTGTTCCCATCCCCTGCAGTTTCCTTCCCCATCCTACGCATCCTAAATCTTGCCTAATCGCATCATAATTTCCTTTCCCCCAGTTATAATTCTTGCCCTGCAGTATATACCTGTCCCTGCCCATCGCTAAGGTAAACCTAACCGAATTGTGATCACTATCACCAAAGTGCTCACCTACATCTAAATCTAACACCTGGCCGGGTTCATTTCCCAGTACCAAATCCAATGTGGCATCGCCCCTGGTTGGCCTGTCTACATACTGTGTCAGAAAACCCTCCTGCACACACTGGACAAAAACTGACCCATCTAAAGTACTCGAACTATAGTATTTCCAGTCGATATTTGGAAAGTTAAAGTCCCCATAACAACTACCCTGTTACGCTCACCCCTGTTGAGAATCATCTTCGCTATCCTTTCTTCTACATCTCTGGAACTATTCGGAGGTCTATAAAAGACTCCCAACAGGGTAACCTCACCTCTCCTGTTTCTAACCTCAGCCCATACTACTTCAGTAGACGAGTCCTCAAACGTCCTTTCTGTCGCTGTAATACTCTCCTTGATTAACAATGCCACACCCCCCCCTCTTTTACCATCTTCTCTGTTCTTACTGAAACATCTAAATCCCGGAATCTGCAACATCCATTCCTGCCCCTGCTCTACCCATGTCTCCGAAATGGCCACTACATCGAGATCCCAGGTACCAACCCATGCTGCAAGCTCACCCACCTTATTCCGGATGCTCCTGGCGTTGAAATAGACACACTTTAAACCAGGTTCTTGCTTGCCAGTGCCCTCTTGCGTCCTTGTAACCATATCCCTGACCTCACTACTCTCAACATCCTGTACACTGGCACTACAATTTAGGTTCCCATTCCCCTGCTGAATTAGTTTAAACCCCCCCGAAGAGCACTAGCAAACCTCCCCCCCAGGATATTGGTACCCCTCTGGTTCAGGTGAAGACCATAGTGGTTTATTAAAAAAAACTTGTTATAACTCCAGCAAATATCCCAGCTTCCAGTTGGAGGTTAAATAGTGAAAATAACTGATTGAAATAATTAATCTTACTTCCAACCTCACTTTGCCAGGTTGAATGTAAATTGCCTAAGACCATTACCACGGTTAACCACTAGGTGGCACTTTAAGCACCCAGGCTAAAATTGCCACAGATTAACTAATCTCCAGTGTATGATGGGATCAAAGAGTGAAACTAATGTTAAATCACTGTGCTGAATGTTACAGACCCCTGGATGTCAGGGGTCCTGGCGGGGTGGGGAGGGGGGCACGGTCTGAAGCGGGGGGGTGGGGTGGCAGAAAATGCCTCCGGGAGAGGCCTGCCATGGACCTCGATGCCGGGAAGAACCAACTCGAAATTGCTTGTGGCAGCCACCCCTCCGCTTGGCGACAGGAGCCCCATTTAAATATTTGAACAAATTCAAATAAACAAATTAATTACCCTCATGCTCCCGCTGTCAGTCCTGGTGCAATATTCGTGCCGGTTGCCAGCACTCCCGCGCCTTTGGATCCCCGTCCGGGGAACCGAGGCAGAACAGTGGTGGGGAGGGGGTAGTAGGTAAGTTTCTCAGTGCTGGAGGGCGGGGAGCGAGGTCAAACTAATATCATTGGTGCAGGGGATAGTGGGAAGGGTTAGATTGTAAAGTTTGTGCACTTTTGGTGGGGGTGGGGGGGAAGGTCAACAGGACAAGGTAAGTGTTCTGGGGGGGAGAGGACAAGTAATTAATTGTATGGTTATTGAAGGGTGGGAGAGGGGCAGGATCAATTTATTTAATTTTTAAAAATCAATTCTTTAAATATTTAAATTTAACAACAGGGCTCGAAGCCCTTTAAAAATGACATCACCGCCTGCGCAAAGGCAGCTAACGCCATTGCCACCCGCGCCCTCCACCGGGGTGGGCAGTCTGCCCTGGCTATTTCAATGAGCTGCCGCCCTTAATATCATGGCAGCTCCGCGAGGTGCAGCCCGCATAGGCTGGCGGAGGAAGTATAAATTTCAGCCCACTGTATTTGGGATTGTGTAGAATTTGAATTTTATGATGAATCCACTTTTTCCCTGTATTTCTGGACTATTTCAGGGTCTGAGTGTAATGCTGAATAGTATTTGCAACAGTTTATTTTACTTTATGCAATTTCTCTATGTTTTAACAAAAAATATTTGTGTGATGTGAAAACATTTCACCGTTTAGTTCTGATTTAAAATTAGTAGAAGATAGAGGACAATATATCACCTGGTGATGTCTCATGTTAATGCCCATGGGTAGTCCTTCATCTCATGAATCCTAACTATATTTGAATAACTATAATCAATGTCAATATTCATATTAATCAGCCATAGATTTTGGATTATAATCTGCAATTTTACCGAACATTATTGATTCCTCTTCTAAAATATATTTCAGGAGAAAGAAAAAAAGAGGACATTACTTTTTCTTAACTGCTGATGGCATCTTCCATGCTTTGAACTGTGACAGGTATACTTTTCATTGCTTGCTCCATTCAGTGCTGGTGATTTTTTTTTAATTCATTCATGGGATGTGGGCATCACTGGCCAGGCCAGCATTTATTGCCCATCCCTAATTGCCCTTGAGAAGGTGGTGGTGAGCTGCCTTCTTGAACTGCTGCAGTCCATTTGGGGTAAGTATACCCACAGTGCTGATAGGAAGGGAGTTCCAGGATTTTGACCCAGCGACAGTGAAGGAACGGCGATATAGTTCCAAGTCAGGATGGTGTGTGACTTGCAGGGGAACTTGCAGGTGATGGTGTTCCCGTGTATTTGCTGCCCTTGTCCTTCCAGTTGGTAGAGGTCAGGGGTTTGGAAGATGCTGTCTAAGGAGCCTTGGTGCATTGCTGCAGTGCACCTTGTAGATGGTACACGCTGCTGCCACTGTGCGTTGGTGGTGGAAGGAGTGAATGTTTGTCAATGGGGTGCCAATTAAACGGGCTGCTTTGTCCTGGATGGTATCGAGCTTCTTGAGTGTTGTTGGAGCTGCACCCATTCAGGCAAATGGAGAGTATTCCATCACACTCCTGACTTGTGCCTTGTAGATGGTGGACAGGCTTTGGGGAGTCAGGAGGTGAGTTACTCGCCTCAGGATTCCTAGCCTCTGACCTGTTCTTGTAGCCATGGTATTTATTTGGCTACTCCAGTTCAGTTTCTGGTCAATGGTAGCCCCTAGGATGTTGATAGTGGGGGATTCAGCGATGGCAATGCCGTTGAATGTAAAGGGGAGATGGTTAGATTCTCTCTTGTTGGAGATGGTCATTGCCTGGCATTTGTGTGGCGCGAATGTTACTTGCCACTTGTCGGCCCAAGCCTGAATATTGTCCAGGTCTTGCTGCATTTCTGCACGGACTGCTTCAGTATCTGAGGAGTCACGAATGGTGCTGAACATTGTGCAATCATCAGAGAACATCCCCACTTCTGACCTTATGATTGAAGGAAGGTCATTGATGAAGCAGCTGAAGATGGTTGTGCCGAGGACACTACCCTGAGGAACTCCTGCAGTGATGTTCTGGAGCTCAGATGATTGACCTCCAACAACCACAACCATCTTCCTTTGCGCTAGGTATGACTCCAGCCAGCGGAGAATTTTCCCCCTGATTCCCATTGACCTCAGTTTTGCTAGGGCAGTCACTCTCACCTCACCTCTTGAGTTCAGCTCTTTTGTCCATGTTTGAACCAAGGCTGTAATGAGGTCAGGAGCTGAGTGGCCCTGGCGGAACCCAAAGTGAGCGTCACTGAGCAGGTTATTGCTAAGCAAGTGCCGCTTGATGGCACTGTTGATGACACCTTCCATCACTTTACTGATGATTGAGAGTAGGCTGATGGGGCGGTAATTGGCTGGGTTGGACTTGTCCTGCTTTTTGTGTACAGGACATACCTGGGCAATTTTCCACATTGCAGGGTAGATGCCAGTGTTGTAGCTGTACTGGAACAGCATGGCTAGGGGCGCGGCAACTTCTGGACACAGGTCTTCAGTACTATTGCTGGAATATTGTCAGGGCCCATAGCTTTTGCAGTATCCAGTGCCTTCAGTCGTTTCTTGATATCACGTGAAGTGAATTGAATTGGCTGAAGTCTGGCATCTGTGATGCTGGGGACTTCAGGAGGAGGCCAAGATGGATCATCAACTCGGCACTTCTGGCTGAGATTGTTGCAAATGGTTCAGCCTTATCTTTCGCACTGATGTGCTGGGCTCCCCCATCATTGAGGATGGGGATATTTGTGGGGCCACCTCCTCCAGTTAGTTGCTTAATTGTCCACCACCATTCATGGTTGGATGTGGCAGGACTGCAGAGCTTAGATCTGATCAGTTGGCTGTGGGATCGGTTAGCTCTGTCTATGGCATGCAGCTTACGCAGTTTGGCACGCAGATAGTCCTGGGTTGTAGCTTCACCAGGTTGACACCTTATTTTGAGGTATGCCTGGTGCTGCTCCTGGCATGCCCTCCTGCACTCTTCATTGAACCTGGCTCCTGGCTTGATGGTAATGGTAGAGTGGGGGGCATGCCGGGCCATGAGGTTACAGATTGTGGTTGAGTACAATTCTGCTGCTGCCACAGCGCCTCATGGATGCCCAGTTTTGCATTGCTAGATCTGTTCGAAATCTATCCCATTTAGCACGGTGATAGTGCCACACAACACGATGGACGGTATCCTCAATGTGAAGGTGGGACTTCGTCTCCACAAGGACTGTGCGGTGGTCACTACTACCAATACAGTCATGGACAGAAGCATCTGCGGCAGGCAGATTGGTGAGGACGAGGTCAAGTATGTTTTTCCCTCGTGTTGGTTCCCCCACTACCAGCTGCAGACCCAGTCTAGCAGCTATGTCCTTTAGTACTCGGCCAGCTCGGTCAGTAGTGGTGCTACCGAGCCACTCTTGGTGATGGCCATTGAAGTCCCCCACCCAGAGTACATTTTGTGCCCTTGCCACCCTCAGTGCTTCCTCCAAGTGGTGTTCAACATGGAGGAGTAATGAGTCATCAGCTGAGGGAGGGTGGTAGAACAAAGAACAAAGAAAATTACAGCACAGGAACAGGCCCTTCGGCCCTCCAAGCTGACGCCGATCCAGATCCTCTATCTAAACCTGTCGCCTATTTTCTAAGGGTCTGTATCTCTTTGCTTCCTGCCCATTCATGTATCTGTCTAGATACATCTTAAAAGATGCTATCGTGCCCGCGTCAACCACCTCCGCTGGCAACGCGTTCCAGGCACCCACCACCCTCTGCGTAAAGAACTTTCCACGCATATCCCCTCTAAACTTTTTCCCCTTTCACTTTGAACTCGTGTCCCCTTGTAATTGAATCCCCCACTCTGGGAAAAAGCTTCTTGCTATCCAACCTGTCTATTCCTCTCATGATTTTGTACAACTCAATCAGGTCCCCCCTCAACCTCTGTCTTTCTAATGAAAATAATCCTAATCTACTCAACCTCTCTTCATAGCTAGCGCCCTCCATACCAGGCAACATCCTGGTGAACCTCCTCTGCACCCTCTCCAAAGCATCCACATCCTTTTGGTAATGTGGCGACCAGAACTGCACGCAGTATTCCAAATGTGGCCGAACCAAAGTCCTATACAACTGTAACATGACCTGCCAACTCTTGTACTCAATACCCCATCCGATCAAGGAAAGCATGCCGTATGCCTTCTTGACCACTCTATTGACCTGCGTTGCCACCTTCAGGGAACAATGGACCTGAACACCCAAATCTCTCTGTACATCAATTTTCCCCAGGACTTTTCCATTTACTTCATTTACTACATAGTTCACTCTTGAATTGGATCTTCCAAAATGCATCACCTCGCATTTGCCCTGATTGAACTCCATCTGCCATTTCTCTGCCCAACTCTCCAATCTATCTATATTCTGCTGTATTCTCTGACAGTCCCCTTCACTATCTGCTACTCCACCAATCTTAGTGTCGTCTGCAAACTTGCTAATCAGACCACCTATACTTTCCTCCAAATCATTTATGTATATCACAGGTGGTAATCACAGGTATCACAGGTGGTAATCAGTAGGAGGTTACCTTGTCCATGTTTGACCTGATGCCATGAGACTTCATGGGATCCAGAGTCGATGTTGACGACTCCCAGGGCAACTCCCTCCCTACTGTATACCACTATCCCGCCACCTCTGGTGGGTCTGTCCTGCCGGTGGGACAGGACATACCCAGGGATGGTGATTGCAGTGTCTGGGACATTGTCTTTAAGGTATGATTCCATGAGTATGACTATGTCAGGCTGTTGCTTGACTCGTCTGTGGGACAGCTCTCTCAACTTTGTCACAAGCCCCCAGATGTTAGTAAGGAGGACTTTGCAGGGTCAACAGGGCTGGGTTTGCCGTTGTCGTTTCCGGTGCCTAGGTCGATGCCGGGTGGTCCGTCCGGTTTCATTCCTTTTTATTGGCTTCGTAGCGGTTAGGTACAACTGAGTGGCTTGCTAGGCCATTTCAGAGGGCATGTAAGAGTTAACCACATTGCTGTGTGTCTGGAGTCACATGTAGGCCAGACCAGGTAAGGACAGCAGATTTCCTTCCCTAAAGGACATTAGTGAACCGGATGGGTTTTTACAACAATCGATAATGGTTTCATGGCCATCATTAGACTAGTTTTTAATTCCAGATTTATTAATTAAATTCAAATTCCACCTTCTGCTGTGGTGGGATTCGAACCCACGTCCCCAGAGAAATACCCTGGGTCTCTGGGTTACTAGTCCAGTGATAATACCACTACGCCACCGCCTACCCAGTAGGTTGCGCCTACTGCACAACAGCAACAGTTTAGTAGCCAGTGTGCAAGTTACTGTAATACTGACTCAAAGAGCTGAAATATATGAGTGTCACGCAAATCATGGCGATGCGCTCCGATCCCGGCGGTCCACAGGCATGGATGCGCAGTCGCTGAGCCCCCGCGATATTTTGTGTGGAGGCTCATTTAAATGGAGGGGGCAGAGCGGCTGCCCCTGATGACATAGAGGAGGCGGCTGCTCCGTCCCTGGCAGCGGCGTCCAGTACCACTGTGCAGGCACCAGCGCTATTTTTAAAAGGCTTCAAGCCCTTAGAAGAAATTTTAATTTTTAAAGTTATATTGTGGTGCATTGTTCATAAAAATTTAAATAAATGCTGGAGTTCCGTAGGTAAGAGAGTTACGGCCGGTGGCTGGAGTATCAGTGTGGGATTGCCGCCAGGGCAAGATAAATTAATTTGCAATTTTTAAACTTAATATTAATATTAAAAGGAAGGCCCGCCACAAATCGGCAGGGGGGGGAGTGGGGGGGGGTCCACACCGAGGCCTCGCCGCTGCCAGTAAAATGCGGTGGTCGGAGGTCATGGCGGCTATCTCCCGGAGGAATTTTCCGCCCCTCCCCACCACCAGCATGACCCCCGAGGGCTCATAAAATTCAGCTCAAAATGTCACCCAGGATGTGAACTGAAATCCATTTTGTATGTCAGTAACTTTAATGTTAATGCCATTAACCATAAGTAAAAGGTTGATAGGTAAATTGGCCATTATAAATTGCCCCTAGTATAGGTAGGTGGTAGGGAAATATAGGGACAGGTGGGGATGTGATAGGAATATGGGATTAATGTAGTATTAGTATAAATGGGTAGTTGATGGTCGACACAGACTCGGTGGGCCGAAGGGCCTGTTTCAGTGCTGTATCTCTAAATAAAAATAAAAAAATAAAAGGTCTGTGCTTTTTTATTCTCCAAGTATTTCTTTTGTCTCCAGATACACTGAACACACAAGACTTAAAATAGAGCAAACTCCACTTTTCCATTCTAATTTTAGTGGAATAAAGATATATTTAAATGAAGATTGAGTTGATCTTACCTCCTCCTGGAGGAACATCACGTTCAAATATACACAGTCGGTAACCAAATTGCTCTTCTAGAATTGCAGGTAACAGTTCCAAAGCAAATTGTTGTTCTTCCTTAGCACTGAGGAGAGTCTCATCACTCTTAAGAAGCAACACATATGCGTCATATTCCTTATCGTCTGAAAATTAAATCCAAGGCACCAACAGCAATCAGAATAGCTAAGCACATTTTGATTTTTGTTTAAAGCTTTTTGCTTAATACAAGCCAACCTTCTCAAGGGCATTAAGAATGAGCAATAAAGGCTGACCTTGTGAGCGATGCTCACATCCCAAGAACAAATCTAAAAAAAAGTTTCACCTTTATGCGTAGGCACGCAGCACTGGACTGGAAGTTCCAGTTTTAGTATGTCTTGGGAAGCCCAATGCGTCTTTTGAAATCTCATGTAGTTTTGGAAAAATAAAAAAAAGTCCAACCGCTGAGTAGTACTATTTGTTATGATGTTTTAAATAAAGCTAAACTCAAGGGAAACATCCCATGACATACTCCCCCAAAAATATTAGTGACCATTTTTTCCATCTGCACTGCTCATGCCTCAGTGTAAACTTTGTTAGATCAGCAAGACTTTTAAAATGAACATGATCGAGCAGTGACATACACACATGGTCTCTCAGATTATTCAGGGCTTCTATCAGGGTTGTTACTTATTTACAGGGAATGAGCCTTTGGCTCAGTGGGAGCATTTCCACCTCTGAGTCAGAAGGTGACAGTTTGAGCCCTATTCCAGAGGAAGCTAGACTACGGTCTCCAAATACCGGTTGACATACAATGGACAGGGTGGCCCCTCGCTCAGTCAGAAAGGTTGGGTTTGGTGCTCAACTCCAAGGAGAGACTGGAGCATCGGTTCTGTAAACAGAATTGATGTACAGCGAAAGTACTTTGTAAAGCATTGGTGGGTCTCTTTAAACTTGGTTGTATTCCACCTAGGAAAATGTAGTTCAAAGATTTAAAACTGTGAGGAAGACAATGATAAACCATTTCAGCTATTGGTCTCTGACAAATGGCCCATAAAATTTAATGTGTGAGTGTTGTGTTTCGATCTACCCTAGGGCAGAATTTACAGATACAATGACAACTAAAACATTAAAGCTTTTTCTTTCCTGTTATCAGGACATAGGAAATGCAAGCAAGGCTGCATTTATTGGCCATCCCCTTTTGTCCTCAGAATGTGCTGGTGGTCTTTTTTCTTGAACCACTATAGTTCCTGAGGTAAAAGCAAAATACTGTGGATGCTGGAAATCTGAAATAAAAACAAGAAATGCTGGAAATACTCAGCAGGTCCGGCAGCATCTGTGGAGAGAGAAGCAGAGTTAACGTTTAGGTCAGTGACCCTTCTTCAGAACTAACAGATATTAGAAATGTGAAAGGTTTTAAGCAAGTAAAGCGGGGTTGGGGCAAGAGATAACAAAGGAGAAGGTCACAGAGAATAACCGACCAGAAGGTCATGGAGCTAAGGCAAACAATATGTTAATGGTGTGTTGAAAGACAAAGCACTAGTACAGATAGGGTGTTAACGGACTGAAAACTGAACAGGCACAAGCACAAACATGAAAAGAAACAGTGGGTAGGCACAGTAGAAACAAACTGAACAAACTAAAATAAACACAAAGAAAAACAAAAGAAAAAAGAAAAAATAACTAAAATTAAAGTAAAATGAGGGGCCCGTCATGCTCTGAAATTATTGAACTCAATGTTCAGTCCGGCAGGCTGTAGTGTGCCTAATCGATAAATGAGATGCTGTTCCTCGAGCTTGCGTTGATATTCACTGGAAAACTGCAGTAATCCCAGGACAGAGATGTGAGCAGGGGGGCAGTGCTGAAATGTCAAGCAACCGGAAGCTTGGGGTCATGCTTTCGGACTGAGTCTATCTTTTCTCCGCTGGTCCAGTCTCTTCTCACCTACATCCGTGACTCTTCTGATGCCCCACGTCATTTTGACAATTTCCGGTTTCCTGGCCCCAACCGCCTCCTCTTCACTATGGACGTCCAATCTCTCTACACCTCCATCCCCCACCAGGATGGTTTGAGGGCTCTCCGCTTCTTCGTTGAACAGAGGTCCAACCAGTCCCCATCCACCGCCACCCTCCTCCGCCTGGCTGAACTTGTTTTCACATTGAACAACTTCTCCTTCAACTCCACTCATTTCCTTCAAGTAAAAGGTGTTGCTATGGGTACCCACATGGGTCCTAGTTATGCCTGTCTTTTTCTGAGATATTATTATTACTTATTTAGACATACAGCACTGAAACAGGCCCTTCGGCCCACTGAGTCTGTGCCGACCATCAACCACCCATTTATACTAATCCTACATTAATCCCATATTCCTACCCCATCCCCACCTTTCCTCAATTCCCTACCACCTACCTATACTAGGGGCAATTTACAATGGTCAATTTACCTATCAACCTGCAAGTCTTTGGTTGTGGGAAGAAACCGGAGCACCTGGCGAAAACCCACACAGTCACAGGGAGAACTTGCAAACTCCACACAGGCAGTACCCAGAATTGAACCCGGGTCACTGGAGCTGTGAGGCTGCAGTGCTAACCACTCCGCCACTGTGCCGCCCTATATGTCGAGCATTCGTTGTTCCAGTCCTACTCAGGTCCCCTCCCCCAACTCTTTTTCTGGTACATTGATGACTGTATCGGTGCCGTTTCCTGCTCCCGCCCCGAACTGGAAAACTTTTATCAACTTTGCTTCTAATTTCCACCCTTCCCTCACCTTTACATGGTCCATCTCCGACACTTCCTTTCCCTTCCTCGACTTCTCTGTCTCGATCTCTGGGGATAGGTTGTCTACTAATATCCATCATAAGACCACTGACTCCCACAGCTACCTTCACTACACTTCTTCACACCCTGCCTCCTGTAAGACTCCATTCCATTCTCCGATGCATCTGCTCTGATGATGCTACCTTCCATGACAGCGCTTCTGATATGTCTTTCTTTTTCCTGAACCAAGGATTCCCCCCACTGTGGTTGTCAGGGCCCTCAACCGTGTCCGGCCCATTGTCCACACCTTTACCCTAACCCCTGCCCCTCCCTCCCAGAACTACAACAGTGTTCCCCTTGTCCTCAATTTCCACCCCTTCAGCCTCCATATCCAAAGGATCATCCTCCGCCATTTCTGTCACCTCCAGTGTGATGCCACTACCAAACGCATCTTCTCCTCCCTTACCCTGTAAGCATTCCGAAGGGATCATTCCCTCCGCGACACCCTGGTCCACTCCTCCATTACCCCCACCACCTCAGGACCTTCCCATGGCACCTTCCCCTGCAATCGCAGAAGGTGTAATACCTGCCCACTTACCTGCTCTCTCCTCACTATCCCAGGCCCCAAACACTCCTTTCAGGTGAAGCAGCAATTTACTTGTACTTCTTTCAATGTCGTATACTGTATTCGCTGCTCACAGTGTGGTCTCCTCTACATTGGGGAGACCAAACGCAGACTGGGTGATCGCTTTGCGGAACACCTCCGCTCAATCCGAAAGCATAACCCAAGCTTCCGGTTGCTTGCCATTTCATCACTCTCCCCTGCTCTCATGCTCACATCTCTATCCTGGGATTACTGCAGTGTTCCAGCGAACATCAACGCAAGCTCAAGGAACAGCATCTCATTTACCAATTAGGCACACTACAGCCTGCCAGACTGAACAATGAGTTCAATAATTTCAGAGAATGACGGACCCCCCTTTTTACTTTTATTTCTTGTTATTTTTTTTCTTTTGTTTCTATTTTTTGTGTTTATTTTATTTTATTTCATTTTAGTTTGTTCAGCTTGCCTACCCACTGTTTTTTTTTTCATGTTTGTGCATGTGGCTGTTCAGTTTTCAGTCCATTAACACCCTATCTGTACTATTGTTTTGTCTTTCAACACACCATTAAAATATTGTTTGCCTTTGCTCCATTACCTTCTGGTCAGTTATTCTCTGTGACCTTGTCCTATCTATACCTCCTTTGTTTTCTCTTGTCCCAACCCCACTTTACTTGCTTAAAACCTTTCACATTTCTGATATCTGCTAGTTCTGAAGAAGGGTCACCGACCTGAAACATTAACTCTGCTTCTCTCTCCACAGATGCTGCCAGACCTGCTGAGTATTTCCAGCATTTCTTGTTTTTATTTCATAGTTTCTGAGGTGCTCCCACAGTGGTGGTTAGATTAGGTATTTCAGGATTTTGACATGATATTGATGGATGTCCAGATTAGGATCGTGTGTGATTTGTAGGCGAACTTGTAGGTGATACTTGCACATATTTAGCACCTTTCCTATCCTCAGGGCTTCCCAAAATGGCTTTGAATTACTTTTAAAATGTAATCACTGTTGTGACATGCACAATTACTACTTTAAAGTAAAAGTGAAGAGCTTTTTCACATTCTTACCTTCAAGAGTTTCATCTCTACCAGTGACGTCCCTGAAGCAAAGGACAATTCGTATCTTGAAATGTACACATACAATTGCCACAACGACGAGTACAGTAATAATGAAAATTAATAATTTAATAACTCCATGAACATTACTCTTGCCTATGGGAGACAAAAATACTTTTAAGTGATAAACCTTTCTGCTGTGGCTGTTTTTTACAAATACATCCTTAGTGGTGCCTGAGAAAGCTGGCACGAACAAATTCAGTTAAAGATTGCCTTTAAGAACATTTTTTTCCAATCTGACACATTACACTTATATTTTAAAGGATTATTAAGTTCAAAAAGGTGTCCGAGTATTCTAAGATGTTGTTTTGCTTCACAGCCATATCACAGGCTGAATTTCTGCAGCTCGAAACGGTGCGAGTTGAGCACCATGGAGCCTCCGTAATATTTAGCTGGGCGGCTCATTTACATGCCCAGGGCAAACCACCCCCCCCCCCCACCCCCCAATGACGTGGGAGGGGGCAGATACTCCATACCCAGCAATGGTGTCCGGCGCCACTGAGCAGGCACCGGCACCATTTTTAAAGGGCTTTCAGCCCTTCAGTTTAATTTAAAGTTTTGAAGTTACAGGACCCATTAAATGAAAATAAAAAATATAATAAAAGTGTCAATCCCCTCTCCCAACCCCCCCCCCCCCAATGACTAATCAATTTATTAATTGCCCTCTTCCCCCAAAGAAAAATAACCTTGCAATCCCAACCTTCCCCCCCCCACCCCCATAAAAGTTTCAAACTTTTTACCTTCAACCCCTTCCCACCATTCCCTCCACCAATTGCAATGGAGGCAGCGACCCTACCCTGAAAACTTACCTGATCCCCCTCCCAACCAGTGTTCCGCTTCGGATCTCCAAATGGAGATCCGAAGGCACAGGAGTTCCGGAAACCAACTGGAATATCGCAGCAGTATATATCGTACCAGTAACCCGTCTCTCGATGCAAAAATTAACAAGCGCATGGGAAAGGCTGCCACTGCTATGTCCAGACTGGCCAAGAGAGTGTGGAAAAATGGCGCACTGACACAGAACACAAGTGTATCAAGCCTGTGTCCTCAGTAACTTGCTCTATGGGAGCGAGGCCTGGACAACGTATGTCAGCCAAGAGCGATGTCTCAATTCATTCCATCTTCGCTGCCTCCGGTGAATCCTTGGCATCAGGTGCCAGGACTGTATCTCCAACGTAGAAGTCCTCGAGGCGGCCAACATCCCCAGCATATACACCCTACTGAGCCAGCGGCGTTTGAGATGGCTTGGCCATGTGAGCCGCATGAAAAATGGCAGGATCCCCAAGGACACATTGTACAGTGAGCTCATCACTGGTATCAGACCCACCGGCCGTCCATGTCTCCGCTTTAAAGACATCTGCAAATGCGACATGAAGTCCTGTGACATTGATCAAAAGTCGTGGGAGTCAGTTGCCAGTGATCGCCAGAGCTGGCGGACAGCCATAAAGGTGGGGCTAAAGTGTGGCGAGTCGAAGAGACTTAGCATTTGGCAGGAAAAAAGACAGAAGCGCAAGGGGAGAGCCAACTGTGTAACAGCCCCGACAACCAATTTTATCTGCAGCACCTGTGGAAGAGTCTGTCCCTCTAGAATTGACCTTTATAGCCACTCCAGGCACTGCTTCACAAACCACTGACCACCTCCAGGCGCTTACCCATTGTCTCTCACGACAAGGAGGCCAAAGAAGAAGAAGATAATCAGCGGCAGCAGGTAAGTGATTCGTTCATTACTTATCATATATTAGCATATGTAAATTGCGATGTGGCTGCCGAGCGGCGGGGGCGCCACCACGACTACTCGCTGCTGCTAGTAATAAGGCGCAGGGCCTTCCTGGCGTCGAGGCCCATGGCTGGCCTCTCCTGGAGATATTTTCCAGGCCCCGCCGCCACGACCCCCGACGTCGTGGGACCCGGTAAAATTCAGTTCCACATGTGCAAAATAAGGTGTGAATATTTAACAAGTGGATTAAAATGTAGCAAAGCAAAAATGCTTGATTGTAAGGTTTAAACAAACATGTTACAGGTTGTGGCTAGGACCACTAGTTTACATTGATTAAATACCATTTTTAATGATGAGTTTCTAGGAATGTTGCTTAGTTTTTGAATCTACAGGTCCATCTGCTTTCCATAAATAGCCAAAATTATAAGCCACCCAGCCAAAATCGGTGGGTCCTATTTCACATATGCTAATCAGGATCCGATGACACCATTGGGTCCTGACTGCAATTTTAACTTTGGCCTGAGTGAGAAAGCCAGCGAAGGCCAATGTGAAGAGAATCAGGAGCTGAAATGGTCCTCCAGTAAGTTCTTTCTTTTTTCCAAAAATGTACTTTATTCATAAAATGTATTTAAAAAATACAAAACAAATTCAAATTGGACATTTCAGGGAGTGCAATAAAGATCAGTTTCTTTTGATACAGAACTTGAGATGCCTCATTGCTCTTGCCATTGGGGTGGCTGTGGTGGGGAAGAGATCGTTGTCCACATCCTTCTGGAATGTGCCTTTGCAAAGCAGGTCTGGAAAGAGATGCAGTGGTTTTTGTCAAGGTTCATCCCGAGCAGCTCCATAATGCAGGAATTTGAGCTCTATGAGCTGTTCCCAGGGACGCACACCGAGTTAAACATCATCTGCTGCTGGAGGATTATCGGTGAAAGATGCATTTTGGTCTGCCCAAAACTTGCTGCTCTTCCAGTGCAAAGAGTTGTCCATGACCGAGTGTTGCAGAGTGGCACATTCCAAGGTCCAGGACTATGTGCTGAGGGACACACTAAAGCTTGTGGTAGCTGCCACAAAGGGTCAATGGGGAAAGACCACTGTGTAAGGTCCTCCCACCATAGTATACCGAAGGGCTGGAACCCATTTAAAACACCTCAGGTTGTATGCACCAGAGAAAGTTTATGGTTTGCAATGTAAATGTACATTTTATATAAAATATAAAGTGGATTAAAATGTAGCAAAGCAAAAATGCTTGATTGTAAGTTTTGAACAAACATAATGCCCAAGGGCAGCACGTGGAGGCGGTCAGACTCTGGGCATGCAGGAATGATCTGATGGGGAGGGCCCTTCTCACCACCAGCCAAGCTACGTCTTGGTGCTTGTTTGAAAGTTCTGGCAATAAGGCATTCTGCCAAATGACTTTGACAGTCTACTCGGGGAACCATCAGACAGGATCCACCATCTCCTTTCCCACAGGGCCTCGAGGACATTATGTGCAGACCACTGCCTGATGGACTTGTGGTCAAAGGTGTTTTTCTGTACCAACTTTTCCACAAAGGACAGGTGACACAGCACAATCCAACTGAATGGTGCATTCCATGGTAATGTGACCAGATCCATCCTTCACAACACTGGGGACAGATAGAACCTTAGCATGTAGTGACACTTGATGTTTGCAAACTGGAGGTCTAGGCAACGCTTGATGCAGCCGCAGACAAAGGTGGCGATCAGGATGAGGGCGATGTTGGGTATGTTGTTTCCCCCTTTATCTAGAGGCTTTGAACATCGTATCCCTGTGAACACGATCCATTTTCCTGATGGACTCAGTGAAAGATTCGATATAGCAAACAGGGGAGAGAGGACATGCCCATCTGATTCCAGATTGGGTTGGAAAACTTTCTGATTCGTACCCATTGATTGAGACTGCACTACTGATGTTTGTGTAGAGTAGGATCTAATTCTTTGACAGGCTAGGAGGCGCAGGAGTGCCAAACTACCAAGGCCACCCAATTTTCCAAAGGCTGCCAGCCACTTCCCACCCACTTCCTGCTCATGTTAGGAGAGAACTAAAAGTATATGACAGTACCTTTCTCTTGGAGAATGATGTATCCAAATGTCTTCCCTTCTGAAGTTTGTAAAACACAGTTGAAGAATTGATTCAGATACTCTTCTTTAATTTGAGTAAGTACCAGTGGACGAATAACATATGTTCTGTTGTTTTTAGTTACCTCTCTGAAATGTACAATGAATTTTACTTTGACAAAATAGTACCAATAAAATCTATAAATTGCTTTGATGTTCATCCCTTTGTACAGCCATAAGAATGATATAAAAATTAAATCAATAATTTGTTTTTATTTAACACCTTTAACATCAGTAAACATCCAAGGATGATTCACAAAGGCATTAAGAAAAAAAAAAGCCAAGCCTAAAAAGGAGAGATTCGTAGGGGTAACTAAAGTTGGTGAAGTCTCTAAGGGGTAGCATATAGAGCAGGAAAAAGAAGGGTCCAAAGCTGGTTCTTTGGGGAATTCCAGAAGTGACCATATCAGAGTGGAAAGAGAAGACATTGGTTAAGATGCTCTGGCTATGATCGAATAGGAAAGATCACAACCAAGACAGTGTAATTCCACTGAGCTGGACAATGGAGGAGAGGCTTTGCAGGAAGCTTGGGTGATTAACCATCTCAAAGATTCCAGATAGGTCAAGGAGGACAAGGGGAAAAAGTGCACCATGGTCACAGTCACAATCACAGAGAATGTCATTTGTGACTTTTGTTGGAACCATTTCAACACTGTAGGAAGGATAGAGACCCAATTGAAGGGATTCAAATAGGGAGATGTAAGACAGATGGATTTGGTAGGCAAGAACACATTCAGGGAGCAAAAACAGAAAGTGCTGGAAACACGCAGCACATCAGGAAGCATCTGTGGAGAAAGGAAAAACATTGATGCTTGTGTGCTATATGTTAATTAGGGGGCTGGCACCTGTTAAAGGACTTCTCTGTAAAACTATTGTATGATAGCAGAACAGGTGTCAGTACTAACCCAATTACAATTTTTCAGCAGCCCCTGCAGCCACCTACGAAAGTGCAGTATTTGTCAACTTGAAGTTTTAAAAACCTTCCTGTGAAGTGGACAGGAATGGGATTCCTCCCCCAACTCCACAGTTGCCATGACCACCACATCGACCCCCCCCCCCCACCACTGCCCCCCACCACTGTTCACTCAATCCCTCCTGGGACCTAACCTTAGCCAACTGCTGATGTGGTAAGTGGCCCGACATTCGGCACTTGGAAATGACAAGCTGCCAGTGAATGTGATAGACACTGGTAAGTTGCACATAAAATGTTAATGAGGCCTGAGACCCAATTTTAGGCTGGCCTCGGGCCTCTCAATTGGGGTGGCTGCCTGCACAGTGCTGAGATCTGGGCCTGAAAACAGGTCCAGGCTCATTTCTACCACTGAATTTGTTTATGTATGCAGATTATCATTTAGATCATCTTGCAAAGGTAAATCAAAAATATTACTGTGGTAGCAAGCTCTCAAGCTCCTTATAATACTCCATGGGCCATGATACATCTGAAGCTCAACCACTTCCTCATGTTGAACCTCAATACCCTTGTACACAGCAAAACTTTAATTGTCTCCCATTCTGTTTGTTCTCCCAGTACAGCTCTCACCTTCACCCCCATTAATTCCTTGGTAGATATAGTTTGATATAATCAAGCTTTACCAGACCTCACTCTCCTTTATCAAAACTACTTGTTATGCTAGAGTCATTTTGAATGATATAGATAGCCGAAGTTTCCTTTTTAATCTACAGGTTGGACATCCAAAGTCTGGCTGTCCGAAAACTGGAATTGTCCAAAAACCAGACATTTTTGAAAAATATAAACACAAGAAATGCTGGAAACACTCAGCAGGTCTGGCAGCATCTGTGGAGAGAGAAGTAGAGTTAACGTTTCAGGTCAGTGACCCTTCTTCAGAACTGGCACATATTAGAAATGTAAAAGGTTATAAGCAAGTAAAGTTGGGGTGGGGCAAGAGATAACAAAGGAGAAGGTGTAGATAGGACAAGGTCAGAGAATAGCTGACCAGAAGGTCATGGAGCAAAGATATGTTAATAGTGTGTTGAAAGACAAAGCATTAGTACAGAAAGGGTGTTAATGGACTGAAAATTGAACAGCCGCAAGTACAAACATGAAAAAATAGTGGGTAAGCAAACTGAACAAACTAAGATAAAATAAAATAAAATAAACACAAAAAACCTCAACCCCTCAAGCTCAACGTTCAGCCAAATGTAAATAACCCAGTATCTATTTTTGTGCATCCTACTTTGGAAGCAGTTAATGGGGAAGAATATTTGGGTAAGTGCAAAACAAAAACTATTTTTTTCAAACTTTATGTCTACATTATTATTTATTCTTTTTCATACTTTATTTCATGCATTTCTTATTCATTGAATTTGGCCTAGGATAGGCTACCTGATTTTATTGTCCAAAATACAGGAAACAACAAAACCTGGCACGGTCTCAGTAAATGTCTCCTTCAACCCATCATCCCCTGTCCTCACCATCACTTCTAAAAATGTGTGAGGAGCTCATGGATTGCTTCATCTCATAACTAGAGATCATCCATTCAGTTGTCTCTGCTGCTTTCCCCTCCTCCTTGGCCTGTACGCCAAATCTCCCCCTACTCCTCCCTACCCCATGCTCTCTCGTTTATCCTCTATCTTTCTCTACACTCCTCAAGCTCATTTCATCCGTAAGACCTAACTTCTGTTCCCTCAATCCCATTTCCATTAACTGTACACTCCAGTTTCCATTCCTGTTCTCCATAATAGCTAATGATATAAATGGTTCCCTTTATTCAGGCTTTGAGTTCCTCAATGCTTTTCTTTCTAAAAATGTATCACCTATCAAAATTCTGAAATTCATATTGAAAAATATTAAGATACAATAATTATACTTGTTTGAGTCTCATGTACCTCATTAGTTCAAGTGTTACACCCATATCCCATGCCCTCTGCAAACTAAGGGAATTATAATCCTTTAGATATCGTGGCATTCCCAGGTGGTGGCCAAATAGCAGCATGCATGTAAGTAATTATTCCCTGAACCTCAAGAACTGCACGAGCTGGTAGAAACCCAGTTGCTATTGGGATTACAGGTGCTGTTCTATACCAAAGTTAATGTACTCATGGGCATGGCCAAACATCAATGACCTGCTTAAATGCTCCATGGGCCAAATAGCAGCTTCCATGATTGGGTAGTGAACCTTTGCTATACCATCTCCAATGCAAGTATATCCTTCCTTAGATACAGACAACAAAACTGTGCTCAGTACTCCAGGTGTGGCCTCACCAAAGCCCTTTACAATTGTAGCAAGACTCCCTTATCCAATCGCCTTGCAATAAAGACCAACATGCCATTTGACTTCCTAATTGCTTGCCGTACCTGCATGCTAACTTTCTGCGTTCCTTGTACTAGTATACGCAAGTCTCTCTCAACATCAACACTTAAAAGTTTCACACCTTTTAAAAATTATTCTGCTTTTCTATTTTTACTACCAAAGTGAATAACCTCGCACTTCCCCACATTATACCCCTCTGCCCACTCACTTTACCCTTCTATATCTCTTTGCAACCTCTTTGTGTCCTCCTCACAGCTTAAAATTCCCACCGAGCTTTGTATCATCAGCAAACCTGAAAACATTACCCTCTCAGTCTCTTCGTCTAAATCATTAATATACATTGTAAATAGCAGAGGCCCCAGCACTGATCCTTGCAGCACCTTAAGTTATTCACTCTTATTAGACCCTTGGTTGCCCTCTATTTCTTACAAAGCAGTTTCATTGCAAATATGCACATTCCCATCACAAATTGTGTAAGGGAAAATATATACCATCTTATATCTCAGAGCCTCTCAAAATGCTTCTTGACAATGAGTTATTTTGGACTTTAATGACTTATTATATAGGAAAATAATGAATACAATAAGCATTTATCACCTACCTCCTAGGACCTTTACAAACTGGCTGCCTTTGCTTACAGTTACTCATGGGAGAATTATCAAAATACCAATTTAGATTCATCCATGGCTTCTTTTCATTGCCAGCAACTGCTGTGCAATTAATTGTTCTATTTTCACCTAAATATTTAAATAATCAGACATCAGTAGATATTGGTAGCAGTTGAAGATCTTGCAATCAAATGTGTTATTTGAAGAGGTCACAGTAGTTTTCTTATACTTGGGTTGCTGCTTTTTACATTTTATTCAGATCATTACCCTAGTAATTAATATAAAATATATTGAAAATAAAATTCTCATTAGGGAAGTGATGTTGGCCTGAGGAGTTGTACTGAGTGTTGAGCCGAAGCCCTTACTGTTTCCAATCTACATAAATTACCGAGGCGATTCAGAAACTCAGTGTAAGCTGATAATACAAATGTGGTGGCGATTTTGATGGGAGGAAGGGGAATAGAAACTGCTGAAGCTGTGGAAGAAATACAATAGGAACTAGATAATATTTGTAAGTGGTCAGAACTACGGCAAATGATGTTCAACACAGATAAGCACAACTGGAAGAAAAACATAGGTAATATTCTGACTGAACGCTATCCAGCTAGCTAGAACAGAGTCTGAAAGGAAGCTGAGAATGATTGTAGATTCTTTAATGGCCAGTAAAACAGTAATTAGCAAAGCAAACTGACTTCAGAGTGATGTCGCCAAGCCAGTGGAGATTAAGTTTGAAATCATCATTGTTGAAGCTGTGTAAAGTTCTGGTTATGTGGCCCCACCACTTTCCATTCTGGTCATTACAATGAAAGGGAAAGATGGAAGTGCAGGGAAGGTATTGAGGCTGATTCCTTGGTTTTAGGGGCTGAATTATGAGGAAAAATAAAAAAAAATAGGGCTGAAATTTATAGTCCCACTGCTGAAATCGCAGCAGGCGAAAACAATGGCAGCTGGCCCATGCAGGCCAAACGTCGCAGAGCTGCCGCAATATTAAGCACGGCGTTTCATTTAAATAGCCGGGGTCAACCTCCCCCCACCCCCACGATGACGTACAGGGGGCGGGCTGTCCGTCCCCAGCAGTGACATCAGCTGCCTGTCCATACTTATAACAGTTAATTTTTTAAGAAGTTGACCAGCATTAATTAGCACTTATCATGCAGTTAAAAAGGTACTTTTAGAACAAGCTCTTACATTCTTGGTGTGTTTAGTTCATATTTACCATAAATGTACAGAACTTCATGCTGCACAATGCATTTGAATGGGGAGCCAGACATTTTCACAAAGCTAATGGTGCAATGGAGCATTTTAGACAGCAACATTTGGATTTCCATGTTTAATTGTACATTTGCCCTCAACAGAAGTTGCTGTGGCACTTGCACATAAATAATGGTGAGTGCCTCCCCATTATATTGACAGCAATTTTTGGGCCATTAAAGTGGTAAAGATTATGGGCCGAATTTTGCAGACCCCGACGTTGGGAGTCATGGTGCAGGGGGCCGGAAAATGCCTCTGGTAGAGCCCCGCCATGGACCTTGGCGCCAGGAAGGCCCAGCCCGATATTGCCGGTGGCATTGAGGCCTCGTGGCGCACCCCCTGCCGCTTGGCGAAGCGAGCCCAATTTAAATATGCAAAGAGATACTTTCCTTGCAACATTATGCTTCCCACTGCGACTTCTCAAACACTTTTGAAGATTCAGCTGAACGGGCGTCTCTCACATGTCTTCCAGTTCCCGACTGATAAAAGCCAGCGGGGCAGAAGTTGCCGTGCTCAGAGCCTGTGAAGGTTAGTGTTGCAAAACTCTGCATGCGTGTGTACGAAGGTGGGAGGGAGATGGTATTACCGGGGGCACAAATCTGCAGTCATGAAGGGAGGTGGGAGAGGGAATGGTATTACCGGGGGCACAACTCTGTACTCACTGAGGGAGGTGGGAGAGGGATGGTATTACCAGAGGTACAACTCAGCAGTCATGAAAGGAGGTGGGAGGGGGATAGTATTACCAGGGGCACAACTCTGCTGTCGTTAAGGGAGGTGGGAGATGGATGGTATTACTGGGGACACAACTCTGCAGTCATGAAGGGAGATGGGAGATGGGAGGAGGATGGCATTACCAGGTATTTACAGATTCATATCAGCAAATCACTGTTATTAGATTTAGGAATGCATCAAAGTAATTTTGTGGGAAACTGGGTGGACAGGTGAGCTGGGACAATGGTACATTCCTGCCTGAAACTTGGTAGGTTTATGTAGTGCACTAGAAACCTTTGTCAAAAATGTTTGAACCAAACCAAGATTTATTTTTTTATGTCAGTTCAGAAACATTTTGAGGCTGGTTGCAATTCATAGGTTTTAAAGCTAAGAATTCTGTGCTCTGATGCTGAAATCAAGGTCTTTTGATGTATTTCTTTTCAAGTCAACTGCACTTCATTTCTTCTGTTTTCATTCATTATAAACCATTCTGATAATCCACGCTGGCAAGAAATCATATATAAATAGAATATAACATAAACTATACCCACCTAGAACAACTTCAATACGTTCTTGATGTGGATAAATCAAATTTGGTGTGACAGCAGGTTCTTAAAAAGAATTTTTTAAAGAAATAAATGAAAGTAAGTTCTCCAATTTTATTACTTAATATAACTACAACAATGACCTGCATTTATACAGCACTTCTAACATAATAGAATGTCTCCAAACATTTCACAAAGGTGAAAATAATCTGTGCTACAAGGGTTATGAGTGATAATCAAAAACATGATGAAAGGGGTAGGTTTTGAGAAAGAGGGGAGAGGTAAATAGTTGGGAAAAAGTCATTTAACAGAGGAATTAACCTGTTAAAATATACTCAATTAAAATAGAAGGGGGAAAAAATTAAATATTATACAAACATATTGTTAATATTGCCAACATTAATTTATATGTCTGTATTTTGATTCTGTGAAATGCATCATTTCCAAGATCAACTACTGGGTAATACTGTACAGTTCTATGCCCGGTGTGGAGCCTTGCTAGACTGGAGCACCATGCCAGATGCTCAACTTTGCAAAAGTACTCCCAATAAACCATCTGAATTAAACCTGATAAATCCTATGATATCCTGACTTAAATGTAAAGCTTTCATACATTTTATATGATGTTGCCTACATTACAACAGTGACTATACTTCAAAAGTACATCATTGGCTGTAAAGTACAATAGGGACATCCTGACGTTGTGAATGACTCTATATAAATGCACGTTTTAAAAAAATTTCTTCATTCTTTTAATAAAATCCATCCATTGCATATCCAATATGAAGTGAATTGTCCATTGGGACTGTGGAGCATTGGAACATTTGTCCCTACAGAGGTTTAGACCCTGAAATATCATGAGATCCATTTGTTCTTTAACTGTATAAGATCCTTACCCACAATTCTTTTCTTTCATCTGTTCATTGGATGTGGGCATTGCTGGCAAGGTCAGCATTTATTGCCCATCCATAATTACCCTTGAGAAGGAAGTGGCGAGCCACCTTCTTGAACAACTACAGTCCATGTGGTGTGGGTACACACACAGTGCTGTTAGGGAGGGATCCAGTGCCTAGATCAATGCTGGGCGATCCATCCAGTTTTATTCTTAATCTACTTTTTCTGTAGTGGTTTGATACAACTGAGTGGCTTGCTAGGCCATTTCAGAGGGCAGTTAAGAGTCAACCACATTGCTGTGGGTCTGGAGTCACATGTAGGCCAAACCAGGTAAGAATAGCAGATTTCATTTTCTAAAGGACATTAATGAACTAGATGGGTTTTTACAAGAATCTGGTAGTTTCACGCTCACCATTACTGAGACTAGTTTTTTATTCCAGATTTATGTAATAAGTGAATTTAAATTCTCCAGCTGTGATGGTGAGATTTGTCCTCATGTGTCCAGGCCTCTGGATTATTAGTTCAGCAGCATAACCAGTATGCTATAATTCCCACAGTCATTCCCACAATTTACCAGTGGGAAGTAGGATAAACAATACTGCAAGAATAAAATAGATATCAAAAATAGGTACATATACCTCCCCATTTCCTAACATTGCACACATTTTAGGATTCTGTTGCAATAACATTAAAAACATGTCAAGGCTTTTAAATAGATTTGATCTTAAGGTCTGGCTCAAAGGTTGATATTATGTAGAGTATCTTCTCAAAGATATCCATTAAAAAGAGTTGACCAAACTGCTTGTTGACCTGACGTTTAACAGTAGATCGATATTCCACAAGCAATCTAGCAATGCTTTTCAAGAAGTCCAAGGATGATACTGGTAATCTTGTGTCACATGCATCCAGTTTACCAAGGCCTCCTCTGTCCCTGCCCTTTACCAAGATTTTAGTTTTAAAAAACTACCTTTCAGTGTCAATGCCAATGTTCTTGTAATATTATATTGAACTCCAGAATGTTCAAAAGAAAGTTTACAAGTGTAATATCCAGCATTTTCTTTTTCTAGCTTCTGAAAGAGGAGTGATGATCCTGTGTGAACATTCTCCTGACAATCCTGTAAGATACAATCAACCAATTGTTACTAATATTTAAAGAAGCACATTCAAAACTTGTAACATGGTTATTAAAAACAAACTAATTCTTATCCAGTTTTTAATTGCATTTCACCTGCCAACAAGGAAAATATTGATCATGATGAAAATATTTAATAATTTGAAATTACTCCTACTCTATGAAAACATTTTTTCAATTTATGGTATATCAGAGACAGCTAAAGTGGAATCATTAACATTTCAATTTTCTGAAACCACACTGCTGTGCAGATACAAATAAATGGCTCCGGAAGATATTTTAACATTGTTGTTCTTGTTTCAAATACTTTTGAAGTAAACAATTGATCTGTACAATTTTATTGAAATTAAATAAAATGAAATGACTAATTCATTTTAATCACGAATTTCTCAAAGGGGGCCTTTAACAGTTTAGCTTCTCTTCACTGCCCCAAATGAACATCAATTTTTGTACATTCCACCTTGTCCAAAACTCCAATACAGAATCTCCAGGCTGTCTAACACCAGCTCATTGGTTCAATTATGGGGGAGTCAGATTTATTGTCACCTGTTTCTGTCGCTACTTAACTCGTGTCAGAGTCACTGGGGTGACTTGGGTGTCCCTACTGCCCTACTTGTGTTTAAAGTAGGGCAGTAGTGAGGCCAAAATAGTTAGGGAAATAGAAGCACTAACCTAGTGCCGAGTTCCTCCCCTTTTCAATTTGCAGGCTCACCTCGATCCCACTAACCCGGGCTACTGCCTCATGAATATTTGATAATCGCGGTCCAATGACAACTCCAACACCATTTTTTGTCTCTGCATTAATCCATAAAATTATATTGGTTCCTGCTCCCAAGCACTAAACATGGCAGGTAGCATTTTGAGTGTCCATTAAAGGGATCCTCAGCTGCCGTCAGTGAAAGCTGGCAGCAGGTTTGGGTCATGATTTTTTGCAGTTGCTTGTTTACAGCATTAAAGGTTTTCACATTTAATGTCCTTGCTGCTTTAGGTGCTGCTGTAAACTGGTGCTTTATTACACTCCTGATGTTCCACCTCCTCTTTAAAGTGCTGTTCTAAGTGAAAGTATGAGTTTCAAGCTTTGTAAGCTAATTGACTACGCAGAATATAATTACCTTATACCATTTTAGATCTTCTTTATTATTCTTGTACTCTTCCATGTATGGACAACGTAATACAATAGATGATCCAATGACTCCAATTCGTTTATATGCTATTTCTTCACTGTAACATCCTTCACTGATTGGTGTAACATCCAAACTCTCGTTTGGACCTGTAATATTGTGAGTTCCATTGCTATTAAGCAGAAAGTAGGTTAGAACAAGTTGTGCTGAACATCAATCTGAAAAAACAACCAGAACTGATTTGACAGCCAGTGCCAGATTAGTATTGTGTTTTTTCCCTCTCATATCCTTGTTCCTTACAATAGATTTTTGTACAGGCTTCATAATTGTTCTTTATAATGAAGCAAAATGCACACACTCTCCAATGATAGCATGGTGCTTTGTTTATGCAACGTACATTTAATGGGCTGCTTAAATTGCATCTCCATGTCAGTGCAAAGCAGTTTTCTGTACTGTCACAAGATAAACAATCAAAATATGCCATAACTTTGCCAAGTTCAATTTCATTCAGGTTGTTTAGTTTGGTGTGACAAAGCACAGGAAGTAGTCTCATGCCATTGATCAGAAGATGAATTGGACCAGACATATCGACATAATGGATACAGGAGCAGGGTAGATGCTGAGTACTCTGCGACTAATTGCTCAACCTTTAAAGCCACTTCACTATCTACAAGGCTCAATTCAGAATTATGATGGAATGCGCACCACCTGCTTGAAAGAATGCATCCACAAAACACATCATTCAGAACAAAGCAGTGCATTTATCACTGGACTCAATATCCACCCCCTCCACCATCGCTTTGGTGATAGCATATACTATCTACAGGATGAGCCAATTCATGAACTTTACATCACAAGCAGTTCCTAACCCAATGATCAATACCACCAAGAAGGACAGGAACATGAGAACTTCATTACCTCCAAGTTCCCATTCAATTCACACACCACCCTGACTGGACAAATATTTTTGTTCCTTCATTGTCACTGGGTCAAAATCATGAATCACCCTATCTAACACCACAAAGACTGCGGCAGTTCCAGAAAACCCACCTTTCCTGGGGAACTAAAGATGGCTAATCAATATGGCCTTGCCTGGATCACCCAAATCAAACAAATAAAACAATCAACTTCAAACTAGTAAGGTTTTATCATAGCTCAGTATATTATGCATAATAAAACATGATAAAATTAATTATGTTTCACAAGAATCAGATTTACTACCTGAGGCTTTTAATAAACTCAGTTTGAATACAAAGTGGACTTAACATAAACTGATTCATATAAACTGGTTAATGTTCAATTCCTAAAACCATAACAGTTATATCCTTCAATTTTCATAACATGAAATGGTTATTAATCTAAATAGATGAACGTTTCTGTCAACGGTAAAAAAGCAAACTAAAATCTCAAGAAGCAGCAATAGTCAGAGTGTGTTTTATCAAAAGTAGCTTGGTTGGAGAAACTCTGAATAGAATATTCTGGTTGGCAAAGCACAAGAACTCTGGTTATGTAAATTTTCAAATGAGCTAAACTGTAGTTGAGAATTTTAAGGAGAAATTTTGTGTTGCCTGCATATACAAGGAGTAAACACCAGGACATCCAGCATCCTCATCCTGTGGTCTTCCCTTCATTAATATTAACAGATTAAAAGATCATGGGCTGGCATGTGCAATCTCTCAAAATCGGCTCCCAAATGTACCAGAAGCATGGATTGCAGTAGGAGAGGGGAAGAATAGATAACAGTGGAAAAGGAGGTGGAAAATGAATGGCAGTTGGGGTTAAAAATGTATAGCAGTGAGCTAGGAGTGAGTAGCATTGAATGAGCGAATGGTTGCTAGCACAAGAGTGGTTGATAGTGTATGTGGGAAATAAATTACATTAAAGGGGAAGGTAGATTGTAGGCTACAGAAGGAAAGGGGATTGAATAGTAATGAAGGGAAGAGAGAAGGAGGCAGACCATGGGAACGGTGCTTTGGGGGGCATAAAGGAGAAGCCAAGAGCTGAGTTTTAGGATGGGAAGAAAGGAAAGAGCTGAAAGAGATTGGGGAGGGAGTATGTCCACATGAACTGAGGGAAGACAAAGATTGCCCAGTGGACTCTAGGAGACAGGGAAGAATACCATTTTGAATGGCTAGCGTGGAAGAAAAGGTACCAGCTTCTCTGTGTTGGTGAGACATAAGGTTTGCCAGCTTATTGAACTGGAAGGTTTGGAGCTTTCCTGTCAAAGGGACAGGTGCTGAATCCAAATGGGGGTTGTGTCTATTTGTAAACTGAGGCAGCAGGGCACTATTGAAGTATCTTTGGGGTAAGTGATGGTCTTGTTAATCTGTTGAAAATCCTATTGTCACCTCATGCATTTTTAGATTAAAAATCTATTGTGTACAAGAGTACTTAAAATGTAAAAAGTCAACATTTTTCGTAGTGGTATGCCCCTTAACCCTCCAATTTTTATTGGTTTTCGGCACAAAGCCAATAACACACACATTTGGCATTCAATCCAGAAGTCTGAGCCCACCCACCCCCTTAGCCCCACCAGTATGGATAATTACCCATTGCTACCTACAAGAGAGAACAAAAATATCTTCCAGTGTCGTTGACAGTTGCAGGCCAAAATCGTAAAAAGGATCCTTCAACAACAATTCTGCCTGATTTGCCTGAAAGCTCCACAGGACCATTTTCGCGGATGTCTTTAAACCAAGTAATTGCAAATCCATGCATTTGAAGGTCATTCATAGCAAGTGGAGTGGATGCATTGCACAGTCTACATCTTAAATGGGCGTGCTCCCCTTCAAGGGCAAATACTGTTGTAGACACATCTGGAGGACATCTGTCAATTTGATTTCCTAAAAATGTAACATAAATTATTTAAACTTTGTTAGAATATAACTGCACTTTATTCCATAAGCTAAGATGTTATTTTAAGAGTTAGAAATTCAGCAGGTTACAACAATAACTTATATTTAGAGAGCACCTTTCAAGTAGAAAAAGTGCCAAGAGACTTCATAGAGGCATAATGAGACAAAAGTTGAGACAAAGAAGTAGATATTAGGAAGGGTAACTAAAATCTTAGTCAAAGAAGTAAGTTTTAAGGGAGAAGTAAGTTTTAAGGGTGGTCTTCAAGCAGGAGAGAGAGGTGGAGAGGTTTAGAGAGGAAATTCTGGAGCCTAGAGCTTAGATGGCTGGAGGCATGATTGATAATGGTGGGGAGAAGGGCATTCACATGAGACCAGAGTCGGAGAAACGCGGTGTTCTTAAATGTTTGTAGGGCATTCGAAGGAGAAGCAGAGTTGTCGCCATGAATAGAGTTTTAAATTTCAGGCTTCAGGATAGACTGAGAGAAAATGCAGATTTGAAATCTAGAGGTAATGGGTGAGCAGGACTTCATGCAGAATATTGTTAGGGCAGCAGAGTTTTGGTTAAGCTGGAATTTATAAAGGGTGGACAGTGGGAAGAAATTATTGGAGTAGTTGAGTCTGGAGGTGCCAAAGCCATGAATGAGGCAGGGGTGGAGGTAGGAAATTTTACAAAATTGGAAGTAGGTTGTCTGTATGATGGAAACAATATGGGGTCATAAGTTCAGCTCGGGATCAAATAGATTTGAGATTGTGAACAATTTTGTTCAACTGAAGATGGTGACTATTGAAGGGATTGGAATTATTGGCAAGGGTATGAAGTTTGTGGCGGAAACTGAAAATAATTTGTTCCTACTAAGGTCTAACTGAAGGAAATTGTGGCTCATCCAAAGCTAGATGTTGGACCAGCAATCTGAGAGCACAGAGGGTAGATTGGTCAAGAGAGGTGGTGTAGAGTTATGATAGTGGCAGATTCTTCACAGGTGAAGATTATGGGAAGACTAGTCTCTGTGATAGTTGGCATGATCATTGGTGGCTGAAGAGGTTAAATCTAGATCTGCAGGCTCTGGGGGACAAGAACTCTTGGTTTGGAGGGACTCCAGTATATGCAGACTCCTTCCATTGTCTGTGTCTTTCTTCAGCAGCCATGCATCTGTTTGTTTCAAACTTGTAGGCAGCTTTCCTGATTGTTGTGCACCAGCTGTCTCTGTCGGCAGCCTCCTGCTCCCACACACGATGGTCATTGTCAGCCAGAGAGAACTGTTTTTTCAGCTGGTATTTAAACCATTTGCCAGGTGCACCTCAATCTCACTTACCAGGGAATAATTCACCATAATGCACTGCTTTTAGTATTCTGGAATCTTCCATACATGACACGTGGCCTGCCCAGTGCAATTGGCGTTGTAGGAGAATGCATTCATTGCTGGGCAGATTGGTTCTGTTGAGGGCTTCATTGTTTGTGATGTAGTCCTGCCATCTGATGTCCATAATAGATCGAAGATGGAAGTTCTTCAGCAGTTGCATTTGTTTTCAGTACAGAACCAATACAAGAGGGTGGTGATGACAATCGCTCTGTATACTTGAATTTTGGTAGAGATGCATTGTGAATGGTATCGCCAGACATGCTTTCAGAGAGCTGTTGGCCTTGGACAGTCGATGTTGACAGTGGCATCATTTGAGATAATGCTACCTCGATGGGTACACTGTTGTACTGCATTAATGTTGCTACTGTCAATGCTGATCTGCGATGGATTTTAATTTCCTTGGGGCTGTGGTTGGTAAAGCACCTCTGTTTTCTTTAGGCTAATAGTGAGGCCAAAGGCATTTGCTTCCTCAGAGAAACAGTTTACAATGAGCTGCGTTGACTCCTCCATTTGTGCCAGAAGGGCACAATTTTTAGCAAACAGAAGTTACACTATAAGCTCTTCTGTGGTTTTGGTGTGTGCCAGCAGTCATCATAGGTTGAAGAGACTGCCGTCTGTTCAGAAGCCAATGTATATGCCCTCTGTCAAGCATGCCTCGACCTCTTGAAGCATCATAATGAAGAAAATAGAGAAAAGGGTCGATGCCTGAACACACCCTTGCTTAACCCCACTGGAGATAGGAAAGCTGTCTGAGAGGGCTTCGTTCCACTTACCTGACCTTTCTGGCCTTCATGCAGTTGACAGAGAATGATGGGGAACCTTGGAGGGCACCCCAATCTAGATAGTATCGTCTAAAGTCCGTCCCGCCTGACTGTAGAGGTATAACTAGGTGGCATCAGCACACATGTGGATTAAAGGCCTGCTACCCGACCCAAACCCAACGGGGCCCGACGACATATGTGGGGTTTGGGTCGGGTCGGGTTGCACTTCCAGGTCCAGCACTTGGGCTCAGGTCGGGTCGGGCCAGATCGGACACACTCTATCACCACCTCAGGTAAGTGACTTTAATGTTAATTTACTTTTTGGAGTTTAAAGGTGGTTTTATTACAGTTATTTTAAGCTTGTGCAGGTAAGGAACAAAGTGAAAAATGGAAGGTAAGTTAACTGATAGTCAGGTCAGGTCGGGTGCGGGAAAAAAATGGAAGGACTCGGGTCGGGTTGAGCTCGGGCTCGGATGGGGTTCTGTTGGGCTTGGGTTGGGTCTCACAGACCTGAGCAGGCCTTTACTTCAGATGATATTGCCAAGGGGTAAAGCAATATTAAGACATGGTTGAAGGCACTGAAGGCTATGGGGCCTGACAACACCCAGCTGTAGCTAAAGATTTGTGCTGCAGGAATAGCTGTGCCCCGAGCGAAGCTGTTCCAGTACAGATACAGCACTGGCATCTAGCCGACAATGTGGAAAATTGCCAAGGTATGTCCTGTCCACAAAAAGCAGGACAAATCCAATCAGGCCAATTACCATCCCATCAGCACAGTGATGAAAGGTGTTGTCAACAGTGCTATCAAGTGCAACTTAAACAACAACAACCTGCTCACTGATGCTCAGCTTGGGTTCCACCAGGACCACTCAGTTCCTAACTTCATTACAGCCTTGGCCCAAGCATGGACAAAAGAGCTGAATTCCAGAGGTGAGGTGAGAGTAATTGCCCTTGACATCAAGGCAGCATTTGATGGAGCATGGCATCAAGGGGCCCTAGCCAAACTGAAATCAATGGGAATCAGGGGGAAAAATCTCTACTGGTTGGAGTTATACCTAGCGTAAAGAAAGATGGTTGTGGTTGTTGGAGGGCAATCATCTTAGCCCCAGGTCATCCAGGTGCAGCAAGATCTGGACAACATTCAGGTTTGGGTTGATAAGTGTCAATTAACATTTGCACCACAAAAGTACCAAGCAATAATGATCTCCAAAAAGAGAGAATCTAACAATTTCCCCTTGACATTCAACAGCATTTCCATCTATAAATCCCCCACTATCAACATGCTAGGGGCTTACCATGGATCGGAAACTGAACTGTATCAGCCACATAAATGCTGTGGCTACAAGAACAGGTCAGAGCCTGGGAATTCTGCAGTGAGTAACCCACCTCCTGACTCCCCAAGCCTGTCCACCATCTACAAGGCACAAGTCAGGAGTGTGATGGAATACACTCCACTTGCCTGGATGAATGCAGCTCCAACAACACCCAGGAAGCTCCAAACCATCAGGACAAAGCAGCCTGCTTGATCAGCATCCCACCCATCACCTTGAACATTCAGTCCCTCCACCACGGATGCATTGTGGCAGCAGCATGCACCATTTACAAGATGCACGGCAGCAACTCACCGCACCTCCTTCGACAGCACCTTCCAAACCCATGACCTCTTCTACCTAGAAGGACAAGGGCAGCAGACGTGTGGGAACATCACAATCTGTTAGTTCCCCTCCAAGTTACACACCATCCTGACTTGTAACTATATTGCCCTTCCTTCACTGTCACTGCATCGAAATCCTGGAACTCTCTCCTTAACATCACTGTGGGTGTACCTGCAGATGGACTGCAGTGGTTCAAGAAGGCAGCTCACCACCACCTTCTCAAGGGCAATTAGGCGTATGCAACAAATAAAAACAAGAAATGCTGGAAATACTCAGTAGGTCTGGCAGCATCTGTGGAGACAGAAGCAGAGTTAACGTTTCAGGTCAGTGACCTTTCTTCAGAACATTATGCAACAAATGGTGGCCTTGCCAGTGTTGCCTACAATCCATGAAACAAATTAAAAAAAAGGAAGACGAGGAGGAGACTGAAAAGAAACCCTTCAGGGCTTCTAATGGTAGCAGTGCAGGGCAAGAAAAGAAGCCATTACTGGAGATGTTGTGGCTCTGATTTGATTGGAAGGAGTGAAACCAAGCAAAGGCTTGAACCATGTAGGTTCCCATATTTCTAAAGTTCAAAATTTTAAGCCAAAATCTGTATTTTTGCAAAACATAAAACTTGGATTTTCTTTAACAGCAACTTATATTTATATAGCACCTTTAACGTAATTAAATATCCCAAGGTGCTTCACAGGACCATTATAAAACAAAGTATGGCACCGAGCCACAAAAGGAGATATTTGGTCAGATGACCAAAAGCTTGGTCAAAGAGGTAGATTTTAAGTAATGTCTTAAAGGAGGAAAGATAAATGGAGAGGCAGAGTGGAATAGGGAGGGTATTCCAGAGCTTGGGGCCTAGTCAACTGAAGGTGCAGCCACCAATGGTGCAGCAATTAAAATCAGGGATGCACAAGAGGCCAGAATTAGAGGAGTGCAGATATCTTGGAGGATTGCGGGTTGGAGGAGATTACAGGGATAGGGAGGGGCAAGGCTATGGAGGGATTTGAAAACAAGGATGAGAATCTTAAAATCAAGGTGTTGTTTGACTGGGAGCAAATGCGGGTCAGCGAGCACAGGGGCAATAGGTAAACAGGACTTGGTGCAAGTAAAGACTCAGGCAGCAGAGTTTTGGATGACCTCAGGTACATGGAGGATAGAATGTGAGAGGCCAGCCTGGAGTGCATTGAAATAGTCAAGTCCAGAGGTAACAAAGGCATGAATGAGGGTTTTAGCAGCAGATGAGCTAAGCGCTAAGTCGGGCAATGTTACAGAGATGAAAATAGATGTTCATAGTGATGGCACAAATATGAAGTCAGAAGCTCATAGAATTATAGAAAGTTTAAGGCGCAGAAAGAAGCCATCTCGGGGTCAACTGTGACACCAAGGCTGTGAACAGGCTGGCTTAATCTCACACTGTTGCCAGGGAGAGGAATGGAGTCAGTAGCTAGAGAACGGGGTTTGGAGCGGGGACCAAAAACAATGGCTTCAGTCTTCCCAATATTTAATCAGAGGAAATTTCTGCTCACCCAGTGCTGGATATCAGATAAGCAGTCTAATAATTTTTACCTATCGTGGAGGATTTGAGAGAAGTGGTGGTGAGGTGGAGCTGAGTGTCGTCAGCAAACACGTGAAAACCAATGCTGTGCTTTCGGATGATGTCACCAAGGGGCAGCATGTAGATAAAAAATAGGAGGGAGCCAACAAAAAATAGTCTATTAATCATAATCACCAAAAGCTGAAGGAAAAGATGGAAGTAAATGAATAGTCTAGCAAGCAATGTAAACAAAATCTGAGACACACTTTGCATGCAGTTTAGGTAGATGAAAAGAAAATCTTACCTTTGGTACTATATCCATTCATCACTTCAGATATGATGAATGTTAACAAAAACATCCAAAGCATTATTATCATCCTGCAATTCAGATTAAAATGTATCATAATTTGTCTCATCCAGGAAAATACATAGATAAACAGAACCAAAGACTGTGACAAGTTCTCTATTCAATCCCTAACTATTGCATCAGGAATAGTAAAGCACGATTAACCCGCTCCTGGTGATTGCACTGCAGAAGGACACCAACTTTCAGAATGTCTTTCCTTCCCTCCACATTTTGTATCAAGACTTTCAGTGTAATGCCAGAAAATCCTGGTGCACACTCTCTCACATGTTCAGCCATTGCTCAAAGTCTCAAAGGGTAAATTTAGCCCTCATCTAGGTGAAAGGTAGCAATGCCTTAGAGTGGAATACATTTGCCGTTCAGCATTAGTGCCCCAGTTTTAGCACAGATAGCTGCAGAGTAAACTCCTGTTACTTTCCCCCTCCAAAGTTCCTTAGCCTATTGAATATTTCCATTTTCCACGCCTAAGTAGCCATCCACTTTAATGCCACATGAGAGGCCATTTTGAGCTAATGATCACTATCCACTGGGAAACTGGGCTGAAACTGCCCAAACTCAAATCAACTAAGATCCTGACAGGCAGCAGAGGAGACTTTCAACCCAATAGTTTGGGCTGGACCTGAAGTCAGGTACAGAGGAGAGAAACTAATGTCAAAGCCACATCCTTTACCAGAATTTGTACGTGTTAGGTAGTTAGTCTACTGGGACTTTAAATCTACTGTATTTACTTTATTGTTGTACTTTATTAATCCTAAAAAAATTAAATTTGTGCAGGTTTTCCTGTGCTCTGTAAAACACTGAGACAGGACATTTAATATGAGAACTATAGAAATGTAAATTATTGCTCAAAATACCAAAGACTTCAGTATTACTGTTAAATGCATTTTGTAGTAGTCTGCCACCAAATTAAATTTTGAGGTCTGTGGTTATTGCAAGGATCAGCCAACTCAGAGAATACTCAAGGGCAGAGACATCACCACTGTTCCCAGACCACATACGTTTGTGCTATAAATGAATGTAAATGACCTATTTAATTAGATGTATTACGGTTAGTAGCAGCACAACCTCAGAAGAGGTTGAAGAGCTGGGCCAGGTTTCACAAACTGCAATTTGTTAACCCTTCCTTTAAATTATCTGTATAATATTTTATGTCCAGATTATTCTTTGGACTACTATAAAGATCTATCTCACAACAAAAATACAAAAAAAAACTAAAATTAGTTGTACATTGCTAATGCTGAAAGTTTACAGTAAAGCTAAGAAAGATGTCAGATTTAGTGCTTATTAAGTTGCAGAATTTCCTCAAATAGCTAAAAAGAAATGTATTTTTATGAATACTGCGTTGTTTGGTCGAGACTTTGCAGGCTGTATCATTTCACAAGAGTATTTTCAAATTCCCAATGTATACTTTAACTGAAAAGAAAAATGTAGCTAAAGATTAAAACAGTAACTATTAAAAGCAACCTGTTAGAGTATTCTCGTTTAAAGATTAATCACAACTTGGAAAGCAGTGACAAGTAATTCTTTTAACTGTAAGATCTGTATATTACCACTGTACTTCTCTTTCAATCCTTCTAATGCTTGATGACACTGTGACTACTCTAAGCTCCACCTCCTAAGTAAATTTGACAAGGTGTAGGTACCCTTAAGTTTCTTTACATTTCAGTTTATTTAGAGCCTTATTGGGCGTCAGTTTATCTTAACCTTAACTTTCACAGAATCACAGAATAGTTACAGCACAGGAGTCCATTCAGCCCATCGTGTCGCACCAGCTCTCTGAAAGACCAACTCCCTCAGTTCCATTCCCCTGCCTTCTCTCCATAACCCTGCACATTCTTCCTTTTCATATAACTGTCTAATTCCCTTTTGAATGCTTCAATTGAACCTGCCTCCACCACGTTCGCAGGCAGCGCATTCCAGACCTTAACCACTCGCTGCGTGAAAAAGTTTTTCCTCTCCTCTTCCTGCCTACTCTTTAAAATTTGTTTTCAGCTTGTGGGTGGCACTGACAAGGCCACATTTATTGCCCATCCTGAGTTGGCCTGAGAAGATTGGGTTTCTTGAAGCAACGCTGTCATTGTGGTGCTCCGACAATGGTGTTTGGAAAGGAATTCAAGAATATTGATCCAACGATGATAAAGGAACGGCGACACATATCTAAGTCAGGATAGTGTTGATTTGGAGGAGAATGGAAGCTCAGAAGGCTGCCATCATGGCTCTGGGGACTAGTGTTGACAGGGGCTTCCAGAGCACACTCTGTTCTTACACAGAGCTGTAGGAATGTTGAGACAAACTCCCAGGAGAGTGGCCTTGTCCCCATGAGAGAGATACCTGTTATCCTCTCTCAGGATGACAACATGCCTGTGCCCTCAGTACCAACTCCACTAGTGCCCTTATTAGTACCACACAGTCAACTAGACTAAACTGACCTGGCCAAGTGTCATGAATCTGTAAATATTTTTCTCCTCGGATTAAAAAAAGTGTGTGTGCTTTTAAGACTCTTATAAACAGCGCACCTTTAAGGTAGAGAAGGTTCTGGAATTCCTGAGACATAGTGTGCAGCAGCTGCATTTTTGTTACCCAGGAGAGTGAGAGAGGTCGCATGGTAATATTTCCACTTGGCTGTGTGTGGAGCTGAACCAGTTAGTTTTGGAGAGACTTTCCAGCGAGGAGCACTGAAGAAAGGGAGCTGTTTTATTCTCTCTTAGCAGAAATTCTACAAGGAGCTACGAGTCAAGTTAATTCCCTGAGTAAAGAAAAAAAGCCTTCTTTTTCAAGAAACTGTTTGTATTGCTGTGCTCATCATTCAAACAACTGTTTAATGCTTGCTGCAGCCAAAGATTTGAATGCCTATCTACTGAAGGACTATTTTCATCAAATCCGGATGAAAACTTCGAGTGACCTTTGACCATTTCCACATTAGAATACGCCATCCAGCAGAAACACAATCCACAAAAACTTACTAATTTATTTTATTCTTAAGAGACAGCTAATTTAAAAAGAAAACTCCACTTTTAACTATTGTTATTTTTGAGTGTCTGTGTGTTAATGGGGGAGTTATATTAAAATAAGAAGTTCTAAGGTCTTTAGACATAGGTTTATCGTAATATTGTTTAAGATTTAGTTTTTTAATAATTAGCTAATTTGTTGTTGTCTAAAGATACCTGGTTTGGTCTGTTTCATTCTGGGATTACTAGAGTGTTTAACTTGGCAGTTTTCTGATTTGGTGGGAAAGCTTAATAATATGCTGTGACCTGTGGAGTGACGGGACTGAATTGACAGTGCATTGCTCCTGCCACGGTTGTAACATATTTAATCGGGCGGCTCATCCGGGGATCATAAGCAGACTAATTGGGGAGCTCACGTTTGGAATCATTTTATTGGGATAACATATAAATTGGGGTCTTGCACCTGGCATCGTATTAATTGCTCTCATGTCTAGGATCATATTAATTGGAAACTCGATTGTTGGGATCCAAATCTAACACCAATTACAAAAAAGAAAAGGAACCAGGTTTCTTGTATAATAAGGTACCGTCTATATCATAAGAATGGTATGAGCAGTAGCAGCAGAGTTTCTGGGTAAGACGAATGTTTCCCTCAGTGACTTGATAATGGTAACTAAGAATAAACTAAAAGAACTGGCGGCAAAATTGGGGTTAGAATTGAAATCAGGTGCCAAAAAAGCAGAGATAATTGACATAATAGCCCAACATCTGGAATTAGAAGAAGAAGACGGGGAACAAGAACCTAGTAAGTCAAGGAGTGATGCAGTAGAATTGGCTAAGATTCAGTCAGAAATGAAAAAACTGGAACTTGAACAAGAAAAGAAAAAGAAATAGCAATAAAAAAACTGAGGCTGAAAAACAATTAAGAAAACCTGAACTTGAAAAAGAGGAAAGGGAAAAAGAGAGGGAATTTAGGATAAGAGTGATGGAACTAAGACAAAGGGGTTGTTTTGACTCTAGGGAAAATTCAGGTCAGGAAGAATCCCAGGACCCAGCTAAAAGCTGTTTAAATTTATACAAACTTTTCCTAAGTTTGAGGAAACAGACATAGAGGCATTTTTCATATCTTTTGAAAAAATAGCCAAACAGATGAAATGGCTGAAGGAAAGCCAAACACTGCTTATGCAAGTCAGGTTGGTAGGCAGAGGTCATGAAATTTATGCCATGCTTCCTGAAGAAGCTTCTGCAGATAAAGAGATGGCAAAAAAGGCTATTCTCACGGTTTATGAGCTAGTCCCTGAAGCTTACCATCAGAAGTTTCAGAACTTATGGAGATTGGCTGGGAAGACATATGTAGAATTTGAGAGGGTGAAGCAAATTAATTTTTACCGTTGGATACAGGCATTAAAGATGGAAACCACATATGAGAACCTTCGAGAGTTGATGCATACAGGAGAGCTTTTTAAGCCAACACGTAGAAAGTCCCACAAGAGAAGGGGCGTGACTGGACCTAATCCTAAGGAATGAAGCCGGACAAGTGGTAGAAGTGTCAGTGGGGGAGCATTTCGGGGATAGTGACCATAAATCTGTAAGATTTAAGGCAGTTATGGAAAAGGTCCATTATGGTGGAAGGTACACTGCCAGCATGTTGGATGTTTAGGTGCACATTTTGCAACTGAAATACTATCACAGTGCCACTGAATTTCTAGCCCTTAGTCTCTAAAAATGTGGTCTTCCTGTCCTTCGACGATACCGATGCCGGATTTATTGGTGAACGGCTGAAACGTGCTGCGGCTTCTCCGGCGTCGGTGACGGGGGAACTGAGCAGCGGTGCCGCACTCAAAGCTTTCCTCATGCTTTTGGGATGCCAAAGAGCGGCCTCCTCGGTGCAGCCCGGCATGGCAGCGCCGCCCTTCACACTCGACACTCTGGACGGACAACTGAGTTTCCCGCCGCCTCAGGAGCAGCGACCTCGCTCCTTCATCTTTCAGGCATTTACAAATCATTAAAAACAGGTATTGACCTCCCATTTTCAGTACCCATGAAATCCAATCGAGTTGCTGTGCTGGGAATCCCCCCTTCCCCCCACCCCCTCACACCCCCTTCCCAGCTCCCCCCTCAAACCATCTTCCACTCATACCCACTTCCCCTGCACCCCCTCCCCTACCCCCTGCAGCCCCCTTCCCAGCTCCCCCTCGCACCCCCTTCCCACTGCACCCCTCCCCTTCGCACCCCCCCCCCACCGCACCCCCTTCCCCCCACCTGCTCCCACCAGCATCCACCTACCCCTGAGCAGGGGCCCTAACAACCCCACTGCCTTGTGGGCATCTCGGGAGAGACCAAGGCTAAGGGAATAAACCCTAACAGAAAATCCGGAGCGGAACCCCGAATGTGTCACCTTCGGCATGTTTCCGGCAGTTCCTGCAGCCATACCGGTGCCAAACGTCGTGCTCTGCACTCCTTTGGACCCCACCAGAAAGGCCGAGAGGGGGGTTTTGACATTTGGGTAACTCACAACCTCCATACATCCGCCCAGGAATGCGCCATGGAGAGGTCACTCCATAGTCGTCTCACAGCGACCAAAACAACACGGAAGGCAGCAGTTACGGGTTATAAGTCCAGCTCAATTGGCGTAGAGATTGGGCGCCAAGGGTTGCCTTTGTCGGTGGGAGAGGTCATCGCATCTCACTGGACAGCTACCGCCCGCCTCAAACCGGGCAATCCCAGTCAGTAAGGTTCTGTCCTGCCACAGTCCACCTGCTTCAATGGGTGCTTGGAGCTCAGGGTCATTGCCCGACAAGTGGACTGTAAACACTGCACCAAAAGGCATGACAAAAAAAGGAAATAAGATACCAGCCCTTCGATTTGCAAGCTGGAACGTCAGAACTATGTGTCCTGACTTGTCGGAAGACCTTACACAAATCAACGATACTCGGAAGACCACCATCATTAACAACGAGCATTGGACATTGCAGCACTTCAGGAGACACGTCTCCCTGCGAGCGGATCTCTAAGAGAGCAAGACTATACCTTCTTCTGGCAGGATAGGGATCCTGAAGAACCAAGACAGCATGAAGTGGGCTTTGCCATCAGAACCTCTTTGCTCAGCATGATAGAGCCACCCTCAAATGGCTCGGAACGCATATGTCCATCCGACTGTTCACCGCCTCTGGTCCAGTACACCTACTCAGCATCTATGCTCCAACACTCTGCTCCCCACCTGAAGCTAAAGATCAGTTCTACGAGGAACTCCATAATGTCATTAGTAGCATCCCCAATACTGAACATCTGTTCCTGCTGGGGGACTTTAATGCCAGAGTTGGAGCTGACCACGATTCATGGCCCTCCTGCCTTGGGCGCTATGGCATTGGAAGGATGAATGAGAATGGACAGAGACTGCTTGAGTTGTGTACCTTTCATAACCTCTGCATCACCAACTCATTCTTTCACACTAAACCCTTTCACCGGGTTTCTTGGAGGCACCCAAGATCACGTCGTTGGCACCAGCTGGACCTCATTGTCACAAGGTGAGCTTCTTTAAACAGCGTTCAAATCACACGCAGATTCCACAGTGCGGACTGCGACACCGACTACTTCCTGGTGTGCAGCAAGGTTAGACTCAAACCAAAGAAGCTGCATCACTCCAAGCAGAAGGGCCGCCCGTGCATCAACACTTGCAGAATCTCTCATCCACAGCTGTTACATAGGTTTCTAACTTCACTTGAAAAAGCCCTTCAAAACACTCCTACAGGGGATGCAGAGACCAAGTGGGCCCTCATCAGAGATGCCATCTATGACTCAGCAATGACCACCAATGGCAAACGTGTGAAGCGGAATGTAGACTGGTATCAATCTCACTTTGAAGAGCTGGAACCTGTCATAGCCGCTAAGCACATTGCACTGTTGAACTACAAGAAAGCCGACAGCGTGTTAACATCCGTAGCACTTAAAGCAGCCAGAAGCACTGCACAAAGAACAGCCAGGCGCTGTGCAAATGACTACTGGCAACACCTATGCAGTCATATTCAGCTGGCTTCTGACACCGGAAACATCAGAGGAATGTATGATGGCATTAAGAGAGCTTTTGGGCCAACCATCAAGAAGATCTAAATCAGGGGACACAATCATTGACCAACGCAAGCAAATGGATCGCTGGGTGGAGCACTACCTAGAACTGTACTCCAGGGAAAACGTTGTCACTGATGCCGCCCTCAATGCAGCCCTATCTCTGCCAGTCATGGACGAGCTGGTCGTACAGCCAACAAAATTGGAACTCAGTGATGCCATTGATTCTCTAGCCAGCGGAAAAGCCCCTGGGAAGGACAGCATTACCCCTGAAATAATCAAGAGTGCCAAGCCTGCTACACTTTCAGCACTCTACGAACTGCTTTGCCTGTGTTAGGACAAGGGAGCAGTACCACAGGACATGCGCGATGCCAATATCATCACCCTCTATAAGAACAAGGGTGACCGCGGTGAATGCAGCAACTACCGTGGAATCTCCCTGCTCAGCATAGTGGGGAAAGTCTTCGCTCGAGTCGCTTTAAACAGGCTCCAGAAGCTGGCTGAGCGCGTCTACCCTGAGGCACAGTGTGGCTTTCGAGCAGAGAGATCCACCATTGACATGCTGTTCTCCCTTCACCAGCTACAGGAGAAATGCCGTGAACAACAGATGCCCCTCTACGTTGCTTTCATGGATCTCACCAAAGCCTTTGACCTCGTCAGCAGACGTGGTCTCTTCAGACTACTAGAAAAGATCAGATGTCCACCAAAGCTACTACGTATCATCACCTCATTCCATGACAATATGAAAGGCACAATTCAGCATAGCGGCGCCTCAGACCCCTTTCTTATCCTGAGTGGCGTGAAACAGGGCTGTGTTCTCGCACCTACTCTGATTGGGATCTTCTCCCTGCGGCTCTCACATACGTTCATTTCTTCAGAAAAAGCAATTTTCCTCCAAACAAGATCTGGTGGCAGGTTGTTCAACCTTGCCCTTCCAAGAACGAAGACCAAAGTATGGAAAGTCCTCATCAGGGAACTCCTCTTTGCTGACGATGCTGCATTAACATCTCACACTGAAGAGTGTCTGCAGAGACTCATCAACAGGATTGTGGCTGCCTGCAATGAATTTGGCCTAACCATCAACCTCAAGAAAACGAACATCATGGGACAGGAAATGCTCCATCCATCAATATTGGTGACCACACTCTGGAAGTGGTTCAAGAGTTCACCTACCTAGGCTCAACTATCACCAGTAACCTGTCTCTAGATGCAGAAATCAACAAGCGCATGGGAAAGGCTTCCACTGCTATGTCCAGACTGGCCAAGAGAGTGTGGGAAAATGGCACACTGACAAGGAACACAAAAGTCCGAGTGTATCAAGCCTGTGTCCTCAGTACCTTGCTCTACGGCAGCGAGGTCTGGATAACGTATGTCAGCCAAGAGCGATGTCTCAATTCATTCCATCTTCGCTGCCTCCGGAGAATCCTTGGCATCAGGTGGCAGGGCCGTATCTCCAACACAGAAGTCCTCGAGGCGGCCAACAACCCCCGCATATACACCCTACTGAGCCAGTGGCGCTTTAGATGGTTTGGCCATGTGAGCCACATGGAAGATGGCAGGATCCCCAAGGACACATTGTACAGCTAGCTTGTTTGTAGTATCAGACCCACCGGCCGTCCATGACTCCGCTTTAAAGACGTCTGCAAACGCGACACAAAGTCCTGTGACTTTGATCACAAGTCGTGGGAGTCAGTTGCCAGCGATCACCAGAGCTGGCGGGCAGCCATAAAGGCGGGGCTAAAGTGTGGCGTGTCAAAGAGACTTAGCAGGAAAAAAGACAGAAGCGCAAGGGGAGAGCCAACTGTGTAACAGCCCCGACAACCAATTTTATCTGCAGCACCCGTGGAAGAGTCTGTCACTCTAGAATTGGCCTTTATAAGTACTCTAGGCGCTGCTCCACAAACCACTGACCACCTCCAGGTGCTTACCCATTGTCTCTCGAGACAAGGAGGCCAAAGAAGAAAGAAGATGGAAAAGGACAAAGATGGTCCGGAAATAAAGGTACTGAATTGTGGGAAAACTGATTTCAATATGATAAAACAGGATCTGGCCAAAGTGGACTGGGAGCAGCTACTTGTAGGAAAGTCTACATCAGACCAGTGGGAGTCATTCAAAAAGGAAATAGTGAGAGTTCAGGGCCATTATGTTCCCGTAAAGGTGAAGGATAGGACCAACAAAAGGGATATAGAGGATTGGATAAGGGAAAAAAATGAGGCTTATGGCTGATTCAGAGGGCTGACAACAGTGGAGGCCATAAGGGAGTATAGAAAGTGTAGGGGTGTACTTAAGTGGAAATCTGTGTGTGGAGCCGGAGGACGTAGGTGAGGTAATTACTTTTCATCTCTGTTCACTATGGAGAAGGACAACGTAGGTGTAGAGATCAAGGAGGGGGATTGTGATATGCTCGAACAAATTAGCATTGAAAGGGAGGAGGTATTAGCAGTTTTGGCGGGCTTAAGAGTGGATAAATCCCCAGGCCCAGATGAGATGTATTCTAGGCTGTTATGTGAGGCAAGGGAGGAGATAGCAGGGGCTCTGACACAAATTTTCAAATCCTCTCTGGCCACAAGAGAGGTGCCAGAGGACTGGAGGACAGCGAATGTGGTACCATTATTCAAGAAGGGTAGCAGGGATAAACCAGGTAATTACAGGCCGGTTGATCTAACATCAGTGGTAGGGAAACGATTGGAAAAAATTCTGAGGGACAGGATTAATCTCCACTTGGAAAGGCAGGGATTAATCAGGGATAGTCAGCATGGCTTTGTCACGGGGAGGTCACGTCTAACAAACTTGATTGAACTTTTCGAGGAGGTGACTGGATGTGTAGATGAGGGTAAAGCAGTCGATGTAGTCTACATGGACTTCAGTAAGGCTTTTGATAAGGACCCGCATGGGAGATTGGTTAAAAAGGTAGGAGCTACAGCATGGCTGCCCAAACCCGACGGGACACGATGACATGTGTCAGGTTCGGGTCGGGTTGGGTCGCTCTTCCGGGTCCGGCACTCGTGCTCAGCTGGGGCGGGCTGAGTCGGACACACTCTATCACCACCTCCGGTATATGGCTCCAATCTTAATGTACTTTTTAAACAATCTTTCAAGTCCAGTTACAGTTTTTGTTGCTTATTTGCACAAGTGAAAACGGAAGCTAGGTTAACTGAACATTCCGGTGGTCGGGTCAAGTCGGGTCGGGCGCAGGAAAAAAATGAAGGGACTCAGGCTGGGTCAGGCTCTGGTCGGGCGCAGGAAAAAAATGAAGGGACTCAGGCTGGGTCGGGCTCTGGTTCTGTCAGGCTCGGGTCAGGTTTCATTAGCAGACCCGAGCAGGCCTTTAATAAGAACTCATGGGATCCAGGGCAATTTGACAAATTGGATCCAAAATTGGCTTAGTGGCAGGAGGCAGAGGGTGATGGTCGAGGGTTGTTTTTGAAATTGGTGTACCGCAGGGATCGGTGCTGGGACCCATGCTGTTCATAATGTACATTAATGATTTAGACGTGAATATAGGAGGTATGATCAGTAAGTTCGCAGATGACACAAAAATTGGTGGCGTCGTAGATAGTGAGGAGGAAAGCCTTAGATTACAGGATGATATAGATAGGCAGAGCAGTGGCAAATGGAATTTAATACAGATAAGTGTGAGGTGATTTATTTTGGGAGGACTAATAAGACAAGGGAATATACAATGGGCGATGGGATCCGAGGAAGTACAGAGGGATCTTGGTGTATTTGTCCATAGATCACTGAAGGCAGCAGCACAGGTAGATATGGGGTTAGGAAGGCATATGGGATACTTGCCTTTATTAGCCGAGGCATAGAATATAAGAGCAGGGAGGTTATGATGGAGCTGTATAAAACGCTAGTTTTATACACAGCTGGATTACTGTGTACAGTTCTGGTCACCACACTATAGGAAGGCTGTGATTGCACTGGAGAGGGTGCAGAGGAAATTCACCAGGATGTTGCCTGGGCTGGAACATTTCAGGTATGAAGAGAGACTGGATAGGCTAGGGTTGTTTTCCTTAGAGCAGAGAAGGCTGAGGGAGGACCTGTTTGAGGTATACAAAATTATGAGGGGCATAGATAGGGTAGATAAGAAGAAACTTTTTCCCTTAGCGGAGGTGTCAATAACCAGGGAACATAGACTTAACGTAAGAGGTGGGAGGTTTAGAGGGGATTTGAGGAAAAACATTTTCACCCAGAGGATGGTTGGAATCTGGAACACACTGCCTGAAGAAGTGGTAGAGGCAGGAACCTCACAACATTTAAGAAGTATTTAGATGAACACTTGAAACGCCATAGCATACAAGGCTACAGGCCAAGTGCTGGAAAATGGGATTAGAATAGAAAGGTACTTGAAAGCCAGCACGGACACGATGGGACAAAGGGCCTGTTTCTGTGCTGTATAACTCTGACTCTTGGAGGAATTTAAAAATTCCATTCCTTCAGTAGTGAGAACTCATGTAGATACCTGAAAGTTTTGAAAGCTAGGCAAGCAACGGAAATTGCTGATGATTTTGAGCTTGTGAATAAGCCAAAACCTTTTGTCCGTCACCCCCATGATCCTAAGGATAGAAAGAGTGAAAGGAAGGCAAGTAGCCAGGGACAAGAAGGAACAGCTGGGAATGCCTGAGAATCACCTCCTCAGGCCAGAAAGGAAGGTGCTGAGGGTAGAAGTGAGGCTCGCAAGCCGAAGTGTTATCATTGCCACAAAATGGGTCATCTTCGTTCAGAATGCTGGAAATTATGAGGTAAACCCATAGGACTTGTTGTGGTAGACAAAAAAAGTGTAGAGGAAATGACTCTGACTGAGAGTATAGCATACCAGGCTACAGCTTTAACGACAGCTGTAAAACCAGATACAAAAACTAAAGTGAGTGTAAAGGTTAGGAATAAAATACCCGAAAATTATAATTAATTTTTGTCACAGGAGAAAGTCCATATCCTGTAAGTGAGGCAGTAAAACCTATCATTATACTCAGGGATACAGGAACAACCCAAACACTGTTGCTGGGGAAAGATACAACATTTCTACCAGAAAGTGCCTGGAATGCTAAAGTTTTAGTTAATGGAGTTGGCGAGGAGTATATTCCCATACCTTCATATAAAGTATACCTAGAGAGTGACTTAATATCTGGGATAGTAACTGTAGGAGTTGTCCCCAGTTTGCCTGTAGAGGGAAATGATCTACTCCTGGGAAATGATTTGGCTGGATCAAAAGTATCAGTTTCTCCTATAATTACAAAGAAATCATGTGAAATTAAGGAAATGGAGCAACCACAGAAACAAGTTCCAGGAATATTTCCTGCATGTGTAGTCGCCTGAGCAATGGCTAAGCAGGATCCATTGGTGGAATAAAAGTGGCACCACAGATAGCCAAGTATCTGAAACCTTATTTGGGGATTTAGATAATCCAAATGAGATGTTTAATAGGTCGTCTATCATTGCAGCACAGCAAGCTGATCCAGAGATATACCAAATAGCACAGACGGCTCTGACAGAAGCTGAGGCGAAAGAAGTTCCAGAAAGCTATTATATGGCAAACGGAGTTTTGAGGAGGAAATGGAGACCACCTCAAAGACCTGCGGACGAAGACTGGACAGTTTTTGAACAGAGAGTGGTACCACCTAAATATCGCCAGGAATTATTAAGGTTAGCACATGACATTCCCTTTGCAGGACAGAGGGGAATTCGGAAGACCAAATCACGCATAAGTCAACTTTGTTACTGGCCAGGTCTTACAAAGAATGTGAGACAATTTTGTAGGACATGCCATACATGTAAAATGGTGGGAAAACTGTATCTACCATAAAACCGGCACCACTAGTTCCCATACCAGTGATTGAGGAACTATTTATCAGAGTATTGGTAGACTGTGTAGGATCCTTGCCAAAAACAAAAGCGGGACATCAATGCATATTTACTATCATGGATATGGCTACTCGATTTCCAGAGGCCATTCCTTTGAGGACAATTACTGCTAAAATAGTAGTAGAAAAGTTAACCCAATTCTTTACAGAGATATGGGTTACCAATTGAAGTTCGATCAGATCAAGGTTCTAATTTCATGTTGAAGATATTTCAAGAAGTCATGGGCAATTTGGGGATTAGGCAGTTGAAATCTTCAGCACATCACCCACAGTCACAGGGAACTTTACAGAGATACCACCAAACTCTCAAAACAATGATTAGAACATACTGTCACAAATATCTACAGGACTAGGGTAAAGGACTAGACTTTTTTTTATTTACCACCAGAGACTCACCAAATGAGTCTACAGGCTTCAGTCCTTTCGAATTGGTTTACGGACATGAATGGACTATGTATCTGTGTTCCAGGAAAAGCTCACACAAGCTTGCGGTGTGGCTCATGAACACCTGAAAGCATCCCAAGCCAATACGAATAAATGGGCAGACAAGAATGCAAAAGGCCGTGATTTTCAACCAGTGGATGAAGTATTGGTGTTGTTACCATTACAGGGAGAACCATTAAAAGCATGATTCAGTGGCCCATATAGAGTGATCAAAAGAGTGGGTAAGGTAGATTACTTGATTGACACCACTGATCGCCGGAAGAAGAACTGGTTGGGTCACATCAATATGTCAAAGCAACATTATTACAGGGAGGAGGATAAGCCAGTACAGGTATGTCAGGTCATTGGGACTGTTGAGAAGGAAAAGGATAGTGAGGATGAGGCAGAGGATGCCTAGACAATTCTCAGGTTGAACCTCCAACTATCAGATTAGTGAATATAGAATGGCTAGGAAAATTGGACAACATGCTTTTGCACATAGAGACAAAACAACAGGCTTTTCACAACATTTAAAAGAGTTTGTAGGAATAAGCCAGGATGTAAAACGTTAGCTACACATAATATTGATATAGGGGAAACCACTCCTTTAAAACAACATCCTTGTCGCTTAGGTCCAGACAAACAGGCGCAAGTAAAAGCAATGATCCAGTACATGCTGGAAAACAATTTGATCTAACCTAGTCAAAGCAGCTGGAGTTCACAAATAGTTCTAGTACCTAGACCTAATGGGTCAACCCGGTTTTGTATAGACTATAGAAAAGTCAATGCTGTAACAAAGGCAGACTCCTACCCAATTCTGCATTTAGAAGACTGTACCAACAGAGTGGGCAGCACTAGGTTTCTTACCAAGATAGGCTTGTTAAAGGGATACTGGCAAGTTCCTTTGACTCCTCGAGCCAAAGAGATATTGGCTTTTCTAACACCTGACGGTCTTTATCAGTGCCAGGTGATGCCATTCGGGCTAAAAAATGCCCAGCTAGTTTTCAAAGATTAATGAATCAGGTGCTAGCAAGAGTTCCCAACTGCGTAGTGTATCTTGATGATGTACTAATATACAGTACCACTTGGCAAGAACATTTAAACTGCCTAAAAATCCTGTTTAAAAAGTTACAAGCCGTAGACTTAGTGATAAATCTGGTAAAAAGCGAATTCAGAAAAGCAAGAGTAACTTATCTTCGACACATAGTGGGGCAAGGACAGGTATTGCCAAAAATGGCAAAGGTACAAGCCTTAGTAGAGTTCCCTATCCCTAAATCTAAATGGGAAATAATGAGGTTTTTAGGATGTGCAGTTTTTACAGGAAATTTGTATGGAATTTTAGTACTGTGGCTACTCCATTAACTGATTTGCTACAAAAAGGAAAAACAAAGTAGTATGGTCAGATGGCTGCCAGGCAGCTTTTGAAAAGCTAAAGGCAATCTTAACGAATGAACCAGTGTTGGCTGCTCCAAATTTCGCTAAACCCTTTAAAATGGTGGTCCTATTGCAGGATGACGAATCGGGCATAGAGAAGCCAGTAGGGTACTTTTCAAGAAAACTAAATTGCCATCAAAAAAAGTATTCCACTGTGGAAAACGAAACATTAGGACTTTTGCTGACACTCAAACATTTTGAAGTATATGTCCGCCAGGACTACAAAGAAATACTAATAAACACTGACCATAACCCATTAATATTTGTGAAAAGTTTAAAAACCGAAATGTTAGAATCTTTAGCTTGAGTTTGTTGTTACAGCCTTATCATCTAAAAGTAGTACATATTTCGGGGGAAAACAATGTTATCGCCGACGCTTTGTCACAAATTTAACCATGTTAAATCATATAGATGGCAATGGTATAAAGAAAATGCTGTAAATTATCAATAGGGTGAATGGTGTGAATGTGAGAAAATGTTAAAATGTTGGTGTTTTTCCAATTTCTATCTTTTTCTTTGCATTGAAATGGAATGCATTTCGGGAATGGTGTTTCGTTTCGGCAAGGGCGGAGGTGTCACGGATCTATGTGTGCCTTTAAGACTCTGTTAAGGTACAAAGAACAAACAGCAATACAGCACAGGAACAAGCCATTCGGCCCTCCAAGCCTGCGCCGATCTTGATGCCTGCCTAAACTAATACCTTCTGCACTTCCGGGGTCCGTATCCCTCTATTCCCATCCTATTCATGTATTTGTCAAGATGCCTCTTAAACGTCGCTATCGTACCTGCTTCTACCACCTCCCCCAGCAGCAAGTTCCAAGCACTCACCACCCTCTGTGTAAAGAACTTGCCTCGCACATCCCCTCTAAACTTTGCCCCACTCACCTTAAACCTATGTCCCTTAGTAACTGACTCTTCCACCCTAAAAAAAGCTTCTGACTATCCACTCTGTCCATGCCGCTCATAACTTTGTAAACCTCTATAACGTCGCCCCTCCACCTCCGTCATTCCAGTGAAAACAATCCGAGTTTATCCAACCTCTCCTCACAGCTAATGCCCTTCAGACCAGGCAACATCCTGGTAAACCTCTTCTGTACCCTCTCCAAAGCCTCCACGTCCTTCTGGTACTGTGACGACCAGAATTGCACGCAATATTCTAAGTGTGGCCTAACTAAAGTTCTGTACAGCTGCAGCATGACTTGCCAATTTTTATACTCTATGCCCCGACCAATGAAGGCAAGCATGCCGTATGCCTTCTTGACGACCTTATCCACCTGGGTTGCCACTTTCAGTGACCTGTGGACCTGTACGCCCAGATCTCTCTGCCTGTCAATACTCCTAAGGGTTCTGCCATTTACTGGATACTTCCCACCTGCATTACACCTTCCAAAATGCATTACCTCACATTTGTCCGGATTAAACTCCATCTTCCATTTCTCCGCCCAAGTCTCCAACCGATCTATATCCTGCTGTATCCTCTGACAATCCTCATCACTATCCACAACTCCACCAACCTTTGTCCCGTCCGCAAACTTACTAATCAGACCAGCTACATTTTCCTCCAAATCATTTATATATACTACAAACAGCAAAGGTCCCAGCACTGATCCCTCCGGAACACCACTAGTCACATCCCTCCATTCAGAAAAGCATCCTTCCACTGCTACCCTCTGTCTTCTATGACAGAGCCAGTTCTGTATCCATCTTGCCAGCTCACCTCTGATCCCGTGAGACTTCACCTTTTGTACCAGTCTGCCATGAGGGACCTTGTCAAAGGCTTTACAGAAGTCCAAATAGATAACATCCACTGCCCTGCCTTCATCAATCATCTTCGTCACTTTCTCAAAAAACTCAATCAAGTTAGTTCTGGAATTCTTGAGACACAGGGTGCAGCAGCTGCATTTTTGTTACCCTGGGCAACAGCAGGAGAGAGAGAGAGGTCACATGGTAATGTTTCCACTTGGCTATGTGTGGAGCTGTCAGGGACCAGTCTGAACCAGTTAGTTTTGGAGAGACTTTCCAGCAAGGAAGAAAGGGGGCTGTTTTATTCTGTCTTCGCAGAAATTCTACAAGGAGCTACAAGTCCAGTTAATTCCCTTAGTAAAGAAAAAAAGCCTTCTTTTTCAAGAAACTGTTTGTATTGCTGTGTTCATCATTCAAACAGCTGTTTAATGCCTACTGCAGCTGAAGAGTTGAATGCCTATCTTCTGAAGGGCTATTTTCACCAAATCTGGATGAAAACTTCGAGTGACCGATGACCATTTCCACATTAGAATACGTCATCCACCAGGAACGCAATTCACAAAAACTTACTAATTTATTTTATTCTTAAGAGACAGCTAATGAAAAAAAAACTCCACTTTTAAAACCAATTAACCACTGTTATTTTTGTGTGTATGTGTGTTAATGGGGGAGTTCGATTAAAAGGTCTTTAGACATAGATTTATCTTAATAGTGTTTAAGATTTAGTTTTTTAATAAATAGCTAATTTGTTGTTGTCTAAAGATACCTGGTTTGATCTGTTTCATTCTCGGGTTACTTGAGTGTTTAATTTGGCTGTTTTCTGATTGGGCGTGAAAGCTTAACAATATGCTGCAACCTGTGGAGTGACGGGACTAAATTGACAGTGTGTTACTCCTGCCACGTTCGTAGCACTAGGTTGAGATGCTGCAATTTGCAACTTGCCCTGAACACCCAGAGCAGCTCGAGATCTCCCAGCATGGCCATCTGAAGTATCTTGAATGAAAGCTCAGCAGATTTCCACCTCCCAAGCTATAGCAGTTGTTGATACCCCTCATAGGACCAAAGAATAGAAAAATGATCAAATAACAAAGGCAGTAGGGGGTTACACAAGAGTGATTATTAATTATTCCATTTAACTGTAATTCAAATCAAAATGAGTTGTTGAAGTAAGGTTTCTGTTTTCTGGACTTAGTGGTTGGTATTCATATTTGTAGTCAATTGAGGGCAAGATCCATGAGGCTAGACTGAAGGAAGGCAATTGGATGATGCTAGTACGGGTAGTGGTGATAGGGATTGTGGGACTGCTGGTGCATTGGGAATGGGAGGGGTGGTTCAGGTCAAGCTCTCTTGACAGAGTTGCTCCCTGAGAGCTTTGGGAGCTATGGGCACTGATAGTTAATGCTGCTACTCCTGATCCTCCTTTTCATGCTGCTCTTCCACTTCTTGCTGCCTAGGTCGTAATAAAGGCAGGTATCTCAGTATAACAAGTATTTAGCACACAAGCACAAATCTGGAAAGACAGTTGGAGATGTACTGCAGTGATCTTCCTGATCAGTCCAAACAGTGGAAGCATTACTTGCGCCTTCCAATGGTCTGCTCAATGAGATTTCTGGTGGCAGCATTGTAGGCTAGATTTGCATCTATGGCTGGATCCTGACAGGAGTCATGAGCCATGTCTTGAAGGGATATTCCCTGTCGCCAAGTAGCCAGCCTGTGACCTGTGCAGAATGAATGAATCATGATCGCTGCCAGCAAACCAGGCACAGACCTGCATGATGCACTGCCTCTGGTCTAAAACAAGTCACCCATTCAGGGAGTGAATCGTAGAATCATAGAATAGTTACAGCACAGGAGGCCATTCTGTCCATCGTGTCTATGCCAGCTCTCTGAAAGAGTAATTTAGCTCGTCGCAGTCACCTGCCCTTTCCCCATAGCCCTGCAAACTTTTTCTCTTCAGGTGCTTATCCAATTCCCTTTTGAAAGTCATAATTGAATCTGCCTCCACCATCCTCTCAGGCAGTGTATTCCAGATCCCAACCAAACACTGCGTAAAAAAGTTTTTCCTCATGTCGCTGTTGGTTCTTTTGCCAAACACCTTAAATCAGTGTCCTCTGGTTCTCAACCCTACCGCCAATGGAAACAGTTTCTCTCTATCTACTCTGTCTCAACCCCCTCATGATTTTGAACACCTCTAAAAATCTCCTGTCAACCATCTCTTCTCCAAGCACAGTCCCTGGTTCTCCAGCTTATCCTGACATAAGGGGATATGAGGATAATGTGGGAAAAAGGCATTGAAGTGGATGATCAGCCATGATCATATTGAATGGCGGGGCAGGGTCGAAGGGCTGAATGGTCTACTCCTGCTCCTATGTTCCTATGTTCCCATCCATGTAACTGAAGTCCTTCATCCCTGGAACCAATCTCGTAAATCTTTTCTGCACCCTGTCAAAAGCGTTCACATCTTTTGTAAAATATGATGCCCAGAATTGGATACAATACTCCAGTTGAGGCCAAATCAGTGTTTTATAAAGGTTTCATAACTTCCTTGCTTTTATATTCTATGCCTCTATTTATAAAGTCTAGGATTCCATATGCCTTTTTAACCACTTTCTCAACCTGCCCTGTCACCTTCAATGATTTGTGCACATATACATCCAGGTTTCTCTGTTCCTGCACCCCATTTAGAATTATACCCTTTCTGCTATATTACCTCTCCACATTCTTCCGACCAAAATGTACCACTTCACACTTCTCGGCATTAAATTTCATCTACCACATGTCCGGCCATTCCATCAGTCTTCTGGAAGTTTATCACTATCCTCCTCACAGTTCACAATACTTCTAAGTTTTGTGTCATCTGCAAATTCTGAAATTGTCCTCTGCACACCAAAGTCTAGGTCATTAATATTTATCAAGAAAAGCGGTCTTTTTACCAACCATGGGGGAAGCCCACTGTAAAACTTCCTCCAGACCAAAAAACAGCCATTCACCATTACTCCTTGTTACCTGTCACTCAGCCAACTTTGTATCCATCCTGCCACTGCTCTTTTAATTCCATGGGCTTCAACTTTGCTGGGAAGCCTATTACGTGGTACTTTATCAAATGCCTTTTGAATGTGCATGTGCACCACATCAACCGCATTATCCTCATCAACCCTCTCTGTTACCTCATCAAAAACTCAATCAAGTTAGTTAAACATGATTTATCTTTAACAAGTCCATGCTGGCTTTCCTTAATTAATCCATACTTGTCCAAGTGACTGTTAATTTTGTCCCAGATTATCATTTCTAAAAACTTTTCCACCACAGAGGTTAAACTGACTGGCCTGTAGTTGCTGGATTTATACTTACACTCTTTCTGTTGAGGAATGGTATCCCTTTCTATTGAGAAAGATACCAGGCTGGTGATGGGAACACACAGGGTAGTATGTGTGCAATCTATGGCACCCAGACCCTGGGAAAGTCTGTCAAATGGATAAAAACTAATCCTCTCTTGTCCTGCTTTACTTCATGTCAGTCTGTGGTGGAGACCCTCCAGACATATGGTCAAAAGTTAGTGGGAGCAGATAGCCATGGAGGTCAATATACCAGGAGACAAACACCATGGACTTGGATGCAATGCCACAAGAGGTTCTATGACATCACACGAGCGGTCAAGGTTAGTGAATGCATCTTCAAATGCTATAGCCTACCAAATGCACCACTAACCTCACAAATTGCTCAATGCACCACAGTCCCATCACTCACCTGCCAACAATCTCTATTAATCTGGACTTATACCTAACATTCATATGCTTCACCCACCCTCACACCCTGCTGCAAGCCTCACATCCACATCTCACAGCTCGCACACACTGCCAGCTATTCAACACTGAAAGCCACATAACCCAAACAGATTCCACGACACTCGCTGACATTCTTCCCTCTCTTCCAGGTCAAAGTAGCCCACAAACAGAGGCAGCAGATGCAAACCAGAGGAGGACAAGTTGCCTAAATGTCCTCAAGCTCATGGAGGAAACAATGCTGGCTATTATTGGAATGGCCAGTGTTGAGGCCATGGTCAATGGCAGGGCTAAGACCAGTGAAGATGACGGTATCCTCATACCTAATACTACTTATAATTTATAACTTCTGTTTTGAATGTTTATTTTGTGATGGCTTTTTTTTTGCCTTGTGGCCAGGTGAAAATTGTGATGGTCAGTGACAAAGGGAAAGTAATGTGTGGGACTGTTGGATTTGTGGTTACTGGTATCACACTCAAATTAGTTCTTCATGTACAGCCAGGGCAGAAAGGGGCTGACTAGGTTGCCTCCTCCTTTCTTCTTCCTCCTCCTCCATCCTCATACTCCTGCTCCTCAATTGCTTGCTGTATAGCTACTGGAAAGGGTGATTCCCTCATGATGGCAAGGTTGTGCAGCATACAGCATACCACGATGAATTTTGATACCCTCTCTGCTGAGCATTGCAAGGCTCTTCCAACATGGTTCAGGCAGGGAAAGCATTGTTTCAGCATACCAATTGTCAGCTTTATCACATTTTGACTGGCAGCATGGCTTTCATAGTATGCATGCTGCACACATGTACGTGGGTTTCACACCGGAGTCTTGAGGCATGTCGTCAGCAAATAGCCCTTGGTGTCCAGTAGCCACCCTTTGGCTTGCCAGGGTAGCTCAAAAGCAGTTGGCACAGTGGACTGCTGCAGAATGCAGGCACATGACTGCTTCCAGGATACCAGGCATTGACCTGCACGATGCACTGCCTATGTTCACACACTAGCTGGATGTTGAGGGAGTGGAATCCCTTTCCATTTCAGTTAAAGCAGAGTTGACATACGATGCCCACAAAGTGATTTGTCTGTAGCCAATCCTAGCAAAGCCACATTGCTCTCTCCAACTGCTGCTCTCTGACAGGAGAGAATGAAATGTAGTTAGCTCTCTTTGAATAGAGAGCCTCAGTGACCTCCTTTATGCCACAGTGGGCAGCAAACTGCAAGATGTTGCAAATATTACCTATTCCAGCCTGGAAGGAGCCAGATGTATAAAAGTTCATAGCCATTGTCACCGTCACAGCCACTGGCAAAGCAGTCCGTGTCCTGCTCTGAGGTTGCAGTTGTGGCTGCAGCAAGTGGCAGATTTCAGTGAAGAGCAGACATTTCACACATTGTTCTTTGTCAAGGTTCAAATCGAAGAATTGCTCCCTGAACACCCTGGGCAGATATACCCAGCTGCTGAGAGCTCTTGATCCTCTCCTCTTCCTCCCTCTTCTAGCAGTTTGTCCTGCTCTGTGTGGCCTCTGTTCATTCTCTCTGTCATGCTGAATTCCACTCCACGCATGTCTGGGAACAACTGGTTTACACAGAAGACTTGCAGACAGAAAAAGTCCTTCAGCACCTGCCACATCACTCCCTGTGGACTTTTGCAGCTTGAAAGCCCAAACATTTGTACAATCATAGCAATAGCCAGAAGAAATCAACCAGGCACTAACCTGTAAGTAATTGATTGTACTTTTAAATAGTGCTGGTAGGTTCTTTCTGTTGTTTAACACGCGTTCAGAGGTTGTTGGCTAGAGCATTGAGCTTCAAAATTGCAGCCAAATTAACATTGTATGATGATTGATGCCATAATGCCTGCTCTGCATACTTCTGGCAGCCTTTAGTTGCGCATTCTCAGTCTAACATCCTCATCAAGGTGGTGTCTACAAAGATTCATGCAGATGTGTGTGCACAGCCATCAGATGCTATTTTAGCCCCCGATCAGCACCCTGAGTGCTCAAACAATGGACTTTACCAAGCCCAATTTCACACCCCAATGTTCTAATATATCTCAGTTGAAGAACCTGTATTCTCCCTGTCCCCTTTGTTCTTCCAGCAAGAATCCTCAATATTTGTCCCCTTGTTCTCCATTCACCCACCAGTGGAAATAATCTTTCACTATTTACCCTTACTAGTTTAGAAAGGCATCAAGATCAACACAGGCTTGGAGGGCCGAATGGCCTGTTCCTGTGCTGTACTGTTCTTTGTTCTAAAGTCCCCAGGCTTTACTCACCCTTTTACTGGCTGCTTCTAGCTCTGCAGAAAATGGTAATTCCTCTCTTTCCAACCCTGAGTTTCCCTCTATCCCTCAATCTCACCATCCCTGGCTCTGTCTTCCCAGAAAGCTTGTTTTACTCATCAAGATGCTACATAAACACAAGTTACGATAAGTCAGAGAAGCCCTGCTGAGAAATGATATCATCTTGATAGCCAAAAGTTGCCTCCCACATCTATTGGAGGTAAACTTTGAGTTCAAAACCTTTCTCATGAGTCTGAAATCAAAACTGAACCTTTCTATATTCCCAAATAAAAAAATACAGTGGGTTCCTGAAATTAATTGGCATCAACTGTCTCCAAAATCAATGTCACGACTTTGTCATTATAACAACCCTCCTTGCAACATAGTGGGATGGATAATGTTATGAACTCAAGTCTGCTGCACATATCTGCTTGTGTTTACTGGTAACAGCCACTGCATTAACTGGTTTCAGGTCGATGGCCTTTCCTGAAACATTAACTCTGTTTTCTCTCTCCACAAATGCTGCCAGACCTGCTGAATATTTCCAGCATTTTCTGTTTTTATTACAGATTTCCAACATCCAGAGTATTTTGCTTTCCCACTTCCCTATATATACTTGGTTAGTAGCAGGATCTGGGAGTGTGACAAATATACTCCTTTTTGTTCTCGACTAGATCTCTGTGTCTTGTACTCGTGCTCCTTCAATCACTCTGAAGTCGGACCGAGTTAACACCATTCAAGATGCCATTCAGTTTGATTTATAAGCTGCTTTATTTCACAGTAGGCAGAACACAGAGGACACTGAGGCTGATGAGAAACACTTAATGCAATCAGTATAACTTCTGTTCATGGACTATTCCAAAAATAAAGAACACAGGTAAGCTAACCCACTGCAGTTAGTTGTCTCATCTTAAAGACACCATCTCCCTGTACACTGTCCTAAAACTCAGATCAACATTTTGTTTCTTTCACAGTCTTCTGGGGCTGGGCTGGCTTTTTGGTGTCTATGCTTTGATTGGTTTTGATTACTAAACTATACTGTTCATTAGACTCTACATTTAATTGATAATTAACACAGAGCTGAATCTGCTAGAAAAAGGTTGGAGTGAAGGCAGCACAGCTGGGGGAGGGGAGCCAGCAATGGCAAAGATCACAACTGGATGCTAGTAGTAACTTCGGTCTGGAACTGGCAAATCACAAAGACCAAGGGCAACTGGGTCTTGAACCATCAAAATGATTGCCAATGCCAGGGAATGAAACGTGCAGAAATTGAGCTGAGGAATGAAGTTGGGAACAGGAATGGCAATGTACACAATGGAAGATGAGTATGTGATTGGTCACTTTTGTACCTAAATCGATTAGAAATGACGGCCTGGATTTTATGACGGAGACGGGGCTTCCAGCGCCGGGCCAAAACGGAGGGGGAAAGCTTGCCTCCGCCTTTTTGTACCACCATCTCCCCCACTACCCCCCTCCTGCCCCAGCTGCTGGTAAGATCCCATAGGAAGAGGCCTTTAATTGGCCATGAATAAGCCACTTAAGGGCCTCAATTGGCCTCTGGGCAGGAAGGCCATCGTCAATCTATCACCCCCCGCCCCCCCAGGAAGATCACTTGGCGACGGGGAAGCGACAGATCCTCTGACCATCCCCTACCTCCCACCCTGCTTCAGGGGGCTACACAAAATCCCAACTGACATTATGTAAGTGTTTCTGGGATGTAATGGAATTCTGGTAGGATCTGATTGATTCTTAATTCTGGAATCCTGACAATTGAAGTTATGAGATGAAGGGGCAGTAAAGGTCCGTAGGTTTTCAAGTAGTGGTCTCCAGACTCTAAGCTCCATAAGCGGATTCCAGGGAGTGAGGACCTGTGATGTCAACAAATTTCTAGCCCCCTGTAATCAGATTTCTGAAGTTCTAGGTGGTGTTTTTTGGTTCTGAGACCAGACTTGTGATCGTGTATTGGTAAACTTCTCCAATCATACATTTCTACAGTTATGCATTCTACATTCTTACAGGTGCTAAACTTTCAGTAATATAAAATGGAAAACAGTTTGCAGATTCTGTCTAGAAGTGATTTGTCATGACGTGACATCTCATGACTAATCCCACAAATTTCTACACTTAACAAGTAAGTGCAAGTTGCTGATCAAATACTTTATTTCTGCATGTAATGCCTGTGGGCAGCAGAAGAGCAAAGCTCAGCAAAAAAAAAATCAGATTGTCAAGTTGTATGTGTGTGTTTGAGTCAGCAGTAGATCCTGGGGTGGGGGGGAAGGACTGTTATTGGGGGTGAAGAATTTCAAGCCAAGATTGAGGGGATAGATCAGCGTGGGTGATCTTGCCAGTTGGGTGGTGGGCAATCTCAGGGGGCTGCCGATCTTGAGATTCTGCAGGAGGAGAGGTCACAGGAATTCAGGGACCAGGAAGGCTGGAGGCCTCGGAAGGGGAAGATTGGGGGTCTGGTGGGGGCATGGGAGGCCTAGGAGGACGTCAGAGGTCTGGGGAGAAAACCGGAGGCCTAGAGAGGGGATCGGAGGCCTCAGCTCAGGAGAGGGTGGAGGTCAGATGCCATGTAGGGAAGATTTGGTTGGGGTGGGGGAAGTGCTTGGGGCTTGCCCAGGCAGGCACACTGGATTCTACAAGTAAGTGTAAAGGGTGCATACCTCTGGGATGCGTCAAACCCTCACCTGGATGTAGCTGTCAACACCCGACGATAATTAAATTCAAAAAGTTGAATAACATTGAGTCTCGGAGCCTCATTATAACATTTAAAATGTCAAGCCACCTCCTTGGAGGGAGTTAGTCACTCGCGCATTTTTCCACCTCAGTTAACAAAAGAAAATTTGGAAGACTTGCATTTATAAAGTGCCTTTCATGACTTCAGGACGTTCCAAAGGCTTTTAAAGCCAATGAAGCAGTTTTGAAGTGCAGTCAATGTAGGAAAAGGCTGGAAGTGTGTAAGCCAGCAGTGAGTGTGTTGGAGGCACATGTGAGTCAGGAATTTGATTTTATAGACATTAACCTCCCCCCCACCCCACCCCACCCCATCCACTGATCCAAACTCGTCCCTTTATTGTGATTAAAATCCACCCCCTTGAATTCACTCCGCCAAAGTCAGTCAGGCTGCAAGCATAACTTCTGCCTTGGTTAAGGAAAGATTGTTTTAACGTTAAGTAAAAAACCACCTCTCCAAGTGCTGACAATATGCAAACAGAAGTTAAATTGATTGTGTCAAGTGACTTACATTAAAATAATTATTCTGACTATTTTACTTACTATGGAATAAATCAGCTTTTGAACTAAACCAAATAATATGTCACCTAATGTTAACTTAGTCAGCCTCTGTATGGGTTAAAGGACAATCTGAAAACACAGAAATTTCATCCGGAACACAACTTGTTCGATTGTTTTAGTTTTAACTCTTATTCTATGGCCCTTGCTCAATTTTCATGGTTTTTTTTTTGCTGGTCTCTGCAGTTTCTCTCATTTCCATAATTTTTCACGATCAAAGATTTATCCTGCCCTTCAGCATCTTACACTGGGTAAATAGATCTGGGTGGTTCCTCATCATCTTTCGCTGGTCTTGAGCAGGTCTTTTTGCTCCGGAAGATGTTATTGAACTTCTGTACAGTTCTGTATCGCATGCAATACCTACACAAAGGTCACAGGGATTTTCCATCAGACCCCACAACAGGAGCTCCCTATGTTGACTCCCATGAATATCCTGCCAACTATCATCCCAACATCTCCAATTGTTCAGTCAAAATTGAGTTATTTTAACATTCTCAGTTTTGGCATTTCAATAATATTTAACGCGACCTCTCGCAACAGCCAAGCTCAAAACCTATATTCCTTTATCACGAAGATGTCAACACTTCAAGAAACATCTGCCGTTCAAGTTCGTCTAGTATCAAGACATAGATTTCTCTGTTAGCTGATTAGAGAAGGCAGGGAAGCAAAATCCATATCGGCAAAAAAAAACCTCTGACTGTTCATGGTGGCAATTTGCTGTTTGGAGCTATGGGAAGGGAGCTTTGTGATGTTTCCCGTGCTAGTGATTCAAGGAGGCGCTTGACCCCAGAAACAACTAATTTACCGCAAGAGAAAGGCCACTGTTATTAATAATTTTCTAAGACAGTTATTTTCAAAGTTTCTCTACACAAACCATCACAATAAAATTGCTTTAGGAGTCGGAAAAAGCAAAGGATTCCATTCCTGGGCATCAGGTCTACTTCAGATTCCTCACTTACTGTAATTTACCGAAAAGGAAGCTGTGACCTCGGGAGTGTTGACTTCCAGTTTTCGGATTGACTTACCAGAGCCCAGAACTTGAACGGGGAAGAATGTGCCCGACGAGATTAGCACTTGCTTTTCTGCTGTGGTTTAAGTAAAATGACACTGCTTAGTGAGGACAAATCCAAACGGTGGCGCGCTGTATGTTTGTGGAAGCTCTGAAGTTCCGTGATTATTGAGCCAGGGGGCCAGGTAAATCGTGTAAAGTTGGCACCTCTTTTTTAAAAAAAACACGCTCCTCCCTTTTTAAAGGAAATAACAAATGCTTGCGAAATGCTCAGCTAGATTGGGAAATGTACTGAGAAATTAGATCTGTGAAAGTAGGTCAAATTTTACAAATTTCAGGGTCACAGTATTTTAAGAATCTGAATTTCACTATTTCACGTAATTAAATTCTAAAGTTCACAGTGTCACAACAAACCATGACAATGATCCGTTTAAAACAAAAAAAAAGACAAGGGAGGTTATTGGCTTCAAATGGCATTTATTGTACACTCAAAAACTATCGTAAAAAGCTAACTATAAACAGGACACATTATTCACTGAAATAAAAACAGTAAATGCTGGAAAATACTCAGCAGGTCTGGCAGTATCTGTGGAGAGAGAAGCAAACCTGCTGAGTATTTTCCAGCACTTTTTTTATTTCAGATTTCCAGCATCTGCAGTATTTTGCTTTTATTTTACATTATTCACTGAAGTCAGTGGTTGAATGTGAGCGTAGAGCAACCTGCAACTGGCTCTTCATTCTCTGTCTCTGTGCTGTTAACACCTGTCCGTGTTTAGACACAGCTCTCTCAGTGTCCACAGAGTTTGTTGGAATTGTCAGGCAGCACCATGTTAGCCTTGCAAGGTGGGGGATTCTGCATTCCACAGAGTTCCAAAACTGCAGCGCAGGCAAAGTACTAAGTGCTTCTTTTGCAATGCTTTTATAAGCAGGAATCTCCAGCCTACAGTTCTTGTCAAAGCCAGGAATTGCATCAAACAAGTTTAAATCCACCATCAGCAAGTGCATTTGTGCAGGGTTAAAGATAGGCACAGCTTTCAGGAACACCGCAGGAGGTTGTTGAAACCTCTGAGCCACATTTTCTTCACCACTTGACTCTTCCCTGTGGCAGTAATATTGTCTCAGCTTCTTTGCCATGTTGAGCACAGGCATTTAATTCAGTGGCATCAGAGTGTTGTTCACTTGACTGTGCTTCAGCCCAGAACAGTGCATCCATTACTTGATTGTAAGCTTTGTGGATTGTGATGTGTCGAGATTCAAACCAAGTGATTTAAATCTATCAGTCATTAAGCTGAGCATTGTTCAGAAAGGTTACAATGTCTGTTAAAACCTATGTTTTCAGTGTAAGTGTGAGCTCTTCTGAGATGAAGTCTGAGTAGATTTCAGGTGAGCTGCATGATGCTGTACTGCCTAAAACCAATAATTCCAACATGTAATTACTGGCTCTGGAGGAAGGGCGATGTTTTGTTCACCAATTTCAGCCATTTTAGCCGCATTTGCAATGTGTTGCCTGTATCTAAGCTTGCTGTGTAGTGTTTGAAGATCTTTTAAATGTAATTGACCAGTTTGTCGACTTTAACAAACCCGCTTTTCCACAACTCACTGACAAGAGAAATTATACATGCGTTACACGTAATATTGACAGCAATTAGGCATTACACCTCGGAGCACAGATTTGAAAGATTTTGTCATGGACGTTGCATTATCACTAATGAAAGTACTAAAATAAAAGTAAAATACTGCAGATGCTGGAAATATGAAATACTCATCAGGTCTGGCAGCATTGTGGAGAGAGAAACAGAGTTAACGTTTCAGGTCTGCGACCTTTCATCAGAACTGGAATCTATACCATATTTTGGAATGGATTTGATTATCGCTTGGGAAACTGACTAATTAACAGCTTCTAAGTGGATGCAGTCTACAAGCACTGTTGTTAGTTTTCCTGACTGTACATCTTCAACCTTACCAGACATAAAATCAAACAAACATTCAGCACATAATTGTCTTGCTCAGCGGTGGACTCATCACAAATAATTGTAAAAGACTCACGTGCATGAATCATCTCCTCACAATGTGTAGCAAAAACCTTTGGTAGGTAGCCCTGACGGAGTTTATTTGCACTTAACAAGCAACCACCATTTTGCACATTCTGTTGAATTAATACCCGTAGCTTTAGGTGATCAAGTTTTTCCAATGGTATGTTGGAGCTTGCAAAGGCATCCACAAGTTCCATTGTAACCAACTGACAATTTTCTGAGCTCACTGTCAACTTCTTGAAAAGAGATGAAATCGCTGCTGGATTTTTTGCGTCTTCATTTTCCAACAGTGCTCCCTTTCTGCTGTGATGGTTTTTGCACTCTAAATGGTGCTGAACCATTGCCCGCCATGTGTTGCGCAGTGGTTAGCACCGCAGCCTCACAGCTCCAGCCACCCAGGTTCAGTTCTGGGTACTGCCTGTGCGAAGTTTGCAAGTTCTCCCTGTGTCTGCGTGGGTTTCCGCCGGGTGCTCCGGTTTCCTCCCACCTCCAAAGACTTGCAGGTTGATAGGTAAATTGACCATTGTAAATTGCCCCTAGTGTAGGTAGGTGGTAGGAGAATGGTGGGGATGTGGTAGAGAATATGGGGTTAATGTAGGATTAGTATAAATGAGTGGTTGTTGGTCGGCACAGACTCGGTGGGCCAAAGGGCCTGTTTCAGCGCTGTATCTCTAAATAAATAAATAATAAAACATTGCAGCTTGTACTAACACTATTCCATCTGTCAGAATGCAGGATTTGGCTTCCAAATTCTTTCACTCGCTTTGCTGCAGTAATGGTTGAATTCGTTCTTGGTTGTTCATTCTGGCATTCACACTTGTCTGCTAATACTTGAGACTGCTTCTCTCAAAACTGTACCTGAAGCCCTCCAGCATCTACCAATGAGCAAATTGAGCCTTGTGTCAATCACTAAAACGTGTGATGTTTGCAACATGCCCAGCAATCAGTGAGGTGAGCCTTGCGTTAATGGAGGCACAGTCATTGGTAAAAAAAAGCTGAAGATGGTTGGGCCTAGGACATTATCTTGAGGAACTCTTGCAGTGATATCCTGGGGCTGAGATGATTGACTTCCAACAAACACAACCAACTTTCTTTGTGCTAGGTATGAGTCCAACCAGTAGAGAGTTTCCCCCCTCTTACCCATTGACTTCAATTTTGCTAGATCTCCTTGATGCCACATGCAGTCAAATGCTGCCTTCATGTCAAGAACAGTCACTCTCCCTTCACCTCTGGAATTCAGCTCTTTTGTCCATGTTTCGATCAAGGCTGTAATGAGGTCTAGAGCCAAGTGGCCCTGGCAGAACTCAAACTGAGCATTGGTGAGCAGCGTATTGCTGAGTAAATGCACATGATAGCACTGTCAATGACACCTTCCATCACTTTGCTGATGATTCATATAGACTGGTAGGGCGGTTTTTGGCAGGATTGGATTTGTCCTGCATTTTGTCGATAGGACATACAACTTTCCACATTGTCAGGTACTAGTTAGTGTTGTAGCTGTACTGGACCAACTTGGCTAAGGGCATGGCTAGTTCTGGAGCACGTCATCTGTATTACAGCCGAGATGTTGTCAAGGCCCATAGCTTTTGCTGTATTCAATGCTTTCAGCCATTTCTTGATATCACATGGAGTTAAACAAATTGTCTGAAGACTGGCATCTGTGATGGTGGGGACCTCAGTAGGAAGCCAAGATGGATCATCCACTCGGCACTTCTGGCCGAAGATGGCTGTGAATATTTCATCCTTGCCTTTTGCACTGACTTACTTGGCTCCACCATCAATGGGGATGGGGATGTTTATGGAGCCTCCTCCTCCCATTAGTAGTTTAATTGTCCACCACCATTCACGACTGGATGTGGCAGGACTGCAGAGCTTTGACCTGATCCGTTGGTTGTGGGATAATTTTGCCCAGTCTATTGCATGCTGCTTCCACTGTTCAACATGCATGCAGTCCTGTATTGTAGCTTCACCACGTTTGTACCTCATTTTTAGGTATGCCTATTGCTGCTCCCTTGCTCTCCTCATTAAACCATGGTCAATCCCCTGGCTTGATAGTAATGGTAGAGTGAGGGATATGCCAGACCATGAGATTAGAGATTGTGGTTGAGTGCAATTCAGCTGATGATGATGACCCACAGTGCAAAATACTTGTTCCTTTGGTATGTGAGCTATTCTAAGTTTCACAGGCCTGCAAGTAATATCCAAAGAAAACTTGGGTTTTTATTATCACTTAACTGAAACATACACAATATAGCTACTGAAGGAGCCACACCAACACATATCTTACTCTGTTGGGTTACATCCACAACTCCCTGGTCATGTGTAACATGACATCACTTCCTCTGGTGATCTTCACTTACAGCTTCTTCAGGTGGTTCTCTTAAGTTCATCCCACAACATCCCCCTTTTTTCTAAAGATAAAAACATATCTGCAATGATGTTGATGCTCGGATTAACATTGGAAGCCGCTTGCAACAGACAAAGCTAAACGATCCCGCAACCAATGGATCAGAACTGAGCTCTGCAGTCCTGCCACATCCAGTCATGAATGGTGGTGGACAATTAAACAACTAAAAGGAGGAGGAGACTCCACAAATATCTCCATCCACAATGATGGAGGTGCCCAGCACATCAGTGTAAAAGACAAGACTGAAGCATTTGCATCCATCTTCAGCCCAGAGTGCCAAGTGGATGATCCATCTGGGCCTCCTCCTGAGGTCCCCAGCATCACAGATGCCAGTCTTCAGCCAATCTGATACACTCCACATGAAATGGTTGAAGGCACTGGATACTGCAAAGGCTATGGGCCCTGACAACTTTCCAACAATAGTACCGAAGATTTGTGCTCCAGAACTAGCTGCGCCCCGAGTCAAGCTGTCACAACTACAACACTGGCATCTAGCTGGCAATGTGGAAAATTGCCCAGGTAGATCCTGTGCACAAAAAGCAGGACAAATTCAACCCCGCCAATTATCGTCCTATCAGTCTACTCTTGATCAACAGCAAAGTGATGGAAGGAGTCACTGACAGTGCTACCAAGTGGCACTTGCTCAGCAATAACCTGTTCACTGACACTCAGTTTGGGTTCCACCAGAGCCACTCAGATCCTGACCTCAATAAAGCCTTGGTCCAAACATAGACAAAAGAGCTGAACTCCAGAGGTGAGGTGAGAGTGTCTGCCCTTGACATCAAGGCAGCATTTGACTGAGTGTGGCATCAAAGAGCCCTGGCAAAACTGGAGTCAATGGGAATCAGGAGGAAAACTTTCCACTGGTTGGAGTCATATCTAGCAAAGGAAGATGGTTGTGGTTGTTGGATACCAATCATCTCAGTCCTAGGACAACTCTGCAAGAGTTCCTCAGGGTAGTGTCCTAGGCCCAACCATCTTCAGCTGCTTCATCAATGACCTTCCCTCCAACAGAAGGTCAGAAGTGGGTATTTTTGCTGATGATTGCACAATGTTCAGCACCATTCACGACTCCTCAGATACTGAAGCAGCCCATGTCCATATGCAGCAAGACCTGGACAACATCCAGGCTTGGACTGATAAGTGACAAGTAACATTCGCGCCACACAAGGTCCAGGCAATGACCATCTCTAACAAGAGAGAATCTAACCATCGCCCCTTGATGTTCAATGGCATTACCATTGCTGAATCCCCCACTATCAGCATCCTGGGGGGTCACCATTGATCAGAAACTGAATTGAATCAGCCACATAAATGCTGTGGCTACAAGAGCAGGTCAGAAGCTAGGAATTCTGCGGCGAGTAACTTGTCTCCTGTCTCCCCAATGCCTGTCCACCATCTACAAGGCACAAGTCAGGAGTGTGATGGAATACTTTCCACTTGCCTGGATGGGTGCAGCTCCAACAACACTCAAGAAGCTTGACACCATCCAGCACAAAGCAGCCTGCTTGATTGGCACCCCATCTACAACCTTCAACATTCACTCTCTCCACCACCGACACACAGTGGCAGCTGTGTGTACCATCTACAAAATGCATTGCAGCAACTCACCAAATCTCCTTTGACAGCACCTTTCAAACCTGCGACCTCTACCACCTAGAAGGACAAGGGCAGCAGATGCATGGGAACACCACCAACTGCAAGGTCCCCTCCAAGCCACACACTTGACTTGGAACTATATTGCCGTTCCTTCACAGTCACTGGGTCAAAATCCTGGAACTCCCTTCCTGACAGCACTGTTGGTGTACCTACACCCCAAGGATGGCAATGGTTTGAGAGTGCAGCTCACCACCTTCTCAAGGGCAATTAGAGATGGGCAATAAATGCTGTCCTAGCTAGCGATGCCCACATCCTCCGAACAAATATAAAAAAACTATACATGATTTAAACAAAGCGTTATTTACATGGAAGCAAGTTTAACACTCTCTGTTAAAGGAGGAGGTTTGCTTAGTCATCCTGATCTTGTTATCGAAAAGCTCTTCCCAGAGCTGATTGCATATTGATGATTCCTCCGAGACTCTGGTGACTCACAACTTTGGTTAGCATGCTCTTCCTCTGTGCTCGTAGCCTCTTTACATTCATCTTCAAACCTTGCCTTTTAACATGTTCACAATGCCACAGGGTTGTCACATGTAGTGTTGTTGTACAGCTCTGTGAGCTGACTTTGGTTCCATCTGAGAATTGCACCATTTGGGGGTCTGGACCTCTTATGATCTGGGCTGGTCGTACATCCTAGAATCCTCTGCAGTATACCATGTTCCTGATGCATGATTGAGGACTCTGACCTTCTGTCCTACTCGCAATTAAGATAATTCTGGTCCTGCTTGCCTGTAATATGAAGCCTTCATCTTCCCTTGTTTCAAAAGCTGGGAAAAATGATGACTGGCAGCGTCATCAATTACTGACAATCCTTTCGACCTCTGTGTACTTGCTGCAATGAGCAGAAGCCCAAGGAGAGACTCCCAGTCATATCACCCCTTTGTGTCAAGACTCCCAGCCTTTGTGTCATCCCTTACATGGACCGACCCGATATACTCGACCTGGATATTTTCTACCATCTTCGGTGTGTTGCTGACTTCATGTATTGTGGCAATTCGTAGACCTCAGCATATTGGAAGTCCTGCAACAGCTGGTCCAGTTGTGTCTACACTATAAAACATTTGTGATAGCCATTCGGAGCTCTCATAGCTGCTTGAAAAGCATTGTAGGCAATCAGCCTAGATGTGGTGGGTTGCACCATAGATTCCCAATTCTTTAAGTACATATCCTTTATGGATGGGCAGAATATTTGCATTTGCTTCAGTGTCAATTTTTACTCTGAGTTTATGCCTGCCACTCTTCTGTGGACATATAATCCAATCATGGCGAATGGCTCAGATTGTGTGATAGCATTGACATGTTTATCCAAGTTAGCTATGTGAAATGCGTGCTTGCTGTCTGCACTAGTGCATTCTTCATCCATCTCCTCCTGACTATCTGTCTCTCTGCTGACCTGTTGCACCTGCTTCGACTTTTGTTGTGTGATAACATACCTTTTGTTGCATTTGCCATCCTTTCTTGTTGACGTTCTCTCTGCATGTGATCTGCCACCAGTCCTGAGTTAAGTATCTGAGCTCAGCCTTTAGCATTGCTTGCCCAATGTCCTCACTGCCACACCAGCCTTTTTCTTTGTACTGGACCTCCAGTGGCGCTATTGAGCTCTTACCGCTCTTTTTGGCTTATGCCTCACCCACAAACCAAAAAAAGGGAAAACTAAAGCTGTATGGCTGTAGCTATTTCTTTTCAAATTTTTCAAGTCACTGTCAGATTAGTCAAAAGCTCTGATCTCCTGGCACAGTGGCACAGTGGTTAGCACTGCAGCCTCACAGCTCCAGCGACGCGGGTTCAATTCTGGGTACTGCCTGTGTGGAGTTTGCAAGTTCTCCCTGTGTCTGCGTGGGTTTCCTCTGGGTGCTCCGGTTTCCTCCCACATGCCAAAAGACTTGCAGGTTGATAGGTTAATTGGCCATTATAAATTGTCCCTAGTATAGGTAGGTGGTAGGGAAATATAGGGACAGGTAGGGATGTAGTAGGAATATGGAATTAGTGTAGGATTAGTATAAATGGGTGGTTGATGGCCGGCACAGACTCGGTGGGCCAAAGGGCCTGTTTCAGTGCTGTATCTCTAAACTAAACTAAACTAAACTAAATTGCGTACTATACTCACAGAGTTTCAACATCTCCCAGGGTCCTGACTGCAGTGCTAGCTTGCTGCACTTTTGTGGGGTGTCTTACCAACTGCTGTCCGCCTGAAACTTCAGCCACTCCAGGTCAGCAATTAATGTAATATTTGGTGGTCTTCAGAAAAAATAAATCCCAAACGTTACCACCTTGTAATAACTTGTTCCCTTGCTATGTGAGCTATTGTAAGATTCACAGGTCTGCAAGTAATATCCAGAGTAAATGTGTTTTATTATAACTTAAATGGAACATATATATATAGCTACTACAGGAGCCACACTAATTCTCATCTTACTCTGTTGGGCTACACCCACAACTTCCTGATCTCATGTGATGCAACATCACTTCCTCCGGTGATCTTCACTTACAGCTTTTTGAGGTGATCCCTTAAGGTCATCCCACAACAAAGAACAAAGAAAATTACAGCACAGGAACAGGCCCTTCGGCCCTCCAAGCCTCCGCCGATCCAGATCCTCTATCTAAACATGTCGCCTATTTTCTAAGGGTCTGTATCTCTTTGCTTCCTGCCCATTCATGTATCTGTCTAGATACATCTTAAAAGACGCTATCGTGTCCGCGTCTACCACCTCCGCTGGCAACGCATTCCAGGCACCCACCACCCTCTGCGTAAAGAACTTTCCACGCATATCCCCCCTAAACTTTTCCCCTCTCACTTTGAACTCGTGACCCCTAGTAATTGAATCCCCCACTCTGGGAAAAAGCCTCTTGCTATCCACCCTGTCTATTCCTCTCATGATTTTGTACACCTCAATCAGGTCCCCCCTCAACCTCCGTCTTTCTAATGAAAATAATCCTAATCTACTCAACCTCTCTTCATAGCTAGCGCCCTCCATACCAGGCAACATCCTGGTGAATCTCCTCTGCACCCTCTCCAAAGCATCTACATCCTTTTGGTAATGTGGCAACCAGAACTGCACGCAGTATTCCAAATGTGGCCGAACCAAAGTCTTATACACCTGCCAACTCTTGTACTCAATATCCCGTCCGATGAAGGAAAGCATGCCGTATGCCTTCTTGACCACTCTATTGACCTGCGTTGCCACCTTCAGGGAACAATGGACCTGAACACCCAAATCTCTCTGTACATCAATTTTCCCCAGGACCTTTCCATTTACTGTATAGTTCACTCTTGAATTGGATCTTCCAAAATGCATCACCTCGCATTTGCCCTGATTGAACTCCATCTGCCATTTCTCTGCCCAACTCTCCAATCTATCTATATTCTGCTGTATTCTCTGACAGTCCCCTTCACTATCTGCTGCTCCACCAATCTTAGTGTCGTCTGCAAACTTGCTAATCAGACCACCTATACTTTCCTCCAAATCATTAATGTATATCACAAACAACAGTGGTCCCAGCACGGATCCCTGTGGAACACCACTGGTCACACGTCTCCATTTTGAGAAACTCCCTTCCACTGCTACTCTCTGTCTCCTGTTGCCCAGCCAGTTCTTTATCCATCTAGCTAGTACACCCTGGACCCCATGCGACTTCACTTTCTCCATCAGCCTACCATGGGGAACCTTATCAAATGCCTTACTGAAGTCCATGTATATGACATGTACAGCCCTTCCCTCACCAATCAACCCTGGCACTTCCTCAAAGAATTCTATTAAGTTGGCAAGACATGACCTTCCCTGCACAAAAACATGTTGCCTATCGCTGATAAGCCCATTTTCTTCCAAATGGGAATAGATCCTATCCCTCAGCATCCTCTCCAGCAGCCTCCCTACCACTGACCAACACATAGTGCCTCATGGATGACCAGTTTTGAGCTGCTAGATCGGTTCTGAATCTATCCCATTTAACATGGTGGTTGTGCCACATAACACAATGAAGGGTATCCTCAATGTGAAGATGGGACTTTGCCTCCACAAGGATTATGCAGTGTTCACTCCTACCAATACCGTCACGGGCAGATTCATCTGCGACAGGTATATTGGAGAGGTCAAGGTCAAGTTCCCTCTTATTTGTTTTCTCACCGCCTGCTGCAGGCCCAGTCTGGCAGCTGTGTCTTCAGGACTTGGCCAGCTCAGTCAGTAGTGGTGGTACCAAGCCATTCTTGGTAATGAACATTGAAGTCCCCCACACAGAGTTCATTCTGTGCCTTTGCTAACCTCAGTGCTTCTTCCAAGTGGTGTTCCTTATGGAGGAATACTGATTCATCAGCTTGTGGGGCTGGGGGCGGCGGGGAGTGGTGGTGGGTGGTTATCATCACAAGGTTTCCTTGCCCATGTTTGACCTGATGCCATGAGACTTCATGGGGTCCAGACTCAATGTTGAGGACTCCCAAGGCCACTCCCTCCTGTCTGTATACCACTGTGCTGCCATCTCTGGTAGGTGTGGCCTGCTGATGGGACAGGACACACCCAGGGATAGTCATGGAGGAGTCTGGGACATTGTATTCACTGTAAGGTATGATTCAATGTGTATGATTATGTCAGGATGTTGCTTGACTAGTCTGTGGGACAGCTCTCCCAATTTTGGCACAAGTTCCCAAATGTTACTGAAGAGGACTTTGCAGGGTCAACAGGGCAGGGTGTGCCATTGTCATTTCCGGTGCCTTTGTGGCATTGATGAAAATACAGACAGCACTCTGGAATATTTTGAACCAGATTTAAATTGGTTTCTGTAGGTTTCAATGCTTTTAGAAGACATGAGCAAATCATTCTCAATTCAGTAAATTTCCAGCAATTCCAAGTGATAATCACTGTTTTACTGGAGACCAAATGTGACATGCAATTTGGATGCCAAAAAGGACAAAGAGACTACACAAGAAAGTTTTCCAAGTCCTTGTGTGTTCTAAAGTTAAGAAATGAGCAGTTTAGGGTTAGGATTTTGGCTTGAGTTCCTGATGTTTGCTTTGCTGATTATGAAAATTTATTATAAACCATAATAATTAGTGGCGTCACATAATTAGGCATTGAAGTATGAGGGAAAATCTTCTTTTACTTCTGAAAACTAAACTTCTGACATCTGGTTTAGATTAAAATAGTTTTCAGACATCTCTCATAAAATCTGAACATTCTGATCAAGAGTTAACCCTGCACAAGGGTAAGTTTTTTCTCCAGCTTTGCTGTTTTTAGTATGGCTATATATGACCCCACTAGGAGTTCAAGATTTATTTGTATTTTTTTGTCCAGAACTATAAAGATACAGTGGTAAATTTAAATTTTAGTGCAAAGCTGCATATGCTGGAAACTCTACAGTTGACAAGTTATATATGCAAATTACTTCTGTTGATATTTGTAGAGAAATGCTTAACATGTTTTTATGTCATATTTTTGTCCACTATATTTTGTCAAAATCGATATTTGGTGCAGAGGGGGCTGCACTGTGAGCAATGAATACAATATACTAAATTGGAGGAAGCACGGGAAAACTATCCGAGTCCCTAGGCAATGTGGAAAGAAACAAATGGCAATGTTTGATCTGTCATTAGGAAAAGAAAAGCAATAGGGACCAGAGGTGATTAAATAGTTGATGAGGATGTCATGAAGGGAATCACTTTTTCACAAAGCTGCAAGGGGATGTAAAGGGCAGAAAATGCTGAAGCTGGAAATGTTCTGTTCCCCTGAACTTTGGTTACACCAGGAAATGTGTATTTAATTATTCACTGTGATTGGGCTCTATTTTATCCCTTCTGCCATGTAATACTACTCTATAATTCTGATGTTAGTGAAATGAGGAAATAGCTGCAACAAAGGTCAGAAATTGGTTTGCAATGAATATCACAGTAAAATGTTTTATTCATTCATGGGATATGGGCATCACTGGCAAGGCTAGTATTTATTGCCCATCCCTGATTGCTCTTGAGAAGGTCATAATGAGCTGCCTTCTTTAACCTCTGCAGTGTATCTGGTGTAGGTATACCCATAGTGCCATTAGGGACAGAGTTCCAGGATTTTGACCCAGTGACAGTGAAGGAACGGTGATATATTTCCAAGTCAAGATGGTGTGTGACTTGGAGAGGAATGTGGAGGTGGTGGTGTTCCATGTATCTGCTACCCTTGTTATTCTAGCAGTACAGGTTGCAGGATTAGAAGGTGCTGTCGAAGAAGCCTTGGCGAGTTGTTGCAGTGCATCTTGTAGATGGCACATACTGCAGCATTGGTGCGTCGATGGTGGGGAGAGTGAATGCTTAAGCTTCTAGATGGGTGCCAATCAAGCGGGCTGTTTTGTCCTGGATGGGCCTGCTTGAGTGTTGTTGGAGTTGCACCCATCCGGGCAAGTGGAGAGTATTCTATCACACTCTTCACTTGTGCCTTCTAGATGGTGGACAGGTTTTGGGGAGTCAGGAGATGAATTACTCACTGCAGAATTCCCAGCTTCTAACCTGCTTTTGTAGTATTTATATGGCTGCTCCAATTTAGTTTCTGATCAATGGTAGCCCCCAGGATGATACAAAACTTGCAAATATTGTGAACTGTGAGGAGGACAGAAGTAGACTTCAAGAGGACATAGGCTAGTGGAAAGAGCAGACACATGGAAGCTGAAATTTAATGCAGAGAAATGTGAGGTGATACATTTTGAGAAGAGGAACGAGGCAAGGCAATATAATACTATGCATACAATTCTAAAGGGGGTGCAGGAGCAGAGGGCCCTGGGGGTATATGTGCACAAATCATTTAAAGTGGCAGGGTAGTTTGAGAAAGTTGTTAATAAGGCATATACTATCTTGGGTTTATAAATAGAGACATAGAGTACAAAATCAAGGAGGTTATGTTGAACTTTTGTAAAACATTGGTTTGCCTCAACTGGAGTATTGTGTCCAGTTCTGGGCACTGCACTTTAGGAAATATGTTAAAGCATTAGAGAGGGTGCAGAAAAAATTCATGGGAATGGTTCCAGGAAGGAGGGACTTCAGAAAGATTAGAGAAGTTGGGGCTGTTCTCCGTAGAGAAAAGGTTAAGAGGAGATTTAATAGAGGATTCAAAATCATGAGGGATATGACCAGAGTAGATACGGAGAAACTGTTCTCATTGGCGGAAGCATCAAGAACCAGAGGACACCAATTTAAGGTGAATGGCAAAAGAACCAAAGGCTATATGAGGAAGAACTTTTTTACACAGTGAGTGGTTAGGATCTAGGTTGCACCACCTGACTGTGTGGTGGAGGCAGATTCAATCGCAGAGCGATTGTTACTTGCCACTTATCAGCCTGAATGTTCTCCAGGCCTGGTTATATGCAAGCACAGACCTATTCATTCTATGAGAGGTTGCGAATGGAATTGAACAATGTGCGATTATCAGCGAGCATTCTCTTTACTGTAACCAGAATTCTTGGCCACTTCTTGATATCGTATGAAGTGAAATGAATTGGCTGAAGACTGGCACCCTTGATGGTGGGGACCTCAGCAGGATGCTGAGAAGAATTATCCACTTGGCACTTCTGGCTGAAGATGGTTGGAAACACTTCAGCCTTCTCTTTTACACCTGCCATCCTTGAGGATAGGGATGTTCATGGAGTCTCCTCCTCCCATTAGTTGTTTCATTTTCCACCACCATTCACAACTAGATTTGGCCAGACTGCAGAGCTTTGATCTGATCCATTGATTGTGGGATCACTTAGCTCTGTCTATAGCTTCCTGCTTCCGCTGTTTATCATGCATGTGGTCCTGTGTTGCAGTTTCACCTGGTTGCATTACATTTTTAGGTATGACTGGTGCTGTTCCTGTCATGCTGTCTTACCCTTGTCATTCTTCTTCTTCTTTGGCCTCCTTGTCTCGAGAGACAATGGGTAAGCGCCTAGAGGAGGTCAGTGGTTTATGGAACAGCCCTAGAGTGGCTATAAAGGCCAAATCTAGAGCAACAGACTCTTCCACAGGCGCTGCAGATAAGATTGGTTGTCAGTGTTGTTAGGTAGTTGACTCTCCTTGCACTTCTGTCTTTTTTCCTGCCAACTGCTAAGTTTCTTCGACTCGCCACTCTTTAGCCCAGCCTTTATGGCTGTCTGCCAGCTCTGGCGACCACTGGCAACTGACACCCACAACTTGTGGTCAATGTCACAGAACTTCATTTCGCATTTGCAGACGTCTTTAAAATGGAGACATGGACGGTCAGTGGGTCTGATACCAGTGACAAGCTCGCTGTACAATACATCCTTGGGGATCCTGCCATCTTCCATGCGGCTCACATGGCCAAGCCATCTCATGCGCCGCTGTCTCAGTCGGGTGTATATGCTGGTGATGTTGGCCGCCTTGAGGACTTCTGTGTTGGAGATATAGTCCTGCCACCTAATGCCAAGGATTCTCCGGAGGCAGCAAAGATGTAATAAGTTGAGATGTTGCTCTTGACTGACGTACATTGATGGATGGAGCATTTCTGACGTCTTGTCCCATGATGTTTGTTTTCTTGAGGCTGATGTTTAGGCCAAATTCGTTGCAGGCAGCCGCAATCCTGTCGATGAGTCTCTGCAGACACTCTTCTGTGTGGGATGTTAATGCAGCATCGTCAGCAAAGAAGAGTTCCCTGATGAGGACTTTCCGTACTTTGGTCTTCACTCTAAGATGGGCAAGGTTGAACAACCTGCCATCTGATCTTGTGTGGAGGAAAATTCCTTCTTCTGAAGACTTGAACGCATGTGAGAGCAGCAGTGAGAAGATCTCAAACAGTGTAGGTGCGAGAACACATCCCTGTTTCAGGATAGGAAAGGGGTCTGATGAGGCACTGCTATGCTGAATTGTGTCTTTCATATTTTCATGGAATGAGCTGATGATACTTAGTAGCTTTGGTGGACATCCGATCTTTGCTAGTAGTCTGAAGAGATCACGTCTGCTGACGAGGGCAAAGGCTTTGGTAAGATCTATGAAAGCAATGTAGAGGTGCATCTGTTGTTCACAGCATTTCTCCTGTAGCTGGCGAAGGGAAAACAGCATGTCAATGGTGGATCCCTCTACTCGAACGCCGTACTGTGCCTCAGGGTAGACACGCTCAGCCGGCTTCTGGAGTCTGTTTAAAACAACTCAAGCGAAGACTTTCCCCACTATGCTGAGCAGGGAGATTCCACGGTGGCTGTTGCAGTCACTGTGGTCACCCTTGTTCCTACAGAGGGTGATGATATTGGCATCACGCATGTCCTGTGGTACTGCTCCCTCATTCCAGCATAGGCAAAGCAGTTCATGGAGTGCTGAGAGTATAGCAGGCTTGGCACTCTTGATTATTTCAGGGGTAATGCCGCCCTTTCCAGGGGCTTTTCCACTGGCTAGAGAATCAATGGCATCACTGAGTTCCGATTTTGTTGGCTGTTCATCCAGCTCCTCCATGACTGGCAGAGACTGGGCTGCATTGAGGGCGGTATCAGTGACAACATTTTCCCTGGAGTACAGTTCTAGGTAGTGCTCCACCCAGCAGTCCATTTGCTTGTGTTGGTCAGTGATTGTTTCCCCTGATTTAGATTTGAGGTGGGCGATCTTCTTGATGGTTGGCCCAAAAGCTCTCTTAATGCCATCATACATTCTTCTGATGTTTCTGGTGTTGGAGGCCAGCTGACTGGATCGGTGTTGCCAGTAGTCATTTGCACAGCGCCTGGCTGTTCTTTGTGCAGCGCTTCTGGCTATTTTAAGTGCTACGGATGTTAACTTGCTGGGGGCTTTCTTGTAGTTCAACAGTGCAGTGCACTTAACGGCTATGACAGTTTCCAGCTCTTCAAAGTGAGATTGAAACCAGTCTGCATTCTGTTTCTCACGGTTGCCAAAGGTGGTCATTGCTGAGTCATAGATGGCATCTCTGATGTGGGTCCACTTCATCTCTGCATCCCCTGCAGGAGTGTTTTGAAGGGCTTTTACAAGTGAATTTAGAAACTTATGTAACAGCTGTGGATAAGAAATTCTGTTAGTGTTGATGCGCGGGCGGCCCTTCTGCTTGGAGTGATGTAGTTTCTTTGGTTTGAGTCTAACTTTGCTGCACACCAGGGAGTGGTCAGTGTCGCAGTCCGCACCTTGGAAGCTGCATGTGATTTGGACACTGTTTATAGAGGCTCGCCTTGTGATGATGAGGTCCAGCTGGTGCCAACGATGTGATCTTGGGTGTCTCCATGAAACCTGGTAACAGGGTTTAGTATGAAAGAATGAGTTGGTGATGCAGAGGTTGTGATAGGTACACAACTCCAGCAGTATCTGACCATTCTCATGCATCCTTCCAATGCTATAGCGCCCAAGGCAGGAGTGCAGGAGGTCATGCTCTCTTACACTCCTCATTGATACAAGGTTAATTCCCGGGTTTGATGATCATGGTAAAGTGTGGGATATGCAGGGCTATAAGGTTACAGATTGTGGTGCAATACAATTCTGCTGCTGCTGATGGCCCACGGTGCCTCATGAATGACCAGTTTTGAGTTGCTAGATCTGTTCTGAATCTATCCCAGTTAGCACGGTGGTAGTGTCACACAACATGATGGAGGGTGTCCTCAGTGTCTCCACAAGGATGGTATGGTAGGCACTCCTACCAAAACTGTCATGGATAAATGCATCTATGACAGGTAGATTAGTTAAGGATGAGGTCATGTAGGTTTTTCCTTCTTGGTGGTTCTCTCACCACCTGTTGCAGGCCCAGTCTGGCAGCTATGCTCTTCAGGACTTGATCTGCAAGCTATTCTTGGTAATGGACATTGAAGTCACCCACCCAGAGATCATTCTGTGCCCATACTTCCCTCAGTGCTTATTCCAAGTGGACATAGAGTCATAGAGGCCATTCAGCCCATGCCATCTGCTTGTAGAGCAATCCAGTCATGTCCTGTTGCCCCATTCTATTCCCATAACACTGCAAGTTTATTTCCTTCAAGTGCCCATCCAATTTCCTTTTGTAATCATTGATCGTCTCCGCTTTCACCATTCATGTCGGCATCGAGTTCCAGGTTACTGCTTAAAAATGTTCTTCCTCATATCCACTTTGTATCTCTGTCCAAAACATTAAATCTGTGTCCCTGGTCCTTGAACCATCCACTAAGGGGAAGAGTTTATTCTTGTCTGCTTTATTTAAACATATTATAATCTTTAACACCTCTCTCAAATTTCCTCTCAATGTCCTTTACTCCAAGAGCAACAACCCAGCTTCTCCAACCTAGTCTTCCAGCTATAATCCTTCATATCTGGAACCATTCTGGTAAATCTCCTCTGCTCCTCTCAAGGACCCTCACACCCTTCCTAAAGACTGGTAACTGGAACTGGGCGCAATACTCTAGTTGTCGCTTAGCCAAATCTTTATACTCAATACTGCTTTTCTACTCAATACCTCTATTTAGGAAGCCTAAAATATCATATTCTTTACTAATTACTCTCCCAATATGTCCTTTTTAGAGAAAACAGCTACCACTTTTGGCCATCTTGTGAAACACACATGGGATAACACCAAGCTGATGGTTTATAAGGCCTGTGTTCTCAGCACCCTGCTGTATGGCTGTGAAACATGGGTGACTTACAGCTACCAGGAAATGAAGCTCAATAATTTCCATCTTCGTTGCCTGCGGAGCATTATGGGTATATCCTGACAGGACAAAATCACAAATGTGGCTGTCCTCTCAAAGGCAGAGCTCCCAAGTGTGTTGGAACTAAACAAACAGAGGCAGCTTTGATGGATTGGACATGCCCCGCAGGATGAAAGACAGTCGCATACCCAAGGACCTTATATATGGTGAGTTAGCTAGGGCCAGACGACCAGTGGAACATCCAAAGCTCCACATCAAGAATGCTTGCAAACATGACATGAAGGCCCTAAATGTTGACTATCGCATCTGAGAGTCACTAGCTGGTGAAAAAGGGAAATGGCGACACATCCTGTGGACTGGTGTGCGTTACCACAACAACCAGTTGCTGCAGCAGCTTGGGTACAGGCGTCAATGTCAAAAACAACAACTCACAGCATCACTTGGCAGCTTCACATACAGTACTTGTGGCAGAACCTACCTCTCAAGGATTGGCCTTCGCAGCCATCAGCAAAGGTGCACCAAGAGAAGATACCCCACCTAAATTGTTTATTTGCTGCATGTCCATCATCTTTCGTAAATAGAACGATGCCAACCATATCCTGCCACCTTCAAGGATCTATGCACATGAACCCCAAGGTCCCTCTGTCCCTGCACACTATTTAGAACTGTGCCATTAATCTATATTGCTTCTCCCTACTCATTTAGCCAAAATGCATCACCTCACAATTCTCTATATTAAATTCCATCTGCCACTTTTCTGCCCATTCCACTAGCCTATGTACTATTGCAGTCAATTGGTATCAACCTCACTGTTTGCCACACCTCCAGGTTTATATCATTGGCAAATTTTGAAATTTTACTCTGTATTCCAACATCCTAGTACTTTATATATATCAAAAAAGCAGTGATCTTAGCACTGACACTTGGGGAACAACACTGTCTCCCATCTGCCAGTCTGAAAAATGACCATTTACCATGACTCACTGTTTTCTGACCTTAAGCCAATTTTTTTATCCAAGCTGACATTGACCCTCCTATTCCATGAGTCCCAGTTTTGCTAACCAAACTTTTATGTGGTAGTTTGTCAAACAATTTCTTAAAATCCATATAGACAACATCCATTGCATTCCCTTCATCAACCTTTTCTGTTACTTCATCAAAAAATTCAATTTCAATTCCAATCTGCCTTTTACGAATGCATTCTGACTCCAATTAACTCAAACCTCTCCAAGTGCCTGTTGATTTTTCCCCCCAAATATTGTTTCTAAAACCTTACATGCCACTGATGTTAAATTGTCTGGCCTGTAGTTACTAGGACTGCCCTTACACCTTTTCTTGACTAATGGTGCCACATTTGCCACTCCCAAATCCTCTGACACCTCTCCCGTATCTAGGGAAGATTGGAAGATTAGGGCAAGCTCTTCCACTATCTCGACTCCGACTTCCTTTAGCAACCTGGTGCAAGCCATCCGGACTAGGTGATGTATCCACTCTAAGCATAGCCTGCCTTTCCAGTACAGCCTATCAACTTTCACCCCATCCATTACCTCTACCATCTCAGTTTCTACCGATATTTTATCAGCACCCTCTTCCTTAATAAACACCGATACAAAATATTCATGAAGTATTCTAGCTTTTCCCTGCACCTCTAAGCATATACTACCCTCTTTGCCTAAATAGGACCTATGCCACCTTTTACCACCCACTTACTATTTGTATGCCAGAAGAAGATTTTTGGGTTCCCTTTTATGTTAACTGCCATTCTTTCCCTTTGCTAGTCTTATTTTCCTCTTCACTTCCCCTCTCAACTTATTGTATTTGGCCTGGTTCTCACTTGGAGAATTCACCTGACATTCATCACACACTCTCTTTTTTTATTTAATCATATTCTCTATCTCCCTTGTCATCCAAAGTGTTCAACATCAGGGAGTATTGATTTATCAACTGGGACAGGTGGTAATCAGCTGGCGATTTCCTTTCCCATGTTTGACCTGATGGGTGGGTGCTGGTGGGATGAAATATACCTAAAGACGGCGATAAAGGAGTCTGAGACATTGGATGAAAGGTCTGATTTTGTGAGTAGGACTATGTCAGGTAGTTACTTAATTAGTCTGTGGGACAACTCTCCCAATTTTGGCACAACTCCCCAGATGTTAGTGAGGAGGAGTTTGCAGGGTCGACTGAGCTGAGTGTGCCTTTGTCGTTTCCAGTGCCGAGATCGATGCTGTGTGGTATGTACCATTTGTTCTCATTATATTTTTCTGTATTGGTTCTGTATTGGTTTGATACAGCCATTTCAGAGGGTTAAGAGTCAAGCACATCTACAGCTATAACTGTGTCAAAGATGACTTTCAGATGCAAAATAAAAGTTGAGAACCATCATTCCTTACTCACTTCAAAGCAAAAAAATCAATTGCAGATTCTAGTTATTGTACAATATTGCATATTTTTGACCCATTTGAAAAATCTGTTTCAATGCCCTTCTCTGGCAACTTCCAAGAATACCCCTGGGTTTTTCTGTGAAAAAGATCTGACTTCCTGTAACTCTAAAATTCCTAAGTTTTGAACTTGTGTGCCTGGTATTTGAACCCTTCACGATAGTGAACAATTTACTTTGTGCAATTTTGTCAAATCCCTTTATAATGTTTCTTGAAGTATTTCGCTCGCCAGAGATTTCCTTAACAGTTTATCATAACCCAAATTCTCTTTGGTACTCTTTTCAGGACAATAATATCCTTTCTACGATTAGTTTACCAGAGTTACACAGAATAGCCTAGATTTTCTGAATGTCATTATTTTAATACTGCTGCTAACACATTTCATGTGTTTACTACTAGCATTAAAGTAGTGCCAATCAGAAAATGAAGACTCTTACTACAGATTGATTCCAACAAACACTTTATGCAGCAACAACTTCTTTTAATTTGTATTCTATCCCTCTACTAATGCAATATTTATCTTTTGACTGCAAATAAACATGGCACTGACCATTTCAGGAATTTATCCTCATAATCCATATATTAAACTGCCACCAAGACACTGTGGACAAGAACTTGCATTTATATAGCAACTTTCATGTTCTCAGGATGTCTCAAAGCCTATTAAATACTTTTTGAAAGTGTAGTCACTGTTGTTACATAGGGAAATGCGGCAGTCATTTAAACACAAGGTCATACAAACAGCAAATGAACAAATGGCCAGGTACTTTGTCTTGAGCAATGTTGGTTGAGGAAGAAAAACTGCCCCGCACACTAGGGGGAGTGCTTGCTTTTCCACACTAAAGAGAAAATGAGGAAAAGAGAAGTAGGATAAGCCAAAGCAAGTTCTTACATTCTTTTTTTTATCTACATTTGTTTTTAGAAGTTTATTTTTGGAGCAGAGGTTCAATATTACAGTATGAAGGCTACTCCTGACATTTAAACTTCTTAGAGTACGATATTAAAATATTCATGGGCCAGAACTTGTTGGGATATTACTGCATGTTAATGATGCACACTGTTATTAATGCACAAATTGGCCAGCAAATTCACGGGATTAAGAGATACACTGTGAGTTGCACATCTTCAGAACTTGCTGGTCGATTTACACTGCTCCCATTTGCTGCGCACAAACAGCACCTCACCATTACCCTCCCTGTGATTTTAAAGAACTTTGAGGATTTGCACATTAATTGGCCTTTAAACTTGTCCAAGATTTTCAAGTACAACTACAACACAATCATCCAACCGACGAAATAGAAAATTTCCCAGGCATGTATTCTGTTTTACGCTGGGTTACTGGGTTTAGTTTGTAATATCTGATTTAACTCAGATCAATGCAGATATCACACTTGTGTTAAATAACCAACTGGTTTATTTACAACATATTAACTATAAAGTTTCTTACAGAATTTCAGCACATGTCTTGAGAGCAGCCAGTATTCTATGGAAGTTTCTAGCAGTCTTAGTTTCACTTTTGCTCTGCAGCTTAAGCAATCAAACACATTGAACACAGGTAGTGGGCAGACTGATACAATCAAACCCTGATCGATCAAACACTACAGCATGTCCTGTCCATACAAAAAAGGACACATCCAATCTGGATAATTACCGCTCCAACAGTCTACTTTCAATCATCAGCAAATGATGAAAAGTGTCATTGATAGTGCTATCAAGTGGCACTTATTCAGCAATAATCTACTCACTGATGCTCAGTTTGGGTCCCGCCAGGACCAAACAGGGATAAAAGAGCTGAATTCCAGAGGTTAGGCGAGAGTGACTACCCTTGACGTCAAGGCAGTATTTGACTGAGTGTGGCATCAAGGAGCCCTAGCAAAATTGAAGTCCATGGGAATCATGGGGAAACATTTCCATTGGCTGGAGGCATACCTAGCAAAATGGAAGATGGCTGTGGTTGTTGGAGACGAGAAGTCTGCGAAAGATCTTGTCTTATTGTGTTTGTGTTTGTGTATAGCTCACATCCAGATCTGTTGCATTTCCATGCAGATGGGGCTTAATTAGTTTTCAGTCTTAGTAGACATGGATGTGGATTTGAGGGCAGGAGATGCTGAGGGTCATGTGTTTTTTATCTTCATTTTGTTGACAGCACATTATCCACTTTTTAAAAGAAAAGTCAATTTTTATAACTCTTCAGTTTGAATTCTGTATTTTCAATCACTGTACTTTGCGTGAGCATAACACAAGCCTGCACATCTTAAAGGGGAGGTGCTTTCTGGTTGAACCAGGAAGTGCCTGGGAAAGACATTCTGAGCAGGAAGAAACTGACTAAGGGCAGAGAGTGTGCTTCAAGGTTCTCAGATGCAGCATTGGAAGTCTTGATGCAGAAGGTGGACAGAAGGATAGATATCCTCCATCTATAAGAGGCCCCCCAGACAGAGTGACACAGATGCCAGCTTTCTGGAGAGTGAGGTCACACATGAGTTCTGCTCCAAAGGACTCATATGAGGAGCTCAATGGGATGGCCAACATAGAAAAGCTGATGGGAATACATAATGAAATGCTTAGTGCATTAGCAGGCCTGCCAGAAATCCTGTGGTCAATGTCAAGAAGCATGGAGGAGGCCAGCATCAACTTGGCACAGGGCTTTGCGCAGAGCTTGGAAGTGGTAGTCAACTCCATTAGAACATTTGGGGACCCAATGATAATACAGCATCTGATGTCCCAACTTACATTGCAGCACAAGCAGAAGCCATCAAATGTCTGGGTATTGCAATGGAAGCTCAGACTGATGTCATGCAAGCTCATCTTGCTGCCGCATAGGCTCAGCCATCATAATTGCAGATACCAGTTTGCAAAGTGGCTTGCAGGGTCTCACTGCAGTCCAGCAATCTGCCCTCCAACACATTGTGTAATGCTCCTGTAGTTTTTAATTCTGGGAATATGCGGTGTACCTTTAAGGCTTGCAAAGGTTCAGTACTGCTTTAAGAACCAGCAGGCCTCTGGAGTTACCGAGGAGGTGCATTTTTGTTGCCTTGGATACTGGCATTTGGAGACTGCGATTTAAAGGGTGTATTCTCATTACCATGGATACAGCCATTTGGACGGGGCAACACGCAATACATTTGTTACAATTCAATTTTGAACTGGCTTTTTAGTTGAAGACAGTCTGTTCTAACAGAACACACAGGTAGGCAGCTGGTGTTAGCACCTGAAAAAAGAGCTCTCAGTCATTTAAACTGAAGGAAGAGAATTTTAATCTGTTTAATTATTATTGTCTCTCAAAATTCTAAAAAAGCCAAGCCAAAACAGAGATCTCCGGTAATTTAAACTGAAGGATGGGAAGTTAGACTGTGACAATCTTTTATCCCTCAAAAAACTCTAAAGACAGATTGATACTATTGAAAGTGTTCGCAAGTTGTTAATTGTTGAAATCCATCGCTGAAGAAGGAAGCATCACTTACTGCTGGAGTTAGACTACAGACCGTTCTAATGTGGAAGAACCTATTTTCCCCATCGGACGGCTGTGAAGACTTCAAACAACATTGGACTGTAAATTTGCAAGGACTCTAATTTTTTCTATTTTAAATGTTGTTTATATCTTCATAGTGTTTAAGAATTTAGTTTTTCTAATTACACAGTTAATTTGTTGATTTAAAGACACCTGATTTGGTTAGCCTCATTCGGAGGTTAATAGATGATACAATTTGGCTGGGTCTTTCTTTAATTTGGAAAGTTTAAAATGATATGTTAGGTGATCTGTGGAGGGACGGGATTGAATTAACAGTGTGTTTCTCCCACCACAACCAGAATCGTATATTTTGATTGGGGGCTTTGACAGGAGCGGTTGGTTGTAACAATTGCTAGAATTGCTGAGATGCTGACCCATGAGAGTGGCAGTAACATCATGGAGCATGAACTTACTATCTTCTCTGAGGATGACAGCATTCATTCTCCCACCACTGCCACTTCTCAAGTGTTCTTGCAATTAACTGTCAGCCAGCCCAGACTGCTGCCACTGAGATGCGTTGTTGCCTCCTGCCTGCCTCCTCCTTTTCCTCCTCCTCCTCCTCATCTGCTCACCTTATATTTGGTGGCAAAGGCTGTGCTTTCATAATGCCCACAGCGTGCAGCAGACCATGACAAATCACGACACGTACTCTGCAGGGCTCCTCCAGAGCAGTCCAGACAGCGGAAATGTTGTTTAAGCACCCCAATGGTCTGCTGAATCACATTTCATGTGGCAACATGGCTTTCATTTTATGCATGCTGCCCACTTGTGCATAGATTTCACACCAAAATCATGAGGCAGGTAGTCAGTGGATAGCCCTTGTTGCCCAGTAGCCACCCTCTGGTTTGTCATGGTGCCTCAAATGCAGATGGTGCAGCAGACTGCCGCAGAACGGAGGTATCATGACTGCTGCAAGGTTACTGAGCATTGACCTGCATGATGCGCTAAGGATGGTCACACACCATATGTACACAATACATTAAGGAAGTGAAATCCTTTCCTGAATTTAGATGCGGGTTCACAAAGCGATGTGGATACAGTAAATGGCACATTGTATCATGTGGAAGCATGCTATCCTGGCAAAGCCATGTGCTTGCTCCTCCTGCTTCTCTCTGGCAAGAGAGGATGGAATGTATTCAGGGAGTAGAGCATCAGTGGCCTCCCTTATGCAACAGTGGATGGCGAACTGGGAGAAGTTGCAACTATCACCTGCTACAGTCTGGAAGGAGTCTGACGCATAAACATTCATGGCCATGGGAACCTTCACAGCCACAAGCAAAGCTGCCTCAACCTGTTCTCAGGCTACAGTTCTGGTTGCAACAGAGGGCACATTTCAGTGAACACTTGCTTAGTGAAGCAGAAATGCCCAACACAACATTCCTCACTGAGGAGAATGCTCCCTGAAGATCCTGCCAGATATGGCCTCCTACTGGGATCCTTTCTACCCTTCATCCTCTCTCATTGAGCAACTTATACTCCTCTATGTCACCTCTGCTCATTCTCCCTGTCACCTCTGCTCATTCTCCCTGTCATATGGCAGACCAAGAGAGATAAAAACAACTACACCCATGTGTGGGAGCAAGTGGTCTGAGCAGAATCTTTGAAGTCAGGACCAAGTCCTTCAGCATGTGCCACATGACTCCCTGTAGACTTCAGCACCTTTAAATAGCAGTAGAAACCACCAAACACAAACTCAGCAACAGCCAGTAGAAATCAATCATCAATTAACCTGAAAGTAGTTGATGATCCATTTAAATAGCACAAGTGTGATGTCCTTCCTGCTGCTGAACACGTTAATATGTCAATATTTAACCCCGTTAATGCCCAAGCATTGTACAAAATGTACAAATTATAATATACACAGATACAACTTAAACAATGGCTTAATAGTACTACTCGCCATTAATGTGGCAGATGTGGTTGTTTGTTAGAGCATAGGCGAATAATGTTTGGAGTGAAGTGATAGGTGATATTTTGAATTGTAAGTTGTTTTCTATGCAAAGCAAGCACAGAATTCCAACTTTCTTTTAATCATTGACTCAATTTTGCCCTGGACGTTGAAAATGTTAATACTCAGCCATTGAAGTTCCAGATTTAGCTCATTCAGGCAAGAGAATATATCTGACAATTACCCCAGCCAGGCTGTGTGCTGCAGTGAGAGAGAAGGAATGGATGGTCTGTACAGAACAGCTTGACTTTGGAGTAAAGTTCAAAGACATCTGCCAGACCTTGCCACGTGACAACCATCAGACTTTCGTGTGGAGCAATAGATTGACATGCCTGCTTCCCATCATGATATTGAGTGGAAAATGTTCTGGAATTCAAGAGTCAAGCTTTTTTCACGTTTACAATCTTCACAGCATTGTTGCACAACTCCTTCAAGTTAGTAGGCATGCTTCTAGCAGTGGGTGCTTCCCAATGTATAGTACTATAGTACAATATACCCACATCGCACCACTGCTCCACTATGCCTACCAGTCATTGACGTTGCTCCATCGGTGTAGATGCCAATATAATGTGACTGCACGATATCATGTTGATTTATGAAGCTATAAAGCAACTGGAAAATCTCCTCAGCTGTTGTTCTAGTTGGCAGTGACTGACAAAACAAAATGTTCTCCTGTACCGCACCTTCATAAATGTACGGCACATACACCGTAAGATGAGCTAAACCTGCCACATCTGTGGATTCATCCAGCTGCAGAACAAAGTACTGGTTGCTAATGACACGGTTCACTAATTGAGTTCGGATATTATTTCCCATGTCATTAATTCGACACAACACTGTTGCTTGATAATGGCAATAACTGAATTAATTTTTGGGCCTCCTCCATAAGCATAGGGCTTACCATGTCTGCAGCCACAGTTACTATTAGTTCCTCTGCTATGGTGGAAGATTTTCCTGACTTTGCAACTCTGTAACACAAGGTATCAGTCTTCAAGGACCTTAATATTGTTATCAGAAGCAGCAGAGCACTAAACTGTCTTGCTCACCATTAGCTGCACCTGCACCCATATCCACTTGAAAATTTTGGTAATTTGCCCTTGTGTTGTTCATGTTTTGCTTCCAAGTATCTGCCTAGAAGAGATGGTTTTTGGCTGTTATTTGACAGGACTTCACCCCATAACACACACTGCAGCTGAGGGTATTCACTTGCTCCATCCAAGGGAATCCCATTTTGATGTACTTTGGTGTCAACATTTCACTTCATAGGCTTATTCTTTGAGTGAGTAGTCATTGTCTCATCAGCAATGTTCTCTCTAAACCATGAACGCATGCAACAAACCCAAAGTTCCTGTGCAGGCTATGCACAAGTTGTTCCCTTTAAGTTACCACACATGTGCAGCCCCACAAAAAAATTTAAAGGAGCCGTGCACTCCAAAAAAAATGAGTTGCTCACTGGTGATTCCAGCAAGTGCACTGTTACTAGCAGGACAAATGTCATTACTTTGCTTCTCATCTGCTACTTAGTGCATTGTTTTAACATTTACCTGTCTTTAGCCATCTGTCCATTTTTCACTGCGTCCCAACAGATATAGTGCAGCACATACAACCAAAAAGAAAACACAACTTATTTCTGAGCTCAGTTACACTGGACAGTTGCTGTGGTGTACAATGATTGGAGGTGAGGACTCTATACGTCATCATCCCTTTGTATCCATGTTCTCTTTGGTACATCGTGAAGTAAATTAACTACATTATATTAAAAATTCCTACGGAGTTTTAAAACTTTGACTGAGTAGCCTATTATAAACTTTCTATAAATAAATAAAATCCACCAGTAGACAATTACTTCCACATACCCCCCAGAGTTGTCGCGCATACCCCCAGGGCATGTGTACCATAGTTTGGGAACCCCTGATGTAAGAGATAATCCAATACGATCCTCATTAGGATGCACTAAACTTGCACTGTAGATTTCCATTGTTTATTTTTTCAAAACGAATTCATGATTTATGATCTTATGAGTTTCATTGCCATAAAAGAACTGAAATTACATTGTTAGTTTGCATAAATACAGAATTGAGAGAAAAAAATCTTCACAAATGCTGAGGCATTTTGATTAGTCCAGATTAGTACTTGTATTTGAACTTTAAAATCTTTGAGGCGTGTAGTTTTGTTGTTCATTAATTTTTTTTGAGTTAAAATGGTCAAGGACTCCTGGTTAGAATTAGGAAAATATATGGCTGAAAAGTGCTGGTCTGGAATTTCTGACTGTGATAGCTGTGAAGCCATAGGCTATAAAAATCCTTGAATACTGTCTGTCCAATATCTGCAATAACCTTGGGATGTTTGGAAAAGAATGAAAGTAGTAGCTTACCCTGAGGGGTGATTAGCATGTTTCTATGATTTGCTCCCATTGTTTCAGTCACAGGTAAGACAAACTGTGATCACTTCCTTGTATTACTCTCCACACATATCCCCCTTCCATGCCCCAACCCTACCTCCTTCTGCATCTGCCCCTGGAAAAAACTAACTTCAATTCACTTACAATTGTTATTTCACAATCCCAATTGTCCAGCCCATTTCTGCAGCTACTGATTTACTCAACTTACCTTCACCTCCATCTTTGATGCCCTAGTCCCTAGTAAAACTATTACTCTCTATCGTCCTGACTATTCCTCCGTGTATGGTCCTCAGCTCCACTCCCTTAGTCCAAGGGGCCCAGACGTGAAAGGATATGATGGACAATTGATTTAGCCATTCACTGCAAGATCTGGCTGGACAACATAATGCACGATTGTTCTGCACTCATCTGCTGAAACTCTCACTATTCCAGCATCATCCTGGAATGTAAATATAATCCAAGATTATTTTCTTGACTGCAAACCATCTTCTTAAATCCCTGTCCCTTTCACCCTCACATCCAACAATAATGAGGAGTGACTTCTTTGTCACTAAAATCGCGATCATCTGATTAGTTGCCTCTGCAGCTTCCTTCCCTTTCACTAGCCCACACGGCCAAACTTCATCCAAAGCTCCCCCACTGCCCTAGCCCTAAATTTGCATCTTTCTCTAGTTTCTCTCCTATCTCCCCTCATGCCCTTTCTGAGCTAATTTTGTTCATGAAGACCCACCTCCTGCACCCTCAACCCTATTTCGCCAAAACTGCTGACCACCCAACTTCCCCTCAGGTCACCATGTTAACTAATATTTTTGGTGGTACGCTGTTTTCAGATGTTGTCCCTCTTTCCTTTAAATCTGCCATCATCACCATTCCTCTCCTTGGCAACTCTCTGAGTCTAAACTATGATGTCATATCTGAGCCTGAAATGAGTTTCCAACCACATATCCATATTATCACTAAGACCACCTATTTCCATCTCTGTAGCATTGCCCGACTTTGCCCCTGCCTCAGCTCATCTGCTGCTGAGATCTTCATTCATGCATTTGTTACCTCTAGACTTGACAATTCCAACACACGCCTGGCTGGCCTTCCACATTCTTTCCTCCATGAACTTGAGGCCATCCAAATCTCTACTGCTCGTGCCTTTACTCTCACCAATGCCTGTTCACCTATCACCCCTGTGTTTGCTGACCCGCATTGGCTCCCAATCAAGCAACAACTTGATTTTAAAATTCTCATCCTTGTTTTCAAATTTCTCCATGGCCTCACCCCTCCTTATCTCGAACCCTCCGAAATATTTGTGCTCATCTTATTCTGGCATTCTGAGCACCCCTGATTTTAATTGTTCCACTGTTGATGGCCGTGCCTTCAGCTACCTAGGCCCCAAGCTCTGAAATTCCCTCCCTAAACCTCTCCAGCTCTCTATATCTCTTTCTTCCTTTAAAACACTCCTGAAAACCTACATCTTTGACCAAGATTTTGGCCATCTGCCTTCTGTGGCTTGGTGTCTAATCTTGCTTTATAATACTCCTGTGAAGCGCATTGGGACATTTTATTAGGTCCCCAATATAAGTTGCTAAATAGAAGTTGTTATTGTTGCTGTCATGCTCTGTCAAGCAGCCTACCTTCTGCCTCACTTACTGCAAAATGTGTTTCATGGCTCCTTATGAGAACACAGTCATTGTTCACCTTCGTCTATTCATAGAGTCATAGAATCATAGCATGGTTACAGCATAGAAGCAGGCCATTCAGCCCACCATTTCTGTGCTGGCTCTCTTCAAGAGCAAATCACCTAGTCCCACATCCCTGCCTTTTGTCAGTAGCCCTGCAATTCTTTTCCTTTTCAGATAATTATCCAATTCTCTTTTGAAGGCCTCAATTGAATTTGCCTCCACCACTCTCAGGCAGTGCATTCCAGACCGTAACCATTCACTGCATAAAAACGTTCTCCTCATGTCACCAGTGCTTCTTTTGACAATCACCTTAAATCAGTGTCCTCTGGTTCTGGATCCTTCTCTCTATCTGCCCAGACCCCACATGATTTTGAACACCTCTATCGAATCTCCTCTTAGTCTTCTCTTCTCCAAGAAGAACAGTCCCAGCTTCTCCAACCCTTCCACTTAACTGAAGTTCCTCATCCCTCGAACCATTCTTGTGAATCTTTTCTGCACCCTCTCCAATGCCTTAACATCCTTCCTAAAGTGGTGCCTAGAACTGGACACAATACTCCAGTTGAGGCCAAACCAGCTGATAGCTGCTGGGTTTATCCTTACATCCTTTTTTGAACATTTGCGATTCCCCAGTCTCTGGCACTACCCCTATATCTAAGGAGGATTGGAAGATTATCGCCAGTACCTCCACAATTTCCACCCTTACTTTGTCAGTATCCACAGATGCATCTGATCTGGTCCTGGTGACTTATCAACTTTAAGTACAGACAGCCAGCCTATTAAATAGCTCAAATCTACATTGCATAGGGCAAATAAGATTAGAAAAATGAATGTGTGGCTCAAAGACTGGTGTGGTAGAAGTGGGTTTCAGTTTGTGGGCCACTGGCACAGTAATGGGGAAAGTAGGGGCTGTACTGTTGGGCCGGTCAATACCTGAACTGTGCTGGGGCTGGTGTTCTAGCGAGCTGCATAACTAGGGAAGTAGGAAGTGTTTTAAACTAAATAATGGGGGCAAGGGATCAAATTTAGGAAGATGTGGTAAATCAAAGAGTAGAGACAAGGCAAGACAGAAAGGTATTAATATTGGAAATGATAAACAGACGGTGGCAGGGAGGGACAGAGAGTACAAATCTAAGATTAAATCAGCAGTCAAGGCTACACGTTACAAAAATAATAAAAGGAAAAAATTAAAGGCGCTGTATCTGAGTGCATGTAGCATTTGAAATAAAACAGATGAACAGCACAATTAGAAATAAATAAATATGATCTGATAGCCATTACAGAGACATGGCGACAGGATGATGTAGATTGGGACCTGAATATTGAAGGGTACATGATTTAGGAAGGACAGGGACCTCAGAAAAGGTGAAGGCTGGCTCTGTTAATTAATGATGGTATTAGCACATTACAGAGGGAAACCAGGATGTAGAAACGGTATGAGTAGAAATGAGAAATGATATAGGCAAGAATTCACTCGTGGGAGTGGTATATAGGCCCGCTTACAGTAACTACATGGTAAGACGGAGTATAAAGGAAGAAATAATGGGAGCTTGTCAGAAATGTATGACGATCATCATGGGAGATTTTAATCTCTGTAAAGATTAGAAAAATCAGATGGGCAAAAGTAGCCCAGATGAGGAATTCATAGAATGTTTTCGGGATAGTTTCTTAGAACAGTACTTTCTGGAGCCAACCAGAGAGCAGGCTATACTAGATCTGGTATTGTGCAACAAGATTGGATTAATTGATGAGCTCATAATGAAGGCACCCCTAGGTAATAGCGATCATAATATGTATGAATTTTACATTCAGTTTGAGGGAGAGAAGAATGGGTCCAAGACTGGTATTTTAAACTTAAATAAAGGCAACTAAATTATAAGGGCATGAAAGCAGAGTTAACTAGAGTGAACTGGCAAATTATCTTAACGGATAAGTCAATAGAGATACAGTGGCAGACATTTAAGGGGATATTTCAGAATACACAGGATAGATACATTCCAATGAGAAAGAAACATTCGAAGGGGAGGATCCACTATATGTGGTTTACTAAAAAAGTTAAAGATAGTATCAAACTTAAAGAAAAAGCATATTATTACACAAAGATGGGTGGCAGGTCAGACGATTGGATAGAATATAAAGAACAACAAAGGAGGACTAAAAGATTGATAAGGAGGGAAAAATTAGAGTACAAGAGAAAGCTAGCTAGAATTATAAAAACAGATAGTAAGAGTTTCTATAGATATTTTAAAAAAGAAGAGTTAACAAAGTGAGCGTTGGTCCTATAGAAAGTGAGTCTGGGGATTTAAGGAAAAATAAGGAGATGGCAGATGAATTGAACAGATATTTTGATCGGTCTTCACTATAGAGGATAGAAGTATCATCCCAGAAATAGCTGTAAATCAGGAAATGGAAGGGAGGGAGGAATGAAGAAAATTACAATCAGCAGGGAAGTGGTACTGAACAAATTGTTGGAGCTGCAGGCTGACAAGTCCCCGGGTCCTGATGGACTTCATCCTAGGGTCCTTAAAGAAGTGGCTAGTGAGATAGTTGATGCATTGGTTTTAAATTTCCAAAATTCTGGGAAGGTTCCATTAGATTGGAAAATAGTGACTGTAACTCCTTTATTCAAAAAGGGAGGAGACAGAAAGTAGGAAACTACAGGCCAGTTAGCTTAACATCTGTCATAGGGAAAATGTTAAAAGCTATTATTGAAGACATTATAACAGGGCATTTCGAAAAATTCAAGGTGACCAAGCAGAGTCAACATGGTTTTGTGAAGTGGAAATCGTGTTTAACCAATTTATTGGAGTTCTTTGAAGAAGTAACATATGCTGCGGATAATGGGGAACCAGTGGATGTACTGTACTTAGATTTCCAGAAGGCATTTGATAAGGTGTCACATCAAAGGTTATTGCATAAAATAAAAGCTCATGGTGTAGGGGGGTAACATATTGGCCTGGATAGAAGATTATCTTACTAACAGGAAACAGAGAGTATGCATAAATGGGTCATTTTCTGGTTGGCAAGATGTAATAAGTGGTTCGCCGCAGGGATCAGTGCTGGGGCCTCAATGTTTTACAATTTATATAAATGACTTAGGTGAAGGGACCGAAGACATGGTTGCTAAATTTGCTGATGACACAACGATAGGTAGGAAAGTAAGTTGTGAAGAGTACATAAGGAGGTTACAAAGAGATATAGATAGGTTAAGTGAGTGGGCAAAGATCTGGTAAATGGAGTATAATGTGGGAAAGTGTGAAATTGTCTATTTTGGCAGAAAGAATTAAAAAGAAGCATATCATCTCAATGGTGAGAGATTGCAGAGCTGTGAGATGTAGAGGTATCTGGGTGGCCTACTGCAAGATTCGAAAAAGGTTAGTACCCAGGTTCAGCAAGTAATTAGGAAAGATAATAGAATGTCATTGTTTATTGCAAGGGGAACTGAATGCAAAAGTAGTGAGGTTATGCTTCAGTTAGACAGGGCATTGGTGAGACCACATCAGGAGTACTCTGTACAATACTGGTCTCCTTATTTAAGGAAGAATGTAAATGCATTGGAGGCAGTATAGAGAAGGTTTACTAGACTAATACCTGGAATGGGCAGGTTGTCTTATGAGAAAAGATTGGACAGGCTAGGCTTGTATCTGTTGGAGTTTAGGAGAATAACAGGCAACCTGATTGAAACATATAAGATCCTGAGGGGTCTCGACAGGGTGGATATGGAAAGGATGTTTCCCCTTGTGGGAGAATCTAGAACTGAGGTCACTATTTAAAAATGAGGGGTCACCCATTTAAGACAGAAATGAGGAGAATTTTTTTTCTCTCAGAGGGTCGTGAGTCTTTGGAACTCACTTCCTCAAAACGCAGTGGAGGCAGAGTCTTTAAACATTTTGAAGGCAGAGGTAGATAGATTCTTGATAAGCAAGGGCGTGAAAGGTTATCGGGGGTAGGCGAGAATGTGGAGTCAAGATTACAATCAGATTAGCCACGATCTTATTGAATGGCGGAGCAGGCTCGAGCGGCTGAGTGGCATACTCCTGCCCCTAGTTCATATGTTCGTATGTTCGATTAACAATGTTCAAAGTTCAGAGTTTACACAGCCCTATCATCATGAGCGTGGTGGTTGAGTCAATCTCCTGCCTTTCTTCCCTGACGTGTTGAGTTGATGAACCCCTTTTTGGCGGTGTTATCTGTTTCCACTTGAACCTTTATTTCTGACTGAAGTCATTTTATGTACAATGCTATCTGAGATGACTTCACTCCAACCTCTCTCTAATCCTGGATTCTTAGAAAATTCAGCAACACATTCCACTGCCTGCAACTAGCTAGAGCAGCCTAACAGTTCTGAATACTGGTGAAAGTAATGGTTCATCTGGGGAGTGCAGTCAATGCCAAGTCCATGGCACCAAGGGTGACTCAGATGTACAGAAAGAAGACTGGGACCGCAATAGTGATAGTGGAACAAACGTGCATTTCTGCGGGCACAAACTTGAATCCAGGATGGTATGTGCCTCCCTGCTGCCAAAATATTAAGGTATTATGTGGGGTTAGTCTAAGAGGTAATCAAATAACATCTAAATTAGGTTTACAGTGCATGTATGTAAATGTGCAAAGCATGATAAATAAGGTTGGTGAGCTGCAGACACAAATAGCCACATGGAAATATGATGTTGTGGTGACAACGGAAACCTGGCTCAAAAAAGGGAAAACCCGGATACTAAATATTCCTGGATACAAAATGTTCAGTAAAATAGGGAAGGTAAAAAAGGAGGAGGGGTAACTTTAATGATTAAGGAGAATATAACTGTTGGAGAGAGATGATGTCTTGAAGGGGTCAAGGATAGAATCTATTTGGTTAGAGTTAAGAAACAATAGGGATGTTATTTCACTACTGAATATTCTATAGGCCACCAACTAATGGAAAAGATATAGAGAAGTAAATTTGCAAGGAAATTACATTGAGGTGCAAAAGCTATAGAGCAATGATAATGGGGGACTTAAATTATCCTTATATGGACTGGGATAGTAATAGTGTAATGGGCAGAGTTTCTGAAGTGTGTTCAGGAGAATTTTATTGATCATTGGTTCTGGCCCAATGAGAAAGGAGGCATTGTTGGATCTGGTTCTAGGGAATGAGGTGGATCAGATGTCAGTTGGATAACTTAGGGAACAGTGATCACAGTATCAATATAAGGCTTAGGTTAGCTATGGAAATGGACAAGGAGCAATCCAAAGTAAAAATACTGAATTGCAGAAAGGCCAATTTCAATGGGTTGAGAACAGGCTTGTCCCAGGTAAATTAGAATCAAAGTTTGGCATGCAAAACTGTAATGGAACAACAGGCTGCCTTTAAAGAGGAAATGGTTTGGGTACATTCGAGGTACGTTTCTATGAGGGAGCTATGTGGGGTAACCGAAGTCAGTACTCCTTAGAAGACGAGAGAAATAAAGAGTAAGATAAAGCAAAAAAAAGGGTGTGTTTTACAGACATGAGGTGGATAGTACAAGAGAAAACCAGGCTGAACATAAAGGTTCAGAGGGGAAGTGAAAAAGGAAATGAGGAGAGACCAGCAACTAACATAAAAGGGAATCTGAAGTCTTCTATAAGCATATAAATAGTAAAAGGAGAGTAAGAGGAGGGCTGGGGCTGATTAAGGACCAAAAAGGGAATCTATGCTTGGAGCCAAGTGGCACGGCTGAGGTGTTAGATGAATACTTTGTCATTACCAAGGAAGAAGATGCTGTCAAAGTCATAGTGAAAGAGGAGATAGTTGAGATACTGGATGGGCTAAAAATTGATAAAGAGTAGGCTGGCTGTACTTAAAACTGATAAGTCACCAGGGCCAGATGGGATGATGCTGAGGGAATTAAGCGTGAGATTTTTGGAAGTACTGGCCATAATCTTTTAATCCTCCTTAGATACAGGGGTGGTGCTAGAGGACTGGAAAATTGTAAATATTACACCATTGTTCAAAAAAAGGTATAAGGATAAACCCAGCAAAACCCATCTGGTTCACTAATGTCCTTAAGGGAAGGAAATCTGCCGTCCTTACCAGATCTGGCCTACATGTGACTCCAGGCCCACTGCAATGTGGTTGACTCTTAAATGCCCTCTGAAAGGGCCAAGCAAGCCATTCAGTTCAAGGGCAATTAGGGATAGGCAACAAATGCTGGCCTAGCCAGCGACGCCCACATCCCACAAACAAGGCACAAGTCAGGAGTGTGATGGAATACTCTCCACTTGCCTGGATGGGTGCAGCTCCAACAACACTCAAGAAGCTCGACACCATTCAGGACAATGCAGCCCGCTTGATTGGCACACCATCCACAAACATTCACTCCCTCCACCACCGACGTACAGTGGCAGCAGTGTGTACCATCTAGAAACTGCACTGCAGCAACGCACCACGGCTCCTTAGACAGCACCTTCCAAACCTGTAACCTCTACCACCTCGAAGGACAAAAGCAGTTGCATGGGAACATCACCACCTGCAAGTTCCCCTCCAAATCACACACCATCCTGACTTGGAACTATATCGCTGTTCCTTCACTGTCGCTGGGTCAAAATCCTGGAACTCCCTTCCTAACAGCACTGTGGGTGTACCTACCTCACATGGACTGCAGCGGTTCAAGAAAGCAGCTCACCACCACCTTCTCAAGGGCAATTAGGGATGGGCAATAAATGCTGGCATAGCCAGTGACGCTCAAATCCCATGAATGAATAAAAAAAAAGAACATTTATCAAACACTGGATCAGCCTCAACTGGAGTATTGTGTCCAAACCACGCGTTAGGAAAGATGTGATGACATTGGAGAGGGTACTGAAAAGTTTTACAAGAATGGTTCTGGGATAAGGGACTTTGGTTTATAAGGAGAGATTTGAGAAGCTCGGGCTGTTCTCCTCAAAGAGAAGGTTGAGAGGAGTTTTGATAAAGGTATTCAAAATCAGGAGTAGCCTGGACAGAGTAGATAGGGCGAAACTGTTCCCATTGGTGGAAGGGTCGAGAACTACAGGGCACCAATTTAAAGTGAAACACAAAAGAAACATGAGGAAAAACTTTTGTTACGCAGCAATTGGTTAGGATCTGGAATGCACTGCCTGACAGTACGGTGGAGGCAGAGTCAATTGTGGCTTTCAAAAGGGAACTGGATAATTATCTGAAGAGAAAAGATTTGCAGGACTACAGGAAGAAAGCAGGGGAGTGAAACTAGCTGAGTTGTTCTCGTAGGGAGCCAGCACAGACACAATGGGACGACTGGCCTCCTTTTGTGTTGTAACCATTCTAGAATTCTATGATTCTGTGACCAGTTATTCAAAGTTGCTTAAAGGAATGGAACCAATTTTATAATCTCTGAGTCTGGTTGGTGTTGTAGTTAATACTCAATGTCTATTAATGCTCACTTAATGGTGATGGACTGAATTGCCTGTGCAGCCTTTGACAATCGTTTGTTCAGTAACTCTGTTCATTAGTGATTTGCTACTTAATGCTAGATAACTTTGATTTGCTTATGCCTGTCTATTAAGGCTTCATGTACCCAACTTCGTGATTTCTAGCCAATAAATAGGTTTTAGTGCATGACTTGTGATCCAACTTCCTCTTTGGTGACTTGGCAAGAAAGAATTAATGCACTGAAGCAGCAGCTTGAGGTTAACCTGATCGAGGGTCAGTAAATTAAACTCATTTTGATTCAAGCTGAGTTAAAAGTAAGACAGTTTGCCAAGTTGCGTCAGATATTATTCATGCCTAGCTGTATACTAGGAAGTAAAACGCCCAACAGTTCATTCCTGCGCAACTAAAGGAGGGGTTAAGGACTCATCTGATTCCTCTGCATATATTTGTCAGGATACCAATACCCAGCATTCTTATTGCAGATTATGTAAATACTAACAAAATGCAAAGTAATAGATATTGGAACAACAACAACTTGTATTTATATAGCACCTTTAAGGTAATAAAACATCCCAAGTCACTTCACAGGAACATTATAAGGCAAAAAGTTAGAACAGTTGTTAATTTTAAATAGATTTTTGTTAAGCAAAGATATTAAGGCATATGGGCCAAAGGCAAGTATATGGAGTTAGGCCGCGGATCAGCCATGATCTCATTGAATGGCGGGACAGGCTCAAGGGGCTGAATGGCCTACTCCTGTTTCTATCTTCCTATGTTCCCATGTTCCTAAAATTTGACACTGAGCCGCGTAAGGAGATATGAGGACAGATAAGCAAAAGCTTGGTCAAAAAGATAGATTTTAAGGAGCATCTTAAAAGAGGAAAGAGAGCTGGAGAAATTTAGGGAGGGAATTCCAGAGCTTCGGGCCTTGACAGCTGAAGACACGGCCACTCATGGTGGAGTGATTAAAGCAAATAATGAGCAACATAGGTATACAATGAAGGTAATCAAAATAACACATGGATAGTCTAAAAGGCAGCTGAGACTATTGTAAATTTATCAGCTTCAATGTTGAGAAGCAATTATACAGAGACTGTGCTAAAGCTTTATAATCTACTGGTCAGACCACACCTGGGATACTGGGCTCGATTTTATGGGCCCCCTGAGGCGGGGTCAGAGATAGGGGTGGCCATAGAATCACAACAGGTGGTGGGGGGGGTGGTTGATGGCCCGTCACCAACCCGTCACCAAGCGATTTTGCCGGTGACAGGATAGGCCGACTACAGCCTTCCCACCCAGAGACCAAGTGGCCTATTAATGGCTACTTAAGGGCCTCTTCTCACTGCCACTTGGATCTAACCAGCAGCGAGGTTACCACCACTACGCAGGGAGGGTGCCTTGTAAAACCAGATGTGCTCGCCGCAGGCTAGTGGACAGGAGTCCCTCCTCCATGGAGGATCTGTGGCCCACGGAGGATCCCTGCTGGCAAAACCTCCAATTCCATGGACACCCCCTTCCCCAAGACTTCATGCACACCAGCCATCACCTCCTGCCCCCTGCCCCCACCCGACCTCGCCGGGACCTTCCAGACTGGCCCCGGTGACCCCGACTCACTTACCTGAGTTTTGGGGTTCTAGCGCTGGGCCTGGGTCCAAGATCTCTGCTGTACCTGCAGTTGCCACCACTGCCGATACTGCTGAGCTGCCAGCCCTCTGATTGGCTGGTAGATCTTGGAGGTGGGATCTCTGTCTTTAAAGAGACGGAGATCCCAGCACCGGAAACTTCACCTCCAGAACAACAGAGGAGCGTGCCAAAGGCCTCAAAGGCCAGGGTGAGGGGCAGGGTTCCCCCCACCTTTTTGGCCTAACACTGGGAGCCCCACCGTCTCCACAAGACCCTGGCCAGTTGTGTGCAAGTCTGATTGTTACACTTCAAAAAGGACAAACCTGTATGAGAATGGGTGCAGAGAAAAGCATTAAGAATGATCAACAGAAACAAAATGAAAAAGTGATAAAAACTGTCAAGGCTATGAGAAAAGATTAGAGAATGTTTAGAGAGAATTTAAAGAGGAATTTCATAAAGGCATGTTAAATATTAAATTATATTAATAAAGGGGCCAAAAATGCAGAGGCTTACATTTCCCAGCACAGGTGCTGGGATGCACCTGCCTATGTCCTCCACATCTGACCCTGAGAGGTCAGGAGAAGTTCCAACATTTAAACATGTCTGGCGCCTATACCTTACCGACCAACCACATATTTTGTGTCAAAAGTTAAAATCGATCTCATTGATTTTATTAGCTGTTCCAAATCTCCAGTGTATGCACTTACAAGGAATGACAACTTAATGAGTAAAACACTCATGTGCCTGCCACTTCCAAAAGCAAGATTTGAAAGTGAAATTAAAGTTTAAGGAATAAGCATTTGTTGGGTTACTGGGCAAAAAAGAAACAAAGAAAAGACCATATTTTCAATGTACTTTGGGCCAGAAATTGATGTGTGCCATTTTCAGGCACGAGGGTCGCAATTCGTGATCTGCTTGCACCAGTTCTGGTGGAGGTAGGCAGCCTGCAAATTCGGTGTTGCCATCTCATTTTCATGATTGTAGCCTAGGGCTAAATGTCTGCCACACTGCTGACAGCCTCTGCAGTCAGCAGGGAGACAAGCACCGTGTCCTAATAGCATGTGGTGCAGCCAACCTTCTGTTCTTAAAGACAGTCTGTCATTCATGAAGGGAATCTGCACTGTTGAGTTGCTCTTGGCTAACATCCTGTGTGTTTTGGAGCCTGTGAGGGCCCTGCCAAAGACTGCTCCACCTGCAGCTATACTGGAGCAGACTTAACCAGCGGGACAGAAGACAGCATATCAGGTACTGACTGAGGGGGAAGGGGTAACAGGAGAAGAATTCCTACTTCCATGGGCCCTTTTGCCATTATCTCTCTCATGGCCAAGCTGCATTTCTCTGCTACTACTGGCTGGAGAACACTTTGTTACAGATCAGTGGGGCACTGAAAATTTATGCTATTGTACAACCTATTTAAGGTCTCATCCAGAGTGTGCAAGCTACTGGTGAAGGCCTGCATCCACTCGTGTGATTGCCACACTTGATGCTCTGTGGAAGAAGACATCATCACACAGGCCTGCAACATCATGCCACTCATGCTTGAGGTGGACTCGTTCAATCTTTCTGCAATTGTGCAGTATGATTGGAATGCCTGCCAGTATATTGCAGGTTCTCTGTAGCTGCTCAGTAAGTACTTTATTGACGGCCCCCAGGGTACAGTATCTGCATCAGTAGAGCAGAACTTAGAGTGGCCTGCTCCTCTAACATGAACTATCCACTGCTATTCCTGATTCCACCACCTGCTCTTGCTCACTTGTGAAGTGTGAGTCAGCATGTGAAAACACAACTATTTCTCTAATGCCATGAAAGCGTGGGTATCTGACTCATGGGGCTGAATTTTATGGGCCCATTTGAAACATCAACAGAGGCTGGAGGGGAGGGGTCATAAAATTGGGATGGAAGACTTCGGACTTGTCTCTTCCAGATTTTCCCATCGGCAGACAACATGGAGGGTGGGCCTCACACATTCATGAGGCAGGAAGCCAATTAAGGTAGTTAACAAGCCAATAGACAAAAATGTTATTCTTAGTTCTGAATTTTATTTAGGGCGCGCGGGAACCACAGGGCTTTAGGGTGTCACCTGGTGTAAGGAGGTGACAAGGAGGCGACAAAGAGGTGGAAGCTCAGTGTTGGCTCACTAGGAAGCCATTGGGTGAGCTAGCGTCACTTGTCAGAAAGGGTGAAGGAGGAGGGACATCGGGGAACAGTGTCAGGACTTGGGGTTCAACGTGTCAGCACTGGGGGTATCCACAACAGGGTGGCATCGGGACTGTGCCACCTCCTGAAGGGCACATGATGGGGGTGGTGGGGGGGGTGCAAATGGGAATGTCTATTTGGACTGGCAGCCTTGCGCTCTTATGGGCCACATTCACCTTGGCTTTGATGCCCCCCTGGGGGAGGAGGAACAGAGAGGAAGGGAGCTTCAGGGACAGGCAGGGAAGTGACAGCATATTGAGGGCCTACAGGAGGTCAAGCTCCAGGCTCAGGAGGCTGGAGAAGGTTGTAAAGGAGCACACCGACAACCTCCAGCGCACAGAAGTTACCCTCTGGAGAGGGTATACCGGTCACGTGTCAACTATCTGCAGATGTCCAAGTGGCAGTGCCTCCAAAGACAGCACCCCTCCAGGGAGGCCATCAATGATCTATGTGCCATGATGCAGGATGAGCTGAGGCCCCTGGAACTTGGCAGACACCCAATGTCAGTCGCGCTGAAAGTCACCGTGGCTCTGAACTTCTACGCCACCGGATCATTCCAGGGGTCCACTGGAAATATGTGCAGAATCTCCCAGTCTGCAGTGCAATTGCTGCATCAAGGAGGTCACCGATGCAATGTTCAGGAGTGCAGGTGACTGTATGCTTCCGCACTGATCCAAACAGTTAAGCTGAGAGGGCTATAGGATTCAGGGCCATCACTGCATTCCCCCAGATGCAGGGTGTGATTGACTGCACGCATGTGGCCATCAAGGCGCCCATGGACTAGTACCTGCCTTCATCAACTGGAAGGAATTCCATTCCCTCAATGTACAACTGGTCTGCAACCACTGCAAATGAACCATACACATGTGTGCATGATTCCCGGGAAGCAGCCAAGACTCATACATCCTAAGGTGCCCAATCTTTTCTTTGCCCTCCCAGGCTCCTTCAGGGATGGATCTTTGTAAACAAGGGCTACCCACTGAGGACTCAGAGGAGAGGTACAACACTTGCCACAGGTCAACCTGAGCAACTATTGAGCAGGCCATTGCTCTACTCAAAATGAGACTTAGGTGCCTTGATCGATCCGGTGGAGCCTTTCAGTATGCCCCAGTGAGGGTCTCGCATATCATGGTGCTTTGCTGTGCACAATACAGCCTGGCACTGCAGAGGGGTGAAATGATGATCAGTGCGGATATTGTGCAGCGAGATGCCTCTTCCAAGATGAAGATCCGGAAGAGGATACTGCCCAAGCATTGCCAGATGAATGACCCCAGGCGCAGCATGAAAGGTGATATGACATATACATGAAGGAGGCACAAGACATCTTCATAGATGTATGTTTCATTTGAGCCTTACCTCCTTCCAGAACAGCACAAATAAAGCCTTGCCAATATTCAGTCCTGTTCTCACATCCTTATTTGTGTACTGGAGCACCCAGGTGCAGGTCGAAAAGTGGCAAAGCTGAAGGTTTGAAGGCTTGGGGCTTGGTCCTTCACTACCGACCCCTTATGAGGAAGGTTTGCTACGACCTCGCAAAAGGAAGGAACAACAGAAAGGATGATGGCGTGAGTGAGCACCATAGTTTAGTGACGCGTTATAATCATCACACCAACTCCCTTTTCTACAGTGTTATCACACATGATCCTATAAGCGGAACTGTGTGCTTTTCTTAACTCATTTGCCGGTGCTCCTACGTGATGCTCCCCCTGTGCTGTCAGCTGAGGCAGAGGCAGGCTGCTGACCTTGTTGCCCCCTGCTTGTGCTGTCCTTGGCGGGCATCCTCTGGCTGCCTGAGGCCTAGTGGGCCCTGGAACTCTGAGGGCCTCCTGCAAAGGTGCAAGAACAACCTCAGTCATCGGGAGTGATGGAGGAGCTGGCATCACTGGCAAAGAGGCTTTGGAGCAACTGTCTGCACTAGGAGCACACTGAGAGGAACCCCCAGATGCAGCAGACCTGGTGGAGACTCCAGTTACCTCGTCCCCCTCTCGCCTTGCCACTGCTGCATGGAGCACATGGACAGAGCGATGGTCTGCAGGTCTGCATGCACCTCCAGCAGCCACTGATTGGTCTGCTGGATGTGGCTGTCCTTGAGAGTCGCCAATCTCTCAATGGAGGAAGCCAGATGCGCAATCGGCAGAGACAGTGTAGCACCCAAAGAATAGATGGACTCCTCCATTGTCTGCGCTTGGTTACACAAAGCCTCTGGCATTTCTGCCAGATGTTGCCTGACCTCTCACCGCAGCTGCAACATTTCTGTGTTGCCGCCGATATCAGAGGCACGAAATCAACCTGAGCCTTGGCATGGCCCTGGGCTCCCACAGTCCCCCGACTGCCAGTGACTGGGCTGTCATAGCCTCCGTCAGCTGCCCTGGTGCATCTGTGCTGTACTCACCAGATAGAGTGCCCATGTCTAAATGCACTCGACTACCCAATGTTGTGAAAGTATCTGAGCTGGTGGAGGGTGTGGCGCAATGAGGTAACGGTGGACCCTCTGAGGCTGTCTCTTCCTCCTCAGAGGTGGCTGACTGTCTCCCACCTCTTCAGCTCTCTCTCTTCTAGCTGACCTTGACCTGCATGAGAACGAATAGTGTCTGCCCATTGTCTCTTTCATACTACCTCAAATGCCCCACTTCATTGATGCCATAAGTAACATATGTGCTACATGGCACTTTGCCAATAGAGACACCCTTGTGGCTCATGAGATGCTCAGTCACTCTCTTGGGTGTGCTCCCCATTTCGCCATTTGCTATCGTATGGTTGCCTTGTTGCTCTGCCAATTTCATGGCTTCCTCCTCCATCAGTGTCAACACATGGAAGTAGGGGAGGCCACCTCCGGTCTTGGCTCACTCCCTCCTATTATAGGCAGTCATCTCCTGCAGACACAATGAGGGACAAGACTAGTCTGGCATTGGTGATAACTCACAGGCCTCAGATGATGCTAGTCCATCAAAATATGACGGGGGCACCCATATGCCTCCTGCATATGGACACTATAGAGGGACTATTCAGACGATTACATTTACAGACGGGCATCTGTAATGGAGGTGTGACCATGACATAGCCTTTTGGTAAATCAAACACCCCATTTCCATGGCTGGGTGATCCCTCCCTCCTCAACAAACTAAATCTCTCTCTCTGACACAAGGTGGCTCAATTGGTTGGAATGAAATGGAACATGCACCTTGGTAGATCTGCTGAGATCATTGACCCTTTTCCAGCACTGTATCCAGAACCTTGGGGTGCCCCCATGGCTGCTGACCTCCTCCTCAAATCCATTCATGTTTGTTTGGTCAGATGGGCTGGTCTTCTCTCCCATCCCGCGGAAAGGGGACCTCCCACCTTTCCCTAGCAGCCTGGAGCAGAATCTGGAGTGAGGCATCACTTAACTGTGGGGCCACCTGGGGTCTTCCTTCTGTGATTGTCAGTGCAAGCTTCCAATGTGATACCATGCAGAATAGAATGAAAGGGTTATGATAAAGTTCTTGGTACTCAGATAGCAACTCCAGTTTAGGTCCTGACAGTCAGACAGGAGACGTCTGCAGTTTTAGTATGGCGCCAGGAGCTTATGAGCCACCTGATGCCGACTTCTCTGCCACCTTTGTCCTCTCAATGGACGGCTCTTGTGCTCCCAATCCGTAATTGGGTGGCCACCGTTCAATTGCATTTGGCCAGCCGCCAATTGACACAACAGATGCTGCACCCACTTCCAGTCCTGATGTCGGGACCTGCGGCCCAACAATAAAATTCAGTCCAGGGTCTTCATAGGTTCTATGCAAGTGCACCCTGACAGGGAGTGATCTCCTCTGAGGAGTCAGCATCGGCAACCTTGACCAGCTCTGGATGGACGCGTGAAGGCCTTGTTGGAGAGAAAGGAATGGAATGAGTACTGAAAAGATAAGAATGTTTGAAGTTATCAAAGAATGTTGGAATTGATCATTATGCACATGATCATATTTCACTCACTGTTAACATCAACTGAATATGACTGAATGTTGCATGCCATGTGGCTGTCTGATATTTAATTCTGTCACCAGCTAGCTGGCAAGCTCCTATTTTCCTATTTTCAACAGCTAGGCAAATCAGGACTGTCCAGGGCCTCCTCTGCTGTGGATGTTAATTGCAAGATCTATGGAGGGTCACATCCAGTTCTCTGCCTCTCCCTGCTCTCTCTTCTGCAAGTAGGAAAAGAGACCTACAAATGAGAATAATGTTCATCCAATGGATGGAGAGCATTTGTTGAGGGTGAGACCAAAGGTGTGTTGCCGTGGGTTTGTGTAAGTTGGCTTGTACAGTACATTGCCAGGTGTTCTAGCCAATATCTATCCCTCAACCAACATCACTAATATGTATTATCTAGTTATTATCATATTGCTGCTTATGGATCTTGCTGTGTGCAAATTCACTGCTGGCTTTTCAACATTACAATAGTAACTACATTTCAGAAGTACTTCATTCACTGTAAAGCATTTTGAGCCATCACGAAAGTGCTGTATAAATGCAAGTATTTCTTCTAGGCTGACTATGAGGGATAGGCATGTCATTGCATAAGGGTGGGGGGTGAATGTCAGTGGTGGATACAGAGATGGGTATGTGAGGAAGTGCATAGACAGAGGGATGGGAGTACCTGCAAGGTAAGTTGGTGTGAGGAGTGATGTACTGAAGTAGGCTTACAAGGGTAAAGTAGGGGTTGGGGTGATAAGCACATCAGGCTGTAGGGCAATGTACCCATTGCCCTCAGCTTTCCTATCCTGCTTAGGTCATTGAAGCGCTTCCTGCATTGGATTCAGGAGCATTGCATCACACACTTGCTGCTGATCCCTTCAGCAATCTCCAACTATGCCTTCTTTGTCTCAAAAGCAGGCTTCTTCACCTATTACTAGTGAACAGTATCTTCCTCCAGGTCCCACAACAGCACATGCAGGAAGGCACAGTGAAGCGGAGGCGCAGCCTTTTCCCGTCTCAACACTCCTTCCTTTCAAATGCAAGATAAAGGCTCGTGGAGTTGGGGGGAAATATATTAGCATGGATGGAGGAGTGGTTAATGGACAGGAAGCAAAGAGTAGGGATAAACGGGACATTTTCAAGTCGGCAGGCTGTATCTAGTAGAGTGCCATAAGAATCAATGCTGAGGCCTCAGCTATTTACAATCTATGTTCATGACTAAGATGAAGAGCCTGAGAGTAATCTATCTAAGTTTGCTGATGATACAAAGTTAGGTGGGATCATAAACTGTGAGAAGAACACAAAGAAGCTGCAAAGAGATAGACAGGTAAAGTGAGTGGGCAACAAGGTGGCAGATGGAATATAATATGGGTAAGTGTGAGGTTATTCACTTCGGTAGTAAGAATAGAAAAGCAGAAATTTTTTTAAAGACGTGAAACTTTTATATGTTGATGTTTAGACAGACTTGGAAGTACTCGTACAAGGAACACAGAAAGTTAGCATGCAGATACAACAAGCAATTAGGAAGGCAAATGGCATGTTGGCCTTTATTGCAAGGGGATTGGAGTACAGGAATAAAGAGGTCTTGCTACAATTGTACAGGGTTTGTTGAGACCACACATGGAGTACTGTGTGCAGTTTTGGTCTCCATGTCTAAGGAAGGATCTACTTGTGTTGGAGGCAGTAAAGTGAAGGATCACTACATTGGTTCTTGGGATGAGAGTGTTGTCCTATGATGAGAGTCTGAGTAAATTGGGTCAATATTCTCTGGAATTTAGAAGAATGAGAGATGATCTTATTGAAACATACAAGATTCTGAAGGGGCTTGACAGGGTAGACACTGAGAAGTTGTTTCCCCAGGCTGGGACATCTAGAACACAGGGGTACAGTCTCAATATAAGGGGGTCTGATCATTGAGGACTGACATGAGGAGAAATTTCCTCACTCAGAAGGTTTTGAATCTTTGGAATTCTCTACCCCAGAGAGTTGTGGATGCTCCATCGTTTAATATATTTAAGGCTGAGATAGACAGATTTTTGGCCTCTCAGGGAATCAAGGGATATGGGGAGTGGGCGAGAAAGTGGAGTTGAAGCCAAAAATCAGCCAGAAATGTATTGAATGGTGAAGCAGTCTCGATGGGCCATATGGTCTAGTGTTCCTATTGCTTATGTTCTTATGTTATGAAATCAGGTCATATGTTTCATCAGCACGCTTGCTAATGATGATTGGATGAGAAACCCAGAAATCAGATGTTAATAAAGTGGCTGCATTAAAAAGCCATTGATAGGCGTGCTGCGTATATTTCCGAGTTTCCCACATGCTATTAGGTTCCCTGTGCTCGTAGTGAGTCTGCGCATTAAAATCCAGCCCATTGTTTCCACAGTTTTATTTTGAACTTGCCCTTCATCAGGCAGTGTCCTCTGGTTCTACTGTTCTGAACAAAATGAAATTGCTTTTCTTGGCTTCTGACACTTTAATCAATATCTCTCACCTACGCTATTCCCCTGCCCCACCCAGTTTCACACTATAACCCCAGGTTTGCACTCGTGGCAAATCTGTGTCTGGCTGGCTGCCAGCATAAAACTGGGCCAAAGCTGAATCAGCAGGTTGCAGTATTTTCAAAGAGGAAGTAGTGAGAAATCTACTGGATCAGCACTACTCCTCAAATGGGCCTAGGAACGTGACCCTGTGTGCTGGGTATGGCCTATTGCACACTGTTCCCAGACCTGTTGTCTTCTAAGAGGCCCAGGTGCCGGTTATGGTGCTGCTGAGGCTGCTGCTCCTGCTCCTTCACCAAGACTTTCTGTCATAGAATCAGAGTTATTACAACACAGAAGGAGGCCATTTGGCCCATCGTGCCCATGTCAGCTCTCTGTAGAGCAATCCATTGTGTCCCATTCTCCCACTTTATGGCCCATAACCCTGCAAGTTAATTTCCCTCAAGTGCCCATCCAATTTCTTTTTAAATTATTCATCATTTCCACTTCCACCACCCTCATAGGTAGCGAGTTCCAGGTCATTACCACTCACTGCGTAAAAAGGTTTTTCCTCACATCCTTCCTGTATCTCTTGCCCAAAACCTTAAATCTGTGTAACCTAATCCTTGTAAGATCAGCTAATGGGAATAGCTTTCCTTTGTCTACCATATCTAAACCTGTCACAATCTTGTACACCTCTATCAGACCTCCCCTCAATCTCAAGAAATGCTGGAATCACTCAGCAGGTCTGGCAGCATCTGTGGAAAGAGAAGCAGAGTTAACGTTTCGGGTCACCCTTCCGAAGAAGGGTCACTGACCCGAAACGTTAACTCTGCTTCTCTTTCCACAGATGCTGCCAGACCTGCTGAGTGATTCCAGCATTTCTTGTTTTTGTTTCAGATTTCCAGCATCCGCAGTATTTTGCTTTTATTTTACTCCCCTCAATCTCCTTTGTTCGAAGGAGAATAATCCCAGGTTCTCCAACCTAACTTTGTAGCTAAAATCCCTTACACCTGGAACCATTCTGGTAAATCTCCTCTGCACCCTCTCAAGGAAACTCATATCCTTCCTAAAGTGTGGTGACCAGAACTGGACGCAGTATTCTAGTTGGGGCCTAACCAGAGCTTTATAAAGGTTCAGCATAACTTCCTTGCTTTTATAAATACCTCCATTTAGGAAGCTCAAGGTCCCATATGCTTTGCGAACTACTCTCTTAATCACAGAATCACAGAATTGTTACAGCACAAAAAGAGGCCATTCGGCCCATCATGTCTGTACCAGCTCTCTGAAAGTGCAACTCCCTCAGTTCCATTCCCCTGGCTCTCCCCGTAACCCTGCACATTCTTCCTTTTCATATAACTGTCTAACTCCCTTTTGAATGCTATGCTAATATGTCCTACTACCTTCAAAGATCTATGCACATGAACCTCCAGCTCGCTCTATCCCTGCACACTCTTTAGAATTATGCCGTTTAGTCCATAGTGCTTCCCCCATCCCTTCTGCCAAAATGCATCACCTCACACTTCTCTGTATTAAATTCCATCTGCCACATATCTGCCCATTCTGCTATTCTAGCTATGTCCTGTTGCAGGTGGTTGATATCATCTTCAATGTTTGCCACATCTCCAAGTTTGGTATCAACGGCAAATTTTGTAATTTTACATTGTATTTCAATATCCAAGTTATTTATATATATCAAAAAAGCAGTATCCTAGCACTGAACCATGGAGAAACAGCACTGCCATCCTCCAGTCTGAAAAATAACCATTTGCCATGACTCACTGTTTTTTTATTCCTTAAGCCAATTTTTTTATTAATCAAAGCTGACAGTGGCCCTTCTCTTCCATGAGCCTCAATTTTGATAACCAGCCTTTTATGTAATACCTTATCAAACGCTTTCTTGAAATGCACATAGACAACATTCATTGCTTTCCCTTCATCAACCTTCCCAGCTACTCCATCAAAAAAATCAATTAGATTAGTCAAGCACGATCTGCCTTTTACAAATTCCGGCCCATTTCCCACACCTCTATTCTCACCCCTTCCCCTCCTTCCCAGAACCGTGACAGGGTTCCCCTTGTCCTCACTTTCCACCCATCAGCCTCCATATCCAAAGGATCATTCTCCGCCATTTCCGCCACCTCCAGCGTGATGCCACTACCAAACACATCTTCCCCTCCCTTACCCTGTCAGCATTCCAAAGGGATCGTTCCCTCCGCGACACCCTGGTCCACTCCTCCATTACCCCCACCACCTCGTCCCTTTCCCACGGCACCTTCCCCTGCAATCGCAGGAGGTGTAATACCTGCCCATTTACCTCCTCTCTCCTCACTATCCCAGGCCCCAAACACTCCTTTCAGGTGAAGCAGCGATTTACTTGTACTTCTTTCAATGTAGTATACTGTATTCACTGCTCACAATGTGGTCTACTGTATATTGGGGAGACCAAACGCAGACTGGGTGACCGCTTTGTGGAACACCTCCGTTCAGTCCGACAGCATGACCCCGAGCTTCCGGTTGCTTGCCATTTCAACACTCCTCCCTGCTCTCATGCTCACATCTCTGTCCTGGGATTGCTGCAGTGTTCCAGTGAACATCAACGCAAGCTCGAGGAACAGCATCTCAGCATCTCAACAGCATCTCAAAAAACATTTACCGATTAGGCACACTACAGCCTGCCGGACTGAACATTGAGCTCAATAATTTCAGAGCATGACAAGCCCCCCATTTTACCTTTATTTTTAGTTATTTTTTCTTTTTTATATATTTTTTTGTTTATTTTATTTTATTTCATCTTAGTTTGTTCAGTTTGCTTACCCACTTTTTTTTCATGTTTGTACTTGCAGCTGTTCAGTTTTCAGTCCGTTAACACCCTACCTGTACTAATGCTTTGTCTTTCAACACACTATTAACATATTGTTTGCCTTTGCTCCATGACCTTCTGGTCAGTTATTCTATGTGACCTTGTCCTATCTACATTTTCTCCTTTGTTATCTCTTACCCCACCCATGCTTTTCTTGCTTAAAACATTTCACATTTCTAATATTTACCAGTTCTGAAGAAGGGTCACCGACCTGAAACGTTAACTCTGCTTCTCTCTCCACAGATGCTGCCAGACCTGCTGAATATTTCCAGCATTTCTTGTTTTTATTTCAGATTTCCAGCATCCACAGTATTTTGCTTTTATATTGATGTTAAACTAACTGGCCTGTAGTTACTAGGAATATCCTTACACTCTTGCTTGAATAAGGGTGAAACATTTGCCACTCTCAGTCCTCTCGCACCTCCCCGTGTTGGGGGAAGATTGGAAGATTATGGCAAGCCCTTCCGTTATCTCCACCCACACTTCCCTTAGCAAACTGGGAAGCAAGCCATCCGGACCAGGCGACTTACAAGCTTAATTTAGTGAGACCGTTTGGAGTAGGAATGGATGCGTGTGGGGACCGAGGCACATCCCCCCAGAAATCTGATGTTGTGAAGTCAGTTCCGGATTTAGTCAGCGGTGGGAATGCTTGCCTGACACGACGATACTGCAATTTATGACAAATTTTGAAATTTTACCCTGTATTCCAATATCCAAGTTATTTATATATAATCAAAAATAGCAGTGGTCCTAGCACTGAACCTTGGAGAACAGCAGTGCAGCATGCAATTGATCACAATTCAATGGGAGGCTTGGAATTAAGTGAACAGCGGGCGGCCCTCATGTGCCTTTGTATCCCCAGCCATTGAAAGGTGGAAAGGCCTCAGTGCTGTGACGGGAAGGCAGCCATGACGAGCACTAGATAGGGGAAGAGGGGTAGCTGAGGTCATTGTCTGTTTACAGTGCTGTGAACTCTGCAAGGGTGGGCTTGTTCCCGGGTGAGAGGGTCACGTGGGTTTGGTCTCGGGTGGTCTGCATGGGTGGGGATATACTGGATGAGAGGGTCGGGTGTTGGTACTACTGGATGAGAAGGTCAGGTTGCCAGACTACAGATTGAGAGGGTCAAGTGGCTATACTACTGAGTGCTGGGTTAGCTTTCAGCAAGGCTGGGCACTAAGGGCCATTAACATGTAAGCCGAGGGAAGTAGCAAAGGCAAAGGTGCCAAGGCAACTCCGTCTCTGCAAGGACAGCCCTGTGGAGGCTCTGATCAGCTGGAATGGGTCTCATATATACCCTCTCTTTGTGGACCCCCTTGGCATGAGGCAACGCCTCCAATGGAGGGAGAGCCAAGAGGCAGCTGCACCAGCGCATGAAGTTCCACGATGAGAGCAGCAGCAACTGGCCATACCAAGATGGGCACACCTGCGCTCGAGTGTGTACTGGATTCGACTCTGCTACCTCCAAAGGCCATGCGGCATTGTCAGCGAAGCCTGTGGCTCTCCAGGGAGGCTGTCACTGACTTATACACCATACTGCAGGACAAGTTGCGACCTATGGGATTCGGTGGTCACTCTATGCCAGTGACCCTGAAGATCACTGTGGCACTCAACTTTTACGTGTCTATCCAAGGATTCAGCAGGGACGTGTGTGGGGTCTCCCAGGCAGTAGCCCACCACTGCATCAAGGAGGTGACAAATGCCCTGTTCGAGAGGGTTGACGACTATGCGCACTACCAGACTGACCCTGACAGTCAGGCAGAGAAGGCCATCGGATCCAGGGCCATTGCTGGATTTCCCCAGGTGCGAGGTGTGATAGATTGCATACATGTGACCATCAAGCCTCCAACAGACCAGCCAGCCGCATTCAGCAACAGGAAAGGCTTTCATTGCATCAACATTCAACTGGTCTATGACCACTGAAAGCATTTCCAGGGAAGCAACCACAAAGCCTACATACTTTGACAGTCCCAGGTGCCACAGCTTTTCAGTTCCCTCGCTCACCTTCAGGGGTGGATTCTCAGGGACAAGAGGTGCCTATTGAAAACTTGGCTGTGAGGAACCCTTGCACAGCAGCAGAGATGTACAACACCTGCTACGACTCCACCTGAGCAAGCATCCAGCAGACCACTGGGCTGCTGAAGATGAGATTCTGGTGCCTAGATTGTTCTGGTGCTGCCCTGCAGAATTCCGCTGTGAGGATCCCATGTATTGTGGCGGGCTGCTGTGCTCTGCATGATCTAGTCCTGCAGATGGGAGAGGCCTTGCATGAAGAGGACATGTTGATCACCAGTTCTCAACTGCCGAGGAGGATGCGGAGGAGGCCAATGAGCAGGCAACACTGGATCTTGAGCCCCTTGCACCGGAGGCCAGGTACATTGAGTGATGGATCAAGGAGGCAAGACACAGTCTCATACTTACCTGCTTCCAGTTACCATGATGGATTCTCAGAGTGAAATCAATAAAGACTCACCTCAATACATTTAACCTGTCGCCTCCTTTCTATCCGGATTCCATGCCTAACGTCCAGCTTAACCATGCGTTCTGACACATCTGAGATGCTTACCAAAGGAGGGCTGTGCCTACACTGGCAGCCATTGAGGGAGGAAGGGTGAAGGCAGCATCTAACAATTAGGACATGGAAGGATTAGCATCTTTCAACAATGACTGTGAATTATAATAACAATCAAACTTTATAACACAAAACAAATGGCAAATGTCAAACACCCTAGAAACCCCAAGTGTGTCTACATGCTTTTCTTAATACGATTACAAGTGCTTCCACGAGGTGTGACCCCTGAGATAGTAGTTGGGCTGGAGGCAGGCTGCTGTTGGCCTGGGATGACTTTTGGGCCGACCTCTAGTGGTCTGAGGCCTGGAATGTCCAGCTGCCTGAGGGTTTCCTGTAGAGGTGCAGGAATCGCCTCAGGCATTGCGACTATTGGTGCCAGGCTCACTGGTGAAGGGGCTGAGGAGCCAGTGTCCACAATCCCAGCTGTGGAGGTCAGCCTCTCCTCCTTCCATGCAAGACTCACTTGAACCTCCCTGCTGACCAGAGAAGAACTGTGAATTATAATAACAATCGAACTTTATAACACAAAACAAATGGCAAATGTCAAACATCCGAGAAACCTCAAGTGTGTTTACGTGCTTTTTTTAATACGTTTACAAGTGCTTCCACAAGGTGTGACTCCTGAGATAGTAGTTGGGCTGGAGACTCCAGGTGCTTCGTCATTCTCTTGCCTTGCGCCTTGCCATTGCTGCATTGAGCTCATCGCCAAGGCGATAGCATGCAGGTCTGCGCATATTTGTGGGATCTGGTTCTCCATGAGGGTCGCCAACTTCTCAATGGAGAAAGCCATGTGCTCACATGCCTGAGACATGGCAGTACTCATGGCATGGATGGACTCCTCCATCATCTGCTCATGGTTGTGCATTGCCTCTGGCAGCTCTGCCAGATGTTGCCTTACCTGTCTCCGCAACTCCTGCATGTTCTGTGCTGTCAACACCAGAGGTTTGTCATCAGCCTGGGGCTCATCATGGGCCTGGCCAGCCACAATCCTCTGACTGTCAGAGGCCTCAGCTGTCTCAGCCTCAGCCGGCTGCTCGGGTGCATGTGCGGTGCTCTCACCAGCTTGTGACCCTGATTCTACAGCTGAGCAGAAACCCACTGAGGTGTAAGTATCTGCACTGGTAGAATGTGGAAAGTCGTGTGATGGTACATCCTCTGAATGCACCTCCCCAGAGGTTGACTGCTGTCCCCCTTCTGCTGGAGTCTCCTGTGGTTGCTGACCTGCATGAGAGAACACAAACCTGTGTGGTTTAGGCAATGCAGATCTTGTCATGCCAACCATGCATGATGTGAATCTCTAGAAGTGTGTTAGATGTCCAATGATTACAATCCTCACTCTCTTGCGCGGAGGCAGTAGTCTCACCATCTGCTATTGAGCAACCGCCCTGGGTCCCCACTAGCTCCAGTGCCTCCTCCTCAGTCATCGACAGAGGCCATATATCTGTAATTCCTCCGCCAGTCCTTCAGGTCTCCCTGTTGTTATTGGCCCGCTTGTCCTGCAAGTAGAAAGAGGTAGGTAGTAAAAGCTCACAGGAAGAGCGAGAGATCAGTTCTGCTAGTGGCAGCTCCTCATCCCCTCCTGGGGGTTTCCTGCATGGCTTTTCCCCACATCCATTCTCAGGGAATGTAATGGGGGTGATCTGTGATAGAAGGTGGCCTGTGACTGAGATATAGCCATGCATCTGGTGATGATGCGGTGATGCCTAACCCCCTTTGCCAGCACCTTTGTGGTCACTCCTTCCCATGTTGGGCTGCCTGTTGTGTTGCCACACACAAGCCCCAAATGAATAAAGGTATGAAGCACTCACCATGGCAGAACAAAGGAGGTCGTTGACTCTCTTTCTGCACTGCACCAATGTTAGGGGGGGTGATCCGCCAGTAGCTGACCTCTTCTGTGATCTCCATCCAGGCTTGCTTGGTCAGGTGGGAGGATCTCTTCTTGCCATCCTGGGGAAGAGGACCTCCTGCCTTTCCCTTGCATCCTGGAGTAGAATCTCCAGCGAGGCATCGCTAAACCATGGAGCCACCTGGTGTCTTGCTTCTGCCATAATGTGCTGTCCTTCTCCAGGGGTGGCGATATCCAGGAGTTACCACACTGGGTCCTGCAGCATTCCACAAACAGTAAATGTCTCAAAGGCTGCATTGCAAGCAGGGCTGGCAGGGCTTTAAATATAGCACCAGCACCTGCTCCAGAGACATCTGACACTGCAATCATGCCAAAGAGCCCATCCCTGTCGTGTAATTGGATGGGCCCTGCACTTCTATTATGACAAGTGGCCATGTGATCACAGTTGGTCAGCTGCACACGTGACGAACAGTGACAGCGCCCTCTTCCGGGTCCGCCGCAGGGACCCGCGATGGGATCACTAATACAGCCTCATCCACTCTAAGCTTAGCCAGCCTTTCCAGTACATCCTTTTTTAATATATCAATTTTCAACTTTCTGTATCCAGAACAAAGGAGGAAGATTAGCACCCATAATAAGTAGAGAAAGGTGACTAAAGGGTTGTAAGGCAACAATAGTGTAGAAGTAGCGATTTGGAAGCTGGAAACTCTCCTGGCAAACCAGATAGGAAAAGAATCTCCGATCTAGCGAGCTGCAGCTCAGAGCCCCCTTTTACACTGATTCAGGAGATCTCAGACATTAATCCTACTAGGTTGTGCAGATGGCTTCAAAACTAGATGGGGACATCTATGATTTTGGATTAAAATGCAGTGGGGGCAAGCACGACATCATCAGACTGTAACTTTTGCCATATAATTGTGACCCCGCTCATCGGGGGCAGGCATTTGTCTGATCCGCAATGGGAAACTGGGGAATTAAAATAGTTGGGAGCCTCCAAATATGAATTTAACTCACTCAGACCATTCCTGCCAGGTGAGATGGGTTAAAATAGGCCTTAGAAATGGTCACGAAAGCTACCAATGATCTGATAAAGTGAGGAAGAAAGGTAGTCATTCAATAATACTTCATAGTATGTATCCCCAAAGTACTCTTGTTAATTAAAAAAGTGTAAGAATATGACCCTACCTTTTGCTTTTGCACAATACGGAGACCTATAATAAATCCAAAGTCTTAACTATGTAGCTTTATTGAAAGCTGGATAACAAACCTTGTATCATGGCAACTCTTTTGTTTCACAATACATGCCTTTTTCTTGTTCTCAGTATTTTGCATGCCTTCAATTCCAACTTTACAAGTACCTTTGAGTATCTTGTGACAAAAACCAGACATTTTCAGAAATAACACATCTGATATTTTATAATTTTCTAAAGAGTTAAACAAAAAATTCTGAGAACATTTCTGAAAGCAATACAACATATGTCAAGATATCAGTTCTGTGAATTCTATGACACTTCCTGTATTCTCAGGAACTGATAGCAGATGTAGCTTTAATGTCCTACTATTCTGATGTAAAGTGTGAGTGGCTTGGGCACAAAATTGCAACAAATTTCCGCTTTTCTTTACCCACAGTGATGAAGGTACGCTGCGGGTAATAGGCGGGATTTTACCAGCCCTCCTGAGGCAGGGTCGGAGGGGGGGGGGCACGGAGAGTCACGATGGGTGGCAGGGGTGGGGGTGGGTGAAGGGCCGTCATCTCCCCATCGCCCAGCGATCTGCCCGGGGTCAGGATAGGCTGACGACGACCTCCCCACCAGAGGCCAATTGAGGCCCTTAAGTGGCCTATTAAGGGCCAGTTAAGGGCCTCTTCCTGCCACTGCTGGGATCTTACCAGCAGCAGGGAGGCCTACACTGCACGGGGAGGAGGCCTTGTAAAATGAGGCGCGCTCCCTGTGAGCTTGGTGGGGGGTGGGTGGGGGGCGCGGGAGTCCCCTCCTTTGTGGGCAATTTGAGGCCCCAGGAGGATCCCCAACATGAACAACTTTACCACCGGGACCTGCCTCCCCCTGGACTGAACGACCACTCCTCCTCCAGCAACCCCCATCACCGGGGCCTTCCAGACTGGACCCGGCGACCGCACCTCCCCTCCTTCTGTTCTGGGGTTCCAAGCGCTGGGCCTGGGTCTGAGGCCTCTGGAGTACTGGCAATGGCCATCGTTCCCAGTGGCGCTGCCGATACTGCTGAGCTGCCAGCCTTCTGATTCGCCGGTAGCTCTTGGAGGTGGGGTCCCTGCCCTTCTAAAGTCTTTAAAGAGACAGGGATACTGCCTCCTAAAACTTAGACTCGAAAAGACCAGAGGATCGCTCCAGCGGGGCAGGAAAAGGCAGAGGTGGGGGCCCCCCTCCCACCCCCCGCCTTTTTGGCCCAGCGCCTGGAGACCCACCTCCAGCACAAAATCCAGCCCAACATGTCTTTTTTAAACACAGCACACATTCTGTCCTCTGGTTGGCTGTAAAACACTTTGGGATGTCCTGAGGTTGCGAAAGACATTATATAAATAGAAGTCTTTTTTTTATTGTTTGTGCCGATCCAAAATGAGCTAACCTCCCACAATAATTGAAGACACCTCACTTTCCTAATTTACTTACACTTCTACAGCTTATACACAACTTGCATAAGGGAGCAAGCACCACAAAGGTGAGTAGAAATGCTGAGCAGAAGTACACTTGATGGCACCATTTGTTCCACAATAACGCTAAAAGAACTCCTTTAGCTGATTAACCATTGAAGGCTAATAAGAGAAGCAGCAGACAGAAGGATTATGGACCTCCCATAAATTGCCCATTCTAAATGAATTATTGCTCATGCACTCCTGCCACATTAAGGGAAAGATATGGCATTCAATTAACAATGAGCTTGCTGCATGAAAGGTACACTAGCTCTGAAAGGTACACATTCTTCAAGAGCAGCTAATAACATGCCAGTACTTCAGGAGCACATTATAACATGGCAGCACTTCAGGAGCACCTTACAGCATACCAATGCCTCAAGAGCACATTATGGCATGGCGACCCTTTGGGAGCACCTTATAGAATGCCAGTGAACAAGGTAATGATCAGATCTTCAGTTGTCCATAATGCGGGAAGTCAGTGCTTAATGATCAAATAGGCAGCAAGCATCAGATTATCAGACCCAGTGTGTCCCATAAATAGCCTCAGGAGGTATCTGATATGGTTAATTTAATTATTTACTGATTTTCAAACCATTCTAGGCAAAATGCATAACAAAGCCAGTTTTAGCAGAATCCACTTTGTATACAGCTCAGCACGGCTTTAGTAAAGTTTATCAATTCAAATCAAAAACTGGATTTCATCCATTAACATCAGATAATGCAATCTACCCAGTCTGAGTATGCTGTTAACAAAGCTAATTGAATACTAAGATAGATCAAAAGAAATTACAAATGTAACCTTATTTTAACCGCTTCATGTTTGGCATTCTAATGATAATATAAAATGAAAATATATAAAGCAATTGCAAAATATGAGTGAAGTTTTCAACTTGGAAGAACCTGAACCTAAAATTAGGGGATAATACAATTTAGTGGAATACGTGAACAAGGAGGAATTATCAATGACAGGAGTGATCCACTCCTTTGAAGAAATCTCAACTTCCCTTACTTATTTATACTGTTGGCAGGAACAACATGAGAGATTTATTTACTTTATCCTTTGACGCTTTTGTTTAAAATACATAATTTAGCACTATTACAATCTAAGAATATCCTCATTATATATAGGCCCAGATTTTGCATTAAGAATAGCAATGAGGCAATCAGTGCTCACTGTTATTAAGGAGTAAATCAGATAATAACCTCCGGTATCCATAATTAAACATGGAAATCAGTAAGTTGCAGTCTGATTTGCCCTGCTCCTCCAGCGCTTCACTAGACACACGAACCTACGAACTAGGAGCAGGAGTAGGCTATTTGGCCCCTCCAGCTTGCTCCACCATTGTATAAGATCGTGGCTGATCTGTTTCTGGACTCAGCTCCACCTTCCTGCCTACCCCCGATACTCTTTGACTCCCTTGTTTGTCAAGAATCTATCCACCTCTGCCTTAAAACATTCAGTGATCCTGCCTCTACTGCTGTCCAGGGAAGGGAGTTCCGCAGATACACGACCCTCTGAGAGAAAGAAATCCTCCTCATCCGTGTTTTAAATGGGAGACCTCTTGGGCTGAATTTTATGAGCCCTCTGCCGTCGGGAGTAGAGGGGGGAGGTGGCCTGAAAATTCTTCCGGGAGAAGCCCGCCACAATTTCCAATGCTGAGAAGGTCCCGCTGCATTTTACTGCTGGCGGCAAGACCTCAGTGCAGTACCACCCCACACCCCCCCCCCCCCACCCCACTGCTCAGCGGTGGGACCATCGTTTAAATATTAAAATAAAGTAAAATAAATGCAAATGAATTTACCTTGTCCCGACGGCCGTCTTACGCCAATATTCTGGCAGATGGCTGGAACTCATGCGCCTTCAGTTTCGAGGCGTGACACTGGTGAGGAGGGGGGAGGAGTGTAATTCTCAGGGTGGGGGTGGGGGGAGCAGGGAACTCTCCTTTGATTGGTGGGGTGGGATGGTGGGAAGAGGTTAAGGTTTAAAGTTGTTAAAGGTCGGAGGGGGGAAGTCGGGATCTGCATAAAAGATTTTTTGGGGGTGAGGGGGGAATGTCCAATTAATGAATCGATTCATCCTTGGGTATGTGGGTGAGAGAAGTGAAAATGTAATTCCATCTGTAACTTCACTTATCCACGTTCTTTCACTTCAAAAATGCAAAGGCACCTAAAGGGCTTGCAGCCCTTTAAAAATGGTGCCAGCAACTACGCAGTGCCACACGCCTTTGCCAGGGACCGAGTGGCCGTCCCCGCTATGTCATTAGGGGTGGCTGCTGCACCCCCTCCTTTTAAACAAGCCCCCGCGCGAAATATCATGGGGGATCAGCGAGGGCACATCCACATGAACAGACCGCCAAGATGAGAGCGTGCTGCGGCGATTTGTGGCGCCCTCATAAAATTCAGCCCCTTATCTTTAAACTGTGATCCCTATTTTTAGTCTCTCCCACAAGGGGAAACATCCTTTCAACATCCATCCTGTCAAGTCCCCTCAGGATCTTATATGTTTCAATACATTCTTCTTTCCTTCTTCTAAACTCCAGTGAATACAGACCCAACCTGTCCAACCTTTCCTCATAAGATAACCTTTTCATCCCAGGAATCAGCTGAGTGAACCTTCTCTGAACTGCTTCCAATGCAATTATATCCTTTCTTAAATAATGAGACCAAAACTGTACACAATATTCTAGGTGTGGTCTCATCAATGCCCTGTACAACTGTAGCAAAACAGCTTTACTTTTATATTACATTCCCCTTGCAATAAATGACAACATTGCATTTGTCTTCCTAATCACTTGCTGGAGCTGCATACTAACGTTTTGTGTTTCGTGTACAAAAACACCCAGATCCCTCTGCATCTCAGAGTTCGGCAATCTCTGAGCACAGCGGGAGTGGAGTGAGAGAGAGGAGCACGGTGGGAGCGGACAGAGAGAGAGGAGCATGGCGGGATCGGAGAGAGTGAGGAACACAGCGGGAGTGGAGAGAGGAACACGGCGGGAGTGAGAGAGAGGAGCACGGCAGAAGTGGAGAGAGAGAGCAGCACAGCGACAGCGGAAAGACAGAGAGGAGCATGGCAGGAGCAGAGAGACAGAAAGGAGCACGGCGGGAGCGGAGAGAGAGAGCGATGAGCACGACCGGAACGGAGACAGAGGAGCACGGCGGGTACGGAGAGTGAGGAGCACGGCAGGAGTGGAGAGAGAGGAGCACAGTAAGAGCAGTGAGAGAGAGAGGAGCACAACGGGAGTGGAGAGAGAGAGAGGAGAACAGTGGGAGCAGAGGAGAACAGTGGGAGCAGAGTGAGAGAGAGAAGCACGGCGGGAGCAACAGGAGCGGAGCAGGGAAATATCGAAAAGTGACATCAGAGTGGCATCACAATCAATAGTGAGAGCAGGGAAACAGAGAGCCGCTGGAGTGAGTATACAGGTAAGCTGTTAATTTAATTTAATTTAAATCAAACAGAGCATCAAACATCACAGGCAAGCAGGTAAGTGATTGATTTTGGAAAAAGCTACCTGTTTGGTGAGTATCTGGTAAGTGAATAAGGTCCATTCTAATCCTAATGTTTAAAATAGTAAAAGAATTAGTGGTAAGCTTAATAAAATATATAAAAAAAGGAAAATAAAATAAATAATTGAATAAAATAATTAAATAGTTAATTAAAACACATTAAGGATGGCAGGGCAGGTTATGTGTCATGGCTGCAGCATGTGGGAGCTCCTGGATGCCAGTGTGATTCAGGGCAAACACAGCTGTAGTAAGTGTTTGCAGCTCGAAGAGCTTCAGCTCAGAGTCATTGAACTGGAGTCCGAGCTACAGACGCTGCTACACATCAGGGAGGGGGAAGTTACCTGGACATTTTGTACCAGGAGGCGGTCACCCCCCTTAGGATAGGGTCTTCTCATTTGGTCAGTGGACAGGGACAGAAGAGTGTGGCTGCAGCTGAGGCAGGTAAGGGGAGCCAGAGGGCAGGAGTGCAGAAGCCTCAGCCTTTGCGATTGTCCAACAGGTTTGAGGTTCTTTCAGCTTGTTTGGATGAAAGTGGGGGCTGCAGGGTCAATGAGCAACCTGACCATGGCACCATTGTACTGGAAGCCAATCAAGTGGAGGAAGAAAAAAGAAATGTAGTGGTAGTCGGGGACAGTATAGTTAGGGGGATTGACATTGTTCCCTGCAGTAAAAAACGAGACTCCAGACAGCTGTGTTGCCTGCCTGGTGCCAGGGTTCGAGACATTTGCTCAGGGCTGGAGAGGAACTTAAAGTGAGAGGGGGAGGATGCAGTTATCGTGATCCATGTAGGTACCAACGACATAGGCAGGACAAGGAAAGAAGTTCTGCATAGTCAGTATGAGGAACTAGGCGCTAAATTAAGCAGAAGGTAATAATCTCTGGATTACCACCTGAGCCACGTGCAAATTGATATAGGGCAAATAAGATTAGAGAAATTAATATGTGTCTCAAAGACTGGTGTGGTAGAAGTGGGTTCCGGTTCGTGGGGCACTGGCACCAGTACTGGGGAAAGCGGTGGCTGTACGGTTGGGACGGTCTACATCTGAACCATGCTGGGGCCGGTGTTCTAGTGAGCCACATAACTAGGGAAGTAGAGAGGATTTTAAACTGAATAGTGGGGGCAAGGGATCAAATTTGGGAAGATATGGTAAATCAAGGAGTAGAGACAAGGCAAAAGAGAAAGGTATTAATATGGAAAATGATAAACAGACAGTGACAGGAGGGGACAGAGCATACAAATCTAAAAGTAAATTAACAGATAAGGCTAGAGGTCACAAAAATAATAAAAGGACAAAACTAAAGGCTCTGTATCTGAATGCACGTAGCATTCGAAACAAAACAGATGAACTGAGAGCGCAAATAGAAATAAATAAGTATGATCTGATAGCCATTACAGAGACATGGCTGCAGGATGACATAGATTGGGACCTGAATATTGAAGGGTACATGGCACTTAGGAAGGACAGGAAGCCAGGAAAAGGTGGGGGGCAGCTCTGTAAATTAATGATGGTATTAGTGCAATAGAGAGGGATGACCTAGGATGTAGAAGCAGTTTGGAGAGAGATGAGAAATCATAAAGGCAAGAAGTCACTTGTGGGAGTGGTGTACAGGCCACCTAACATTAACCACACTGTAGGATGGGTTATAAAGGAATAAATAATGGCAACTTCTCAGAATGGTACAGCAATATTTATGGGGGATTTTAACCTCCAAATAGACTGGAAAAATCAGATGGGCAGAGGTAGCCTAGATGAGGAGTACATATAAAGTTTTCGGGATAATTTCTTGGAACAATACATTCTGGAGCCACCCAGAGACCAGGTTATACTAGACCTGGTTTTGTGTAATTAATAGGATTAATTAATGACCTCATAGTTAAGGTGCCTCAAGGTATCAGCGATCATAATATGATTGAATTTTACATTCAGTTTGAGGGAGAGAAGAGTAGGTCCAAGACTAGTATCTTAAACTTAAGTAAGGGCAATTATGAGGGCATGAAAGCAGAGCTAGCTAAAGTGAAGTGGCAAATCAGGTTAAGGAATAGGTCAACAGAGATGCAATGGCAGACATTTAAGGAGATATTTCAGAATACACAGAATAGATACATTTCAACGAGAAAGAAAAATTCCAAAGTTGGGACCCGCCATCCGTGATTAACTAAAACAGTTAAAGTTAGTATCAAACTTCAAGAAAAAGCCTATAATTGCACAAAGATGGGAGGCAGGTCAGAGATTGGACCGAATATAAAAAAAACAGCAAAGAATGACTAAAAGATTGATAAGGAAGGTAAAATTAGAGTATGAAAGATAGCTAGATAGAAATATTAAGACAGATAGTAAAAGTTTCTATAGATATTTTAAAAAGAAGAGTTAACAAAGTGAGTGATGGTCCTATAGAAAGTGAGTCTGGGGAATTAATAATGGATAAGGAGATGACAGATGAATTGAACAGATATTTTGCATCGGTCTTCACTATTGAGGATACAAGTAACATTGCAGTATTAGCTGTAAGTCAGGAAATGGAAGAGAGGGAGGAACTGAAGAAAATCACAGTCATCAGGGAAGTGGTACTGAACAAATTGTTGGAGCTGCAGGCTGACAAGTTCCTGGGTCCTGATGGACTTCATTCTAGGGTGTTAAATGAAGTGGCTAGTGAGATAGTTGACACGATAGTTTTAATTTTCCAAAATTCCCTAGGTTCCGTTAGATTGGAAAATAGCGAATGTAGCTCTTTTATTCAAATAGGAAGACAGAAAAAAGGAAACTACCAGCCAGTTAGTTTAACATCTGTCTGAGGGAAAATGTTAGAAACTATTATCAAAAACGTTATAGCAGTGCATTAAAAAAAATTCAAGGTAATCAGACAGAGTCAATATGGTTTTGTTAAAGGGAAATCATGTTTAACCAATTGATTAGAGTTCTTTGAGGGAGTTACATGTGCTGTGGATAAAGGGAAACTGGTGGACATATTGTACTTAGATGTCCAGAAGGCATTTGATAAGGTGCCACATCAAAGGTTATTGCAGAAATTAAAAGCTCGTGGTGTAAGGGGGAACATATTGGCATGGATAGAAGATTGACAGCTGAAAGGAAGCAGAGAGTAGGCATAAATGGGTCATTTCCTGGTTGGCAAGATGTAGTGAGCAGTGTGCCACAGGGATCTGTGCTGGGGTCTCAACTTTTTACAATTTATGTAAATGACTTAGATGAAGGGACCAAAGGTATGGTTAAAAATTTGCTTATGACACAAAGATAAGTAGGAAAGTAATTTGTGAAGAGGACATAAAGGGATATAGACAGGTTAAGTGAGTGGGCAAAGACCTGGCAAATGGAGTATAATGTGGGAAAGTGTGAAATTGTCCACTTTGGTAGGAAGAATAAAGAAGCACATTATCTCAATGATGAGAGATTGCAGAGCTCTGAGATGCAGAGGGATGGATATCCTAGTGCATGAATCACAGAAGGTTAGTATGCAGGTACTGTACATAATTAGGAAATCTAATCGAATGTTATCGTTTATCGTGAGGGAATTGAAATCAAATGTAGGGAGGTTATGCTTCAGTTATACAGGGCATTGGTGAGACCACATCTGGAGTACTGTGTACAGTACTGGTCTCCTTATTTAAGGAAGGATGTAAATGCATTGGAGGCAGTACAGAGAAGGTTTACCAGACTAATACCTGGAATGGGCAGGTTGTCTTACAAGGAAAGGTTGGACAGGCTAGGCTTGTATTCGCTGGAACTTAGAAGAGTAAGAGGCAACTTGATTGAAACATATAAGATCCTGAGGGGGCTTGACAGGGTGGATGTGGAAAGGAAGTTTCCCGTTGTGGGAGAATCTCAAACTAGGGGTCACTGTTTAAAAATAAGGGGTCGCCCACTTAAGACAGAGATGAGAAATATTTTCTCTCAGAGGGTTGTGAGTCTTTGGAATTCTCTTCCTCAAGAGGCAATGGAAACAAAGTCTTAGAAAATTTTTAAGACAGAGGTAGATAGACTCTTGATAAGTAAGGTGGTGTAAGGTTATTGGGGGTAGGTTGAAATGTGGAGTAATCAGTTCAGCCATGAACTTATTAAATAGCGGAGCAGGCTCGAAGGGCCGAGTGGCCTACTCCTGCTCCTAATTTGTGTGTTCGTATGCTCTCTCTATTTAAATAATATGTTACTTTTCTATTTATCTGGCCAAAGTGGACAAGTTCACACTTTCCCAGATTATACTCTGTCATGCAGGCCTCCATCTGCCAAGAATGAGACATGTTAATTTTTCCACATGAACATTGATTTTTAAGCTGATACTGGAGTAATGAAAAAACATGTTTTAAAAAAAAAGACCCTTGACATTTGCATAATAACAGACCGTACTTGGAAGGACAAAGGGGCCACTTCCTGCTTCAATTTAATCCACAATGGACTTTTGATTACCAGACTTTGAAGGTGGAAAAGCTAGTATTCCAGGTTAATTGTTAAGATGGTCGAATACACAAACAGACATGCTCAGACCAGTTTAGTCACATGACTAACTGGCCATTGGAGTTTTTTGAATTTGAACTTGCCACAGAATTTTAAAACTCAGAAAGCTGTTTCTTCCTATACTGAAAAGACTTTCTCCTGTCTACTCTCATCTCGTTCTCACCAGTTTTAGAATCCATTGAAGGCACAGGAACCCCAAGAGAGAAAAGTCTCCTACAGTGAACAACGTTTAAGAAGAATACTGGGCCCCAACGAAAGGCAAGAATTTCCTACAAGCAAGAACAACTACAAGCAAGGACTACAGCGTGCTCGAAGAACCGTAACAACAACTCTTCAGATATTGCTTCAAACTTTTCCTCTTTATTTTTCTTCTGCTCTTTTCTATCTCTATTTGCATATCGCTTATGCATGCCTGTGTGGGGCGTGGCATGTATCCATAGGCATGAACCGAATTGGAGTTTAAGTTTTAATAAATTTCACTTTTCTTCTTTAAACCTGAGAAAGCCTGTTTATGCTCATTTCTTTGCCTTATAATTGGAAAGTGGTGAACAAGGATTCACCAAGGGGGAGCTCATAATACAGTGGGTTTAAAAATTAAAATCCTGTTACTATAAGTCCAGCTGAAGGCTGAAAGAGAACCCTAGACACCTTGCTCACTTGGTTGTAACAACCCTACCAACCAAATGTTTGCCCACTCACTTAACCTATCTATATCCCTTTGCAGTCTCCTTTGCCGGAATTGTACGTTGGGCGGGAGGCCTCTCCCACTGGCCAAAAAGTCAGGGACGAGCACACCTCCCCTGCGCCTGGGGAGTCTCACTGGGATTTTACGCTCCCCAGGCCCTTAATTGGACTTGAGCAGGACTTCTACCTCTCCGAGGCAGGAAGTCCCACCTTCAAGAGCTGCTGGCCAATCAGCAGGCTGGCAACTCTTAGTTGCAGCAGTGCCATTGGGAATGGTGGCCACTGCTGGGACTGCACTCAGCATTGTGGATATCAGTCCCAGAAGAAAGGAGGGAAGGTGGTGGTGTAGTGGTATTGTCACTGGACTAGTAATCCATAGACCCAGAGTATTGCTCTGGGGACATGGGTTTGAATCCCACTACAGCGGAAAATGGAATTTGAATTCAATGAATAAATCTGGAATTTAAAGCTAGTCTAATGGTGGCTATGAAACCATTGTCAATTGTTGTAAAAACCCATCTGGTTCACTAATGCCCTTTAGGAAAAGGAAATCTTCTGTCCTTACCTTCTCTGGCTTACATGTGACTGCAGACCCACAGCAATGTGGTTGACTCTTACAAGCCATCTGAAATGGCCTAGTAAGCCACTCAGTTGTATCTAACTGCTACAAAATCAATAAAAAAAGAATGAAACTGGACAGACCACCTGGCATCGACCTAGGCCCTGGAAACGACAATGGTAAACCCAACCCTGTCGACCCTGCAAAGCCTCCTTACAAACATTTGGGGGCTTGTGCCAAAGATGGGAAAGCTGTCCCACAGACTAGTCAAGCAACAGCCTGACATAGTCATACTCTCACAATCATACCTTACAGACAATGTCCCAGACACTGCCATCACCATCCCTGGCTATGTCCTGTCCCTGGTAGGACAGACTCAACAGAGGCAGTGGCACAGTGGTATACATTCAGGAGGGAGTTGCCCTGGGATTCCTCAACATCGACTCTGGACCCCATGAAGTCTCATGGCATCAGGTCAAACATGGGCAACGAAACCTGCTACTGATTACCACCTACGCCCCTCCCTCAGCTGATGAGTCAGTACTACTCCATTTTAAACACCACTTGAAGGATGCACAGAGGGTAGAAAGGGTGCAGAATGTACTCTGGCTGGTGGACTTCAATGTCCAGACCCATTTATGCCTACTCTCTCTTTCCTGTTAGCTAACCAATCCTCTATCCATGCTCATATGTTACACCCTATACTATGGGCTCTGATTTTGTTTAGAGCAAAGAACAAAGAACAGTACAGCACAGGAACAGGCCATTCAGCCCTCCAAGCATGCGCCAATCTTGATGCCTGACTAAACTAAAACCTTCTGCACTTCCGGGGACTTTATCCCTCTATTCCCATCCTATTCATGTATTTGTCAAGATGCCTCTTAAACGTCTCTATGGTACCTGCTTCCACCACCTCCCCCGGCAACAAGTTCCATGCACTCACCACCCTCTGTGTAAAGAACTTGCCTCGCACATCCCCTCTAAACTTTGCCCCTCTCACCTTAAACCTATGTCCCCTAGTAACTGACTCTTCCACCCTGGGAAAAAGCTTCTGACTATCCACTCTGTCCATGCCGCTTATAACTTTGTAAACCTTTATCATGTCGCCCCTCCACCTCCGTCATTCCAGTGAAAACAATCCGAGTTTATCCAACCTCTCCTCATAGCTAATGCCCTCCAGACCAGGCAACATCCTGGTAAACCTCTTCTGTACCCTCTCCAAAGCCTCCACGTCCTTCTGGTAGTGTGGCGACCAGAATTGCACGCAATATTCTAAGTGTGGCCTAACTAAAGTTCTGTACAGCTGCAGCATGACTTGCCAATTTTTATACTCTATGCCCCGACCAATGAAGGCAAGCTTGCCGTATGCCTTCTTGACTAGCTTATCCACCTGGGTTGCCACTTTCAGTGACCTGTGGACCTGTACGCCCAGATCTCTCTGCCTGTCAATACTCCTAAGGGTTCTGCCATTTACTGTATACTTCCCACCTGCATTAGACCTTCCAAAATGCATTACCTCACATTTGTCCGGATTAAACTCCATCTGCCATTTCTCCGCCCAAGTCTCCAACCGATCTATATCCTGCTGTATCCTCTGACAATCCTCATCACTGTCCGCAACTCCACCAACCTTTGTGTCATCCGCATACTTACTAATCAGACCAGCTACATTTTCCTCCAAATCATTTATATATACTACAAACAGCAAAGGTCCCAGCACTGATCCCTGCGGAACACCACTAGTTACATCCCTCCATTCAGAAAAGCACCCTTCCACTGCTACCCTCTGTCTTCTATGACCGAGCCAGTTCTGTATCCATCTTGCCAGCTCCCCTCTGATCCCATGTGACTTCACCTTTTGTATCAGTCTGCCATGAGGGACCTTGTCAAAGGCTTTACTGAAATCCATATAGATAACAGTTTAGTAACCTTTGATGTGGCACCTTGTCAAATGCCTTTGGGAAATCCAAGTCGACAACATCCATAGGTTTCCCCTTTATCCACATTGCTTGTTACTTCCTCAAAGAACTCTAATAAATTAGTCAAACAGTACCAATACTCTACCAGGTACTATACCAGTACCTCACCAAGAGACTCAGCATTGAAGCACGTGGAACGCTGTGAAATTGCAGGACTTATCCACTAGATACCCACTAAACATGCCAGAAATTGTGAAGCCTTTTCCATTCAAGTGTAAGTGAATTTTAAAATGGCATGGTAAGTTTTAATTAATGCTAAACAACCTGTCTGGCACAGAAAATTTACTTTTACAAGTGTGGTGTCTCAATCCTTCAGATTTTAATTATTGTTGGAGATTTTTTTTTAAATCTTAATTTTTTTAACTTTTTCTTTCTGTCTCTTTTATATCTCACTTTTAATCCCATCTTCCTCGCTGTCTCTTTATTTCACTTTCTGTACATGATGTTACATTGAATTAAATATGTAACTTATACTTCCTGGTTTAAACTCTGCATGCCTCGGTAAAGATTCTTCAATCTGATTGGTTGAGGAGACATAAGGTTTCTTGCACTGTCCACACAGATGCCAGATTCTTGCTTCAATTGTCTAATAACCAGAAATTGCAGTGTAAACACCCATCGCAATTCTGTGGGCAAATATATGTTTAATGAATGCATGCGCTGTTCATTTGCAGCTGACTGCAAAATCCAGAATATAGTTATACTTTATGCTTATGTTCCTGATCACTTTGTGAAAAATAGTTTTAAAATCTATCAGCAATTTAGGTGTTATTCCCTCAATTCCTAAATCCAGAACATTTATGTATACAGTAGACACATTCACAACTCTCCAGCCTGACATGCTGCCTTTATTCCTACTCTTTGATTTCTGCTCTGTAATCTTCACTGTAATCATGTGACCTCATTGCCTTTAATGCCATGCACCATTGTCATTGGCAGAATCCAGTTAGTGGTACCTTATCAAATGTTTTTTGTATATTGATATAAACCACATCCACTGTATTCCTTTAAATGTCCTCATTGGTATTTCTTTAAACAATTTCATACAGTTGGCCTGCCCTTTAGAAATCCATGCTGGCTACCCTGATCACTTCATGTTTCTCCAAATGCTTAGTGATCCTTTCATATTATAGACCCTAAAGGTAGGTTTTACAAGGATGCTCTGATGGTGAGGAACATTGACTGCTACCAGTGCATATCGAAGATTCATGGCTGGTGTGCCTGTGATTTTTTTCAATATGCCATAATGGTGTGCGAGCTTCCTTGCTGGAAAGGTGTCCTCAGAAAATGTAGTAGTTTACCAACAACTGAAGTAAGCTTAACTGGCCTGTAATGACTTTGCTTAACCTTGTCTTTTTTTTTCTGAAGAGATGTGACAGATCTACCACCCTTTAGCGCTCTGGATCTCTTCCACAAATTTGGAAAATTGTAGTCAGAGATATCATCTCATTTTAATTCATTTACTTTGGGTTCCTCAATTGTAAATCAACACATTTCTGTGATTTGTCTATCTTATGTTTGTACCACTTCACTTTGAATTTATTTATTTATTGATACAGCACTGAAACAGGCCCTTCGGCCCACCGAGTCTGTGCTGACCATCAACCACCCATTTATACTAATCTTATACTAATCCGACACTAATCCCATATTCCTACCACATCCCATAGCTTCCCTATATTCCCCTACCTATACTACGGGCAATTTATAATGGCCAATTTACCTATCAACCTGCAAGTCTTTGGCTGTAGGAGGAAACTGGAGCACCCGGTCACAGGGAGAACTTGCAAACTCCGCACAGGCAGTACCCAGAATTGAACTCGGGTCGCTGGAGCTGTGAGGCTGTGGTGCTAACCACTGCACCACTGTGCCGCCCAATTGGTCTACATCTATTTCTGATGGCTCTGCAACCCCACCTCTGAAAACTGAAGCAACGTACTTCTTTAGTATCTCTACTACTCTCTCTTCCTCCATCAACTCATGAAATGGACTTGATTCTTTGTGTCAATCAAAAACTGTGAAAACAGTCAGCTGACTTCTTATATAGGTAGACATTGCAGAGGAAGACATCCCAGCAGCACCTTTTCAAGAGCTATGATTTCTTTCACCTAATTTTAGTTTATCAGCCAGAACCTCTGAGTACATAAAGAGACAGGCTTGAAGGATGAAAATGCAAACAAATATAGGGCAAATCTTTGAAGTACGCGCTCCAGGCTCAGAAAGTTGCTACAATTTATTGGGCCATTGTACACACGTATCCCATAGTTTTCTATCCATTAATTTTACTACATTGAAAATAATGTGCTGGGTGCATGTGAGTTTCCAATGTGTGCCTCTGGTGGGCAGGTCTCTCCACCCAGGAAACTGCAAGATGAAAGTTTACCTTTATGTGTATAACAGTAATAAATGTCTGAAAAACACTGTATTCAAAAAGCAAATTTAAAAAATAAATGCCACTAAAAAGTTGTAAAAATTTATATTTCTAAAGCAGGAAAAAAATCAAGCTTAGCTTTTATGCTGTCTTGTAATTTGGGAATCTTTACATAATATCAGCATCTATTTTCCAGCATTGCAGAAGTCCATTAAGTCAACGAGGGCAGTAAAAAAAAAGCTTTAGCTTTACTCCTTACGAAGTATTTTTTGTATCACACAGCTCCAGTTTCATTTTGTGAGTCATACACAGTAGATGTTGAAGACTTGCTTCTCACTGGCATTTTACATCTCACTTGTTTCCAAAATCTTGAGTAAGATGTCTCCAGTTTGTTTCTTCTGTTTGGTTTCCATTTAATAGTGCTATATTTTTTAACAACATGCCTTATGGATTCTGGGAGATCATTCAAGCAATCAGCTTCCTCCAACTCAATTAGAATTACTTTCATTTCATTCCGGATTAATCCAATCTGAAGTTCAAATCCAGTGTATGTCTGGTCATCAGCTGAAGGCTTCTGAGCCAAAATGATTAGCAACCTTCTGCTGTTCCTTATGTTTTCTTCAGTATCTTCAACCTCATCTGTAAATCTAAACCATGCATAAAAAAATACCATAAATGCATCTATTCTTGTTAACATCAATTCTGCAAAAGGTTAGATAGTGGTATGCAAAAACTGTTAGGGAAGAAAGTGGTCCCAATAATGTCTGTTTTTTGGTGTAAAATTCACGAGGGGTCAAATGTCCAGATGTTATCTCCTATGCCCAATCCCCACTGGAAGTATGCCAAATTCCAAGTGCTCAGGGTGCCCACTTAAAACAGGCATTAGGCTAATCGGGGGCCTAACACTTGTTTTAGTATCACAATGCCAAACTCAGCAAAAACTGGGTGGTGCTGCCACCTCATTTCCATGATTGCAGCATAGGACTGAACATCTGCCATGGTGCTGGCGGCCTCTGGCACAACAGGGGACTCAGCAGCATTTGCTCATCTCACATGGTGCAGCCAGCCTTCTGTCTTAAAGGCAGCCGTCCTTCTTAAAGGGACGTTGCATTGAATTACAGGAGGCTTCTGCTGAATACTATTGCTGCATTTCTAAATGAGAAAAATGCAACATCAGGACAGAGAAGGATCTCCAGGGTCATGGATGCAGTGCCAGAGGGCTTAGTGGTACAAGTGGACAGGAGGAGAGATACCATGGTCCTGCTGAGGGGGTGGGGAGGGTGGGGGGGGGGGGATGTGGGAAGGAGACCCTCAAGGATTACCCTCTGTCAGATCCTTAGGTCCTGACTCCAGGAATTCACCTTCCTGGCCACCTGCTCCCACTCTCTTCTGAGTGATCAGTCAGAATCTCTTTGTGCCCGCGGGACTATGGCATCTCTCCTCCTGCCCACCTGCACCACTAATGCCCCACACATCACATTTATCAGTCTAAATCCCTCTGTCTGCCCTGGTGTTCAGTTTGCAAAAATCTCCTTTGCAGCAATCTTTTTGTGCAGTTTTCCTTTAAGAGGCAGCCTGTCTTTAATAAAGAGCAGGCTGCCTGCACCATGTGGTCTGCCAACACCTCCTGCTATGTGTCGAGCTTAACAGCAGCATTGAGAAACAGAACAGCTATAGAGGTGCAGGAACCAGCGCCAAAATCATTCAGATACGGTATGTGGATGAAATTTGTCTCTTACCCATCTTCATCTGAACTGTGCAGGCATGCCATGAATCATAGCCCCCTTGCTCAAAAATCTGGGCACATGAATTTTGCACCCAATATTTCGACTTGTAGGTGTGTCCAAAACTAGCAATCATAAATAGTCACCAATACATCCAATAGAGAATTTTTTCTCCAGAGAAAGGTAAGAATGTGAAATGCATGACTACAAGATGTAGTTGAGGCAAATGGCATACAGGTATTTGTGGGGAAGCTGGATAAAGCACATAAGGGAGAAAGGAATAAAAGAACATGCTGATAAACCTAAAGGAAGAGGGATGAAAGGAGGCTTGTCTGGAGCATAAATGCCAGCATAGATACGTTGGGCCGAGTGGGCTGTTTGCTAATTGAATTTACAAAGCAGCTGTGGATATCCTCCTGAGCATACCTTTGTATCTTCAGATTCTTGTGAAGGAGAAGAGGAAGTAGGAAAGGCAAATGTGTTTACATTTTAGGTGTTCAAAATGAGCCACTCATATGTTATCGGCATGTAAACAAATCAAGGCATGTCTACCTGGAAATTTCTGAGATGATCAGCTTGCAGAAATTACAGTTGACCGGAGAGGCTGTGACAGAACCATGCAGCCTCTCACAGCCAGATCCTGAACATTTCAGGAACAGTGATGGCTCCATCTGTTGATGACAAAGTCATTAGTGTCTTTAATTGTTATTCCACTAGGTCAGTTTAAACAACATCAGGGGATATTGTTCATTTCCCCAATCTGCAGTGCACAGTTCCATCATGTAGATGCTATATGCTTTTTTCCTGTGTTAGGAATTTCAGTTCCTTCTCCATAGGCAATTGTTGAAGCATCAAGGCTAAGCAATAACCCCTTGGAGGCTCAGAGAGTACTGCGCCTGAAGAGAGGTGCAATCATTGGGGGCAAATACTGAGTGGGGTGCCCCAGGGCTCAGTGTTGGGACTACTACTATTTCTAATATACATCAATGACTTGAATTCTGAAACTTACTGCAAATCAGCTACATTTGCAGATGATGTCAAACTAGAAGGCGCAGTGGAATTAAAGGAGGCTGCTCATTGAGCGGGCCAAACAATGGTTGATGAAATTTAATACAGACAAGCGTGAAATATTATACATAAAAAGGAAGCATACATATATCAAGAATAGTGCTGAAATAGTTAAGAATAAAGTTTACAGAGATCTAAGAGCCGTATTCGACTCAGTGCTGCACATATCCAGCCAATGCAGAACAGACATCAACAATGGGAATTGTATGTTGAACTATATAGCCAAAACAGTAGAATCCAAGTCAGAGAAATTTGTGATCAAACTGTACAGTGCTCTACTCATATCACACTTTGAGTATTGTGTCCAGTTCTGCATATTGAGAACAAGGGAGATATTCAAGAGCTGGAGATGGTGTAGAGAAAATCTACAGGGTTGACCCCTATCATCAGGGTCTCAGTTATGAGCTGCTAGCACTGAGAAACCTAGCCCTTTATCCTGCGTACTTCATGAAAAGTGTACCAGGAGCACTGAAATATCATGAAAATTAGTTGACTTTGCATTATTGCTTAAGATCAGCTCAGAGTGCTGTAGGTACATGCAGCATCCAAAGAACTGTATCCTTTCAATGCCAGAACAGCACTACGTGCCTCCAAAAGCAAAGATAAGCAGAAAGAATTGGAAGAAAGAAGAAACCCATGCAAAATATTTATTTATATGTACCATTCACATACAATTAAGAAAATAAAAGACCAAGTACACAATATTTTACTATTGAATAAAATAGAACAGATTATGATGTAAGCCTTAAGTTTTAGGAAGGAGGATTCAATTTGGTGGACTTCTTTATCTCATGTAATTTAAATCAGTTTGCCATCATCTTGTAATACGATCTGCCAAGCTAGATAAATCACTGCAGTATACTATAATATTTAGATCAAAGTTTTTAATTCTCATTCTTATTTTGGTCTAATTAATAACTGACATACAAATAAAACCAAGATTTTTTTGAAAAAAGTACGAGCCCCACAAAAAAAATCCAGCACAACCTCTTTGCCATCAACATTCAGTCACTTTCAGTATGCAATGGAAATGATTCTCAGCATTAAATTCCTTCATCTTACCCTGACCGGGAAGTTTATCTCTGCCATAAATGAACAGTTTGTCGCCATATTTTTCTTCAAGGGTTTGTGGCAAAATGTGAAGAACAAAATGATTCATATTATTGTTATCCAAAGAATCGTTACTCTCTGATCTTGGATAGATAACATACACATCAAACTTCTTACCATCTGTCAAAGACAATTATAAATTTCTGTAGTGATATCAATAGATAACAAGTAATTTGGAAGTGCTGAATAATAATAGCACCTTTACCAATTCAATAAAATATGTAATTTGAAATAGCAAATACTCAATGCAAAAAATCTCAATTGATATAGCTTTAAACTGAGATATATACTACTAAACTAATTAATGTATATTATCTTAAACTCAGACTGGTCATCGCCAATGGTTTATGTAAATCAGGATTGTCCAACCTTTTGGGGCGGAGGGCCGCATTACGATTTTTGCTCAGCCAGGGGGGGCTAGTGAGCAAATTTCGAAAGATAAAGGCATTAAAAATGTATCTTACTAATAAAAACAACAACAAATGTGCATTCTGTGAAGAAGCTTTAAATGAGAAGACTAATTTATTGACTTACTTTCTTGACACTATGTTGAAAACTGATTTAGTGACATACCAGGCATTGTTCTTGCTTACACAAGTAGTCAATCTCTGCCCGCACACTTGATGCAGTGATGCAGAGTATTCTGGATAGGTTTCCATCTGTCAGGAGAGACCTTGATCTCTCTCCGCCCTCTCCCCGCACTCTGTCTGTGTGTCTCATTCTCTTTTCCCTCCCCTATAGGATTAGGGGACACAGATTGAAAGTTTTGTGCAAAAGATGCAGGGGGAATATGAGGAGGCACTTTTTTATGCAGCAGGTCATAATGACCGGGAACTCACTGCCCATAAGGGTGGTGGAAGTGGAGACGAACAGTGACTTCAAGAGGAAGTTGGATGGCCACCTGAGAGAAATAGACTTACAGGCTACAAGGATCAAGCCAGAGAGTAGAACTGACTGCATAGCTCCATGGAGAGCCAGCATGGACTCAATGGACAGAATGACCTTCTTCTGTGCCTTAAGTAATTGACTCTCTCTCCCCCTCTCTGTCTGTCCTCCCTCTCTCTCTATTTTTTAAAATTTATTTAGAGATATTGCACTGAAACAGGCCCTTCAGCCCACCAAGTCTGTGCCGACAAACAACCACCCACTTATCCTCATCCTACATTAATCCCATATTCCCACCATTCTCCTACTTACACTAGGAGCAATTTACAATGGCCAATTTACCTATCAACCTGCAAGTCTTTGGCTGTGGGAGGAAACCAGAGCACCCGGTGGAAACACACACGGTCACAGGGAGAACTTGCAAACTCTGCACAGGCAGTACCCAGAACTGAACCCGGGTCACTGGAGCTGTGAGGCTGCGGTGCTAACCACTGCGCCACTCTGTTCCTCTTTTCTCTCTCTCTCTCCCTCCTCCTCTCTCCTTCTGTCCCTCCTCTCTCTCTCTGTCCCTCCTCTCCCTCTCTCTCTCTCTCCCTCCTCTCTCTCTCTCTCCCACATAGTTGCAGAGAGTGGAATGCTCAGGAGATGATTGGACAGTTCTTTTTAAAAACAATGCACTGTCAGTTTCACAGCTGACAGCTGCTGACATCATGAACAGACATTTTCCAACAGACTCAGGGTTTTCCAATGGTGGAAAACCCAAATGTATCGGGAAACGGCTGTTCACGATGTCAGCAGCTGTCAGCTGTGAAACTGACAGTGCAATGTTTTTAAAAAGGCTGGTCTGCAAGAAGGTGACAATGGGAAATTTCTCATCTCCAGTCATGGCGAGGTTGAGGAACTGCCCCAGGAACAGTTTACATTCGCGGGTCGGATGGAAACGTTTGGCGGGATGGATCCTGGCCCGTGGGCCATATGTTGGACAACTCTGATGTAAATAATTGACACAGAGTGATGTTACACACTATCTGACATGCTTAATTTCAAATAGGAAATAACTGTTTAATATGGATCACACGAAAATCAAATTGATGTTACATACTGGTTGATGTAAAAAATATTAAAATATTCAATACTGCTTTACAATAATCATAAACTGAGTGCAGTATTAGTTTCTGTTTAATGTGCATAAACTAAACTAAGACTGATATTGCAAACTGATGTTTGTAACCCTAAACTCAGATTTATATTGGATACAGCTTAATGCGGGGAGGGGGGGAGGGGAGAAGGGGAGAAGGGGAGAGGGGGGAGGGGGCGAGGGAGGGTGGGGGGGGGGAGCGGGGAGGGAGAAGGGGAGAGGGGAAAATTCAAGAAAATAGCAAGAAAACTCCAGAACTTGATTAAGATCTACATCGACTCTCAGCTTGGAAAACTCCCAAACCTCAATGATGGAGGAGCCTAGTATATCAGTGCAAAAGAAAAAGCTGAAGCATCCACAACCATCTTCAGCCAGAGGTGCCGAGTGAATGATCCATCTGGGCCTCCTCCTGAGGTCCCCAGCATAACAGATGCCCGTCCTCAGCCAATTTGATTCACTCCACATGATATCAAGAAACGGCTAAAGGCACTGAATACTGCAACGGCAATGGGTCCTGACAAAATCCCAGCTATAGTGCTGAAGACTTGTGCTGCAGAACTAGCTGTGCCCCCAGCCAATCTATTACAGTACAGTTACAACACTGGCATCTACCCGACAAAATTGCCCAGGTATGCCCTATCCACAAAAAGCAGGACAAATCCAATCCAGCCAATTACCGCCCCATCAGTCTACTCTCGATCATCAGGAAAGTGATGGAAGGTGTCAACAGTGCTATCAAGAGTCTCTTCAACAGCAATAACTTGCTCACTGATGCTTAGTTTGGGTTTCGCCAGGGCCACTTGTCTCCTGACCTCATCACAGCCTTGGTCCAAACATGGACAAAAGAGGTGAGGTGAGAGTGATTGCCCTTGATATCAAGGCAGCATTTGACTGAGTGTGGCAGCAAGGAGCCCTAGCAAAACTGCAGTCAATGGGAATCGGGGGAAAACTCTCAACTGGTTGCAGTCGTACCTAGCACAAAGAAAGATGGTTGTGGTTTTTAGAAGCCAATCATCTCAGTCCCAGGACATCACTGCAGGAGTTCCTCAGAGTAGTGTCCTAGGCCCAACCATCTTCAACTGCTTCATTAATGATCTTCCCTGCATCATAAGGTCAGAAGTGGGGATATTAGCTGATGAGTGCACAAAGTTCAGTACCATTCGCAACTCCTCAGATACTGAATCAATCTGTGCCCATATGCAGCAAAACCTGGACAACACTCAGGTTTAGGCTGATAAGTGGCAAGTAACATTGGTGACACACAAGTGCCAAGGAATGACGATGTCCAACAAGTGAGTATCTAACCATATTAAATGACATTAAACGGCATTACCATCGCTGAATACCCAACTATCAACGTCCTGGGGGTTACCACTGACCAGAAACTGAACTGAACCAGCCACATAAATGCTGTGGCTACAACAGCAGGTCAGATGCTCGGAATTCTATGGCGAGAACTCACCTCCTGACTCCCCAAAGCCTGTCCATCATCTACAAGGTACAAATCAGGAGTGTAATGAAATACTCTCCACTTGCCTGGATGAGTGCAGCTCCAACAACACTCAGAAAGCTCAACACCATCCTGGATAAAACAGCCCACTTGATCAGTACCCCATCCATCACCTTCAACATTCACTCGCCCACCACTGACACACAGTGGTAGCAGTGTGTACTGGATACAAGATGCACTGCAGCAACTCATCATGCCTCCTTTGACAGCACCTTCCAAACCCCTGACCTCTTCCACCTAGAAGGACAAGGGCAGCAGATGCATAGGAACATCACCATCTGCAAGTTCCCATCCAAGCCTCAAACCATCCTTACTTGGAAATATATCACCATTCCTTCAATGCTGCTGGATCAAAATTCTGGTACTCCATCCCTAACAACACTGTAGGTGTACCTGCACCAGATGGATTACAGCAGTTCAAGAAGGCAGCTCACCACCACCTTCTCAAGGACAATTTAATTAAAACTAGCTCCTTTGTTCAATTTACCTTGTTTAGTCACAATTTGATAGATATGGGCTGCAGCAAGGATGATTGACAGTAAGGAAGGGAAGGGAAGTGTCAGAGATGGACCATGTAAAGGTGAGAGAAGGGTGGAAATTGGAAGCAAAGTTGATAAAGTTTTCTAGTTCGGGGCGGGAGCAGGAAACGGCACCGATACAGTCATCAATGTACCGGAAAAAGAGTTGGGGGAGGGGGCCTGAGTAGGACTGGAACACTTCCCTTCCCTTCCTCGACTTCTCTGTCTCCATCTCTGGGGATAGGTTGTCTACCAATATCCATTATAAGCCCACTGACTCCCACAGCTACCTCGACTACACTTCTTCACACCCTACCTCCTGTAAGGACTCCATTCCATTCTCCCAGTTTCTCCGTCTCCGACGCATCTGCTCTGATGATGCTACCTTCCATGACGGTGCTTCTGATATGACCTCCTTTTTCCTCAACCGAGGATTTCCCCCCACTGTGGTTGACAGGGCCCTCAACCGTGTCCGACCCATTCCCCGCACCTCTACCCTCACCCCTTCCCCTCCCTCCCAGAACCGTGACAGGGTTCCCCTTGTCCTCACTTTTCATCCCACCAGCCTCCATATCCAAAGGATCATCCTCCGCCATTTTCGCCACCTCCAGCGTGATGCCACTACCAGTCGCATCTTCCCCTCCCTTCCCCTGTCATCATTCCGAAGGGATCGTTCCCTCCGCGACACCCTGGTCCACTCCTCCATTACCCCCACCACCTCGTCCCCGTCTCAGGGCACCTTCCCCTGCAATTGCAGGAGGTGTAATACCTGCCCATTTACCTCCTCTCTCCTCACTATCCCAGGCCCCAAACACTCCTTTCAGGTGAAGCAGCGATTTACTTGTACTTCTTTCAATGTAGTATACTGTATTCGTTGCTCACAGTGTGGATCCTCTACATTGGGGAGACCAAGCGCAGACTGGGTGACCGCTTTGCGGAACATCTCCGCTCAGTCCGCAAGCAGGACCCTGAGCTTCCGGTTGCTTGCCATTTCAACACTTCCCCCCTGCTCTCATGCTCACATCTCTGTCCTGGGATTGCTGCAGTGTTCCAGTGAACATCAACGCAAGCTCGAGGAACAGCATCTCATCTACCGATTAGGCACACTACAGCCTGCCGGACTGAACATTGAGTTCAATAATTTCAGAGCATGACAGCCCCCCACTTTACTTTCATTTTTAGTTATTTTTTCTTCCTTTTTTTTACATTCCTTTTTACATTTTTTACAATCTTTTTTTGCATTTATTTCATTTCATCTTAGTTTGTTCAGTTTGCTTACCCACTTTTTTTCAGGTTGTTTTTCTTCAGGTTTGCACTTGCTGCTGTTCAATATTCAGTATATTCGCACCTAATCTGTACTAATGCTTTGTCTTTCAACACACCATTAACATATTGTTTGCCTTTTCTCCGTGACCTTTTGGTCAGCTATGTGGCCTGGTCCAATCTGCACCTTCTCCTTTGTTATCTCTTGCCCAACCCCCACCTCACTTGTTTATAATCTGTGACTTTTCTAATATTTGTCAGTTCCGAAGAAGGGTCACTGACCCGAAACGTTAACTCTGCTTCTCTTTCCACAGATGCTGCCAGACCTGCTGAGTGAATCCAGCATTTCTTGTTTTTGTTTCAGATTTCCAGCATCCGCAGTATTTTGCTTTTATTATAGTGACATGGTTTGTTGGCACTGTGAAACAGTATGATAGAGATGTGGGATACAGATTTGCACCATCAATTCACAAAAGGTGGCTCCTACTAACATTATAGGCTGATTCCATTCAGTTAACACAGCTCTATGATACATATACCCAGATAAAAATGCAGATTACATTAAAGAAATACAGAAATATAACTGGCTCAGTTCATCAACAAATGGAAATTAACAAATGCTGTGTCACAATATTCATAACTGTTTCTTAACATAGGATAAGCATAGGACTGTTACCATTGAGAACAGACTTCCTTTGTTAATTTTTCACAAATATCATTTAACTATGAACTGCAAATGTACCTAAATCACTTCCGCATTGACATTTAGAGGTGCATATCAAATAAACCATCAGTAACTGCAATTTCTAAATTTAAATGAACCAATATTTCCATATCAATTAGGCATAGTAGAATTAATTTTACAGGATCCTAAAGAGACAAATATAGATCAAAGCCTACCTAACACTGTTAGAGTGATTCTGAGCATCAGTTTTCAAGAATACAATAAATGTCAGTAATTTTAACTCATTTAGCAATAAAGGAGTAATAACACTGATGTCGTTATGAAAAATTGGTATGCAACTGTGCACCTATCTATAAGCTGCTCATTGTGCAAATGGTTTTATCTATTTTGATGTGAAATAAAGATAGAGAGAAGGAAGTGACTTCTCTCTCCTGGACAGGACCGGGAGTAATTTCCTTGAACAAGGTGTTTGCTCGTGCTGTCGGGGAGGGTTTAAACTGGAATGACAGGGGGATGGGAATCTGAGCAGGGAGACAGAGGAGGGGGAAACAAGGTAGAAATGAAAGACAGAAAGGTAAGAAGCAAAAGTGGAAGGCAGAGAAAACGAGGGTGAGAAACAAATGGGGCCATAGTGCAAAATAAAGCTCAGATGACTAACAATGTTAAAAAGACAAGTCTAAAGGCATTGTCTCTTAATGCTAGGGAAATTAATGGGGTTAAAGGCTGACAAATCCCCAGGGCCTGATAATCTACATCCCAGAGTACTGAAGGAAGTAGCCCTGGAAATAATGGATGCAATGGTGGTCATCTTCGAAAATTCTATAGACTCTGGAGCAGTTCCTACAGATTGGAGGATGGCAAATGTAACCACACTATTTAAAAAAGGAAGGAGAGAAAAACACAGGGAATTACAGACCAGTTAGCCTTACATCAGTAGTGGGGAAAATGCTAGAGTCTATTATAAAGGATGTGATATCTGAAAACCTGGAAAGCATAAACGGGATTGGGCAAAGTCAGCAAGTTTATGAAAGGGAAATCATGCTTAACAAATCTACAGGAATTTTTTTGAGAATGTAACTAGTAGAATAGATAAGGGAGAACCAGTGAATGTGGTGTATTTGGATTTTCAGAAGGTTTTTGATAAGGTCCCACATAAGAGGTTAGTGTGCAAAATTAAAGCACATAGGAATGGGGGTAATATACTGACATGGATTGAGAATTGGCTGTCAGACAGGAAACAGAGAGTAGGAATAAACGGGTCTTTTTCCGGGTGGCAGGCAGTGACTAGTGGGGTACTGCAGGAATCAGTGCTTGGGCCCCAGCTATTCACAATATATATTAATGACTTGGGTGAGGGAATTAAATGTATCATTTCCAAGTTTGCAGACGACACAAAGCTGGAGAGGAAAGTGAGCTGTGAGGAGGATGCAAAGAGGCTCCAACGTGATTTGGACAAGTTGGATGAGTGGCTAAATGCATGGCAGATGCAGTATAATGTGGATAAATGTGAGGTTACCCACTTTGGTTGTAAAAACAGAAAGGCAGATTATTTGAATGGTGATAGATTGGGAAAGGAGGGAGATGCAACAAGACCTGGGTGTCCTTGTACGCCAGTCGCTGAAAGCAAGCATTCAGGTGCAACAAGTAAATAGGAAGGCGAATGGTATGCTGGCCTTCACTGCAAAAGGATTTGAGTACAGGAGCAAGGATGACTTGCTGCAGTTATACAGGGCCTTGGTGAGACCATATCTGGAGTATTGCGTGCAATTTTGGTCTCCTTATCTGAGGAAGGATGTTCTTGCCATGGAGGGAGTGCAAAGAAGATTTACTAGGCTGATTCACTAGACAGACTAGATGCAGGGAGGATATTCTTGATGGCTGGGGAGTCCAGAACCAGGGGCCACAAACTCAGGATACAAGGGTATGCCATTTAGAACCAAGATGAGGAGACATTTCATCACTCAGAGGGTGGTGAACCTGTGGAATTCTCTACCGCAGAAGGCAGTGGAGGCCAAGTCATTAAATATACTCAAGAAGGAGATAGATATATTTCTTAATGCCAAAGGGATCAAGGGATATGGGGAGAAAGCGTGAACAGGGTACTGAATTAGACGATCAGTCATAATCTTTTTTGAATGGCGGAGCAGGCCCAAAGGGCCGAATGGCCTACTCCTGCTCCTATTTTTCTATGTTTCTGTGTTTTCTATTAAAGCAATTAAATAATTATTGAGGATGAAGCTTACTAAACTAAGCCACTATGCAGATTCCTATATTAAATATCATTATATACGAAATGAAATAGAACTCAGAAATTAAATAGATTTAACATTTATACAGTTGAAAATAGAGACATGTTGTTGAAGATCTTTAGCTTGCACTCATCAGGACAATCCAAAAGAATACCAATGTAAGGGAACACAACAACTTTCTACTGGAAGAGAAGAAAGTGTTGTCCAATCACGGAATCACATCTGTTGTTGGACACTGTGTTTTGAGCTTTGCAAGCACGGGCTGGTTGGGTGTGGCCTGTACCTTGTATAACGTGATAGGAATTTCAATGCCAGTGTGATGCTAGGTATATAGGTCGTGCATCCCAAAGACTAGCGTATTGTATCAAACAACATGTCCCTTTCTCTGTTTGCAATGGGCAAGATGCAACCATATGCAACCATCGCATGCTTGCAAAACTCAAAGCACAGTGTCCAACATTAGATGTGATTCCGTGACTGGACAACATTTGCTAACTAATCCTCAGTGTGTTAAGAATTACGCTGACAACCAATTTAAGATTGTCAGTAGGGCTTGCTGCATGGTGCATTTGCGTGTACTGGATGCTACATATATTAATATACAGGGCCCTGTTATTTGCAGACAGAAAGAACATGTACAAATATTGCACCTATTTCGGCTAAACAAAATAAGTGACAGCCATTCGCTGGTTCATTCCTCAGGGCAGTGCCTTGACCAATCAGAGTCAAGCTGCCTGGTTTAAATTTCAAACAAAGCTTGGCCGTTAACTGTCAGTCACCATAAACTGGGGCATTCTCCATGGCAATACTTCTACCAATCAGAGTTCACTTGTCATTCAATCAGCACTCACTTCTCATATAGTATAAAGTTATTGTGTTCCGTTACATTGGTATTCTTGCAATTGTCCTGATGAGTGCAAGACAAAAAGCTTTAATAACATGTCTCTATTTTCAGCAGTGCATGTAATTTTTTAATACTGTCTTTTCTTGTTTGTGTGTATCTGTATGCGTGAGTATGGGTGAAGTTGTGTACATTTTCGGGTGTTGTATAATAAACATTTATCTTTCTTTTAAACTTATGTCGGTTTGTTGGTCATTAAAATACTCGGGATAAAACAATTTTTTTAAAAAAACGCTGTCTTTGGCCATTCACCCCGGGTGTAACACAAGCTCAGGATGGGGAGATTAGGAGAGGTGTTTAAAATCCTGATTGAAAAGGTGGATTATGATACGGCTTTCAAATGTGAGAACTGGAGAGACAGGGTAGTTTAGGGAAGGAGAGTGGGGTTATATGGCTGAAAGCTTTGCCACCAATGATGGGGTGAAGAAAGAGCCAGATACGCCGCAGACCAGTGTTGGTGGCCTGGAATGGAAGAGTATGTGGAACAATACGTGAACAGGTGTTTGCCCTGTTTACAGACCAACCCGCCACCAACTACCAACAAAGCTCTTCTGAGTTCTCAACCCCCGCCAGATGGACCCTGGACACATTTGCAGATTGATTTCATTGGGCCTCTCACAAAAGCACAGGACAACTATAAATATGTCCTGGTTGTCATTGATCAATTTATAAAATGGATTGAAGTATTCCCTACAAGAGATAATAAGGCAAGGACAGCAGCTTGTGTCCTATTGAGTGAGGTGCTCTGTAGGTAGGGAATACCAGTACAGGTAGATAGCAACCAAGGACCACACTTTACAGGGGATATTTTCTCTGCCCTACAACAATTGTTGCAAATTCGACACAAACTACATATTACACATCATCCACAATCATCAGGAATTGTGGAAAAGAGTAATCAAACCTCGAAGATGCTGCTAACCAAGCTGGGTACAGATCGCCCCACTCAGTGGACAAGCATGCTTCCCCTGTGGTTAATGGCGATAAAATCAACACCCATAGGACCACAGGAGTAAGTTCATACGAGGCAATGACAGGAGGCAGATGAGGATACCAGGACATTTGACTTTGGGAGTGAAAATACTCCTTACCCTACAACTATGTAGTCAAAAATGGCTACAGGAATTATTTGATCATGTGATGGAAGTTAATAAGTTCGTGGCCAGAAATATTGGAAAATCCTAAAAACAAATCAAGAAACATTTCGATAAAAAGGTCAAACATTTGCGTGTAAGATAGGAGATCAGGTGATGCTGCAGAATTTCACACCAAAGAAACATTCATTTAATATTAGATGATCAGGACCATATAGTATCCTAGGCAAATTAAATCCTGCTGAGTATTTGTTGCAAATTCCTTTTGGACCAAAAATGGAACCAAAGCTGAAATGGTTCCACATAAATCAGTTAAAAACGGTAAAGAATGAGTGCTAAACTTGATCTCTATCTTGTAGGAATAAACATGAAGATGCTGTATATACTCTTCCTCGGGCTAACAAATATTCAGAGCACAGAGTTATGCATTCCTTTGAGACCATGTCGGAACTCACCAAGCAAAAGGTTCACACTTCACTTGGATGAAAGCTGAGGATGAATTCTTCACAAATGAACCCTGATTAACACCGGCCAAGGCAGATGAAACTGGAAGTCCGAACACTGGAGCATAGGTTCGCAAAAAATATTTGTCACAGGTATTGGTAGAACAGGAATGTAATTATATGTATCGAGTCTTCTTCTTTGGCTTCCTTGTCTCAAGTGACAATGGGTAAGCGCCTAGAGATGGTCAGTGGTTTGTGGAGCAGTGCCTGGAGTGGCTATAAAGGCCAATTCTAGAGTGACAGGCTTTTCCACAGGCGCTGCAGATAAAATTGTTTGTTGGGGCTGTTACACAGTTGGCTCTCTCCTTGCACTTCTGTCTTTTTTCCTGCCAACTGCTAAGCCTCTTCGACTCACCACTCTTTAGCCCCACTTTTATGGCTGTCCGCCAGCTCTGGCGATCACTGGCAACTGATTCCCATGACTTGTGGTCAATGTCACAGAACTTCATGTCGTGTTTGCAGACGTCTTTAAAACGGAGACATGGACGGCCGGTGGATCTGATACCAGTGACGAGGTCGCTGTACAATGTGTCCTTGGGGATCCTGCCATCTTCCATGCGGCTCACATGGCCAAGCCATCTCAATCACCGCAGGCTACTGGTGATAGTTGAGCCTAGGTAGGTGAACTCTTGAACCACTTCCATAGCGCGATCACTGATATTGATGGATGGAGAATTTCTGACGTCCTCTCCCATGATGTTCGTTTTCTTGAGGCTGATGGTTAAGCCAAATATCGAGTGTACTGTCATTATATATAGTAATTTTGAAGGATCAGCTTCACTTCAACCTCAAGGTGGGGAATAAGTACGTCAATGTGGAAATATGAATTTGGAAAATGCCGAGAAGCAAGGCATAATTTTTAAATGATCTAAGATTTTGATGTATGGAGGACAGTGGAAAGAAATGTCAAGCTGTTATAAAAAGCTTAGGTCAGGAAGTATTCAGACTTTTGGCTGCTTGGAAGCTTGGATAAGCATTTTTGTCCGCTGAACTCTATAATAAGACAATAGCAAAGATAAAGAACTATGTTATGTTAACTATGTTAGCTAAAGGGTCTCCTGCTTAGTAAACAAAAACGCCATGCATGAGGGACGTGTAAGTTTACAATACAGTAATGGACAATAATGAAATAATGGTAAACTAATCAGGTTGGCTAAGGTGAGGTTTCACCCTACTCAAGGGCAAACTAATCAGTTACCTAATACGGCACAAGGCTGGATTCAAAAAGGGTATAAGAAGAACAGTCTTGTGACCTTTAACACACAACCAAGAGAAAGGGTGATAGACTATGGTCGACAAGTATGCAGCAGCAACAAGAACAGAGCAAGAGACAGCAGCCCAACCAACCAGAGAGTCCAGAGTTGGTGTTCGTAAGAACAGAATGTGACTACTGCATTGCTAAGTACCATTTTGTTATACTACTTGTACTTCCACTTAATAGACTTACTACTGCTTATACCAAATATCTTGTACCCGGAGTGGTCAGTGACTAGTCGGAACTAAAAGTCCCAAATGATGGCTCAAACGTACACCGGAGTTAGAGGAGTGAAGGATGTGAAGGAATATAAGACCGGAGAAGGTTGCAGAGATAGTAGGGAAAAGGCCATGGTGGAAGTTTAAGATAACATCAGGCAGTTTATATTTAATATATTAGAGGGCAGGAAATCGGTGTAGGACAGTGAGAAGAGAACTATTGGGCAACTGGCTCTTGGTGCAGGACAGGATATACATGGCTGAGTGTAAGATTTGAACCAGGAGTCACAGATTGCTCAAAAAATTCAAGGAGTTACAAGCTGTTTATTGAGAAGCAACAAGGAATAGTTCAAATGCAACACATAATCAGAATAAGTAGGCTTATGACCCATAAACGCTTATGACTGTTTGCTGGTCCCGGATCAGACAAACGGATGAGGGGAAATGGTTTGACTTTTGTAGCTTGTTGTAATCATCTCTTCTTCTTTGGTTCCCACTGAAGCTGGCTAGAGGTGTGAAGCTGAAGCTAACATGGATCCACCTCAGGAGAGCTGTTTCCCCTGTGCAACATGATATTTTCCTCGTCGGCTGCCTGTATATATGCTTTATTTTTGGGGCTGGTGAATACCTAATGCCAATCACTCATTCAATTACATTTTCCCATTCAATTATCCAATTGAACGGGTATGCAATGTGGCTCCCTCCTATTCCAACTCTGAGGTAATGGGGCCATCCCCTTGCCTATGTCTTGTATGGACATCTTGTTACCTACACTCAGTTTGTTTTCAATATGTGGATATGAGACTGTATTTCATGAGGCCTGGAAATGCTTACAGTCATGTCCTTGGCAAAGATTACAGGTCTTGTGAATAATCCTGACTCTAATGTTCTGTATCTGCATCAATTCCAGCAGGCTGCTAGAAAGTTATTTCCACAGAATTTAATTAATTTATTAAGATATACTGTTATTTCTTACAGAAACTTGGAAAGATTGTAGATTGTATAAGGTGCATGATGGGAAGCCAAAAAAAGAGGAAAGTGAAAAATTCAGCTTCAGAAGCAGAGCGACTGAGATGGTGTTGGAGGTAGGCAATGTTGTATAAGTGGAAAGAATTGGGGTTTGGTACTCAGTTCACTGTCAACAGGATGTCAGGGTTGTTATTGGGAATCAATCTGTGAGGATTTAACTCCTTACTGTATTAATCCTGTAGTTTTTCTTTTCAGGAAAAATGCTGTGTGCCTTTAAGACTGGAAAAGAAAGAATACAGCTTTAAGGCAAAAAAAATTCCAGAGACTGAGTTAAAGAATGCATTCTCATTGCCCTGGGATACAGCCACTCAGAGATTGAAGATCGAGAGATGCAATGTTACAATTTAATTTTGAACTGGCTTATGGTGAAAACAGCCTGTTCTAACTCACAGACACAGACAGACAGCTGGACCAGCATATACTGAAGGAAATGAGAGCTCTCTCTTAGTTTATTTAAACCTTATTTATTATACTCTCAAAATTCTGATGTCAAAGCAGATTAATTTCTTAAAAGAAAATAACCAATTCCTTTTACTACTGAACTGTAATTGTTGAAATTCATCACTGGAAAAGAAGGGCATCGATTCGACTGCTGAATTAGATTATGGACTGTTCTACTGTTGAAGAACTTTTTTTCCCCCCCATCAGTTGGCTGTGAGGACTTCAAGCAACCTTTGATTATTCCACCTTGGAAGATTTCACTTTGGCAGGTGCATAAATATGCAAGAACACTATTTTTTTCTATTTTATATGTTGTTTATATCTTAATAGTGTTTAAGAATTTAGTTTTTCTAATTAAACAGTTAATTTTTGATCTAAAGCCGCCTAGTTTGGTTAGCCTCATTCGGGGATTAATAGATGGTACAATTTGGCTGGGTCTTTCTTTAATTTGGAAAGTTTAAAATGGTATGTTAGGCGATCCATGGAGGGATGGGACTGAATCAATGGTGCGTTTCTCCCACCACAATCAGAATCGTATATTTTGACTTGAGCAGTCAGTTGTAACATTACTCATAACAGAAATGGACGAAACAGAAGTTCAGTTGTGAAGCTATTTATTGAAATAAAGTCAGAAGAAGTTTATACCATTTCATGCATGGCAATAAGCTCAGGTAGTGATTTACAGACTAACAGGGGCTTTATGCTTCCTGTATTCGTTCTGGACGGGGAGCGCACATCTTCTCTTGCAGTTTTTGGTCTTCAAGGACTTCTTTTTTTTCTCTTTGTTTCTCTCTCTCTCATCTCTTCTCTTTGTTTTCTTGTTTCTGGTTCTCTCTACTGTATAGAACTGATTGTTAAGCTCTCTTTTATTCCAGCTCTTATCCAATTAACTTCTCCCAGTGCCCAATAATCTTCATCCCCATGGCTATCATGCCCTGTGCATGCCTTTCTTGACTAATTAGGTAGCTTTTACGAACCTTACATAATTCCTTTTATTAAAACTCTGTCTTATTCTTTCCTAATCTCCAGGTCTTAACATCCTGTGCCTTCTTATCAACTTTTGAGAGAGGCCTACCAGAAATTTCTCATGCAGCTCTTCAAGTACTTTTAGCTCCAGCTGCAGTGATCGTGTTACAGTTTGACACAATTTCTCTCTCTACCTTGGTATATTTTGTATTATGCCCCATTTTTCTACTATACTAAACTACAAGAGTTCTTTAGTAAGGTTAAACATTAATAATCTTACAAAACTCCCCACTTTGAGGGGAAAATATCCTTATCAACCCATTAATTATTTCTAAGCAAAGCTGCAAACTCTAAACTACCCATTTTGTGACTCATTTCTCAGATTAAACATCTCAAATAGCAAAGTCTGATTACATCCATAAGGACAATAAAAGATTTGGCTAGTAGCATAAGCATAGAAAGGATTTAAAACCATTAGTGCTGACTAACATGATATGCAGCCTCTCACCAAGGAGGTCCTCCTAACTTCTCTATTTTCATCTGGGTCCTGTTATTATTTGTTTCATTCTCATAAGGTGCTCCCATGAAGTGATAGTTCTTGTTATAATTGATTGGAGACTCAAAGACAATGGGAGTATGGGATGTCCAAACTGTGCAATAGCTTTGAGAAACAGATTGACCCTCAGTTCCATAATGTTATGTACTCCTTTGGGAAGTAGGATGTAATTGCCTATTGTTGTTGGTTTGCGTCTGCCTGCAATGAATTTGGCCTAACCATCAGCCTCAAGAAAACAAACATCATGGGGCAGGACGTCAGAAATGCTCCATCCATCAATACTGGCGACCACGCTCTGGAAGTGGTTCAAGAGTTCACCTACCTAGGCTCAACTATCACCAGTAACCTGTCTCTCGATGCAGAAATCAACAAGCGCATCGGAAAGGCTTCCACTGCTATGTCCAGACTGGCAGAGTGTGGGAAAATGGCGCACTGACACGGAACACAAACGTCCGAGTGCATCAAGCCTGTGTCCTCAGTACCTTGCTCTATGGCAGCGAGGCCTGGACAACGTATGTCAGCCAAGAGTGACGTCTCAATTCATTCCATCTTTGCTGCCTCCGGAGAATCCTTGACATCTGGTGGCAGGACCGTATCTCCAACACAGAAGTCCTCGAGGCAGCCAACATCCCCAGCTTATACACACTACTGAATCAGCGGCGCTTGAGATGGCTTGGCCATGTGAGCTGCATGGAAGATGGCAGGATCCCCAAAGACACATTGTACAGCGAGCTTGCCACTGGTATCAGACCCATCGGCCGTCCATGTCTCCGCTTTAAAGACGTCTGCAAATGCGACATGAAGTCCGGTGACATTGATCACAAGTCGTGGGAGTCAGTTGCCAGCATTCGCCAGAGCTGGCGGGCAGCCATAAAGGCAGGGCTAAAGTGTGGTGAGTCGAAGAGACTTAGCAGTTGGCAGGAAAAAAGACAGAGGCGCAAGGGGAGAGCCAACTGTGTAACAGCCCCGACAAACAAATTTTTCTGCAGCACCTGTGGAAGAGCCTGTCACTCTAGAATTGGCCTTTATAGCCACTCCAGGCGCTGCTCCACACACCAGTGACCACCTCCAGGCGCTTACCCATTGTCTCTCGAGATAAGGAGGCCAAAGAATGTTGGCTGTGTGGGCTTAAAACAGAAGGTCGACCATGGAATGGAGCATTGTTTCCCCCATGCGCTTGACTCGGTCAGTAGTTGTTACATAATAAATCCGCATCTGGAGATGCACATAGCTTCTGCAACATTGTTTTCAGGGTTCTGTTGTCCCTTTCCACCACTATCGAAGATGAGTAAAAACCTTCCGAGTAAAGTGTGACCCTTGATCACTATCGAACTGCAGTGGTACTGGTACTCCTTACCTGATCACCTCACTCAATAATGTTCTAAACTATGAGCGCATAAGTACGTAGAATTCAAGCAACCAATCATGCATGGACTTAAAAGATTCTCCAGTTCTCTCTTCACAAGTATCTAACTTGTAGATAATTCTTACTAAATACTATTTCTTCCCAGTTTTTAACAGTCCCAAGCTAAATTCTGTATCCTTTTTACTTTAATGTTACTCCCTCCGACCGTTAATAGTGTGTTTAATTCTAAACGGATTATTTTAATGTCTGTTTTTCTATGGAGTATGTGTCAATGCTTTGATTACTCTATTGCCCACATTAACCATTCCATGTTCTGGTGTCAAGCTGAGCATGTCTGAGACTTGTTGTTCAGTGCAGGTTCGCCATGCATTTCTGTATGTTAGTTACTTCACACATTACAAATCACATCTGTGCACGCACACCAGTATCTCAATATCATGCCACACCTGTCCTATCCGATAGAAGCCATTCTTGAACTTTCAGGTGATCTTATCAAAGGATCAAGTGGAGTAGTGTCTATCTGAGATCTTTGCTTATCTCCCCCTGCATAGTACCGATGTCTCCAGCCAGACTATCAAATGCAGTTCTCTTTAAAAATGTCATAGGCAAGGAAACAGACATCTCCAAGAGAAAATTTATCAATTTACAAGTCTCATCAACATTTTCCTGACTTCCACTAGAATATACATGAATACCAGATTGATATATTCCATTGCACCACACACAAGGTGAGTTACTCCAATTCCCAATTGGTGGTGTGATTTTCCTGTCTCTATCTTTTACTCTCAGTGGGGCATCCCATTAATTTTTTTAATCCTTTCATGGGATGTGGGTGTCGCTAGCAAAGCCAGCATTTGTTGCCCATCCCTAATTGCCCTTGAATTGAGTGGTCTGCTAGACCATTTCAGAGGGCAGTTAAGAGTCAACCACATTGCTGTGGGTCTGGAATCACATGTAGGCCAGATCAGGTAAGGATGGCAGATTTCGTTCCCGAAAGGACATTAGTGAACCAGATGGGTTTTAATGACAATCAATGATAATGCCATGTAAATATTACTAAGACTAGCTTTAAATTCCAGATTTTTATTAATAAATTGAATTTATTAATTTATTGAAGCTAAATTCAACCAGCTGCCATGAAGGAATTTGAAGCCATGTCTTTGGGGCATTAACCTGGGCCCCTGGGTTACTAGATCAGTGACATTACCACTATGGCACCATCTCCCCTTAATTACCATTCTATCTTACTCATGAGTCCTGCAGGAACTTTACAGTAAAATACAATATTCTCATAATATCTTTAAAACCAAAATCAAACATTCCTACTTGATTCCAGGCATTAATACATTGGGCTGAAATTTATACTCCCGCCGCCGAAATCAATGGCGGACGAAAACAATGGCAGCCTACAATATTAAGTGTAGCAGCTCACTAAAACAACCGGATGAACCGCGCCCCATTCCCCCCACCAATGACGTGAAAGGTGAGGGCAGTCCAGCCCCGGCAATGGCATCAGCTGCCTATGCGCAGGTGCTGACGCCATTTCTAAAGGGCTTTGAGCTCTACCATTCAATTTAAATATTTAAAGGAACATTTAATTTAAAAAAATACATAAATACATTTCTGTCCCTCTCCCACCCCCCCTAATAACAATTAAATTAATTACTTGCTCTCTCCCCATGCAAAGGACTTATTTTGTCCACCTGATCTTCCCCCCATCCCCCACAAAATACATAAACTTTAAACTATAACTTTTCCCACCATCCCCTACACCAATGATATTACTTTGACCCTGCTCCCCCAATCCCACACTGAGAAACCTACCTCCTCCCCCCTCCCCACCAGTGTTATGCCTCGGTTCCCTGGATAGGGATCCGAAGGCACGGGAATGCCAACCAGTGGCACGAATATCACACCGGGACAGACGGCGGGAACATAAAGGTAATCAATTTAAATTTATTTCGATATGTTAATGGCGGTCCAGTCGCTGTGCGGCGGGGGGGGGGGCAACCACGAGGCCTTGCTGCCACCAACAATATTGGGCCGGGCCCTCACGGTGTCGGGGTCTGTATCGACCCTCTCCTGGAGGCATTTTATGGCCACCCCGCCACGACTCCCAACGTCGGAATGTCTGTAAAATTCAGCATTTTATGTTTGTCTTACTTCTGACATTTTATCATTTCACAATTATCCCAAATTCAAATAACAGTGTTGCTGGACTGACAGGTTTTGTTAATATTCATTTGCATCTCCCCAAAAGAAAGCTTTTTTTGATACTCAGCAAACACCTAGACTACATTTCATTAGTTTTTTTTAATGAAAATTTGATTAAGCCCTTAAATTTCAGGTAAATTTCCATTTGAGTTCTTGAAATAGCAACACACATCAATTTATTTTATCTATTCTTAGAAATAATTATGCCCAGGCTTGGTGTTTTTGCATGGTGTTTTACGTTAAGGACAGAAGTGCTTACAACTGGTTTTGAGATAACGTTTACATCTCTCCTTCTCAAACACTGTCTCGGAAGATAACAAATTGCCTAAATGGGTTAGAGCCAAGTCTTTGAATGCAAAGCTTTGGTCCAAATCATCACCATGCTGTGACATAATTCTTTTAAGAAAAAGCTAGAACACTTGCTGTGGTATCAGTACTCATGTTGCCCTGGAAATCATCGTCACCTGTTTAAAAAACACAAAGAATCTACAGTGGCTCTGTCCCAACATAGCTATCAATTTAGAAACTTAAAATTTAATAATGTCCAATACATAAATAGACACTCAGCAATGCAAAGGTTGTGTGGTGAATTAAATGGAAAGAACAGTTGTCAGCAGAAGGGTTAACCTCTCTGCTTGTTTTCAAGGGGGTGGAGGAAACTTCTCCTATGCATGCATTTTGTCACTTTACACAACGTTTTTCTTTAAAAAAAAATTCTCGATTGAAAAATCAACAAGCTTCATTTTAAATGTTTTTTTCCCATTCTTTTTGGTATCTTTTCTTCAACTTTGCCAAAATTTTTCCTTAGGGATTGAAAACAACAAAGATCATTAGTAACATTAACAACTTCAAAGGAAAACATTTCCATCAGAGAAAACAGCATTTTAGATAAAACTCCAATTGTTTCCAAACTTGTCAATATCTTTTTGTAAGAGATTTCTAACCCAAGTATTTTTTTTGTTCAGCCAGGGTGAATAAACAAACAGAATCTCCTCAAATATCCCAAATTCTAATTCACACCATTAACCAGCTAAAATTCAAGGCTGCCAAGCGTTAGATGTGTGAGCCTTACCATCTGGAATTAAAGACCCCCACATCCTTTATCATATAACTAGAATTTCACTGAGGCCACCAATTAAATTTGAGTTTTTACAACTTAACACGTTAGTCAACCTTAGTAATTCCAATGTAATTCAGCCCATTATTTATCAACTAAACACAAAGCAGAATAGTGTGTGCTTTTTTTAAAAAATAAATTACGTCATTTTTCTTCCCTTGTTCTTTCTTCAGGCACCTTTCTACATGCCTGTAATAAAACTGAAGAAAAATCAACTGAAGAAAAATTTAGTTCTCACAGTTAAATAACACCTTCAACACTTTTACAGGAGAAAGAGTCAAAGACAACACTGCAACATTGCTGCCCTTTAATGGTAGAAAAGGGCACAGAATATACATCTCCATATCTCCTTCATTTATCCTTTATCTTCCTTAAACCAATTTTCAATTTCTGATGTTTGCTACTTAATCTCTTTTGGAAAAAAACAGTCAGCAGGACATGTCTTTAATTTAAACTGCAAAAAAGCAACAGCAGTCCTTTTAAACATTCGTCCAATTAAAGCAAACTGCTTTGAAACTTCAAATTGGATTTTTGTCAGACAGCCTCAAAACTTCAAGGCTGAACGCTAAGGCAATGGGGCCATCCCCTTGCCTATCTTTTGTGTGGGCATCTTGTTTCCTGCTCTCAGACAGTTTGTTTTGGATATGTAGATATGAGGCTCCATTCCATCAGGCCCAGAAATGCTTACAGTCATGTCCCTGACATAGATAACAGGCCTCATGAAAAATCTTGACTATGCTGTTCTGTGTCTGCGGCAGTTCTGGCAGGCTGCTTAAAGATTCTTTACTGATAGAGAGTTATTTCTATAGCATTTAATTAATTTATTCAGATTTACTAAACCATTAGGCTGTCATTTCTTACAAAAGTTTGACCAGGTTGTAGATTGTGTAGGGTGCAGAATGGAAAGCGAGGAGGGGGAATTGGAAAAATCAATAAGCATTTCAGCAGCAGAGCAACTGAGATGGTGTTGGAGATAAGCAATGTTGTACAGGTGAAAAGAATTGGGGTTTGGTACTCAGTTCAGTTAACAGGATGTCAGGCTTTTGCAAAGTTTAATTCAGTCTAAGCAGTAGCCAGGGAGGGAAATGAAGTCAGTGGCAGATGAGCAGAATTTATGGAGGAAACAATGTTAAGTTGTAAAAGTTTGTGACTCATGAAATGGTTTAGAGTTCCAACAGGCAGTCGAACAGCCCAAAAATGGTAGTTTTGGCAAGAGCTGGGTGTCAACCGCATATTCAGAGAAGCTGAACTCTGCTTGGAGTTAATGTAATGGAGGAACAGGACATAAATGAGGGAAAACAGGGGGGCAAAGATAGAATCTTGGTGGCAGTGTGGAGATGGGAAGGGAAACTAATGGTATGATCCTCTGACTGCCTTTGAATAATTAAGAGTGGAATTAAGCACAGCCCATCTCACAATAGAGAAGATGTGATGGAAGAGGATGGCATAGTTCACCAAATTAAATTCTCCAGAGCAGTTGAGGAGTTGTCGGAGGGATAATGCATCACAGACTAGTTCACAGGGAATGCTGGTTGGACCTTTACCCCAGATTGTCTTGGTGTTATGAGTAGGTCGGTAAGCTAACTGGAAGGATTTGAGCAGGGAGTTTTGAGAGCAATAGGCATGGATCTGGGAGGCAGCAACACATTTGAGAACCTGAGAGAAGGAAAGGAAAATTTTAGATAGATTGGTAGGTGGAGAGGATGGATGGGTGGGATCAATTATTTGAGGAGGAGCTAATCATAACTGGTTTTAAAAGGGAGAAATCCTAAGGAAAGGTGACCATTTGCAATGTCAACCTGCTTGGAAACTAAAAGGGAAATTGAGTGGTCAGAAGGTGATAGGAAGGGGATCAAATGGTCAGGAGCAATGTTCCATCTAAGCTATGCAGTAGGGACAAGTCGGCATCTTTAAGTTACTGCGCACACACAGTTGCTTATAATTCTTTTAAAGGGGCCACACACTTAAATTAATTGCCCATGCAAAAAATAAAATAGAGGGTACATTCGTCAGGAAAGAGTTCTAGTGGAGGAAATGAGCAATGAGAATACATTGAGGTGCAGAACCTGTGGAATGAAACGAGGACATCTTGGTGAACAAGTGGACATGAAGCTTGGCAGAATTATATGCAGAGATTTCTAGTAAAAAATGAAGGGGAAGAAATAGGATGTGGTGCCAAAGGAGCAGTGGAATAAATGGCCAGGTGTGACATGGTGATAAGGGCTACATTCGCACAGCAGCAGATGGAGTACAGAAATTAGTGGAAGGTATAGTCAGACAAGCAGATTTCAGTGAGTGGGAAGGAGTCGCCATATATGAGCTATGTATTGTCAACAAAACAATTTCAATGGGTTCATCTGAATTGAGATTATTGAATGACAGAGGCCTTTCCATGAGTCTGAATATTCTGGAGAATAATACAAAGTGGGCTGGTGTTAGATGAATTGCCAGCGGGATTGTTGGGGCAATGGAGAAATGAACAGAAGAGGGAGCAGGTTGAAAATGAAAGGGGAAGCGATAGGGCAGGGCTAATCGAGAAGCAGAGGAGGAGAATAAGGCTGGATCTAAGATGATTGATCTCTGATTGGCCCTCCAGCTGTGAGAGCCTGCCCGCTGCCTTTAATTAAACAGGGAATCTGTATCTATGCCAATTAAAGGCTCGCCCACATGAAAATCTTGACTTTAATCATTTTCCCACTGGAGGCAAGTTTGGGACATAAGACCAACCTCGACAGCTGTTTCCTGCCTCCATGGGGAAAATTCTGCCCATAGAGTCATACAGTCATTATGGCACAGAAGGAGGTCATTTGGCTCATTGTGTCCATGCTGGCTCTCTGTAGAGCAATCCAGTCAGTCCCGTTACCCTGCTCTATCCGCACAGCCCTGCAATTTTATTTCCCTCAGGTGCCCATCCAATTTCTTTTTGAAATCATTAATCATCTCCTCTTCCAGGTCATTATCACTCGCTACATAAAATGTTCTTCCACATATCCCCAATGCACCTCTTGCCCAAAACTTTAAATCTGTGTTCCCTAGTCTTTGTACCATCAGCTAATGGGAACAGCTTTTCTTTGTCTACCTTATTTAAACCTGTCATAATCTTGTACACTTCAATCACATCTCCCCTCAAACTACTTTGCTCCAAAGAGGACAACCCCAGCTTCCCCAGCATTGCCTTGTAGATAAAATTTCTCACCCTGGAGCCATTCTGGTAAATCTCCTCTGCACCCTCTCAAGAACCCTTACATCCTTCCTAAACTGTTGTGACCAAAATTGAATGCAATACCCTAGTTGTGGCCCAACCAGAGCTTTATAAAGGTGCAGCATAACCTCCCTGCTTTTGTATTTAACATCTCTATTTACGAAACCCAAGATCCCATATGCTTTGCTAGCTACTCTCTCAATATGTCCTGTCACTGTCATAGATCTGTGCACATGGACCCCTTGGACACTCTGTCCCTGCACACTCTTTAGAACTGTTCCTTTTATTCTTTTTTGCCTCTCCCTATCCCTTCTGCCAAAATGCATCACCTCACACTTCCCTGTATTAAATTCCATCTGCTACTTGTCTGTCCATTCTGCTAGTCTATCTATGTCCAGTTGCAGTCGATTTGTATCATCCTCATTGTTTGCCACAACTCCAAGTTTGGTATCATGAGCAAATTTTAAGATTTTACTCTGAATTCCAATATCCATGTGTCATGAAAACCACGCCTGCCAAAATGAGACATATTAATTTTGTCATATCGGACATTAATTTTAAACTGTTACTGGACTGCAAAAAATAGCTTGGTTTAAAAGGACAGTGGCTGGGAACATGACTGCTTGTTTTGAATTCTAAAAGACTGTTGAAAAAAAAGAGTCAACGGGAACTGCTTACTGTTTCAATTAACAGAGATTGGGCTGGGCAACCGTGATCCACATTTTGTTTATGTAAGAGACAGCACTACACCCGCCCACACCCGCCCCCACCCACCCCCACCCTCTCACAGAGAGCTTTGAAATCCACAAACCGGAGGAAAGGTTGTCCCAGATAGGGAGTTGGTCACATGATTAAGCTGTTGGGCAACTTGGAGTTTTGAATTGTGCTCACAGAACAGTTTGAAGACAGACTGCAATTTGAAGACAACAGAGAAGGAAGGTCTCTCCGCTGTCTCCCTCTCTCTCTCTCACTGGATCTTCAGATCCACTGAAGCCATTTAAACCTCAAGAGAGAGAAGACTCTTGCAGCTAAATAAGTGAAAGTGTGCACTGGGCCCCAACAAGAACTGCAATATTTAACTGCAATCAAAAACTGTACATCTTATCCATAAACAATAAACGAACTCCAGCTTTTTCTTCAAATCTGTCCCTTTCATTCTTTCCCCTTTTCTGTCTCTATTTGTGTGTGTGTTTACCGCGTATGCATGCTAGTGTGGTAGCATTGCATATTTCTAGTAGTTTTAACCGAATTTGAGTTTTAAAGTTAATAAGCTTACACCTTTCTTGTTTAAATCTAATAAAACCTGCCTGATTGATTTCTTTGCCATTACTATTGGAGAATAGTGAACAAAGATTCACTGAGGAGAAGCTAAAAACGCAATGTTTTAAATATTAAACCCTATCACGGCCAAACCAGGAAAAGGCTAAGAGGGAACCCTGAGACCCCTTTCTCACCCGGTTGTAACACAAATCATCTATATACAGCAAAAAGCAGTGGGACTAGCACTGAACCTTGAGAACACCACTAGCTATCATCCTCCAGTCTGAAAAGCAACCATTTACCACAACTTGCTGTTTTCTGTCCTTAAGCCAATTTTTTTATCCAAGCTGATATTCACCTTCCTATTCCATGAGCCCCAGTTTTGGTAACCAGCCTTTTATGTGATACTTAGTTAAATGCTTTCTTAAAATCCATAGAGACTACATTTATTGCCTTCCCTTCAACAACCACCTCTGCTACTTCATCAAAAAATTCAATTAGACTAGTCAAGCACAATCTGCCTTTTACAAATCCATGCTGGCTATCCTTAAGTCACTCAAACCTCTCCAAGTGCCTATTGATTTTTTTTCACCCTGATTATTGTTACAAAATCTTTATCCACCACTGATGTTAAAATGACTGGCTTGTATTTACTAGGAATGTCCTTACACCCTTTCTTGAATAAGGGTGTCACATTTGTCACTCTCTAACCTTCTGGCACCTTCCCACATCTAGGGAAGTTTTTCCGTTATTTCCACTCCCAGTTCCTTTAGCAACCTACGATGCAAGCCATCCAGATCAGGCGACTTATCCACTCTATGGACAGTTGACCTTTCCAGTACACCCTGCCTATGAATTTTCACCCCATCCATTACCTCTACCACCTCTGCTCCTACCAATATTTTTTCTCCCTTAGTAAACACCAATACAAAGTACTCGTTAAGTATTCTAGCCTTGCCCTGCACTTCTAAACATATATCATCTTCTTTTTTCCTAATAGGCCCCATCCCACCTGCTTACTATTTACATACCAGTAGAAGATTTTTGGTTTATTTTATGCTAACTGCCAAACTATTATCATATTCTCTCTTTGCCAGTCTTATTTTCCTCTTCACATCTCTTCTCAACTTATTATAGGTGGCCTGGTTCTCGCTTGAAGAATTCCCCTGACATACATCATACGCCCTTTTTTTTCGTTACGTCATATTCGCCATTGCCCTCGTTATCCAACGAACCCTGGGCTTTTGCTGATTTACCTTTCACCCTTGTTGAAATGTAGCTAGCCTGCATCTGAAACATCTTCCATTGTTCCAACAGCAATTTTCCTGTCAGTCTTTGGTTTCATTTTACCCTGGCTTGATCCCTTTTCATCCTATTGAAGTTAGCCCTCTTACAATTTGGAAGATCTACCTTAGATTGTTGCTTGATATTCTCCATTGCTAATCTAAACCATACAATACAATGATCACTCTTACCCAAGTGCACCCCCACAGACACTTGGGTCCACTTAGCCCACCTCATTTCCCAGCAGCAGATCCAGCAATTCCTCCTTTATAGCTCCTTTATACAAGAACGTACTGGTCAAGGAAGTTCTCCTGAACACATTTCAGAAATTCCTCCCCCTCCTTACCCTTTACTCTAATATTATCCCAATTGATAATTGTGTAATTAAAGTCCAATATCACCACTCTATATTTTTTGCTGTCATTTCCCTGTAGATTTGCTCCCCTATCTCTCTCTCTCACTATTTGAAGGTCTATAGAATACCCCCAGCAGCTTGATCATACCCTTTTTGGTTCTCAACTCTAACCAAATGGATTCTGTCCTTGGTCCGTCAAGGACAGCCTCTCTTTACAACACTACAATATCTTCCCTAATCAGTACTGTTACCCCACTTACCTTTCTTATCTTTTCTGAACAGTTTGTATCCTTGAATATTAAGCACCCAGCCCTCACCATTTTTAAGCCATATTTCCGTTATTGTCACTACATCAAATTCCCACACGGCCATTTGTGCTTGTTGCTCACCAACCTTACTGGCCACACTTTGTGCGATTATGTGCATGCATTCTAAACCTGGCCTTGTAGTCTTTCTTAGTATGTTCCTATCTAATATGGTGCTACTTATTTCTCTAGTATTATCCAACATTCTCACTCCTTTATGCACCTCATATCTCTTTTCTACTTCTATATGCTGGTGCCCATCCCCCTGTCAATTTAGTTTAAACATTCCCCAACTACACTTGTGAACCTCCCCTCCTGGACATTAGTCCGAGTCCTGTTCAGGTGTAACCCATGTCTTTTGAATAGGTGCCTCCTGCCACAGAACTGGTCCCAATACCCCAAGAATCTGAAGCCCTTCCTCATGCACCTTGCCTCAAGCCATGATCCTCCCTATCTTCCTATTTGTATTCTCACTAGCACGTGGCACTGGGAATAATCCAGAGATTACTAACTTCTTGGTCCTACTTTTTTTTTTAATTTCCTCCCTAGCTCCTGAAAGTCTGACCATAGGACCTCAATACCTGCCCTCTCTATGTTGTTGGTACCGATGTGTACCACGACTTCTGTCTCACTCCCCTCCCCCTGCAGAATATTCTGCACCCTTTCCGTGATGTCCTTTACTGTGGCACCAGGGAGACAACACACCATGCGGGACTCATATTGACAGTTACAGAAATGCCTATCTGTCCCCTAACTATGGGATCTCCTATAACAAATGCATTTTTACTCCTTGCTGTTCTCTCCTATGCAGTCCCTTGCCTACTGGTGCCATGGTCTGAATTGCATCCCTTCACAGTATCATCACTCTCAGCAATCTCCAATGCTGAGTACCGCTTGAGTGGCACACATCCCGAAGACTCCTGCACTTTCTGCCTCTCCCTAATCTTTTGGATGGCCACCCATCTACCACTTGAACTCTCTTTGCCCATGATGTGACCACCTCCTGGAACATAAGCTCCAGGAAACTCTCATCCTCCTTGATGCTCCACAGTGACTCCAGATGCCCTTCAAGCTCAGAAATCTTGATCTTGGGCTCAAGCAGCTGGAGACATTTCCTAGATATGCAGTCCCCCAAGACATGTGTTCCCACATGGTGCAGGAATTGCAAACAACAGATCTGAGTGGCCCATCCGTGATCTAAAAAAGATCTCTATTCCCTCTTTTAGAAATTAGATAGTATCTTGTTTACACTATTAATTTTAAGTAATGCCACTAGAACTGCTAGTGCTAACACTCTGATTAATTCACTTACTGTTATACATATCCCAACAGAAATGTTTCATTTCCCAGCTTCTAGTGTAAACAAATGCTTCTCTCTAAACGAGGGCAAAGAGAAATACCAACCAATCATTTGCCTGCTTTTCTCTGATGTCACATGGATTTCATTTGTCTCTGCTTGTTGGAACGCACTCTGACTCCCGCTGACTCCCCCTGGCTCCCCAGCACCACTTTTAACTGTGGCTGTCCAGCATCATTCTCTCTCAGGCTCGCTCTGACTCCCACTGACTCTCACTGCTGCTTTTAACCATGGGTCTCCGGCACTGTTCTCTCTCCCTCTCTGAAGGGCAGTTTTCTGGGAGTAAATTCCTGGTTTCATTTGATGGGATCGAGTTGCAATGGTAAGATATGCAACATTATTTTTCTTTAATACTGCAAAACAATGGGCAGTTTGGAAAATGAAAATCCAGTCCAGTGACTGAATCAACCCCTTTTCTCTTGATTAACTCTTGTTTCCATGTTTTTTTCCTGTGTCCCCAGAAACCAATAAGATGTCTTATTAATAATATTCCCCTACACAACTCACTTCATCTGCCTTATTTACAAAGAAATGCAGTACCACATATCTGATATGGATCTTCGTAGTGCTGCCTATGCATGAATATTTTCCAGCCTACTTATTTAATTTTAATCCCCCTCCACTGTTCAAAGCTTTTTCAACTCCTTGCATTTAAAATAAATCTTCCCTCTAAGTCTGCATGTCAACAATCCACACCCTTTGCACACCAATCCCTTGTTTTCTATGTTGAAATGTTTCTAGTTTATTTCCACCAGTATCACTGAGACATATTTTTCTTAATGTTTGGAGTAATCAATATAATATAACCTACACCATCAAAGGTCATTGGTCTTGAAACTACATCTGAATTGGCCTCCCTAAAGACAAACATTTGACACTGATAAGCATGATGATGTTCAGATTTCAAATTTAAGAAGAAACTGCTTTATCAGTACTAAAGATGGATGTGCAAAAATCAGCACTTAACCTTAACTCATGATTTCCTTCATCAATCTATACATTAAGCTAAATTAATTTTCATGTAATACAGTGATGAACAGCATAGTAACAGGGTTAAATAAATTTCATCTGTATTAGCTAGTGCCTTCAGTTTCAGTGGTTTTGCACTGTTTGTGTATTATTCTAAATGCAGAGGATTAGTTTGCAGAGAAACCTATGCTCCAGACAAATATATTTTTGTTGCGTCCAGAAAGGCCTCACTACAAAGGAATTAGCTATTTTGTGACACAGCATTATGATGAACTTTCCCATAAGTTCAAACGTTTCCTTCATGCCTTATTGTCTGTTTTTACGAAACTATTAAAACTGGATATTGCAATGTCTGTTGTGGCATAAACATATTCTATAATTTTGCAATTTCTGCTGTAAAGTATCTAGATTATAATATGTTAATTTCAAATATGCTTTCTCTTTTAAGAGTCCATGATGGTTCAAATAAGCAGATGTTTCCTTTTAACGGGCTGTATTTTACCAGCTCCTTGGCGTTGTGGATCATGGCGGGGTGGCCAATAAAATACTTGTGGGAGAGGCCCACCTCGATCCACGACGCTGAGGAGGCCCTGTCGCATATTACCAGCGGCAGTTGGACCTCAGTGCAGCCCCCCTGCCACTCGGAGGCGGCACCCCAATTATAATATGTAAAGGACTACTTACCTCTCCTGATTATGCATCCCGCCACCTCTCAATCCACATTTCCACATTTAACGTTGAACAGGCAGCCGTCACATGCCGTCCTGTTCACGAACCTGAGAAACCGATGGGACATCGGAAGCAGGAGTACTCACTCACAGTGAAGCTAAATCCAGATTATACAGGACTCTGCATACTTGAAGGGATGTGCAAGGGGGGATTTCAGGGGTCTCAACTCTGCATACTTGAAGGGAGGTGAGGGGGATTTGCAGGGGTCAAAGCTCTGCATACTTGAAGAGAGGTGGAAGGGGGGGGGGGTCTACTGGAGGCAAAGCTCTGTAGGCGTGAAGAGGTATTGCAAACCCTCCCTCCGTGAATGGTGTCCGCTCTGCACAATTGTACGTTTGTGTGTGTGAAGGAGCAATGACACTCTAGTCACCCTGTGTGTGGGGAGGGTGCCAGAACCAGCAGGAGTTGTAAAGGTTACCGGGCTGGTGGGGGTCAATCGATGCAGCTGGTAGAGTCCTCAAGTGGTCATGCTGTGCCACAGACCTGAAAGTTAACTCTGCTTCTCCCTCCACAGATGCTGCCAGCCCTGCTGGGTTTCTCCAGCACTTTCTGCTTTGCTGTCAGATTGACAGTAGCCCCGCTCTCAACAGTGAGATGACTATTTCTTCAGCAGCTGTCCGGAAGCATGAGCTGGGGTGCTTTAAATAGGGTCCAGCACCTGCTACACAACTGACAAAAGGTTCCTCACTGCGTCAGATGTCCCACCTCTCCCCACTGTAATATGGGGGTGGGGGGGTTGTCGAGTCGCTGTGATGCTCATGAGCCCCCACATGTAAAATCGCAGGGACTCTGTGGCGGCTGCTCAGTGCGGACAGGCTGCGGACATCAAAGCGTGCTGCCGCAATGTGCAGTGTGCTAATAAAATTCATCCAATATGTTGACGTTGTATCTTTCAATAATCTTCCCTTAAAGAGCTGTGTCAGCCTAAGAGTCAATCATCCAGCTTTTAGTTAGTTCCTTACCAAATAAATAATTTTGCACAACATTTCAGTGAAAAATAAAATCTGAAACACAAACCAGAGTTTTATAGTCTCAAACCACGAAAGTATTTTACAATAGGGTGTACAATAGAGCTGTAAAGCATAGGAGAAGCTGCTTTGAGGTGAGACACTAAAGCGTGGAAGAAGTGGTTGTGAGTGTAGTATAATGTGATGTAGGTTGTTGCTAGGTAAATATGTAAATAGACTGTAAGAATCATTACAGGATGTGATGTCACAGATTACAGAGCTTCGCGTGAGTATTGTAGTGACAGCCGTAGACGATAGACATTTCTAAATAAACTCCAGTTACCTTAACCCACTGACTACTATCTTTATTCGGCACAAACAGCATAGTAACTCGGATATTACATGGTGGCAGAAGAAGATAGAAAATTCATTGCCGTTGCCAGACGCCTTCCAGTGGGTAGAAGGTCTGAACCAAGCCGAGGCATGGCTAAAATGGGTCCGGTTGATTGAGAGGTATCATTGTGCATCGGGTTTAGTATAGAGACCAGATAAAGAGCGGGTCACTACATGGTTATACACTATGGAGGAGTGTGCAGACGACATTCTCATAATCCAAGGAATCGATGAGAAGCAAACAGCTTATGCTGACGTCATGAAAGCTAAAGAAGGGTTTCAAGATCAGAAAAAACATAATCATTGAACAGGCAAAATTTAATAAGCACACCCAGAGAAAAGGGGAAAGCATTGAATCAATTATTTATGACTTATACAAGGTTGCTGTAGATGGAAGATGAATATGGAAGCTTGTATGAGGAATTGATTGGAGATAGAATTGTAGTCGGGATTATTAGCGATGCACAATCAGATCAACTACAGTCAAGGGAAGTGTTGAGTTTATAAGAAGCCATTCAGCTAAGCAGACAGAGGTTGGAAAATATAATGGACCTGTAGTTCAAGGGGAAGGGGAGAATCCAATCTCGAAGATATTAGACTCAGTGGAGTTTGTGAAAAAAATGGAACGGAACGGAATGGTGCCAAAAAGCCCAAAAGTCGGGAAAGGCATCTTGAGGCGGTAGCACTGAATTGTAGTAGGTGTGGCCAATGGAGACATTGGTGGGAAAATTGCCCAGCCAGCGAGGCAAAATGTTTCCTATGTAGAAAAAATGGACATTTCCAGTTGCTGTGTCACAGCAAGAAGCAAATGCTGCAGACCAGCAAAGGGACAATCATTAAACAATAGAATAAACAAGGAACAAAATGATTGAAACTCTTCTCTTAGGAGAAATGCAAGGAGCAAATGAAAATTGCTGGACAGCAGGTCAGGAGAAAATGAAACTAGCTTTAAGTTTAGGCACTGGAGCAATGGTTTCTGTTCTATCGGATAAGGAATCATGGCGAAAGAAGGAGAACAACAAAGAAGAAGCTATATGGGCCTGGAGACAGAGCTGAAAGTTAGAGGGGAACTGAGAACAACTTTAAGATACAAGAATAAAGAGATTCCCAAAACGCAGTAGATTATTAATAATCGGAGTTATCCATTACTCAGCAGGAAGGCACACATCGACCGACAACTGATATGTAGGGTAGAAGAAATTAAGGAACAAGAGAACCAACCAAGAGATTTTAGGGCTAAATTCCTGAAGCTATTTAGATGATTTGGAAAATTGAAGACAGAATATCACCCAAGTCTGAGAAAAGAGGCAGAACCTGTACGATTATTCACACTGAGAAAAGTCCCACACCCACTCCTGGAAAAGGTTAAAAAAAGAAATAGAAGCAATGGAGAACCAAGGAGTGATAGCAATAGAAACTAAACCAACTAGATGGTGTTCTGGAATGGTTCCAATAAAGAAACAAATGGATCCATAAGAATCTGTGTAACCTCACTCAACTTAACAAAGCAGGAGAGAGAGAGATCCACTCTATGGCAGCAAAACTGAGAAAAAGCTCCATGTTTAAGAAATTAGATGCAAACAGTGGATTCTGGTAGTTACCATTGGATGAAGAGTCTAAATTGTTGACAACATTTATAGCATCACTTGGGAGATTCTGTTTCAACAGGTTATCTATCAATCGGTATAATATCGACACCCAAAGATCTTTCAGAGAACGATGTCAAGAATCCTGGAAGACTTAGAAGGAATAATCTGTCACATAGATGACATCCAAATTCATGGAGCAAACCAGAAAGAACACAACACCAGGGCAGGAGCAATATTACAAAGATTAGAAGCAGTTCTCACATTAAATGAGAAGTGATGTTCCTTGGTCACATAATTGATGGGTCAGACATTAAGGTAGATCAACAGAAGCTGAAGGCAATAAAAGATTTCCTACAACCAAAGAAAATAACAGAGCTACAACGATTCATGGGAATGGTGAATCAGGTAAGGAAATTCTTACCAAATTTAGCTACGCTAATCAAGCCCTTGCGACAACTACTAAAGAGCAGTAATATGAAGTATTGGGGAGAAAGCCAGAAAAAATCCTTTGAGAAAATTAGAGAGATGTTAACTTCGTCAGAGGTGGTAGCACACTATGATCCAGAGCCAATGACCATAATTGTGGCAGATGCATCAGCAACAGGATTAGGTGCAGTCTTGTTTCAAATCCAAAAGGGTGGAATACACAGACCTGTGTATTTCGCTTCTCATTCATTAACTGAAACTGAACAGAGATATGTAGTCATTGAGAAGGAAGTGTTGGCCACAATATGGGCATGCAAAAAAAATTCAGGCTACATATTGGGCCTCAAGTTCAAAACTGAAACCAACCACAAGCCACTCGTTATGTTGTTAATTCAAAATTGCTAGCAAAGTTATCTCTAAAGGTACAATGATTTCAACTAAGACTAATGAGGCTTAATTTGACGAATGTTCCAGGTAAACAACAAATAACAGCAGATGCATTATCAAGAGGAACAATTGGAAAACCTGAATAAAGAGATATCTTACTTCTGGAAGAAGTAGAAGTCTTTGCTTTAACAAATAGCTGAGAATTTACCGAAAATAGATTTTAAAAATTGAGTAAAATCAGAAACTTGCATAAAGAAGACAAGGTATACGATTGAGTAAGAGAATATTGTCAAAATGGTTGGCCAGCATATATGCCACATAGCTGGATAGTCAGTATGGATTGGTTAAGGGAAGGGAGAAGCAATTGTGAGAAGAGACTCGAGAGCACAGGGGAAGCAGTGGTGAGGAGAGACTCTAGAATGTTTTTTTTATTCATTCAGGGATGTGGGCGACGCTGGCTAGGCCAGCATTTATTGCCCATCCCTAATTGTCCTTGCGAAGGTGGTGGTGAGCTGCCTTCTTGAACCGCTGCAGCCCATTTGGGGTAGGTATACCCACAGTGCTGTTAGGAAGGGAGTTCCAGGAATTTGACCCAGTGACAGTGAAGGAACGGCAATATAGTGCCAAGTCAGGATGGTGTGTGACTTGGAGGGGAACTTGCAGGTGGTGGTGTTCCCATGTATTTGCTGCCCTTGTCCTTCTAGTTGGTAGAGGTCGCTGGTTTGGAAGGTGCTGTCTAAGGAGCCTTGGTGCATTGCTGCAGTGCACCTTGTAGATGGTACACACTGCTGCCACTGTGTGTCGGTGGTGGAAGGAGTAAATGTTTGTAGATGGGGTGCCAATCAAGTGGGCTGCTTTGTTCTGGATGGTGTCGAGCTTCTTGAGTGTTGTTGGAGCTGCACCCATCCAGGCAAGTGGAGAGTATTCCATCACACTCCTGACTTGTGCCTTGTAGATGGTGGGCAGGCTTTGGGGAGTCAGGAGGTGAGTTACTTGCCTCAGGATTCCTAGCCTCTGACCTGCTCTTGTAGCCACAGTACTTATATGGCTACTCCAGTTCAGTTTCTGGACAATGGGAGCCCCTAGGATGTTGATAGTGGGGGATTCAGCGATGGTAATGCCATTGAATGTCAAGGGGAGATGGTTAGATTCTCTCTTGTTGGAGATGGTCATTGCCTGGCACTTGTGTGGCGCGAATGTTACTTGCCACTTTTCAGCCCAAGCCTGGATATTGTCCAGGTCTTGCTGCATTTCTACACGGACTGCTTCAGTATCTGAGGAGTCACGAATGGTGCTGAACATTGTGCAATCATCAGCGAACATCCCCACTTCTGACCTTATGATTGAAGGTAGGTCATTGATGAAGCAGCTGAAGATGGTTGGGCCTAGGACACTACCCTGAGGAACTCCTGCAGTGATGTCCTGGAGCTCAGATGATTGACCTCCAACAACCACAACCATCTTCCTTTGCGCGAGGTATGACTCCAACCAGCGGAGGATTTTCCCCCTGATTCCCATTGACCTCAGTTTTGCTAGGGCTCCTTGATGCCATACTCGGTCAAATGCTGCCTTGATGTCAAGAGCAGTCACTCTCACCTCACCGATTGAGTTCAGCTCTTTTGTCCATGTTTGAACCAAGGCTGTAATGAGACCAGGAGCTGAGTGGCCCTGGCAGAACCCAAACTGAGCGTCTCTGAGCAGGTTATTGCTAAGCAGGTGCCGCTTGATGGCACTGTTGATGACATTTTCCATCACTTTACTGATGATTGAGAGGAGGCTGATGGGACAGTAATTGGCCGGGTTGGTCTTGTCCTGCTTTTTGTGTACAGGACATAACTGGGCAATTTTCCACATTGCAGGGTAGATGCCAGTGTTGTAGCTGTCCTGGAACAGCTTGGCTAGGGGCACGGCAAGTTCTGGAGCACAGGTGTTCAGTACTATTGCCGGAATATTGTCAGGGCCCATTGCTTTCGCAGTATCCAGTGCCTTCAATCATTTCTTGATATTACGCGGAGTGAATCGAATTGGCTGAAGTCTGGCATCTGTGATGCTGGGGACTTCAGGAGGAGGCCGAGATGGATCATCAACTCGGCACTTCTGGCTGAAGATTGTTGCAAATGCTTCAGCCTTATCTTTCGCACTGATGTGCTGGGCTGATGTGGGAGAAGTGATTGTGAGGAGAGATTCTAGAGCGCAGGAGAAGCGGTTGTGAGGAGAGACTCTAGAAAGTTGGAGAGGTGGTTGTGAGGAGAGATCCTAGAACTGAGGAGAAGCAATTGTGAGAAGTAACTGCAAATTGTGAGGAGAGACTGCAAATCATGGGAGAATTAGTTGTGGGAGAGACTCTTGAACGCGGTTGAGGGGAGAGACTGTGACATCACAAGGACAGCAGGTAAAGGATTGGTTGCTGAGTATTACAGTTTTTCAGGTTGTTTTATCTCTAATCTAGGAAACTGTACCTTGAAAGAAAAATAAATACTTGCATTTATATAATACCTTTCATGCCCACTGGACATCTCAAAGCACTTTACAGCCAATGAAGTACTTTTAAATTGTAGTCGCTACTGTAATATAGTAAGTGCAGAAAAAGGCTGTGAAGGCTAATGTAGGAAACTTGCTGTTACTTTACTAAATTATTAATTTTAAACCAGTTATACCAATTAATTAATTAAACTAAAATAATTGGTTTTGCGTAACCTGCAGGATTTGGGAGTTTTTGGAGAACATTGTAATCCGAACAACCATATTTGCGGCAAGTGTCTGCAGCTCAAGGAATATCGGCTCAGAGTTGTTGAGCTGCAGACATTACGGGCTATCAAAGAGGGGGAGATTTCCCTGGACACTTTGTTCCTGGAGGGAGTCACACCCCTTAGGTTAAATAGAACTTTACGGTCAGGGACAGGAGGATGTGAATGCAAGTCAAGTAGACTTAGGGATCCAGGATGTAGTGACGGAGGCGCCTCGGCCTTTGCCTTTGACCAACAGGTACAAGTTGCTTGCCACCTGTGTGAATAAGAACAGTGAATGCAGGGTGGATGGGCAAACTGACCATAGCACCATGGAGGTCATTCAAGTGGAGGGAGTGAAAAAAAATATGGTAGTAATCGGGGACAGTATAGTCAGCCGAGCCTCAACTAAGGGTTCCAAAGATTGTGTTGCCTGCCAGAGTTAAAGGCATTTCCTCGTTGCTGGAGAAGAACTTGGAGTTAGAGGAGGAGGATCCAGGTATTATGCTCCATGTAGGAATCAAAAACACAGCAGAACCGCATTCCTAGTTATACCTGAGAGTTTGAGGAGTTCAGGTCCAAATTAAAAAGCAGAACCTCAAAACTAATAATTTCTGGATTGTTACCTGAGCCATGTGCCAATTGGCATAGGGATGTACAGATTAGAAGGTTAAGTGCATGACTGAAAGAATGGTCAGGGAGGCAGGGCTTTCATTTCACTGGCCACTAGCACTAAAGACAGGGTAAGACAGAGCTGTTCCATTGGAATGTGCTCCACTTAAACTAGGCTGGGACTAGTATCCTGGCAAATCGAATAACTAAGACTATAGACCAGGCTTTAAACTAGAAGGTAGGGCAGGGGGAAGGATTCAGGAAAGGGCAAATTCCAAAGTAGCAAGGGAAATATCAAGGCTTTGGAACAGAGCAGTGTCTCGGGCAAAAATAAGCAGAGTAGGTCTGGAAGGGACAGAGTGTGTGTTACGAGCAAGGCAGGAGGAGTGTACTGTTTTTCTCGTTCCACTTCTCCACAGGTCACAACATATATTTAAATATTTACCCAGTTACCAATCCAGTCAATCATAGACTCTATTTTTATCCCAGAATAAAATATAACAACCAGGTTTCTTTAATAAACAACAAAATTATCAGTTTATTATAAAACAAGACTTGAACAGTAATGACGCAAAGCATTAACACACAGAATGAAATATGGAAGTTCCCTTTTTACCTTAGCCCCTCACATACACACACACACACCAGTTAACTGAAAAATAGAGAGATTTTCTCTTCAGAGCTCTGTCACAAGAAAAGGACAAAAGAAGACTACTTTGGCCAAATACTTTCCAAATCCTGAAGAAAAAACAGATGTCAGTTGTCCCTTTATTCTGGCATCCCAAATATGCTGTCACTGGGATCCTTCTCGAGCAGTTCTTTTCAGTCAATGTCGAAGATCAGTTGGCAAGCTTTCCAAGGGAAATGTGGCAACAGGGATTTCTAGAAGGCCTTTCAGGAGGAATGCAGCATTGATTTCTCTATTTGTTACACTCACTTCTAAGAGCTTCTCAAAGGGAATAGAACAAAGAACAGTTCAGCACAGGAATAGGCCATTTGGCCCTCCAAGCCTGCGCTGATCTTGATGCCTGCCTAAACTAAAACCTTCTGCACTTCTGGGGACCGTATCCCTCTATTCCCATCCTATTCATGTATTTGTCAAGATGCCTCTTAAATGCTGCTATCGTACCTGCTTCCACTACCTCCCCCGGCAGCAAGTTCCAGGCACTCACCACCCTCTGTGTAAAGAACTTGCCTCACACATCCCCTCTAAAATTTGCCGCTCTCACCTTAAACCTATGTCCCCTAGTAACTGACTCTTCCACCCTGGGAAAAAGCTTCTGACTATCCACTCAGTCCATGCCGCTCATAACTTTGTAAACCTCTATCATGTCACCCCTCCACCTCTGTCATTCCAGTGAAAACAATCCGAGTTTATCCAACCTCTCCTCATAGCTAATGTCCTCCATACCAGGCTACATCCTGGTAAACCTCTTCTGTACCCTCTCCAAAGCCTCCACGTCCTTCTGGTAGTGTGGCGACCAGAATTGCATGCAATATTCTAAGTGTGGCCTAACTAAAGTTCTGTACAGCTGCAGCATGCCCCGACCGATGAAGGCAAGCATGCCGTATGCCTTCTTGACTATCTTATCCACCTGCACTGCCACATTCAGTGACCTGTGGACCTGTACGCCCAGATCTCTCTGCCTGTCAATACTCCTAAGGGTTCTGCCATTTACTGTAAACTTCCCACCTGCATTAGACCTTCCAAAATGCATTACCTCACATTTGTCCGATTAAACTCCATCTGCCATTTCTCCGCCCAAGTCTCCAACCGATCTATATCCTGCTGTATCCTCTGACAATCCTCATCACTGTCCGCAACTCCACCAACCTTTGTGTCGTCCGCAAACTTACTAATCAGACCAGCTACATTTTCCTCCAAATCATTTATATATATATATATATATATATATACTACAAACAGCAAAGGTCCCAGCACTGATCCCTGCGGAACACCACTAGTCACATGACCTTCCCTTCACAAAACCATGCTGCCTCTCACTAATAAGTCCATTTATTTCGAAATGGGAGTAAATTCTGTCCCGAAGAATCCTCTCTAATAATTCCCCTACCACTGACGTAAGGCTCACCGGCCTATAATTTCCTGGATTATCCTTGCTACCCTTCTTAAACAAAGGAACAACATTGGCTATTCTCCAGTCCTCTGGGACCTCACCTGTAGCCAATGAGGATACAAAGAGTTCTGTCAAGGCCCCATGATTTTACATTGAATTAAATGTTCTAACTGGTATTTCTTGGTTTAGACTTTGTGAGCAGAATTTTAACCTTTGGATCCGCTTGCAGCGGAACCCAAAAAAAAGAGCCAGCTTTGCCATGACTTTTTAACTCAGCCACAACATTGGCATCATGCTTCCATGTTTCCTGACAAACTGGAGTGGGTGGATGTGATCATGACTGGACATAACTGTTAAAGCCTCAACATTTAAAGGGACCCAAGCAGGTTTCAGAATGGATATTCTACATTCCAGAGTGTCGAAAGAGGTAGCTATGGAGATAGTGGATGCATTGATGATCATTTTGCAAAATTCTACAGATTCTGGAACGGTTCCTGCACATTGAAAGGTAGCAAATGTCACCCCACTATTTAAGAAAGGAGGGAGAGAGAAAACAAGGAACTACAGACCTGTTAGCCTTACATCAGTAGTAGGGATAATGCTAGAATCTATTCTAAATACTGTGATAAATGGACACTTTGATAATAATGATCTGATTGGGCATTGTCAACATGGATTTATGAATGGGAAATCATGTTGGACAAAGCTGTTGGAGTTTTTTGAGGATGTTACTAACAGAATTGAAAAAGAGTAGATGGACTTGGTATACTTAGATTTTCTGAAGGCTTTTGATAAAGTCCCCCACTGGAGGTTGGTTAGCAAAATTAAAGCATATGGGATAGGAGGTAAAATACTGGCATGGATTAAGGATTGGTTAATAGGCAGAAAACAGAGTTATGAATAAATGGCTCATTCTCACGTTGGCAGGCTGTGACTAGTGGAGTACCACAAGGATCAGTACTTGGGCCCCAGCTGTTCACAATGTTTATCAATGATTTGGATGTGGGGACGAAATGTAATATATCCAAGTTGGTGGAAGACACAAAACTAGGTGGGAACATGTGCTGTGAGGAAGATGCTAAGCGGCTTCAAGGGGATTTGGACAGGCTAAGTGAATGGGCAAGAACGTGGCAGATGGAATATAATGTGGAAAAATGTGAGGTTATTCACTTTGGTAGGACAAACAGATGTGCAGAGTATTTCTTAAATGGTAAGAGATTAGAAAGTGTAGATGTACAAAGGGACCTGGTATCTTTGTCAATAAGTCACTGAAAGCTAATATGCAGGTGGAGCAAGCAATTAAGAAAGCTAATGGTATGTTAGCCTTTATCACAAGAGGATTTGAGTACAGGAGTAGTGAAGTCTTGTTTCAATTGTATAGAACCTTGGTTGGACCGCACCTGGAGTACTGTGTGTAGTTTTGGTCCCATTACCTTAGGAAGGATATTATTGCCATGGAGGGAGTGCAACGAAGGTTCACCAGACTTGTTCTCAGGATGGCGGGACTATCCGATGAAAAGAGTTTGGGGAAACTGGGCCTGTATTCTCTAGAATTTCGAAGAATGAGAGGTGATCTCATTGAAACCTACAAAATACTCAAAGGGATAGACAGGGTAGATGCAGCTAAGATGTTTCCCCTGGTTGGGGAGTCTAGAACCAGGGGACACAATTTCAAAATAAGGGGGAAGCCACTTAGGACAGAGATGAGGAGAAAATTCTTTACTCAGAGGGGTGTGAATTTTTGGAATTCTCTACCCCAGAAAACTGTGGAAGCTCAGTCATTGAGTATGTTTAAAGCAGAGATTGACAGATTTCTAAATACAAATGACATAATGGGGTATGTGAATAGTGTGGGAAAAAGGCATTGAAATGGATGATCAGCCATGATCATATTAAATGGTGGAGCAGGCTTGATGGGCTGAATGGCCTACTCCTGCTCCTATGTGTCAGGAACCTGCTGATTTCCGTATTAACGGAGGCATGTTTCGAAATGAGAGAAAGCCCCTTGGAACCAGCTGGTCTGTGATTTAAATATGCAAAAAGCTAAAAGACTCAGGATTTAACCCTGGATTCTGGCTTTAACAGTCAGCGCACATGTTTTCTGGGCAGTCTGAAACTTTCCAGAGTCAAGCAGGTGAGAGCACAAAGGGGAATGATGGGTCTGTGAAATTGACAGGCTGGAAAGCTAATTCGCCACGAGGACCTTCATTATTTCCTTTGTTGAAATTTAGCATCTTGGCTTCAAATCGAACTACCTCACTTTCAAACATAATAGAACAAAAGAACAAAGAACAGTACAGCACTGGAACAGGCCATTTGGCCCTCCAAGCCTGCGCCGATCTTGATGCCTGTCTAAACTAAAACCTTCTGCATTTCTGGGGACCGTATCCCTCTATTTCCATCCTATTCATGTATTTGTCAAGAAGCCTCTTAAATGTCGCTATCGTACCTGCTTCCACTACCTCCCCCGGCAGCAAGATCCAGGCACTCACCACCCTCTGTGTAAAGAACTTGCCTCGCACATCCCCTCTAAACTTTGCCCCTCGCATCTTAAACCTATGTCCCCTAGTAACTGAATCTTCCACCCTGGGAAAAAGCTTCTGAGTATCCACTCTATCCATGCCACTCCTAACTTTGCAAACCTCTATCATATAGCCCCTCCACCTCCGTCATTCCAGTGAAAACAATCCGAGTTTATCCAACCTCTCCTCATAGCTAACGCCCTCCAGATCAGGCAACATCCTGGTAAACCTCTTCTGTACCCTCTCCGAAGCCTCCACGTCCTTCTGGTAGTGTGGCGACCAGAATTGCACGTAATATTCTAAGTGTGGCCTAACTAAAGTTCTGTACAGCTGCAGCATGATTTGCCAATTTTTATACTCTATGCCCCGACCGATGAAGGCAAGCATGCCGTATGCCTTCTTGACTACCTTATCCACCTGCGTTGCCACTTTCAGTGACCTGTGGACCTGTACGCCCAGATCTCTCTGCCTGTCAATACTCCGAAGGGTTCTGCCATTTACTGTATACTTCCCACCTGTATTTGATCTTCCAAAATGCATTACCTCGCATTTGTCCAGATTAAACTCCATCTGCCATTTCTCCGCCCAAGTCTCCAACTGATCTATATCCTGCTGTATCCTCCGACAATCGTCATCATTATCCGCAACTCCACCAACTTTTGTGTCATCTGCAAACTTACGAATCAGACCAACTACATTTTCCTCCAAATCATTTATGTATAATACAAACAGCAAAGGTCCCAGCACTGATCCCTGCGGAACACCACTAGTCACAGCCCTCCATTCAGAAATGCACCCTTCCACTGCTACCCTCTGTCTTCTATGACAGAGCCAGTTCTGTATCCATCTTGCCAGCTCACCTCTGATCCCGTGTGACTTCACATTTTGTACCAGTCTGCCATGATGGATCTTGTCAAAAGCTTTACTGAAATCCATATAGGCAACATCCACTGCCCTTCCTTCATCAATCATCTGCGTCACTTACTCAAAAAACACGATCAAGTTAGTGAGACACGACCTCCCCTTCACAAAACCCTGCTGCCTCTCGCTAATAATTTCATTTGTTCCCAAATGGGAGTAAATTCTGTCCCGAAGAATCCTCTCTAATAATTTCCCTACCACTGACGTAAGGCTCACCGGCCTATAATTTCCTGGATTATCCTTGCTACACTTCTTAAACAAAGGAACAACATTGGCTATTCTCCAGTCCTCTGGGACCTCACCTGTAGCCAATGAGGATACAAAGATTTCTGTCAAGGCCCCAGCAATTTCTTCCCTTGCCTCCATCAGTATTCTGAGGTAGATCCATCAGGCCCTGGGGACTTATCTACCTTAATGCTTTGCAAGATGCCCAACACCTCCTCCTCTTTGATAACGACATGACCCAGACTATCTACACTCCATTCCCTAGATTCATCATCCACCAAGTCCTTCTCTTTGGTGAATACTGATGCAAAGTACTCATTTAGTAATGTAAAACTCTATCATATTATGGTCACATCCCTCAAGATTTGTTTACAAGATTATTAATTATCCCTTTCTCATTACCATAATACTAGATCTAAAATAGCCTGTTCTCTTGTCAGTTCCTCAACATACTGCTCTAGAAAACCATCCTTAACACATTCCAGAAACTCGTCCTCCACAGCATTAGTGCTCATTAGGTTTACCCCGTCTATATGCAGATTGAAGTCACCCATGATTACTGTATTATCCATGCCACATGCTGCTCTAATCTCCTGAGTAATACCATAACCCACACTACCACTACTGTTTGGTGGCCTATAAACAACTCCTATCAACGTTTTCTGCCTCTTGCTGTTTCTTAGCTCCACCCAAACAGATTCCACATTTTGTTCTTCCGATCTGTGATCCTCCCTTACTAATGTACTGATCCCATCCCTTATCAGTGCAACCCCACCTCCTTTTCCTTTTTGTCTGTCCTTCCTAAATGTCAAAGATCCTTGAATATTCAGTTCCCAGTCTTAGTCACCCTGTAGCCACGTTTCCAATATGGCAATTAGATCCATTTACCTCTATTTGGGCTTTTAAATCATCTACCTTGTTGACAATGCTGCATGAATTCAGGTAGAATGCCCTAAATCTTGTTGTCTTGACATTATTCTGCCTTCTAAGCCAAGTTGATGCTCACCTTTGTTTTGCCTGCCTTCTAGTGTCATACGTACATACGTATTAGGAGCAGGAGTAGGCCACTCGGCCCTTCGAGCCTGCTCCACCATTCAATACGTTCATGGCTGAACTGATTTCTCCATATTATGACCTATCCCTGATAACCTTTCACCCCCTTGCTTATCAAGAATCTATCTACCTCTGCCTTAAACATATTCAAAGATTCTGCTCTTTTGAGGAAGAGAGTTCCAAAGACTCACGACATTTAGATAAAAAATTTCTCCTCATCTCGGTCTTAAATGGGCGACCCCTTATTTTTAAACAGTGACCCCTGGTTCTAGATTCTCTCCCAAGGGGCAACATCCTTTCTACATCCACCTTGTCAAGATCCCTCAGGATCTTATATGTTTCAATCAAGTCGCCTCTTACTCTTCTAAATTCCAGCAGATACAAGCCTAGCCTGTCCAATCTTTCCTCTTTGCTGTCACTTGCTACTTTTCTCCCTTCTGTTACCGCTCAGGTTATCATCCCCCTGGCAAGCTAGTTTAAACCCTCCCCAACCGCACTAGCAAATCTCCCAGCGAGGATATTAGTTTCGGTCATGTTAAAGTGTAGCCCGTCTATCTTGTGCCGGTTCCACCTGCCCCAGAACCGGTCCCAATGCCTCAGAAATCTGATGCTCTCCCCCTACACCAATTCTCCAGCCATGTGTTCAATCGATCAATCCTCCTAGTCCTATGCTCCGAAACCCGCAGTCCCAGTGCACATGGCACTGGGAATAATCCTGAATTACTGCTTTGGAGGTCCTGCTTTTTAATTTCTTTCCTAACTCCCTAAAATCTGCTTTCAGGACCTCATCCCTCTTCCTACCTATGTCACTGGTACCAATGTGGACCATGACCTCTGGATGTTCACCCTCCCCCAGAAGGATGTCCTGCAGCTACTCCATGACTTCCTTGACCCTGGCACCAGGGAGGCAACACACTATCCTGGAGTCATGTTTACTGCCACAGAAATGCATGTCTGATCCCCTGACTATCGCTTTTTCACTCTTCTTCCTTACTTCCTGTGCACTGAGCCACCCATGGTGCTACCAACTTTGCTCTTGCTGCACTCCCCCAAGGAATCATCGCTCTCACCAGTATCCAAAATGGAAAACCAATTAGTAAACAAGAAACTCAGGGGACTCCTGCATTGCCTTCCTGGTTCTCTTAGACTGACTGGCGGTCACCCATTCCCTCTCTGTGAGTATGGGGGACATCATTTCAAAGTTTGAAGATGACAAAACTTGGAAATGTAGGGCTGGATTTTACCAGCCCCTCAACGTCAGGGGTCATGGCGGGGGGCTTGGAAAATACTTCTGGGAGAGGCCCGCCACGCTCCCTGGTGCAGAGAAGACATCCACCCCACTGCGGTTGGGGATTGGTAGGAAGGGGTTGAGCGTCAAAGTTAGCAAAATTCGGGAGAAAGTTAGAGATCTGAAAAAAAAGTTTTTTTGAGGGGACAGGACAATTTACATATTGATTCCTCATTGGGGATATGGGAGAGGGAATTGAAAATGTGACTAAATGTCTATCTTTATTTTTCAACATTCTGCCAAGAATGAGGAAAATTAATTTTGCCACATAAACATTGATTTTAAACTGAAGAAAGAACTTGCTTTAAAAAACAATTGGAGACTTTGGCTGGAGAGAGACATTAGCAGATCAACAAATCCTTCAAAGGACAAAGGAGCTATTCTCTGCTCCAATTTAATCCACAATGGACTTTTGATTACCAGACATTGAAGCATTCCAGGTTAACAACTAAGATGGCCGAATACACAAACAGATGTGGTCGGGCCAGTTTGGTCACATGACTGACTGATGGAGTTTTTTGAATTTGAGCTTCCAACAAAGAATTTAAAATCAGGCGACGTTAGCTCCTGGACTGAGAACACTTCTCTCCTATCTGCTCTCACCAGCTTCAGAAACCATTGAAGACATATGTGCCCCAAGAGAGAAAGGTTGCCGACAGTGAACAAGGTTCAAGCAGAATACTGGGCCCCAATGAAAAGTAAGAGCCGTCTATAATCAAGGACTCTACAGTGAGCTGGAAACACAGAGGCAGTAACAAGAAACACCCTTTTAGAAACTGCCTCAAACCTCTCCATTTTATTTTTCTTCTGCTCTTTTCTGTCCCTATTTGCATGTATGTATTGAGTGAGCATGCTAACGTGGGCATGTCGTACATCTGTAGGCGTTAACCATATTAGAGTTTAATTTTAAGGTTTAATAAATTTCATTTTTCTTCTTTAAACCTAAAGAAAACCAGGTGTGCTCATTTCTTTGCTTTATAATTGGAAAGCTGTGAACAAGGATTCACAAAGGTGAAGCTCAAAACACTGTGCATTTAAAATTAAACCCTGCTACAATAAGACCATGTGAAGACAGTAAAAGACCCCTAGACACCTTTCTCACTGGTCGTAAGAAAGTTTAAAAATTTAAATGAGTTGGAAGGGCCTGAAGCCCTTTAAAAATAGCTTTGGCACCTGCACGGTGGCACTGCTGCTAGGAATGGAGCACTTGCCCCCTCTACGTCATCGGGGGCAGGCGGTCTGCCTCCTCCATGTAAATGACCCACCATGCGAAATATCACAGCACATGTCACGAGAGCATTGCGCCTTTTTTCAAACTGTGAATTCAGCCTGTAGTAATCAATGAGGGGGTTAGTTGTGACTTCAGGAGGACATGGGCAGACATATGGCAGATTAAATTTAATGCAGCAGTAATGCATTTTGGAAAGAAGAATGAGGAAAGCCAATAAAAACTAAATGGTACAATTTTAAAGCAAATGCACTAACAGAGATCTGGGAGTACAAATCTTAGGTGTCAGGACAAGTTGATAATATTTTATAAATAGTGGATAGAGTCCAAAAACAAGGAAGTTACACAAAACCTTTATAAATCAAAGGCTCAGCTTAAGTACTATGTCCACATTTTAGGAAAGATGCCAAGGCCTTTAAAAGGGTGCCGAGTTGATTTATTGAAAAGATACCAGGGATGAGAGATTTTTATGTGGAAGGGCGAGAGAGGTTGGGGTTGGGATTGTTCTGCATAGAGCAGAGAAGATTAAGAGATTTAATGGAAGCATTCAAAATTATGAAGAATTTTGATGAAATAAATGAGGAGCTGTTTGAAAGAATTGATCACTAGAAGACACAAATTTAAGATAATCAACAAAGGAACCAGAGGGAAGGTGAGAATTTTATTTATGTGATGAATTATGATCCAGAAATGGCACTACCTGAAAGGCAGAATCAACAGTAACTTTCAAAAGGGAATTGCATGTATACTTGAAAAAGAAAAAAACTCGCAGAGTTGTGGGGAAACAGTAGATGTGTGGGAGACATGGATAACATTTTCAGGTGAGCCAGCACATGCATAATGGGCTGAATTGCCTCATTCTGTGCTGTTTGACTGTGATTTAGGGCAGACGACCAAGCTTGTTCAAAAAAAGAAGTTTCAAAGAGCATCTTACAGGAGGGGAAGAGGGGTAGAGGACGGAGGGGTGTAGGGAGGGAAGGCACATGCCAATGGTGGGGCAATTAAAATCTGGGATGCTCAAGAGGCCAGAATTGGAGAAGCACAGATATCTTTGATGGTTGTAGGACTGGAGAAGTTTACATGGGGAGGGAGGCCATGGAGGGGTTTGAAAACAAGGATGAGAATTTTTTAAATCATGGCATTGGTTAACTGGGAGCCAATGTAGGTCAGCAAGTACAGGAGTGATGGGAGAACAGAACCTGGTGTGAATTAGGACCTGGCCAACAGAGTTTTAGATGGCGTCAAGTTTACAGAGGGTAGAATGAGAGAGGGGACAGCCAGGATTGCAATAGAATAGTCAAGTCTAAATATAACAAAGGCATGGAAGAGGGTTTCAGCATATGAGCTGAGACAAGGGCAGAATTGGGCTATGTTATGGAGGTGGAGATGGCAGTCTTAGTGATGGCACAGATGTGTGACTGGAAGCTCATCGCAGGGTTAAACACAGCCTCAAGATAGTTGCCAAGGAGAGAAATGGAGTTAGTAGCCAGGGAACAGTTTGTGGTGGGGACTGAAGACAGTGGCTTCAGTGTTCCCAATATTTAATTGGAGGAAATTCCTGATCATCCAGTACTGGATGTTGAACAAGCAGTCTGACAATTTAGAGACAGTAAAGGGGTTGAGAAAGGTGATGGCAAGGTAGAGCTGGGTATCGTCAGCACACAAAAGAAAGTGATGCAGTGTTTTCTGATAGCTGGATTGCTAAGTGTCTGATGGTGACTTTGATAAGAATAATTGCTTTTACAAGCTCGCCAGTACCACCATCAGGTATGTTAACAGTACTGTACAGTTTTGATTGCATATATCTTGGTTTCTCATGTACCAAATAAAATTTACAGTTGCCACATTTCCACTGGGGGCAGGTAGGCTAGAAAGCAAGAATTATGGAATGAAGTAGAAGGCAACAGAAGTATCTATCGAAAAATTCATAAAGGTGAAGTCTTCCTTTAATAGATGGAAAATTACTGCTTATGCATCTGCAACGTGCGCTGTGACCATCACTTGCTGTTGGAAGCGTAGAATTCACCTTATAAACTATAGCAGTGTAGAAGATACAAAGATGCAACGAAATACAAATCTGCATCCCAACAATTTTTATTTAAAATATATTAATTGGTGCAATTAGACAATAAGTGTGTGATATCAGTGTGTCTGAACGATTGACTTTGTACACCAGATGTAGTACACCTTCAAAACAAAATCAGCTTGGGTGGTAGCTACAGGTCTAAATGGTAAAGAGAGCTGACAATACACATATATGGAAACTATCTGCCTTTGAAAAACAAAGAACCATTATTTGCACCCCCACCTCACTTGCTTATAACCTGTGACTTTTCTAATATTTGTCAGATCCGATGAAGGGTCACTGACCCGAAACGTTAACTCTGCTTCTCTTTCCACAGATGCTGCCAGACCTGCTGAGTGGTTCCAGCATTTCTTGTTTTTATTTCAGATTTCCAGCATCTGCAGTATTTTGCTTTTACTTATATAACATATTTGGGTAAAAATATGTTTATGTATAATTTGTGGATACTTTATTCCAATGTAAAAATATACGCTATTTGCAATTTTAAAATAACATAAGGAACTTTCAATTAAAGCTGTACTGACAACTTCCAGAAAAAGACTTTGGCTTTGATTACCTGGTTAAGGGGGTAAATTTCCACGTAATACTATAAACAGGCTTTCTGCCAAACTTCTAGCAAAGTTAGAGGGAGAGGCCCTGTGGAAATTCACCCCCTAGTGTTCAGTAATACCCATCTCTGCAGATTGCATATCCATGAAGTGTACTATACCGACATGCTTGTATGCTCGTAAAACATGGTATAATACTTAATGCATTTCTAATATCTAGTAATACTCAATTTTACAATGAGTCCCGAGAGGATCTTGGTGGCATGTTGTATCTCACTTGTTTCCAGAATTTTGAGTTTAATGATGGAGATTCCTTTTCCCATTCACTGTTTTTCCACTTAATAGTTCCTTTCTTTTGTATAATATGTCTCATTGATTCTGAAAAGCCACTATAATCTTCATGATATTCCAACTCAATCAGAATAACTTCTATTTGATTAGCCATCAGTGCATCATGCAATCCAACTTGCTGTTCAAACATAGCACACAGTTGTTTATCAAAAGACTTTGACATCAAAATAATCAGTCTTCGGCTGTCTTCGATATTTGTTTTTGCTTCTTCAATGAAAGCTAAAAGGAAAAAGAAATGGAGAAAATAGTACACGCTAAACAGAGCGGTAGCCTCCAGTAAGGCAATTGCCAGCCGACACACTTCCAGACATGGCATTGATTTTCCCCTCACCCCCTTCCCCCTACAACCCTTGAGATCATGCTCCTGTGCCTCCTTCAACACCCCTCAGTAACAGGGCCAAATAACTTGAAAAAAATTCTCGGAGGTTAAGGGGGAGGGGGTGGGTGGTCCAGATCACTTCCTTGTCCACTAGCACCCCTCGATTTTTGGGCCCCAATGGGGGTGAATACAGGGACAGAATTTTGTACCGCCAGGCCAGCATGCCCGAACCATCCCACTCTCGAGCCATTTTCCTAGAGGCGGGATAGTGGGGGAGAGGGCTACCTGACTGTAAGTGGCAGGTAGGTAATTAACAGCAGTTAAAAGCCCTATCGTCAGAGGCAGACTGGAATTTTACAGTTGGTCTCCTGTCCCCCGAGGCATCAGGAACTTGACAGCTGCCTGGAGGCAGCCTCCGGGTAGCAGACAGGGGTCTGCGCTCCCGACAGGCTTTAAGGCGCTCTCCCCACCTACCTGGCCAGTGCTGCAGCAACATGCCACCCTATATAAGGGCTCCCCCTCCACAATGGTGGCCTGGCTGCTGAAAAAACGTTTAAATGTTTAAAAAGTTGGAGAGAGGGCACCACAAAATGGAAACAGCTGAAATGCCAGCTGCTGCTTCTTCAGTGCTGGAATGCCTCCTATGGGCCCTCCAGTTTTGACAGTCCCTCCTTAACTAGATGGCGAGCCCGACCTCTGACCACTTATTGGCCAATTTGAGGAAACCCACTGCCAGGTGACTGTTCCCCACACTTTGCGAGCTTGTGAGCCCCATTTGACCCCGATGTCAGGGTCCAACATAAAGGGAAAAATCCTGCCCATAATATCGACCCTATCTTGGATGATCAAATGATAGACTGCAATTCCTTCCTTGCCTTCAATAACTTCTGATACATATAAATGCAAGGGTTTTCTTTCTGTTCCAATCCCAAGGCACCTATTGATGAAAATGAATTTTAGTGTTCATGTTCGCTTTCACACTCTGTACCAGTATGTTGAATTAATCAATGTCACCACAAGATTATGGTAGTATGGAATACCAGAGGTCCTCATGCAGATTCAATTAGCTATAGGATCAACTCACTCTGTTTTGGCTAAAAACATCAATGATTTAGTATTGTGACATAATTTCCCATGCTAGTTATAAAGGGGGTTTAGAAAAACTCAACTTATACCTGGATTTGACCGAACCATTCGGGTACAGTATCATTGCGGTTATATATTACTGAACTAACAATCTGGAGATGCAAGTTCAAATTCCACCATGGCAGTTTGTGAATTTGAATCCAATTAATTAAATAAAAATTTGGAATAAAAAGCTAGTATTAGTAATTATGACCATGAAACTATTGGATTGCTGCAAAAACCAAATCGATGTCCTTTAGGGAAGGAAACCTGCTGTCCTTATCCTGCCTGCCTATATGTGACTCCAGACCTAAAGCAATGTGGTCGACTCTTAACTACTCTGAAATAGACTAGCAAGCCACTCAAAATAGTATAGAAATAAAACTGGATGGGCGACCTAGCATTGGCACTCAGCCCAGTTATCAATCCAAAATTCTTCTTACCAACATCTAGCCATAGTCGTGCACAGATTCATACCTTTCATCCAATGCCCCAAGACTCCTCCATCACCAGCCCCTTGGCTTTGTCCTGTCGGACAGACACAGCAAAGGTGGCAAAATAGTGTTATACAATAGAGGGGCCAGCCCTCAGCATTGACACCGGAACTGATGAAGTCTCATGACATCATGGATAAGGAAACCTCCTACTGATTACCAGCCTCCTCCAGCTGATGAATTAGTACTCCTCCATATTGAACACAACTTGGAAGAAGCACAGTACTCTGGGTGGGGGACTTCAATGCCCATCAGCAAGAGTGCATCAGTAATACTGAAAGACATAGCAGCCAGACTGGGCTTGTGGTAGTTGGTGTGGAAAAAAAAGGAGCAAAAAACCTTGTTCTCACCAATCTACGACAGCATTGATAGGAGTGCACATCATATAGTCCTCGTGGAGATGAAGTTGCATCTTCACACTGATGACAAATTGTGTAGCACTACCACATGCTAAATGGGATAGATTCAGAACAAACACTGGACATCCATGAGGTCCTGTGGGTCATCAAAAGCCCCAATTCAATGAGGTGTGCAGAAGAGCAGTCCAGGAACAGCACTAGGCATCCGTAAAACTGAAGTGCTGACCTGGTGAAGTTACAACACAGGACTACATGCACGCTAAACAGGGGAAGCAGCATATCTACAGACAGAGTTAAATGATCTCAAACCAACAGATCAAAGCTCTGCAGTCTTCCTGCATACATACGAGAATGGTGGTGGACAATTAAACAACTAATGGGAGGAGAAGAGTCAATGAATAACCCCATCCTCAACGATGGCAGTGCCCAGCATTTGAGTGCAAAAGACAAGGCTGAAACGTTTGCAACCATTTTCAGCCAGAAGTGGATGATCCATCTTGGCTTCCTCCTGAAGTCTCAAACCATCACAGATACCAGTCTTTAACCAATACGATTCACTCCACATAATATTAATAAACGTTTGAGCGCATTGGTTACAGCTAAAATTATGGGCACTGACAACATCCCAGCTGTAGTGATGAGGTTTGCGCTCCAGAATTAGCTGCATTTCTGCGCAAGCTGTTCCAACAGAGTAGAAAATTACCCAGGTATGTCCTGCCCACAAAACAAGAAATATCCATTCCAGCCAATTACCACCCATCTACTCTCAATAATCAGCAAATTGTTGAAAGGAGTCATCAATAGTGTGATCAACGAGCTCTTATCCACCAATGATCTGCTTACCAGTATTCAATTTGGGTTCACTTAGGGGCACTCAGCTCCAGACATTATTACAGCCTAGATACACACATGGAAAAATGTTGAATTCCAGAGATGAGATGAGTATGACTGTCTTTTACATCAAGGCAGCATTTGACTGAGTTTGGCCCTAATTTGACAAAGGAGCCCTAATAAAGTTGAAGTCAATGGGAATCGGGAGAAAATCTCCATTGGTTAAAGTATTAACCAGCATAAAAGATGATGGTTGTGACTGTTGGAGACCAATCATCTCTGTCCAGGTTATCGCTGGGCCCAACCATCTGCAGCTGCTTCATTAATGACCTGACATTATGACGGAGGGAAGAAGTGGGAATGATCGATGATTACACAGTGTTCAGTTCCATTTGCAATTCCTGTGGATCACCATTGCTCAGAAACATCTCAAACAAGAGAGAATCTAACCGTCTTTGCTTGATGTTCAACAGCATTACCGTCGCTGAATTCCCCACCATCAACATCCTGGGGGTTACCATTGACCAGAAACTGAACTGGACCAGCGACATAATTACTGTGGCTACAACAGCAGGTCAGAGGCTGGGAATTCTGCAGGAAGTAACCCACCTCCTGACTCCCCAATGCCTGTCTACCATCCACAAGGCACCAGTCAAGGGTGTGATAGAATACTCTCCACTTGCCTGGATTGGTGCAGCAGCTCCAACAGCACTCAAGAAGCTCGACACCATTCAGGACAAAGCAGCCCGCTTGATCGGCACCTGATCCACCACTTTCAATATTCAATCCCTCCACCACTGATGCACAGTGGCAGCTGTGTGTACCATCTACAAGATGCACTGCAGCAACTCACCAAAGCTCCTTCGACAGCACCTTCTAAACCCGTGACCTCTACCACCTAGTCGGATAAGAGCAGCAGTGCATGGGAACACCACCACCTGCAAGTTCCCCTCCAAATCACACACCATCCTGTCTTGGAACTATATCGCTGTTCCTTCACTGTCGCTGGGTCAAAATCCTTCCTAATAGCACTGTTGATGTACCTACACCCCAAGGACTGCAGCGGTTCAAGAGGGCAGCTCACCATTACCTTCTCAAGGGCAATTAGGGGTGGGCAATAAATGCTGGCTTAGTCAGCGACACCCACATCCCGTGAACGAATAAAATAACCTTAAACACTCATTCCCTTTACCACTGGCGGTGTGCTTTATTGTGTACCATCTACAAGATGCAATACAGCATCGCGCCATGGCTTCTTCGACAGCACCTCCCAAACCCGCAATCACTACCATACAGAAGGCTTGGCAACACCACCAACTCCAAGCTCCCCACTGAGTCACACAGCATCCTGACTTGGAAATAAATTGCCATTCCTTCATCATCACGAAGTCAAAATCTTGGAGCTCTTTACCTAATAGCAATGCATGAGACCACACACCACACAAACTTCAGCAATTCACAGTTGCAGCTCACCACCACCTTGTCACGGGCAATTAGGGAATTGACAATAAATGATGGCTTTGCTAGCAATGCCCCACATTCTGTGACTGAATAAATACTTTTTTTTTAACAATCATCTCTTTCTGATTGCATATTTTGTATTTACATTAATCTTCCAGAATAGAATTATCCACAATATCAGCAACCCTATACTTATTTACTTCCAATGCAATGTTAGGATCATGGATGAATGAACATATTTTAGTCACACCTTCTCCAGGCAGATTGTCTCTTCCAGGTATGAACAAGTTATATCCACACTGGCATTCCAATACTTGAGGCATTAAGTCCATAACAAAGACAAGGATATTGGTACTGTATGAAGAGCAGCTTTGTGGATAGATGATATAAGCATCATATTTCTTACCATCTGAAAGCATACAAAACAGTAGTATAATTTACCAGAACACAGCACTAAAATTCTCTTTAAAATGTTGTGCTTTGTCATTAGGTTAATATGATTTTGACACTTATACAACAATACTATAATTCATTTTTTAAAAATCGATACATAGAAACAGAATTTTCACCTACCATTTTCAGAAGAGTTTACGGGAAAGGTATCACGATACCACAGGACAATATCAATCTTGAAAAACTTGTGAGTGCATATGCAGATGAATAAAATACAGGCTAAAATGCCAAAAGCAGCTACTATCTTCCTTGTAAAATCTGGAGCTGAACATAAACAAAACAATCAGAAATTTTATGGAAGGCTATGCATTTTGCACAAGTCCAATAGTACCACTCGAAGGAAAGAACACTGAACAGTGATTATTGAAAAAACAAAACAGGCATGAATAGCACACCATAATTCTTCAACATGGAGAGAAAAACATTGGTGCCAATTTTGATGGGCTGACTGAGCCGTGTCTGTGCTGTGAAAATGTAGGAGTGATTCTATGCTTTTTTTAATCTTGCCCATCGAAACTGAATATTCTGACAACTATTCCATTTCCAGCAGCAACTAAAGCAGACTATTTGCTTGGCAATGTATATAGGATTTGTACTTTGTTCTGAAAGTGAGCCATGCTCTAGCCTAAGTAATTAAAATAACTTAAAAGGAAATTAAATTGACGCGTGGATTTCAAAATGGTTCTGAGCACACAACTGTAAAATGGGTTTTATTTCATAGTGTTGTTACCCTCAAATGTAATGTTATTTAGCAAACATATTAATGATATAAAGAAGAAAAGATGTTAGCAACAATTTGCACGTGCCTTTAATGTAAAAAAAAAACTTTATGGAGGGAAGAGAAATAAATATGGTTATTAAAAAAAAAGGGGGTGGGAAGCCATGGTGGAAGAGCTAAAAGAGCTGTTTAAAAGTTTGGTTAAAATGATGGGATTAAAGGAAGTTATATTGATATGGAAGTAAATTTGCAAAGTCTGGTTCACCCTGACTGAGTGGCCAGAGGAAAATGGAGTCAGTGGCAAAGGAAGCCACAAACAATGGTTTCAACCTTCCCATATTCAATTGAAGAAAATGTGGACTTATCCATCATTTATATATGGGCAGAGAGTAACTGCCATGAGGCCAAGGGAAGAGGGAGAGGGAAAGGGGTAGGGGTGAAAGACATCAGCTTTCATGTGGAAGCTGATGTCACCAAGGAATAACCTGTAGATGAAGAGGACTCTAGAGGTCACTACAAAGAGATAACCGTGTGGAAGTAGGAAAAGAATTCACCGCTGGAGATGTGCTGGCTGCATGTGGTAGGTATGGAATTACACAAGGGCAATCTGGCAAAGCTGTACACCAGAGGAGGATGGCATGGCCCACTGTGTGAAACATTTCAGGGAGGTTGAGGACGATGCACTGCAGTCAATCACACAGCATACCATTTTGTCATTTGCTTTCTTTAAAAAAAAAATTAGATTTACTCAATTCAGTGCCATGGTAGGATTTGAACTCATGACCCCTAGTCTGCTAGCCCAGCTGCAGAACCACCGTCATAGCAGGCTGGCCAGGTATGCTTGAAGATGTGGAATGCTGATATAGGGGTGATAATAGTAACAGAACCAGGAGACACAACAAGGTTGGGCAGAGATGCATTTACATCCTGCCTTCAACATAATAAAATATCTCAGGGCACTGGAAGCATGAGGAGAAAACAGGCACTGAGCGAAAGGAGAGATTAGGAGGGGTGATCAAAAGCCTAGTTGAAGTAGTGGGTTTTACGGAAGATTTTAAAGGAGCAGAGGGAGTTGAAGAGGTTTAGGGAGGGAATTCCAGAGAGTGGGACCTAGACATCTGAAGGCAAATCCACTAGTCGTGGGAAGAAGGGGTGGGGATAAAAAAAAAAGTTAGAGGCAGAGAAATGAAGATGGTATGTGATTTGGTGAGCACTGGAGTATGTCATAATTTCCCTTCAATTATGTGGTATAAAACACATGATCAGTGTATACCCCACATTTAATAAAGCTGTTTATCTCTTTTAATGCTCAATCAAATTCAGTTACAAAAATATTTAAAGAGTCTCTTATGTCATGCAGCGTGATCAGCTCTGAAATGAAAACCAGAGCATTTTACTTTATGAATATAACAGCGGATATAGCAGACTGATTAATCTGATTAATACATTAGAGGATGCTATCAATATTCTGCCTTCAATATTGATTAGTAAGATAAAAAGGGCAGTGTCATCATATAAAATCACATATGAAAGTCATCAGAGGTCCTGCATCAGGAATACCAAATGATGCTTAGCTTAAAGACAATATCCATTTCTTAAATATTGTAATGAATTACTTGCCTGTTTTCCTAAATTTAACAGTTACTATTTGAATCCCCAAACCATTTTTTGCAACACACGTAAGTGGTACTTTATAATACTCTTCTTTGAAATTAGGAAAAATTATATTGTTCTGATAATAGTTGCCTTGTTCACCATTGATCCTGTGACAAAATATATACATAAATCCAAATTAAACAAATAGTAGTCAGCATATTTTAATGACAGTAAGTTATGTGCTCATGCAAGCCTGATAAAAGTACAAATGCATACCTTAGTTCAACTTGAAGATGGTCATTGAAATAATCTTCAATAAAGGTATTATTTACAAGCCAATATACTAATGTCACAGGAGGCTCACAATATCCAGTATATGCTGTGCAAGATAAGTTCAATTTTGAGCCTGCACAACAACATACAAACATTCTTATTCACCAAAATGTTGTAAGATTGGAACTGCATCAACACCACAAGCATCTTGCCCTGAACAAAATAAAATAAAATTATCCCATTTGTCAGGCTAGTCCCCCACCTGCCAAGAATGAGGCACATTAATTTTGTCATGAACATTGGTTTTAAACGGTTACTGGAGCAAGGAAATGACTTGTTAAACAGATCAGCCATAGCTGGAAAAGACATTTGCATATTAACAGACGGTGCTTGTGTAGACAAAACGACCATTCCCTGACACATTCAACTCACAATGGATGTTGATCACCAGACAATGAGTGGTTGGGGAAACGCATTCCAGGGCCTGCTGGGGTGATGCAATCCACAGGGGCCAGGACTGGTTGGACCTGCTGGTCACATGACTAACTGGCTGTTCCAGGGGTCTTTCGAACTAGCCACAGAGAGTTTGAACTCAAAGACTGTTTGCTCCTTGACTGAGAGGATCTTTCCTGTCTTCTCCCATCTCTTTCTCGCAAGCCTCTGAATTCACTGAAGGCACATGAACCCCAAGAGAGAAAAGTCTCTCACAGCAAACAAGGTTTAAGAAGAATACTGGGCCCCAACGAAAAGCAAGATATATCTACAATCAAGGACTCCACAGTGAGCTCGAAGAATTGTAACAAAAACTCTTCAGATATTGCCTCAAACTTTTCCACTTTATTTTCTTCTGCTCTTTTCTGTCTCTTTTTGCACGTGTGTATCGCGTATGCAGCTAGCGTGAGCGCGTCATATATCTGTAGGCGTCAACCGAATTAGAGTTTAAGTTCAAGTTTAATAAATGTCAATCTTTCTTCTTTAAACCTAAAAAAACCTATTTGTGCTGGTTTCTTTACCTTATAATTGGAAAGCAGTGAACAAGAATCCACCAAGGGGGAGCTAAATTCAGTGTGTTTAAAATTAAACCCTGTTATGGTAAGACCAGGTGAAGGCTAAAAGGGACCCCCACACACCTTTTTCACCTGGTCGTAACAGAAATTTGGGTGCTAGCATCCAGATTTGACCCACAGACAAATGAGAGAAATTGGAAGTGAGAAGCCAAATTGTTCCCAATCAAAAAAAGCAACAAGATTTCAATACAGGGTTTCTTGTGGTTGTGTGTGCTTGAATACTAACATGTCTGCAACTGAAGCTAGTAGCTCCCCAAGCCAGGGTAAAGTAAATTGTGATAAGTTAAAAGCACTGTCTATGGAGGAATTGAGGAAAATAGCTGAGCAGTGTAGGATCACTGTACGTGACAAGGCTAGGAAGTCTGAACTCCTAAGGCTAGTGGCCAACCATTTTTCCTTTGAATCTGAAGAAGCAGAAGCAGGGTTAGAAGCAGACTCTGACAGGGTATTGTTAGCAAAGATAAAGAACTTTCCAGAAAGAATGCAAAGAGAGAGAGCCGAATCGACTTGAGTTAACTAGGGGGTGACAGAGTAACCCCCAGTGAAAGCATAGCCAACATGGAGGGGCGTAATTCAGGGCTGGGTACAGAATTGTTAAAGCTACCTCAACTAATTTCCAAGATTCAATGAGTGTGCTTCCATTGTAATAAAGCAGTTTTTGTGTCCTTTCAGAAACTGGCAAGGTAGCTAAAATGGCCAGCTGAGACCTGGCCTTTATTTTACTGCAAAGCAAGCTAACTGGAAAAGTCCATGAGGTTTATTCTCTGTTGCCAGATGAGAGTTCATCAAATTACGAACCGACAAAAAGTGCTATTCTCAGGGCATATGAATTAGTACCTGAAGACTATGACCAAAAGTTTAGAACCCTCAAAAAGCAAGCCAATCAAACTTATCTGGAGTTTGAAAGAAGTAAACAGCTGGCTTTTGACCAGTGGCTGAAGGCTCTTAAAAGTACAGCTCAGCCATGAGAATCTCAGGGAAGTAATTCTGTTAGAGGAATTTAAAAACTCTCTCCCACTCTCCAAAAGGACACATGTAGAGGAGCAGCGGGTTCAGAGAGCCCAGGAAGTGACCGTTCTGGCCGATGAGTTTTCTTTAACTTACAAGTCAGTTTCCCCGGGGAAAGCCTTTCCTCGTCACCCCCACAAATCTGAAAAGGACAAGGGATGGGAAGATGAAAGGAGCCCAAGCAGTCCTGGGAGAGAAAGAAAAGCAGAAGACACAGGGGGCCCTCCTCTAGCCAAAAAGGAAGGTATTGTGAACAGGAGTGAGACCCGTGTGCTTCCATTGTAATAAAGCAGGGCATTTAAGAGCTGACTGCTGGAAACTAAAGGGAAAACCTGTAGGGTTAATCAGGGCATACCTGCTCAGTGAAGGAGAATGGACCCTGATGGAAAGCACAGCAGAACAAGCTGTGGCTTTAACTGCAGTAAGAGTGAGACCCAGGAAGCTTACGGCTGCAAGTGCAGGAAAATGTAATAGGATTCCTGAAGTCCATCAGGGTTTTGTGTTTGAAGGGAAAGTAAACTGATACCCCTCGGGTGGGGCAAGCAAGCCCACAGTAATTCTCAGGGGCACAAGGGCCACGAGATCCCTTTTACTGGGAAAAGGCCTGACCTTTCCCCCAGAGAGTGCAGTGAACACCAGAATGATGGTGAATGATATTGGAGGGCAGAGCATGCCTGTACCTGTACACCAGGTGCACCTGGAGTGCGACCTAGTTTCGGAACGGTGACCGTAGGGATTGTTCCTAGTTTGCCTGTGGACAGGGTTGGCCTGCTCCTAGGTAATGATCTGGCATGGGGGAAGGTGGTAGAAACCCCCCCCCAGTTGTGAAAGAAAGACTGCAGGAGGTCAGAGAGACAGGGCAATGGCAGGAGATGGACCCCTGCAGTTTCTCTGAATGTGTAGTGGATCAGGCCATGATCAAACCAGCTCCCCCAGAAGATACTGAATTGGCACAGCAGGCAAATGACAAGGTCTGTCTGTCTGAGACTTTCTTTGGAATGTTAGGAGACCCAGGGAATGAATTAATGGATTTTCCCTAGCTGAGGTTCAGCGAGCCGACCCAGTATTCCAAGGGTTAGCACAGGCTGCCCAATCTGAAAGTGAAGCAGAGGAAGACCCTGATTGCTACTATTTAAAGAATGAGGTACTGATGAGGAAATGGAGTTCTCCTCACAGACCTGAGGGCAAGGACGACAGTTGTTCACCAGTTAGTGCTGCCTCAGGGGTACCAGAGAGAAATATTATGAAGGGCCCATGAGACAACAGTGGCTGTACATGCCAGAATACGAAAGACCAAAGCCCGCAAAAGACAGCAGTTTGACTGGCCAAAACTCCACACAAATGTGCTGGAGTACTGCAGGAGTTGCCACATGTGCCAGGTTGAGGGGAAACCCCAACCTACAGTGAAACCTGCACCCCTAAGTCATGTACCAGTGTTAGGAGGACCCTCCAGCAGAGGGCTGGTGAACTGTAAGGGACCTGGCTGAGAACAAAAGGGGAAAGGCAGGCACAAGGCGAGCAAAAGCTTAGAAAGGGAAAGGGAAAAGGCAACCAAGAGGGCAGGTTAAAAGGGAGCCCAGGAGGAATCCTGGATGAAAACCCCTACTGTCCAGTCAGCCAACCCTGAAAAATGTGAAAAGTTAGACCCTACATCCTCCTATGTAATTGCAGACACTAGAAGCACCCAACCAGAATTGCTAACAGCATTTACAGGAACCTGCAGAGACAAAGAAAGACCTCTAGAGGACAGAGAAACTATGAGGGTGATGCGTCACCTAGTCTAAGTGCTACAGGGGCATGCAGTAAAGTCTGCACAAATACCTGCAGGCAGGAGGATCCCAGAGAACAAAAGGGGAGATGAGCAAAGAATCCTCCACCACAGTCAAGAAAAAAGGAACCACAAGCCAAAAGACTTGCAGGTTGATAGGTAAATTGGCCATTATAAATTGTCACCAGTATAGGTAGGTGGTAGGGAAATATAGGGACAGGTGGGGATGTTTGTTGGGAATATGGGATTAGTGTAGGATTAGTATAAATGGGTGGTTGATGTTCGGCACAGACTCGGTGGGCCGAAGGGCCTGTTTCAGTGCTGTATCTCTAATCTAATCTAATCTAATCTAACCCATCCACCTAAAGTCAAAAGCCTTTCCATGACTCAGGAAAGCACTGAAAGAGAGCCAGGATAGACCCACCCCCTACTGACTTGCGAACAAAAAATTCCAACTCAGGGCTAATTAAAACTAACCATCTCGAAGACCCTAGGCAGCCATGGAAAGGGGCAAATTGAAGAAAAACTTGCCCAAAGAACCACATGTTTATTGGGATGCCAAAAGGGACAATTGTAATAAATTTTAGGATTTGTAAATGAATGAGAGAAATGCATGGTTTTTGTTTCTGTATCTTATATTTTCTCTCGACTCTTTTAATGAAATGCGCTTTCCTCAAACCGCATTTCATTCCTCTGGGTGGGGTGATGTCATGCTAAGCCCCCACCTGCCAAGAATGAGGCACATTGTCCAATCACGAACATTGATTTTTAACTGTTACTGGAGCGAGGCAATGACTTGTTAAACAGGTCAGCCGTGGCTGGAAAAGACATTTGCATATTAACAAACAATGCTTGTGTAGGCAAAAGGACCATTCCCTGACACATTCAACACACAATGGATGTTGATCACCAGACAGTGAGGGGTGGGGAAGTGCATTCCAGGGCCTGCTGAAGTGATGCAATCCACAGGGGCCAGGACTGGTTGGACCAGCTGGTCACATGACTAAATATGGCTGTTCCAAGGGTCTTTTGAACGAGACAGAGTTTGAACTCAGAAAGACTGTTTGTTCCTTGACTGAGAAGATCTCTCCTGTCTTCCCCCACCTCTTTCTCACAAGCCTTTGAATCCACTGAAGACACATGAACCCCAAGAGAGAAAAGTCTCCTACAGCGAACAAGGTTTAAGAATAATACTGCGCCCCAACGAAAAGCAAGATACAACTACAATCAAGGACTCTACAGTGAGCTTGAAGAACTGTATTCAGATATTGTCTCAAACTTTTCGACTTTATTTTTCTTCTGCTCTTTTCTGCCTCTATTTGCACGTGTGTAACGCGTATGCATGCTGGCGTGGGCGCATCTTGTATCTTATTAATAAACTTCGATCTTTCTTATTTAAACCTAAGAAAATCTGTTTGTGCTAGTTTTTTTGCCTTATAATTGGAAAGCGGTGAACAAGGATTCACCAAGGGGGAGCTAAAAACACAGTGTTCAAAATTAAACCGTGCTACGGTAAGACCAGGTGAAGGCTGAAAGGGACGCCTAGACACCTTTCTTACTTGGTCATAACACATTGAAAATCTACATTCTGGTCAACAGAGGGAAAGTCAACTCATTAATAGAGTAAAAGTCTACAATTCCACCTAGAAAGAGCTTGCAGAAGTACTGTTACAATTTATGAAACAAATGTATGCATACATCAAGGATATTGAGCATTTGGAACAAGGGCAGATACTTGTAACATTACCAGCAAGCAGGCTACATGATTTTGCCCAAATGTGAACTTCCACACACAAAAAATTGAAACCTACACAACATTGAGATCCCAGATGCACAAAAGTGATGCCATTAATTCTGAAAATCCCAACCTATTTCTTTACCCTGTCCTCAACATAACTCTTTTATCCCTATTCTTCTCCTCCCATATTGGTTGAGTTCTTCTGAAATGTTTAAACTTCCCAGGTTGGCGGTCTGATTGATCCCTCGCTGGTGCCTTCAACCAACCTTTACTAATCCTCAAAGCCAAGGATATTTAAATGGTTGTAGTCAAGATGCTCATTTGGTCCGAGGAACTATTTCCTGAGATGCCAGAAACCGGCTGTGGTCAAAATGATGCACAAAAAAAGACCCAACAACTACTGTCATATACTGTCACTACTGTGGTCGAAAACGAGGCTCCCGAATGGTATGTTGCCTCCCAGGTGCACGGGTCAGGGATGTCTCAGATCGGCTGCAGAACATTCTAAAGGGGGAGGGTGAACAGCCAGTTGTCATTGTGCACATAGGCACTAATGATATAGGTAAAAAACGGGATGAGGTCCTACAAGCAGAGTTTAGGGAGTTAGGAGCCAAGTTAAAAAGTAGGACCTCAGAGGTAGTAATCTCAGGATCCTACACCTGTGTAGGGGCCCCAACAACCCCACTGCCTTGTGGGCGTCTCGGGAGAGACCAAGGCTAAGGGAGTAAACCCTAACAGAAAATCCGGAGCGGAACCCCGTAGGCGGTCATGTGTCACCTTTGGCATGTTTCCGGCATTTCCTGCAGCCATACTGGTGCCAAACGTCGTGTCCTGCACTCCTTTGGACCCCACCAGAAAGGCCGAGAGGGGGGTTTTGACGACTGGGCAACTCTCAACCTCCATAAATTTGCCCAGGCATGCGCCATGGAGAGGTCACTCCATAGTTGCCTCACAGCGACTGAAACAACACGGAAGGCAGCAGTTACGGGTTATAAGTCCAGATAAATTGGCGTAGAAACTGGGCGCCACGGGTTGCCTTTGTCGGTGGGAGAGGTCATTGCACCTCACTGGACAGCTACCGCCCGCCTCAAACCGGGCAGCCCCCGGTCAATAAGGTTCTGTCCCGCCACAGTCTGCCTGCTTCAATGGGTGCTTGGAGCTCAGGGTCATTGCCCGAAAGGTGGACTGATACACCACACCAAACAACATGAAAAAAGGAAAGAAGGTACCAGCCCTTCGCTTTGCAAGCTGGAACGTCAGAACTATGTGTCCTGGCCTGTCGGAAGACCTTACACAAATCAACGATTCTCGGAAGACCGCCATCATTAACAACGAGCTCAGTAGACTCAATGTGGACATTGCAGCACTTCAGGAGACTCGCCTCCCCGCGAGTGGCTCTCTAGCAGAGCAAGACTACACCTTCTTCTGGCAGGGCAGGGATCCTGAAGAACCAAGACAGCATGGAGTGGGCTTCGCCATCAGAAACTCCTTGCTCAGCATGATAGAGCCTCCCTCAAATGGCTCGGAACGCATACTGTCCATCCGACTGCTCACCACCTCTGGTCCAGTACACCTACTCAGCATCTATGCTCCAACACTCTGTTCCGCACCTGAAGCTAAAGACCAGTTCTATGAACAACTCCATAACATCATTAGCAGCATCCCCAACACCGAACACCTATTCCTGCTGGGGGACTTTAATGCCAGGGTTGGGGCCGACCATGACTCATGGCCCTCCTGCCTTGGGCGCTATGGCGTTGGAAGGATGAATGAGAACGGGCAGAGACTGCTTGAGTTGTGTACCTATCATAACCTCTGCATCACCAACTCGTTCTTTCACACTAAACCCTGTCACCAGGTTTCATGGAGGCACCCAAGATCACGTCGTTGGCACCAGCTAGACCTCATTGTCACAAGGCGAGCCGCCTTAAACAGTGTTCAAATCACACGCAGCTTCCACAGTGCGGACTGCGACACCGACCACTCCCTGGTGTGCAGCAAGGTTAGACTCAGACCAAAGAAGTTGCATCATTCCAAGCAGAAGGGCCACCCGCGCATCAACACGAGCAGAATTTCTCACCCACAGCTGTTACAAAAATTTCTAAATTCACTTGTAACAGCCCTTCAAAAGACTCCCACAGGGGATGCTGAGACCAAGTGGGCCCACATCAGAGACGCCATCTATGAGTCAGCTTTGACCACCTACGGCAAAAGTGCGAAGAGAAATGCAGACTGGTTTCAATCTCATAATGAAGAGCTGGAACCTGTCATAGCCGCTAAGCGCATTGCACTTTTGAACTACAAGAAAGCCCCCAGCGATTTAACATCCGCAGCACTTAAAGCAGCCAGAAGTACTGCACAAAGAACAGCTAGGCGTTGCGCAAACGACTACTGGCAACACCTATGCAGTCATATTCAGCTGGCCTCAGACACCGGAAACATCAGAGGAATGTATGATGGCATGAAGAGAGCTCTTGGGCCAACCATCAAGAAGATCACCCCCCTCAAATCTAAATCGGGGGACATAATCACTGACCAACGCAAACAGATGGACCGCTGGGTTGAGCACTACCTAGAACTGTACTCCAGGGAGAATGCTGTCACTGAGACTGCCCTCAATGCAGCCCAGCCTCTACCAGTCATGGATGAGCTGGACATACAGCCAACCAAATCGGAACTCAGTGATGCCATTGATTCCCTAGCCAGCGGAAAAGCCCCTGGGAAGGACAGCATTACCCCTGAAATAATCAAGAGTGCCAAGCCTGCTATACTCTCAGCACTACATGAACTGCTATGCCTGTGCTGGGACGAGGGAGCAGTACCCCAGGACATGCGCGATGCCAACATCATCACCCTCTATAAAAACAAAGGTGACCGCGGTGACTGCAACAACTACCGTGGAATCTCCCTGCTCAGCATAGTGGGGAAAGTCTTTGCTCGAGTCGCTCTGAACAGGCTCCAGAAGCTGGCCGAGCGCGTCTACCCTGAGGCACAGTGTGGCTTTCGTGCAGAGAGATCGACTATTGACATGCTGTTCTCCCTTCGTCAGATACAGGAGAAATGCCGTGAACAACAGATGCCCCTCTACATTGCTTTCATTGATCTCACCAAAGCCTTTGACCTCGTCAGCAGACGTGGTCTCTTCAGACTACTAGAAAAGATCGGATGTCCACCAAAGCTACTAAGTATCATCACCTCATTCCATGACAATATGAAAGGCACAATTCAACATGGTGGCTCCTCATCAGAGCCCTTTCCTATCCTGAGTGGTGTGAAACAGGGCTGTGTTCTCGCACCCACACTTTTTGGGATTTTCTTCTCCCTGCTGCTTTCACATGCGTTCAAATCCTCTGAAGAAGGAATTTTCCTCCACACAAGATCAGGGGGCAGGTTGTTCAACCTTGCCCGTCTAAGAGCGAAGTCCAAAGTACGGAAAGTCCTCATCAGAGAACTCCTCTTTGCTGACGATGCTGCTTTAACATCTCACACTGAAGAATGCCTGCAGAGTCTCATCGACAGGTTTGCGTCTGCCTGCAATGAATTTGGCCTAACCATCAGCCTCAAGAAAACGAACATCATGGGGCAGGATGTCAGAAATGCTCCATCCATCAATATTGGCGACCACGCTCTGGAAGTGGTTCAAGAGTTCACCTACCTAGGCTCAACTATCACCAGTAACCTGTCTCTAGATGCAGAAATCAACAAGCGCATGGGTAAGGCTTCCACTGCTATGTCCAGACTGGCCAAGAGAGTGTGGGAAAATGGCGCACTGACACGGAACACAAAAGTCCGAGTGTATCAGGCCTGTGTCCTCAGTACCTTGCTCTACGGCAGCGAGACCTGGACAACGTATGCCAGCCAAGAGCGACGTCTCAATTCATTCCATCTTCGCTGCCTTCGGAGAATACTTGGCATCAGGTGGCAGGACTATATCTCCAACACAGAAGTCCTTGAAGCGGCCAACACCCCCAGCTTATACACACTACTGAGTCAGCGGCGCTTGAGATGGCTTGGCCATGTGAGCCGCATGGAAGATGGCAGGATCCCCAAAGACACATTGTACAGCGAGCTCGCCACTGGTATCAGACCCACCGGCCGTCCATGTCTCCGTTATAAAGACGTCTGCAAACGCGACATGAAATCGTGTGACATTGATCACAAGTCGTGGGAGTCAGTTGCCAGCATTCGCCAGAGCTGGCGGGCAGCCATAAAGACAGGGCTAAATTGTGGCGAGTCGAAGAGACTTAGTAGTTGGCAGGAAAAAAGACAGAGGCGCAAGGGGAGAGCCAACTGTGCAACAGCCCCAACAAACAAATTTCTCTGCAGCACCTGTGGAAGAGCCTGTCACTCCAGAATTGGCCTTTATAGCCACTCCAGGCGCTGCTTCACAAACCACTGACCACCTCCAGGCGCGTATCCATTGTCTCTCGAGATAAGGAGGCCCAAAAGACTACCAGTGCCACGTGATAGTCAGAGTAAAAATGAAAGAATAGTCAGGATGAATGCGTGGCTTGAGAGATGGTGCAGGAAGGAGGGGTTCAGATTTTTGGGACATTGGGACCGGTTCTGGGGGAGGTGGGACTATTACAAATTGGACGGTCTACACCTGGGCCGGACTGGAACCAATGTCCTTGGAGGTGCTTTTGCTAACGCTGTTGGGGAGGGTTTAAACTAATGTGGCAGGGGGATGGGAACCTTTTGAGGTCAGTTGACAGTGAGGAGGTAGTAACAAAAGCCTGTAAGAAACTAGATAATGAAGTCAGTGTGACTAAGGGGAAGAGCAGGCAGGGAGCAGATGATGAATATAAAGGGACTGGTGGTCTGAGGTGCATTTGCTTTAATGCAAGAAGTGTAGTTGGTAAGGCAGATGAACTTAGGGCTTGGATTAGTACCTGGGAGTATGATGTTATTGCTATTACTGAGACTTGGTTGAGGGAAGGGCATGATTGGCAACTAAATATCCCAGGATATCGATGCTTCAGGCGGGATAGAGAGGGAGGTAAAAGGGGTGGAGGAGTTGCATTACTGGTCAAAGAGGATATCACAGCTGTGCTGAAGGAGGGCACTATGGAGGACTCGAGCAGTGAGGCAATATGGACAGAACTCAGAAATAGGAAGGGTGCGGTAACAATGTTGGGGCTGTACTACAGGCCTCCCAACAGCGAGCGTGAGATAGAGGTACAAATATGTAAACAGATTATGGAAAGATGTAGGAGCAACAGGGTGGTGGTGATAGGAGATTTTAATTTTCCCAACATTGACTGGGATTCGCTTAATGTTAGAGGTCCAGATGGAGCAGAATTTGTAAGGAGCATCCAGGAGGGTTTTCTAGAGCAGTATGTAAATAGTCCAACTCGGGAAGGGGCCATACTGGACCTGGTGTTGGGGAATGAGCCCGGCCAGGTTGTTGAAGTTTCAGTAGGGGACTACTTTGGGAATAGTGATCACAATTCCGTAAGCTTTAAAATACTCATGGACAAAGACGAGAGTGGTCCTAAAGGAAGAGTGCTAAATTGGGGAAGGCCAACTATACCACAATTCGGCAGGAGCTGGGAAATGTAGATTGGGAGCAGCTGTTTGAAGGTAAATCCACATGTGATATGTGGGAGGCTTTTAAAGAGAGGTTGATTAGCGTGCAGGAGAGACATGTTCCTGTGAAAATGAGGGATAGAAATGGCAAGATTAGGGAACCATGGATGACAGGTGAAATTGTGAGACTAGCTAAGAGGAAAAAGGAAGCATACATAAGGTCTAGGCGGCTGATGAAAGACGAAGCTTTGAAAGAATATCGGGAATGTAGGACCAATCTGAAACGAGGAATTAAGAGGGCTAAAAGGGGTCATGAAATATCTTTAGCAAACAGGGTTAAGGAAAATCCTAAAGCCTTTTATTCATATATAAGGAGAAAGAGGGTAACTAGAGAAAGGATTGGCCCACTAAAGGACAAAGGAGGAATGTTATGCTTGGACTCAGAGAAAATGGGTGAGATTCTAAACGAGTACTTTGCATCGGTATTCACCGAGGAGAGGGACATGACGGATGTTGAGGTTAGGAACAGATGTTTGATTACTCTAGGTCAAGTCGGCATAACGAGGGAGGAAGTGTTGGGTATTCTAAAGGGCATTAAGGTGGACAAGTCCCCAGGTCCGGATGGGATCTATCCCAGGTTACTGAGGGAAGCGAGAGAGGAAATAGCTGGGGCCTTAACAGATATCTTTGCAGCATCCTTAAACACGGGTGAGGTCCCGGAGGACTGGAGAATTGCTAATGTTGTCCCCTTGTTTAAGAAGGGTAGCAGGGATAATCCAGGTAATTATAGACCGGTGAGCCTGACGTCAGTGGTAGGGAAGCTGCTGGAGAAGATACTGAGGGATAGGATCTATTCCCATTTGGAAGAAAATGGGCTCATCAGTGATAGGCAACATGGTTTTGTGCAGGGAAGGTCATGTCTTACCAACTTAATAGAATTCTTTGAGGAAGTGACAAAGTTGATTGATGAGGGAAGGGCTGTCGATGTCATATACATGGACTTCAGTAAGGCGTTTGATAAGGTTCCCCATGGCAGGCTGATGGAGAAAGTGAAGGCGCTTGGGGTCCAAGGTGTACTAGCTAGATGGATAAAGAACTGGCTGGGCAACAGGAGACAGAGAGTAGCAGTGGAAGGGAGTTTCTCAAAATGGAGACGTGTGACCAGTGGTGTTCCACAGGGATCCGTGCTGGGACCACTGTTGTTTGTGATATACATTAATGATTTGGAGGAAAGTATAGGTGGACTGATTAGCAAATTTGCAGACGACACTAAGATTGGTGGAGTAGCAGATAGTGAAGGGGACTGTCAGAGAATACAGCAGAATATAGATAGATTGGAGAGTTGGGCAGAGAAATGGCAGATGGAGTTCAATCAGGGCAAATGCGAGGTGATGCATTTTGGAAGATCCAATTCAAGAGTGAACTATACAGTAAATGGAAAAGTCCTGGGGAAAATTGATGTCCAGAGAGATTTGGGTGTTCAGGTCCACTGTTCCCTGAAGGTGGCAACGCAGGTAAATAGAGTGGTCAAGAAGGCATACGGCATGCTTTCCTTCATCGGACGGGGCATTGAGTACAAGAGTTGGCAGGTCATGTTACAGTTGTATAGGACTTTGGTTCGGCCACATTTGGAATACTGCGTACAGTTCTGGTCGCCACATTATCAAAAGGATGTGGATGCTTTGGAAAGGGTGCAGAGGAGGTTCACCAGGATGTTGCCTGGTATGGAGGGCGCTAGCTATGAAGAGAGGTTGAGTAGATTAGGATTATTTTCATTAGAAAGACGGAGGTTGAGGGGGGACCTGATTGAGGTGTACAAAATCATGAGAGGTATAGACAGGGTGGATAGCAAGAAGCTTTTTCCCAGAGTGGGGGTTTCAATTACTAGAGGACACGAGTTCAAAGTGAAAGGGGAAAAGTTTAGGGGGGATATGCGTGGAAAGTTCTTTACGCAGAGGGTGGTGGGCACCTGGAACGCATTGCCAGCGGAGGTGGTAGATGCGGGCACGATGGAGTCTTTTAAGATGTATCTAGACAGATACATGAATGGGCAGGAAGAAAAGAGATACAGAAGCTTAGAAAATAGGCGACATGTTTAGAGAGAGGATCTGGATCGGCGCAGGCTTGGAGGGCCGAAGGGCCTGTTCCTGTGCTGTAATTATCTTTGTTCTTTGTTCTTTGTTCTTATATCAGCTTGCCGAGCTGCTGGGAAAGCGATTGGAAGAGGCATTGCAGAGCACCTGCTAATGTTATCTCAAAGGCATTAACTTCTTCAACTCAGTTCAATCCGGATACAGGAAAGGAAGAAGCACCAGTATCAACTTGCTACGACTATCACAAAGCATTCTCTAAAGAAAAGTGCACATTGATGGTGTTACCGTACATAGAAAAGACTTTTGAGAAGTCAGCCCAGAATTTTTCTCAACATACAAAGTCTAGATCCAGCCAGTCCTACAATACAGCCATTAAACCTCAGGAAGTGAGTCATAGGGCTGAATTTTTTCAGCACGCCTTGCTCCGCAGCAGCGGCTGTGAAAGTGGCAGCTTTCTGACACGGAGGTTCCGCCACAAAGCCCCGACGACAATACACGCGGGGGGTCAATTAAATGGAAGGGGCGGAGTGGCCGCTCCCGGTGATGTAGAGGGGGAGCCCGCTGCATCCCCGACAACGGCATCCGGCGCCAATGCGGCAGCACTATTTTTAAAGAGCTGTAAGCCCTTTGAAGCAATTGTAATTTTTAAAGTAATATTTTGGTGCATTTGGTGTACAAATTGCAATAAATGATGGAGGCCCTTTCAAACCCAACCTCTCAATGTTTGTTTTCGGGGCAAAATGAACATGATCATTATTCACAACCCCAACTTTCCCCTGACCCCAACCTCTTCACTTTTGCCCTTCAACCTCTTCCCACCATTCCCACAGCCAATAAAAATACGTTTTCCCCGCTTCTCCCTCACCCCCCGCCCTGAAAATTTTATTCCTCCCCCCTCCCCACCAGTTTCTCACCTCGGAACTACATACGGAGTTCCAACAGTGCGTGGGTTGTGATCGGCGGCTGTAAAAATGGTGTGGGACAGCCGCCACCAGCAGGTAAGGTTTTATTTATGTTTATTTAAATATTTAGATGAAGGCCCCACCGCTTGGCGGCCGGGGAGGGGGGGAGGGGGGCTGGTGCACTGAGGTCCCCCCCACCACCAGTAAGATGTGGCGGACATTTCTCGACGTCGGGAGTCGAGATGGGCCTCTCCCCGCAGAATTTTATGGGCCCCTCCACTGTGACCCATGGCATCGAGGGGCTGGTAAAATTCAGCCCATGGTTTATTTAACGATAATATAGAACTGACCAACAAAGGCAGAATAAAACCTCATGCTTTAACTGCTCAACCTATATGTAGAATATTTGTGGACTTCAAACAATGAAAGAAGGGCTCTACACAAGGCAAGGACAGCCCCAGCATTGCCAATGTTGAGAGCAAGAAGGAATGAACCCACCCTCATACATTTGCAACACTCTCTGGATCTGCATTAGGTAGACAACCTTAGCAATATTCAATCAGATAGAATGATGGTACAGGGGTCAATTGATTGACACTGAAATCCACACGCCAGTTAGAATTGGCTGCGACAAGTCCCAGAATATCCAATATAAAAAAGGATGTAAAAGGTTTCATAAATCCTGGTCCATCCTTACCAAGCTCCCAACATTACTAGCTAGCTCCATCCAGCCCATTTTCCTTTTTCTTTTCTCAACCTCTGCACTGAGCAACTCCTCATTCTCAATAATTTAAATGGCCATTTCAGATTCCTTTGTACTCTCTCCTGTTAATTTATCATCCTCCTCTCCGCTCTAAAATTCTCCTTCCACATCAACCCCTCTACATCTATTCACAGTCATTTCTCAACCTTGCTCATGGTCTCTCCACTCCTGTGGTTTCAATTAACTACCAAGGTTATCTCCACCACTTCTTTGTATCTCTCACCACACCCATGTCCTCTTCTCCTCCTCCAATGCTATTTCCTTCTATATTTACCCTGAAAATAAATTCTCTTTTGAACTCCATAGTGTTTAGAGCCCAAATAATATTTACACCCTCCAGAAAAGAATTAAACATCTGAAAACAATTCTTTAACTAGGACTCAGAATACAACATATCTGCAAAATTTAATTCATGCACTGCTACATGTCGAATGGAAATTTTTCAACCGGCTCAATGAGGTGAGAAACTTATGATGTTGTTTCTGGGATATGCCTTAAAAATAAAATGGCCCATTGTTCAATTTGTGACCTGCTATAATTTATACCTACAATAACTTTGCAATCCAGTCTTTTGCAAAGAATGGGATAAACAGCATTAGGAAGGAGCCAGATCAGGAACGGATAATCAAAGTGAGGCAAAAGTAGCCTTCTCCATTTCATAGAAAAAAACTTACCAGGTTCTATTTCAATTGTCCCATTTTTTGGATGTACAATTTGTGGGCCAACACTAGCTTTACAGCCTATGAAAATAAAAATATACAGTCTATGAGCAAAGTAATACAGCAAGATATTTTGGGAAAATTATTTTTAACTGACATTAAGCACATTGAAGAAAAAAGTTAAAAATGCAATTGTTTACAATTTTTTTTACTGGTATAGTGTATGGTTAAGTATTCTAAGGTGTACCTTTCATTATTGGTCTGTGATACTATATTCAATCTGTCAGAAAGTCATGAACTGGTAATGAAAAACAAAGTTATTCCACTCGGTAGTGTTATCCTTTAAACAACTAATCTTCTGAACTCAATAATCTCAGTACATTCCAATGTTTAACCCTTTATACATTTATTCATCAGATTTTTTTTTAACAATTATGCGTTTAATCCATTAACTTTGTCAGGACCTACACGAGCAAGGAAAGAGATCAGAGTGTTCCTTTTTTTAAAAAACAGGGTGGGAAAAATATAGCAAGATTTTTTTTCTAGCTTAACAATAATTTGTAATCCTAAATGTTAAAAAATGAAATTTTCAAGTGTCTAATCTTGTCAACTAGAAAAAACAAATACTGGTTCTAGCTGTTGCCTTTACAGTAATTTTTAGGCACAGAAATTTTAAAAGCACATTAGGGGGAAATTTTAAGGAAGCGACAGGGAGCTCCACCCACCGCTGGATTAATACCAGCGTGGGTGAAAAGAGGCCCTTAATTGCCCACTTAAGGGCCTCAATTGGCGGCAGGGTAGGAAGGCCATCCACGGGACTTAATTGGGGTTGAGGCTGGAAGGTAGCAGGGTGCCCACCTGCCACCATCCCGCCCAATTAAATGCACTCCCCGCCTCCAAACTCACCATAGGGGAGAGTATAAAATACCGCCCTAAGAGCATTTGGATGATTTGAGCATGGAAGTGGACAGCACAGAGGCTTTTCTCATTAATATTAAAAAGTGTCTCATACTGCTGCATTTGACAGCCATACAGAAATGATGTAACAAGTTACTGTGGTTATTTTGTCTGGTTAATGTTAATGATTTTCTTTGAAAGCAATCAATCTGCATTCTATCAGAAAACATTTCTCATGATAGACATTATAGAAGCCTTTTAAAAAAAAAAACAATTTGGAAGTTTACAGGCTGCATTTTTACAACCAATTATACTACAGAATTTTCACTTCGAAATTCTACATAGTTCTTCCAAGGTAATTACAGGCCGGTGAGTCTAACATCAGTGGTTGGTAAACTATTGGAAAAAATTCTGAGTGGATTCATCTCCACTTGGAGAGGCAGGGATTAATCAGGGATAGTTAGCATGGCTTTGTCAGGGGGAGATCGTGTCGAACTAACTTGATTGCATTTTTTGAGATGGTGACTAGATGTGCAGATGAGGGTAAAGCAATTGATGTAGGCTGCATGGACTTCAGTAAGAAATTTGATAAGGTCCCTCATGGGAGAATGGTTAAGAAGGTAAGAGCCCATGGGATCCAGGGTAAATTGGATCCAAAATTGGCTTAGTAGCAGAAGGCAGAGGGTAATGGTTGAGGGTTGTTTTTGTGAGTGAAAGCCTGTGACCAGTGGTGTACTACAGGGATCGGTGCTGGGTCCCTTGCTGTTTGTAGAGTACATTAATGATTTAGACATGAATACAGGAGGTATGATCAGTAAGTTCGCAGATGACACGAAAACTGGTGGTGTCGTAAATAGTGAGGAGGAAAGCCTTAGATTACAGGATGATATAGATGGGCTGGTAAGATGGGCGGAGCTGTGGCAATTGGAATTTAATCCTGAGAAGTGTGAGGTGAGGCATTTTGGGAGGTCTAACAAGGCGAGGGAATATACAATGGATGGTAGGACCCTTGGAAGTACAGAGGGTCAGCAGGACCTTGGTGTACTTGTCCATAGATCACTGAAGGCAGCAGCACAGGTCGATATGGTGGTTTGGAAGGCATATGGGATACTAGCAGAATATGAGAGCAGAGAGGTTATGATGGAGTTGTACAAAATGCTAGTTAGGCCACAGCTGGAGTACTGTGCACAGTTCTGGACACCACACTATAGGAAGGATGTGATTGCACTGGAGAGGGTGCAGAGGAGATTCACCAGGATGTTGCCTCAGCTGGAGCATTTCAGCTATGAAGACAGACTGAAAAGGATAGGGTTGTTTTCCTTAGAGCAGAGAAGGCTGAGGGGAGATATGATTGAGGTATACAAAATTATGCAGGGCATTGATAGGTTAGATAGGAAGAAATGGTTTCCCTTAGCTGAGGGGTCAATAACCAGGGGGCATAGATTTAAGGTAACGGTCAGGAGGTTTAGAAGGGATTTGAGGAAAAAAAATTTCACCTAGAGGGTGGTTGGAATCTGGAACGCGCTGCCTGAAGAGGTGGTAGAGGCAGGAACCCTCACAACATTTAACAAGTATTTAGATGTGCACTTGAAATGCCATAGCATACAAGGCTACGGGCGAAGTGCTGGAAAATGGGATTAGAATAGATAGCTGCTTGGTGGCCGGCACAGAAGGGCCTGTTTCTGTGCTATATGACGCTAAAAACGTGTACTGTTGTCTTGCTGGAACACAACAAACTTACCTTTAACATAAAAGTCAATGGATCTTGTCGTTTTATACTGTAAACCATTACGCATAAACTGGAGTTCGCAGACATAGATTCCTGCATCAGATGCCTCCACATTTTTTACTGTAAGTCGCTGTTCACCTTTATAGTAGCTGTATTTTCCTCCATATGAAATAGGCACACAATTCTGAAAACAAAATTAAATACAATTACTATTATAGAGCCAAGGATCCAGTAGCCTAGATTTTCTGCTCCGACAAAAAACAGAATAGAAAAATGGCAGAGCTAGATTTGTACCTGCCTGTTGCTGATCTAGGGGTCAGTGCTCAACTCCATTCATTGGATATTTGCTATTGTTAGGGTGAATATTGGCAAATTACTACAGAATTTAAACAATAACACACCAAAAATTATAAATTACACTTTCTCTGAAAGAACTTCAGCTGATGTCTGATATATCTGTAGGACAAATGAGAGCACACAGGTGAAAAGATAAGGCAGTGAAATTGCTTTTGCCCCCAAAGTACGCAGGGAGGAAGCCGATAATTTAGCCAAATAATGTTGCCCCGGGGCAGCAGGTGGCCACGGTACTCACTTCCAATTCCATGGACAACATGGTGCAAGAGGAAGTTTCATGACTTTGCCAGCTCTGCCAAGGTAAAAAGGGCCAACTGCACTTTCCAAAAATACAGCAAACTTCAATTTCCCTTACTGTATTAAAATGCTTCAACAGTTCACTACCAATGCTTCCAGGGTTGTTTACTGCTGACACATCCACCCAGACAACATGCCCTACAAGTATTCCCTCAATCACTTTATGTACATTCATTCCATTGACATCATCACATGGGGCTGAATTGTGTGGAGCTGGCAGGGCTCGCAGTGCCAGATCAAAAAGGGGAGCCCTGGCCCGCCCATTTGGTGTCCCTTGGCGCGATCATATGACGCCTGGGCAATTAAAAGCCCAGCGCCGGGATCCAGCTCCCTTTAAAAGGGACGAGGTTCCCGCCTCCAAGAGCTGCTGGCCAATCAGAGGGCCAGTCCGGCAGCCCGGGTGGGGAAGTGGGGTGGCGTCAAGGGAGGTAGGTTGATTGCCCGGTAGGGGCCCTCTGTGGGCACAGATTGCCCACTGAGGAGTGCCCCCTCCTCCATGCCAGTAGAGAGGTCACCACCTTTTACTGAGTCACCTCCCCGCATGGCAGAGGAACCCGGCTTAATGTCAGCAGTGGGTAGAAGAGGCCCTTAAGTGACTGTGAGTCAGCCTCTTCAGGGCCTCAAGTGGCCTCTGGGCAGGAAGGCCATCTTCGGCCTATCCCACCCCTGACTAAATTGTAGTGCAACAGAAGGCGACGGGCCCTCTGCCTCCACCACCACCACCCCCCCAACATAGTTCTGTGGCCAATCATCCGCCCCCCCACCCCCGTCTCCAGGGAGACGAGGAGGAACCTCTTCGCTCAGAGGGTGCTGAATCTTTATAATTTTCTGCCCCAGAGGGTGTTGGAAGCTCAGTCACTGAGTAAATTCAAGACAGAGAATGATAGATTTCTAGTTGCTAATGACATCAAGGGATATGGGGATAGTGCAGGAATATGGCATTGAGGTAGACAATTGGCCATGATCTAGAATGGCAGATCAGGCTCGAAGGGCTGAATGGCCTACTCCTGTTCCTATAAAATTCAGCCCATGGTATGCAATAGTTCACCTCATGCTTCCAACATCACACCCATTGTGGGCTACATGTCATTACTTATGCTTGACTACATTTCACAGCAACTAGAAGTCACTCCCACTTTTTTCATCCATTGTAAAAGGGAAAATAGCCAACAGAGAAAGATTGGCCACAAATAAATACACACCACAAACCTGGACTCTCTCACCCCAAGGTAGCCTTGGAGCTCATAGGCAAAGGGTCATTAAAAGATGTCAGAGGTGGGGAAGTAGGAAGAGATGCACCAGCTGCAGGTCAGTCAGAACATTCTTCCCTTCACTCTCATCTGATTTAACCTCTTATTAGTTCATGAAACACTCCTGTCATTCAGTGATACGTACTCAAAATACAGGCTATTTAGGAATTTTAAACTGTAAGTTAGCAGAATTACCAAATTCAGTCTATCACTTGCTATCTAGGCTGATTTGCATTTTTGGCAATGGGTACAGCAATCACAGCAGCATTGAGGCCCAAACCTGTTTCACGGCTGCACTTCATCAGAACATTTGCAGACAGCTGCTAAGTGCTGGCACACAGCTTACCAGAGTGGCAAGAAAGTCATGCAACCAAGGCAAAAGTAGCCCTTAGAAAGGTGTGGGGGTGAAGGGGGAAAAGGCAATCCTGGGGAGGTTGGGGGGGGGGGGGGGGGGGTGGTGGTGGAGGCGCCAAAGGACTGGCAACAGGTAAGAAGAATTTCACAGAGCCAGGAAGAGCATTCATGCTCCTTCCATGGAGCACCATAAAAATCATTCCTGCAAAGTTTTCAAAGCAGCTCCAGCAGATGATGATAAACAGAACCCACATTCCACCCAGTGGAATTGGATACTAAGGGAATTAAGAGATATGGGGATAGTGTGGAAAGGTGGAGTTGAGATAGATGATCAGCCATGATCTTATTGAATGGCAAGGCAGGCTCAAAGGGCCAAATGACTTAACTCCTGCTCCTATTTATGTTTTGTTCACAGAACACCATAATTTCATCGGGGTCCTACAGATAGTGTCGGACTCTAATTGGCATATTCAAGTAGGCTCTTGCTTGTTTTGATCAGGAGCACTGGTCATTTATTTTTGGCCATCTCCAAAATTTTGAGGGCCAGATGTTGACTGGAAGGAGACAGCAAGTAGTGCATCATGGTTTTAGCTCACTACCACCAGTACCCCCTCAAACGGGGTCAAAAATTGGGCCAAGTATTGTTTGCATATCTGTTAGCAACCTATGCTATAATTTAATGGGCTAGCGATTGCAAATGCAGAATTTATTTATTTTTTTACAGGTCAACATAATCTTTAAAAATAATTACACAAAACCCTCTTTTTAAAAAAAAAGTTCCTGAAAATACAAGGACTCTCCATTTCAAAAATGGAATGTAAAATTAATGCTAGATATGACAACTGCCCAGGTATCTGTCTAATGCATCATGATTTCAGTCTGAACCCAGGTATGTGTTGACTTAATTAGGCTGCAAAGTTGCTACAGTTGACTTTCATACCCTGGTTTGGAAAGGGAAAAATAATCAGCCAGGGATCCAAATAATCTTGTAAACCCTGCCGGAAAATACATGCATCTGAATCTCAACTGAGAACCAGACTGGAGTTGGCTACAATTTCCCTTTTCCCCAAACTCCACACCACCCACTTGCAATACTTACTATAAAGATTCACATGTGGGACATGATCTTTTGGGGAAGGTGCTAAAGGTCTGCAGGCATCCATAACCCAGTGTAACTTGAATCAGGAAAAACATGCAAAGGAGGAAGAGACTGAACAGACCCCTTAAATTGCTAAAATGATCAAATGTTTGATGATAAATTTCAGGGTCAATTCTGCAAAGTTGAGACCTCAGAAACAATGTTATCAAGAAATTTGGAAGCAAAACTGGTTACTGCCATATACGATGTGGTGACTTTCAAGCTTTAGCCCACTTTTGCCAACTACCATGGGTAGCAGGTTGCACAACACAAAACACACATCGCACACGGATAAAATTATTTCAACCACATCCTTTAATGACCATGAAATAACAAATCTGTATTTTAAGAATTAGCTGTAGGACAGCTTTAAACATGAGTCTGGAGTTTTGAACCAGGGTCCACCTCCAGCAGGAATGCTCTGAAAACTGGACTGATTTTCAGATCTCAGGATTGTTTCCATGCTACAGGCTGCCTCAATCGTCAGAAAAAGCATTGACAGATCAACTGCCTCAGAGCTGACCACACAGTTAAAAAATTGAAAAAATTACTCCCATTAGCAATGTTTAGAGCTGTTTTGTTAGCACTATCCTTTTCATGCCTCTGGTTTTTAATGCCAGAGTTTAACAAACAGCCTTGATGTCCAATGTTCAATCAGGGTAAATGGTAAGAAACACAATAAAGACTGTTTACATTTTTTTTTTAAACTTGCATGTGTCAGCCCATATATGGGCCTGCTATCGAGAAAGTGGGAATATGTGGAGCACAACTCTGAGCAATTTTCTAGCCCCAATCTAGTTTTAGTATATCCTTAGCATAGCTCTAAAGGAATGCTTCTATTTTTTTTTTTTTTTGTTCACAGGATGTGAGCATTTCTGGCAAGGTCAGCATTTATTGTCCATCCCTAACTGGCCTTGAGAAGGTGGCCTTGAAATGCTGCAGTCGCACCTACAGTGCTGTTAGGAAGGGAGGTTCCAGGATTTTGATAGTAATATAGTTTCAAGTCAGGATGGTGTGTGACTTGGAAGGGTACTTGCAGGTGATGGTGCTCCCATACGCCTTCCACCTTTACTGAGTTGGTAGAGGTCGTGGATTTGGAAAGTGCTGCCAAAGAAACCATAGCGAGTTGCTGCAGTGCATCTTGTAGATGGTACACGCTGCTGTCATCGTGCACCAGTGGTGAAGGGAGTGAATGTTTAAGGCAGTGGATGGGGTGCCAATCCAGTGGGCTGCTTTGTCCTGGATGGTGTAGAGCTTAAGCGCTGTTGGAGCTGCACTCATCCAGGCCAGTGGAGAGTATTCCATCACACTCCTGACATGTGCCTAAATTATTTTAGGTAATGCAGTAATTTCCTCAGTAAACTGGTCAATGTCATGCATTAATCCTTCTACATTAAGATATTCCTTACCTTGTACCACCTTAGTGCAAATTCTTCATTTGAGGTTACATAGTCACTGATATCAGGACAAGTAATCATTTTAGATATCCCCCAATTTGAAGACGCCCCATAGAAATATTTATTCTGGAAGCAAGTTGTGTTGGAGATACTAATTGTTAACGAAACAGCTGTTTTACTGCAAAATGATGGATACCTGCAAGTGCACAATGAAATGTTAGAATGAGTTTCAAATACATAGTTACTGACTATGTTTATGATTTCAATGCACAAAGTACATTACCTGAATAGTGGAAGGATAAAACATTAAAATTCAGCATTTATTTTTCAACAAATAACTATCCAGGAAGAATTGACGAAACACTATTATATTTTATGGTAATTAAAGTGCTGAAATTCCAATATATACTGATTAGGCACCAATCCTACACTTATGCACACTGTCCCTCAGCTGGGCTGGCTTGTCTATTTGGAGTTCCCCAATCTTGTAAGAAAATATTCCAAAGCTCTAAGTCAGCCAATGCAAAAGCTCCATAATACATTGGTCCATGCTCAGATGGGCAATCACCAACTCGTAAAATCAATTCTATTGCCCATGGGCTTCTTGCATTTAACAAATGGCCTCAGGAAGTTTTGGAACACCAGATATACTTCCAACCCTAGAAATAGAGCCATAAGCAGAGTACTCCAGCAGTTGCAATTGCATTCTAACTTAGTCAAAGCTGGAACTATGTCAGGGAGGTGTGATAGGCATATAACCTGAAAATTGAAAATCAGCTTCACTTGCAGTAACTTGATTACTGAATTATCAAAGTTGTACAATACCATTCTCTTTGGAAATGGCGTAATATGAAACCTAGATCAGACTAATACAACTAAAAATGTGTTAATTATAAAGTAGAAATATAAGGCAAAAAGTAATTCTTAATTAATTTTATCAAAAATATTTGATGTATAAATTTACTGACAGAAAGTCCATAATGGCTTAATTGCCCATTTCAGTAATATTTTCTGAGGAGGCACAATATTCTTTGTGAATGTTTTCTTTTTATACATACAAGAATTATCCCTTCTCATACCTCAGTCGGTTTAGGGGTTGATTGGAATTGAATCATGGTTAGTGTAGGAAACCCTCAAATGCAAAAATTTAACAACTTTAAAAACTCCCCATTTTGAAAAACTTAATTTCATGCAAGGATTTAAGATGTCTCAAAGCATCATAGGAGATTGCTATTAAAATATTTTGTTTGGGTTCCCAGGAATACACAAAGCTTACTGATAATACAACTGAAAAACACAGATACAAGAAATGCTGGAATCACTCAGCAGGTCTGGCAGCATCTGTGGGAAGAGAAGCAGAGTTAACGTTTCGGGTCAGTGACCCGAAACGTTAACTCTGCTTCTCTTCCCACAGATGCTGCCAGACCTGCTGAGTGATTCCAGCATTTCTTGTTTTTGTTTCAGATTTCCAGCATCCGCAGTATTTTGCTTTTATGAAAAATACAGACACCTTTGATTCAACAGATTCAATAAAGCACAGGAACTTCGGGTACATTTTAGTCTTCATAGCTTCATACTATTTAAATGCCAAGAAACAAACCCACAAGATAAACCACTCTCTTTCAAGATATAGAAACAATTTGTTTACACCAGCTGTTAACAATACAAAATAGCAGACACCCAACCGAGCCTCATTTTAAACTGCAATGGGCAAATCTGTTCATTGGTATTAATTGATATAACATTAAAATGAAGTATTTTGTTTACCCTTGTACTGCCAATCTGGGGGGGAAAAAACTGTTTAAATGTTAGTTATAGTGACTCGGATGCACATCTGGATTTTTGAATATCCTCTGATAATCATATGACTAAGGTAATATAGTTTATAGAAAGTCTTTTATGGTGACATTTTATTTTACTTGGTCTGTAGAAATGGGTTTTAGATCTCATGAAATGTGTGCATGATCAGATTGTATGTTTCCACTGTTGAATATAGATCAACACATGGTCAGTATAACAGTCAGAATTTAACATGTGGAATCAGGAAGTGATGGGAGGATATTCTAAACATTCCTTGTAAAATTAATCTTAATATACTCTACTTGAAGGACAGGAAGCTACAGTGTCTCGAAACATCATCTTTTGATCCTAGTACCAGGGTTCGAATTTGACCAAGGCTGATAAGATGAAATTCTTCCTTTAGTGGTTTTAAAGATTGTGTAATTTGAATTTGTACAGTTTGAATTTGTACAATCACAGTAAGGTTCCTAGACTCCACAACTGTCAGGACTAATTGATAGTCTTATTAAGAAATTACAAAGAAAACTGATATGGGAAATACAAATATCACACAAATGATAAGGCACATTAGTACCCGTTTTTTTTTTTGAGTGTTGTGAGTGCCCATTGAGCTCCAAAATTGTGTCCACGATGCACGTGCACACTTATGGGTAAATCACACTAGAATCTATATTAGTGCAGGTGCTCGTGCAGTGAACGTCCACTGGACTTATGCAGACCAGGCAGATCAGGACATCAATTAGCATCCACTTTGGAGAGCAAAACTCTAGCCAACGTCTTCTGTTAACCTTGGACAGCTGGACAAGTGTTCAGCAGCAAGAAGGATGTCCTCACCAGCACTATTTAATGGGATGTTTCTATAGATGTTTCAAGTTGCAAAATTCTGCAGGTAATAGTGTGGCAGATGCAGAAGGACACTTTGCTGACTTCAAGGCTTCTGTATAAACCAGTTGCTCGAAATGACATGGTTGCACTTGTTGCTATTCCCCTTGGTATAAAGCATAACTTGGAGAATGAACAGACACTACAAAGAGCACAACAAGCTGCTGGAAGGAGGAGGAGGAGGAGCAGCGGGACAAAGGCTCTCAACAGGAGGCTATCTATGCACCCAGGGTATGCAGGGAGCAATTCTCCTACCTGAATCTCAGTGAGGAACAATGTGAAACATCTGTACTTCAGTAAGGACATGCAAACTTAGCAAGACAAGGTTCACATTGCCAGTATCTACAATGACTCTAGCAATGAACTTTTATGCATCGGACGTTTTCCAGGCTGGTGCTGGAGATATTTGTAACATGTTGCAGTTAGTCGTCCACTGTTGCGTAAGGGAGGTCACTGAGGCTCTCTATTCAAAGAAAGCTTGCTACATTTTATTCTCTCTTGCCACAGACAAGCAGGTAAAGCAAGCGAGCATACTTCTTCACTAAAATTGCAGGTTTCCCTGCTGTGCAGGGTAGCACTCTGCACGTAGATCGCTTTCCAGGCGCCACATGTCAACTCTGTCATATATTGGAACCAAAAAGGATTCCACTCCCTCAATGTTCAGCTGGTTATGTGACCATAGGCAGCGAATTATGCAGGCCAAAGCCCGGTATCCTAGCCACACTCATGACTGCCTTCATTCTGTGCCAGCCCACAGCGTCAACTGAATTAGAGTCAACGGCAAACCAAAGGGTGGCTATTGGGCAACAAGGGCTAGCCGCTGACCACATGGCTGATAACTCCGGTGCACAACCCACATACATGTGCACAGCATGCAGATAATGAAAACCATGCTGCCACAAGGAATGTGATAGAGAAGACAACTGCTTGCAGCGCTCTGAAGGAGTCCTGCAGTACTCGGCAGAACAGGTGTCAAGATTTGAGGTGGTTTGCTGCATGCTATACAACCTTGTCAACATGAGGGCAAAACCTTTACCAGCAGCTGCATAGCAAGCAGCTGAGGAGCAGGAGGACAAGGAGAACTGAGGAGGCAACTATATGTGAAGAACTCATCCAAATGTGATACCAGTAACCACAACCCAAATTCTCATCACCAATAGTCACAACTGAACTGGAGTAGCCATATAAATACTGTGGCTACAAGAGCAGGTCAGAGACCAGGAATCCTGTGGCGAGTAACTCACCTCCTGACTCCCCAAAGCCTGTCCACCATCTACAAGGCACAAGTCAGGAGTGTGATGGAATACTCTCCACTTGCCTGGATGGGTGCAGCTCCAACAACACTCAAGAAGCTTGACACCATCCAGGACAAAGCAGCCCGCTTGATTGGAACCCCATCTACAAACATTCACTCCCTCCACCACCGACGCACAGTGGCAGCAGTGTGTACCATCTACAAGATGTACTGCAGCAATGCACCAAGGCTCCTTAGACAGCACCTTCCAAACCTGCAATCTCTACCAACTAGAAGTCAAGGGCAGCAAATGCATGGGAACACCATCACCTGCAAGTTCCCCTCCAAGTCACACACCATCCTGACTTGGAACTATATCGGCATTCCTTCACTGTCGCTGGGTCAAAATCCTGAAACTCCCTTCCCAACAGCACTGTGGGTGTACCTACCCCACATGGACTGCAGATGTTCAAGAAGGCAGCTCACCACCACCTACTCGAGGGCAATTAGGGATGGGCAATAAATGCTGGCCTGGCCAACGATGCCCACATCCCATAAATGAATTAAAAATAAATCTGGCTGTCCTTCTGTCACTGATTATCAATGTCTACTTGGCCAGAATGGAAAAATAAAATCCAACACAAAAACATTTCAAGCCAAATTTATTATTGAAATCATGCCACACTGCATACAAAGGCAATTAATCACCCTTGTGCATTCTCTTGGTGCTCTGGCTTGCCCTGGTGCTCCTACACAAGTGCTACCCCAGTGGCTGCAGCATGACTGGTAGCAGCTTACTGACTTTCAGTGGAGGAGACTGCAGATTGCTTTGGAGGACGATCTACAGCAGTCTAAGCCTAGAAAGCATGGCTGCAGACTGCACCATCTCGGCATGGGCAGCAGTAGTCTGGACTGGCTGACTACCAGATGACAGCAAGGGCACTAGTGGAGCAGGAGGACAAATGCCCTCTTGCTGAGAGACGACAATAGGTTTGTGCTCCATGGAGCCACTGCCACCTCCCTGAGGGAGCACCTCAACAATTCTAGCAATCTGTTGGAGGACAGATTGTTGGACTGCTGTGACACCCTGCAAGCCCCATTGCACACTGTAATTCATAGCCATGATAGCAGTAGTCGGATTTCCACTGCAACACTCAATATGATCGGTGGCTGCTACTTGTGCTACAATGGAAGCTGCAGCATTGGCCATCAGACACTGCAACATGGTAGGGTCCATAAGTGTGCGAATGGAGTTGGCCATTACCTCCATGCTGAAAGGGATGGGCTCCATGCTCTGTGCAAAGCCCTGCCACAAGTTGGCGCTAGACTCCTACATGCTCTTCAACAATGGCCCCAGGTTTTCTGACAGGCTTCCAAAACACCAAGCACTTTGTGTGCAACCCATCAGCTTTCTTCTGTAGGCTGCCCCAAAGTCCTCATGCGTCCTCTGCAGTGGAATATGTACACGACATCGCCCTCCAGTGAGCGGACATCTATTTCACCTTTGCCCCCTGCCCTGACTATAGTTCACTATGCCTGGTGTCTCACTACACTTCGATCCCACCTCTAATTTATGTCTAAGCTATGCATGGTATCAGTATCTCAGCTGGTGGCTTTAAGTGAGAGATTGAATTATGGTATTTCTTCATCACTGTCTTCCTGCTCTTCCACCACTACCTGGACAGGTTGCAGCTACAGCATCGTAAAGAAGAGGGGGGGATGGTAAATGGAACAGTGTGTGAGGCTAATGGTTTATTTGTAAGGTTATGGTGTATGAAGATGCATTCACTCACTTTGATCACTTGTGTAAGGTCATTGAACGTTCTGCAGCACTGTATCCAGTTTCGCAGAGCGAGACTGCTTGCATTGACTGCGACGTCAATCTGCTTCCACTGCCTTTACAACATATGTCTGGAAAGCCTCATGAGGAAAGAGAATCTCTCTCTTCATGTCCACCTCCTGCAACAGAGCCTGCAGTGCTGCATCAGAGAACCTTGGCACACTCTCTGCCCTTAAGTGCCATTTGCACTGTTCTTCCTGCTCAGAGACTCTTCTCAAGCCACTTCCAGCACCTGATCCAGCCACAATGCACTTCTCCTTTAAGGGGTGCAGGCTAGCTTTAAGTGGTGCTAGCCACTCACTGTATTGGCCCCTTGTTGATGTGTCCAGCCAAATGAACAGCGAAGTTAGCATTAGCTAGTCGCAGAGATTGTTCAAATGAGCAGGCAGCACAAATTTGGCATACTGCCAGTATTCCAAACAACAGGCGTCGTTTAATTGCCACTTTCCCAGGCCTATTTTTGGCAGCTATCCAACGTAGCTCCCAAAATCTTTTCTGCAATAATGATTATCAAATATTATTGGCTAAGTTTAGAAGCAACTTACTTTACTGTGTGTTTAACCTCTGAACTTGTTTGGGCTGGATGCGGATACTAGGGATAAGGAGCTGAAAATTTTTCACTTAAAATAAGATGTATGCAGGCTTACCTCACAACACAGATGTAGTAGCCAGAATCTTCCAACAATGCTGGAAGAAACCAAAGAGAATCATCCTCTACATGTATCCTTTGCTCCTTGTCTGCTGTTATTACTTCAGATGTTTGGATGTTATACCACATAACACTGTAGTTCTGTGTTGTATTCAAGGACTTGTCCAACTGCCAATATTCCAAATGAGGGCAGCTAAAAGTAACTGCATCTCTTTCCAGAATAAAGTAGCGGTTAAAATCAACACCATTGTCTAAGCATGATTCTACAAACAGAAGCAAAAAAGGTGGAACAACCGTCAAAAGCACTGGATAACAGATATATTATGATAAAACACAATAACTGTCTAATCCTTTTTTGCATACATACGAATATATGAATTAGGAGTAGGCCACTCGGCCCCTCGAGCCTGCACTGCAATTCAACATCATGGCTGATCTGATTGTAACCTCAACTCCACATTCCCATGTACCCCCAATAACCTTTCACCCCCTTGCTTCTCGAGAATCTATCTATCTTAAAAATATTCAAAGACTCTGCTTCCACTGCTTTTGAGAAAGAGAGTTTCAAAGACTCACGACCCTCAGAGAAACAATTTCTCCTCTCTGTCTTAAATGGGCGACCCCTTGTTTTTAAACAGTGACCCCCAGTTCGAGATTCTCTCAAAGAGGAAACATCCTTTCCACATCCATCCAATCAAGACCCCACAGGATCTTATATGTTTTAATCAAGTCGCCTCTTATTCTTCTAAACGCCAGCAGATTCAAGCCGAGCCTGTCCAACCTCTCTTCATAAGACAACTTGCCCATTCCAGGTATTAGTCTCATAAACCTTCTCTGAACTGCTTCCAACACATTTTCATCCTTCCTTAAATAAGCAGACCAATACCGTACACAATACTCCAGATGTGGTCTCACCAGTGCACTGTATAACTGAAGAATAACTTCCCTACTTTTGTATTCAATTCCTTTCACAATAAACGATAACCTTCTATTAGCTTTCTTAATTACTTGTTGTACCTGCAGACTAACCTTTAGTGCTTCATGCACTAGGACACAACAAAAAAGAAAAAAGAAAACAATCTTTTCCTGGTCAGGGAGGCTCAGAGCAAATTAAAACGGCATCGTTAAATGAATCAGAAGCAAACTTGATTTCAAAACTTCCTGTAACACTGGTGAAAACAGTGAAATTAACAAAAAATGTTAGTCACCTCATTTTAAGTGCTATGGCCCAGATTTTGTCGTCAGTGGAGAACGAACAGTGTTCCTTGTTCATTACACTTCAGGTTGGCCACAAATGTCCAGTGGGCTTTTGCATGGCAACTTACTGTAATTAGAGATCCATTTCAGGGCAGCACCCTCATATCCAGACCATTATTTTTTTAAAGCATAGGCATCTCTTCATTCAGTTCATCCATAAAAATGAACCACCAAGAAAACTACCTGTGAAACCATCGCATTTTTGATGTTTTTAAGAATAAAATGTAAGTTTTACTTGACTACAAAATTGATTATATAGTGAAATGGTTCCACAAAAGACTGAGAAAATAAAAGTATGATTTCAAAGAAAGAATTTGTATTTATATAGCACCTTATGTGCCCGAAGCATTTCAAAGCACTTCACAAACAAATCACTTTTGCCGAGCAGTCAATGTTGCTTATTCATTTCCTTTTGGTGATATTGGACAGAACACTGGGACAATTCTTATTTTTCTTCAGTGTCTTTGAAAGAAAGAAAAACCTGCATTTATATAGCTCCTTTCACAATCTCAAAATGTCTCAAAAGAAATTCACAATCAATTATTGTTCAAATGTTGTCATTGTTGTAATGTAGGAAAACCAGTAAGATACCCTATTTGTTTATGCATATTTCCCTAGGGATGAGTTTGGTTTAATCTCGTAACTAAGGCATTTGCTTATTTTTTAAGCTATAAATGCTTTGTGCATTTGCACTGTAGCTAGAAGTAATGAAATCGCTGAAGATTTCATTCTCAGAATGCTTTCAAGTTTAATGCATCAAGGTATAATTTAACTGATTGTCTTTAAGCAGTAGGCATATCCTACACTTACAACAAAACAGCAGAGTGTGTGCATTCTTGGCATGGCAGAATCAAATTGCCTCATACACGCCAGGGTCCCGCAAAAAGCAATGAAATAAATGACAAATTAAAATGTTTTAGCAATGTAAGTTAAGGATTACTGGGAGAACTCTTGCTCTTCTTTTAATGAATATTTTACAACCACCTAAAAGAGCAAACAGAATTTCAGTTTAATGTCTTAACTAAAAGACAGCACTTCTAATCGTGCTGCAGTCTCTCAGTACTGCACTAGAGTGTCAGCCAAAACTGTATCTACTGAAAGCCTGAGCAGAGCACGAACCACAACCTTCAGAGAGGCAAAAGTGCTAGCATAGAGTCAAGTCTGACACCTTTGGTCCTCATGCACCCAGGAGTCAGTTTAATATCGCATTCAAAAGATGGCATGTCCAACAATGAAGCACTCCTTCGATACCAAAAAGTCAGCCTAAATCAGGAGTTCAAATTATAGAGTGGGGTTTGAACTCTCAATGTTCTGGCTCAGAAGCATCAGAGCTACCAAGTAAGCCCAATGGAAATTTGGGGCAGGATGTTCCATTTGGGGTTGGGACCCTGACATCGGAACCATTTCCAGGTCCTGACCCCACTCTGAGGGGAAAGCAGTCACAGATCCAAATTTCCCCCAAGTCCGGAACTAACTGGCCGGAGGGCTGGTTTCATGGCTAATGAATGGCAGCGGGGACAGGATGTAGGAGGGAGGGTGAAAGTGCAGGCCCGATTTAAAAGCATGATTGGCAGCCATTCTTGTGGCAGCATCTTGCAACGCAATGGCAAGCAGAAGGGAGCAAGAGGTGAGGCAGAGCCCGGGCACCTGTGGCAGGGCTGCCCCAAAGTTTAGTGATGCCACCCTTGAAGTGATGCTGGAAGCAGTGTGAAAAATGTAAGAAGTCCTGTTCCCGACAGGTGGCAAAAGTCTAAACCAAGCAAGCCTGACTCAATGTGACAGAGAGCATGAGCAGTGTCATCTGGAGGACCAGGGTGCAATGCCACAAGAGGTTTAATGACCTTCTTTATTCTGGAAAGGTGAGTGCTAGGTGACATCCATCTGTCAGATGACCAGACTTCAGGTCTGCAGTCGCACCAGTTGAGCAGCCCGAGGGTGCAGGGTGCTCCTGACATAGGAGAAATGTGTGCTGAAGGTAATCACTGACCCAACTGCAACACTCAAAGCCCTAGCACTACTGAGGAGCTGGCAATGCTGATAAATGCAGCATCTTACTTAAAGGAGCTGCTGGAAATGTTGAGGGAGGCCAGCATTGCCTTATCACTCTCTCTTTCTTTTGTCCTTGCAGAGAAGAGGGTACAAAATGCTTGGGAGAGGGCGTCCACAGGAGGTGTAGTGCCCCAGCTCGCCAACCTGACTGCAATGGAGGAGGCAGCACTTGACATCGCGAGGGTGGTGCCTGATAAGGAAGTGGGCGGTGGAGCGATGGGAATACTACAGGAGAGAGTGAAAGGTGAATTCTGTAGATGAAGGGGATGGAGTGCACTCCTCCCCATGTGACAGCATGCCAAAGCCTCAGCTGTATTGGAAAGCCTCAGCTCTGCAGAGGCATCTTCTGTCACAGGCAAGTTCTCATGATCGCTTTCTTACATCTCCCACAGGGCCAGTTGTGGAGGTGGAGAAGGCCCTCTGCAGCATCACCAGGGTCCTTGGACGACGAGAAAGCCACAGACCCAGCACCGACACAGCATTCAAGTGCACGCTCTACCAGTGCAGATACATGCATCGGTGGGTCTTCGTGTGCTGTTAGAAAGAGTGACACTAGGTGAACAGCACGAGGTGACTGAGGCAGAGACAGCTATGGGCAATCCCCTCAGAGGATGGAGATCATCCTCTGACACAGCCATGCTCAGCTGGGCGCAGACGCACAACCTCGGGATTCACAAGCAAGGTGGCTGCACTTTGACCAGCAGCATGAGATGTGTGCCCACATGTCTTAGTTTCCTGAGGCTGTCAAGTCATGGGCTGAGAATGGAGGAGTCCATTTGGTTCATGTGCACCACCATGACGCAGGGTTTTGAACACCCATTAAGAGTGTAGCCAAACATATGGAGAGCCAAATGCAGCAGCACTTGGAGTGGATGCAGGAACTGTGAACTGTCATGCACAGAATACATGCAACACTCTTGTAGCATTGACCAGTCAGTGTCGCTGATGGCACAAAGATGCATGGAGTTGCTGCCAGTTGCATCCCAGCTGGTGGTCCCCTCCAGTGATCCAGAGAATCAAAGGGCTGAATTAGTTACCTATGAGGTTGAGGGTGTCACCCCTCCCAGGGCACCATCAACCACCTCCTTGGCCCCTCTGGCTGAGGTACAATCCATGCAGCAGGGCCCTGTGACAGATGCTGCCCCTGCATTGACACCAGTGCAGCAGCCTCTGGAGGTGCCCCCATTGGCACCTCCATGACGATGACAACCACCTTGGGTATCTCAGTTGCAAGCAGATACACACGAGCAGGCTGCCTCCACCTCATCCGAGGCCACTAGGGAAGCAGCACGTAGAAGTGGCCGAGTGAAGGCCGCCACAACAGTCATTGCACTGAGTGGGTCGCTTGGGTGACTTTCATTTGCGATTGTGTGTAAACTGTTAATTGTTAATTACATTGGAGATGTTGAACCATGATCCCAGACTAGTGAGCTTCCATTCTTTAAGGACAAAACTGGAAGAGAGGGAAGAAGTGGTGAATGGAAACAATGGTCTTTGAGCGGGGATACTAAGACCGCAAGAGAGATGTGTACCATGCATGGTCAGTTAGAATGGAACTAATCAAATTTGTGTTTAATAGATGTGTTCTCACAATTAAAGCAAGTGAGTTCCAGAGAATGTAATCCTGCTGGATGAGCAGCGCCCAGGTGAAATGTGCCCTGATGTTCATGCCATCCTGATGAATGCATTGACTCCGGATTGGCCCCAGCCACCTCCCTGCAGAGCATTGGCAACGTTCTAAACTATATCTTCTTCCTCCTCTCTGGAGGACCAGGCTATGGAGAGTGCAGCAGACCACCATAATTGAGACATCCTTGCAAGAGTGTCCTGCAGGGCGCCAGCCAAGTGGCCCAGACACCAGGGTCACATCGTCAGAAGTCCAATGGCCTGCTCAATGGCAGTCCTTGTGAGAAGATGGCTTTGGTTATAGGGCCTCTGTACCTCTGTCTCAGGGTCACATAAAGGTGTGACTAGCCATCTCTTCAAGGAATTTCCTGTGTCCCCTAGCAGCCATCCACAGAGTTTCAATGGTGACAAGAACAGTAGTGACACCCTGGATGGCAGGAGGATGAAGGTATCATGGCAGCTGCCAGGATAGTGAGGCACACATGCATAAAGCACTTGGTGTGGTTGCATACCAGATGAACATTTAGAAAGTGGAAGCCCTTCATGTTGATAAAACTCACTGGCTGCCCACTTGGTAGCTTGATGGCTACATGGGTGCAATCCATGATTCCCTGCACCTGTGGGAATCCAGCAATGAGGGCGAAACCCACTGCCCTTTGTGCTCGCGAGACCACATCTATTTGAGTTTGTATATACTGCTCTGCTTTTGCAAATAGGGCATCAGTGACCTGAAATATGCAATGGTGTGCTGTTGCTTGAGAGTCCCCACCAAGATCCGCAGCTAATCCCTAGAATGATCCAAAGGCGAAGTTCAAGATCACAGTGAACTTGAGCGTCTACATGCAGGGCATGGCGATCAGTACTATGAGGTCTGAAGTCTTCCTCAATGAGGGCATAAACCTCAGATACCATCTGCCTAGATAAGCGCAGTCTCCTGAAGCACTGATTCTCCAACATGTTCAGGTAGCTTCTTCTTCGGCAGTACACTCCATACTGAGGGTATGGCCTTTGTTGCCTTCTTGCCCCTTGTTTCTCTTCCGTTTGAGCTCTTCATGCCCAGGATTCTACATCTGCTCCTGAGGATGTTGATCTTGATCGTTATGTCCTTATCTCCGAGTACCTTAATCACATGTCCAGCTGCTGCCTTGCTTGCAGTCAGCTGCACCCAATACTTATGGTACCCCCCCCACCCCACCCCCCTATAATCCCTGGAGGGTCACAACTCCCTCAATGTCTGAGTGCCCACAAACCACTTGCTCTGCTAACTCTACTCACCTGATGGCAAGTGTGCCAATGGATGAGTGCCCCTCTCAGGCATGCACCCTATTGTGAGCCCATCTCATTGAATAGTGCGACCACGACTGGCTCCCTATTGCGCTTCTGCCTCCTTATACCCAGAATGTTCCAGATCCGGCGGGGAGTCAGTGCCTTCTCACGAAAATTGCAGACTAGCCCTTAACAAGCTGAAAGCTCGTTATCAGGCTTAGTTTAGTTTAATTTAGAGATACAGCACTGAAACAGGCCCTTCAGCCCACCGAGTCTGTGCTGACCATCAACCACCCATTTATACTAATCCTACACTAATCCCATATTCCTATCACATCCGCACCTGTCCCTATATTCCCCTACCACCTACCTATACCAGGGGCAATTTATAATGGCCAATTTACCTATCAACCTGCAAGTCTTTGGTCTGTGGGAGGAAACCGGAGCACCCGGAGGAAATCCACGCAGACACAGGGAGAACTTGCAAACTCCACACAGACAGTACCCAGAATTGAACCCGGGTCGCTGGAGCTGTGAGGCTGCGGTGCTAACCACTGTGCCGCCTTAATTGGCCATTGCTCCAAATCAGGCAGGTTGCCTGGTCCTGCCACAAACCCCCCAACTCCACTTACTGTCAGAACGACGTCGGAAAACTGGCACGACGGCCCGCCTCAAATCCTGTCTGTATTTGGCCACAAAAATCTTGCCCTTGATTTAGAACATCAGATGCCACTACTTCCAGACCCCACCCCCCACAACCCATTGAAATCCGGTAGCATGATAACAGTAACACACCATAATCAATTTCTGGAAAATGACTATTACATTTCGAGCTCCCACCAGATGTTTTTCGCAGATAACAGAAATAGGCAGCACCCAGAGTCAAGAAATCTCACTTTTACTCCATAAAACAGATAGTGTAGTCATGATATCAGATTAGTGATCCAGAAGTCAGGAGTTCATATCCCACCCTGACAAGCTGTGAAAATAAATTCAATAAGCCTGACAATTTGCAGTCTTGCATCAAAACAAAACCATGAAAGCTGCTGAATTATTATATAATGTATCTGGCTCCCTAATGTCCCAGTCTGGCCAACATGATTCTAGTCCTATTCTAAATGCCTTTTATAGTGGCCTAGCAAGCCACTCAGTTGAAAACAATCACAAACGAAGGTCCACCACCATCTTCTCCAGGTATTTAAGGATGAGCAATAAATGAAACTTTGCAGCAATGCCCACATCCCAAGAACAAATTAAGAAAAAAAAAAAACTTTCTTTTGATCCAAAGTTAACCTAATGTGCAAAGTTATATGGGACATCCTGCTCTGGGAAAACAATAAACATGTTAATCATGCATAGGATTGCCATTATACACCTACAATCATTTCTGAGGATGATTAATATCAGTTATGGCAGAAAATGTTGCAGATTTTCAACTTGCCACCATTGAAATCCATGGAAAGGAAAATCAGATAATTTCTATATCAAGCAGACGATCTATAATGCCAGTTTGTGTGCCTGGGTACCAAGTTGAAAAGTCTTTTACTATAGCAGATGGTACAGCTAGCTCTCAAAGCTCAAATAATGTAATTTTGAATCAATTCAAGAAAGTTAAGGCAAGGCTGCTGGTTAAGTTCCTTTAAATGGCATTTCTTTACAGAATTTTCAAGTAATAGATAGTCGACATTTCTCCACAGTTTGACCATAAGTGGAAACATTTGAAATTATGTAGATTTTCCCACGTGTGGAGTTTGCACCTAGCCTTTGCGCCCTTGGTAGTTCAGTCAAAATTGCAAATAACTAACATATCAGAAAACTATCCAAAAACTCTTTCACATGCTTTCATAACTACCAGATTTATTAAAATTCAATTGCAGAATTTTAGCTCCAACCTCAGAATTGAGTCCAGTACCAAAATGACTACACCACCTTACTTAAATTGATTGTTCTCAGAACAAAGCAAATTGTTTTTGCCTTAAGGTAAAGGGCTTGGTATCATGTGCAAATAAATTTATGCCAAACACCTGGTAAAGATTCAGGAATTCATCACCTAAATTTGATATGCTTTGTTCAACTGTAAATGACAGCTTTTGATTTCTTATATTCCCAAATTGAATTTAATGAATAAGATCTCGGGCAACAAGCTCCCAGCTCCCCTATATTTGTGTGTTCATTGATACAGAGACAGACAATTAATGCACTCTGTGCTGATCCAATACAATGTTCCCTCTAAATTTGCTTTGTTGTACAAGCCTGTTTATGTCAATGCATGGTACCTTTAATGTATTTTATGGCCGTGTTTGCGTGCAGTAGCTTAGTGGGAACATTGGCAGTTGTTTGTATTAGGGATGCCAGCCCAGATTTGGTAATATTAAGAGAGCTATTTTTGTACGGTGCAAGTTAAAAGATTTGGAATCAATTGAAATCTGCCATTTGACTTGCTACTACTATTTAACTTTAACAAATCTAATTGTATTTTATAGTCTAAGTAGCAGAATCTAGTTGAGTGTTTATTCTTCTACTATCCAAGGATTAAGAATACAAGAATTCTCATGTCAATTTATTGAAGCTTATAAACTTCTGTGCAATCCTGGGTGACACCATAATACCAGACATTGCATATCTATCCACATTCTGGTATGCAGTGTGAGACATTCATAGGAGCAGTGCCGAGCAAGACAAAAATAGCTGAAGAAGTTCTAAATAATAACAGTTCTTCATACGTATTCATCTTTGTCAACTTTATGACCATTCCAAGACAGTACACTGCACCAGAGTTTAAAAATTCAGTGATGAGATATACAGGTCAATTTTTTTTTTAAAAAGCTACACAAATGGAAACTCAACTTCCCATTAACATTTCACACATGAGGGCTGTAGGCACCTATTGTGTACATGGCTTCTTATTGCTCATGTACACAGTATGATTAACTCCCAACCCACTGTCATTTTTGAGTATTAGGGAAGTTTAGACCTAAATCTTTCTGTGATTGCTCTCGAGTAATGAAGGCAAGTTGAATTTAATTATGTAATACAACATTCCTTATAATATCATTACACTTGCCTTCAGTGGGACTGAATTGTTGAGGTAATGCTGACACCATGGCAAAGAATCCAAAGAGGGTGATAAGAACTGAAGCAGCCATTTGCCTGTAATTAACAAAAATAGAAACAGGCATCATTAAAATTCACACATATTACTCAAACACCTATCAACTCCCTGCAGTTCCCAGGAAGGAGACATTCCGCTCAGTCCGCAAGCAGGACCCCGAGCTTCCGGTTGCTTGCCATTTCAACACTCCCCCCTGCTCTCATGCTCACATCTCTGTCCTGGGATTGTTGCAGTGTTCCAGTGAACATCAACGCAAGCTCGAGGCACAGCATCTCATTTACCGATTACGCACACTACAGCCTGCCGGACTGAACATTGAGTTCAATAATTTCAGAGCATGACGGGCCCCCCATTTTCCTTTTATTTTTAGTTATTTTTTTCTTTTTCCTTTTATTTTTAATATATATTTTTTTGTGTTTTTTTTTCATTTTAGTTTGTTCAGTTTGCTTGCCCACTGTTTTTTTTCATGTTTGTTCTTGCAGCCGTTCAATTTTCAGTCCATTAACACCCTTACGGTACTAATGCTTTGTCTTTCAACACACCATTAACATATCTTTGCTCCATGACCTTCTGGTCAGCTATTTTGTGACCTTGTCCTATCTACACCTTCTCCTTTGTTATCTCTTGCCCCACCCCCACTTTACTTGCTTATAACCTTTTAAATTTCTAATATTTGCCAGTTCTAAAGAAGGGTTACTGACTGAAATGTTAACTCTGCTTCTCTCTCCACAGATGCTGCCAGACCTGCTGACTGTTGCCAGCATTTCTTGTTTTTATTTCAGATTTCCAGCATCTGCAGTATTTTGCTTTTAATTCAATCCACGGGTGTGGGTAAGGACCCAAACTCAGAGGTGAAAAGATTCTAATTTACCAGTAACTGCCTGGAGTTTCCGCTCAGTTTGCTGATTTTATCGGTGCATTTCACCTGAAAAATAATTTGTGAAACCAGGTCAAAAGATCGCAATTTCAAGAACAAATTGAATTTCCTCGACTAAGCGCTAGTTTAAAAGAACAGCATGCTTGAAGACGGTCTGCTGTCCCAGGTAGAGCATGGCTACAGGCTCAAACCCAATGGGACCCGACAATGTGTCAGGCCTCTCTTGCGGTTCCAACATTTGGGCTCGGGTCGGACACAGTGACAGCCAGGACGTCAAAGTGGGAAACACTCCGTACTAGTCTGCAGTGAGCGATTCCATCCAAGGTAGAGCACAACCTCTTCAATAAAGTTGATTATATTCTGGTGGTCAGTTGGGTCGGGCGCAGGAAAAAATGAAAGGACTCAGGCCAGGTCGGGCTCGGGTCGGATGTGGTTCTGTTGGGCTCGGGTCAGGTTTCATTTGCAGGCCTTTACTCCCAGGACAAATTCATCACTGCTTGGAGTTTCTGTTTGATTACCGGCCTTCCAGGAGGCGCGAAAACTTAAACTGGTTCTTTTAGATGTAAGGACACTAATATGAACATTTTACAAGCTTTTGAATGTATTTTTTTAAACAAGAAACTAACTATTGCATCCCAATCGAATTAACAAACATCTGGAACTATGTAGATTTTCCTATGGTCTGGACTTTACATCCTTTGTGCCCTTGATTGTTCAATCAAAATTGCAAAAAAAACTAAAATATCAGAAAACTACCCAGAAACTCCATTTCACCTGCTTTCATGACTACCAAATTCATTAAAATTCAATTTCAGAATTTTAGCTCCGACCTCAGAGTTATGAGTCCCATACCATCACCACTAAACTATTTTTCTAAAAGAAAGAAAAATCAATTTGCTTTGTTCTGAGATCAATTTAAGATAAGGGACTTATCATCTGCAAATTTATGCCAAACACCCAGCCCAGATTCAGAAATTCATCACTTCAATTTGATATGCTTTGTTCAACTGTAAAATGACAGCTTTTGATTTCTTATATTCCCAAATTGAATTCACTGAATAAAAGAAGTTGATCTCGGGCAACAAGCTCCCAGCTCCACTATATTTGTGTTTTCATTGATACAGAGACAGACAATTAAGCAGTCTGTGCTGGTCAGCTGGGAAGTAGTGAACTGGAAAGCAAAACAGATATCAGCCAAGGTAATCCACCCTGAAAGTTCAATCATTTTGTGGCAAGTTAACAACTAAAAAGGGACAGGATCAGACTCGAATATGATAGTCCCACACTTCCTGAGCTCTCATGAATCAAGGGCAGTTCAGCAAGCCAGTGACAGCTGTCACAATCTGAGGAATCATATTTCAACATATTTCACTGCCTTCAGGAGAGGAAACTGAGGGATGAAAAAGAACATAAACGACTTCCTGCAGCACGACACACAATGCAACTTCAAAGCGTAATTTAGGCTAACAGTTCAGTTTGAGAGACTACAGAGAACATAAAGGGACTCGATGCCTGCTGGTCCAGGCCTGCTCAGCACAGAATGATCCCGCACTGCCCCAATAAAGAGGCAAATGCAGCTGTGATTGATAATTGCTAGATGATGCTGTCCCAAAACAAATGTGTGGAAAATACTTGTGGGACATGTCAATTGGAAACTGCACAGACTCTGCAGTTCTAACATCCTTTCCTGGAAACATTTTCTACTCAGGGATCCACCCAGACTGGCCCACAGGAATGAAAACAATGAGTCAACTTGGAACAGGATAGGAAGTCCGGAAGGATTCCAAAATAAAAATCCCGACTGTCCGGTCAGCTAACCCTGAAATGTTTGAAAGATTAAACCGCACATCCTCCTATGTAAATGCAGACACCAGAACCACCCCACCAGGGTTGTTAACAGCATTTACAGAAACCTGCAGGGACAAGGAAAATCAAGAGGCAGAGAAACCGCGAGGGTGATGCCTCACCTAGTTGAAATGCTGCAGCAGAGCGTAGTAGAATCTGGACAAATACTTTCAAGCAGGAATGTCCCAAAGGACAAAGAAAAGATTAGCAAAGAATCCTCTCCCACAATCGGGAGAAAAGGAAAACAACCATACCCTAAAAGCACTTGCACAACTCAGAACACAGAGATCAGAGTGGATCCACCCACTGCCGACTCTCATGATCAGAATGTCAAACCAGGACTAATTAAATCTAACCAAGCTCCTGCAGACCTCAACAGGAACAAAGGCACCTTAGACAAGCATGGAAACATGCAAACTTCAAACCTCCCCAAAAATCACATGTTTATTGGGATGCCCATTCCCAACATATTGCAGGTTGATACTGAAGAAATTTTAAACCCTTGAGCAACAGATGGCTATCTCAGATCCACCTCGAGAACAAAAGGGGCAGTCCAAAGCACCACTGCTACAAAGGAAAGACAGACTGTAACAATTTAAAGATTTCTGAATGAATGAGAATGAATGAGAGAAGTGCATGCATCTTTTCCTTTTAACTTATAATGAAATGCCCCCCCCTAATGTCGCATTTCATTCAGCTGGAGGTGGGGGTGTGATGGAAACCAACCTGCCAAATGGAAACATTTGTCATATGGAACACTATTTGAACGTTTACAGGACTTTGAACAAAACTTGTTTAAAAAGGACCACAGAGCAGTGGCTGAAAACATGACAGCACATTTGCATTCTGAGACAGTTGAAGAGAGAGACGATGGAAGCGCTCCCTGATTCAATTAGCCAGGTTGTATCAATAGAGATGATCAAAAGACATTGAGTCATTGTCTGTGAAAGAGCCAGCACTCCACCACCCACCCCCCAAACTAAGTGCGTCTCGTAAGCTTTGATGAACAACCCTCGCAGATGATGCTGTGTCAAACAAAGAGCTGGTCACATGACTAACCTGCTGGCCAACCTGGGAATTGACTGACTTGTGCATCACAGTAAAGTTTTGGGACAGACTGCTTTTGAAGACCAAAGAGAAACCAGGTCTCTCTCTCTCTCAAGCAAAGTTCCAGGGACCCACGGAAGTAACTTGAGCCTCAAGACAGAAGACCCCTGCAGCCTTCTGGTACCAGCAAAACAAGTTTGAAAGTGTGCACTGGGCCCCAACGAGAACTACAAGACTCAACTCCAATCAAGATCATTACATCCAAGCCAATAACAGTAATTGAATGCATTTACTACTTCCAACCTTCCCCCATTTAATTCTTTCTCCTCTGTACTTATTTGTGTGCGTTTATCACATATCCATGCTAGTGTGGTTGCGTCACCTTTTTTTGTAGTTTTAAGGTTAATAAACTTGCACCTTTCTTGTTTAAACCTGAGAAAACCTGTCAAGCTGATTCCTTTACAATTACAATTAGACAGCAGTGAGCAAGGACTCACTGAGGGAAAGCAAAAAACACTGCATTTTAAAAGTTAAACCCTGTTACAGCCAAACCAGGAAAGGACTGAGAAGGGAGCCAGAGACCCTTTCCTCACCTGGTCGTAACACTTGCCGAAATCTACCTGGACAATGGTGGTCCCTGAAGTGTTAGAATGAAACTCCTTATGATCTGCACTGGATATTTATGCCTTTTGTATATGCATATATATTTAATCAATCTCTCCAAAATTGAGATATCACTGAATAAAGCAAAGCTTGGTTTGAACCATCATGCTGCTTTATTCCACAGTAAGATACATGTACAGAGTTACAATGTGATCAAAGAAAAGTTTTACCTATTAAATTAATAGAATGTGAACAATAATGAAGAACTTACCTACTCCACTTCCATGTTTGACTTAGAGAGTTAATTCAGCTGCATTTTGTCCCAAAGCTCAAGATGTAACCTCCTCTCCCCGCAGTCTGCTGTCCTTCACAATCTTTTGTTGTCTGCTTGTCAGTGCCTGAGTTCAGTTTTAAAAGCCTCTTTCTGTGTCAAAAAGCGTGCGCTTCTTCTACTGCCTGCTCAGTAAGCAAAGGATTTTCCAGCACAATGGCGAGAGGTACCTGTCCAAATACCCTGGAAAGTGAATAAATCACTTTTTTTTTTTAAGCGTTTGGGGAAATAAGCTCCATTTAATATATTAACCAGTCATCCAAGTACTTGTTTTTTTTTCACACTGGCGAAAATATATACTGATTTCAAAAGCCGAGTATTAATCCTTTATTCCAAAAATGGCCAAAAATCCAGATACAATACAATAGATTAGAGATACACAAGGCAATTCCTTAAAAGCACGGGTGCCTGACCTTTTGGAAAGCTGTGCCAAATCCTTGTGATGTAACCAGTGAGTAGATACATTTAGTTAAGTTATATTTACATGATAATTGTAGAGTGGATGTAAAAGCAAAGCTGTTTTATTTAATGCTGAACTTATACTGCAAATATACATTAAACTGCTCCCTCTGTCTTCTCTTCAGAGTATCTGCCTCTGTCCCCCTTCACTCCTGTGCACCTCGTCTCTCTTCCTTTGCTACTGCCTTTCTCTTCTTTTATTTACCCACTGTTCGCACTGAGCCACCCCACCCTTTCCCTTATGCCTGCATTTACTTCTCTCAATTGTCCCTAGCCATGGGTGACAGCATTGGGATGTCAGACACAGCTGGTATAGGACTCAGCAGTGGTTAGAAGCGACAGCATCAGGGACAAGTCGGAGGGCAGGTTAGGAATGGTAACTGTATCTGGGGCATGGTGGGGAGGAATGTCAGTGATACTGCCATAAGCTGGGAATCGGGGGAAAACACTCCAGTGGTTGGAGTCATATCTAGTATAAAGGAAGATGGTTATGGTTGTTGGAGGCCAATCATCTCAGCAGGATTTCCTCAGGGTAGTGTCCCAGGCCCAACCATCTTCAGTTGTTTCATCAGTGACCTTACCTCCGGCACATGGTCAGAATTGGGGATATTCGCTGATGATTGCACATTGTTTAGTATTATTCGCAACTTCTCAGATACTGAGCCAGTCCGTGCCTACGTGCAGCAAGACCCGGATAACATTCAGGCTTGGGCTGATAAATGGAAAGTAACATTCGTGCCAGGCAATGACCATCTCCAATTAGAGAATCTAACCATCTCCTCTTGACGTTCAATGGCATTACTATTGTTGAATACCCCACCATCAACATCCTGGGGGTTGTCACAGACCAGAATCTTAACTGGACCAGCCATATAAATACAAGTGGCTACAAGGTCAGAAGCTGGGAATTCTTTAGCCGTCTCCCCAAAGCCTATACACCATCTATAAGGAGCAAGTCAGGAGTGTAATGGAATACTCTCCACTTGCCTAGATGAGTGCAGCTCCCACACCATCCAGGAGAAAGCAGCCCACTTAATCAGCACCCCATCCACAACCTGATACATTCGCTCCCTCAACCACTGGCACACAGTGGCAGCAGTATTTACCAGTTACACAATGTACTGCTGCAACCCACCAAAAGCCTCCTTCAACAGCACCTTCCAAACCCATGACCTTTAAACCTAGAAGGACAAGTGCAGCAGATGCATGAGAACACTGCCAGCTGCAAAATCCCCTCCAAGCCACACACCATCCTGACTTGGAAATATATCACCATTGCTGGGTCAAAGTCCTGGAACTCCCTAACAGCACTGTGGGTGTACCTACACATGGACTGCAGCGTTTCAAGACAGCAGCTCACCACTACCTTCTCAAGGGCAACTAAGGGATGGGCAACAAATGCTGGCCTCATCAGTGAAACTCACGACCCTTGAACAAGTACAAAATAAATCCAAACTTTAGCAGGAGTCTGATATGATACAATGTTTTGTTTGTGGTAGGTATGCTGCCATAAATAAGCTTACCAACTAAGTGCCACAATAGCAGGATGTCCCTATCTATGAAGTACATTGCAAAGAAATGAGGGAAGGCAAAAAGCCAATTATTTGCCAAAACAGAAAATGTTTGTCTTAACACAAATGGACAAGAATTTGCCTTTCATGTGAGCATCTTTCCACGGGGTACTATATCAATTGTCTGTAGGGAATAGTTTCACAAATCTGGAGCCAGTTTACTCCACACCATCAGAAGCCCCCACTCATGTAGATTTTAATAAACACCAGTGACAAAAATTTATAAATAAAGACTACACACTATATACAACACAGCACTGTGTTGTGCAATATACAAATACATAGATATGGTGCTCATGCCATGCTGCAGTTGTACACTGGGTAGTATTAAACTTGGGGCTTGTTTTTGACAGTGCAAGGAGGCAACGCCAAGTTTTTTTAAATATTTGCATCATTCTCTAGTCAGGCCAAGCTGGGCTCTGCACTAATATCCTGCAGTCAGCAGAATCTCTTAGAAAACAAGCAAACAACAACTTAATGCATGTTTAAAAAATATTAGAACCTCGTCAGCAGACGTGGTCTCTTCAGACTACGAGCAAAGATCGGATGTCCACCAAAGCTACTAAATATCATCACCTCATTCCATGACAATATTAAAGGCACAATTCAGCATAGACTCATCAGACCCCTTTCCTATCCTGAGTGGTGTGAAACAGGGCTGTGTTCTCACACCTATACTGTTTGGGATCTTCTCACTGCTGCTCTCACATGCTTTCAAGTCTTAAGAAGGAATTTTCCTCCACACAAGATCAGATGGCAGGTTGTTCAACCTTGCCCGTCTTAGAGCGAAGACCAAAGTACGGAAAGTCCTCATCAGGGAACTCCTCTCTGCTGACGATGCTGCACTAACATCCCACACAGAAGAGTGTCTGCAGAGACTCATCGACAGGATTGCGACTGCCTGCAACGAATTTGGCCTAACCATCAGCCTCAAGAAAACGATCATGGGACAGGACGTCAGAAATGCTCCATCCATTAATATCTGCGACCACACTCTGGCAGTGGTTCAAGAGTTCACCTACCTAGGCTCAACTATCACCAGTAACCTGTCTGTCGATGCAAGAAATCAACAAGCGCATGGGAAAGGCGTCCACTATGTCCAGACTGGCCAAGAGGGTGTGGGAAAATGGCGCACTGACACAGAACACAAAAGTCCAAGTGTTTCAAGCCCGTGTCCTCAGTACCTTGTTCTACGGCAGCGAGGCCTGGACAACATATGCCAGCCAAGAGCGACATCTCAACTCATTCCATCTTCGCTGCCTCCGGAGAATCCTTGGCATCAGGTGGCGGGACCGTATCTCCAACGCAGAAGCCCTCAAGGCAGCCAACATCACCAGCATATACACCCTCCTGAGCCAGCGGCACTTGAGGTGGCTGTGTCATGTGAGCTGCATGGAAGATGGCAGGATCCACAAGGACACATTGTACAGCAAGCTCGTCACTGGTATCAGACCCACTGGCCATCCATGTCTTCGCTTTAAAGGCATCTGCAAACGCGACATGAAGTCCTGTGACACTGACCACAAGTCGTGGGAGTTAATTGCCAGTGATCGCCAGAGCTGGCGGACAGCCATAAAGGCGGGATTAAAGAGTGGCAAGTTGAAGAGACTCAGCAGTTGGCAGGAAAAAAAGACAGAAGTGCAAGGGGAGAACCAACTGTGCAACAGCCCCAACAACCAATTTTATCTGCTGCACCTGTGGAAGAGACTGTCACTCTAGAATTGGCCTTTATTGTCACTCCAGGCGCTGCTCCACAAACCAGTGACCACCTCTAGGCGCTTACCCATTGTCTCTCGAGATAAAGGGGCCAAAGAAAGAACCCAGCAGAGCACTTGAACTCTTTTTAAAGTTGCAGTTCTGTTACTGCTGGTGTGGAGCTGAAGCAGCTAAAATTCATTTCCTGGAGACCATCACTCAACACAGATGCTGAATTGATGCCGGCTCCAGTATGTTTCTACTGCTCACCTAGTGTTACACCTTCATTATAGTAGAATTGCAGTACAGTATCTTATCAACCTGACAAATTGAAGCATAACATACCAGAACAGGAGACTTCTTCAGCAGACTGACAACCTAACAATTACACATTTCCAACCCGCAGGTATTTCTATTTTCAGGGCAGCACAGGGAGTAATTTCCGCCGGGCGGAAAGAACAAAGAACAAAGAAAATTACAGCACAGGAACAGGCCCTTCGGCCCTCCAAGCCTGCGCCGATCCAGATCCTCTATCTAAACCTGTCGCCTATTTTCTAAGGGTCTGTATCTCTTTGCTTCCTGCCCATTCATGCATCTGTCTAGATACATCTTAAAAGACGCTATCGTGCCCACGTCTACCACCTCTGCTGGCAACACGTTCCAAGCACCCACCACCCTCTGCGTAAAGAACTTTCCACGCATATCCCCCCTAAACTTTTCCCCTTTCACTTTGAATTCGTGACCCCTAGTAATTGAATCCCCCACTCTGGGAAAAAGCTTCTTGCTATCCACCCTGTCTATACCTCTCATGATTTTGTACACCTCAATCAGGTCCCCCCTCAACCTCCGTCTTTCTAATGAAAATAATCCTAATCTACTCAACCTCTCTTCATAGCTAGCGCCCTCTATACCAGGCAACATCCTGGTGAACCTCCTCTGCGCCCTCTCCAAAGCATCTACATCCTTTTGGTAATGTGGCGACCAGAACTGCACGCAGTATTCCAAATGTGGCCGAACCAAAGTCTTATACAACTGTAACATGACCTGCCAACTCTTGTACTCAATACCCCATCCGATGAAGGAAAGCATGCCGTATGCCTTCTTGACCACTCTATTGACCTGCGTTGCCACCTTCAGGGAACAATGGACCTGAACACCCAAATCTCTCTGTACATCAATTTTCCCCAGGACTTTTCCATTTATTGTATAGTTCACTCTTGAATTGGATCTTCCAAAATGCATCACCTCGCATTTGCCCGGATTGAACTCCATCTGCCATTTCTCTGCCCAAATCTCCAATCTATCTATATTCTGCTGTATTCTCTGACAGTCCCCTTCACTATCTGCTACTCCACCAATCTTAGTGTCGTCTGCAAACTTGCTAATCAGACCACCTATACTTTCCTCCAAATCATTTATGTATATCACAAACAACAGTGGTCCCAGCACGGATCCCTGTGGAACACCACTGGTCACACGTCTCCATTTTGAGAAACTCCCTTCCACTGCTACTCTCTGTCTCCTGTTGCCCAGCCAGTTCTTTATTCATCTAGCTAGTACACCCTGGACCCCATGCGACTTCACTTTCTCCATCAACCTACCATGGGGAACCTTATCAAACGCCTTACTGAAGTCCATGTATATGACATCTACAGCCCTTCCCTCATCAATCAACTTTGTCACTTCCTCAAAGAATTCTATTAAGTTGGTAAGACATGACCTTCCCTGCACAAAACCATGTTGCCTATCACTGATAAGCCCATTTTCTTCCAAATGGGAATAGATCCTATCCCTCAGTATCTTCTCCAGCAGCTTCCCTACCACTGACGTCAGGCTCACCGGTCTATAATTACCTGGATTATCCCTGCTACCCTTCTTAAACAAGGGGACAACATTAGCAATTCTCCAGTCGACGTTGCGGGTCACATGCCGGTTGTGGCAAATATGCGCTATTTCCTTTTAAATATATGGAGGGGGAAATCGGGCGGTTTCTAAAACGAGTGTCCGATCTGTATCGGCAATTTAAAACTCCAATAAAATTACCCCAATAATAGTCTGCCATAAACAGCGGCAGTTAAATCCTTATTTTCCATTCTTAAAAACAATCAAGGGAATAAGAAACTTAAAACATACCAAAGTTTTTGTGATTGTACATTAATAACATGTAGTTCCTTTTTCAATAAAATGTTGATGTTACCAGCAACATTGTCAAGATCCCTGGCATGAATACAAACCAAGCCTGTGAGCCTGACTATTCCCAGCAATTTATTAACGTACTGGAAATGACTAAAATGGCCAATATCCTGGCAGACACGTTGTTACTTATCCAAGATTTTCAAAACGCTGCTGAATAATCGCGAAACTAAAGTGCTTCCCGTTTTTCAAAAAAAAACATCAATTTCCCAATTCCCATTCTGATGCTGTTATTTTCCTCTCCTCGCCAGCAGTATTGAAAATTAAAACCTTATTTACCATCAGAATGAGGAAAACTGACAGCACTTTGCCCTCCGAGACATTCAGACTTCAATTCGCCTTTCCTTCAACTAAAGTGAACCAAAGTTTCACAACTTTCTTCCCAACACGTCAGCAGCCCACATGACTCGGAGGCATTGATTCCGGGAGAGGCAGCAGCAACGAAAACAGGTCAATCAACTCAAAGCAACAGCAAGTCACCACGTAGCTCAGAGCATTACAGTGCTTTCTCTATTTGGTGCCTGGAGAAATGAGTTTCTCGAGTGTTGGATCTCTCCAGCAATATGGTGGGGGTGGGAACTTCTAATGTTCTTTTCTCAACAGGAAACAGATTATTGAGAGCTGCTTCTCCGTCATTAGTGAGTGTTCTTTCTGTGTCCATCACTTGAATTATTTCACACACTTTCTGTTTGATATTTGCCAATTTGTTAAAGTTACATTGTTTCAGGGTAGTCAGTCCCACACATAAGCCCCGTTTCTCCGTCTCCGACGCATCTGCTCTGATGATGCTACCTTCCATGACGGTGCTTCTGATATGACCTCCTTTTTCCTCAACCGAGGATTTCCCCCCACTGTGGTTGACAGGGCCCTCAACCGTGTCCGACCCATTCCCCGCACCTCTACCCTCACCCCTTCCCCTCCCTCCCAGAACCGTGACAGGGTTCCCCTTGTCCTCACTTTTCATCCCACCAGCCTCCATATCCAAAGGATCATCCTCCGCCATATTCGCCACCTCCAGCGTGATGCCACTACCAGTCGCATCTTCCCCTCCCTTCCCCTGTCAGCATTCCGAAGGGATCGTTCCCTCCGCGACACCCTGGTCCACTCCTCCATTACCCCCACCACCTCGTCCCCGTCTCAGGGCACCTTCCCCTGCAATTGCAGGAGGTGTAATACCTGCCCATTTACCTCCTCTCTCCTCACTATCCCAGGCCCCAAACACTCCTTTCAGGTGAAGCAGCGATTTACTTGTACTTCTTTCAATGTAGTATACTGTATTCGCTGCTCACAGTGTGGATCCTCTACATTGGGGAGACCAAGCGCAGACTGGGTGACCGCTTTGCGGAACATCTCCGCTCAGTCCGCAAGCAGGACCCTGAGCTTCCGGTTGCTTGCCATTTCAACACTTCCCCCCTGCTCTCATGCTCACATCTCTGTCCTGGGATTGCTGCAGTGTTCCAGTGAACATCAACGCAAGCTCGAGGAACAGCATCTCATCTACCGATTAGGCACACTACAGCCTGCCGGACTGAACATTGAGTTCAATAATTTCAGAGCATGACAGCCCCCCACTTTACTTTCATTTTTAGTTATTTTTTCTTCCTTTTTTTTACATTCCTTTTTACATTTTTTACAATCTTTTTTTGCATTTATTTCATTTCATCTTAGTTTGTTCAGTTTGCTTACCCACTGTTTTTTTCAGGTTGTTTTTCTTCAGGTTTGCACTTGCTGCTGTTCAATATTCAGTATATTCACACCTAATCTGTACTAATGCTTTGTCTTTCAACACACCATTAACATATTGTTTGCCTTTTCTCCGTGACCTTTTGGTCAGCTATGTGGCCTGGTCCAATCTGCACCTTCTCCTTTGTTATCTCTTGCCCAACCCCCACCTCACTTGTTTATAATCTGTGACTTTTCTAATATTTGTCAGTTCTGAAGAAGGGTCACTGACCCGAAACGTTAACTCTGCTTCTCTTTCCACAGATGCTGCCAGACCTGCTGAGTGAATCCAGCATTTCTTGTTTTTGTTCCACACATAAGCTCACCCGAATAGAGCACTATTTGGCGTTTGGTGTGCTTTTGGAACAGTATATAAACTGCAGAATTGTGAACAGTTTGACCTTTTTGGGCTTATTTTGTGTCACAAAGCAAAACGCCCTACCAGTTCAATGAATACTCAAAGAAAACGGAATAGAATTTGGTGTTGAGACAGTACCACGAACATAACAATTAAAATTTTATTTGGGAATTTTTCAAGATAGCACAATTGAAAAGAGGCAGAAGATGCTGAATTAATATAATGGGGAATATTAAAGCATCGTGTATATCCTTAATAGTCCCATTAAAATATTTGTATAGACCTGCGTGCATTATGATGCAAACAAGTCATGATTCAGTCACTTGAAAATTATTACATTTTCCCCACACATGGTCAAAACTGATTGTCCCATGTTCTCAGTTATATTATTTTCATACCCGCCAGGTAGCATAGACAAGTTGCCAAATCACAATTAGGTTTCCATATAAAAGAAAGTAGCTATACAGGACAGTACTAAGAAACAAAAAAAAAGAAATGCTGGAAATACTCAGCAGGTCTGGCAGCATGTGCGGACAGAGAAGCAGAGTTAACGTTTCAGGTCCGTTACCCTTCATCAGAACTGGCAAAGGTTAGAAATGGAATAGGTTTTAAGCAAATAAAGCGGGGGTGGGGCAATAGATAACAAAAGGGAAGGTGTTGATAGGACAGGTTTACAGATAATAACAGACCAGAATGTCATGCAGCAAAGGCAAACGGTATGTTAATAGTGTGCTGAAAGACCAGCGTTAGTGCAGAGAGGGTGTTAATTGATAGAAAAATGAACAGCCCTGGCCCAAAGCACAAACATGAAAAAAAGTGGGCAGGCACATGGTATAAAAATGAATGATCCCGCCTGCCCCCACACCCAAGTGGATTCCCACTGTTGTGGGAGGTAGGGCAGCCAATTTAATATATTAAAGTGTCTCAAACACCAATTCAGACCAATTACCAATTAATCTGTTTTTGGTGCTATTGTTTGAGGGAGAAATGTTGTCCTGAATAGTGGAAGAACTTTAAAGTCCATAGGACCTTTTACATCTACCTGAATAGGCAGCGGGATCCCAGTTTAATGCCTCATCTCAAAGCTGGCACCTCTGACTTCAAGCTATAAACTGCTGACTCAAGAGGTTAAGCATTGAATCAAACATTGTTCAACACAATTTTTTCTTAATAGCCATTGACTAACAGAAATTAATAATGTCACATAAAACCACACCAAATAAACAAGTAATAATTCAAGAGGGTAAAACAAGGCTGCATGGAGAGCACTATTAACTAAGTTCATTGATAGTTTCGCTCAGTTGGCAGCATACCAGCCTCTGACTCAGAGGTAGTTGATTCATGTTCTGCTCCAGTTCTTCAGCACATAAACTTGGTTGACACTTGCGTGCATTACCAAAGGAATACTAGACTGCCTTTTGGAAGAGATATTAAATCTGAGGCTTTGTCTACCTGATCAGACAGGAATAAAATATCCCATAGATCTATTCAAAAAAGATAGTGTTCTCAGTGCCTTGGCCAACAGGTTTCTCTTGACCAACACTTCCAGAATCAGATTAACAGGTCATTCATTTCATGTACTACTTTTGGGACCTTGCATTTGCCTACAAAACCACAACGACTGCTTGAAAACTAATTTATGGATTTTGAATACATTTTTCGGACAATGATAAAGTTCTGTATTACTTTCACAGGTGTAAAGCATATTGCAGGGATTTAAAAATACATTGTGAACCAAGTGGGATGTACTAACGGTCAGAATCAGTGGAACAGAGAATTTGGGAAGGGAAGGGAAGGTTGTAGGGCTGGAGAAGGTTACAGAGATAGAGAGGGACAAATCCTTGAAGGCATTTAAACAAGAGAATAGGCATTTTAAATTAGAGGCTTTGGTGGGGGGGGGCGGGGGGGGAGGTGGTCAAGGTGGGCCATGTGGCAAAATAGAATGGTACAACACAGGATCAGGCCATTCAGCCCATCATGCCTGTGCCAGCTCTCTGGTAAATTTTATCCAATTAATCCCAATCCCTTTTCCCATAGCCCTGCAATGTTTTTCTCTTCAAGTATACCCAATTTTCTTTTGAATGTTAACATTGAATCTGCTTCTACCACCCTTTCAGGCAGTGCATTCCAGATCAAAACAATACAGTGTGTAAAAAAAGTGTTTCCAAAAGTCACCTCTGGTCTTATGTCAATCTCCTTAAATCTCTGCCCTCTGGTAAATGACACTTCTGCCACTGGAAGCAATTTTTCTTTATTTACGCTATTAAAATCATTCATGATTTTGAACACCTCTATCAGATCTCCTTTTAACTGTCTCTGCTCGAAGGAGAACAGCCACAGGTTCTCCAGTCTCTTCACATAACTGAACTCCCTCATCCCTCATTCAGATTTAATGATGCCTCACTAGAATTACTGCTGGGTGCAGGCAAGAGCAGCAGGAACTTTTCAGCAGCAATGGGAGGAAGAAACCTGAGCTCTCACCAAGAAGACATGGTTGGAAGTAGCTGAGGAGGTGTGAGCAGCAGGAGCATGGTGCCCAGATCCTGCATGTCATGTAGGAAGTGGTTTAATGACCCAATCAGGTTAGGAAAAGTGAGTACATTGTCTGATTCAACTCCATCTTGTGCTTGACACCCAACCCACACTTTCACTTTATCTTGCTAAGTGTTCTTCATTACATCAGATCTCACATGCACTCAACTTTCAGCAACACCCACTCAGCACTTCCTTACCTCCCCCCATTTATCTGTCCATCGTTGACACTCACCCCAATTCTTATCCAACGTGATGCATTTGTCTCAGTCACCCTCAATTAATACACTGCATCTAGCGGGTGAATACCGCACCTTCACTCACTGACTCAGGTCTGTTTTTTTCACCCCTTGCAGAAGACAGTGCACAACTCAATGGGGAGTGAAAGGCCTGGAAGTAACTGCCCACAAATAGTTCAGCTATCCGATACAGAGGAGGATGCCCTGGAAATAAGTGGCACGTTTGCATCTCTATTGGTTGAAGATGGAAAGACATGGAGCTTGCAAATAGCTGATGACAGAATTACAAATATCTCTGACACACATATGCTGATTTCAAATCATCAATTATTGAATGAAGAGAAGACTGGTGATTTCCAAGATTGTGACTTTGCCATGTTGAAATTTTTTTTAATGTTCTAGGGCCTATACATGTACAACCTGACAACTGTGAGGAGGGTTCCTCAGAGAACTTTATTTGTTCTGAGGGCGCACCATCATTGTACATACAGCCATGCACCAGCATAGATACTCACACTTCGGTGGGTCCATTTGAACAGTTAGTAGGATTTTCAGCTGGTGATTCACACTTCACAAGTGACCACAAGCAGACTCTGGTGGTAGGGACAGCTGTAGAGAGTCCACGTCGGGGGTGCAATCTTCTTCAAGCTCTGCACAACAGGAAACAGATACTGAGTACTGAACCCCAGGGGCTATTGTTGAGAAGGAGAATGGCAGATGTACAGCTACAACTTAGCCAGGTACTGACAGAAGTGCCACGCACACTCTCCATGATAGCTGAAGGGATGAAGGAGTCCAACTCAATCACTAGTGGTGGTGCAGGAAAGTGTAAGAATGCCTTCCAGGGTGACAATGGCTGTCTACGTGGAGCCTCAAGCATGGGTCTCAAATGCAGGCCGTGGCCACGCAGGAGATATCTGCCGCCTTAAACAGGATGACGAATATTGTATCTGTGACCTGACAACGCATTAGTGATCGCCACCAAGCTGACGAGCAACAGAATGATGTGGCAACTGGCTCAGGAAAGGGATGATGGCAAAAGGGGACATGGAAGTGGGAACTCCACTCAAAGCACTCCCATTTCTCATCCACTGCCACCCTGCCCTTAGCCAGTACCCAATATGCTACCTTATCTCCTGATGGCTGAGTCGGCCCCTGCATTGGTACAGGTGGAGCAGTCTTTGGCAGAGCCCTCAGGGGCTCCACAACTCAGAGGGAAGAAGCATCTGAGCAATCAGGGAAGGAATCTGAGCAGCCTGCCTCTACCTCTGCTGAAGCCTCAGAAGCTGCACCATGTAGAAGCAGTGGGAAGAGTAAGTTAAAGTAATTGTAATTTACCAAAGGTAAACACATGTGTGTTTGATAATCTGTTATATTCTTAAGTTTAAATTTATTATTGGCACCACTTCCATACATTGCCCATTATTGCGTCCCGAGAGTCAACTTGTCCTTTCACTTGTTTCATGGTGAGTGTCAATACATGACATGGGTGGATGAATGGTTGAAGGACTGTTCGGTGCAAAGGGAGGAGTGAGGTAGTCCTGGTGGCTGGAGCAGAATGCGAGGTGAATCTTTGCGATATAAGGACATCTCTGGCAGCTATGTATGCTGGGTGCCCCATCTTCATCCTCCTCTATGTTATACTCATCTGAAGATTATTGCTCGAGTCCCTTCATCCTCCTGCAGCTGCACTCCTCCCTGCTGTGCAATACTGTGCAGGACACAGCACGCCATGTTATTTCTGGGCATGCTCGCTGGCAAGTACTGAAGAGCACATCCAAACCTATCCAGTCATCAGAAGCGCATCTTTTACATTCCAGTGGGTTGCTCGATGAGAGACATGGTGGTCATGTGGCTCTCGTTATAGCACTCCTGCGCCTCATTGATGGGGTTTCTCACAGGGAAAGCTCTCCACTGGTTGGAGTCAAACCTAGCACAAAGGAAGATGATTGTGGTTGTTGGTAGTCAATCATCTCAGTCCCAGGATATCACTGCAGGATTTCCTCAGGGTAGTGTCCTCGGCCCAACTATCTTCGGCTGCTTCATCAATGACCTTTCTTCAATCATAAGTTCAGAAGTGGGGATGTTCGTAATGTCCAGAACCATTCGCAACTCCTTAGATAATGAAGCAGTCTGTGTCCATATGCAGCAAGACCTGGACAACATCCAGGCTTGGGCTGATAAGTGGCAAGTAACATTCGTGCCACACAAGTGCCAGGCAATGACCATCTCAAACAAGAGAAAATCCAACCATCTTCCCTTTTCGTTTAATGGCATTACCATTCACTGAATCCCCCACTATCAACATCGTGGGGGTCACCATTGACCAGAAACTGAACTGGACCAGCCACATAAATAATGTAGCTACAAGAGCAGGTCAGAGGCTGGGAATTCTGCAGCGAGTAACTCAGCTCCTGACTCCCCAATGTCTGTCCACCATCTACAAGGCACAAGTCAGGAATGTTACGACTAGGTGAGAAAGAGGTCTAGGGTTCCCTTTCAGCCTTCACCTGATCTTACTGTAACAGGGTTTAATTTTAAACACACCGTGTTTTTAGCTCCCCCTTGGTGAATCCTTGTTCACCACTTTCCAATTATAAGGCAAATAAACCAGCACAGACAAGCTTTCTTAAATTTAAAGAAGCAAGATTGAAATTTCTTAAACTTAAACTCTAATTCTGTTGACACCTATGGATACACGATGTGCCCACGCTAGCATGCATATAGAGACAGAAAGAGAAGAAAAATAAAGTGAAAAAGTTTGAGACAAACTCTGAAGAGGGTTTTTTGTTACTGTGCTTCGAACTGACTGCAGAGTCCTTGATTGTAGATAGATCTTGCTTTTCGTTGGGGCCCAGTATTTTTCTTAAACCTTGTTCCCTGTAGGAGACTTTTCTCTCTTGCGATTCATATGTCTTCAGTGGGTTTTGGAGTTCCGTGAGAAAGAGATGGGAGCACATGGGAGAGTCTGTGACGAGCCAACCAGGAGAGATCTTTGAAATCCAGGAGCAAACAGCTTTTTGCAGGCTCTCAGTTCAAACTGTACAATTCAGAAACCCCCAGGTTGCCAAGCAGGTTAGTCATGTGACTAACTGGTCTGACCATGTCTTGGCCCTGTGTATTGTATCATCTTAGCAGGGAACGGAATGCACTTCCCTGCCTTCAGTGTCTGTTAGTATGTAAATGTTTCTTTCCAGCCAAGGTCTGGCAGTCCTTTTTACAGGACTTTTCTTCTTCCAAGCAATAATTTGAAATTTAATGTCCATGTAGGGAAATTACTATGCCTCATTCTTGGCAGGTGGGGGCCTGAAGGACAAGAGTGTGATGGAATACTCTCCACTTGCCTGGATGGGTGCAGTTCCAACAACATTCAAGAAGCTCGACAACATCCAGGACAATGCAGCCCGTTTGACTGGCACCCTATCCACCACCTTCAACATTCCCTCCCTTCACCAGTGACGCACAGTGGCAGCAATGTTTACCATCTACAAGATGCACTGCAAGGGGGTTGCCCTATGATGAGAGGCGAAGAAAATTAGGCCTATATTCTCTGGAGTTTAGAAGAATGAGAGGTGATCTCATTGAAACGTTTAAGATTCTAAAGGGGCTAGATAGGGTAAACATAGAGATTATTTCCACTGGTCGGGGAATCTAAAACACAGGGGCACAGTCTCAGGATAAGGAGCTGATCATTCAGGACTGAGATGAGGAGAAATTACTTCACTCAAATCTTTACCCCAGAGGGTTGTGTTTTCTCTATCGTGAATACAATTAAGGCTGGGATAGACAGATATTTGATCGCTCAGGGAATCAAGGGATATGGGGCGCGGGCAGGAAAGTGGAGTTGAATCCAAAGATTCAATTCATGATTGCATTGAATGGCGGAGCAGGCTCGATGGGCCATATGGTCTACTCCTGCTCTGATTTCTTTTGTTCTTGTGTGCTTGTATAAGGAAAGTAAGTACTGGCCTGCATCCAATTACGAAATCCCTGACTTTGGCGTGTCGGTCTCTCACTAGCCTTTATGAAATCCAAAAGTGGGCCTGTTGGAGTCGGGTTGCATTTCCACTCTGAATATCAAAAATTTTCACCCCCACTCCCTGCTTCTTGGGGGTTAAAATTCCCCCATGATCTTTACATTTGGACAATTGATAAAAATCATTAATTCACTGCTCTTAAAACAATCACTAGTGAATAAGCAGGTGACTCACTTTTTCCTGCAATCTGCTCAGTGCCTCCGTGGCATGTTCTTCAATATCAATAAATTCAAATAAAAACAAACTATTTTGCTTTAGCCATTGAAGTGGCTGCAGCTCCACATTTGCCAATTTTAGCAGAAAAGGCGACATTTACTCAGATCATCTTTTAGCTAAAATTAGTGGAAAAAGTGTTTCACTTTGGGTTTGTATTTTTAAATACCCACAAATCCAATCCACCTATTGCACTTACATTTTTTATATCCTCCAAATCTGAACGTGAGTTGTGCTTCATCCAGACCCAAACGCTATGATTATGTTTTGTATACCAATGTGACCAATATACTACATTACATGGTATTATGTGAAGTTGGCAAATGTTCGACAGTTCATTTTGTGCGTAAATGGACTGGCCACATGATATGCCAGATTCCGAGGCTATTTGCAAAAGTAAAATACTACAGATGCTGGAAATCTGAAACAAAAACAGAAAGTGCTGGAAATAGCAGGGCAGGCAACATCTGTAGAGAGAAAAACAAAGTGAACATTTCAGCCGAAATTTTACGTTGGGCGGGAGACCCCACCCACCAGCCAAAAAGTCAGGGATGAGCCCACTTCTGCCGGGCCTGGGGAGCCACACCAGGATTTTATGCTTCCCAGGCCCTTAACTGGATTTGGGTGAGACGTCCACCTCTCAGAGGCAGGAAGTCCCACCTCCAAGAGCTTCCGGCCAATCTGCGGGCCAGCAGCTCTCAGTCCTAGCAGCTACGGAGAGCGATGGCCACTCCTGGGACTGCACCCAGTCAACAGTAGGTTTGTGGATGTCGGCCCCAGAAGAGAGATATGTTTTGGGGCCTTTTCAGGGACAATCGTTTGGGCCTCGGCAAGGCAAGGGGAGTCAACTGGAAGTGGGGGACTTTATTTCAGTAGGGGCGGTTGGGACTTCGGGAGGATGGGGGGGGTCTTCTGTGGGGCACAGTGCCCAATCAGGAGGGCCGCACCCCCCCCCCCCCAGCCTGCAAGGAGGCCGCCGGGGGGGATGGGGGGGGGGGGGGGGGAGGGGTCTAAGGCGCCCGCCGCAGATAAAATACCAACAGCGGCGGGAGGAGGCCCTTAAAAATGGCAGTTAATTAGCCACTTAAAGGCCTTGATTGGTCTGGGGTGGGTGGGCCATTTCTCGCTGCTGCTAACCCGAGTAAAATTGCAGCGGGGACGGGAAGGCGTCAGGAACAGCACCCCCCACCTCCCACTCAATCTTTCCACCCACCCCCCTCCCTCCCCCCCCACCAGCTCGCTCCTATGAAGGAGGGTAAAACTCTGGCCTTCAAGTCAATGTTCTATCAGAACATAAATAAGAAACTACCATGTTGCCAGATAAACTCTATTCCAATTAGCAGCATGCATTACCAGCCACTCTCAATTATTTTTACATTTTTCCTATCTTTGTTGACTATGTTGCTGCATACCATCAGTTTTCCTCAGTTCTTCTTCAAAAGGAGCTCTCGATTGAAGTTCTGCCTACTTTTACTTTTTCTTGTTTGTTACTTTGCTCAGAAATATTTTACAATGTTGTTTTGGAATTAGTCCAATGATCTTACATGAATATCTCTTTTCCATCTTTGTTAATTTAAAATACCTGTTGAGCACATTTCCTGGATTATAGATAAGTTAAATAGCAGCACATCACTTTAGATGTTTTTATTTCTGAATATTGAAGCTACAGATGAAATAGTTGGTTAAAGGAGCGGGAGATAAAGACAAATGAGTACAGGCTATGTACATGGCTTTAGGGCTATTGCTTGTGTAAAGGATAAACACACTAGTTGGACCAAACAGCCTGCTTCCATGTTGTAATTTCAATATAATTCTTGTTGTAGCCTACTGGCTAAAAGCAAAAATTCTATATTGGAGAGAATAATATACCTTGGGTGTTACCAATTCCTTGGTCTATTAACTTCTTTCATCTTATTCCCTTGCAACAAATCAGATTTTACATTTTAACGTCATGTGAATTAAGCTCACCAAGCTGATCCAAATAAACTTTGTGAAAATTGAGGGCAGCACAGTGGCTAGCACCGCAGCCTCACAGCTCCAGCAACCCGGGTTCAGTTCTGGGTACTGCCTGTGCGGAGTTTGCAAGTTCTCCCTGTGTCTGCGTGGGTTTCCTCCGGGTGCTCCGGTTTCCTCCCACAGCTAAAGACTTGCAGGTTGATAGGTAAATTGGCCATTGTAAATTGTCCCTAGTGTAGGTAGGTGGTAGGAGAATGGTGGGGATGTAGTAGGGAATATGGGATTAATGTAGGATTAGTATAAATGGGTGGTTGTTGGTCGGCACAGACTTGGTGGGCTGTATCTCTAAATAAATAAATATTTCTCAACAAAGTAACAGACAAAAGAGGAAACAGCTAAACTGTCATATATTGATTGCACACATTTCTTGGCAAGAAGGAAGTGAGAAATGTAATAAAAGCAAAATACTGCGGATGCTAGAAATCTGAAATAAAAACAAGAAATGCTGGAACCACTCAGCAGGTCTGGCAGCATCTGTAGAAAGAGAAGCAGAGTTAACGTTTCGGGTCAGTGACCCTTCTTCGGTCACTGACCCGAAACATTAACTCTGCTTCTCTTTCCACAGATGTTGCCAGACCTGCTGAGTAGTGAGAAATGTAATGTTTGCCATTTGAACCTTAGTCGATAAGAGTATGACTTGGTGCAATCCCGTGTATTCTGTAGTAAATAATGTCAGTATTCATGTTATTTCACAAGAGACTTTTGTGCGGTGAATTTAAACATTTCTCACAATTGCCCCTGTAAAATATATTCCCTTTGTTGTGAAACACAAACAAATTTCACAAAATGAGAATGTCTTTCCAATACAAATGTCGTGTTCTTCTTGGCATTTATTCGCAACAAAGATTTTGGGAAGGTTGTCCTCATCGGTTGCAGGCCCTTTGGTGGCTAGTCAGGCCTATCCGTGACCGGCAGATTCTCCCACAGCGGGTACAACTGAAGGTGTAGTCACTGCTGGGGGCAAATAGATCTATCCTTCTCCTTTTTTCTTTCATGCTGGTTCTTCACTCAGTCTCAAAGGTGTCTGTAGCCCTCCTGATGTAGCATCTCCAGGCATCACGATCTATGGCCTACGCTTCCCACTGATGATGGTCGATGTGGCAGACAGAGAGGGACTTCTTCAGGAAGTCCTTGAAATGTTTGCATGGGGGCCTTTCTATTCCTTTTACCTGTGGTCAGCTCTCCATACAACATGAGCTTGGGCAGGTGACTGTCGTCCATCCAGGCAACGTGACCCACCCAACGCAGTTGGCTTTGCAGGAGGATGGCTGTTTTCAGGACTTCAATGTTTGTGATGTGGTCCTGCCAGCGGATCTTGAGGATGCTGCAGAGGCAGCGCTGATGGAAGCGCTCTAGACAGCGTACATGATGCAGTTTAGGACCCATGACTCGGTGCCATACAGAAGGGTGGTGAAGACTATGGCTTTGTAGACTTTGAGTTTGGTGTGTGCTCATAAATATGTATGGTAGAGTGTAATAACCAGCAGAAAGGGAGAGAAGGATAAACTGGATAACTGGATCAGTAGGGCCAATATCAGTTATGGTTAGTTAATCGATTATTTGTTAGTCCCAGCACTGGGATCGCAACTAACCCGCACCTGTTGATTGCATTGCAGGCAGCATATGAATGTCATGCTGCCTGCTGTTTTAAATGATTTCAGCATCTAGCCTGTGCTAATCTTGCACTTGATTGGCTGGACACCTGAGCAGGGAATCAATATTGCGAGTTGCTAGCAGCAGTTAAAGCTAGCCTGCACTTCTTAAAGCAGAGGTGCACTGTGGCTGGAGCAGGTGCAGCGGCCCTGTGGGAGCGCAATCTGACCTCAGAATGACAGAAGAATGACACAACAAGGGAAAGAGCGGGCTCCAAGATATTCCAACCCCAAACTTGAGACCTGGTTGAGGAGGTGGAAAAGAAGAGAGAGGTCCTGTATCTGCAGGGATCCAGGAAGCACTCCAGACACATGCTCAGAAGGCAGTGAGGGCAGATAGCCATTGGGGTCAATGCCAGAAGTCAGCCCGAAAGACCTGAATGCTGTTCCCCAGGAAGTTCAATAACTTCACAAAAGTGGTCAAGGTCAGTGAATGCATCTTCAAATGCCATATCCTACCAGCTGCACCACTAATCTCACACACTGGTCAATTCACCTCACCCTTATCATTCACCTACCAACAATCTGTATCAATCAAGACTCATACCTGACATTCATATGCTACACCCCACCCTCACACACTTAGCACTGCTGCAAGTCTCACATCCGCATCTTACTGCTTGCACACATTGCCTGCTATTCATCCATGACAGCCACATTACCCAAACAGACTGGGTGACACTCAGTGACACATTTCCCTCTTTTTTGCAGGACAGGGCAATGCACAACGTGAGGCAGGAGATAACCGGAGGGCGTAGGCACACCTGCATATCCTGACCCCTATGAAGGAGACACTGCTGGCCAGCATTGGGATACCCATTGTTAAGGTTGTGGCCAGCGAAGGGGCTGAAACCGTTAAATATGACACTATCCTCATACCTAATCCTCTTTCTCACATCTCACCTCCTCCTCCTCCCAGCTAAAACTCTGAGCACCTGCCACACCACTACCTCTAGACTTTGACAACATGAAACAACTATAGAAAACACCAGTTGTTGATATGACGCAACAACCAGAGAAATTGACCATCAACTAAACTGTAAATAGTTGATGATTCCTTTAGAAAGGATTGTGGGGCACTCCTTCCTGCTTTTGGATACATATTCAGTTTGCAAGGTTAAAGGTTGGGGCGGGGGAACGGGGGAAGCAGGGTTGGCTGGACCATTGAGCTCCAAAATGGAAGTGAAAGCGTGGCATCACGATCAGCCTGCGCTGCATACTTCCAGCTGCTGTTCACTGTACATTTGCTAATGCCCTAATCAATATGGCGTCTGGTGCAAGTCGCCCCAAAAATATGTAAACAGGCCGTGGTTGCCATTTTGGATACCAGAAGGCCCTTGTAGCAACCAAATCATGGGTGCTCCTGAACAGAGTTTTGTGCTGTTGGGATCCAAAATTTGAGATATATTAGTAAGTATTTAGAGATGCATGAATTAATCAAACACATGGATTTGTGAAGTTTAGCAACCATAACTTGCCTTTAATAGAGTTTTATTTTAAGTGATCAATTAGATGAATAAAGGGAATGCAGTGGCTGTAGTATATATGGATTTTCAAGCATTTGATAAGGTGTCTTGCAAGAAGCTTGTTCGAAAAATTCAGCTGCGTGGTATAAGAGGAAATGTAGCAGTATAGAAAGTAGTTCACAAACGAAAAACAAAGGCGGTAAATGGTGTTGCTGAAACTAGAGAAGGGTTGGAAGTTGTGAACTCCAGGTGTCAATGCTGGGTTCATTTCTTTTCTCAGTATATATTAATTATTTGGGATTTTTTTTTAATTGTTCATGGGATGTGGGCGTTACTGGCTGGGCCAGCATTTATTGCCCATCCCTAATTGACCTCGAGAAGGTGGTGGTGAGCTGCCTTCTTGAACCACTGCAGTCAATGTGGGGTAGGTACACCCACAGTGCTGATGTGTTCGAATCCCACCATGACAGATGGTGAGATTTGAATTCAATTAATAAATCTGGAGTTAAAAGCTAGTCTAATGATGACCATGTAACCATTGTCAATTGCTGTAAAACCCATCTGGTTCACTAATGTCCTTTAGGGAAGGCAATCTTACCTGCTCTGGCTGACATGTGATTCCAGACCCACAGCAATGTAGTTGACTCTTAAAATGCCCTCTGAAATGGCCTAGCCAGCCACTCAGTTCAAGGCCAATTAGGGATGGGCAACAAATGCTGGCCTAGCCAGCGATGCCCACATCCCACAACTGAATTTTTTAAAAGTGCTGTTAGGAAGGGAGTTCCAGGATTTTGACCCAGCAACAGTGAAAGAACGGCGATATAGTTCCAAGTCAGGATGGTGTGTGGCTTGGAAGGGTTCTTGCAGATGGTGGTGTTCCCATGCATTTGCTGCCCTTGTTCTTCTAGGTGGTAGAGGTCACGGGTTTGGAAGGGTTTGGACATAGGCAATACAATCTCAAAATTTACTGATGACACAAAAGTAGGAGATTTTACAAACAGTGATGAGGACTGTAAAATACTTCAGAATGTCACAGACAGGTTAACAGAATGAGCAGATAAGTGGAAGAGTGTGGGTAAGCATGAGATAAAACATTTTGTGAGGAAAGAAACAATTAATGGGAGTATACACTTAATGGAAAGACACTGAAGGGTGGGAATGGACAGAGAGGCCAGGGTATTAAAATACACAACAGTGCAGGTAAATGAAGTCAAAACAAGCCCAAATAAAATTTGGGGTTTTATAAATATGGATGAAGAGGAAAGAAGTAATGAAGAATTTAAATAAAACCTTGGCTATGTCATAGTTCAACTGCTGCATGCAACATCCCATTATAGAAAGGACATGAAAGTTATAGGGCATTCAATTATAGAAAGGACATGAAAGTCATAGGGCAGATATTTGCAAGGCCCGAGGTGCCGCTGCTGGTACTGAAAGCGGGAACCGCTGCTGCATGGGCAGGGAGGGGGGGGTGGGGTTGGTGGTGCTGGGGATCGGTATTCTATAGTGACTGGCAAATTAACTGCTGGGAGGCGGAGGAGGCATCCATCAGGTGGCAGAGGCAGTATGAGGTCATGCCGCTTGAAGTGCTGATGCCATATTTGAAGAGCTGCCAGAACTCAGTGAAATCAGTGAGACCAATCCACAAAGATGACTCAGTGGAAGACCTGAGAAAGAAGGCACGTCAAAGAATGGCAGAAGGAAGATCCTGGGTGGCCCCAAGGTTCTGCGATGTCTTCCTGTAGGTTTATCTCCAGGCTGCTCAGGCAAGGCAACAGGTCCTCCTCCCCAGTGGACAGTCTAAGAGTTTTACAGCACTTTTGCCAATATCTGCCGTAACCCTTTCTACTTGTTTTAAGTTGCACTTAACAAAATTGAACTGTTGTTTTATACATGTGTGATTAAGATCCAGAATAAATGTGGCAATGAGAGGAAATTTCTGTCTGATTTAAATGTATCCATGTATATTTGTTGGGCATTTCCAGCATCTGGAGGAAGTGACAGCAGAAACTATGTCTGATGCAAAAATGGGTAGATAACTGATGTAAAGAGTTTCTCACCCAACATTCCATATCAGCCAAATACAATAGCACATTATTCTAAGTGTCCTGCTGCAATAAAGATAAACTAAATTATGTGTGTCAGCTGCAAACAGTTTTTTTGGTTATAGTGTCTACAACAGCAGTTAAACATAGCAATAGCAAATAAAAGATGAACTGACCAGAATAGGCAATTTAACTCAAATCAATGGGATGAGAGGGGATCTAGCTAGGGTAAAATGGAAACAAAGATTGACAGGACAAACTGCAATGGAGCAATGGATGGTCTTTAAGGAGGAGATGTTTCTCAGGTACAGGTTAGGTACATTCCAACATGGGTGAAAAGTAAAGGAACCAAAGCCAGGGCTCCGTGGATGATGAGGGGGATAGAGAATATGATGAAACATAATGCCTGTCAGATGAATTCTTCAAGCGACAATCAGGCCAAATACAATAAGTTGAGAGGGGAAGTGAAGAGGAAAATACGACTGGCAAAGAGAGAATATGAGAATAGAACGACAGTTAACATAAAGGGAACCCAAAAATCATCTACTGGCATGTAAATGGTGTGCGGTATTAAGAGGTGGGGTGGGGTGGCACCTTTTAGGGACGAGGAGGGCAATATATGCTTAGAGGCTCAGGGCAAGGCTAATATTCTTAAAGAATACTTTGTATTGATGTTTACTAAGGAAGAGGATGCTGACAAAATATCAGTAGGAGCAGAGATGGTAGAGGTAATAGATGGGGTGAAAATTGATCAGCAGGACGTACTGGAATGGCTAGCTATGCTTAGAATGGATAAGACACCTGGTCCGGATAGCTTGCATCCCAGGTCGCAAAAGGAAGTGAGTGTCGAGATAGCAGAAAGGCTTATCATAAGCTTCCAATGTTCCCAGAGGGTATAGCTGAAAGTGATATAGTTCATTCTGAAATGAGGGTCTTAAATCCGAACAAAGGAAGCTATGAAGGTAAGGAAGGTGAAGGTAAAGAAGGTAAAGATTGCATTAGATCAAAGGAAGTTGCCAGAAAAAGTGGTAAGTCTGAGGATTGGGAGTAATTTAGAATCCAGCAAAGGATGACCAGGAAACTAATAAAGAAAGGGAAAAGAGAATACGAATGCAAGCTCGCGAGAAACATAAAGGCGGATTGTAAAGGCTTCTTTAGGTATGTGAAAAGGAAAGGATCAGCAGGGAAAAATGTGAGTCCATTACAGGCAGAGACAGGAAAACGTATAATGGAGGATAGAGAAGGGCAGAGAAACTAAACAATTACTGTGTGTCTGTCTTCACGGAGGAAGATACAGAAAATCTCCCAGAAATACTAAGGCACCAAGTGACTTGTGAAAATGAGGAGCTGAAAGAAATTATTAATAAAGAGGTAGTACTTGAAAAATTAACTGGATTAAAGGTTGAGAAATCCCCTGGACCAGATGTGCTACATCCCAGAGTGTTGAAGGAGGTGGCTATAAAGATAATGGATGCGTTGGTGGTTATTTTTCAAAATTCTATAGATTCTGGAAAGGTTCCTGCAGACTGGATAGTAGTAAATGTAACCCCACTATTTAAGAAAGGAGGGAGAGAGAAAATGGGAAATGACAGACCTGTTAGTTTGCTGTCAGTAGTAAGGAAAATATTAGAATTTATTATAAAGGATGTCATAACTAGACACTTAAAAAATAATGATACGATTGGGCAGAGTCAACATGGATTTATGAAAGGGAAATTATGTTTGACAAACCTGTTGGAGTTTTTTTGAGGATATTACTTTTAGCATAAAGGAGAACCAGTGGACATGGGGTATTTGTATTTATAGAAGACTTTTGATAAAGTCCCACACAGGTTGGGAATCAAAATTAGAGCACATGGGATTGGGAGTAATATACTGGTATGGTTTGTTTAGTTTAGTTTAGAGATACAGCACTGAAACAGGCCCTTCGGCCCACCGTGTCTGTGCCGACCATCAACCACCCATTTTTATACTAATCCTACACTAATCCCATATGCCTACCACATCCCCACCTGTCCCTATATTTCCCTACCACCTACGTATACTAGGGGCACTGTATAATGGCCAATTAACCTATCAACCTGCAAGTCTTTGGCATGTGGGAGGAAACCGGAGCACCCGGAGGAAACCCACGCAGACACAGGGAGAACTTGCAAACTCCACACAGGCAGTACCCAGAATTGAACCTGGGTCACTGGAGCTGTGAGGCTGCCGTGCTAACCACTGCGCCACTGTGCGCCGAATTGGTTAAAAGACAGAAAACAGACAGTAGGTATAAATGGGTCATTCTCAGGTTGGCAGGCTGTTACTAGTGGGCACTGCAAGGATCAGTACTTGGGCCACAGCTGTTCACAATCTACATCAATGATTTGGATATGGGGACCAAATGTAATGTTTCCAAATTTGCTGATGACACAAAACTAGGTGGGAATGTAAGTTGTGAAGAATGCAAGGAGGCTTCAAGGGGACTTGGACAGGCTAAGTGAATGGACAAGAACATGGCAGATGGAGTGTAATGTGAATAAGTGTGACGTTATCCACTTTGGTAGAAAAAATAGAAAGACAGTATTTTTTAAATGGTGAGAGGTTTGTAAGTGTTGATGTCCAAACAGGCCTGGGTGTCCTTGTTCATGAATCATTCAAAGCTACCATGCAGGTGCAGCAAGCAATTAGGAAGGCAAATGGTTTGTTGGCCTTCATCACAAAGGAACGAGTACAGGAGTAAAAATGTCTTGTTGCAATTGCATAGAGTCTTGGTGACACTGCACCTGGATTATTGTGTACAGTTTTGGTCTCCTTATCTAAGGAAGGATATGCTTTCCACAGAGGGAGTGCAACAGAGGTTCACCAGACTAATCCCTGGGATGGTGGGATTGTCTTATGAGGAGAGATTGAGGAAACTTGGCCTGTATTCTCTAGAGATTCAAAGAATGAGAGGTGATCTCATTGAAACTTACAGAATTCTTACAGGGCTTGACTGGGTGGATGTAGATAGGATGTTTCTCCTGGCTTGAGAGTCTAGGAAGTGGTGTTGAGGTAGATGATCAGCCATGATCTAATTGAATGGTGGAGGAGACTCGACAAGCTGAATGGCCTACTCCTGCTATGTTCTTGTGTTCCTATGATACCCTTATTCAAGAAAGGGTGTAAGGACATTGCTAGTAACTAGAGGACGGCTAGTTTAACACAGGGATAGGCACCAACATGTTACACCATAGACATTTGACAAAATTATTGACTCAGCCATGGACATGTGGGCAATTAATCTGTATATAAAGTGTATAGCAAATCTAATGCCATCAAAACACAGTCCGATTCAAAACACATTTCTCCCCATAAATAAAGTAGCTAAACAAACAAACATCAATGGAGAGCAGCACAACTGTATTTGTTAGCTGGCCAGCAATATAGTATGCAATGCCAATGCGAATTACTTTTGTTGAGAGAATAGAGCTAGCTACACCATGTCATGGGGTGGTAGATGGACCTTATTGGATAACCTCTATGGATTCACACTGTGTCAAGAGTGCAAATTCATCCGATAAACCATGAAACTCAAGGAGAGGATTGTTATTGTGGTTACTGAGGTGAGGCAGTAGAAAGATCAGCAATAGGAAGGTGGACCATTTCTCACACTGCTGTTGTCACAAGACAATTTAACCCGTGATGGTCAATGTTCGTGCAACTTCTCCACCTGCTTGTAATATGTGTCTGAAGACAGGGCATCCAACAAAAAGGCAGTGATCTCCAAATTTTATAGGATGGAGCAGATAGTACTTCAGAAGAGTCATGTAAAACAGAAAAGCAGAGTGAGACAGGAAGGAACAGAGAGATTAATGGTAGGTATCCAAGACTAGTTTATTCATCTTGACAGGCTATAAAATCAGATCCTGAATTCTAAAATACAGAAAGAACAGCATCTCTCAAGGCCAAAATGTCATTTACTCACCAAAGTTAATGACAAAATTATATAAATACAATTACAAATTAAGAGCACTCTTCAGTTCCTCCAATAAAGCAATTCTCAAATTCACTTATATCTATGTCTCAGTCTATCACTGTCAATTTCAATTCAGCTCTGACAAGATAATTATTAACAAAAAGCTTTTATGCAAAAAAATTGAGCAGTTGTTACTGCATGTATTATTCAGTTACCAAATGTTTAGTCACTATCTGTAAGATTATACACCAATGTCCAAGCCAAATCTATTACCTGTTAGCAAAGATGCACTTTGAACATAATATAATTATATGATACAGACGACTTTCAAATGATATCGGCCACTCAGGTTATCTGCCCTCAAACTGGATAGTAAATGATGCACATTGCAGTTACTGATCTTTGACATACTTGTAAAACTTGTCCTATAATCCAAATCGCAGCAAAAAAAAAATCAGTTAATGACCGTTTCTAACATGGTCATTGAAACATAGTAAAAATTTATTACGTCTTCCCTGAGTTTTAAAAACTGCAAATGCAGTATGGATTTTGTTAAGGAATTATAGATAGTTCATCTTAGATTAAGGTTTATTAAAGCTATCCGTTACAATGTATTTACTAACTATTGTGTATGAGTCAACAGCATCCTGATTTTGCCAATGTCACTCAGCCCCATGACTCTGCACTCTTGTATTCATGAGGAACGTACAGGAACTTCTGGAGATTCCTTGGATTTTCTTGCCTGTTTTTCCTTCAGTACAAGTTCTGGAACAATGTGATTCCAAATGGATAGCGGTGGAATTGCAACCTTTATATAGAAGTAAAAGACCAGCAACTTTCAACATGTCACTAAGTTTGTGTCCGAAGTGAAAGTAATGCATGTCAGAGCATAGAAACTGAGCCATTCCTTAAGTGACTTTTGCCATTTTAAAATGAGTTTACATAACACAAGGCTTTGAACATGTGTTTTAAAACAATCTAGCTGCTAGGTTATTTTAAAATGCAAGGTTAAAGGCTTGGAGCAGGGGTGGCCAACCATTTTGCGTGGGGCGCACATTATAATTTTTATCTTACATAGGGGGCCGATGAGACAATTTTGGAATGATAAAGGCATTTAAAATTTACCTTACTATTCAAACAACAAATGTGCATTTTTGTGAAGAAGATAATTCTTTAAACAAGAAAATTAATTTATTGACTTGCTTTCTCATCACTATTCTGGACCCTGATTTAGTGAGATACCTGGCTTTTATTTGCTTGCAGAAGTAGTCAATGTCTGCCCGCACACTTGCAGTGATGCAGAATATTCCGGATAGATGCCCGCCTGTCAGGAGTGGCCTTGAACGCGCTCTCTTCTTCTTTCTGTGTCTGTCTTTTCCCCTCCATCTCTCTGCCCCCCCCCCATTGACCCCCTCTGTCATCCCCTTGTGTGTCATCTCCCCTCTCTGTTCCCCCCACTCCCTCTCTGCCCCCACAATCTCCTCCCTCTCTCTCTACCACCACCCCCCAATCTCCTCTGTCTCTCTACCACCACCCCCACCCCCCCAATCTCTCCTCACTCTCTCTTCTCTAACTGTTGCTCAGAGCGGGCTTTTAAAAAAAAACTGGAACCTGCCAGAAAACCCCAAATCTGTCCAAAGTTCAGAAACTGCCATTGCTGCTCTCAGCACCTGTCAGCTGTGAATATGGAAATGAATGTTAATGAGCATTAGATAAAGATATGAGCTTAGAAATTCCAACTCAGCTGTGAAATGGACAGTGTGATTTTCTTTTAAAGCCTGCCTGGTCGGAAAGAAGAAACCAATGGGAAATTTCTCATCCCTGAAATTACCAATCACGGACCTCAAAATTTTTACACCACGGACACTGGTGTCCATGTATGAACAAGTTGCCGACCCCTGGTTTAACATTTTTGGTGGGTAAGGTTTTTGAAACAATAATCAGGGGGAACAAAATTAACAGGCACTTAGAGAGGTTTGAGTTAATTAGGGAAAGCCAGCATGGATTTATATAAGGCAGATCCTGTGTGGCTAAGGTAATTTTTTTTTGATGAAATAACAGAAAAGTTGAAGAGAAAGTGATGTATGTTGTCTATATGCATTTTAATAAAGCATTTGACAAAGTACCACATAAAAGGCTGGTTATCAAAATTGAGACTCATGGAATAGGAGGGCCAGTTTCAGCCTGGATAAAAAATTGGCTTAAGGACAGAAAACAAGAAGTCGTGGTAAATGGTTGTTTTCAGACTGGAGGATAGTAGACAGTGTTATTCCCCAAAGGTCAGTGCTAGGACCACTGCTTTTTTGGATATACATAAATGTCATGGATTCAAATATTTCAACATGTTTGTTGCCATTGTCACAAATCTCAGTTATTCGTTGGGTCTGTTTATAAAAAACGCACCGATCACAAATATAATAAATTTGCAACTCATTGATACCAACTACAAATGGAAACTAAAGCGTGGCTACCTGACCTGAATCCAACTAGACCCGATGATATGTGTCGGGTTCGGGTCTGGTTGAGTTTCTCTTCCGAGTCCAGCATTCGGTCTCAGGTTGGGCTGGACATAGACAGTGCTGCCTTACTCCGGTAAGTAATCTTCAATTAAACATTCAGGTCAAGGTGGGAAACGTGCAGTCCGGACTCCACACTCAGCAGTGAGCGAGTGAGCGCCTCTATGATGTCATCGTGCTCATGCTGTAGATTCCATGCATCCAAAAGTGATTCTACACTACAGTGCACTATGGATGCTTGTATGTGAAAGTTGGGGGGTGGGGGGGGCGGTGCGTGCCATTGGTTCCTGGTGACCAGATCGAGTTGAGATTTCGAACTCCATCTGCACAATTCTGCAGGAGTAGCCTGCTGCCAGAAGGGATGAACAGGATCACAACATTTGGACAAGGTAGATTACAATAAGCTGTTTGATATCATTAACTTTATTACAGTAGTCGGGTCGGGCGTGGAAAAAAATTGAAGGACTCAGGCCCGGGTCGGGTTCAGGTTTGACGTAGTCAGGTTGGGCCCGGGTCAGGTTTCAATTTTATACCCGAGCAGGCCTTTAATGGAAACACTACCTATCAACTTAATCTGCAAAGCTGTGGAAAATCTATGGGGCTAGTTTTCCACCACCACCCACCCCATCCCCTGACCAGGATACAAGTCAAACAGTGTGCACCTGACATGGTTAAGCAAAGTAACTTCACACTCCTGCATGGATTTCAGTGCCAAGTCCATTGGTAAGGTATGGGTACAGCGAAGCTTGTGAAGGAGCAGGACAAATTGGACAGCAACTTCTGGATTTCTGCATTTAACTGTGCACGTGTGGATTCCAGAGGTTGCTGTCCAATTTACTCCATAATAACCATGAGTGCCATTAGCCTCACCATTATTCTTAATGCAAATGTGGGCCTATATAATAGATTTGAATAATAGTATGTGGTACAAAATCCTTCATACTGTTATTTGGTGATTTTGATGCATGAATGCATTTGGTAAAATAAATGCCAAAGAAATTTGATAATGAACATGTTAATGTATTTGTACACTCAAGTTGCACTATACAATTTCACACCATTTCATCTCAGATTCTCATTGATCAGCTTTCCACTGATTGACAAGATTGGCATGGGAAATCTCCCTGAACGTCATCTTGCAATGTTATCTGGCAAAGGAAGTACTAGCTCTGATAGAGCTTCTAGTAATTCTTACGAATTTTGTTTTGATGAAAAAACATTTTGCGAAGAGAAATTAATGCCAAAATTTAGCCAAGCAATTAGTGGAGACATGTAACACTACAATATTGCAGAATGACAACATGATTGGCCTTTCCTTTCTCCCTAGATATCAGCTAATTCAAAACCTTGAAAAGTAAATAGGAAAAAATAGGTACATGGGAGCAATTATATTTTGTTAAAATTAACCTGCGCACATACCACACTCCTGTCTACCTGCACAGATGGATCTCAAGAGTCATGGCTGATTTTTAGAGAAGCTGCAGGAGAAGAACATAACTTTACACATTTTTTGCTGTAATGATCCTGAGCACCTCGGCTGTGGGAAAGTGGATCCGTGGCTCCTCCCAGCTCGGAAGGGAAGCGAAGAGGATTATACAAGGCTAAACCCAGATGGTTCTGTCAAGATAGAGAAACAGACAGGAAAAGAGAAAGAGCACAAAAATAAAGTGGTGTTATAGTTGCTGAGTGTGTCATTCCTGTTTATTATTAAATGTACACTCTTCTATATTTGTAATGGAGTTCCTTGGGAAAAAGTTGCAAGTCCATGGGCAGAAGGTGCAGCAGTACATCATAAAAACCCTAAGGGCCCATTTAACTAGACACACTACCCTGCCTCCCGGTCCTCCCCGTTCTGACCCCTTTAATACTAACATAGCTCAGCTTCTGGGTTTCCTCCTTGTTGCAGTTTGTTGGTGCATCCCACTGAAGACTTCCAAAACAATCAATATGGGTGGAGGAACTATAGAAGATAACCCAGTCCAAAAAAATATGTAATTATCAAGGCTAAATTAGAAGAAATTCCATTAAATCTGGTCCCTGTTCCTAGTCCACAAAACTGGAGCATCTTTCAATCTACCCAAGCAGAATATCTATCAAAGCACCACTTTATAACAAACATCCATCAGCTAATGGCACAGCATGAGTGCAGCAGTAAATATAAGCACCTCTGCCACTACAGCCTTCAGCCATACTAACACATGCTACTGTAATCCATAACTGTGATAAGGAAAATGTAAGCTTTAGCCGAAAAAACCCCAGCTCAACAGAGTAAAATGTGTACCAACCAAAACTTACAGTTGGTCAAGAAAGAGCTTTAAATAAGAGAACATTGGATTTTCTGAATTCACAGGTCAGTTAGTTTTCTAATATTAAGGCCAATGGCAGTTAGTTGGCTACTACATTAACCTCAAAATGGGTGGATGTATTTGTGATGATGCCTCTGTGACACAGAAATCCATCTCAACATTTAAGGGTCAACAAAGCAAAACACATTTTGTAAATTAATCTCGAGTTACAAATGGAAGTGGTTTTGAGATTGTTATCAGTTCAAGTCAGGAGACTCAAGTCACAACCACATAGTAAAAATGACAATATAGCAGGTGAAGCAAACTTTCCACAGATTGCAATCCAATGAGCACTCAACTGAGCAGTATATATATCATACACATAGTTATATATATATCATACACATGGAGACCGTATCTCCAACACAGAAGTCCTCGAGGCGGCCAACATCCCCAGCTTATACACACTACTGAGTCAGTGGCGCTTGAGATGGCTTGGCCATGTGAGCCGCATGGAAGATGGCAGGATCCCCAAAGACACATTGTACAGCGAGCTCGCCACTGGTATCAGACCCACCGGCCGTCCATGTCTCCGCTTTAAAGACGTCTGCAAACGCAACATGAAATCCTGTGACATTGATCACAAGTCATGGGAGTCAGTTGCCAGCGTTCGCCAGAGCTGGCGGGCAGCCATAAAGACGGGGCTAAAGAGTGGCGAGTCGAAGAGACTTAGTAGTTGGCAGGAAAAAAGAGAAGCGCAAGGGGAGAGCCAACTGTGTAACAGCCCCGACAAACAAATTTCTCTGCAGCACCTGTGGAAGCGCCTGTCACTCTAGAATTGGCCTTTATAGCCACTCCAGGCGCTGCTTCACAAACCACTGACAACCTCCAGGCGCTTATCCATTGTCTCTCGAGATAAGGAGGCCACAGAAGTTCACATAAAGGTTCACTTTGTTTTGTGAAAATTATGTGTAAACTTACCCTTTAAAATCAATCCAGTCATATCTGGCAGTATTTGGTTTTAGCCCTTTATTGTAGTGCAAATTAAACCCAAAAACAATCTATATTTGCTGCTGCCACATAAATCTATTTTAACCAAATCCAATAAAAATGTCAAACTAGTTAACTTCATATGCACACTGTCTAACCGCACCACCAAAAAGAAAGTGTGAGAAAGGAATTTAATAATACCTTAAAATAAAATTGAAGCTTTGGGAAATGACCTTTGTAAAAGTTCTGCCAAAGGATTGATATTCAAACTGTTACCCTATATTTTCTGTTTTCAGATGCTGACAGTTGTGCTGTGCATTTCCAGCATGCTCCTTTTATACTCTTAGATTTCCAATATTTGAACATTTTTCTTTTTGGTTTTTCCTTTAGTTAATGTTCGATAATCATACCCAGATGCTTTTCCTTTACTGATATTCACTTCCTTATATTTATCCACTTACCCTAGAGTGGTATATTTTGGATGATTATTAATTTATTCCTTTATTTACTTTTAGTTCAGGTTCTTCTATAGAATCCCGAGCGGGGAAGTTTAGAAAATTCAAAAGTCAAGCTGATACCATCACCCAGGTAAAACCCTTGCAGATTGTTTTCATTATCCAGCATTGGTGTGAGAGAGTTGTTAGGTTCTAGACAAAGTCAGTTCACATCATTTTTTTTGTAATTCTTATCCTTTCCTACCTTTGCTAAAAATGACCTATTTACTGTTTCCTGTACAAGTCATGTACTTATTTGCATACATCGACTTGAAAATTTATCAACGATGAGCCAATTTTGTCCAGATCTGTTTAACAGCTACAGCCGTCCCTCACATGACCCAGTTTTATAGCTTGGTGTCTTCAACAAATGTGACATTTAATTAGCAGCAGCCTCTACTGTTTTTGAGTTTTGTTTACCAGAATGTCCCAAAAGCACTTCACAGTCAATGAATTAATTTTGAAATGCAGTCTCTTGTTTTGTAGGCAAATGTGACAGCCAATGTGTACACAGTAAGGTCCCATAAGTGAGATAAATTATCAGTTCATCTTTTTAGTTGTTAGTTAAGGGAGAAATAGTGCTTGTTAAGGGGAAAATGTTGGCCAAGACACTAGAAATCCCCTGCTCAGCTTGGAATAATGTCATGCAAACTTTACCATGCACTTCAAACAGGCAGATGGAAACTTGGTTTAATGTCTAATTTGAAAGATGGCATTTCTGAATCATCAGCGTTGTTTAACATTGGCATAATGGGCGATTTAACTTCCCAAGCTTCATGTAAAAAAAGTTGCTATCAGAGCAAAGGTCAGTGGAAAAGAAGGTTGTGGATAACCACAGTAGCAATTGTAAAATCTGTTTCAACTATATTCGGAGTCAGAATACAATAAAGGATTCTACATAGGGCTGCTAAAGGATTCCTTTGGTCAGATTCAGGTGATCTCCCAGGACATGGCAGAGAATTGGAATGAATAAGTTGCATTAGTCATTACTCCTATAGAATGTGTTCAGTTACCAATAATACAATATGTAGTTGGCACAGAAGTTGTTAATGTTCAAAGGAGTTGCAAGGTTAATATTGAAGAGAATAGGGGATCCTAAATCAAAACAAACTGTCTGTCCAGATGGCATTTACCTAAGGTTTCTTAACAAAATGGTCACCGTGCTTAGTGAGCCCTTGCCCATATATTCAGTTCTTTGCTAGTGTTGGGAATGACCGAAGGAGGCTAATGTTTTGGTATTTAAAAGGAAAGACAGAACCAGGAAATTATAGGGCCATTGGCTTGACATCAGTTGCAGGAACGTTGCTAATAGGGTTCGTTAGGGATGCTCTATATAACTACCCTGACAGAGAAGGGTTTATTAGGGACATGCAACATGGCTTCTGGAAAAGGAGGTCATGGTTTAATAACTTGGTGGAATTCATCGAGGAGATTATCAGGTTGTTGGAGAGACCATGATGAAGAAGGTGGTTCTCCCAGGACGACCTTGACCCTGCACTTTGGCTGTGGTGATTTTGTGCATTTTGATTTATTTTTGGGGGGTTTCAGTGCCATTTTCGGCTATTCACCCTCTTGCTGTTGGATTTCTTCCGTGTTTGTTGTTTTCCTGCTGGGTCTTGGTGCCTGTACAGGGAAGGCTTCAAGCATAATGGCTGCAACCAACACGAGAGCTCCAGGCCAGTGGGTGTGTAACACCGTTAGGGCAGTGAAAAACAGGAAAGGAGGTGTACCCGATGACCGGACCTTCTTCATTAAGCGAGTCCTTTTCGAATGCTGTGAATTCGAAGCTGCGGACATCTTCTGCCTGCAGGACCTCCCCAGCAGTGGTTACTTTGATGTGACATTCAAGAACGTGGTGGGATGCATGAAGTTCCTAAAGGTCTTCAAGGAAAGAGGAAACCAGGCACTGCTGTCAATCCTCACGGCGGAGCTGCTATTTACGCTGCCTTCGCAATGGAAATGGGTGGTGACCATCCCCCTCTACAACCCCCATATTCCTGTTGTGGATGTGCTCACTTTCCTTGCCAGGTACGTTGAGGTGACCTGGAGCAGCACCGAGGTCAAGGATCCATTCGGGATTTGTACCAGCAAACGGCCGGTCAAGGTGACCTTGAAGGTGGACGCAAACGTAGCCATCCTCCACCTTCCCTTCAGCTTCACTATCGGGGGAAGTTGGGGCTACTTGGTCTACACGGAGCAGCCAGAGTTTCTCATACCTGTGGCAAATCTGGGCATGTGGCTGTCAACTGCAGCCTAGCGCTCCGCAAGAACTGCAAGCAGGAAGGCCATCGGACGAAGGACTGCAAGCAGACTAAGTGCTGCAACCTGTGTAGTGGCACAAGCCACTTGCCCAAAAAGCTGCCTCAGTTACATACAGGTGGTGAGAATCAAGGAGGGTCATGAGGAGAGAACAGTGAATGTGCTGCTGTCATGAAGATCAGAAACCCTCCCCCCACCAAACCCCCTCGTGCGAAAAATCCTACAAAGGAGGAGGAGGAAGAGGGAGCTGCAGCAAGCTGCCAAACACCAACACTGTGCCCTGAGACTCCTCCTCAGCAGACAGAATCAATGCAAGAGGAGCCAGCAGAGGGACAACCAGGTGTGGGGCAAGTGGTTAAGAGGAAAACCACAAAGAAGGCAGCCCAAAAAAGGGAACAGGGCACCACCCAAGCCAGTGCCAAGAGAAGGCTAATGTCTGAAATGGACTACACAGCTGTTCCTCATTGGATGAGGAAGGGCACGAAAGACGACACCAGCAAAAGTGGCAGAATGCAAAGGAGCTGGCAGAAACGGTCCCCAGCTCCGAAATACTGCAGACTGTGAGGGGCCCTGTGCACCCCAGCCCCAAAGTGCTGAGAGCAGCGAGACAGCCAGCACACCCCAGCCCTGGGAAGCCAGGAATAGTGAAGCGCCCAGCACACCCCAGCTCCGGGAAGCCAGGAGTAATGAGGCACCCAGCGCACCCCAGCTCCGGGAAGCCAGGAGTAGTGAAGCGCCCAGTGCACCCCAGCTCCGGGAAGCCGGGAGTAGTGATGAGCCCAGTGCACTCAAGCTCGCGAAGCCGGGAGCAGCAACGACATGAGGAACAGAGGGGAAAGACACCGCCAGCAGAGGACGGTTATAACCTCACTGCTTACACAGCACCCCCACTCACCCCCACAGCCCCCCCCCCCCCAATGTCATGACATATCTGTCACGAATGACCAGGACAGTTTTCTGAGCACAACAACAGTGCAACAGTTTGTGAACACTACGGGTATGTAGGAACATACCCAAGGACTGGGACTAGTACAGACACCTACAGTGGTAAGCAACACACAGTTTTAATGGATTTTAAAGTTTGCCTCCATTAATGTGCGTAGTGTTTCGACCTTGGGATACCTTGCCAAGGTCAAATCTGACCTGCTGTTTCTGCAGGAGTGCGGAACACCGCACCTCCGAACCTACAGGCAATGGTTGTGATGGTTGTCCCTCAGGCCATCAATCTGGTCAGGGGGAAATGAAGATGAGGACAGCTCAATAATGTCATTGCAGTCTGATATACCAAGGATCAGCAAATCCTTTTATGCTGGGCTGTATGATGTGAAGCCCACAGACAGCATAGCCTCCCAGTTCTTTGGGATTAGATCGGCCCAGGCCTGCTGTAGTGCATGAGAATATGCTTCTGGCTGGTAGCCTGTCAGAATTCATGAGGAAAGGCACCATCAGCCTCATCTACAAGTGGAAGGGGAAAAGGGAGGAAATCAGAAATTGGCGGACCATTTCACTGCTTAACGTGGACTACAAAATTCTGTGCAAGGTCCTCGCCAATCGGGTCAAGTCTGCTCTGGAGTCAGTGATTCACCCCGATCAGACCTGTACTGTACCCGACAGGATGATCTCGGATAGCCTTGCACTACTCAGAAATACGATCACCTATGTAGGGGGCAGGGGGGTGGAGACCTGCCTTATCAGCTTGGACCAGGAGAAGGCCTTTGACAGGATATTGCACACATACATGATGGACATGCTCTCCAAAATGCAGTTTGGAGGGAATCTGCAATTGGATCCAACTGCTCTACACAAATGTCAGTAGCGCAGTCTCAATCAATGGATGTGAATGGGAACGTTTTCCAACGCAATCTGGAGTCAGACAGGGCTGTCCATTCTCTTGTTCATTTGCTGTATCAAGACTTTTGCTGAATCCATTAATCTCACTTTGAAGAGCTGGAACCTGTCCTAGCCACTAAGCGCATTGCACTGTTGAACTACAAGAAAGGCCCCAGCAAGTTAACATCCATAGCACTTAAAGCAGCCAGAAGCGCTGCACACAGAACAGCCAGGTGCTGCACAAAAGACTACTGGCAACACCTATGCAGTCATATTCAGTTGGCCTCCGACACCGGAAACATCAGAGGAATGTATGATGGCATTAAGAGATCTTTTGGGCCAACCATCAGGAAGATCGCCCCCCCCTCAAGTCTAAATCAGAGGACACAATCACTGACCAACACAAGCAAATGGACCGCTGGGTGGAACACTACCTAGAACTGTACTCCAGGGAAAATGTTGTCACTGAGACCGCCCTCAATGCAGCCCAGTCTCTGCCAGTCATGAAGGAGCTGGACGAACAGCCAACAAAATCAGAACTCAGTGATGCCATTGATTCTCTAACCAGTGGAAAAGCCCCTGGGAAGGACGGCAATACCCCTGAAATAATCAAAGAGTGCCAAGCCTGCTATAGTTTCAGCACGCTACGAACTGCTTTGCCTGTGCTGGGATGAGGGAGCAGTACCACAGGACATGCGCAATGCCAATATCATCACCCTCTATAAGAACAAGGGTGACCGCGGTGACTGCAACAACTACCGTGGAATCTCCCTGCTCAGCATAGTGGGGAAAGTCTTTGCTCGAGTGGCTTTAAACAGGCTCCGAAACTGGCTGAGCATGTCTAACCTGAGGCACAGTGTGGCTTTCGAGCAGAGAGATCCACCATTGACACGCTGTTCTCCCTTTGCCAGCTACAGGAGAAATGCCGCGAATAACAGATGCCCCTCTCCGTTGCTTTCATAGGTCTCATCAAAGCCTTTGACCTTGTCAGCAGACGTGGTCTCTTCAGACTACGAGCAAAGATCGGATGTCCACCAAAGGTACTAAGTACCATCACCTCATTCCATGACAATATGAAAGGCACAATTCAGCATAACGGCGCCTCATCAGATCCCTTTCCTATCCTGAGTGGCGTGAAACAGGGCTGTGTGCTTGCACCTATACTGTTTGGGATCTTCTTCTCACTGCTGCTCTCACATGCGTTCAAGTCTTCAGAAGAAGGAATTTTCCTCCACACAAGATCAAATGGCAGGTTATTCAACCATGCCCATCTAACAGCGAAGACCAAAGTACCGAAAGTCCTCATCAGGGAACTCCTCTTAGCTGACAATGCTGCATTAACATCCCACACAGAAGAGTGCCTGCAGAGACTCATCGACAGGATTGCAGCTGCCTGCAATGAATTTGGCCTAACCAACAGCCTCAAGAAAACGAACATCATGGGACAGGATGTCAGAAATGCTCCATCCATCAATATCGGCGACCACGCTCTGGAAGTGGTTCAAGAGTTCACCTACCTAGGCTCAACTATCACCAATAACCTGTCTCTCGATGCAGAAATCAACAAGTGCATGGGAAAGGCTTCCATTGCTATGTCCAGAGTGGCCTAGAGAGTGTGGGAAAATGGCGCACTAACACGGAACACAAAAGTCCGAGTGTATCAAGCCTGTGTCCTCAGTACCTTGCTCTACGGCAGCGAGGCCTGGACAACATATGTCAGCCAAGAGGGACGTCTCAATTCATTCCATCTTCGCTGCCTCCGGAGAATCCTTGGCATCAGGTGGCAGGACTATATCTCCAACACAGAAGTCCTCGAGGCGGCCAACATCCCCAGCATATACAGCCTACTGAGCCAGCGGCGCTTGAGATGGCTTGGCCATGTGAGCCGCATGTAAGATGGCAAAATCCCCAAGGACACATTGTACAGCGAGCTCATCACTGGTATCAGACCCACCAGCCGTCCATGTCTCCGCTTTAAAGACATCTGCAAATGCGACATGAAGTCCTGTGACACTGATCACAAGTCATGGGAGTCAGTTGCCAGTGATCGCCAGAGCTGGCGGGCAGCCATAAAGGCGGGGCTAAAGTGTGGCAAGTCGAAGAGATTTAGCAGTTGGCAGGAAAAAAGACAGAAGCGCAATGGGAGAGCCAACTGTGTAACAACCTCGACAACCAATTTTATCTGCAGCACCTGTGGAAGAGTCTGTCACTCTAGAATTGGCCTTTATCGCCACTCCAGGCACTGCTTCACAAACTACTGACCACCTCCAGGCGCTTACCCATTGTCTCTCAAGACAACGAGGCCAAAGAAGAAGAAAATTAGGAAGGATGTGAGCACAAGAGGGGTGACAATCCCATGCAGCAGAGACATTCAGGTCAAAGCCTCCCTGTACATGGATGACATTGCTGTCTTCTGCTTGGATTCACTGTCAGTTCACAGACTGTAGAGCATCTGCGACCAGTTTGAACTGGCCTCGGGAGGCTAAGTAAATTGTGGTAAGAGTGAGGCCATGTTCTTTGGGAACTGGGCCAACCGATCCTTTGTTCCATTTACCGACAGGTCAGACCTACGTGAAGGTGCAAACACCACGGCCAGAATTTTACGTCAGGGCAGAGGCCACTTCCATTAATCAGATAGTCGGGGCCTGGAAGCCATGCCGTGGTTTTATGTGGCTCAGGCCCTTAATTGGCCTCGGGCAGGATTTCAGCCCTTCATCAGTGCCACAGGGAGCAGGAAGGGAAAAACTTTGGTCGAGAGGTGTTTGGGGTGGAGTGGGGGGGGGGGGGGGGTGGTGGCGTTGGGGCAAGTGCTCCAGCGTGGGCAGTTTGTGCTGTGGGGTGCCCTCCATGGGGCACAGGGTGCCTGATCAGGAGGTCCACCCCACTCCGAGCCTGAAGGATGGCTGCCAGGGTTTATCTGGTGGTCTTGACACGTGGCAGAGGGCCCACCCACCGCTGGTAAAAAGCCAGCGGCGGTGGGAGGAGCCCCTAAAGAGGCAGTTAATTGGCCATTTAAGGGCCTTAATTAGCCTGGGGCAGGCAGGTTGTTTGTCACCTTCTCTGCTGATCATAAAATTGCAGCAGGGGTGGGAAGGTGATGGGGACAGCACCACCCGCCTCCCACTCATTTTTACGTATCCCCCTCCCACCTCCAGCCCGTTCCCGCGGGGAGCATAAAATTCTGGCCCAAGTATCAGTAGGTACCGAGGTTCTATCTGTCCTCGGTGTTGCAAAGGATTGCTCTGGCCACATTGTCGCAGAGTGCTCCATTCAGTTGGTCCGTGCCCTACCTGCTGTCCCTCATGGAAACGTTTGTGCAGAAAAACACCTTTGACTACAAGCCCATCAAGCAGTGACCCACACATAACAATTGTCAAGGCCCTGCTGGAACAGGAGATGGTGGATCCTGTCAGGTAGTGTCTTGAAAACCCTATAAGCCAAATGAGGAATTTTTAATTCATCGATGAAGAACTTACATTAAAGTTTTAATGGGAAAACCCCTGCAGCTAACCTTTTAAAAAACAGGCAACCAAGATAGCCACCTCAATTTGCATCTGAAACACCTTTTCATATTCAAAAGGTCTACTCGAAGCCAAAGGTTTCAGCAACATGAACCCAGAATAGTGGCTTACTCTAAGTGATTGAATTACCTAAAATTGCTCCATTAGCACAGCAGCCAAGTCAATCCTAACACCTTGACTTTGGAAAAGCAAATCCCCTCCAAGTGTAAATTGGAATCCTGGGGCTTGTGGAGAAAATTCCTCATCTTGAATTTCATTAGAAGGTTCCAGAAAACCTGAAGCAGCTATGTGACCATCTGCCCATCCTGGAGGAAGCTGATTTTTGCCTTGGACAAAGACAAGCAGTAACTGAGACTGCAGCAGCAGATAGGGCTGTGTGCCTCCCTTTCTTTCTCGCTTTCTCTCTCTCCAGAAAACATCAAGTTTGAAAACTGTCTGCAACTGTGGACCCTCCAAGCCTACAGACTGCTACAGCCAGAGACCAGGATTAGAGAACCACCTGCGAGTCTGCCTTCAAGAAAACCCTGAGCAAAGCAGGGCAGCCACAAAGTGCACTTTGACCAGCTAAGGACTTCAAGAATACAACTTCATCCAGAAGACCACCGAATCATCCAACCTCACCGACGGTGTATTTAACTTTTATTTATTCTGGACTTCAATCTAACCAAAAAACTGACTTTCCCTTTGTAATCTATTTGCATGTGTGAGATTTTCATGTGAATGTGCACATGGATGTGTAGAGTATTTTTTATTATTTTTAAATTGGGATTAGATTATTAAGTATAATAAATTTACCTTTTTTGTTTAAACTCAAGAAAACCTATCTGATTGGTTCTTTCACAATCACAGTAAAGGTAAAAGGTAAAAAATTCAGAGGTGGCAAGCACAACCACTGTTTAAAAAAAAAACCCTACTGTGGTCAAATAAGAGGAAGGGCAAGAGGGACGACTGTGACCACCCCCTCCTCACTTGGCCATAACAGATAGTTCCCCAAGCAGACTGTCAATCTCAATTGTCAGAATGCCTTGGTGAGAAGGGCCCTCCCCTCAGATCCTTCCTGCATGTCTGCAGTGTCACTGCATGCTGCCCTCGAGACAGGTACGGTGGGCAAGAGACTGTCGCCCACCTTTTTCTGGAATGTGCCTTTGCAAGGCTGGTCTGAAAAGGGATGCAGTGGTTTTCATTGAGGTTCATTCCGAGCAGCTCTGTAACTCAGGTCTCAGTGCTCTACAGGTTGCTCCAGGGACACACACCAGGATAAACATCAGCTGCTGCTGGAGGACCATCAATTCAATGAAAGACACTCTGGTCTGCCTGAAACCTTCTGGTCCTCCAGTGCAGAGAATTGTCCATGACCGAGTGTTGCAGACTGGCACAATCGAAGGTCCAGGACTATGTGCTGAGGAATGCACTAAGGGTTGGGGCAACTGCCGCAAAGGCTCAATTGGTAAAGGCTCCTGTGTAACGCCCTCCTGCCAATAGTATACTGAAGGGCTAGAAACTGTGTAAAACCCCCGGACTGTACGCACCAGAGAATGTTTTTGGTATTGTTATGACTGACCGCTCCAGTCAAAGCCCCCAATCAAAATATACAATTCTGATTGTAGTGGGAGAAACGTACTGTTAATTCAACCCAATCCCTCCGCAGATCGCCTAACATATCATTTAAACTTTCCAAATTAAAGAAAGACCCAGCCAAATTGTACCATCTATTAACCCCCGAATGAGGCTAATCAAACCAGGTGTCTTCAAATCAACAAATTAATTGTTTAATTAGAAAAACTAAATTCTTAAACACTACTAAGACATAAATAACATTTAAAATAGAAAAAAATTAGGGTCCTTGCAAATTTACAGTCCAATGTTGCTTGAAATCCTCACAGCTGTCCGATAGGGTAAAAAAGGTTCTTCAACAGTAGAACAGTCCGTAGTCTAATTCCAGTAGCTAGTGATGCTTTCCTTCTCCAGCGATTAATTTCAACAATTGCAAACATTTTTAAAATCAATCAGTTTGGCTTTAGAATTTTTGAGGAATAAAAGATTGTCAACATCTAACTTCCCTTCCCTCAGTTTAAATTATCAGAGACCTCTGTTTTGGCTTGACATTATTTTTTAGAATTTTGACAGATAATAAATAAACAGACTAAATTCTCTTCCTCCAGTTTAAATGGTCTGTTTCTCCTTTCAGGTGCTAACACACAGCTGTGTCTCTGTTTCCCCAGCTGGAACAGTCTGTTTTCAACTAAAAAACCAGTTCAAAAGAAGCTGAAGCATTGTATATCCGGTCCTTGGTCCCTGAATGGCTGTTGCGGGTAACTAGGATCCATTCTTTGCAGCTGATTGGTTCCCTTTCCGTATGCTTGTATCTAACGGCAACCAAAATGCACTCTCTCTAACTCCTGAGGCTTGCTGGTTCTTAAAGCAGTACGGCTCCTTTGCTGTCTTAAAGACACACCACATATTTCCCGGAGAGAAAAAAACAGGATCATGGTAGTATGTAATGCACATGTATATTGTAAATATAACCTGGAATGGCAAGGGTAGAAAGGCACCTCATATACTGTATTGAAAGAAACTGATCTTTATTGCTCTTGATGAAATGTCCAATTTGAATTGTTCTATAATGTATTTTCACAAATTTTAGGAATAAAGTATATTTTTGGGGAAAAAAAATCAGGTTGTTGGATGAAGGTAGCACAGTAATCACGATAGTTTTGGACTAAAAAATCTTGATAAGGTGCCTCACAGTGGGTTCGACACATGATGAGGTTCTGTGGGTTTGGAGGCCAGATTCTAGGTTGGATAAGGAATTGGTTGCATTCTCACAGATAGAAGGTTGTTATTGATTGTAATGACTTTAGTTCAGCCCGTGAATACGGTGTCCAGTTATGGTCCCCTCATGAATGGGAGATATTGAGGCCCCAGAAAGGGTTCAGAGGAGGACCACTAGATTAATACCTAATTTAAAAACCCTTAGCTATTACACTAGGCTTAGGGAGCTGGATCTTTTTACTGTAGAAAATCATAGATTTCGGGTAGATTTGATTGAAATGTTTAAAATGATGAAGGAACTAGACTGTTCACATGTGGACAGATCATGTGAATTAGATAAATTAGGGAGAACAATGGCGCATGCATACAAGCTATGTAAGCAAAGAATTGGGCTCGTTATCAGGAGGCTTTTCTCTTATTCAGAAAATTATCAACTTTAGGTTAGGTTGCTACCTGCAGTGGGTATAGACTTACTGCAAACATTCATAAAGGAGTTGGACAAATTCATGAAGACAGCAGATACTGTTGCATACAGAAGGTAGGAGGGAGGTTGGGTAATTTAACTCATGGTCATTTTTATCTCCTGGAGCTCATTATTGATTACCTTTATGGGTCGGAGAGGACATTTTCCTGAACTGGACTAGGGTTTTCTTCATCTGTGTTTTCCCTCTCCCAGGAGATTACATGGCTGATGGGGAAAGGGAATGCTGGGGTTGTGTTGCTTAGTTGCAACGTGGCTGAGTGGGACAGAGTTAATGAACCAGCTGGTCCTTCTCTATCTATCTTTTTTGTATTCTCATATTCAGCACTCCCTCAGTATTGCAATGAAATGCCAGCCTAGATTTATGTGCTCACATCCTGGAGAGGGGCTTAAACCTACACCTACAACCATCTAGCTCAGAGATGAGTGCCACCAATGAGCCAGGATGAATGAAGTCAATCATACAATAAAAATAGCTAGGCACTAAAAAATATTACTTGGCAATTAGTGAAGATGCCTGAAGCTGTACCAAATATACATAGTGCTTTAAGAAATTTAATATATTAAAGCATGACAATTATTTGGGCAAAACATGTAACATGAATGCAAAATTGATTTAAACTAATTACTATTAAAATGTACATGTTTTAATGAGCAATATAATGTAGCAATATTTGTGTTAAGTTTTGTGTTTGATGCTATGGTCTTATTCAAGTGATATTTGTGGAGTATTCCATGCAGTTGTCAATATTTTCACAAGCGTAATCTCTCTTTTAGCTACTGTGAGATAGCAACATAAAATGTAAAATTATTTGTGAAAACAGAATAATACATCCTCACAGCATAGTCTCAAATCAACACTCCCAAATTCCCTACAATACAGCATGTGCAGTGGCCATCATTATATTGCTCAGCTTTCTGTTTCTGAATTGCCAGCCTATAATATATTACCCAATGAATTGAATGGGCAGAAAACTGCAAGCCAGTAAGCATAGTAGCAGAAAATCCCCAGTCATATTTTCTTGGCAGGTCCTAACACTGGTTTTGAGGAGCTTATCTGAGTTTAGATCAAAGCAATCCACTGAGTTCAAGTTTTGCTAGCTGCACAGTCCTGAAGCAGGAAATGTTTCAACAAGAATGTCAAGGTAGCATTGGTATCTGACGAAAGTCATATTTCAATCTTCAAAGAGAGATATTCTGGTATATAATCTACTTCAAGCAGCTTGTAGTTCTCAATGGTATATTCAAACTGTCGTCCCAAAATGAGAGACAAAACTTCAGAAGCAAATTAATCTTCAGAACTTTGTACATTTGGTTACTAAAGACATAAGTGCTGTCATTTGTAATACCTGAAACACAAAATAAACAATTTAACTGTACTAAAAACAGGAAATGCTGGAAATAGTCAAGTCAGGCAGAATATCTGCAGAGAGAAACAGTTAAGATTTCAGATTCATGATCTTTTGTCAAGTCTTTTTTGAGTAACAGGCTCGGGTAGGGTTCCAGGTGAAATAAGAATTCTGAAGATGGGAGAAAATGTGCACTGTGCAAGGGGAAGACTCCCAGCCAAAGAAGTGGGCAGAGAGGTGAAGGCCACAGAAGAGGAGCTCAATGTTGTTCTGAGCTCAAAATTCATTGATAAGGGTGGAATTTCAGTTGGAATCCATGGGGAATAAGCCAGAGCCAGAGACAGCTGCTGAGGAAAGAGATGTGGCTGTGAAAGTGAGCTTTGATAGATAACTAATCAAACATGAGAAGGGAACCAGAAAGCAATGAAGATGAATAAGGTAAAAGGGACAAATAGAAATCTGGTCAGAGAGAAAAGCAGAACTTCAAAGTGGTCATTCCTGGAAGAGAAATGGCAATGAATTAAATACCAATACAAAAGCAAAATATAACAGATGCTGAAAATCTGAAATAAAAACAGAAAATGCTGAAAATACTCAGCATTCAGGCAGCATCTGTGGAGAAACAGAATTTGTACTCTGCTTTAGTAATTATAACCAAACAAAGCAGAAACATAGGAAGTAATTTTCAACTTCATCGCCTGGGAGGTAACCTGGCAGAGCAGATCTCCAATTTGTTATAAAATCTGCCCAATTTTTATTCCAGCTGATTTCAGGCAGGTGACCTGTTTTGCCAGGCTACTGCACATATGAAGTCGTCGAAAATTACACCCATTGTCTTATTGCGAATCAGACACAGAGCTAGTGAAGGCAAAGTGCTTCATCACAAGACAGGAGGGGAAAATCTGGGCTGGATTTTAAACAGCCCTCGATGTCATGATCCGTGGCAGGGGGGTGTAGGTGGCCTGAAGATGGTTGCTGATGAGGCCCACCACACAGCTTGACGCCGTCAGGGCCCGGCCCAATCCTCCCAGTGGTGGTGTAGCTCCGTGGCACCCCACCACCATCCGTCGCTGGGTGGCGGGACCACAATTTAAATATTTAAATCAATAAAATGAATAAATTTAAATATAGTCAGTTGCAATCTTGAGGGCCCGCTGTGGCGGCCGGCACTCCCGCACCTTCTGATCCCCATCCAGGGAAACGAGGCGTGACACTGGAGGGGAGGGGGTGGAGGTAAGTTTATCAGTGCCGGGGTGGGTGGGGGAACAGGGTCAAATACGCGACATGGATATAAGGGATGGTGGGAAGGGTTGTACTTTAAACTTTGTGCAGTTTTGGGGAGAGGTGTGGAAGGTCAGATGTTAAAGGTAGGTGTTTGGGGGGGGGGGAGAAGGGCAAACAGTACATGTAATTGTTATGGGGGGGGTGGTGGGAAAGGGGCATTGTAACTTTATTTATATAATCACAGAATAATACAGTGCAGAAGAGGCCCTTCGGCCCATCGAGTCTGCACCGATGCATTAAAGACACCTGAACTGTCTACCTAATCCCATTTGCCAGCACTTGGCCCATAGCCTTGAATGTTATGACGTGCCAAGTGCTCATCCAGGTACTTTTTAAAGGATGTGAGGCAAATTGCCTCTACCACCCTCCCAGGCAGTGCATTCCAGACCGTCACCACCCTCTGGGTAAAAAAGTTCTTCCTCAAATCCTCCTTAAACCTCCTGCCGCTCACCTTAAACTTGTGTCCCCTCGTAACTGACCCTTCAACTAAGGGGAACAGCTGCTCCCTATCCATCCTGTCCATGCCCCTCATAATCTTGTACACCTCGAACAGGTCACCTCTCAGTCTTCTCTGCTTCAGCGAAAACAACCCAAGCCCATCCAACCTCTCTTCATAGCTTAAATATTCCATCCCAGGCAACATCCTGGTGAATTGCCTCTGCACCCCCTCCAGTGCAATCACATCCTTCCTATAATGTGGCGGCCAGAATTGCACACAGTACTCCAGCTGTGGCCTTACCAAAGTTCTATACAACTCCACCATGACCTCCCTGCTTTTGTAATCTATGCCTCGATTGATAAAGGCAAGTGTCCCATATGCCTTTTTCACCACCCTATTAACCTGCCCTTCTGCCTTCAGAGATCTATGGACAAACACACCAAGGTCCCTTTGTTTTTTCTGGGGGGGATTTAAATAAAAAATTTAAGTATCCCGGCAGGGCTGACTGCTCTTTAAAAATGGCATCAGCGCCTGCGCACAGGCAGCTGACGTCATTGCCGGAGATGGACAGCCCGTCCCCTCCATGTGATGGGGGGTGGGGGGAGAAGAAACCCCCCCCCCCCCGGCAATTTAAATGAGCCACTGTGCTTATGATTGCGGCGGCTCTTTGATGTGTGGGCCGCCATTTTTTGAGCTTGACGCTGAGATCGGTGGCGAGCTCATAGAATCTAGCCGAGTGTGTGGCATTTGCATACATTCTAGCATCTGGCTCCAGAGTATCAGTTGGTTGGTTCCTGTCCATACAATGCCACATGATGGTATTTGGTGTTAGAGGAGTACAAAATATAAATGACAGAAAATATTTGTTCATCCATAATTTATGGATATTTATGAATGGAGCTTCCAGCTTTAAGCTATTAGTTCCATTAAACTTAAAATGCAATTAAATATCAGTTTGTACAGTAATCATATGAAACTAAAAAAAACTTAACTAAAATATGCATTTGATAACTGTTTAAATATTGCATGTTTGGTTCATTTTAGAACTGTAATGCAACATCGTTAATGGGTTAGATTAGATGAAAGAGTCTATGCTTACCTGTATTTTTCATTTACTTTAAGATTGCATAACTCAGTGGATGTTTGTATTTTACACACTTGTACATGCAAATGCTCACCAGAATGATACTGATTAGAACAAGAGCAACCGCAATATCTGATGCAACATTTGAAACTACAAAGAAAAGAAAATCTACGTTACTACAGATAAAGCAAACCAATATTTGTTAGCAAATCTATTTTATCAATGATAATATTTTAATATGAAAATGAAAACTTCCCTATAATCCTCTTGCTAAACAGATGGTTTGAAAAATATCTCTGATTTGTAGGAAGCAAAGTCTCTCATTCTCTTGTAACTCTTTTATACTGCAGAAACATTTCAGGAAGTAGTTCTGCACATTTGAATTGACCCATTTACTGACAGAGTGCGTGGGGACAGACCAGGCAGCAACATGATTCATCCCTGTACATGTACTGAAATAATTTTGTGACTACTCACTTGTACAGATCTTCTCTAGTCACTTGAAAACCACAAGTAAAAAGCTTTGAACCCCACATGTGCAATTGTTTTAGGAAAGATTTTAAAACCATTTGCTGGAATAACTTCATTAATGGCTAGGGCTAGGAAGGCTTCAGCACTCAGATGGGTGGTGCCTCTGCGTTCAGTGTTAGGGCTGTTTTTGTGTATGGTGGTGCTGATACGGTCAACAGGACAGTGTGATATACACCTCCAATATCCAGGACATCAGAGGTTAACTATATTTATGGAGCAAAGCACATTTGGTTAAAGTAATTCTTATTTCGTTTATTGTAAGATATTGCTTCCAATATGCTGACGGAAGCTCTTGGAAAGCAACATGCCACTTTGAAAGTTGATTATGCTCTCAATTCCTCTTCTGTACTGATAGTGAAATGCTTTTGCAATCACTTGTTTGAAATGAAAACCTCCTAGCTGGTGAAGTCACTTTACCTAATGTAAATGGTTTTAAAATTTTTCACAAATTTCTGTGCGCATGCAGTGCTTGGGATTGTGGACTTTAAAACATTTTAGAAACTTATTCTACAGCAGCACAAACTATCTTATCACCGATACTGGGGCAGTTGAAACAAAAGCAAAATACTGCAGATGCTGGAAATCTGAAATAAAAACAGAAAATGAAAGGTCACTGACCTGAAACATTAACTCTGTTACTTTCTCCACAGATGCTACCAGACTTGCTGAGAATTTCCAGCATTTTCTGTTTTTATATCAGGGTAATTGAGCTTTGTAATGCAGTTTTGTGTATTGCTAATCTATGTAGACTCTCTCCTCACATGACCAGAAACTTCATCATTATCATGTTTCAGAAGTAAACCAAAACCACAATAGCTTCAATTTGCTACTGATGCTTTGAATTTCAGCTACAACGCAACCAGAGTGAATTCAGAGCAAAGAATACAATACATATGGCAGAACAATCTGAATTGAAAACAATTCTAAAATATAAATGGGATACAAGTTAGTGACTGAATTCCATCATTAATGGACTTTAGATAATTTCTATTAGGAGATACCACGAAACTATAAGCGAAATGGGAAGACCTCTTAAAAGTATGATAAATAGCACGATCTCAAAAGCTGTGAAACAGTTGGATTTGGAGGAAATGCTGGAGGTGACTGAAAACACAAACAAACACTCTTGGGCATTAGAATGAAACAAATATATTGCTCAGAGGCCAAAAAGACTGTGCATCTTTTGACTTCACAGGGATTACCACTGCAGCAGGATCCACCAACTCAAAGAAAACCTTCAAACAACCTATTTCCATTATTAGAGTATTATGTAAAGTATTTAGCTTTTTAGAGATTTTTGATGATTTCAATATCTCTTCCCGTCAGGCTATATTATCACGGACTGAAGATTTAATTGTTGGCAACTTCAGTTTCTAGCTAACTTTTAATTATGAAATATTAGAGCCAGTCCTTGTTTTAGAAAATAGCCTCAAGCACAATTAAGTCTTAGAAGCAGATATTGCAATCCAACAATTGTGTAGGATTACCGTGCAAAAGAAATTTTGTAACAATGATTGATTATTTGTAGCTATGAAACTTTCCAGAACCTCCTTCAGTCTCATATTTTGGTCACTTGAGAAGATGTGTACTTGTCAAGACCAAAACTATACTTCCCAGTTCTGCACACACTCTCACATACAGCAATCTGCAACTGTATGTTGATTCTGCAAAGTAACAGCGAAAGCAAGCCTGTTGAGAGTAATGGCATTCATATGAAAATTCATATTAAGAAGTCAAATCCTCTGAATGCTGCAGTAGCTAAATGAATAAATTGCCTTTTATTTATTTTTCAGTATAACTGTGATTAATTACAGAAACTTTATAGAGTCAGACCTCTTTTTCTGTTTTGGCTGAAAAATAAATCATGGAATAATTGACATTACCATTCATTTTATCCTAAATTAGGAAGAACCTACCTGCTGGCTTGATGAAAACAAATCTTTCTTGATCAATTTCTTCACTTAAGACAACACACACAAATTTTATTTCAAAATCTTTTATTTTAACTTCTGTAAAGCTCAGGTCAACTTCAATATAAGATTTTTCTTTTTCTCTTCTTTCACTAGTAATTCAAAGGAACACAGGTAAGAAAGGATTCAACACTAAAGCGCTCAAAACTTTTAGACATCATAAGAATGTATTCACATTTTGAGGATTTAACTTAGCAATCATTTTGAATTGTATAATTTCCAACAACTTCTGAGAGTTGACATACTTGTCTATGTAATCAGAAAATTGATTGCTCACTGATCTGACTACTTAACCTGCCATAAAACGGAATCAAGATCATTACCTACAACAGGGTTATCCACCAATATTTTATGAAGAATCATGATTCTAAGCAATGTCCTGAGTATGTGACATTAATAGAACGCCATCATGATGTCACTGAATCTCCAAACAAAGCTACTTTGAAAACTATTGGTAGAATTTTTGTTAGCCCAATATAGAGGACATACTGTTTCCCCATCGGGCCACATCAATCTTACCTGCTTCCAGAGAGATTAGGCACAATCTAAAGTTGAACTTCTAGGTTGTTCTAAGATGGACATCTATCCGGAATACTCCGCATCACTACAAGTGTGCAGGCAAACACTGACAACTTGTGTAAGCAAACAAATGCCAGTTATCTCAATAAATCAGTGTCCAACATAGTGAAGAGAAAGCAAGTCAATAAATTAATCTAAAAGCAAAATACTGCGGATGCTGGAAATCTGAAATAAAAACAAGAAATGCTGGAATCACTCAGCAGGTCTGGCAGCATCTGTGAAAAGAGAAGCAGAGTTAATGTTTCGGGTCAGTGACCCTTCATCGGAACTGACAAATGTCAGTTCCGATGAAGGGTCACTGACCCGAAACGTTAACTCTGCTTCTTTTTTCACAGATGCTGCCAGACCTGCTGAGTGATTCCAGCATTTCTTACAATAAATCAATCTTCTCATTTAACATTTCTTGACAAAAATGCACATTTGTCTTTGTTTTGATTAATAGTAAGATATATTTTTAACACCTTTATCTTTCCAAAATTGTCTCACTGGCCCCCTATGTAAGACAAAAATTGTGAAGTGGCCCCAACGCGAAAAGGTTGGACACCCCTAGCTGCTAGGATATTTTAAAACACAAGTTTAAAGGCTTGTGTTATGTAAACTCATTTTAAAATGGCAAGTCACTTAGGGAATGTCTCAATTTCTGTGCTCTGGCATGCATTACTTTCACCTGGGACACAAACTCAGTGACATGTTGAAAGTTGCTAGACTTTTACTTCTATATAAATGTCGCAATTCCGCTGCTATCCACTTGGAATCACATTGTTCCAGAACTTGTATTGAGGGGAAAACAGACAAGAAAATCCAAGGAATTGCCAGAAGTCAACACTGTAAGTTCCTCATGCATACAGCAGTGTGATGAAATGGGGCTGAGTGATATTTTCAAAAACAGGATACTGATGAACCATATACAATAGTTAATAAATACAATGTAATGGATAGCTTTAATAAACCTTAATCTATGATGAGCTGTCTACGATTCCTTAACATCTATGTTGCATTTGCAGTTTTTAAAACTATCAGGGAAGACATAGTAAAAAATTGTTTCAATGACCATGTTAGAAACAGTCAAACTGTTTTTTTTTGCTGCGAATTGGATTAAAGGACATGTTTTACAAGTATGTCAAAGATCAGTAACTGCAATGTGCATCATTTACTATCCAGTTTGAGGGCAGATAACCTGAGTGTACAATGTCATTTGAAAGTTGTCTGTATCAAATAATTACATTGCATTAAAAGTGAACCTTTGCTAACAGGTAATAGATTTGGCTTGGGCATAAATTGGTTCGGCTGGAGTACAATCTTACCGATGATGACTAAACATTTTGTAAGTAAATAATACAAGCAGTAACAAATGCTCAATGTTTTGCCAAAAAACATTTTGTTAATAATTATCTTGTCAGAGCTGAATCGGAATCGACAGTGATAGACTGAGATATAGACATGTGAATTTAAGAGAATCGCTTCATTGGAGGAACTGAAGAGCGTTCTTTATTTGTAATTGTGTTTATATAATTTTGTCACTAGCTTTGGTGAGTAAATTACATTTCGTCCATGAGAGATGCTGTTGTTTCTGTATTTTAGAATTCAGGACCTGGTTTTATAGCCTGTCAGGATGAATTAACTAGTCTTGGTGATCTACCATTAATCTTTCTGTCCCACTTTGCTTTTCTGTTTTACATGACTCTTCTGAAGTGCTATTTGCTTCACCCTATAAAATTCTCCTGATTTAGATATCACTGCCCTTATGTTGGCTGCCCTGTCTTCAGATACATATTACAAGCAGGTGGAGATGTTGCATAAACAGAGACCATCACGAGTTAAATTGTCTTGTGATAACAGCAGTGAGAGAAATTGTCTGTTTTCCTAGTTCTGATTTTTCTACTGCCTCACCTCAGTAACCACAATAACAATCCTCTCCTTGAGTTTCATGGTTTATTGGATGAATTTGCACTCCTGACACAGTGTGAATCAAGAGGTCATCTGATAAGGTCCATCTACCAGCCCGTGACATGATGTAGCTAGCTCTATTCATCTCTATCAACAAAAGTAATTCGCATTGGCATTGCATACTATTTTGCTTGCTAGCTAATACAGTTGTGCTGCTCTCCATTGATGTTTGTACTTTTAGCTACTTTATTTATGGGGAGAAATGTGTTTTGAATCAGACTGTGTTTTGATGGCATTAGATTTGCTATACACTTTATATACAGCTTAATTGCCCCCATGTCCGTGGCTGAGTCAATAATTTTGTCAAACGTCCATGGGTGCAACATGTCAGTGCCTATCCCTGTGCTATTGGTCTTTCACCTAGTTTCTCAATTTAAGACAGCTGTAGATTTTTTGAAATGACTATGTCATGAATTTTGTCTGCATCATTGTATATGTATGATAACTGTGAGAAGTCAGATTACAATTATAATCCTCTCACATTGTGTTAGATCCAAAAATTGTAAATAATAGAACCAATGACTACAGGCACGCTCACAATTACTCAGGTACCTTACACTGAGCCTAATGCAGTAGTTACTTTCCACTCAACAATTCAGCAATATACATAGGACTACATTCTTATGAGTTTCACATGGCTGCCAACGATAGATGAATATATCTCGAACTTGCGTCACAGTACAGTCATTGCTGAAACAGTATGTCTCCTGTTCAAAATGATGACAAGACCCACAAACAGCAAAAATATCTTACATTCCCAGAAGCTTCAGTGGAATAAAAACTATTGTTTTTTTGGAAGTCTTAATAGGTTGAAGAATACATACGTTCGAACTTCCGTAACTCTAGCACTGTTGCTATAGTCTTCAATATAACTGTGATTGGCTAGCCAGTACACCAATATTTCAACTGTTGGATGAAGTTCAGCCAACACGCTGCAAGTTATCTCGAGTTTTGAACCTGTAAGAAAAAAACGCACATTTCAGAGACAACTGGAGAAGAACAAAAATTGGAATAATTAACAGCTCAAGTTTCAGTACACCAAAGTTATTATTTAAAAACATTTGTTTTTACCCTAGTAGTTCTACACCTTTTCCTCTAATTAAACTTCCCATGCAATGCACTACTTTTCTGACAAAACATTGGAACTTACATTATATTATTTAATTTTAAAAGAGCAGAGAACAAAGAGATTTCAAAATGGCTTCAGACAACTTTATCCTTAAGGATACATTTTTGTGGTAGTGATAACTAGCACGTGACCTATGGGTACAATGAAATGAGCAAATTTTTCTGATTGTTGAACCATTATCGGGCATGTTTGGAGGAAAATGGTAATACTCAAACATTAACATCTGACAAGTTGTGGGGTTTACTGTACATACAGTTTAATTGTTGACTTCAAAAATTGTTCATAATATTAAATAACTCTCACAACATAAGCTCAAGTTGCTCTAATTTAGTTCTTGTTGGAGATCCAAACTCTAGCTGTACTGGGAATGTATATCAAAGTACAATTTGCACCAGAAAAATTATCAAAAAACTATTTCATCCTAAGTCCACGTAGCAAACGGTGTAAGAAAAACACCTGGAAGGGGTATTTTAGTCCTTTGTGGATGGATTCTATTTTCATTGTTTGAAATGACTATTGTTCAAACTGTAAATAAATTTGTCCACACTGATCTGATATTTTGGTATTTTTCTTTCAAGAGAACCAGGGACTATTGTGGTCACTTCATCTGATCTCCATTGGCAGATACAACAGTTAGAGGGTAATTGACAATCCTAACCTCTGATCCAAGGGCACCTTTCAAAGTTGTGAAACTTCGAAAAGATAGTGGAGGGAATTTTACATAGAAGAAACAGAAGTTTGTGTATAGGTGGGGGATTAAACCTGCCTCCAACCCACTGACATCCAGCTTTAACGAGAACATGTTGGACTGCTTGCATGCAACCTCCTTGAGATGCAAATTGCTCAACTGGAGTGATATTTCAACACACTTTTAAGTTTAGCAGTGCACGAATAGATTACCTGGGTTTCCTGAAACTCACGAGTAAAGGCAAGGTGAGGAGAGTGATAATTGAGAGGTTCAATCAACCTCTTAGAATACAATAAATACTCAGTACTCACAGATGCTTTATCATCTGCTAGTGTGACAGGGTTTGCTCATAGTCCTTTATCCAGTTTGAAGCATTTTTGCATTACATCAGGAAGGTTGGCACTTTGCCTGACTTGGATTGGACCTTGGACGAGGACCAATATGACCAGAAGCAGCCTACTCTTGAGTGACCTATACTTGCAGAGCAGAGAGGGGAGAAGTGGAGAGGCAGGTAACTCACAGGAGGCACAAGCCATGACACAAAGCATACAGGCAGAAGTCGAGTTTCCTTGACATATCAGAACAGCAGTGCTTCAGGAGGCTCAGGTTGTCATGTCTGGTGGTGGCAGACATCTGCAGCCTCCTCGGATAAGACCCTTTTTCTGCTGGACCTGGTGGCCACACGTTACCAGTGACCATCAAAGTCACCACCACACTCATCATATTAGCCTCCAGAATCCTTCCAGGTTTCTGCGGGAGACATATCCAGGATCTCTCAGTCGGTGCCTACAAATGCATAAGACAAGTGACTGAAGATGACGATGACTTGCATTTGTATAGCGCTTTTCACGACTACTGGACTTCTCAAAGCCCTTTACAGCCAATGAAGTACTTTTTGAAGTGTAGTCACTGTTATAATGTCGGAAAACACAGCAGGCAATTTGCACACAGGAAGCTCTTTCAAACAGCTATGTGATAATGATCAGAAAATCTGTGATGTTGATTGAGGGATAAATATCAGCCAGGACACCTCTGCTCTTCTTAGAAACATAGAAAAATAGGAGCAGGAGTAGGCCATGCAGCCCTTTGAGCCTGCACCACCATTCAATATGATTATGGCTGATCATCCAAACTCAGTACCCTGTTCCCACTTTGTTCCCATATCCCTTGATCCCTTTAGCCCTAAGAACTATATCTATCTCTTTCTTGAATACAGTTAATGATTTTGCCTCAACTGCTTTCTGTGGTAGAGAATTCCACAGGTTCACCACTCTCTGGGTGAAGAAATCTCTCCTCATCTCAGTCCTAAATGGCTTACCCCTTATCCTTAGACTGTGACCCCTGGTCCTGGACTCCTCCGCCATCGGGAACATCCTTCCTGCATCTAGTCTGTCCAGTCCTGTTAGAGTTTTGCAGGTTTCCATGAGATCCCCCCTCATTCTCCTAAACTCTAGCGAATACAAGCCTAATCGACCCAATCTCTCTTCATACGTCAGTCCTGCCATCCCAGGAATCAGTCTGGTGAACCTTCGCTGCACTCCCTACATAGCAAGAACATCCTTCCTCAGATAAGGAGACCAAAACTGCACACATTACTCCAGATGTGGTCTCACCAAGGCCTTGCATAATTGCAGCAAGACATCCTTGTTCCTGTACTTGAATCCTCTCGCTATGAAGGCCTACATACCATTTGCCTTCTAACTGCCGGCTGCACCTGCATGCTTACTTTCAGTGACTGGTGTACAAGGACACCCAGGTCTCGTTGCACCTCCCCCTTTCCCAATCTATCGCCATTCAGATAATAATCTGCCTTTCTGTTTTTGCCACCAAAGTGGATAACCTCACATTTATCCACATTATACTGCATCTGCCAGGTATTTGCCCAACTCACTCAACCTTTCCAAATCAAACAGGAGCTTCTCTGCATCCTCCTCACAGCTCACACTCCCACCCAGCTTTGTGCCGTCTGCAAACTTGGATATATTACATTTAATTCCCTCATTTATATCATTAATATATATTGTGAATAGCTGGGGTCCTAGCACTGATCCCTGCAGTACCCCACTAGTCACTGCCTGCCACTCAGAAAAAGACCCATTTATTCCTACTCTTTGTTCCTGTCTGCCAACCAGTTTTCTATCCGTGTCAGTACCTTACCCCCAATCCCATGCGCTTTAATTTTGCATGCTAATCTCTTATGTGGGACCTTATCAAAAACCTTGTGAAAGTCCAAATACACCACACCCACTGGTTCTCCTATATCTAATCTACTAGTTACATCCTCGAAGAATTCTAGTAGATTTGTCAAGCATGATTTCCCTTTCATAAATCAGTGGTGACTTGGTCCGATCCTGTCATTGTTTTCCAAGTGCTTTGCGATTACATCTTTTCTAATGGACTCCAGCATTTTCCCCATTACTGAGGTCAGGCTAACTGGTCTATAATTCCCTATTTTCTCTCTACCTCCTTTTTTAAATATGGGGGTTACATTAGCTACCCTCCAATCCGTTGGAACTGTTCCAGAGTCCATAGAATTTTGAAAAATTACCAGCAATGCATCTACTATTTCTAGGGCCACTTCCTTAAGTACTCTGGGATGTAGATTATCAGGCCCTGGGGATTTATAGGCCTTCAGTCCCATTAATTTCCTTAACACCATTTCCCTACTAATACTGATTTCATACAGTTCCTCCATCTCACTGGACCCTATGTTCCCAACATTTCTGGGAGGTAATTTGTGTCCTCCTTTGTGAAGACAGAACCAAAGTATGTATTTAATTGGTCTGCCATTTCTTCGTTTCCCATTATAAATTCTCCTGTTTCTGACTGTAATGAACCCACATTTGTCTTCACTAATCTTTCTCTCTTCACATATCTATAGAAGCTTTTACAGTCAGTTTTTATGTTCTCTGCAAGCTTACTCTCATACTCTATTCTCGCCTTCTTAATCAATCTCTTTGTCCTCCTTTGTTGAATTCTAAACTGCTTCCAATCCTCAGGTTTGCTGCTTGTTCTGGCCATTTTATATTTCTCCTCCTTGAATTTAATACTATCCCTAATTTATTTTGTAAGCCACGGTTGAGCCATCCTTCCTGTTTCATTTTTGCGCCAGACAGGAATGAACAATTGTTGTAATTCATTCATGCGCTCTTTAAATGCTAGCCAGTGCCTATCCACTGTCAACCCTTTAAGTAACGTTCCCCAATTTATCATAGCCAACTCGAGCCTCATACCTTCGTAGTTTCTTTTATTTAGATCCAGGACCATAGTCTTGGAATCAACTCTCTCACTCTCCATTTTAATGAAGAATTCTATCATGTTATGGTCGCGCTTCTCCAAGGGACCCCGCACAAGATTGTTAACTCATCCTTTCTCACTACACAATACCCAGTCTAGGATAGCCTGTTCCCTAGTTGGTTCCTCAATATATTGGTCCAAAAAACCATCACATACGCACTCCAGGAATTCCTACTTTACAGTATTATTGCTAATTTGGTTTGTCCAATCTATATGTAGATAAAAGTCACCCATAATTACAGTATTGCTGTGGGATCTTTTACATCACCTGAGGGGGCAGGAAGGACCTCAGCTTAATGTCTCATCTGAAAGACAGCATATCTGATAGTGCAACATTGCCCTCAGTATTGCACTGGAGTGTTAGCCTCGACTTTTGTGCTCAAACCCTGGAGTGGGACTTGAACCCAGAACCTTGTGGCAAGAGTCCTACCAACTGAATCACAGCTGGCACAAATGACACTGATGGCTCGTTGCCAGGGCTGACAATTATGTGAACTTTGCCTGTGATGATGCCAGTCAGAATGATTGAGCACTCAGGTTTGCATCACTGAGTGCCTACCTACAGGTGTAGAGCATCATCATGCAAGCGGCAATTCGAGTACCCCCAGATCAACAAGGAGCATTCGTTAACTGTGAGGCTTCCACTCCAATGTGCAGCTGGTGCACAACCACAAAAAGGTATTTGTGCAGGTGCATACAATATTCCCAGGGAGCTGCCATGATGCTTTCATTCTGCGGCAGACCAAGCTCTCTGATGTCTTTGGACCTACAAGCACACTTAAGGGGTGGCTACCAAGAGACAAGGGAATATCCACTTCAAACTTGGCTCATGACACCTGTCAGAAACCTGACCAATAAAGCCCAACAGCATTGCAATGAATGTCATATGGCCACCAGATGGGTGATAGAACAAGTCATCAATTTGCATGCTGAAGATGTGCTTCAGGTGCCTTGACAGATCTGGAAGTGCCCTTCAGTACACAGCAGCCAGGGTTTTCAGATTGTCATGGCATGGCTGCGCCTTGCAAAGCACTGCGCAACAGTGAGGTTTGGATCTGCATGAGAAACAAGGCACAGAGCTCAGATCCCCTTCAGATGTAAGCATCGGCCATGGCTCAATTGGTAGCACGCTTGCCTGAGTCGCAAGGTTCCAGGTTCAAATTCCACTCCAGGGTTGAGCACAAAAATCAAGGCTGAGACTCCAGTACTGAGGGACTGCTGCAGTGTTGGAGGTGCCATCTTTTGGATGAGACATTAAATTGAGGCCCTAATTGCCTCGTTGGTTGGATGCAAAAAATCCCATGGCACTATTTCAAAGAGAATGGGTGGTATCCCTGGTGTCCTGGCCAATATTTATCCCTCAATCAACATCACAATAGCAGATTATCTGGTCATTATCAAATTGTTGTTTGTGGGAGCTTGCTGTGTGCAAATTGGCTGTGGCATTTACTACATTACAACAGTGACTACACTTAAAATGTACTTCACTGGCTGTAAAGCACTTTTGAGGTGTCTGGTGGTCAAGAAAAGCGCAATATAAATGTAAGTTTTTCTTTTTGTTTAGATGATGCCAAGGAGGAAGATGATAAGCAGGAGAACGGTAATGAAGGCAATGCACTACCAGCTGTCATATTGCTGTAGGAATGCCCATTTTAATCCACTAGTTGTACTGACACAAAACAGTCCTGAAAACAACCAACCACCAACTGCACATCTCAAATCTCCACTGGTCTATTGCTATTCTAACAGTCAGGTGAGAAAGGGGTCTAGGGGTCCCTCTCAGCATTCTGGTCTTACGGTAACAGGGTTTAATTTTTAAAACATCATGTTTTTAGCTCCCCCTTGGTGAATCCTTGTTCACCGCCCCAATTATAAGGCAAAGAAACTAGCACAAACAGGTTTTCTTAGGTTTAAAGAAGAAAGGTTGAAATTTACTAAACTTAAACTCTAATTCAATTAACGCCTATGGTTACATGATGCGCTCAAGCTAGCATGCATACGCGATACACACATGCAGATAGAGACAGAAAAGAAAAGAAAAAAATAAAGTGGAAAAGTTTGACGCAATGTCTAAAGAGTTTTTGTTACAGTTCTTGATGAAAGGTCACTGACCTGGAATGTTAACTCTGCTTCTCTCTCCACAGATGCTGCCAAACCTGTTGAGTATTTCCAGCATTTCTTGTTTTTATTTCTTCTGAAACCTTGTTCACTGTGAGAGACTTTTCTCTCTTGGGGTTCATGTGTCTTCAGTCGGTTTTTGGAGTTCCGTGAGAAAGAAATGGGAGCAGACACGAGAGGCTGTAGCGAGCCAGCCAGGAGTAAAGAGCTTTCTGCCAGTTCAAACACTGTCTCTACAATTTAAAACTCCCCAAGTTGGCCAGCAGGGTAGTCATATGACTAACTGGTCTGATCAGGTCTTTTTGCGGATTGTATTGGAGCAGGGAATAGCTCCTTTCTTCCAACACTGTCTTTTAATATGCAAAAATGTTGTTCCAGCCAGGGGCCTGGCAATCACTTATAACAGACCTTCTCTTCTTCCCAGCGTTATGATCCTGAGTTTCTTTTTTTCGGGAAGAATGCAGTGTGCCTTTAGGCTGGAAAAGCAGCAGTACTGCTTTAAGGCAACAAGCTCCAGAGACTGAGTCAAAGAATGCATTCTCATTGACCCGGGATACAACCACTCAGAGACTGTGATTCAAAGAGTGCATTCTGGTTGCCCCAGGATACAGCCACTCAGAGACTGAAGATCGAGAGTTACATTGTTGCCGATTGACATTTGAAACTTGTTGAAAAACTGGCTTTTGAGACAAAGTTAACAGAGACAGACACAGACTGTCAGTCAGCATATATTGAAGGAAAAGAGAGCTCTCTCTTGGTTTATTTACACCTTATTTATTAAACTCTCAGAATTCTGATGTCAAGCCGGATTAATTTTTGAAAAGAAAATAACCAATTCCTTTAATTACTGAAATGTAATTGTTGAAATTCACCGCTGGAAAAGAAGAGCATCAATTCAACCGAATTAGACTATGGACTGTTCTACTGTTGAAGAACCTTTCTTTCCCCTATTGGACGGCTGTGAGGACTTCAAGCAACCTTGGACTGTTCCACATCGGAAGATTTCACTACAGCAGGAGTGAAAATATGCAAGGACATTAATGTTTTCTATTTTAAATACTGTTTATATCTTAGTAGTGTTTCAAGAATTTTGTTTTTCTAATTAAACAGTTAATTTGTTGATCTAAAGACACCTGGTTTAGTTAGCCGCATTTGGGGGCTAAAAGATGGTACAATTTGGCTGGATCTTTCTTTAATTTGGAAAGTTTAAAATTATAGGTTAGGCGATCTGTGGAGGGATGGGACTGAATCAACGGTGTGTTTCTCCCACCACAAGCAGAATCGTATATTTTAACTGGGGGCTTTGACTTGTTCGGTTGGTCGTAACATATTAATTGGGGGCTCATGTCTGGGATTAGAATCAGACTAATTTGGAGGGCTAGTGTTTTGAATAATATTAATTACTCATCTCTGGGGTAGCATATTTAAATTGGGGTCTTGCGTTTGGCATCATATTTAATTGCTCTCGCGTCAGGGATTTTTTCAATTGGAAACTCTATTCTTGGGATCTAAATCTAACGCCAATTATGAAGAAATAAAAGAACCAGGTCTCTTGTATAATAAGGTACAGTCTATACCTAATGGCATTAGTGGTTGTAGCAGAGCTTTTGGAAAAGCAGAATGTTTCCCTGAGTGACTTGATAACTTTAACTAAAGAACAAATTAAAAGAATCGTCAGCGAAATTGGGGTTGGGATTGAAATCAGGTGCCCAAAAAGCAGAGATAATTGACATAACAGCCGAACATCTGGAATTAGTAGATGATGATGATGATGATGAAGGGGAATACGGGGAACAAGAAAGGGAATACAAGACACAAGAAGGTAGTAGGCCCGAAAGTGATGCAGTGGCATTGGCTAGGATTCAGTTAGAAACGAAAAAACATGAAGCAGAAAAAGAATTAAGAAAACTTGAATTGGAAAAAGAGGAAAGGGAAAAAGACAAAGCAATAGCAACAAGAATACTAGAACAAGAGAAAGAAACAGCAATAGCATTGGAAAGACTTAAGCTTGAATTCCAGAAAGAGGAAAGGGAGAAAGAGAGGGAATTTAAGTTAAAAGAGATGGAACTAAGACAAAAGGGTAGTCTTGAATCCAGGGAAAATTCGAGGCAGGAAGAATCTGAATTTAGATCAGGAACCAGTGAAGAGTTGTTTAAATTTATACAGGCTTTTTCTAAGTTTGAGGAAAGGCAGAGAGGCATTTTTCATATCTTTTGAAAAAATAACTAAATAGATGAAATAACCGAAAGAAAGCTGGACACTGCTTGTTCAGGGCAGGCTGGTAGACAGAGCTCACGAAGCTTATGCCATGCTTCCTGAAGAGGCTTCTGCAGATTATGAGATGGCAAAAAAGGCTATTCTCGCTGCATATGAGGATTACTGTCAGAAGTTTAGGAACTTAAGGAGATTGGCTGGGCAGACATATTTAGAATTTGAGAGGGTGAAGCAAATTAATTTTGATCATTGGATACAGGCATTAAAGATAGAAATCACATATCAGGACCTTTGAGAATTGATTCTCTTAGAAGAGTTTAAAAACTCAATTCCTTCAGTAGTCAGAACTCATACTGATAACCGGGAAGTTTTGAAAGCTAGGCAAGAAGCAGAGATTGCTGATGATTTTGAGCTTGTGTATAAGGCCAACCTATTTTGTCCGTCACCCCCATAAATCCAAGAAGGAAAGAAAGTGGGAGAGTGAAATGGAGGCAAGTAGCCGGGGACAAGAAGGAAAGCTGGGAATGCCCCAGGATCACCTCCTCAGGTCAGAAAGGAAGGTGCTGAGGGTAGAAGTGAGGTTCGCAAGCCAAAGTGTTATCATTGCAACAAAACGGGTCATCTTCATTCAGAGTGCTGGAAATTGCAAGGTAAGCACATAGGACTTGTTGGGGCACGCAATGTTAGTGCAGAGGAAAAGACTCTGACTGAGAGTATAGCAGACCACGCTATAGCTTTAACGATAGCTGTAAAACCAGATACTAAAACTAAAAGGAGTGTCAAGGTTAAGACTAAAATACCTGGGAGTTATAATAACTTTCTGTCAAAGGGCAGAGTAACTCCATATCCTGTAAGTGAGGCAGGAAAACCTATCGTTATACTCAGGGACACAGGAGCAACCCAAACACTCTTGCTGGGGAAAGATATGAGGTTTCCACTAGAGAGCACCTTGAACACTGAAATTTTAGTTAATGGAATTGGTGGGGAGTATATACCCGTGCCTTTGTATAAAGTATGCCTAGAGAGTGACAACATCTGGGATAGTAACTGTAGGTATTGTCTACAGTTTACCAGTAAAGGGAATTGAGCTACTCCTAGGAAATGATTTGGCTGGATCAAAAGTATCAGTTTCTCCTATAGTTACAGAGGAACCAAGTGAAATTAAGGAAACGGAGCAATTGCAGGAACAAGTTCCAGGAATATTTCCTGCGTGTGTATTCACCCGAGCAACATCTAAACAGGATCCATTGTCTGAGGTAAAAGGGGCACCACAAATGGATAGCCAAGTATCTGAAACCTTATTTGGGGATTTAGATAATCCAAATGAGTTGTTTAACCGATCTTCTATCAGTGCAGCACAGCAAGCTGATCCAGAGATATACCGAATAGTACAGACGGCTTTGTCAGAGGCTAAGGCAAAAGGAGTTCTGGAAGGTTATTATTTGGCAAACGGAGCTTTGAGGAGGAAATGGAGACTGTTTCATAGACCTGCCGACAAAGACTGGGCAGTTGTTGAACAGATAGTGGCACCACCTAAATATCGACAAGGATTATTAAGGTTAGCACACGACATTCCTTTTGCAGAACATAGGGGAATTTGGAAGATCAAATCACACATAAGCCAACATTATTACTGGCCAGGTCTTACAAAGGATGAGACACAATTTTGTAGGATACCTGTCAAATGGTGGGAAAACCACAACCTACTATAAAACCAGGGGATGAAGTATTAGTGTTGTTACCATCACAGGGAGAACCATTCAAAACGCAGTTCAGTGGCCCATATAGAGTGATCAAAAGAGTGGGTAAGGTAGATTACTTGATTGACACCCTTGATCGCCAGAAGAACAGCCAGTTGTGTCACATTAATATGCTCAAACAATATTACCGCAAGGAGGATAAGCTGGTACAGGTAATCGGGACTGTTGAGAAGGAAAAGGATAGTCAGGATGAGGCAGAAACAGGCCTAGGAAATTCTCAGATTGAACCTTCAACTGTCAGGTTAACGAATACAGAATGGCTAGGAAAATTAGACAATATGCTTTAACACTTAGAGGCAAAACCGTGTGAAGGCCTAAGCAGGGTTTTCACAATGTTTCAAAATGTTTGTAGGGATAAGCCAGGATGTACAACCTTAGCCACACATGATGTGGGTATAGGGGGAGCCATTCCTTTAAAACAACATCCTTGTCACTTAGGTCCAGACAGACAGGCCAAGTGGAAGCAGAGGTACAATGCAGGCTGAAGTGCAGCTTAGTTAAACCTAGTCAGGATAGCTGGAATTCGCAGGTGGTCTTGATACCTAAACCTGGTGGGTTGGCTCAAACTTGCAAAGACTCTAGAAACGTCCCTGTGGTAAGGAAGGCAGACTCCTACCCAAATTCTCATTGAAAGGACTGTATGGACAGAGTGGGAAACACCATGTGTCTTAAACAGACAAATGTGTTGGAGGAAACCTGTCAAATTCCTTTGACACCCCAGGATGAGAAAAAATCAACTTCTGTTACACCGGACAGGGTTTTACAGTATCAATTGATGCCACATAGGTTAAGGGGTACTGAAGAAAATTCTCAGCGAATAGCAAACCCAGTAGTGGTCAGTGCTCCTAGCTGTGCAGTTCTCCTGGCTGAGGTGATGGACAATAGGGACACTTGGAAGGAAAATATGAAACAACTGGAAGACTATGCTTGGAAATTTTAAATGGTTAATTGGGACAACTTTTTTGCAAATGTAAAGTCGAAAATGTTTTGGTGGAACTTGTTGCTGTAATCTTACCATTTTAGAAGATTGTATATCTGTAAATGCAGGAAAAATGTGTTAGCTTTTATTTCAAATTGTGTTTCTTTACACATTGTAATTTCAGGAATGGTGTTTAATTCCACCAGGGGTGGAGGTGTTATGATCCTGCAGTTTCTTTTTTTCCAGGAAGAATGCAGTGTGCCTTTAAGGCTGGAAAAGCAGCAGTACTGCTTTAAGGCAACAAGCTCCAGAGACTGAGTCAAAGAATGCATTCTCATTGACCCGGGATACAGCCATTCAGAGACTGTGATTCAAAGACTGCATTCTGGTTGCCCCGGGATACAGCCACTCAGAGACTGAGGATCTAGAGTCACATTGTTGCCGATTGACATTTGAAACTAGTTGAAAAACTGGCTTTTGAGACACAATTAATAGAAACAAACACAGACTGTCAGCCAGCATATACTGAAGGAAAGGTGAGTTCTCTCTCGTTTTATTTAAACCCTATTTATTATACTCTCAGAATTATGATGTCAAGCCGGATTAATTTCTGAAAAGAAAATAACCAATTCCTTTAACTACTGAACCATAATTGTTGAAATTCATCGCTGCAAAAGAAGAGCATCAATTCAACTGCTGAATTAGACTACGGACTGTTCTACTGTTGAAGAACCTTTTTCCCCCCATCAGACGGCTCTGAGGACTTCAAGCAACCTTGGACTGTTCGACATTGGAAGATTTCACTTCAGCAGGAGCGTAAACATGCAAGGACATCAATTTTTTCTATTTTAAATATTGTTTATATCTTAGTAGTGTTTAAGAATTTAGTTTTTCTAATTAAGCAGTTAATTTGTTGATCTAAAGACAACTGGTTTGGTTAGCCTCATTTGGGGTTAATAGATGGTACAATTTGGTTGGGTCTTTCTTTAATTTGGAAAGATTAAAATGATATGTTAGGCAATCTATGGAGAGACAGGACTGAATCAATGGTGTGTTTCTCACACCATAATCAAAATCGTATTTTTTGATTGGGGGCTTTGACTTCAGCGGTCAGTTGTAATACCAGCAACAATTTGAAATTTACTGTCCATTTGGCAAAATTAGTGTGCCTCATTCTTGGCAGGTAGGGGCATGACAGGGTCAAGATTCAGAGGATACCGATTTAAAGTGATTGTCAAAAGAACCAGAGGCGACATGAGGAAAACACTTTTTTTTTTACACAGCAAGTAGTTAGGATCTGAAATGCACTGCCTGAGAGGGTGGTGGAGGCAGATTTAATCGTGGCTTTCAAATGAGAATTGGATAATTATCTGAACAGAAATAATTTACAGGGCTATGGAAAAAGGCAGGGGAGTGGGACTAGCTAAATAGCTCTTACCGAGAGCTGGCACAGACACAACTGGCTGAATGGCCTCCTTTTGTGGTGTAACCATTCCATGATTCTATGACTTGAGCAGAGGTAGAGGCATGTTGCTCAGATCTCTGCTCTGACTGTTGAGGTGCGCTTGGCCAACATTCTCTAGGTTTTGGAGCCCATGAAAGCTCCACCAAAGACTCCTCCATCTGTACATGTGCAGGCGCAGATTTGGCCATCAGAAGATAAGGCATGTCTGGTACTGACTCAGATGGGTTTGGGGGAGGGAGAGCAACAGGTAAGAAGGGAAAATGTTTTGAATGGAGTCCCCACTTCCATGTTTCCTTTTGCCATCATCCCTCCCATGGCCCATTCAGACTTCACGGCTACAACCATGCTGGAGAACACTTTGATGCAGATCAGTGCAGCCCTGTAAGGCTGAGGCTAAGGTATCTATCAACCTTTTTACGGTGGCAGGCGTCTTAGCATCCAGAGTCTACACAGCCAAAGTGTGGTCAAAGCGTGCATGGCCTCATATGATTGGAGCATTTCATGTCCCATGGAACTTGCTACAGAACAGCACATCATCGCAATGCCCTGTGACATCAACCCATTCATGCTTGAGGCAGACTCCTCCATTCTCTCTGCAATCATGGTCAGCATGCTTGTAAGGCCTGTCAGTCCATTACATATTGTCTGCTGCTGCTCAATGATTCTCTTTTTCATCGACGGCCCCCAGGGTACAGCAAATGTGTCCATCTAAGCAAAGCAAGGTATGAATGTTGCAAGTTATCATAATGAATATAATCATATTTCACTCGCTGTTGCAATCCATAGAACCATAGAGAGGTTACGGCACAGAAAGAGGCCATTCAGCCCATCGTGTCTGCGCTGGTCGAAAAAACTAGCAGCCCAATCTAATCCCACCTCCCAGCACCTGGTCAGTAGCCTTGCAGGTTACAGCACTTCAGCTACAGGTCCAGGTACCTTTTAGTAGAACAATCAAGTCAACATGACTGAGTGCCGTATGAAATGCAGGTCAGGGTTATTTAATTTTGTCACAAGGTAGCTGGATGATCCCCATCTCTGACAGCAGGTATGCCGAAACTCCACTGATGTGCAGTGCCTCCTTCGCCGCACCTGTGAGCTGGGAACTGTGTGACAGTCCACCTCCAGTTCTCTCCTTAATGTTTTGTGTTCTTTCTTGCAATGCTGCAAAGAACAGACCCATGAGTGAGTGTAATGGCATGTGTTCACCCATTGGATGTAGTGTATTTGTTGAGGATGACTATGAGGGAGAGGCATAACATTGAATAAGGGTGCATGGCAGTGGTGGATGGATATATGAGGAAGTTCACAGAAAGAGAAGGATGGGTGGGCGTGCAAGGTTAAATGGGTGGGATGAGTGATGTAGAGGAGTTGGCTTGAGAAGGCAGTGAGAGGGTGGGATGATGTGCACAGCAGGATATAGGTGAATATTCAATTGGACTCACCTTTCCTAACCTGCTTAGGTCATTAAAGCACTTCCTGCACTGAGTCCATGAGCATGACTTTAGATACCTGCTGCTCACCTTCTCGGCCACCTCCAGGCATGCCTTCTTAGTATCAGCAGCAAAATTCTTCCTCCCATTGCTGGGGTGGCGTATCTCTCTGCACTCCTCACAGCCTCCAGCAGCACATTAATGGAGGTGGCATTGAAGCGCAGCTCAGCCTGTGTCATCTGGAATCCTCTTCTGCCGTTTCAAGCTGGAAACTCCTCTGAATTGCATCTTCAGATTGGTCCCTTAAGTACTGGAGTTGAAATCGTATTATGCAAGTCCTCATCATGTCCCCTGCCATGCACTGGCCACAGACCTGGATGTAAATGCTAATGAGGTGGCTGAGTTAAAAAATTACTGAACTTTCTTCCAGGTTTCCCAAGCGATATCGAACCACCCTGCTCCCAACACATCTCCAAGTAAATAATGGGGCCAGTGACTATGGTACAGGAAAACTTGAAGGCAGACAAAGACCATTCAAATTTTAGCAAAGAATGGCAGAAAGTGGAAGCAGCCTGACATATAAAACTATCGCTAACTAAATAACAGAAGTGTGGCATGATGATCCTAGGCTTGTTATCTCATACACAGCATGTATATGAGTGCAGGTTTCAGAGTAGACATGGTCTGCTTCTGGAAACTGCCTTTCCACCACAAACATAACAGTTTGGGGAAGAAAGTCTGAGTGTGAGCAGATGAATGCAACCCTTTTCCAGGCCTCCACCTGAGGTGATCTGACCCTATTTATGGAAGAGCTTAAAAGAATGATACAGTCTCAGTTGGCACCTGATTTTCTCTTCATCAGAGGACATCACCTGCTTCACTCCATGATACCAAGAAATGGCCTGAGGCACTGGATACAGCAAAGGCGATGGGTCTGACAACATCCCGGCTGCAGTGCTGAAGACTTGTGCTCCAGAGATAGCTACGCCCCTAACCAAGCATTTACTTGACAATGTGGAGAATTGCCCAGGTATGTCCTGTTCACCAAAGGCAGGAAAAATCCAATCCAACCAATTACCATCAATCTACTCTCAATCAGCAGTAAAGTGATGGAAGGTGTTGTCGACAGTGCTATCAAACGGCACTTACTCAGCAACAACCTCCTCAATGATGCTCAGTTTGGGTTCCGCCAGGACCATTGGGCTTCAGACCTCATTACAGCCTTCGTCCAAACATGGACAAAAGAGTCGAATTCTAGAGATGAGGTGAGAGTGGTTGCAGTCATACTGAGCACAAAGGAAGATGGTTGGAGGCCAATTAACTCAGCCCCAGGACATCACTGCAGGAGTTTCTCAGAGCAGGGCAGCACAGTGGCGCAGTGGTTAGCACCGCAGCCTCACAGCTCCAGCGACCCGGGTTCGGTTCTGGGTACTGCCTGTGTGGAGTTTGCAAGTTCTCCCTGTGACCGCGTGGGTTTCCACCGAGCGCTCCGGTTTCCTCCCACAGGCAAAGACTTGCGGGTTGATAGGTAAATTGGCCATTGTAAAAATTGCCCTAGTGTAGGTAGGTGGTAGGAGAATGGTGGGGATGTGGTAGGGAATATGGGATTAATGTAGGATTAATATAAATGGGTGGTTGTTGGTCGGCACAGACTTGGTGGGCCGAAGGGCCTGTTTCAGTACTGTATCTCTCTAGTGTGCTAGGCCCAACCATCTTCAGCTATTTCATCGATGACCTTCCCTCCCACATAAGGGCAGAGGTGTGAATGTTCGTTGATGACTGCAGCTTTCAGTACTTTTTGTAACTCCACAGATACTGAAGAAGTCTGTGCCTGCATGTAGGAAGACCTGGACAAAATTCAGGCTTGAGTTGATAGGGTAAGTGACATTTGTGCCAGACAAATGTAAGACAATGACCATCTCCAGCAAGAAAGAATGTAACCATCTCCGCTTGACATTCAAGAGCATTACCATCATTGAATTCTCCATCAACATCATCTTAACCACTGACCAAAAACTTAACTGGACCAGCCATATAAATAACGTGGCTATAAGAGCAGGTCAAAGGCTTGGAATTCTGTGGTGAGTAACTCGCCTCCTGACTCCCCAAAGCCTGGCCACCATTTACAAGGCACAAGTCAGGAGTGTGATGGAATACTCCACTTTTGCCTGGATGGGTGCAGCTCCAACAACATTCAAGAAGCTTGATACCATCCAAGACAAAGCAGCCCACTTGTTCGGCACCCCTTCCACCATTTGAAACATTTACTCCCTCCACCACTGGCATATAATGGAAGCAGTGCATACCAATTACAAGAACCACTGCAGCCACTCACCAAGGCTCCTAAACAGCAGCTTCCAAACCCGCAAACTCTATCACCTAGAAGGACAAGGGCAACAGATGCATGGGAACACCACCATGCACACCATCCTGATTTCAAATTTTTATCGCCCTTCAAAGAAAAAAGAAGAACAGTACAGCACAGGAACAGGCCATTCGGCCCTCCAAGCCTGCGCCGATCTTGATGCCTGCCTAAACTAAAACCTTCTGCACTTCCGGAGTCCGTATCCTTCTATTCCCATCCTATTCACGTATTTGTCAAGATGCCTCTTAAACGTCTCTATGGTACCTGCTTCCACCACCTCCCCTGGCAACAAGTTCCAGGCATTCACTACCCTCTGTGTAAAGAACTTGCCTCGCACATCCCCTCTAAACTTTGCCCCTCTCACCTTAAACCTATATCCCCAAGTAACTGACTTTTCCATCCTGGGAAAAAGCTTCTGACTATCCACTCTGTCCATGCCGCTTATAACTTTGTAAACCTCTATCATGTCGCACCTCCACCTCCGTCGTTCCAGTGAAAACAATCTGAGTTTATCCAACCTCTCCTCATAGCTAATGCCCTCCAGACCAGGCAACATCCTGGGAAACCTCTTCTGTACCCTCTCCAAAGCCTCCACGTCCTTCTGGTAGTGTGGCGACCAGAATTGCACGCAATATTCTAAGTGTGACCTAACTAAAGTTCTGTACAGCTGCAGCATGACTTGCCTATTTTTATACTCAATACCCCGACCGATGAAGGCAAGCATGCCGTATGCCTTCTTGACTACTTTATCCACCTGCGTTGCCACTTTCAGTGACCTGTACGCCCAGATCTCTTTGCCTGTCAATACACCTAAAGGTTCCGCCATTTACTGTATACTTCCCACCTGCATTAGACCTTCCAAAATGCATTACCTCACATTTGTCCGAATTAAACTCCATCTGCCATTTCTCCGCCCAAGTCTCCAACCGATCTATATCCTGCTGTATCCTCTGACAATCCTCATCACTGTCCGCAACTCCACCAACCTTTGTGTCATCTGCAAACTTAATCAGACCAGCTACATTTTCCTCCAAATCATTTATATATACTACAAACAGCAAAGGTCCCAGCACTGATGCCTGCGGAACACCACTAGTCACATCCTTCCATTCAGAAAAGCACCCTTCCACTGCTACCCTCTGTCTTCTATGACCGAGCCAGTTCTGTATCCATCTTGCCAGCTCCCCTCTGATCCCATGTGACTTCACCTTTTGTATCAGTCTGCCATGAGGGACCTTGTCAAAGGCTTTACTGAAGTCCATATAGATAACATCCACTGCCCTTCCTTCCATCAATCATCTTTGTCACTTCCTCAAAAAACTCAATCAAATTAGTGAGACACGACCTCCCCTTCACAAAACCATGCTGCCTCTCGCTAATAAGTCCAATTGTTTCGAAATGGGAGTAAATCCTGTCCCGAAGAATCCTCTCTAATAATTTCTCTACCACTGACGTAAGGCTCACCGGCCTATAATTTCCTGGATTATCCTTGCTACCCTTCTTAAACAAAGGAACAACATTGGCTATTCTCCAGTCCTCTGGGACCTCATCTGTAGCCAATGAAGATGCAAATATTTCTGTCAAGGCCCCAGCAATTTCTTCCCTTACCTCCCTCAGTATTCTGGGGTAGATCCCATCAGGCCCTGGGGACTTATCTACCTTAATGCTTTGCAAGACACACAACACCTCCTCCTTTTTGATAATGAGATGACTGAGACTATCTACACTCCCTTCCCTAGACTCATCATCCACCAAGTCCTTCTCCTTGGTGAATACTGATGCAAAGTACTCATTTAGTACCTCGCCCATTTCCTCTGGCTCCACACATAGATTCCCTTCTCTGTCCTTGAGTGGGCCAACCCTTTCTCTGGTTACCCTCTTGCTCTTTATATACGTATAAAAAGCCTTGGGATTTTCCTTAATCCTGTTTGCCAATCACTTCTCATAACCCCTTTCAGCCCTCCTGACTCCTTGCTTAAGTTCCTTCCTACTGTCTTTATATTCCTCAAGTGCTTTATCTGTTCGTAGCCTTCCAGCCCTTACGAATGCTTACTTTTTCTTTTTGACGAGGCTCACAATATCCCGCGTTATCCAAGGTTCCCGAAACTTGCCAAACCTATCCTTCTTCCTCACAGGAACATGCTGGTCCTGGATTCTAATCAACTGACGTTGGAAAGACTCCCACATGTCAGATGTTGATTTACCTTCAAACAGCCGCCCCCAATCTAAATTCTTCAGTTCCTGCCTAATATTGTTATAATTAGCCTTCCCCCAATTTAGCACCTTCACCCAAGGACTACTCTTATCCTTATACACAAGTACCTTAAAACTTATGGAATTATGGTCACTGTTCCCGAAATGCTCCCCTGCTGAAACTTCGACCAACTGGCCGGGCTCATTCCCCAATACCAGGTCCAGTACGGCCCCATCCCTAGTTGGACTGTCTACGTATTGTTTCAAGAAGCCCTCCTGGATGGTCCTTACAAATTCTGCCCCATCCAAGCCCCTAGCACTAAGTGAGTCCCAGTCAATATAGGGGAAGTTAAAATCCCCCACCACCACAACCCTGTTACCTTTACATCTTTCCAAAATCTGTCTACATATCTTCTCCTTTACCTCCCGCTGGCTGTTGGGAGGCCTGTAGTAAACCCCCAACATCGTGACTGCACCCTTCCTATTCCTGAGTTCCACCCATATTGCCTCGCTGCATGACCCCTCCGAGGTGTCCTCCCTCAGTACAGCTGTGATATTCTCCTTAACCAGTAATGCAACTCCCCCACCCCTTTTACACCCCCCTCTATCCCGCCTGAAGCTTCTAAATCCTGGAACATTTAGCTGCCAATCCTGTCCTTTCTTCAACCAAGTCTCTGTAATAGCAACAACATCATAGTTCCAAGTACTAATCCAAGCTCTAAGTTCATCTGCCTTACCTGTTATACTTCTTGCATTGAAACAAATGCACTTCAGACCACCAGTCCCGCTGTGCTCAGCAACATCTCCCTGCCTGCTCTTCCTCTTAGTCTTACTGGCCTTATTTACTAGTTCCCCTTCATTTATTTCACTTGCTGTCCTACTGCTCTGGTTCCCACCCCCCTGCCACACTAGTTTAAACCCTCCCGAGTGACGCTAACAAACCTCGCAGCCAGGATATTAGTGCCCCTCCAGTTTAGATGCAACCCGTCGTTCTTGTACAGGTCCCATCTGTCCCTGAAGAGATCCCAACGGTCCAGATATCTGAAACCCTCCCTTCTGCACCAGCTGTTCAGCCACGTGTTTAGCTGCACTATCTTTCTATTTCTAGCCTCACTGGCACGTGGCACAGGGAGTAATCCAGAGATTACAACCCTAGAGGTCCTGTTTTTTAACTTTCTACCTAACTCCCTAAACTCCCCCTGCAGGACCTCATCACTCTTCCTGCCTATGTCGTTGGTACCGATGTGTACCACAACCTCTGGCTGTTCACCCTCCCCCTTCAGAATGCCCCCTGTCCGTTCAGAGACATCCTTGACCCTGGCACCAGGGAGGCAACATATCATCCTGGAGTCTCTTTCACGTCCACAGAAGTGACTATCTGTGCCCCTGACTATAGAGTCCCCTATAACTATTGCTCTTCTGCACTTTGTCCCTCCCTGCTGAACAACAGTGCCAGCCGTGGTGCCACTGCTCTGGCTGCTGCTGTTTTCCCCTGATAGGCCATCCCCCCCAACAGTATCCAAAACTGTATACTTGTTAGAGAGGGGAATAGCCACAAGGGATTCCTGCACTGACTGCCTGCCCCTTCTAGCGGTCACCCATCTATCTGCCTGCACCTTGGGCGTAACCACTTCTCTAAAACTCCTGTCTGTGACACTTTCTGCCACTTGCATGCTTCTAAGTGCATCCAGTTGCCGCTCCAACCGATCCATGCGGTCTGTGAGGAGCTGCAACTGGGTACACTTCCTGCAGATGTACTCGTTCGGAACGCTGGAAGTGTCACGGACTTCCCACATCTCACAGGTGAAGCACTTCACCCCTCTAACTGCCATTTCTAGCACTAATTAGTTAATGAATATAAAATAAATAAATACTTATTAAATCCTTACTAAATTGTTACAATTAACTATCTGGTCCCTCGTGCTAGATTTCTACTATAAATATTAAATGCTGACTAAATACAGTAATCTCCTCCCTCTGGCTTAGTTACTCTACTTATTAATTAGTTAATTAGGGTTTTAATCAATTTTTACCAATGTTTTATTTTCAAATTCAGTACAAATTCCCTACCAGCCAATCAGGTCACAGCATTCCTGTGACATCACTTTTCAGTTTTTTTTAACCAGAGGTAAGTTTTTTAACCTTACCGGTCCGGAACGCCGCCCTCCGAGTCTTCTCCGAGAATGTAGGCCGCGAATCCCCGAGGTGAGTTTTTTATACTTACTGGTCCTGAACTCCGCCCTCCGAGTCTTCTCCGAGAATGTAGGCCGCGAATCCCCGAGCTAAGTTTTTTATACTTACCGGTCTGGAACTCCGCCCTCCGAGTCGTCTCCGAGAATGTAGGCCGCGAATCCCCGAGGTGAGTTTTTTATACTTACCGGTCCGGTACTCCGCCCTCCGAGTCTTCTCCGAGAATGTAGGCCGCGAATCCCCGAGGTAAGTTTTTTATACTTACAGGTCCAGAACTCTGCCCTCCGAGTCTTCTCCGAGAATGTAGGCCGCGAATCCCCGAGGTAAGTTTTTTATACTTACAGGTCTGGAACTCTGCCCTCCGAGTCTTCCTTCGCCGTCACTGGGTCAAAATCCTGGAACTCCCTTCCTAACAGCGGTTCATAAATGCAGCTCACCCCCACCTTCTTAAGGGTATTTAGGGATGAGCAATAAATGCTTGCCTTTCCAGCAAAACCCACATACCAAGAACGAATAAAAAAAGTCAGTCGAGTTTGCTTTTCAGAAAGACCCAGGTAAAACACAAAACAACCAAATGGGGACACAGCAAATGGTACTTGCTTCAATGCAGTTATCATCTGTATCAGTAGAAGCACATCTCAAAAGCCAGCTTAGCCTCTGTTCGAGGTCTGTACCCAGCTTGTTATAAAGTGCCTTTATGTTGAGCAATTTTTTCCCTCCTGTTCAGGGAAGGAACCTCCATGTGTTACTGCCTCAATTTAGAACACTACAAAATGTGGACAGAAGGATACCACTCCGCACATCAAAGCTCGTTCATCCACCCCCTCCACAACCAGTATTCATAGTGCACACTGCAGCCAATCTACAAGCCAATCTGAAACGACTCGCCAAACCCCTAACCTCGACCACCTAGAACGACAAGTGGCAGCAGTCACATGGGGACACCATCAACTCTATGCCTCCTTCCCCTTGCCTCAGGCACATATTGCCAGTCCTTTATCCTCGTTGCATCAAAATCCTGGAACTCCCTATCTAACAGTATAGTGGCATAGAATTGCATCGGTTCATGCTTCCATTATCTTCTCAGGGCAACTAGGAATGAATGCCATCCTTACCTATAACATCCCAAGAATAAAACAAAAAACATTTATTTGAGGAAAGTGATGGTTTCAAAGGCTCATTATGTTGGGCAGAAGACAAGAGAGGTCAGAATGCATGTAGAATTTTGTTTTGTTGTTTTACTTGGCTTCACTTACCAGCCAGTGCTTCAATGGTATTATTGCATGGATATAAAATCTGGGGAACATGTTCTGTGAAGAAAAGTTTTAAAAAAGGAAAGTTGTAAAAAAAATGTCAGCAATATTTTAACATGGTTTAGTAAATATTACAAAGTATAAGAAGTTAAAGCCACAAAACTTTCAGATAAAAGATTCCTGTGGCAAGCTTGCATTAAATATATTTTTACTGATCAAAGATAAATAAAACCTATGCAAGAAAATGTGAAGAAAAGACCACCCAGGGCTTTGAATTGATTCCTTTCAATTTGCACAGCAACAGACTCTTTCCAAGTTAATTATACAGAACCTTTCAAAAGTCATCACATCAAGCTATACAAGGTTAGTATAATGTTTTTGAGCAATAATTACATTCCATGGAGATGCCTGTGTTTTGATTTAACTGCAAGTATCTAAAGAAAATTGTCAACCAAGGTAATCATGCATTTAAAGGACATTTGACTTTAAATCATACATTATTCTAATCTTTTATATATTACTGGAAAGGCTACATTTGCAATATTATATGCAGTCTGAGGCACCCTACCTTCAAGATGGCACTTGGTGTGCTGGTATGGGCAAGGATGCAAACAAGTCACATCATTTTACTCCAAACACAGCAAAAATATACATGAGCTCAAAATAGCATTTTTAAGCATGGCTTGAGAACAGTAAGAATATCTTCTCCCCAGAGTAATGGTTACATGGATTAGACTTTCAGTTAAAGCAGTTAATACTAAGTTTAAGAAAGAACTGGATGAATATCTAGATATAAAGATGACTGAGATGTGGTTAAGTAAAAAGGTAATCAAATTCTGCCTGGAGCTAATGGTTCTAGAGGTAGTGAAACCATAGAAATACTGTGCTGAGATTGGCAATTTATGTATACCACCATAGGACAGGATTAATTTCCAGATTCTGGAGAGGTGGGTAAAATATTTATTATTTATCAAATATTAGGGGATGAAACATCCCCTAATGCACCCAACTCCAGCTCCTCGAGAACCGCGTTAGGGAACTGGAGCTGGAGCTGGATGAACTTCGGATCATTCGGGAGGCGGAGGGGGTTATTGAGAGGAGTTATGGGGAGGTAGTCACAACTCAGGTAAAAGAAGTAGGTAGATGGGTTACCGTCAGGGGAAGGAGAGGGAACCAGCAGGCAGTGCAGGGATCCCCTGTGGCCGTTACCCTCAACAACAGGTATACCGTTTTGGATACTGTTGTGGGGGACGACTTACCAGGGGTAAGCAATGGGGTACAGGTATCTGGCACAGAGTCTGTCCCTGTTGCTCAGAAGGGAAGGGGGAAGAGGAGCAGAGCATTAGTCATTGGGGACTCCATAGTTAGGGGAACAGATAGGAGGTTCGGTGGGAACGAGAGAGACTCACGGTTGGTGTGTTGCCTCCCAGGTGCCAGGGTTCGTGATGTCTCGGATCGTGTTTTTGGGATCCTTAGGGGGGATGGGGAGCAGCCCCAAGTCGTGGTCCACATAGGCACCAACGACATAGGTAGGAAGACAGATGGGGATTTAAGACAGAAATTCAGGGAGCTAGGGTGGAAGCTTAGAGCGAGAACAAACAGAGTTGTTATCTCTGGGTTGTTGCCCGTGCCACGTGATAGCGAAGTGAGGAATAGGGAGAGAGAGGAGTTGAACACGTGGCTGCAGGGATGGTGCAGGAGGGAGCGTTTTGGTTTCCTGGATAATTGGGGCTCTTTCTGGGGTAGGTGGGACCTCTACAAACAGGATGGTCTTCACCTGAACCAGAGGGGTACCAATATCCTGGGGGGGAGATTTGCTAGTGCTCTTCGGGGGGGTTTAAACTAATTCAGCAGGGGAATGGGAACCTAAATTGTAGTGCCAGTGAACAGGATGTTGAGAGTAGTGAGGTCAGGGATAAGGTTACAAGGACGCAAGAGGGCACTGGCAAGCTAGAACCTGGTTTAAAGTGTGTTTACTTCAACGCCAGGAGCATCCGGAATAAGGTGGGTGAGCTTGCAGCATGGGTTGGTACCTGGGATCTCGATGTAGTGGCCATTTCGGAGACATGGGTAGAGCAGGGGCAGGAATGGATGTTGCAGGTTCCGGGATTTAGATGTTTCAGTAAGAACAGAGAAGATGGTAAAAGAGGGGGGGGGTGTGGCATTGTTAATCAAGGAGAGTGTTACAGCGACAGAAAGGACATTTGAGGACTCGTCTACTGAGGTAGTATGGGCCGAGGTTAGAAACAGGAGAGGTGAGGTCACCCTGTTGGGAGTCTTTTATAGACCTCCGAATAGTTCCAGAGATGTAGAGGAAAGGATAGCGAAGATGATTCTCGACAGGGGCGAGAGTAACAGGGTAGTTGTTATGGGGGACTTTAACTTTCCAAATATTGACTGGAAATACTATAGTTCGAGTACTTTAGATGGGTCAGTTTTTGTCCAGTGTGTGCAGGAGGGTTTTCTGACACAGTATGTAGACAGGCCAACCAGGGGCGATGCCACATTGGATTTGGTACTGGGTAATGAACCCGGCCAGGTGTTAGATTTAGATGTAGGTGAGCACTTTGGTGATAGTGATCACAATTCGGTTAGGTTTACCTTAGCGATAGGCAGGGACAGGTATATACCGCAGGGCAAGAATTATAGCTGGGGGAAAGGAAATTATGATGCGATTAGGCAAGATTTAGGATGCGTAGGATGGGGAAGGAAACTGCAGGGGATGGGAACAATCGAAATGTGGAGCTTATTCAAGGAGCAGCTATTGCGTGTCCTTGATAAGTATGTACCTGTCAGGCAGGGAGGAAGTTGTCGAGCAAGGGAGCCGTGGTTTATTAAAGAAGTTGAAGCGCTTGTCAAGAGGAAGAAGAAGGCTTATGTTAGGATGAGACATGAAGGCTCAGTTAGGGCGCTTGAGAGTTACAAGCTAGCCAGGAAGGATCTAAAGGGAGAGCTAAGAAGAGCAAGGAGAGGACACGAGAAGTCATTGGCGGATAGGATCAGGGAAAACCCTAAGGCTTTCTATAGGTATATCAGGAATAAAAGAATGACTAGAGTTAGATTAGGGCCAATCAAGGATAGTAGTGGGAAGTTGTGTGTGGAATCAGAGGAGATAGGGGAAGCGTTAAATGAATATTTTGCGTCAGTATTTACAGTAGAGAAAGAAAATGTTGTCGAGGAGAATACTGAGATTCAGGCTACTAGGCTAGATGGGATTGAGGTTCACAAGGAGGAGGTGTTAGCAATTTTGGAAAGTGTGAAAATAGATAAGTCCCCTGGGCCAGATGGGATTTATCCTAGGATTCTCTGGGAAGCCAGGGAGGAGATTGCAGAGCCTTTGTCCTTGATCTTTATGTCGTCATTGTCGACAGGAATAGTGCCGGAAGACTGGAGGATAGCAAATGTTGTCCCCTTGTTCAAGAAGGGGAGTAGAGACAGCCCTGGTAATTATAGACCTGTGAGCCTTACTTCGGTTGTGGGTAAAATGTTGGAAAAGGTTATAAGAGATAGGATTTATAATCATCTTGAAAAGAATAAGTTCATTAGCGATAGTCAGCACGGTTTTGTGAAGGGTAGGTCGTGCCTCACAAACCTTATTGAGTTTTTCGAGAAGGTGACCAAACAGGTGGATGAGGGTAAAGCAGTGGATGTGGTGTATATGGATTTCAGTAAGGCGTTTGATAAGGTTCCCCACGGTAGGCTATTGCAGAAAATACGGAAGTATGGGGTTGAAGGTGATTTAGAGCTTTGGATCAGAAATTGGCTAGCTGAAAGAAGACAGAGGGTGGTGGTTGATGGCAAATGTTCATCCTGGAGTTTAGTTACTAGTGGTGTACCGCAAGGATCTGTTTTGGGACCACTGCTGTTTGTCATTTTTATAAATGACCTGGAAGAGGGTGTAGAAGGGTGGGTTAGTAAATTTGCGGATGACACTAAGGTCGGTGGAGTTGTGGATAGTGCCGAAGGATGTTGTAGGGTACAGAGGGACATAGATAGGCTGCAGAGCTGGGCTGAGAGATGGCAAATTGAGTTTAATGCGGAAAAGTGTGAGGTGATTCACTTTGGAAGGAGTAACTGGAATGCAGAGTACTGGGCTAATGGGAAGATTCTTGGTAGTGTAGATGAACAGAGAGATCTTGGTGTCCAGGTACATAAATCCCTGAAGGTTGTTACCCAGGTTAATAGGGCTGTTAAGAAGGCATATGGTGTGTTAGCTTTTATTAGTAGGGGGATCAAGTTTCGGAGCCACGAGGTCATGCTGCAGCTGTACAAAACTCTGGTGAGATCGCACCTGGAGTATTGCGTGCAGTTCTGGTCACCGCATTATAGGAAGGATGTGGAAGCTTTGGAAAGGGTGCAGAGGAGATTTACTAGGATGTTGCCTGCTATGGAGGGAAGGTCTTACGAGGAAAGGCTGAGGGACTTGAGGTTGTTTTCGTTGGAGAGAAGGAGGAGGAGAGGTGACTTAATAGAGACATATAAGATAATCAGAGGGTTAGATAGGGTGGATAGTGAGAGTCTTTTTCCTCGGATGGTGATGGCAAACACGAGGGGACATAGCTTTAAGTTGAGGGGTGATAGATATCGGACAGATGTCAGAGGTAGTTTCTTTACTCAGAGAGTAGTAAGGGCGTGGAACGCCCTGCCTGCAACAGTAGTAGACTCGCCAACTTTAAGGGCATTTAAGTGGTCATTGGATAGACATATGGATGAAAATGGAATAGTGTAGGTCAGATGGTTTCACAGGTCGGCGCAACATTGAGGGCCGAAGGGCCTGTACTGCGCTGTAATATTCTAATTCTAATTCTAAATACTATTTTTAGTTCTTTGAAATATTCTTGTGAAATGTTATTCATGAAATCATTCATTCACTGCAACCAAAAGCGGTGAAAAAGCTTAATTGAAGCACCATCTAGTGACTGCTGCTGGTATCTACTGCAACCAATAGGTCCAGCAAGAGCAGTTTTTGATTTCTAAATTATGTTGTTGTTAGTTCCCAATTCGGTATTTCTGCACGAAATTATGATATAATTCAGATTTAGGTAATGATCCATTACTATTGATTTAACCAGAAAGCAAAATTTTGGAAATTTCCTTAAATTGTATCCAGATCCTCAATGTAATTGACATGGGGTCACCCATAATCCATTTAATGCAAAATATTAGCAGGACGACAGCATGTGGCCGCAGGATTGGCACAAGATGCTGACACATTTAGATATACGTTACCTGTTATCAGAACTGTTCAGGGGGCGTTTGTAGTAATGAGGAGAGTAGGAAGGAACACAGAATTTTCTGGGAGCAGAAGTGTCAATAGATGAAGGAAACTTTGCCCTGAATTATGAATTCAAAGTGACCCCAACTGGACCATTACGGTTGATGATTAATATTTAAATGTAGCCCACTTGGATAAGAATGTGTCCAAATTTTAAACTGAGGTGCACATAGTATCCATCTTATCTTACAATTCCCTGAAGTGTTACGTAGTGGGGAAACAACTACCATCTGTGGCTGGAGACACAGTGATAAAGGTAAAGCTTTACCATAGTTTGTGGATGGATCCAATTCTTTTTCCAATCCTTTCCCTAAAAAAATGCCAGGTTAAAAGATGCACTGCTTTTACAGAAAATCTCATCCCTTTCAGTTTCTTTTTCCTCCATTACCACGTTAATGCTTCATCCAGGCAAAACAAAAAACAAGATCATTTCAAAATAAAACTTCATTGAGAAATTTCTGATCTCTCCGAACTCTAATATGTCAGTATTAATTTCACAGCTTTATATAGAAGTGACGTCTCCCATTTCTGTTTAGTTTACTTTGGAAATATTTCAAAGTAATTTGTACCCATTAGATATTTTTTATTGCCTACTGGCACATTGCTTCATCTCACAATTTTTATTTCCACAGATTATAATAAAAGCCTCAAATTCTTGACGCTTAAAAGTGTTACAAATACTGATTCTGAAACAATCAATGAAACCAGTGTCTTCCCTTCCAAAAAAGGGTATTAACTGATCAAGCTGAAAGCCTTGAAAACATAAATGATATCTGCTCTTATCTCTTACCTGAAGTGTTACTGTACTGCACTGACCAAGTATAAACCTTGCTGCTGTTAAAAGATTCACAGATGAAGATAAACACAACAAATGACACAATCATCCTGCAGCTGTAACAAAATTATACTCAATGGATTCTTCCCTTGTTTTCGTTTCAAACAGTACAAGTGGTTAATAGAGTAAAAATAAAGACTTCCGTGTCGACAGAGGAAGTACAGCGTGGATTAAACATTTCAGTTAATTCAGCACAACTGATGCAATTATGCAACAGAGAAAATGCATCAGTTTCAAATACTGTTTTTGAGCTGTTAATTGCAAATTCTCCAATTTATATTTTGGCCAATCTGTCATAGAAAGCACTTCTTGTAGGCTAATCAGTCCAACAGTATGTCCAGATTTGAAAATATGCATCTCTTTGCTAATGGAGTTCATAGGTGAATTCAAATACACTTTTGATTCCTTTTCAAACAGGAAATGTATAGAAGCAAACCATCTCATCTGATGTTATATATCGAATATTTGGAATCCAAAACTACATATTTGGCATCAAGTCTTAGAGAAGTTGAAATTTCTTGCATCACAAGGTCAGTAAAAATCTTCTTTGGTTCTTCTCAATGTGTCCAGCAGCAGTCTCATGAACCTGATCCAGATAATGTGCAACTTTTCCTTTCTACTTAACCTTGAGCTGTTCTTTCTGTTCCACATCCAGTTAATCACACATTGTATAGTAAGCAATGAATCAACTAACATTCCTACATCTCTTTCAGCTTCTGTCTCTCCCAATCACATTCCAATTTTTGCTTTCAACATGCAATATCCTGCATTTGTGCATGTTTAATTTCAATTGTCACTTAAATCAGTGCAGGTCCAAATTCTGTCATGCTTTCTTTATAAGATTATAGCTGCTTCTTTTGAGTTAAGTTTCTCCACATGCCCCCACCACTGCCTTGATGTAATTTGCAAACTTACGTACTTTGCATTACGTACACCAATAAGAGATTCTAACATATGCCTCGAGCACCCCATGCAATAGGTCCCACCCACTTCAGCAACCTAGCTAAAAATAGGTCTTAAGGAGGAGAGGGAGTGAAGGCAGAGGGACCGAGGCTGTGAATTCCCATCTGGGACCTAGACAGCTAAAGGCATGACCGGCAATGGTGGGGTGCGTGTTTGCACATGAGGTCAGAATCAGAGGAGCAGTAAGTTCTCAGGGGGTTATAGAACAGATGGAAATTACAGGGATAGTGAAGGACAAGCCCATAAAGGGATTTAAATATAAGGATGAGAATTTAAAATTGGGGATGACAGGAGACCGGGAGCCAATGTAGGTCAGCAAGAACAGGAGTGCTAGGCTGTTCTGTGATCACTTTAAGAGTGATGTCCCTTTAAGATCCCAGTATGCTAATGAGCTAAGTACCAGGATGCAGTCATGTGACTACAAGCCAGCGTCACTCTGCAACTGTGAACACCCAGATGAAGGTTCGGTAAATAGTTTGCTCTGTACTGTATATAATAGTTTAGCTGTTAATAAACCTGTTAGAGATCTTCAATGAACTGGGCTCCATGCATCTCATTTATGTTTCATCAGATAACAAAGAACTCATTATATAATGGCAATTGTGGTGAAAACACAAAGTCTAAGTTGAAGACCACGTGTGAAACAGTTGTGAAAGCTACCCTTTCTACAGCCACCAGAGAGCAAGTTCAAAAGAAATACTGGCCCAAACAGTGGACAGAAAAAAGAACTTACCTCCAGCTGCAGAACAACAGGCTGCAAGTAAATACCTGTAATCGGGTGAGTCTTTGTGCCTATGGTCGAGGAGTCCCCGTTTAAAAAATAAAAGCTTTGAAAGTGCTTAAAAAGTTGATTTTTTTCCCCAAAGACTCCATTAAAAAAAAGGGAACACCCAATTCCTCTCCCAGGCTGATCAAGGTCAACAGGAAGCGTCCAAAAGCAAAAAGTGCAGGAAACCTCCAAACACTGCAGAGTTTCCATTCTTGCAGCCATAGATTTAAAAAAAAACATCAAACCACTCGACTGTGAAGAACATAAAAAAACACTAGCAAAAAAAAAGCAACTCAATGCAGAAAAGCAATTGGGCGCAGAATGTACTCTGGGTGGGGGGCTTCAATGTTCATCACCAAGAGTGGCTCGGTAGCACCACTACTGACCGAGCTGGCCGAGTCCTAAAGGACGTAGCTGCTAGACTGGGTCTGCGGCAGGTAGTGAGGGAACCAAGAGGGAAAAACATACTTCTCCTCATCCTCACCAATCTGCCTGCCGCAGATGCATCTCATGACAGTATTGGTAGGAGTGACCACCTCACAGTCTTTGTGGAGACGAAGTCAATTCTTCAGATTGAGGATACCCTCTATCATGTTGTGTGGCACTACCACTCTGCTAAATGGAATAGATTTCAAACAGATCTAGCAATGCAAAACTGGGCGGTCATGAGGCATTGTGGACCATCAGCAGCAGCAGAATTGTACTCAACCACAATCTCTAACCTCAAGGCCCGGCATATCCCCCACTCTGCCATTATCATCAAGCCGGGTGAGCAACCCTGGTTCAACAAAGAATGCAGGAGGGCATGCCAGGAGCAGCACCAGGCATACCTCAAAATGAGGGGTCAACCTGGTGAAGCTACAACCCAGGACTACTTGCATGCCAAACAGCGTAAGCAGTGTGCGATAGACAGAGCTAAGCGATCCCACACCAACGGATCAGATCTAAGCTCTGCAGTCCTGCCACATCCAGTCATGAATAGTGGTGAACAATTAAACAACTAACAGGAGGAGGTGGCTTCACAAATATCCCAATTCTCAATGATGAGGGAGCCCAGCAAGAGCAGGTCAGAGGCTAAGAATCCTGCGGCGATCCCACATCAGTGCAAAAGACAAGGCTGTAGCATTTGCAACAATCTTCGGCCAGAAGTGCCGAGTGGATGTTCCACTCGGCCTCCTCCTGAAGTCCCCAGCATCACAGATGCCAGTCTTCAGCCAACTCGATTCACTCCACGTGATATCAAGAAACAACTGATGACACTGGATACTGCAAAGGCAGTATCAGGCAATGACCATCTCCAACAAGAGAGAATCTAACTATCTCCCCTTGACATTCAACGGCATTGCGATCGCTGAAACCCCCACTATCAACATCTTGGGGGTTACCATTGACCGTGGCTGCAAGAGCAGGTCAGAGGCTAGGAATCCTGCGGCGAGTAACTCACCTCCCGACTCCTCAAAGCACGTCCACCATCTACAAGGCACAAGTCAGGACTGTGATGGAATACTCTCCACTTGCCTGGATGGGTGCAGCTCCAACAACACTCAAGAAGCTCGAAACTATCCAGGACAAAGCAACCCGCTTGATTAGCACCCCGCCTACAAACATTCACGCCCTCTACCACCGATGCACAGTGGCAGAAGTGTGTATCATTTACAAGATTCACTGCAGCAATGCACCAAGGCTACTCAGGCAGCACCTTCCAAACCCAACCTCTACCACCTAGAAGGATAAAGGAAGCAGATGCGTGGGAACACTACCACCTGCAAGTTCCCCTCCAAGCCACACAACAACCTGACTTGGAACTATATCGCTGTTCCTTCATGGTCACTAGGTCAAAATCCTGGAACTCCCTTCCTAATAGCATTGTGGGTGTACCTACCCCATATAGATTGCAGCGGTTCAAGAAGGCAGCTCACCACTACCTTCTCATGGGTAATTAGGGATGGGCAATATGTGCTGGCCTGGCCAGTGATGCCCACGTCCCATGAAACGAATAAAAAAACTACCTATTAAACAGCTGTATAAACAGATAAACTTAAGTGCTGCAAGCAAAATACACAGAGAACACTGTCAAACACCTGCTACTCTTCATCCAAGCAGCTAGTCTAAATAACAGAATTTCTTAAAGGGGAAACAACACAGCTGAACAAAGGTAAATACAGAGCAGCAAGCAAAAGAACAGCAGAAAGATGGATACCAAATTCCCCAGCATGAACTGGAAGGCCATTGATATCCTATCCGAGTTCAAACTTTTTAAACAAAATATGCAGTTATGCTTCACAGACCAAATTATTGAAGAACCAGAGAAGCAGGCGGTAAAAATAATAGTTGGAAAATGGCTATCTGACGAGGACCAGAAAGATCCTGCAAAGATATGGAAAGTGCTAGAAGATCAGCTCCGATTAAGCGTGAATTTTAGAATTCACCGCTTGGAATTGATGTCCTATAGGAATAGTCACAGGAATCGATGGACCAGTTTGTCAGCAGATGGCGTGGTAAGGGCAACGAATGTGATTTTTTCAGAAACTGAGATGTCAAAGCGACTAATGGAGCTAGTGATTGTCGCAACACCCACTGAAGCATTTCAGAAAGACCTCTTGGGGAAAAAGAAAGGTCACGGCATTGCTGTGCTGCTGGAAGATGGCAGGAAATACAAAGCTATTGTAGCTGGACAACAGCATCTGCCAGCACTAGGTGCAGCCAATAGTAACGGCACAATAACAAGATAGAAAAAAGTAAGCAAGCTGTGTGTTAAGTGTGGTTTGTCCCACTCACAGCGAAGTTGTCCTGCATTTCAAGATCTGTGCAGTGCAAAAGGACACTGGGCCCGCCTATGCAAAACATCTGGCTCCAAAGACGCAGCCAGAAGTCACAGTAGGACACAAACAAACAGATGACAGGCCCAGCAATAGGGCAACAGTAGCAAGGAGAGCGCCAGAGACCTGCATAAACGCAAGCTGGTACATGAAGTCCACAATAAAACAGACCTGAGACACAATTCAGAGAGGAGCAATTCTCAGTCAGAAGACGAGCAGATGTTTCACATCGTGAACCTGACACATCGTATTGATGCAGTCAAATAACTGGAAGCTTTTGCTACCTATAACATCACGTGCCCAAAGAAAGTTGGCAAACACACACACAGGGTTAAGATTGACACCAGCACTACTGCAAATATCTTACCAGTCTGAATCCTGAAGGACATGTACCAGAGTCATTGGAAATAAATGATATGATTGACAACTGCGAAGTTATCTGCATATAGTGGGTCACCCATCCCTTGCGGTGGCACACTGACAATGTAATGCAGCTATGGCAAGTCAGCATGGAAACCGCAAATATTTTACCTGGTAGACACAAGTGGACCAGTGGCGGCAGGACTACCAACGTGTAAGGACCTCAACATTGTGACCATCCACAAGATCACCAAAGGTACCCACTACAGCAGAAGAGACCAAAGGTAGCCACATTGAATCACAGTCCTTCCAAGATCACAGTGGTTCTGCTTTGGAAAGCATCAGCCCCGTTCCAGAGACACCACACGAAGAGAATGAAAATCCAAATTCAGATGGTGAAAGTTTGTTGTCAACGGGCAGTGTTTCTTTGCATTCCAGTGACTCAGAAGAGGAGACTGGCACTGTAACCACTGAGAAGCAAAGGCTGGAAGTGGGGAGCATTACCTAGGGGAAATCTCCAAGGAACGGAACCTGCTCACAGACTCTGGCCAGCATCAAATGATGCAGTCTGGAAACCCAGCAACAGCACAACTACACCGCGTGCTTACTTCTGCTATCAAGAGAACCGACAGCACCAAAACAAGCCACAATGGACAGGCACCACTATGAGACCAACTACTCCTCCCCCAACAAGTCCTCAACCTTGAGGGATTTGAAAACACGGATGAGAATCTTAAAATTAAGGGAGTTGCTGGACCGAGGGCCAATGTGGGTTACCACAGGGATAATTTGTGAATGGGTCTTCATATGAGTTAGCATATGGGCAGCTAGGTTTTGGAGGAGTTCACATTTTGGAGGGTGGAAGATGGGACGCCAGACATTGGAATAGCCAAATCTAGAGGTAACACAGGCATGGATAAGGGTTTCAGCAGAGCAGAAGCAGAGATGGGTGACGTTATGGAGGTGGAAGTAGGCAATCTTGGTAATGGAGTGGATATGCGGTGGGTAGCTTATTTCAGGGCCAAATATGACACCAAAGTTGTAATCAGTCTAGTTCAGCCTCAGACAGTTGCCAGGGAGAGGGATGAGTTGGTGACTGGGGAACAGACTTTGCATTGGGGACCAAAGATAATAGCTTTGGTCCTCTTAATATTTAGTTGGAGGAAACTTATCCAGGCCTGGACGTCAGACAAGTTGCATGACAAATCAGAGACAGTGAAGGGGTCAAGAGGAGTGGTGATGAGGTAGTGCTGGCTGTTATCAGTGAACACATTGAATCTGTTGTTGTGTTTTAGGGTAATATGTAGATGAGAAATAGGGTTGGGCTGAGAATGGATCACTGGGGAATTTCAGAGTTAATGATGCGGGAGCAGGAAGAGAAGCCATTCCAGCTTATTTTCTGGCTATGACTGAATAGATAACGAAACCAGGTGAGTTAAGTTCTATCCAGCTGGAGCATGGAGGAGAGATGTTGGAGAATGATGTGGCAAACCACATCCAAGGTTGCAGAGAGGTCAAGAAGGTTAAGGAGGGATAGTTTACCATTGTTACAATCACATAGGGTGCCTTTTGTGACCTTTATAAAGGCTGTTTCAGTGCTGAAGCAGGAACAGGAACCTGATTGGATGAGTTCAAACATGGAGTTGTGGGACAGGTGAGCACAGATCTGGGAGGACACAGCATATGCAAGGACTTTGGAGATGGGGTGATAGTTTGCACGGACAGAGGGTTTTCGAGTGGGGTGATAACAGATTTGAAAGAGGGGCACTACCCGAGGACAGCAAACTGCTAACTGTATTAGTTAATATGGGGACCAATTAGAGAAGGTGAGTGGTCAGCAGTTTGGTGGGAATAGGGTCAGGAGAATAGAAGGTGGGTATGTTTTATCTGTTCATAAGGTGTGAGCATCGCTGGCAAGGCCAGCATTTATTATCCATCCCTAATTGCCCCTGAGAAGATGGTAGTAAGATTCCTTCTTGAATAGCTGCAGTCCTTGTGGTGTAAGTGCAGTCACAGTGCCATTAGCGAGAGAATTTCAGGATTTTGATCCAACAGTCAATAAACGGTGACATCTTGGACACGGTAAGCTCAGAGAGGGCATGACGGGAGAAATGAGTGAAACTAGAGAAATATGAGAATTCAGGGTTAGGGCAGAGGTGAACATTAGGGGCAGTCTGGCTTGGTGGACTGGTGGAGGGAAGCAGCAGAGGCAGCTGAATGGGTGGTCTCAACCTTAGTGACAAAGAAGACCGTGAGTTCTTCATATGTTGTTGGAGATGAAGGTTGAGGAAGCAGGGGAAGTGGGGTTCAGAAGATGGCTTGTAGTGGAGAAAAGAAACCAGGATTTATCTTTGCAGTCCAGGATGATCCTGAAACAGTGAACAATTTCAGCAGAGCTTAGCAGAACCCAAGAGTGCTTTATGTGGTCAAGTCAGATCTGACAATGAATGGCTAAACCAGTTGTCCGCTATAACCGGTCAAGTCTTGGACTTAATGAAGCAGAGATGAGAGCCATACCAGGGGAAAGAGACCAGAATGACAGTAATAAAATTACTTTCAAAAGAAGATTGTGGAATGCACTACTGGTGTTGGTAATTGAAGCAGATACCATGCCAACATTTAAGGGAATAAAGGGATATAGGAGCAGAGCGGGCACATGGGATTAGGGATATTGCTCATGTGGAGCTTAAACGCCAACACTGATAGGCAGGGACAAATGGCTTGTTTCTACAGTGTACATTCAATGTAATTCTAGTTAATACCAAGTAAATGGCCATCACAAAAGCTTAGCAAGTTTGCACAACTGCTCTAACCTTCTGCAAAGCAACATACTGGTAGCATTCACTCTGTCTTCCCAATTTGAGGAAGCTTCACTCACCACATCCTGCCTGGACCTCCCAACACACACACACACACTGCTCAAGATAGCAAAACTTCCTAAAATACAGTGTCCTCATTACCAGATGTTTTAATTGCCAAGACAGAAGTTAAAGTTTGTTTTTCCTTAGTATTTCACTGAACTTAGACACTAGTTAAGAATATGTCACCATCCTGATGCCAACCTGGAAAAAAGCATAAGTACCAATACAATACAGAGCAATTTATAGGAACAGTAATAGCATTGATAAAGTAAGTTGACCTGATAGTGAAGCCACTCATGATTTGAATACCTGTTCCTTCACCTCTGCACCTCACACAGTCATTACATTATTCACTAAGCCATCATTTTCAACCCAAGTTCCTTTGCCACTCTTACTTGGTATGTCTAATTATGCCCATCACTATTCATTTGCAGTATATGGTCAGTACTGGCATAGTGGGAGTAATATCATCTGGAGTATCTTACTGCTGACTCAGACATCACCCTATTCACCCACAACATTTTTGGTGCTAGAACGATTATCAGTTCGGATAGGAATATTGAAAAGTTATTCATTGTGCTTCACATCAGATGTGGAATCACAAATCCATTTCATAATGGGGTAATAGATAATACCGTATTAGACATACAGGTTTTCACTGGATAAATAGGTTTAAAGGCAATGATCTCTCTCTTACACATTGTGTTCTCTGATACAACAGCAGGTCAATACCAACAATGGAAAAATACTTAATTTATACAGCGCTTTTCATGACCTCAGGACATTCCAAAGTTCTTTACAGCCAATTAGGTAGTTTACGGTGTCATCACTGTTCTAATGCAGGATGCAGCAGCCAATTTGCACACAGCAAGTTCACATGAACAGCAATGTGATAATGACCAGATAATCTGTTTTTGTGATGTCAGGACACCACAAATAACTCCCCTTCTCTTCTTTGAAATAGTGCACTGGGACCTTTTACATCCACCTGAGAACACAGATTGGGCCTTAGTTTAACATCTCATCTGAAAGACAGCAACTCTAAGCATGCAGCATTCCCACAGTGCTGCATCAGATGCATCAGCCTAGATTTTTGTGATCAGGTCCCAGAGTGGGAGCTGAACCCTTCTAACTTAGCTGCCAACTGAGCCACGGCTAACACCTGGAAGGCCCTTGAGCATTGAACCATGGTTTGGTTGAACAAAGAATGAATAGGAACAAATGGAATATTTTGATTGTTCCACACCCTTTGAATTGAGAGTGGCACAATTAAACATTTTCAATTTTTTTTTTGACTTATGCTTTACATCCAAGATCTCATAACAATAAAGGTATAAAATCTCTCTGTGGGGTGGGATCCTTGTCATTAATATTTAATGAAATATAACTAAGAACATAAATCAAATAAAGGGACCTGTACAGTTGATTACCATAAGTCTAATGACAATAATCAGCATTCTGTAACCCCACTGTTGGAGCCATTATCTTAATGGGACACTTTCGGCAACACTTACTCAATAAGTGCCATACATTCCTCACCTTGGATTTATCCTTACTATACTTAGATGTAAATAAACATTCATGTTCCTCACTTAGTGAAGTTCTGCAGGGTACAAGACGTATGGATATGCAGGGTAAGATTCTGCTTTGGTACAATCAATAAGTTGGTTTAAAAATACTAACTTCCTGCTAAAATTCATTTGCACAAATCACAAATGTAAAATCTTCTGTGAACCAGCATAATAGAATGTAATTGTTTATTATTTTTCTTTGTATTAAAAATTATTCATAGATGTATTGAGTGGTAACCTTGTGCAATTTTATTAATACAGCTGACAATGGGTTTATCATAACAAATAAACATTTTTACTAAGAATATCTGGTCCTCCACCTACAGGTAATATGATTTTAAATAAGCAAAAATGACGTAAAACAAATGAACCATTTACTAGCTTCATTGGTGCACACTAGTCATATTCTTAGCAAATTAATTTTTTTTTTTAAGATAGAAAACTTTACAATGTCTCTGCACCTAAGAAAACAAGCTCAATTCAAAGAGCCTCCTCAAACTGATTGCCGATGACACAAAGGTTGCTGGAGTTGTGGATAGTGTGGAAGGCTGTTGTAGGTTGCAACGGGACATTGACAGGATGCAGAGCTGGGCTGAGAAGTGGCAGATGGAATTCAACCTGGAAAAGTGTGAAGTGATTCATTTTGGAAGGTCGAATTTGAATGCGGAATACAGGCTTAAAGACAGGACTCTTGGTAGTGTGGAGGAACAGAGGGATCTTGGGGTCCATGTCCATAGATCGCTCAAAGTTGCCACCCAAGTTGATAGGGTTGTTAAGAAGGTGTATGGTGTGTTGGCTTTCATTAACAGGGGGATTGAGTTTAAGAGCCGCGAGGTTATGCTGCAGCTCTATAAGGCCTTGGTTCGACCACACTTGGAATATTGTGTTCAGTTCTGGTCGCCTCATTATAGGAAGGATGTGGGGGATTCAATTACTAGGGGTCACGAGTTCAAAGTGAGAGGGGAAAGGTTTAGGGGGGGATATGCGTGGAAAGTTCTTTACACAGAGGGTGGTGGGTGCCTGGAACGCGTTGTCAGCGGAGGTGGTAGACGCGGACATGATAGCGTCTTTTAAGATGTATCTAGACAGATACATGAATGGGCAGGAAGCAAAGAGATACAGACCCTTAGAAAATAGGCGACATGTTTAGATAGAGGATCTGGATCGGCGCAGGCTTGGAGGGCCGAAGGGCCTGTTCCTGTGCTGTAATTTTCTTTGTTCTTTGTGGAAACTTTAGAGAGGGTGCAGAGGGGATTTACCAGGATGCTGCCTGGACTGGAGGGCATGTCCTATGAAGAAAGATTGAGGGAGCTAGAGCTTTTCTCATTGGAGCGAAGAAGAATGAGAGGTGACTTGATAGAGAGGTACAGGATGATGAGAGGCATAGATAGAGTGGATAGTCAGAGACTTTTTCCCAGGGTGGAAAGGGCTATCACCAGGGGGCATAATTTTAAGGTGATTAGAGGAAGGTTTCGGGGAGATGTCAGAGGTAGGTTCTTTACACAGAGAGTGGTGGGTGCGTGGAATGCGCTGCCAGCGGTGGTAGTAGAAGCAGATACGTTAGGGGCATTTAAGTGACTCTTGGATAGGTACATGGATGATAGTAGAATGAAGGGTAGGTAGTTAGTTTGATCTTAGAGTAGGTTAAAGGTTCGGCACAACATCGTGGGCCGAAGGGCCTGTACTGTTCTATGTTCTAAATGAGCTCAATTGGCCCACCCTCATTATTTAGTTCTCGGGCCATGGCCAATTTTGTGGGCAGAGCCAGCCTCCAGTGAAATTATTTTAAAACGAGCATTAAAAATCACAGTAACTTGATATATGCTTTATGTAACTTGGCTTTAAAATACCCTCATCTTGTGCTTTGGTTTGGCTGATTACACCCAGATTACGCTGATAAAACAAATGGAAACTCTTTCCCCACACCACCCCTCCCCACTCAAGTTTTACAGTGATCTCTGCTGTGCACATAGAAACTCTGATGCACCGTGGATGCTGCACATCTACACACGAACATATCCAAAACTTAGCATCTTTCAATTTAGCTTATTGTGAATGTCAGCCGTGGTTCAGTCGGTAGCACTCTCACCTCTGAGTCACGAGGTTCAGGGTTTAAATCCTACTCCAGGACTGAAGCACAATGAAAGCTGACACTTGTAACAACTTTAAGATAGAAAAACTTTCAGCCTTCACCTGGTCTTACTTTAACAGGATTTAATTTTAAGCACACTGTGTTTTGAGCTCCCCCTTGGTGAATCGTTGTTCACTGCTTTCCAATTATAAGGCAAAGAAATGAGCACAAACAGGCTTTCTTAGGTTTAGAGAAGAAAAGTGAAATTTATTAAAACTTAAACTCCAATTCAGTTAACGTCGGATACACGCTGCGCCCCAGGCTAGCATGCATAAGCGCTATGCACATGCAAATAGCGACAGAAAAGAGAAGAAAAATAGTGGAGAGGTTTGAGGCAATCTCTGAAAAGGGTTTGTTACTGTGCTTCAAGCTCGCTGTTGAGTCCTTAATTGTCGGTAGTTCTTCCTTGTAGGTAATTCTTGCTTTTTGCTGGGGCCCTGTATTCTTCTTAAACCTTGTTCACTGTAGGAGACTTTTCTCTCTTGGGGTTCCTGTACCTTCAATGGATTCCAACGCTGGTGAGAAAGAGATGAGAGCAGACAGGAGAGGCTTCAGCAAGCCAGCCACAAGAGGTCTTTTCAGTCCAGGAGCCAACAGCTTTCTGCCCAAATTCTCTGTGGCAAGTTTAAAAAAACCCTGCACCAGCCAGTCATGTGACTAAACTGGTCTGACCACATCTATTTGTGTATTCGGCCATTTTAGCAGTCAACCTGGAATGCTAGCTCCTCCACCTTCAATGTCTGGTAATCAAAAGTCCATTGTGGATTGAATATCTCAGGAAATAGTCTTTTGTCCCTTTTAAGCACTGTCTGTAAATATGCAAATGTCTTTCCAGTTAAGGGTCTGGTGATTTTTTAAAAAAACAAGTTCTTTCTTTACTCCAGCAACAGTTTAAAAATCAATGTGCATGTGGCAAAATTAATATGCCTCACTCTTGTCAGGTGGTGGCCTGCATGACACACTCCAGTGCAGTACAGAGGGAGTGCTACACTGTCGCTGGTGCTGTCTTTCAGATGAGATGTTAAACCGCCTGTCCTCTCAGGTAGATGTAACAGGTCCCGTGGCACTATTTTGAAGACCAGGGGGGCTATTCCCAGTGTCCTGGCCAATTTTTATCCCTCAAACAACATCTCAGAAACAGATTATGTACTCATGTGGAAACTTGCTGTGTGCAAATTGGCTGCAATGTTTCCTACAACAGTGACATGTCGAAAGTACTTGGCTTTGAGATGTCTGGTGACTGAAAAGTACTATATGAATGCATGTCTTTCTTTTTTTTTGATCTTACATGGGCACTAAGAAACAATGCTGTAATGCAGTGAATAATGGCACAACCTATCAAAGGCCATTTCATACCAACAGGTAATAACTACATTTATTAGCAACACCATTGTGGATTAATAGGTATGATAGTTTCAGTCTAAGATTAGAAGTAACAGAAATACAGGTGCCATCTACCAATCATTTCTCAGTTGTGTGGCCCTGTGAGCAGCTGCTGGACAGTTGTACAGTATCATTTGAAAAATTAAGGGTATTTGCTTCATTAGGAACCAGTGTAGAACCTCAATCTACTCTGGCAATTTGCATCTTCTCAGTGGCAGCCAAGCTCAACTAGAAGTCTGAAGCTCACTCCTTGTGCATGTTTTACAAAACTTCTAAACCACAAACTACTTTTTTTGAGGTGTGAATTCCCTCTTTTTTTTAAAAACAATACTACTGACCAGTGTGGCAAATGCTGGTAGTGGATTCCTCCCACTGCCATGCCAAATGCTCCACACTTTACATGCAGACACTGGGAACTTTTCATTCCCTGTAAGCAGAACCCATGAAATCACAGATATATATATAAAAAAAGCAAAATACTGCAGATGCTGGAAAGCTGAAATAAAAACAGCAAGTGCTGGAAACACTCAGCAGGTCAGGCAGCATCTGTGGTGAGAGAAGCAGAGTTAACGTTTCAGGTCTGTGACCTTTCATCAGAATCATGAAATCCCAGGCTCTTCAGCTAATAAGTTGTATCTCCTGCTTCTCCACCAGTCTGCAATGTATTCCTCCCCAACTTTTCTTGCCCACTCATGATATGCACAGCACACTATTCACTCCTTAGTGGTGCACAGCTTATGATCCTTAGGTGAAAGTTTTTGGGCTCATTCTTGAGAGGTTGAGGCTGATTGATGGCACATTCTATGAAGTACTGTCAGTGCAGGAAATAGAAGGTCCTACTATACATACATTTTCCTCTTGTTTGTTTCTTGGCATGCCATTTCTAAAGGAGGAGGAGAAGACGACAGGTTAAAGAATGGATAATATGGGATTCAATAGGATTAGAAGTTTAAAAAAGCAAAATTTCATGAACCACCTACACCTCCATCTTATATGGTGACCAACATGGGTTTGATATTTCACAATTTTACTTTACAGGATGTATACATATTAAATTGTTTTTGAAATTAACTATACCGCTACATTAATATTTGGTAATGCCATCTGACCTGCAAATGCTAAATCTGAATTTACAATTGTGATATAAATCTCTTCAGCATGGTTAGTTTATCCACACAATTCCTCCCTAGGCTAAATTTAACTTTACAATTTTTCATTGTTTTAGATTTCTCAAAACTTTGTACATAGTGATAAATTATGATCCAAGCCAATCACTTTTGACAATAATATAACAGAAGTATTGTTTATCAAAGCAACTTTTATTAATGAAACAGTAATTCCATTCTTCATTCACACTTAAGGACAAGCAGGGAACAAACTCAAAATTTAGTAAATGTTGAATTCTTGGTTGAAAAAATGATTGTCCTTTCCCCTTTTCTCAGACTCATTCAGTAATATGGTTCCAGCACCTGTAGGTGACTACTGTTCCCCTTGTTAGTACGTATTACCAGGTTATACAACTATGGAGGCATTCACAACTTACTCCAACCATTGACAAGCAATCAGGAGCAGAAACTATGACTGTTTACTTCCCCCACAAGCTGCAAGTTCCTGATCAATGGAGTACACTTCAACTAAAGAAAAAAAGCCTATAAGTTAATAGATTAAATATTTCATACCAGAAAATGAAAAGACAGAAAATCCATTGTTATAACGGTGCTTCTGTATTTTTTTCTTAGGTTTTTTTGAGGACTCATATATTTTAGAATTATGGACACAGTTTCATTTGGTAAAACTGAAAAGGATTCCATGGATGTTTTTCTCACTGGGGTCATTGCAAAGAGGTCAACGGAAGGTCTTTTGGACTTGGTTTGTAAAGAACCCTTACTGGACGTCACCTGTCTTCAGATAAATACACAGCAGGGCCTTTTGACTTGGGGGAGATGTTTACAGAGAAGTGACAGGTCAGGATTTATAGGGGTCAAGAGGCTTGACTCTTGAGATATTATTTTTGGTTTCACTTTGGACAGTCATTTGTGATTTGGACAGTGTTTTGAAAGGAGTTTTAAACTCATCCTGCCAAAGACCAAACTCCAGCTCAGCCTTTCCCATCTCTTTGAAAAGCCTGCCAGCTTTTCCATCTCTTTGAGAAGATTTTAGAAGCAAATGTAAGAAATAGAGAAACTGATGCTGCATTTCTCCACGAAAGCCTGCCAGAAACCCCTGTTGCCACATTTCCCCTGGATAGCCTACCAAACTGATCCTCAATGTCGCCTGAAAAGAACTGTTCTAGGAAGATCACAGTGACGGCAGTCTATGCGTATTTGGGACACCAACCCAAAAAGGGAAAACTGACATCGTTTCACATCTCTTTTTTTCTTCAAGAATTAGCAAGCATTTAGCCCAATTTCTTTTTTGTTGTCTTTTTATTTTGTAACAGAGCTCTAAAGAGAAAATCACTATTTTCCGGTTAACCGGTGTGTGTGTGTGTGTGTGAGAGAGAGGGGCTAAGGTAAAAGGGAAGTTTCATATTTCAATTTGAGTGTTAATGCTTTGCTTCATTACTGGTTATATCTTGATGCATAACAAACTAATAATTTTGTTGTTTATTAAAGAAACCTGGTTGGTGTATTTTATTCTGGGATAAAGAGTAGAATTTCTCTCTGATTGACCGTATCGGTAACTGGGTAAACATTTAAATATATGTTGTGACCTGCGGAGAAGTGGAACTAGAAAATACAGTACACTCCCCCCACCTCGGTCGTAACACCATGTGTGGAAAAAGACTGTGTATGTCTGCACTTTAAAAGTTAATCCTATTAATCGTTCATGGTAAAATCTTCAAGTTCCAACATAGTCAATACAGTACTGGCAGACAATTTCAATTCTAAGCATTTTCTTCTGCTTTGATGACCATGGCCCAACAGTTTCTGGTTATTTTTCCGAGATGCACGCTATAACAATTTACATCATAAAATGATATAAATATGATTGGTTTATCTGAATAAAGATCAGTGACCACTATTACTCATTAACGCCTAGATACCTAGACAAGATAGAAGAGCTACATTCTGCACAATGAAATACAAATGAGTAGCAGCAAAAGCACTACCTAAGAGAAAATTACTGAACCATTAAAAAAGCTGAGGAAAAGAACATTTCAATCATGGTGAATTCAACCTGTGCAGATACTGATGTGAGTTTTATCAGTTGTAGAACATTTGTAAATATAATTCATAGGAGGGGATTTGCACTTCACAAATGAATGAGGGAAAGCAAAGATCACATTATACTTTAGTCATCAAGAAAAGCTTCACAGAATTCATTTCAAGTACCAACATCACATCGCTTGTAAAATGTATCACCACCAATGCTGCCAAAAATATTAAATTTTGAGCACAAAATTACAGGGCTCAGAATTCCACTGGCAAGTTTTAAATGAATGGCACTATTGTTAAAAATTTCATAAAAATAAACTTCCGTATCATTAGTATGGAGGCTGCATGTTGAGTAGGGATTAAACTGGTTCTAAGCCAACAGAAATAAGCAAAGTTCTATCATTGCCTAAAAAGTACAATATATATTTGCAAGGTTTGAAATATTCACATTTGTATAACGTCCACATTGTTATGCCATAACAATGATAATTTTCTTCAAACCACTGACTGGATATCTGAATTTATATATTTTTAAAAAAGACATTTAAAAAGAAAAGCTACAAGGATGACTTTGCTGGCAGTTTAGGATGGTCACCTAATTTGCAACACTCTATCCTACACTGCAATGCTGTGAGGAGGGAGACAAAATGGCTGCATTTCACAGCAAGAACCGAGACCCAGGAAGTTTAAGGGACCTGCTTGTTCTTTTTCTTTTCAGCAAGAGAGAAATATTGTTAACTGCTATGTTTTGAATCACTGAGTGACTGACATGTGACAAGCCCCTCCCCATCTGTGGTTTTAAGCACGTGTCTTTCTGCAGCAGACAGAGAAGCAACTGGGCTCTGACACGTGCAAACCCGAGTGGGGGGTCTCTGTCTCTCTCTCTCCATTCCAGCTGTTATGACCGAAGTGGGAGATGTGCACTGTTTGTTCTAGTTCTACTTCTCCACAGGTCTCAACATATGTTTAAATGTTTTCCCACTTACCGATACAGTCAATCTGTATTTCTAACCTAGAATAAAACACACCAACCAGGTTTCTTTAATAAACAAAATGCTCAATTTATTATAAAACAAGTCTCAACCAGTAATGAAGTAAAGCATAAACACAGAGATTGAAATATTAAAGTTCTCTTTTTACCTTAGCCGCACCCCCTCCCTCCCCCCCCCCCCCCCCCCACACACACACAGGTTAACCAGAAATATAAAGGGACTTGCGTTTTAGACCTCTATTACAAAACAAACAGACAAAAAAAACAGGTTAAATACTTGCTAATTCTTGAAGAAGAAAGAGAAGATATGAAAAGACATCCTTTGGTTTGGTTTGGTGTCCCACTTTATTTAACTCTGGATCGGCTGGCTGAACTGTGATCAGAAGGCTTGTTAAACATTTCCTTCAGATTATCCAAATCTCCAAAGAAAGTTTCAAGATATTCGGCTATCTGTCAGTGGTGCCAATTTTACCTCCAACAATGGAATTTGTTTAGCTATTACTCGGCTTACTACACATGAAGGAAAAATTCCTGGAACCTTTTCCTGCAATTGTTGTCTCTTTAACTTCGCTTTGTTTTTCCATGACTACTGGAGAAGCTACTACATTCGCTCTGGCCAAATCATTCATCAGTAGGTCAACTCCATCTACTAGCAAACTATGGAGAACTCCTACAGTTACCGTTCCAAACATTAGCTCACAGTCTAGGTGTACGTGATACAAAGGTATGGGTATATATTCCCCAACAATACCATTCACTGAAACCTTGACATTCAGTGCACTCTCTGGTGGGAATATTATGCCTTTCCCCAGCAAGAGTTTGGGTGGCTCCTATATCCCTAAGTATAACTATAGGTTTACCTGCCTCACTTGAGGGAGAAGGAGTTACTTTTCCTTTTGACAAGAATTCCCTGTAACTCTCAGGTATCTTATTCACAACCCCTGTGCTCAGTGGTTTTTGTATTTAGTATTACAGCTGTAGTCAAAGCTTCAGCCTGATCTGCTGTACTCTTGGTCAGGGCCCCTTTCTATGCATTGGCTTTGTGTACCTCAAGAAGTCCCATGGGTTTACCCTGCAACTTCCAGCATTCCGCACGAAGGTGTCCCACCTTGTGATAATGGTAACCTTTAGGCCTGCGGACTTCACTTCCACCCTTACTTTCTGGCCTGAGGAGGAGATCCTGGGGCATTCCCAGCTGCCCTTCTTGTTCCCGGTTACTTGCCTTCCTTTCACCCTCCCACCTTCTATCCTTCTCGGGTTCGTGGGGGTGACGAACAAAGGGTTTGGGCTTACAAACAAGCTCTTAGTCTTCAGCAATTTCCACTGCCTGTCTGGCTGTTGAAACCTTCTAGTTCTCTACATAGGTTCTTACTAACGGAAAGAGTGAATTTTTAAATTCTTCCAGGAGAATTAGTTCCCTAAAATTCTCATACGTGGCTTCTATCTTTAGTGCCCTATCCAACAATCAGAATTAATTTGCTTTGCCCTCTCAAGTTCAATACAAGACTGCCCAGACAATCTCCGGATGTTCCGAAATTTCTGTCGCTAAGCTTCAGGGACCAATGCATATGCAATGGGAATAACCTTTTTTGCCATCTCATAATCTGCAGAAGCCTCTTCAGAAAGCATGGCATAAACTTCATGAGTTCTGCCCATCAACCTGCTTTGCATAAGCAGTGTCCAGCTTTCCTTCAGCCACTTCAACTGTCTGGCTATCTTTCCAAAAGAAATGAAAAATGCTTCTACATCTCTATCATACTTGGAGGGCTTGCACAAATTTAAACAGCTCTCCGCTGGGTCCTGGGCTGGAGTCAGATCTTTCCTCAACAGAATTTTCCTTGAAGTCAAGGCCACCCTTCCTTCTCTTTCTCTTTGAAATTCTAGTTCAAGTTTTTTCATTGTCAATTCTTTTCCAGGCTCGAGATTTTCAATTATTTTGCCTGCTCAAGTTTTCTCATTTCTATTTATTGTTCTTTGTCAAGTTCAAGCTGCCTCACCTGTAACCTAATTTTAGATAATTCAACTGCACTGGTTTGCTTTATCCTTCTTCCAATTTCCAGTGCCGTGCTATTACTTCAATTATGTCGGCTTTCTTAGCTCCTGGTTTGAATTCGAACACCAACAGTTCTGCCAAATCCTTTAGTTTAACCTTGGCTAAGTGTCTCAAATCACTCAGGGGGACTTCGTCCTTCTCCAGAAAAGTTGCAGCAACTGATAGAGACATTCTTGTAGAGTAAACTTTAATCTACTCCACAGGGAACCAGCTTTTTTCTTTTGCTTTTCAATTATTAGTACCCCAATTATAATTGCACATCATCGGCATTGGGCTTATCCCGTAAAGTGTCCCCAATTATATGTTACAACCAAGATGGGAGGAGGGCACTGTCTGTTCCAGTTCCGCTTCTCCAGAGGTCGCAACATATATTCTGGGTACTGCCTGTGCGGAGTTTGCAAGTTCTCCCTGTGACCGCGTGGGTTTCTGCTGGGTGCTCCGGTTTCCTCCCACAGCCAAAGACTTGCAGGTTGATAGGTAAATTGGCCATTGTAAATTGCCCCTAGTGCAGGTAGGTGGTAGGGGAATTGAGGGGATGTAGTAGGAATATGGGATTAATGTAGGGTTAGTATAAATGGGTGGTTGATGGTCGGCATAGACTCGGTGGGCCGAAGGGCCTGTTTCAGTGCTGTATCTCTAAATAAATAAATAAAATAAATAAATTTACATTTTTACCCACTTACCAATAGTCAATCATGGACTCTATTTTCATCCCAGAATAAAACACACCGGCCAAGTTTCTTTAATAAACAACAAAATGCTCAGTTTATTATAAAAGTCTTAATCAGTAATGAAGAAAAGCATAAACACACAGATTGAATTAAAGTTCCCATTTTAACTTACACACACACACACGAAAAATAAAGGGATTTGCATTTTATAGCTCTATTACAAAACAAACAGACCAAAAAATACACGGGTTAAATACTTGAAGAAAGAAAGAGAAGATATGGAAAGACGTCCTTTGGTTGGGTTTGGCGTCCCAAATGCGTATAGACGGCTGGCACTGGGATCTTCCGAGAACAGTTCTTTTCAGGCGATATTTAAGATCACATTGGGTAGGCTTTCAGGAAATGCAGGAAGAGGTTTCAGACACAGGCCTTACAAGACGAATGCAGCCATAATTTCAGTGTGCTTCTTACTCTTGCTTTTCAGCTCCTTGAGAGCTGGAAAACTGGTAGGCTTTTTCCAAACTGCTGGAGCAGACTGAGTTGGGATGGTTTGTTCTTTGTGGCAAGTTTTCTCCAACTCCATTTCAAACCACTGTTCATCCCCAACTGCCTTTGTTAACAATTCAAAGTGAAACCAAAAACATTCCAGAAGTCAAGCCTCTTGACCTCTACAAATCTTGACTTGTCACTGCTTTGTAAACACCTCCCCAAACAAAAACAACTCTTGCTGGGTAACTATCTTCAGACAGGTGCCTTCCAGTAATTGTTTGTTTTCAAGCTCAGTGCAAAACCTTCTGGTGACCTCCCTTAACAAAACACACACAAAGTTCCAGCATCTATGGAATCTTTTCAGTTTTGAAACTCAAATCTTCAAAAGTTACCAAACAAAATGGAACCACTCTTAACATAGCTTGAAAGCTTTCAAATCCTGCCTGTTGACTGAACCCCTTTGCATACTCCGGCTGCAATCAGAAACCCCTTTGGCGGAAATCATCCGCATCGTTGTCTCCAAGCGACCTACCGAACCAGTCGTCTGTTTCTTCAAACTAAAAGCCTCAGGACCACTGAATTCAGCTAGAAGCTAGCTGAATCACCAAACTACACAAACTGTATACCCCTTTTTGTCTATGGACTAACTCAACCAACCTACCTTTCCCCACTCTGTAACCTATTTGTGTGTATGTGTGCATGTGCGTGTTTGTGTGTGTAAGGGACAGAGAGGGTAAGTTGGTGCATTATTTATTATTTTTATTAGTTCGGTTTAGGTACAATAAAGATAACCTCTTTGTTAACACAAGAAAACCTGTCTGATTACTTACTTGCTATGATCATAAGAACAACCAATCAAACACCTACTGAATTGGCCAGTACATCCACTTTAAGAAACAATTAATATAAAAGCAAAATACTGCAGATGCTGGAAGTCTGAAATAAAAACAAGAAATACTCGGCAGGTCTAGCAGCATCTGTAGAGAGAGAAGCAGAGTTAATGTTTCAGGTCAGTGACCCTTCATCAGAACATTTAAGAAACAATTAAACCTGTTGTGGTCAAACAGAGGGAGGAAAGACGGAAGCCCTTCGACCCTTCCTGGGAGGGTAATAGAAATTTGGGGGCTCACGTCTGGGATCAAACCCAAAGACAAAAGGGAAATTGAAAGCGGGAAACCAAATTGATCCCGAGCAATAATTTAAAAACTTCAGTGCAGGTTTTCTTGTGGTTTTCTGTGCTAGAGTAGTAAAATGTCCACATTAGGCCAATACCTTCCTATAACAGTGTGAAGTAACTTGGGCAGGTTAAATGCCCTATCTGAAGAGTTGAGGAATGTTGCTTAGAGATTACTATCCGTCCAAAAGCTACGAAGCTGGAAATCTTAAAACTTGTGGCCAACCATTTTAAAATCGACACTGAAGAACCAGAGACAGGCATAGAATCTGAAACAGACGAAGTAACACTAGAACAGAGGAGACTCAAACTAGAATTTCAGGACAGAAAGAGCTTTCCAAGAAAGGGAGAGAATTCCAGAAAAGGGAAAAAGAAATGGAGGAAGGGGAAAAAGAAAGAGCTTTCTAAAAGGAGGAGGAAAGGGAGTTAAGGCAGCTCAAACTAACTACAGGAAGACCCAATACAACCAGTGAATGCACTGCTAGTGAGGGAGTTATCCCTAAGGTCAGGGCCAGGTGCTGAGCTTTTAAAGTTCTCCCAGTTAATACCAAAGTTTAATGAGGGGGATGTGGAAGTATTTTTCATCTCTTTTGAAAAGCTTGCAAAACAGTTGAAGTGGCCTGTAGACAGCTGGACACTGTTATTGCAAATCAAACTAACAGGAAAAACCCATGAGGTTTATTCACTGCTGCCTGATGAGAGTTCATGAGACTATCAGAATGACTAAAATGCTATCCTAAGTGCATACGAGCTACTACCGGAGGCTTTCCACCAAAAATTCCGAACCCTACGAAAGCAGCCTGAATAAACTTACCTTGAGTTTGAAAGAATTAATCAGCTTGCTTTTGACCAGTGGATATGGGCACATAAGATAAAGTCCACCTAGGAAAACCTCAGAGAGGTGATCCTCGTGAGGAGTTCAAAAACTCACTTCCCCTTTCCATAAGAAACTATATGGAGGAACAAAGGGTTCCAAGAGCCAGGCAGGCAGCAATCCTGGCTGATGATTATAAACTTATTCACAAGTCCTAGCCCCAAGGGAAATGTTTCCCTAGTCACCTCCAAAAATTTGAAATGGACAGAAGCTGGGAGGGTGATAGGAGGATGAACAGCCATGAGCGAGAAGAGCTGGAAACACAGGGAGCACTCCTCACGCCAAAAAGGAAGGTGCTGAGAAGAGGAGTGATGCCTGAAAGCCTGATGTTTCCACTGAAACAAGGCAGGTCACATTTGAGCTGACTGCTGGAAGTTACGGGGGGGAACTCATAGGTTTAGTCAGAGTACACCAGACCAGTGAAGGAAAGGGGCCCTGATGGAAAGCACAGCAGACCAGGCTGTAACTTTAACTGAGTCAGTAAAACCCAGTAAACCTACCGCTCAAAACGCAGGAAAACTTAAAATCCCTGAGACTTACCAGGATTTTGTGTCCAGAGGAAAAGTGACCCCATACCCCTCGAGGAAGCCCATAATCATACTTAGGGATCCAGGGGCCACCTAATCCCTTCTGCTGGGAAAAGGCATATCCTTTCCCCTAGACAGTGCATTGAATGTTAGAGTGCTAGTAAACGGTATCAGAGGAAAGTATATGCCCACACCTTTATACCGGGTGCACCTGTTTCAGGACCAGTAATCATTGGGATTGTCCCTAATTTACCCGTGGACGGGGTCAACCTGCTCCTCGGTAATGATCTGGCGGGGGCAAAGGTGGTAGCTTTCCCAGTGGGTTTAGAGAAACCAAAAGAGGTCAGGGAGACAGAACAGAATCATTTTTCCTGACTGTGTGGTGACCTGGTCCATGGCCAAACAGAACTCCGTCAGAAGAGGCTGAACAGGCACTGCAGGCAGATGACTCTACTGTCTGGTTATCTGAAACCTTCTTAGCTAAGTTAGAGCACCCAGAGGAAGGGTTAATGATGTCTTCTTTGGTCGAAGCTCAGCAAGCTGATCCAGGATTTAAGAAGTTAGCACACATTGCCCAAACTGAAGCTGAAGAAAAGGGAACCCCAGAGTGTTACTATTTAAAGAATGAGGTGCAAATGAGGAAGTGGAGACCTCCTCACAAACCTGCAGACAAAGAGTGGACAATGGTTCACCAGGGAGTGGTGCTGCCGAGGTATCGTTAAGGAAATATTGAGAATAGCCCAAAAATACCAATGGCTGGACATGTCAGTATCAGAAAAGCCCAAGCCCGCATCAGGCAGTATTTTCACTGGTCATAACTCCACAAGGATGGTTTTAAGCCAACCACCCACAGCACAAGGGGCTTTGTAGTGGTACCACCAGACGCTAAAAACAATGATCAGGGCATACTGCTATGAGTACCCCATAATTGGGACAAAGGGCTGGGATTTCTTCTGGTTGCTACCAGGGACTCACCTAATGAGTCCACTGGCTTTTTAATTCCTTTAAATTATTTTATGGACATGAGGTGAGAGGTCCTCTAAAACTAAACAAGGAGAGGATTTTGGGACACAGGGACGAACCTTCCCTGTTAGACTGCATTTCCATGTTCTGAGAACGGCTCATCAGAGCCTGTGCAGTGGCTCAGGAACACCTAAAAAACCTCCCAGACAACTATGAAAATGCAGGCAGATAAATGTGCCAAGGTCAGAACATTTCAGTTCGGAGACCATGCTATTACCAAGGGAGAACCAGCGAAAGCCCGCTTCAGCGGCCCGTGTAGAGTAGTAAAGAGAATTAGCCAGGTGAATTATAAAATTGACACCCCAGATCATAGGAAAAAGCAAAGGCTGTGCCACATCAATATGTTAAAATGTTATCACAGCCAGGAAGGGGACAAACAAGCACAGGTCTGACAGGCAGTCAGGAAAGAAGGTAAAAGGGGCAGTGAGGACAAGTTAGAGGGAGGCCTGGAGGATTCTCAAATCGAACCCCCTACCGTCCGGTTAGCCAACACTGAAATGTTCGGTAAACTATACACTATACTCTCCTATTTAAAGAACAGAGAGGAGACCTAAGAAGTCTGCTCACAGTATTTAAAAGGATCTGCAGGGGCAAACCAGGGTGCACAACCCTAAATGATGTGGATGTAGGAGACACTGCTCCCAGTAAACAAAAACCCTATTGTCTATGTCCCAGGAAACTGACCCAGGTTCAGGAGGAAATTCAGACTGAAGACCTAAAAATTAAAGATTTAAATTCTGAAGGGAGAAACAGAAAAGCTCATAAGCCAAAGGGAAAACCCTAAGCTCAAAAGATTTTTTGAGGCAGATTTGGAGGCTGGTGATTGCAAGTCAAGTATCTGAACTGAGGAGGAATTATCTGCACTGAGAGCTGCTGAGTCTGGTAAGAAGGAGTTTTAAGGGTTATTTATAGTTATCTGAAGTCTACTTCTTTTCCCTTCAATTTAGCAGTGAACTAAAAATTACTCTGAGTTAACACAAGTTTTATTCCAGCCTTAAAACGGGGGTATATAAGCTTTCTGGGAGCAGCTGCAGCTAGTTACTTAGGAGCTGGCTTAAACTAGTTTTCAGAAGATTGAATCAGTTGCTTTTCAGAGTATTAAAAAGTGTTTCCTCAGTGCTGCTTTGAGTGCACAGAGTGTAAAGTGGGAGTTTAATGAATGAAGGAAGGCTCCTTCCTTTCTTTCTTCTACCTCCAGTAGCTGACTCTTACTTCAGTACAGGGGAAGAAACTGGTGAGTAACTCGTAAGTTATTCTACTTATTCTAATTGTGATAAATTGTTTTTAAAGTTACGGTATGGCAGGTCAGCTCGGCTGAGTTGAATGTACATCCTGTGGTGTGTGGGAAATCATGGACACACCATGTGTCCTAGATAAACACATCTGCAGGAAGTGTCACAGGCTGCAGAAGCTGGAGCTCCAGGTTTTGGAACTCGAGCTGTGGCTGAAGTCACTGTTGTGCATCGCGAGGCTGAGGACTACGTGGATAGCACATTTAGGGAGGTGGTCACACCGCAGGTTCGGAGCATGCAGGCAGAGGCGGAAATGGGTGACCGCCAGGCAGTCTAAGAGAACCAGGCAGGTAGTGCAGGAGTCCCGAGTTGGGCTTGCTTGCTAATCGGTTTTCCATTTTGGATACTGTTGAGGGTAATGGTTCCTTAGGGGAGTGCAGACACAGCAAAGTCTGTGGCACCACAAATGCCTCAGCTGCACAGGAGCGGAGGAAGAAGAGTGGAAGAGCAATAGTGATAGGGGATTCAATAGTCAGGGGATCAGACAGGCATTTTTGCGGCAGTAAACATGACTCCAGGATGGTGTGTTGCCTCCCTGGTGCCAGGGTCAAGGACGTCACGGAGCGGCTGCAGGACATCCTTCTGGGGGAGGGCGAACAGCCAGAGGTCATGGTCCATATTGGTACCAATGACATAGGTAGGAAGAGGGATGAGGTCCTGAAAACAGATTTTACCAAGTTAGGAAGGAAATTAAAAAGCAGGACCTCAAAAGCTATAATCTCAGGATTACTTCCAGTGCCACATGCTAGTAAGCATAGGAATAGGAGGATTGATCGATGAACACGTGGCTGGAGAATTGGTGTAGGAGGAAGGGCATCAGGACTGATTTTGGGGCAGGTGGGACCTGTACGAGATGGATGGGTTACATCTTAACAGGACCAAGACTAATATCCTCGCTGGGAGATTTGCTAGTGCTGTTGGGGAGGGTTTAAACTAGCTGGTCAGGGGGATTGGAACTTAAGGGGTAGCCCAAACTGGAAGGACGTAAGGCTGGTAACAGGAGATAAAAAAGTAGCAAGCGAAACAAAGGCCAGCATCAACTAGGCTTAGAATGTAGAATAATGTCAAGATAACAAGGTTAAGGGTACTCGACCTGAATGCATGCAGCATTCGCAACAAGGTAGATGATTTAAAAGGCACAAATAGAGGTAAATGGGTATGATCTAATTGCCATTCCAGAAACGTGGCTACAGGGTGACCAAGACTGGAAACTAAACATTCATGGATATTCGACATTTAGGACGACAGGCAAAAAGGAAAAGGAGGTGGTGCTGCACTGATAAGAAGGGATGGGATCAGTACCTTAGTAAGGGAGGATCTTAGATCGGAAGATCAAAATGTGGAGTCTGCTTGGGTGGAGCTAAGAAATAGCAAGGGGCAGCAAACATTGGTAGGAGCTGTTTATAAGCCAAACAGTAGTGGTAGTGTGGGGCATGGTATTAATCAGGAGATTAGAGAAGCATGGATGACTTCAATCTGCACATAAACTGGGTAAACTTTATGAGCACTAATGCTGTGAAGGACGTGTTTCTGGAGCGTGTTAGGGATGGTTTTCGAGAGCAGTATATTGAGGAACCGACAAGAGAACAGGCTATTTTAGATCTAGTATTATGGTAATGAGAAAGGGATAATTAATAATCTTGTTGTAAAAGAACCTTGAGGGATGAGTGACAATAATATGATAGAATTTTACATTATGTTTGAAAGTGAAGTAGTTCAATCTGAAGCCAGGGTGTTAAATTTGAACGGAAATTATGAAGGTACGAGGGGCAAATTGGCTGAGGTGGATTGGGAAAATATATTAAAAGGTATGACAGTACATACGCAATTGTCTTTAATGAATTATTACATGGGTTACAGCAACTATACATTCCTTCAAGGCACAAAAACCCCAAAAGTCAGTCAACCGTGGCTAACAAAGGAAGTTAAGGATTGTATCAGATTAAGAAAGGCCTATAAAGTTGCCAGAAATAGTCGCAAGCCTGAGGATTGGGATTATTTTAGAATAGAGCAAAGGAGGTTCAAAAAACTGATAAGGAAAGGGAGAATAGAATATGAATGCAAACTAGCAAAAAAGCATAAAAATGTACTGTAAAAGCTTCGAAAGGTACATAAAAAGGAAACATTTGGCTAAGACAAATATGGGTCCATTACAGGCAGAGTCAGGAGAATTTATAATGGGGAATAGAGAAATGACAGAGAAGCTGAATGATTACTTTGTGCATGTCTTCACTGAGGAAGATACAAGAAATCTCACAGAATTAGAGATCCATGGGACTAGGGAGAATGAGGAATTGAGGGAAATTAATATTGGTAAGAAGGTTGTATTGGAGAAATTTATTTTTTTTATTCATTCATGGGATGTGGGCGTCACTGGCCAGGCCAGCATTTATTGCCCATCCCTAATTGCCCTCGAGAAGGTGGTGGTGAGCTGCCTTCTTGAACCACTGCAGTGCATTTGGGGTAGGTATACCCACAGTGCTGTTAGGAAGGGAGTTCCAGGATTTTGACCCAGCGACAGTGAAGGAACGGCGATATAGTTCCAAATCTATATGGTGTGTGACTTGGAGGGGAACTTGCAGGTGGTGGTGTTCCCATGTATTTGCTGCCCTTGTCCTTCGAGATGGTAGAGTTCGCGGGTTTGGAAGGTGCTGTCTAAGGAGCCTTGGTGCATTGCTGCAGTGCATCTTGTAGATGGTACCCACTGCTGCCACTGTGCGCCGGTGATGGAGGGAGTGAATGTTTGTCGCTGGGGTGTCAATCAAGTGGGCTGCTTTGTTCTGGATGGTGTCGAGCTTCTTGAGTGTTGTTGGAGCTGCACCCATCCAGGCAAGTGGAGAGTACTCCATCACACTCCTGACTTGTGCCTTGTAGATGGTGGACCGGCTTTGGGGAGTCAGGAGGTGAGTTACTTGCCTCAGGATTCCTGGCCTCTGACCTGCTCTTGTAGCCACGGTATTTATATGGCTACTCCAGTTCAGTTTCTAGTCAAGGATAGCCCCGAGGATGTTGATAGTGGGGGATTCAGCGATGGTAATGCCGTTGAATGTCATGTGGAGATGGTTAGATTCTCTCTTGTTGGAGATGGTCATTGCCTGGCACTTGTGTGGCGCGAATGTTACTTGCCACTTCTCAGCCCAAGCCTGGATATTGTCCAGGTCTTGCTGTATTTCTCCATGGACTGCTTCAGTATCTGAGGAGTCACGAATGGTGCTGAACATTGTGCAATCATCAGCGAACATCCCCACTTCTGAGCTTATGATTGAAAGGTGGTCATTGATGAAGCAACTGAAGATGGATGGCCTAGGACACTACCCTGAGGAACTCCTGCAGTGATGTCCTGGAGCTCAGATGATTGACCTCCAACAACCACAACCATCTTCCTTTGCGTTAGGTATGACTCCAGTAAGCGGAGGGTTTTCCCCCTGATTCACATTGACCTCAGTTTTGCTAGGGCTCCTTGATGCCATACTCGGTCAAATGCTGCCTTGATGTCAAGGGCAGTCACTTTCACCTCACCTCTTGAGTTCAGCTCTTTAGTCCATGTTTGAACCAAGGCTGTAATGAGGTCAGGAGCTGAGTGGCCCTGGCAGAACCCAAACTGAGCGTCACTGAGCAGGTTATTGCTACACAAGTGCCGCTTGATGGCACTGTTGAGGACACCTTCCATCACTTTACTGATGATTGAGAGTAGGCTGATGGGGCAGTAATTGGCCGGGTTGGACTTGTCCTGCTTTTTGAGTACGGGACATACCTGGGCAATTTTCCACATTGCAGGGTAGATGCCAGTGTTGTAGCTGTACTGGAACAGCTTGGCTAGGGGTGCGGCAAGTTCTGGAGCACAAGTCTTCAGTACTATTGCCGGAATATTGTCAGGGCTCATAGCTTTTGCAGTATTCAGTGCCTTCAGTTGTTTCTTGATATCACGCGGAGTGAATCGAATTGGCTGAAGTCTGGCATCTGTGATGCTGGGGACTTCAGGAAGAGGCAGAGATGGATCATCAACTCGGCACTTCTGACTGAAGATTGTTGCAAATGCTTCAGCCTTATCTTTCGCACTGATGGGCTGGGCTCCCCCATCATTGAGGATGGGGATATTCGTGGAGCTACTAATGGGGCTGAAGGTTGATAAGTTCCCAGGACCTGATATTCTACATCCCAGCATGTTGAAAGAGATAGCTATGGATAACCATCTTCCAAAATTCTATAGTTTCTAGAATGGCTCCTGCAAATTGGAAGGTAGCAAATGTCACCCCACTATTTAAGGAGAGAGAAAACAGGGGACTACAAACCTGTTAGCTGTACATTGGTAGTAAGGCTAATGCTAGAATCTATTCTAAAAGATGCGATAAATGGACACAGGTAATAATGATCTGATTGGGCATAGTCAACATGGATTTATGAAAGGGAAATAATGTTTGATGTACCTGTTGGAGTCTTTTGAGGATGTTACTACAGAATTGATAAAGGGGAGTTGGTGGACATAGTATACTTGGAATTTCAGAAGGCTTTTGATAAAGTCCCCCACAGGAGGTTGGTTAGCAAAATTAAAGCACGTGGGATTGGAGGCAATATACTGGCATGGATTAAGGATTGGTTAACAGGCAGAAAACAGAGAGCAGGACTAAATAGGTCAACCTCACGTTGGCAAGCATTGACTAGTGGGGTACCACAGGGATCAGTATTTGGGTCCCAGCTGTTCACAATATATATCAATGATTTGGGGACCAAATGTAATATTTCCAAGTTCACGGATGATACAGAACTAGATGGGAATGTGTATTATGAGGAAGGTACAAAGCAGCTTCAAGGGGATTTGGACAGATGTCGTGAATGGGCAAGAACATGGCAGATGGAATATAAAGTGGAAAAATGTGAGGTTATCCACTTTTGTAGGAGGAACAGATGTGCAGAGTATTGCTTAAATGTTCAGAGATTAGAAAGTGTAGATGTACAAAAGGAGCTGGGTGTCCTCATCAATAAGTCACTGAAAACTAACATGCAGGTGCAGCAAGCAATCAAGAAGGCTAATGGCATGTCAGCCTTTATCGCAAGAGAATTTGAGCACAGGAGTAGCGAAGTCTTGCTTCAATTGTATAGAATCTTTGTTAGACCGCACCTGGAGTTCTATGTGCAGTTTTGGTCCCCTTACCTTAGGAAGGATATCATTGCCATAGAGCGAGTGCAATGAAGTTCACCAGACTTGCTCCTAGAATGGCAGGACTGTCCTATGAAGAGAGTTTGGGGAAACTGGGCCTGTGTTCTCTAGAGTTACGAAAATGAGAGGTGATCTCATTGAAACCTACGAAATATTTAAAGGGATTGACAAGGTCGATGCAGGTAAGATGTTTTCTCTGGTTGGGGAGTCTAGAACCAGGGGACACAATTTCAAAATAAGGGGGAAGCCGCTTCGGACAGAGATGAGAAAAAATTTCTTTACTCGGAGGTTGTGAAATCTTTGGAATTCTCTCCACCAGTGGGCTGTGGAAACTCAGTCATTGAGTATGTTTAAAGCAGAGATTGACAGATATCCAAATACCAACGACACATAGGGATATAGGGATAGTGTGGGAATAAGGCATTGAAGGGGATGATCATCCATGATCATATTGAATGGCAGAGCAGGCCTGATGGGAGCAGCTGTAGGCCATTCAACCCATGTTCCTATGTGGGCCAGGCTGGATGAGCTGGAACCGGAAGACATGCAGGACAAAATTGATAGGTTGTCTCAAGCTGCAAGGGCAAAAAAAAAATCAGCACTGGGTTAAAGTACAAAATGATTATGAAGCACTTCAAGGCATGCTTAAAACTTTGCCTGACAAAGTGTCTTATGATGTTACGGTGCCATTTGTCCCACTTGCACTTATGCCAGGACAGCTAATCCACACAAATGAAGTTTGACTAGGTGACAATTGGTTTGCAAAGTGCTCTGCAAAGCAAGCTGTTGGCCTGGTGGAGCACACAAGAAGCACTGGATGATCTTCACAAAGTTATGAATAACTTTGAATCCAGGGTTGAGTTCACTGACATAGAGAGACAGGAAAAGGAATATATTGTAGAAATACATGGGGAAATTTAGTCTATGCTGGAGCAAAAGCTGATTGAGACCTGTCAGAGCAGCTGGAGTTCCCCAGTTGTACTCGTGCCCAATCCCAGATGGGGGATAAAACTAGAGCATGGTTGTGACAGAGAGACTGATGAGTGTGTGTACACAGTTTCTTTTTAATTTGTGACCTCGTAATGAAATGTTCCTATCGTCACATTTCATTTTGTGTGGTAGGGAGGTGATGCGCCAATGTTCTTGGTTGAATGATAATTTTCTTTAATCCACTGATTGGAAATCTGAATTTATGTATTTTTTTTTTAAAAAGACTTTTAAAAAGAAAAGCTACAAGGATGACTGCTGGCAGCTTAGGATGGTCACCTAATTTCCAACACTGCAATGCAGTGAGGAGGGAGAAAAATGGCTGCATGACCCAGCAAGAACCAAGACCCAGGAAGTTTAAGGAAACTGCTTGTTCTTTTTCTGTTCAGCATGAGAGAAATACTGCTAACTGCAATGTTTTGAATCACTGAGTGACCGTCATGTGACAAACCCTTCCCCATCTTGTGTCTTTCTGCAGCAGAGAGAGGAGAAACAACTGAGCTCTGACACATGCAGACCCAAGTGGGGGTCTCTCTCCATTCCAGCCTGAAAGCTTTCAAATCCTGCCTGTTGACTGACTACCTTTGCATATGCTGGCTACAATTTAGAAACCCCTTTGGAAGAAATCATCCACATCGCTGTCTCCAAGACTGAACCAGTCATCTGCCTCTTCAAACTAAAAGGACTACCGAATTCAGCTAGAAGCCAGCCGAATCACCAAACGCCACAGACTGTATACCCCTTTTGTCCTATGGACTCTAACTCGACCACTCTATCTTTCCCCACTCTAGAACCTATTTGTATGTGCGTGTAAACCTCAAGGGCTGGATTTTATGCGGACAAAAAATGGTGGCCTGTGCCATGATCTTCCTCACAGCGACCCATAATAATATGCCAGATGGGCCGCGTTCCCCCCCCCCAATCACGTGGATGGGGCGGTTTCTCCAACGCCAGCAATGGCATCAGCTGCCTGTGCACTGGCGCTGGTGCCATTTTTAAAGCCCTGCCGGCTAATTTAAGATCATGACCCCCACCCCGCAGTATTGATTAAAAATATGCTGTCCCTTTCCCACCCCACCAATAACACGAAAATTCATTATTTGCCCTCTCCCCCCTCTAAGTACGTAACTTCCACACTTGACCTTCCCCCATCCCCCAAAACTGAACAAAGTGCACAGGTCACAGCTTCTCACCATCCCCTACACCAATGATGTAAATTTGACCCCGTTTCTGCGACACACCACCCTCCCCAACCACACTAAAAATCTTAAGTTGCCCCCTTCCCCAGCACTACAGTGCCCGCTTTCCCCAGGCAGGAAAGCGAAGATGCTGGTGCCGGCCACCACTCAGAAGATTGCAGCCTGATGGTAAGATTGGAGTCAATTTTATTTAAATGTACGCATTCTACTGATTTGAATATTTGATTGCACAATGTTCAGCACCATTCGTGACTCCTCAGATACTGAAGCAGTCCGTGTAGAAATACAACAAGACCTGGACAATATCCAGGCTTGGGCTGATAAGTGGCAAGTAACATTCACGCCACACAAGTGCCGGGCAATGACCATCTCCAACAAGAGAGAATCTAACCATCTCCCCTTGACATTCAACAGCATTACCATCGCTGAATCCCCCACTATCAACATCCTAGGGGCTACCACTGGCCAGAAACTGAACTGGAGTAGCCATATAAATACCGTGGCTACAAGAGCAGGTCAGAGGCCAGGAATCCTGAGGCGATTAACTCACCTCCTGACTCCCCAAAGCCTGTCCACCATCTACAACGCACAAGTCAGGATTGTGATGGAATACTCTCCACTTGCCTAGATGGTGCAGCTCCAACACTCAAGAAGCTCGACACCATCCAGGACAAAGCAGCCCGCTTGATTGGCACCCCATCTACAAACATTCACTCCCTCCACCACTGATGCACAGTGGCTGCAGTGTGTACCATCTACAAGATGCACTGCAGCAATGCACCTAGGCTCCTTAGACAGCACCTTCCAAACCCGCAACCTCTACCAACTAGAAGGACAAGGGCAGCAAATACATGGGAACACCACCACCTACAAGTTCCCCTCCAAGTCACACACCATATAGATTTGGAACTATATCGCCGTTCCTTCACTGTCGCTGGGTCAAAATCCTGGAACTCCCTTCCTAACAGCACTGTGGGTATACCTACCCCAAATGGAATGCAGTGGTTCAAGAAGGCAGCTCACCACCACCTTCTCGAGGGCAATTAGGGATGGGCAATAAATGCTGGCCTGGCCAGCATCGCCCACATCCCATGAGTGAATTAAAAAAAAATATTTGAACTTGGATCCCATTGCCCAGCGGCGGGGTGGTGGTGCGGGGAGGGGTCTACCCAGAAGATCGGTGCTGGAACAATCTTCTGGCCTTCCCTGCCATGGAGCTCAACGTCGGGAGCTTTGTAAAATCCCAACCCTAGCATGTGTGCGTGTGTATCTAAGTTAAAGTTGGCACGTGGTTTATTACTTTCATTAGTTTGGTTTACGTACAATAAAGTTTACTTCTTTGTGTTAAACTCAAGTAAACCTTTTTTTAAAATTCATTCATGGGATGTGGGCGTCGCTGGCTAGGCCAGCACATATCGCTCATCCCTAATTGCCCTTGAGAAGGTGGTGAGCTGCCTTCTTGAACCGCTGCAGTCCATGGGAGGTAGGTACACCCACAGTGTTGTTAGGGAGGGAGTTCCAGGATTTTGAACCAGTGACAGAGAAAGAACGGCGATATAGTTCCAAGTCAGGATGGTGTGTGACTTGGAGCGGAACTTGCAGGTGGTGGCGTTCCCATGCATTTGCTGCCCTTGTCCTTCTAGTTAGTAGAGGTCGCGGGTTTGGAAGGTGCTATCAAAGTAGCCTTGGTGCATTGCTGCAGTAGATGGTACACACTGATGCCACTGTGCGTCCGTGGTGGAGGGAATGAATGTTTGAGGATGGGGTGCCAATCAAGCGGGCTGCTTTGTCCTCGATGGTGTCGAGCTTCTGGAGTGTCGTTGGAGCTGCACCCATCCAGGCAAGTGGAGAGTATTCCATCACACAAGACTGGTGTCTTGTAGATGGTGGACAGGCTTTGGGGAGTCACTTCAGTTTCTGGTCAATGGTAGCCCCTAGGATGTTGACAGTGGGGGATTCAGCGATGGTAATGCCGTTGAATGTCAAGGGGACATGGTTAGATTCTCTCTTGTTGGAGATGGTCATTGCCTGGCACTTGTGTGGCGTGAATGTTACTTGCCACTTACCAGCCCAAGCCTGGATATTGTTCAGATCTTGCTGCATTTCTACACAGTCTGCTTTAGTATCTGAAGGGTCGTGAATGGTGAACATTGTGCAATCAGTGAACATCCCCATTTCTGACCTTATGATTGAAGGAAGGTCATTGATGAAGCGACTGAAAATGGTTGGGCCTCGGACACTGCCCTGATGAACTTCTACAGTGATGTCCTGGAGCTCAGATGATTGGCCTCCAACAACCACAACCATCTCCTTTGTGTTAGGTATGACACCAACCAGCAGAGAGTTTTCCCCCCGATTCCCATTGATTCCAGTTTTGCTAGGGTTCCTTGATGCCATACTTGGTCAAATGCTGCTTTGATGTCAAGGGCAGTCACTCTCACCTCACCTCAAGTTCAGCTCTTTAGTCCATGTTTGAACCAAGGCTGTAATGAGGTCAGGAGCTGAATGGCCCTGGCGGAACCCAAACTGAGCATCACTGAGCAAGTTATTGCTAAGCATGTGCTGCTTGATGGCACTCTTGATGACACCTTCCATCACTTCACTGATGATTGAGAGTAGAGTTATGGGACGGTAATTGGCCGGGTTGGATTTGTCCTGCTTTTTGTGTACAGGACATACCTGGGCAATTTTCCATATTGCTAGGTAGATGCCAGTGTTGTAGCTGTACTGGAACTTGATTCGTTCTTATGATTATAGCAAATAAGTAATCAAACACCTACTGAATTGGCCAGTACATCTACTATAAGAATTAAACCTGTTGTGATCAAACAAGGAGAGGGAAAAGAGGGAAGGCCCTTCAACCCCTCCTCACTTGACCGTAATAACATATATTTATATAAAGTATACATTTCCCATTCAATTAGGCAACTAGAATTTAAGGAAAGCTAAGCAAATTCACACGAGAGGATAGACCATTAACCTAAGAATGTTCTCCAATTTTTCCTCCTTTCCTCATTGTTTTCACAACACTCTGGTTTCTGAGGTACCTTGTTCATGCAAACATTCTTCCTATGGGAACTTGGATAGTTGAGTTAGGAAGCTATTTGACTGCAGAAAACATCAGATCCAAGGCGAATACTCTTCTTATCCAACATTCACAGAAAAGCACTTTCCAGCAGGACAATAATGAGGAAGGGGAACAGCAACTAATATTCATCTCTATTTCCCAAGCAATTGAGTTCAATTGTAAATATCTATTTTTGTCCTACCCGAGACTGACTAATTCAGCGCAAAGGAAAGAGTTGTTGCAATCATTTGCATGTCATCTCTGAAAATATCTAGTCATCACAAAGCTATCAACATGGGCAATCAAATACTGAAATATATCGAGGATTCATTATTATAAGTTAAAATTTTGCAAAAAAGGCATGGATGTATCAGAAGATGTCAGAAAAGAGTAGAAGACATGGGGCAGGTCTGCTGGATTGAAACAAGTTAATATAGTACTCATTTTCAAACAAAATCAAGAAACTACACATCAATTCATCTTACATCAATAGAAGATAAATTAATCGAATTATCAGGAATAACCTTGAACATTAGCCAGGGACTTATTCACTCCAATATCCCTTGCTCTATTGTTTCTAACCTACGCAAATTAGCTGAATTCAGAAAGAAAAATACATTTACATGGCATCTTTCATTATCTCAGGATGTCCCAAAGCACTTTACAGTCAATGAAGTACTTGAAGTATAGACCCTGCTGTAATGTAGGAAAAACTGCAGAAAATTTGTGAATAGCAAGCTCCCACAAGCAGCAATGTGATAATGACTAAATAATACTAAATTAGGGGAACAGCTAGAATCTGATTTAGTATCCAAGGAGCTAAAGATAAAGATCTGGGCAAAAGTTGCAAATGGCAGAAGTGTCCCAGATGAAATTTAATAAAAAACACAAAAGTGTTATATATTCAAAAGAAAAAAAAGGGGCAAAATATTGAATAACATTGTACTAGTAGGGGTGAGGTTGAAAGAGAGAAATGGAGCGAGAGTTGGCCAACTCCTGAGCCAAAAACTTCTGGATGCATCTCCAGCCATGCCCATTTTATTCTTCCCGAAAGGAAACCCAGTCGCAACTTGCAACTTCCACTGGGGCATCAGCCACAAAAGCATTGGAATAGTCAAGCCTGGAGGTGAAACGGCATTGATAAGACTTTCAGCAGCAGGTAGCCTAAGGCAGGCAATGTTACAGATATAGAATGGTGGCGGGCATTGTGACAGAGAGGATATGGAGTCAGAATCTCAGCTTGGGGTCAAATAAAATGACAAGGTAGCGAATTGCCTGGTTCAACGTGTGACAATAGCTGGGAAGGGGGCTCTATCAGTGGGAACAGTATGGAATTTCTGGAAATGGTGGGGGGGGGGGGGGGGGTCAAGAAAAGACAGAAAGACAGACTGAGTGCTGTCAGCGTACATGTGAAAGCTGGCCCCATTATCTTCAGACGATGTTGCCAAGAAGCAACATATAAGTGAGAACGAGGAGGGGATCATGGACTGGTCTATGGGAAACTTGAGGTAAAGGGTGGAAAAGAAAGCATTTCTGGGGATACTCTGCCTACAATTGGATATGTAAGAATAGAATGAAGCAACAGCAGTGGCAATGAGATGGACACAGAGAAGAGGCATGGCCCGAGGATGGCATGGTCAACCACATGATAGGCAGCAGAGTGTTTGATGAGTAAAAGTGCATCATGGTCAGTCACAGAGGATGTTATTTATAACTTTGAATGAGGCGGTTTCAGTGCTGTGGCCTGGCTGAAAACATTCAAACATGAAGTTACAAGAAAGATGGGCACAGAACTGGGAGTCAGCAGCACTTGCTGAGAGAGAACCTTAGACAGGAAAGGGAGTTTGGAGATGGTTGATAATTTTTAAGTTCAGAGGGGTTGAAGATGGGATTTTGAGGGTAGGGTGACGAAAAAGGAAAGTGGTTAGCACTGCAGCCTCACAGCTCCAGCGACCCGGGTTCAATTCTGGGTACTGCCTGTGTGGAGTTTGCAAGTTCTCCCTGTGTCTGCGTGGGTTTCCTCCGGGTGCTCCGGTTTCCTCCCACATGCCAAAAGACTTGCAGGTGATAGGTAAAATTGGCCATTATAAATTGCCCCTAGTGTAGGTAGGTGGTAGGGAAATATAGGGACAGGTGGGGATGTGGTAGGAATATGGGATTAGTGTAGGATTAGTATAAATGGGTGGTTGATGGTTGGCACAGACTCGGTGGGCCGAAGGGCCTGTTTCAGTGCTTTATCTCTAACTAACTAACTAACCATCTTTGGTACTTTTAAATTAGACTGAATGGCACAGAGCCTGAGTGTGCAATCTTACTTGTAGCTACTTTGGACATATGGGTGCTTGTAGTTTTTTCTGGCTATTGTTTAGGTTTGCAGTTTTGGTATTATGTGCTTTTTGCCTGTGGTGGTGCTTCCTCTTCGTGTTGACTTTTGGCAGAGTTGGATTGTATCTGGCAAGGGTTTCAATGCATCTATTTTACTGAAAATGATTGCACATGACAGCAAGTAACATTAGAATGCCAACATATGTCGCCACTGCAACGTTGAGATGGGGGGCTTTTACAGTTAGAGCACCTATGCTACTACATTTTCAATGCAATGTTCTGATTTTGGCAAGAATGATGCACTGGAGTATATCCTGCTGCCTTGTAGTGCATGGCTTTTGAGTTTCCCTCTAATTAAAGATTTTGTGGTGAACTCCAAACTGCATAGAAGGTTACCTATAACAGCTAACGTGCAATAGAATGCTGTGCAATAGAAAGCAACACTAGCAGGAAACCAGTTTCAGAAGTTGGATGATGTGTTAGTCAGGCAAGCAGCTAGCCAACTCACTAAACTGCCATTTCTCAGACATTGTTAACTCTGTTCCTGCCTTCAAAAATATGTTTACCAGTCAGAACTATCATCTGATCTCATCTATACTGTGTTGGGGAGGTACCAACTGGAAGTCAGCAAGATAACTGCAAAGTGGAGTACTGGTGGAGGAATAGGAATATTTTAACACATCCCTTGGCAGTTTATTTAAAGCAGTTCGGGAGCAGATCCTCTCCTCTCAGTCACAGGACATCCACTGGCATTGGGATTGAAAGAAAGTAAGTAAAAAGTTGAAGCTTAGTAGACAAGCTTCACAAAACCACAGTGTTGTGTTATGCATAATGTGCATTAAGTTGATTTTATTCAAGAAAAGATGAACGTCAGAGAAAATACAGGAATTCTCATATTACACAGAGGACATAAGTTAGATCACATAGCAGAAAACTGTTGGAGGTTTACGTGTAACCATATTTCCCAATCTGCTTTGCAGCTAGACACAGTAATACCTCATTTTCGTTTTAAGTCGGCTTCTTGATTATCAGCAGAGTTCAGGGTTATAAACATCAAGTGTACTCATAATACAAAACTAAAACTTATAACAAACAATTTCAGAAAAAAACATAAATATGTGATGCACATTAGTGTAACAACACAAAAACAATTTTTGTAAACATTTGCTCAAACACAACGTGCATAAGATAGAGACACTGCAGTCATACAACAAGCGTTATTTGACAAAAATAAAGTAGTAAAATTCAAAAATTAATTATAGGCATTTTCACTAAATCTAGAAGTATTAAAACTTAATGTGTTGAAATTATTCTTCAAACATAAAGATGTAGTGGTTTTGTAATACTGTTACACCACCTTGGCACTTCTCGTAGGTGGGAGTTGCTAATCACGACTCTGCTGAGTCAGAGGATTACTTTTAACTGTCATCAGGACCTTTTAAGTGTTTTCATTAAATCCAAAAAATATTCTGCTCACGGTAAACTTACTTACATCAGGAAGTTTCTACGATTACTTTTACAGTTCCTAACGGATAATGTAGGAGAAATATTGCAAATTATTCAGTAACCAGGAGCTACTAGAGGAAAAGATCACAGTGACATGAATGAATGAAAAATTCCCACGGTACATCTTTGATTTCACTGTACCACCACTGAGAATATTTCATTGAAGAATGAATAGTCTCCATTGAGAGAACTAAGCCCTGTAAAGTGTTGAGATCCTGTGCACATAACAGCATAAGGCAGCTGTCTACAAAGTACCAAAAAAGTTTTAACATATCATAGGATCAATATAATGCTATTGTGCATTATTATATCACCAGCATAGTATATTATACACTATAGGTATCTCAAGAAATTGAGTGACAGTTCAACAGATTATTACTGTAGACATTTGCATATGCCTAACATTTGTAAAATAAAATTCTGTTTACAGCGATATTATAAAAATCTTTCCACGGCTGAAATTCTGGATCTAAATATGGGAAGATATATTGTATTGATAAGCAGTTTCACTACATTCTTGAAATTAAGTGTTTTAGTGCATTGCATCTTACATCAACCACCTGCTCCCAACTACATATACAGTTTACTCTAATGCAACAGAATAGCTTAGTAAAACTATTTTCAAACCGCTACTTAAATCTAATTCTGGCTGAGTAACAAGATAAAGTCAGTTGTTGCTATTTGCACATAACTGGAGGATTACAATGATGTGTCAATCTCTTGTCAACCACATTCAGAATATTTGATTACTTGCCTCCATTTTCTGCTTCTAACTACAACAGCTGACCACAGATCTGTCAGTTTCTGCTCTCAGCTGGTATTTTCCAATTACAAAGAAACAGTCACACTGTTTGCCTGCTAAAACAAGCTGCAATTTAACCAACAGTAGACAAACATTTTGATCATAAATTTGGTATTAATAAACTTTAAATTAGACAAAGATGTTTAAGTTTGAGATACAAATAACATTAAAATGACTAAACCACCTCTTTTTTCCTTTCTTAAACAAATGAGGTAGGCAAAACAAATTTTTAAAAGTAGTTTGGGAGATTTACGAGTGCAGGATTTGTTAAATTGCTTTTGCACTGCTACAAATAAGTCAAACCTTGAAGAGAGACAGCTATAATACTGTAACATAACCAAACATCAAGTTTGCGGTCTGCCCCACAAAGCCATACAAATCTGAGAACCTTATCCTCCGCACAAATTTCAATTGACTTTTATTTTTAAAAAAGTTTCGGAGAACACAAGCAAAACCTGATATACAGAAAATGACCAAAAAAACACCCTTCCCTTGAAAAAACCAACACGAATGCTCTCATTGTGTCATTCACATTTCAATAAAAATTCCTAACTTGCTTTCTCTTTCTCCTTAACACTCTGTCACTTAGAATGATATACATTTGAAAAAAAAAGATTCCCCTTTCCCACGTTACACATTTCTCTACTGTCAGCATACCACTGCTTCCACTTCCCATTTGCCTGACCACATTAGAACCAACCTTCTGCATTCTTCTGGCTCTTTTATCAAGCAATAAGCAGTCATCTTAAGTCAAGGGATGTAGTAATTGAGATGAGGTGTTTTCTTCTATTCTAGACAGGCTGTCACCTGACAGTAAAATTCTAACAGCACCAGTAGCATTGTGTCCTTTTTGCAGTTCACATAATTTCAGTGACAGGTTTAGGCAATGCATTGTATCAGTGCAGTTTGTTCTCCAGTTGTTAGTTAATTCAAGGTTTCAAAGATCTTGCAAAGACTCTGGTTGCTCTTAATGCAGGACGTGAACTCCTACCAGCTGAGAAGTGAACTCCTACCAAGAGTCATGAAGTAAACCTGGCTGCTTCCACCAGAGCGGACTGAAGCAAAGAAGACCTTTTAAGAGAAATTTGAACATGCGTCACATTTTCTACAGCACAAGCATAGAGTGTATATGTTTAAGTGTAAACACAAGTTATATGCTTTCCTGTGCACACAAAAAACTCACAAAAACACATACCTTATCATTTCTTTCACAAAGAAACTTTAGCCGTTGCGCTCTTTTGTGCATAAATACCCCATCCAAATGTCCAGTCTCTACGGATCGAATTTCAATAGCTTTTTCTCCCCAACCCATAATCTGATTGGATCGGATATAAGCTGAATTTTAAAAAAGGAAAAACATATCAGCATTTCAAAGTCAAGGTCAAATTTCTGTGGTCAATGATCGATGTGAAACTGGCACAGCATTCAACATTACTGTAAGCAGCACTATAAGGCCATGAAAATATGGGGTTAGCAAGAAGAGACTGCAATTTAAACATAATGAAAACATACTTCCAAATGATTTAAGTTTTCTAGTGTCCGTCCCCCTGTCCTCAAACCCCCAGTTTCGTTTATGTGAATACAAGGACTTACTTCAGATTACTAGTGATATCTCAATGTTAATTCAATGCTTTTGATCACTCCCAGTGTTTATTAGCACCCTTTCATCAATGATGCTGAAAGGTTGGAGTCAAGATATGGTTTAACCTAGACATGCAGTTATAATGCAATGTATAACTGTAATTCACTGGTCATAAGAGGGTTGCACTGCTAAGTGGTGAAAATGGTTGGATTTTGCCAGTCCAGTATATGTATTTGTAGAATGCTGGACTCTAGACTCAAGAGATTTCCAAGTTCGATCCTTGTGCCAATTGGCACTCAAACTTACTTGCTCTAAATGAGCGAGTTTCATCACTTGTTTTAAAGTCCAATAGCAGGTGAACAGCATAATACTTCATCTCTTGGGGGATGAAAAATTAATAGGACCAGTGCCCCCGTCACAAAGGTTTATCTTGTGTCAACTGATAAAGAAACAGTAATGGTCATGAATTAGTCTGTGGCCCAGTTCATTCTGCTCCCCCAGTTGGAGCAAGCACAATGCTAGCCCTAAAAAAAGGTCAGACCACCTGCAAATGTAAGGATTGGGATGCAGATAACATTTAGATAAATGTACATTTTAACAGACTTTGAGATAAATGAGAGAAAGTTTAGCTTTTAAAAAGCGATGCAGTTAAACTAAATGGATGACCGGCTTTAACAGTACTACACAATGACAATGTGCCCATTCCTATCTATGATTTAGTTAAAAATTGAACTGAACCACTCAAGGTATTATTAAAATTTTAAAAAGACCAAATCATCCAAGGATATTCTCTTCAGCCTGCTAGTAGCAGAAATTACAAAGTGGCAGTAACAGACATTTGGGACCAGAAAGTACATGAGAACAGTTTTTGAAAGCTGTAAGACAAAATACCAGATACAAATTTCTCAATCTCATAATCTTGAACACCTTTATCATATCTCTCCATAATCTCCTTTGCTCCAAGGAGAACAACCCCCACTTCTCCAACCTAACCTTGTAGCTAAAATCACTCAGCCCTGGAAACATTCTGGTAAATTTCCTCTGCACTCTCTAAAGGACCCTCACATCCTTCCTAAAATATGACAATCAAAACTGGACACCATAATCTAGTTGTGGCCTAACCAGAGCTTTATAAAGTTACAGCATATCTTCCCTGCTTTTGTACTGAATACTTCTATTTCTGAAGCCCAAGATCCCATATGCCTTTCTAACTACACTCTCAATATATCCTGCCACCTTTAAAGATCAATGCATATGAACTCCCAGGTCCCTGTGTTCCTGTACGCTCTTTAGAACTGTACCATTTAGTCTATATTGCTTCTCTCAATCCCTTTGGCCAAAATGCATCACCTGACATTCCTCTGTATTAAATTCCATCTGTCACTTGTCTGGACATTCTGCTAGCCTATCTGTGGTATCAGCAAATTTTGAAATTTTACTCTGTATTGCAATATCAAAGTCATTTATGCATGGCGGCGTTTGCTGACAATGCAACCACTAGGTGGCGCAGTACTAGCACATGCACAAATGCAGCCTGTTCCACTGAAATGTCACTGTCTGCGACATTCAGTCAGCTGCCAGGAATAAAGATGGCACTGTTCAATTTATCACAGAAAAACAACTTCAACCCGAAAATCCCCTGAATGGCTGCCATCACCACCTCAAACCCACCCCCAACAGTCCCTCGTTCCCTCCTGCCATTGCTCTTCTTTCAGTCCCTCCTGCGCCCACCTTCTCATCGCTGGCTTCCTGCTGCCTTCCCTTAAGCATTCGCTACAGCCTCGCCGTTTCTCCCCCTTCCTCAGCCGCTTGCTCCAGACCTCGCCACTGCTTCCCCTCCCCTCGGCCGATTGTTCCCAGCTCCTCGCTTCCCGCTCCAGCCCGGTCTCTGGCCGCTCGTTCCCCACTTCACCCCCCACCCCTACTTCTGCAGGGGCTAGCACCAGGCCGCGCCACTTCCCTCCTCAGCCACTCGCTCCCACGTTCGATCATTCTCCGCGCGCTTCCTGTAGAAGCAAGGCTGGCCGCAAGGGGTGATGGGGCAACGTAGGAACGAGTGGCCAAGAGGAGGGAAACAGCATGGCCTAGAACTAGCGGCTGGAGAGGCAGGTGGGGTAAGTGGGGAGCGAGCGAGCAGCTGGAGACTGTGGTGGCGGGGTGGGGTGGCAAGCGAGGAATGGCAGAGCAGTGGCGAGGTCTGGAGCGAGCGGCTGGGGGGTGGAGGGAGGAGTGCAGCCATTGGGGTGGGAGAGTGCAGCTGAGTTGGGGGAGCGAGTGGTGGGCATCAAGCTCCAGCCTCCAAGTGCCCCATTCAGCCGCTCGATAACATAAGCATTATGCAATGGACGTTTTCCCGCGCATGCGCCAATTAGTCCTGGCAAGACGTAGGCTGCACATGTGCAGCATCTCACTGAGAGCAGGAGACCGTTTGCACATGTGCGCAGCTTGGAGCGCTCTGATGACGTAGGCGGGCTGCTGCGTTGTCAGGAGTCACTTTTTTAATGTATATCCAAAAAAGCAGTGGTCCTAGCACTGAACCTTGGGGAACACCTTTGTCTACCATCCTCCAGTCTGAAAAACAACCATCTACCACGACTCTTTTTTTTCTGCCCTTACCTAGCACAAGACTGTTTTCTGGCCTTAATCCAATTTTTTATCCAAGCTGACACTGTCTCTCCTATTCCATGAGCCTCAATTTTGGTAACCAACCTTTTATGTGGTAAGTTCTTAGTGAGTTAAAATAGTATTAAGACAAAGAAAGCATTTCATAAACTGTTGCCAGCTCCCATATTCAACAATGCAAAAGCATAACACGAAAAAATGTCATAAGTTCAAAATGGCAAGTTATTAATTTTCTAAATGTCCTTCTCAGAAGGCAATCTGTCCATGTGATCTCAAATCATTATAATTGGTGTCATTTTGTAATGACCCATCATATTTACATACCAACAGATGTAGGCATCTCTCCCCACTGTAGAACCACATCTTTAGTAATTCGCCCATACGTGTTAACATAAACTCCTTCATCCTCATAGCAGACCAACAATTCCATTCCATCTGTGTTTGGAAGTATGATAATTGCATGTGGCTGGATGCTGCTTTGGATCTGCCAGAAAACAGCTTTCAATTTAGTCCACAGTACTCAATTTCAATCTAGATATTTTTTACTAGATGTTTTGCAAACCAATTTTAACTGCTTCCTGCAGCTTCATTATAGATGGCAAATGGTGGAACACATTACGACATATACATGCACTGTTCAATGCACTACCACTTTTAAAGATACTTTCTGTACTTATACCCCAAAATCTTGGCTCCCCTGCAATTAACTTAAGACATACTTCCTTTCGTTGTTCTTTTCCCACATAATATATTAACTTACATTTCTCTGCATCTGCAGTCTACCTTCCTACATTATTAACCTGTGTTATTCCTCCTGCAATCTCTTACATTCTTTCTTAGTTTGTTATACCCCTAATTAGGTATAATCAGTAAATGTTGTTATTTCTGTTTGTCCATGTCCAAATCACTTATATGAATGGAAAACAGGTCAAGTCACAGCACAGATGCTGGGGCACACAATTATCCATGTTCCATCATTCAGAAAAATATCCAGTTATCCCTATTCCGTTTTCTGTCTGCTAGTCATCTATGCAACTACATTCCCTTTAATACTGCATGCCCTTGCTTCTTAGTTTAGTTTAGAGATACAGCACTGAAACAGGCCCTTCGGCCCACCGAGTCTGTGCCGACCATCAACCACCCATTTATACTAATCCTTCTATAAGTCTGTTATGTGGTTTATATATACAACATATAGTACATTTCCTTTATTAATGCACATTGTTTGCTGTTAGTATTTAGCATGCATGTGAAGGAGCGACAATCATAAAAAAGATAGTTTTATGGATACCCTAGAGCTTCTGGTAGTCAAACACACAACAATTTTGAAACTCTTCTACATCTTGTGCAAGTATCAATGCATTTCAGCAGTCATTTGTAATATCAGAAGTTTACAATGCTGATGTTTTAAGATACATGCTTTTCTGAAATCAATTTGCACTATCCTCCATCAAAGAACTTAATTACTAGAGGCTCAATGATAATTTTTGGTACTGAGTTTACAAGAAACATATTTATGTGCTGAGATTCAGATCTGGATCAATGAGAGTTCAGATTGTATTTTACAATAAAAAGTCCATTTCCATCATTTTGATTTACTTTTCTGAGATTATAACAGGTGTATATTCAAAATTTAAAGTTTGTTTTAAAAAAAAAGATATCTTCATAGTTTTCACTAATCCACAACTATAGTGAAACAAAACAAATGGTCATTTTGATCACCTTAGATTAATCTTAATTGAATTTAGACTCCAAATATTAGTTTACGAGTTAGCACTTTTGTTAAAATATTGAACAGAAGAATTTCATATAAATATTAAGCATTTGAACACTATTATAAAGCCTCATTTCACAACATTCATTTTTAAGATACTATTTTGCAACCCTTGAAAAGTCAATGATCTTACATGCGTGGGCAGATAAATATCATAAACTGTTCCCGAGTCCACATCAACTGCATGGAACCCAGCGCTGGAGCCATAGATCACTTTTAGCCTCTGCCCTTCCTCCACTGTGAGGTCTACCAACAATGGCCTGTGCAACAGGTCTGTAAACGACTAAGAAAAAAAATACAAGATCAGGCATCACTGTAAACTTCATCTAATAATATCTGCGGCAACCTCTTTAAACTATTGTCCAGCTTTAACTATTTTTCCCAAAAAGTTACACATGGCTCAAGACTTTTAGACAATGAATGAAAATGGTACTCTGGAATTAGACACCTGTACTGTGTGTTCCCTTTTTCAAACTGATGTAGAATTACTGCTGTTGCTGAGTATTTTACTGAAATAAAGCAGTCAAGTCTTGTAGTTATAAATGTAAGTTGAGTTAACTAAATGTTGTTACATGCTTATTGCCCATAAATGAAATCTTAAAGATAGCTTTCTTGAGTTGACATTATTGGACCATGAAACAATTTTCAATCTGCGTTTACCAACAGTCCTACAAAAGCACAATAGAAGAACACTACATTCTTGCTCTGAAAGAGCCTTTATTAAAAAGTTTGTTTATGGGATGTGCATGACACTGGCGAGGCAGCATTTATTGCCCCAAATTAAGAATCAACCATGTAGGGTAAAACCATCGCCATATAAAGGCCAGACAGGAAGGGGTGGCAAGTTCCTTTTCCTGATGGGCAACCCAACCTGCTGGCAGGATATTGCTATGGATAAAGGGTAGGTGGGAAGTAGTGACATGTCCATTTTACCATCCCATTTCGTCTTTCTTATCCTTAATCTTTGCAAGTCTGTGGATTTATTTTTTTAAATTCCTGTACTACCCTGGCTTATATAATGCAAAATACTTCACATTACCCATACTGTTTAGGTATCAATTTGCATCATATTACTGAGAATTTAAATGGTCAAAAATACTTTGGTAAATGTTTTTGGAATCAAATTCGACCATACACATCTAAAATTAACTCCCACAATCCATTAGAATTAGGATTCATGAACCCAAAGGGCAAATTCCAGTGATGTAGTCTGACAGAGCTGGTGTACTTTTCATAAAGCACTGTTCTTGGTCTTGCACCTTAGCCATACCTAAGGATGAAGGATTCAGCATTTCTGATGTACAGCTTTTCACTTTGAAGGCAGTTACTGCATAACACTCAGCAGGATTGCCTGGGTTTTCAGTCTATCTGTGTGAACACCTACATATTTGAGTACTGGTTTCATTTGGAATGTGCCCTGAAGCTGAAACCAGATAGAGGACGACAGTAGAGAGAGCACAATAGGGTGCAGTATGAATAGGAGAAGCCATTGTGGGGGTTCACAAGATGCACTGTGAATAAGAAGGGCAAACAGAAAGGGTTCAATGGATAACTTCATGATGGTAGAAGTGGGGTAGGGGAGAACAAGAGTGTGGTCTAAAACTCACGAGAGGGAGGGTCTTCGGGGATAGTGAAAAGCTCTGACCAAGAAATATAACACTGTTTCTCAGATCTCTCAGTCAATAAAAAAAGTTACATCTTCTCAACGTCAACAAGCTGCCCTTGAGGCACATGCAGTTTTAAGAAAATAAACTGTAAAGAGGAGTAAGCCAAAATAAATGGTGGCTCACCTTATATATAGTGCACAATGTATACATGACATCACATCATTCCTATATAGTACTGTATCCTTAGTGTCCACTCAAGACAAATGTATACCTAATGCAGTTGATATGAGAGTGTCAGTGATAGAGCCAGTATAATTTCTAACATCGCAGATTGGTACAGCAGCTTTTCTTTATTCGTTCTTGGGATGTGAGCATCAATGGCAAGGCCAGCACTTATTGCCCATCCCTAACTGCCCTTAAGGAGGTGCTGGTGAGTCGCCTTCTTGAGCCACTGCAGCCTGTGTGATGAAGGTACACCCATAGTACTGTTAGGCAGGGGGTTCCAGAATTTTGACCCAGCAACAATGAAGAAATGGCGAAAAATGCCCAAGCCAGGAAGTTATGAGACTTGCAGGGAGCTTGGGAGGTGGTGGTGTTCACATGCACCTGCTGACCTTGTCCTTATAAGTGGTGGAGGCCCGGTTTGGAAGGTGTCATCAAAGCCGCCTTAGCGAGTTCCTGCAGTGCATCTTGTAGATGATAAACACAGCAGCCACAGTGTACAGGTGGTCAATGGGGTGCCAATCAAGCGAACTGCTTTGTCCTGGATGGCGTCGAGCTTATTGAGTGGTTTTGGAGCTGTGCCCATCCTGGCAAGTGGAGAACTGTATATTCAGTAAACAACATATACAACTAGCAACCAATATCCATACTTGCTTTTACTCTGTGTCCTCTTAATTTTTCCCTATCAGTCATAAGAACATAAACAGAAGCAGGAGTCAGCCATACGGCCTTTCAAGCCTGCTCTCATCATCATGGCTGATCTGATCTTGGCCTCAACTCCACTTTCCTCCCTGTTCCCCATAACCCTCTACTCCCTGATAGTTCAAGAATCTGTCTATCTCAGTCTTGAATATATTCAATGACTCAGCCTTTGCAGCTCTCCCGGGTAAAGAATTTGAAAGATTCATGACACTTTGTGAAAAAATTCCTCCTCATTTCCATCTTTAATGGGCAATCCCTTATTCTGAAATTATGCCCCCAGTTCTAGATTCACCCATAAGGGAAAACCTTGTCAAGCCCTCTCGGAATCTTAAATGTTTCAATAAAATCACTTCTCATTCTTCTAAACTCCAATGAGTATAGGCCCAATCTGCTCAACCTTTCCTCGTAAGGCAACTCCTTCATCCCAGAAATCAACCTAGTGAACATTATGTGAACTGCCTCCAACAGAAGTACATCCCTCCTTAAATAAGGAGACCAAAACTATGCAGTATTCTAGGTATGGTCTTACCAACACTCTGTACAGTTGTAGTAAGACTTCCCTACATTTCAAATCCATCCCCTTGGCAATAAAGGCCTTCCTAATTACTTTCTGTAATGAATGCTAACTGTGTGTGTTTCATGTACAAGGACATCCAGATCCCTCTATACTGCAGCATTCTGTAGTCTCTCACCATTTAAATAATATTTTACTTTTCTATTCTTCTACCAAAGTGGATAACTTCACATTTTCTCACATTATACTGCCAAATTTTTGCCTGTTTACTGAACCTATCTATATCCCTTTGCAGACTTCTTGGACAGGATTTTGAGTTTTGGGTCAGGACCCTGATATGAGGTCAGATGGGGGTCACGACCGTACACTGTGTGGGGAACAATCACCCAGCAGTGATTTTCCCTAAATTGGCCAATTAGTGGACAGAGGATGGGCTCGTTGTCCAATTAAGGACAGTGGGCAGGCTCTTGAAGCTGGGGGGCCAATCGGAGGCCATCCAGCTTGGAAGGAGCTGCAGCCTGCTATTTCAGGTGAGAGAAACAGACCACTTCAGTACAATAGAGAGAGACAGACAGGCAGCTCCATCTTGAGGTGCCCTCCAGCACCTTTGAAGTCAAAAAATAGCCACAGTTACCGGGCTACCATTGTGGACGGAAAACTGCTCTGAAGGACGGGCTGAAGCTGCAACCAGGTGATGGGCCTCATACGAGCATACGAATTAGGAGCAGGAGTAAGTCACTCAGCCCCTCGAGCCTGCTCCGCCATTCAACAAGATCATGGCTGATCTGATTGTAACCTCAAGTCCAGCCCTCTGCTTCCACCACCTTTTGAGGAAGAGAGTTCCAAAGGCTCACGACCCTCAGAGGGAAAAAGTTTCTCCTCATCTCTGTCTTAAATGGGTGACCCCTTATTTTTAAACAGTGACCCCCTAGCTCTAGATTCTCCTACAAGAGGAAACATCCTTTCCACATTCACCCTGTCAAGACCCCTCAGGATCTTAGATGATTCAATCAAGTCGCCTCTTACTCTTCTAAATTCCAGCAGAAACAAGCCGAGCCTGTCCAACCTTTCCTCATAAGACAATCCGCCCATTCCAGGTATCAGTCTAGTAAACCTTCTCTGAACACATTTACATCCTTCCCTAAATAAGGATACCAGTACTGTACACAGTACTCCAGATGTGGTCGCACCAATGCCCTGTGTAACTGAAGCATAACCTCCCTACTTTTGTATTCAATTCCCTTCGCAATAAACGACAACATTCCATTAGCTTTCCTAATTACTTGCTGTACCTGCATACTAACCTTCTATGATTCATGCACAAGGACACCCAGAACCCTCTGCATCCTCTCATTTAAATAATATGCTTCTTTCATTCTTCCTGTTAAAATGGGCAATTTCACATTTTCCCACATTATACTCCATTTGTCAGATCTTTGCCAACTTAATTAAGCTTTATCCCTTTGTAGCCTCCTTATGTCCTCTTCACAACTTGCTTTCCTACCTATCTTTGTGTCATCAGCAAATTTAGAAACCATACCTTCAATCCCTTCATCCAAGACATTTATACAAATTGTACAAAGTTGAGGCCACAGCACTGATCCATGCGGCACACCATTTCTTACATTTTGCCAATCAGAAATGACCCATTTATGCCTTCTTTGTTTCTTGTTAACTAGCCAATCTTCTATCCATGCCAATATATTACCCCCTACACCATGAGCTTTGATTTTCTGCAATAACCATTGATGTGGCACCTTATCCAGAATGCCTTCTGGAAATCTAAGTACAATACATCCACCGATTCCCCTTTATCCACAGCACATGCTACTTCTTCAAAGAACTCCAATAAATTGGTTAAACATGATTTCCCTTTCACAAAAGCATGTTGACTCTGCCTGATTACCTTGAATTTTTCTAAGTGCCCTACTATAACATCTTTAATCATAGCTTCTAACATTTTCACCATGACAGATGTTAAGCTAACTGGCCTGTAGTTTCCTGCTTTCTGTCTCCCTCCCTTTTTGAATAAAGGAGTTACATTTGCTATTTTCTAATCTAGTGGAACCTTCCCTGAATCCAGGGAATTTTGGAAAATTAAAACCAACACATCAACTATCTCACTCGCCACTTCTTTTAAGACCCTAGGATGAAGTCCATCAGGACCCAGGGACTTGTCAGCCCGCAGCTCCAACAATTTGCTCAGTACCACTTCCCAGGTGATTGTAATTTTCTTGAATTCCTCCCTCCCTACCATTTCCTGATTTACAGCTAGTACTGGGATGTTACTTGCATCCTCTATGGTTAAGACCGATGCAAAGTACCTGTTCAATTCATTTGCCATCGCCTTATTTTCCATTATTAATTCCCCAGACTCACTTTCTATAGGACCAATGCTCACTTTATTCACTCCTTTCTTTTTAAAAATATCTATAGAAACTCTTACTATCTGTTTTTATATTTCTAGCTAGCTTTCTCTCTTCTTCTAATTTTGTCCTCCTTATTAATCTTTTAGTCATTCTTTGCTGTTTTTATATTCTGTCCAATCTTCTGACCTGCCACCCACCTTTGCACAATTATATGCATTTTCTTTAAGCTTGATACTATTTTTAACTTTTTTAGTTAACGTCGGATGGTGGGTCCTCCCATTGGAATTTGTCTCTTGTTCGGAAATATCCCCTTAAATGTCTGCCACTGCATCTCTATTGACCCATCCCTTAACCCAATTTGCCAGTTCTGCTTTTATGCCTTCATAATTGCCCTTATTTAAGTTTAAAATACTAGTCTTAGATCCATTCTTTTCTCCCTCAAACTGAATGTAAAATTCAATCATATTACGATCGCTGCTGCCTAGAGGTGCCTTCCCGATTAAGTAATTAATTATTCTATCTTGTTGCACAAAATCAGGTTCGTATAGCCTGCTCTCTGGTTTCCTCCAGAACATGCTGTTCTAAGCAACTATCTGAAAACCTTCCATGAATTCCTCATCTAGGCTACCCTTGCCAATTAGATTTTCCCAGTCTATACATCGATTAAAATTCCCCATGATTATCGCCGTATCTTTCTGACAAGCTCCCAATATTTCTTCCTTTATACCCCATCCTGCCATGTGGTTACTATTAGGGGGCCTGTACACTACTCCCACAAGTGATCTCCTGCTTTGATCATTTCTCATCTCTACCCAAACTGCTTCTACATTCTGGTTTCATGAACTGTCATCCCTCTCTATTGTACTAATACCATCATTAATGAACAGAGCCATCCTTCCACCTTTTCTTAGCTTCCTGTCCTTCCTAAATGTCATGTACCCTTCAATATTCAAGTCCCAATCTATGTCATCCTGCAGTCATGTCTCTATAATGGCTATCAAATCATAGTGCAAATAGAAATAAATATCAGTTCATCTGTTTTGTTTCAAATGCTACGTGCATTCAGATACAGAGCCTTTAGTTTTGCCCTTTTATTATTTTTGTAACCTCTCACCTTATCTGCTGATTTACTCTTAGATTTGTACTCTCTGTCCCTTCCTGTCACAGTCTATCACTTCCCATATTAATACCTTTCTCTCTTGACTTGTCTCTCCTCTTTGATTTGCCACAACTTCCCAAATGTGATCGCTTGCCCTCACTATTTAGTTTCCAAATTTCTCTGCTTCCCTGGTCCCAGCAAGGCTCAAATGTAGACCGTTCCAATAGTACAGCCCCCACTTTCCCCAGTGCTGCCAATGCCCTACGAACTGGAATTCTCTTCTACCACACTAGTCTTTGAGCCACGCATTAATTTCGCTAATCTTATTTGCCCTATGCCAATTTGCACATGGCGCAGAATAATCCAGAGATTATTACGTTTTGATGTTCTGCTTCTTAATTTGGTGCCTAGCTCCTCATACTGACTATGCAGAACCTCTTGGCCTGCTTATGTCATTGGCACCTACATGGACCACGATGACTGGATCCTCCCCTTCTAAGTTCCTCTCCAGCCCTGAGCAGATGTCCTGAACGTTGGCACTGGGTAAGCAACATAACCTTCTGGACTCTCACTCTTTGCTGCAGAGAACAGTGTCAATCCCCCTCACTATACTGTTCCCTACTACACTGCTTTCCTTTGTGCACCACCCCCCCCCCCCCCCACCCCGCTTGAATGGCTTTCTGTACCACAATGGCCGGTCTGCTCATCCACCCTGCAGACCTGGCTTTCATCCACACAGGTTGACAGCACCTCAAACCTGTTTGACAATTGCAATGGCTGTGGCTCCTCCACTACTGTTCGCTCGCTCCCTTTACCTGCCTCACTCACGGTCACACTCTCCTGTTCCTCAAAGATGACCCTATTCCAAGGGGTGTGACTCTCTTCTGGTACAAAGCTTCCTGGTATCTCTCCCCCTTCCTGATGTTGCGCTGTGTTTGCAGTTCGGCTTCCAGATCAATAATACTAATCTGGAATTCCTCGAACTGCTTATACTTTCTGCAGACATGTTTGTCCTGGATCACACTGGTGTTCAGGAGATCCCACATTCCATAACTGCAATACAATACCTGTCCTGCCATCGTTACTTATGTTTAGTTAATTTAATTACTTTCTTAACTAAGAATAATTCCTATGTATACTACAATTTACTATGCTTATTAACTACTAGTATCACCTACAACTAAGAGCTATACTTTTCTTAAGTACACAGGTATGTGTTTTAGGTATTTATTTTCAGTTTTCTTTTTAAGTTCATTCTATTTAGATTAGATTAGAGATACAGCACTGAAACAGGCCCTTCGGCCCACCGAGTCTGTGCCGACCATCAACCACCCATTTATACTAATCCTACACTAATCCCATATTCCTACCAAACATCCCCACCTGTCCCTATATTTCCCTACCACCTACCTATACTAGTGACAATTTATAATGGCCAATTTACCTATCAACCTGCAAGTCTTTTGACTTGTGGGAGGAAACCGGAGCACCCGGAGAAAACCCACGCATACACAGGGAGAACTTGCAAACTCCACACAGGCAGTACCCGGAATCGAACCCAGGTCCCTGGAGCTGTGAGGCTGCGGTGCTAACCACTGCGCCACTGTGCCGCCCTTCCCAACCAACCAGCTCCTTCCACTGCACCAAAGAACCAAAAACTGGAGGGTGAAAAAAAGTAGAAAAAAGGAGCACCTACTCCCCACTCACCAAACTCGTATCCACACTCTCTGCACTCAAAACTGCCTGGAGCATTGGGAGGCCACTCCAGGCAGCTGGGCAGGCTCCCAAGGTTGTGAGGAGCCAGCAATTCTAGTTGACCTCAGTAAATGGTCAAAGTAGCAGGAAGCCCATCCATCCCCGATCCTGTCTCCTAGTGAAAATGGCCCAGGGGCAGGAAAGTGCTGACAAACTGGCACTCTGGTGCTAAATTTTGCACCCATCTGCCTCCATACTTACCCCCATATGAAGGCAAAAATTCTGTCCTTTGTGCCCTCAGAACTTACTTTCCCACCTATCTTTGTATCATCAGCAAATCTGGCTATAATACACTCGGTCCCTTCATCTAAGTCATTAACATAGATTGTAAATAGTTGAGGCCCCAGCACTGATCCCTGTGGCACTCAAATAGTTGCAGGCGACCAACCTGAAAATGCCCCATTTATCCCGATCTCTTTTGTGTTAGCCAATCCTGCTTCCATGCTGATATATTACTCCCAACATTGTCTTGTGCAGTAATCTTTTATGTGGCACATTATCGAATGTCTTTTGGAAATCCAAAAACACTACATCTACTGGTTCCCTTTTATCCACCTTGTTTGTTACATCCTCAAAAAAGTAATAAATTTGTCAAACATGATTTCCCTTTCATTATGATTCTCTAAAAGTCCTGCTACTACTTCCTTAATGATAGGATTCCAGCTCTTTCCCAAGGACAGATGTTAGCCTAACTGGCCTATAGTTTCCTGCTTTCTGGCTTCCTCCTTTCTTGAATAGGGGCAGTGCATTTTTTCCAACCTGCTAAATCTATTCCAGAATCTAGGGAATTTTGAAAGATTACAACCAATGCCTCTTTTTTTTTTGTTTTAAAGAGATACAGCACTGAAACAGGCCCTTCGGCCCACCGAGTCTGTGCCGACCATCAACCACCCAGTTATACTAATCCTACACTAATCCCATATTCCTACCACATCCTCACCTGTCCCTATATTCCCCTACCACCTACCTATACTAGGGGCAATTTATAATGGCCAATTTACCTATCAACCTGCAAGTCTTTTGGCTGTGGGAGGAAACCGGAGCACCCGGAGGAAACCCACGCAGACACAGGGAGAACTTGCAAACTCCACACAGGCAGTACCCAGAATTGAACCCGGGTCGCTAGAGCTGTGAGGCTGCGGTGCTAACCACTGCGCCACTGTGCAGCCACTTTTTTTTTTTTAAGACCCCAGGATGCAGGCCGTCAGGTCCAGTGGACTTGTCAACCTTTATTCATATTAATTTGCCTGGTACTTTTTCTCTAATGATAGTTTTAAGTTCCTTTTGCCCCTGATTTTCTCCCATTACTGGGATGCTTTGTGACTTTTATGGTGAAGGCAGACACAAAATATTTGTTCAAAGTCTCTGCCATTTTCTTGTTTCCCATTATTAATTGTCCAGTCTCATCCTCTAAGGGACCAATGTTTACTTTAGCTACTCTCTTCCTATTTATGTTTGTAGAAGGTCTTACTGTCTGTTTTTATATTTGTGGTACCTATTTTCCTCCATTTCTTTGAGTCATCCTTTGCTAGTTTCTATAGTTTTCCCAATCTTCTGGCCTACCACTAATCTTCGTTATTGCATGCCTTTTCCTTCAAATTGATATCATCCTTAATTTCTTTAATTAGCCACGGATGGTGCATCCTTCTCGGAGTCTTTCTTTCTCAATGGTATACATCTTTGATGAGAATTATGAAATATCTCCTTAAATGTCTGCCACTGTTTATCTACCATTTTACCTTTTAATCTGTGCCCCAGTCCATTTTAGTTAACTCTGTCTTCATACTTTTGTAACTGCCTTTATTTAAGATACCAGTTTCAGACCCAAGTTTCTCACTCTCAAACGGAATGTGAAATTCTATCATGCTAGAGAATCCTTTATTATCAGATCATTAATTAATCTGGTCTCATTACACATTACCAGATCTAAAATAGCCTGGCTCTACAATGCATTGTCCCAAGAAATTGTTCCAAATGCAGTCTATGGGCTAGATTTTTTTTTGCCCTGCTGCAACGGTTGACCCGCCCTTCCAATCACGTGGCAGAGACGGCATTGGCAACCTGAAGCCAGGGTGTTAAATTTGAACAAAGGAAATTATGAAAGTATGAGGGGCTGAGGTGGATTAGGAAAATACATTAAAAGGTGTGACAGGACATGGATAATGGATAGTCTTCAAAGAATTATTACATAGGTTACTTCAAGGCACAAAAACCTCAATAGTAAATGCAGTCAACATTGGCTAACAAAGGAAGTTAAGGATTGTATAAGATTAAAAGAGGCCTATAAAGTTGCCAGAAGTAGTAGTAAACCTGAGGTTTGGGAGGATTTTAGAATACAGCAAAAGAGGACCAAGAAATTGATAAAGAAAGGGAGAATAGAATATGAATGCAAACTAGCAAAAACATAAAAAAGGAATGTAAAAGCTTCTACAGGTATGTAAAAAGGAAACGTTTGGCCAAGACAAATGTGGGTCCATTACAGGCAGAGTCAGGGGAATTCATAATGGGGAATAGAGGAAAGGCAGAGAAGCTAAATGATTATGTTGTGTGACTTCACTGAGGAAGATACAAGAAATCTCCCAGAATTAGAGATCTAAGGGATTAGGGGGAATGAGGAATTGAAGGAAATTACTATTAGTAAGGTTGTATTGGAGAAATTAATGGGGCTGAAGGTTGGTAGTCCCTAAGACCTGGTATTCTACATCCCAGAGTGTTGAAAGAGATAGCTATGGAGATAGTGGATGCATTGGTGATCATCGTCCAAAATTCTATAGATTCTGGAATAGTTCCTGCAAATTGGAAGGTAGCAAATGTCACCCCACTATTTAAGAAGGGAGAGAGAAAACAGGGAACTACAGACCTGTTAGCCTTACATCAGTAGTTGGGAAAATGTTAGAATCTATTCTAAAGGATGTGATAAATGAACACTTGGATCTGACTGGGCATAGTCTACATCGATTTATGAATGGGAAATCATGTTTGATGAACCTGTTGGAGTTTTTTGAGGATGTTACTACAGAATTGATAAAGGGGAGGTGGTGGACACAGTATACTTGGATTTTCAGAAGGCTTTTGATAAAGTCTCCCACAGGAGGTTGGTTAGCAAAATTAAAGCACATGGGATAGGAGGTAATATACCAGCATGGATTAAACATTGGTTAACAGGCAGAAAACCGAGAGTAGGAATATATAGGTCATTCTCACGATGGCAGGCTGTGTCTAGTGGGGTACCGCAAGTATCAGTACTCGGGTCCCAGCTGTTCACAATATATAATCAATGATTTGGATGTAGGGACCAAATGTAATATTTCCAAGTTCGCAGATGACATAAAACTAGATGGGAATGTGTATTGTGAGGAACCAACTTCAAGGGGATTTGGACAGACTTAGTGAGTGGGCAAGAACGTGGCAGATGGAATTTAATGTGGAGAAATGTGAGGTTATCCATTTTGGTAGGTGGAATTGATATGCAGAGTATTTCTTAAATGTTAAGAGATTAGAAAGTGTAGATGTACAAAGGGACCTGGGTGTCCTTGTCAATAAGTCACTGAAAGCTAACATGCAGTTGCAGCAAGCAATCAGGAAGGCTAATGGTATGTTAGCCTTTATCGCAAGAGGATTTAAGTACAGGAGTAGTGAAGTCTTGCTTCAGTTGTATAGAACCTTGATTAGACCACACCTGGAGTACTGTGTGCATTTTTGGTCCCCTTACCTTAGAAAGGATATTATTGCCATAGAGGGAGCGCAGTGAAGGTTCACCAAACTTATTTCCGGGATGGCGGGACTGTCCTATGAAGAGATATTGGGGAATCTGGGCCTACATTCTCTAGAGTTTCTAAGAATGAGGGGTGATCTCATGGAAACCTACACGGTAGATGCAGGTAAGATGTTTCCCCTGGTTGGGGAGTCTAGAACTAGGAACACAATTTTAAAATAAGGGGGAAGCCGCTTACAACAGTGATGAAGAAAAATGTCTTTACTCAGAGGGTAGTGAAACTTTGCAATTCTCTATCCCAGAGGGCTGTGGAAGCTCAGTCATTGAGTACGTTTAAAGTAGCGATTGATAGATTTCTAAATACCAATGGGATTTGGGAATAGTGTGGAAAAAAGGCATTGAAGTGAATGATCAGCCATAATCGTAGTGAATGGCAGAGCAGGCTTGAAGGGCTGAATGGCCTACTTCTGCTCCTATGTCCCTTTGCCAGAGCAGGCGCTGGCGCCATTTTTATAAGGTTGCCAGCCTTGCAAACTGTTCAAAATAATGCAGAGTTGACCCATCTCCCCCCATCTATACTCAGAATGCAGAGTTGACCCCTTCCCCATGCACCACCCCCCCGCCCCCCCCCCCCCAATCTATGTTTAGAATGCAGGGGAAACCCCATCACCCCCTTGGTGGCACCAGCTTCGGGAAAGTGAAGGCACGTGAGTGCACGTCACGCTGAAGATTGGGAATGGATCAGAAGATCGCGGCAGATGGCATGGTAATGTACGTAGATAGGTATTTTAAATATTTAAACCAGGGTCCTGCAGAGCGGCGGAGGGGCCGCTACAGACCTTCCCCGTTGCCAGGAATATCGTTCCGTGACGGCCACTGCCACTCCGATTCTCGGGTACCCCCCCAGCCATGGAACCCAACATCAGGCTGAGAACAAAAGCCAGCCCTGTGAATTCGTCCTCAAAGCTACCTTTGCTAAATTAATTTGTCCAATCTATTGGAGATTAAAGTCGCCCATGATTATTGCAGCACCTTTCTAACAAGCCCTCATTATTTCTTGATTTATATTCTGTCCTACAGTGTAGCCACTGTTAGGGGCCTATAGTCTACTCCTGCCAGTGACCTCTTTCCCTTGCTACTTCTGATTTCCACTCCACTGTTTCTACATCTTGTTCTTCAGAGCAAAGATCATGTCTCACATGTACTGATCCCATCTTTTATTAACAGAGCTACCCCACCTCCTTTCCTTTCTGCCTATCCTTCTGAAATATCAAGTACCCTTGAATATTCAGTTCCCACCCTTTGTCACCTTACAACCATGTCTCTGGTTAAGTGAGTGGGAAACAAGACGGCAGATGGAGTATAATGTAGGGAAGTGTGATGTTATGCACTTTGGTTGTAAGAATAGAAAAGCAGAATTTTTTTTAAAAGGTGTGCAACTTGTAAATGTCGATGTTCAAAGAGACTTGGGTGTGCTTGTACAAGGAACGCAGAAAGTTAACATGCAGGTACAACAAGCAATTAGAAAGGCAAATATTGGCCTTTATTGCAAGGGGATTGGAGGACAGGAATAAGGGAGTATTGCTACAATTGTACAGGGTTTTGGTGAGACCGCATCTGGAATATTATGCTCAGTTTTGGTCTCCATATCTAAGGAACTATATACTTGCATTGGATGCAGTGCAGCAAAGGTTCACTAGATTGGTCCCGGGGATGACAGGGTTGTCCTATAATTGGGCCTGTATTCTCTGGAGTTTAGAAGAATGGAAGGTGATTGCATTGAAACATATTAAGATTCTAAAGGGGCCGGGGAGAGGGTAGACACAGAGATTATTTCTGCTGGTTAGGGAATCTAAAACATGGGGCCACAGTATCAGGATAAGGGGATGATCATTTAGGACTGAGATGAGGAGAATTACTTCACTCAAGGGGTTGGAATCTTTGGAATTCTCTACCCTAGAGGGTTGTGGATGCTCCACTTTTGAATACATTTAAGGCTGGGATACACAGATTTTTGGTCTCTCAGGGAATCCAGGAGTACAGTGGGCAGGTGGGAAAGCGGGGTTGAATCCTAAGATCAGTCATGATTGTTTTGAATGATGGAGCAGGCTTGATGGACCATATGGTCTACTCCTGCTCCTATTTCTTGTGCTCCCATTGCACTATTTTGAAGAGGAGCAGAGGAGTTACCCCAGTGCCCTGGCCAATATTTACCCCTTGATCAACATCACTAAAACAGATTATCTAGTGATTATCACATTGGTGTTTGAGAGCACTTTCTGTGTGCTTACTGGCTGCTACGTTTCCTATGTTACAACAGTGACTACACTTCAAAAGTACTTCACTGGCTGTGAAGTGCTTTGAGACGTTCAATGGCCGTGAAGGGTGCGATATAAATGCAAATCTTTCCTTCTTTAATGGCTATTGGATCTTACCCATTTATTTCTATTTGTGCCATCAATTCACCTATCTTGTATCTGAATGCGAATAGCATTCAGAAAAGAGCCTTTAATTTTGGCTTATCATTTTTCCCTACTCTGACACTATTTGTTGGTGCATTCTTATGTTTGTACGCTGTCCCTTCCTGTCACTCTCTGATTATCATTACCCTATCCTTACCCTGCAATATTGCCTTCTCCTTTCTCTCTAACTTCCTAAGTTTCCCCTCACTTGAACACTATCCACACCCCAACCACCAACCCCACCGCCCACCCCCCCACCAGCTATTTAGTTTAAAGCACTATTTACAGCCCTTGTTATTTGATTCACCAGGACACTGGTCCCAGCACTGTCCAAGTGAAGCCCGTCCCAATGGAAAACAGCTCCCTCTTTCCCCAGTACTGGTGCCAGTGCCCCATGAATTGAAACCCATTTCTCCCACACCAATCTTTGAGCTATGCATTCAACTCTCTGACCTTATTGGCCCTATACCAATTTGCTCATAGTTCAGGTAGTAATCCAGAAATTATTACCTTTATAGTTCTGCTTTTTACTGCAGCCCCTAGCCATACAATGGTAGACATCATAGTTGTAGAAAATTGTCATCACTGTTGACATGCCAAATATTCCAAAAACAAAGACAGGCTTGTGGAAAATGCTATTTAAATAGAATTAGTGTTTCCTGAAGTGCTTTACAGCCAATGAAGTACTTTTAAGTGTAGTCACTGTTGCAATGCAAGAAATGTGGGAGCCAATTTGTACACACCAAGCTCACATGGTAATTTGATATGACCAGTTAACCTGTTTTAGAGAGTTTAATTGAGGGGTAAGTACTGGCCAGGCAGCTCCTTCAAAATTGTGCCATGGGATCCTTTAAACCACTTGAAGGGACAGACTAGGCCTTGGCTTAGCATTTCATCTAAAAGACAGTCCTCTGACAGTGCTGTACTTCCTTAGAATGCAGTGGAGTGTCAGGTTAGATTTTTGGGCTATAGTCACAAGGAGCGGGACTTGAACCAACACTTTCTGACTCAGAGGCGAGAGTGCTACCAACTGAGCCACAGCTGAAACCAACTACAAACTGAAACTATGGCAGCACTTTCAGGAGTTACCACTTACCTTAAAGGCCATAAATTTGTGGTATGGCTTTGGTGCCCATGCATAGACTTCCACAGAATTCTTCAAAGCAATCACTAAAAATTTGATCCTTTCATATTTTACTGGAAAAGGAAATTAATATTTAGTATTATATCGACAGAAGTAAAACATTTACAGCTAACTTTAAGTAACCCTACTTAAACCAGTTTAATAATTCAACCACCAGGTTAACTTGATGCCTTAATAACACAGAAAATAGCAATGTGATAGAATGGATAATTTATTTATTTATTTAGAGATACAGCACTGAAACAGGCCCTTCGGCCCACCTAGTCTGTGCCGACCAAGAACCACCCCACTTTATCTAAACCTATCAGCATATACTTCTATTTTTTTCTCCGTCACGTACTCATCTAGCTTCCCCTTAAATGCATCTATGCTATTTGCCTCAACTACTCTTTGTAAACCAAGGGTCTAACAAGAATGAGAAACTTAAAATAGTTATTAGTGAAGAAAAAGTACTGGAAATTTAATGGGACTAAAAGCTGACAGATCTCCAGGACCTGGTGGCTTACACCCTCGGGTTTTAAAAGTGGTGGCTACAGAGATAATGGATGCATTGATAATGATCTTCCAGAATTCTTACATGGTCCCTATAGATTGGAAGGAAACAAATGTAACCCCACTGTCCAATAAAGGAGGGAGAGAAAATAAGGTACTATAGGCCAGTTAGCCTGATATCAATAATAGGGAAAATGCTATAATCTATTAAGGATGTGGATAACAGGGCACATGGAATTTACAATATTAGGCATGATTCTGAAGGTCATTGACCTTAAATGTTAACTGATTTTCTCTCCACAGATGCTGCTTGACTTGCTGAGTATTTCCAGCATTTTCAGCTTTTATTTCAGATTTCCAGCATTCACAGTGCTTTGTTTTCATATTATGAAAGGGAAATTGTGTTTGACAAGTTTTTTTTTTTAAGAAGAGTTTTTTGAGGGTGCAACTAATTAGGTAGATAAGGGAGAACCAGTGAATGTAATATATTTGGATTTTCAGAAGGCACTCAGTAAGATGCCACAACAGATTGTTGCACAAGATTAGGGATGATCAGATTCGGAGCAATATATTAGCATGGACTGAGGATTGGTTAATTGACAATAAATAGAGAGTAGGAATTTCCAGGATGTAACTAGTGGACTCCCACAATGACCAATGCTTGGACCTCAGTTATTTACAATTTACAGCAATGACTTAGATGAGGGGTCTAAGTGTAACATATCTAAGTTTTCTGACAATATAAAGCTAGGTGGGAAAGTAAGCTGTGAGGAGGACACAAAGAGGCTGAAAAGGGATATAGACCAATTAAGTGATTTGGCAGATGGGAGTATAATGCGGGAAAGAATGAAATTATCCACTTTGGTCGGAAGTACTGAAATTTAAAAAGGAGTGACACAGGTAAATGTTGGTATTTAGAAAGATTTGGGGTCCTTGTAAACAAATCACAAAGTTCACAAGCAGGTACAGCAAACAATTAGGAAGGCTTTTATTGCAAGGGGGTTGGAATAAAAGTAAAGAAGTCTTATTGAAATTACCTAGGGCTTTTGAGAAACTGCACTTGATGCACTATGTATAGTTTTGGGCTCCTACCCTAAGGAAGGATATACTTACCAAGAGGGGTGCAATGAAGGTTCACTAGATTGATTCCTGGGATGAGAGGGCTCTCCTCATAGGGGAGATTGAATAGAATGGGCCTATACTCTTTGGCGTTTAGAAGAATGAGAGGTGATCTCATTGAAACATATATTTTTAGAGGGCTCGAGGGTACAGGCTGAGAGACTGTTTCCCTTGGCTGAAGAATTGAGAAATAGGGGTCATAGTCTCAGAATAAGGGATTGGCCATTTAGGGCTGAGATGATGAGAAATTTCTTCATTCAGAGGTTTGTGAATCTTCAGAGTTTTTTTTTTTACCCCAGAAGGTTGTGGATGCTTAGTTGGTGAGTACATTCAAGACTGTGATTTATAGATTTTTGGATACTAAGGGAATCAATGGATATGGGGCGGTGCAGTGGTTAGCACCGCAGCCTCACAGCTCCAGGGACCCGGGTTCGATTCTGGGTACTGCCTGTGTGGAGTTTGCAAGTTCTCCCTGTGACCGCGTGGGTTTTCGCTGGGTGCTCCGGTTTCCTCCCACAGCCAAAGACTTGCAGGTGGTAGGTAAATTGGCTGTTGTAAATTGCCCCTAGTGTAGGTAGGTGGTAGGGAATATGGGATTACTGTAGGGTTAGTATAAATAGGGTGGTTGTTGGTCAGCACAGACTCGGTGGGCCGAAGGGCCTGTTTCAGTGCTGTATCTCTAAATAAAAATAAATAAATATGAGAACTGGGCAGGAAAATGGAGTTGATGTAAAAGGTCAGCCATGATCTTATTGAATAGCAAACTCGATGGGCCATATGATCTACTCCTGCCTCTATTTCTTAATTGATAGCAAGTTCCACATTCTTATCACTCTGAGTAAAGACACTCCTCCTAAATTCTCTATTGGTATCTCTTATATTTATGGCCCCTAATTTTAGTGGAAGTGGAAGCATCTTTTCTATGTCTACCTTATCAAACTCCTTCATAATTTTAAAAACCTCTATGCGGTCACCTCTCACGCTTCTCTTTACTACAGAAAAGAGCACCAGTTTGTTCAGCCTTTCCTGTAAGTATATCCTCTCAGCTCTGGTATCATCCTTGTGAAACGTTTAGCACCTTCTCCAGTGCCTCTATATCTTTTTTTATCATATGGGACCAGAACTGTTCACAGTACTCCACGTGTGGTCTAACCAAGGTTCTATACAGCTTTAACATAACGTCTCTGCTTTTCAACTTTATCTCTCTGTAAGTGAACCCCACAACTTTGTAGTTTTTTTTTTAAATGGTCGTATTAACCTGCATCATTGCTTTAGTGATTTCTGTATTTGTAACCCTAGATCACTTTGCTCTTCATACCTCATTAAGGCTCTTATCCAAGCAATGTATGGTCACCTTATCCTTCCTACCAAAGTGTAGCAATTACAGACCAGAGGTTTCATCTTAAATCTCTTTCCCATCTCACATTATTCAAAGTAAGCAGCTGACAAAAACAGTGTAATATTAAAACTCAATTTCAATACTTTCTTCAGTTATTTATCATCTGAAAACGTGATCTACCATAGATCCTTCTAGGTCTCGTATTTATGATAGTTCAACTCTTAATCCCATGCAGTTGCTATTTTTCTCTGTACAGCTAAAGATTGAAAGAAACATCCTGACATTTATTACAAGGTTCTAATCCTGTCTTTTTTCTCTTCTGATGCCAATGGACTGCAGTGTATTTCCAGTAGTTGCTGTTTTTCTTTATGTTTCTTAAGACTTGCCATGTGTAATGGGGGGTGGGGAGAGCAGAGAAGAAATTGCATTGCACTTTCAATAGGGAAGTTTCTCGATTTTTTTTTTAAACAATATTTAAAAATCACTTTTGCTTCTCCATTTCTTTCAAGTCTGTTCCCCAGCTACATGGCAAGGCATGTAACTTTACTTCTGAAGTTCTTGCAATGTTACTCTAGACAGACACCATAAAGTTCACAATGCAATGGACCAATTAGCTGAACGAAAATTTTTTTAATTACTAATAAAAAGAAAGAAAAGTGGGTCCTCAAACCAGATAGATATCAGAAGATGGAACTGTATCCCAAAATGAATCAATTCTGGCATGAAAGGTGGGGAGAATAAAGAAAATTTGATTTGAAAGCTTTCTGCACATTGAGAAGAAAGTAGAGTAAGTGGGAGGGGAAGAACAGCCTGCAACAAAACTTAATGCCCTGGATTTTGTGTTCAGAGTAACTGTGAGGCTAACGCACTCACCATTATTATGCAGCAAATCAGACAGCAATTTCTGAAGTCCACACATTTGCAGCTAAAAATGGAAATCAAAGTTGCTGTCCGAGTTACCCTGCTCCTCCACAGGTGGCACTATACCAGTGCCTCGCCAATAGACTTGACATTGAAATATTGAAATACATATAACTACATGAGGCTGGGGTACTTACCCAATAGTTACCCACTAAATACACAAGAAAATGCATTTAGGTGTAAATGAATTTTTAACTGCATGATAAGTCATAATTACTGGCAAACAACCTCTCTGGCACTAAATGTTTAATTTTACAAATGCGGAGTCTCATTCTTTCAGAATTTAATTAATGAATTTTTTTTCAAGAAAAACATGAAAATCATTTGACTTTATCTTTGTCTCTCTTATTCCTACTTTTCTTTCACTCTTCACTTTGCTTTCTGTATATGATTTTACAATGAACTAAATTTAACATATACTTCCTGGTTTATACTTATTGCATGCAATACATCAGGCATAGCCAGGTGCAGAGTTAAGCAAACAAATTGTGCTTCATGATGTTCCTTCACCACAGCAGCAGAACAGCAGCTTCAGCTACACTAGTGTAATTTGTACTTCCCACTACCTCAATGTCAGTGAGCGAGATTTCAAATATCGTCACAGAAAGAGTGGAAAGCACTTTTGTGAAAGTAACATGAATACTATGGGCTGGATTTTGTAGTCCCGCTGAGCGGAACATGCCGGCTGTCCCGCATGGGACCCAGGCAGTCGTATTTACATGGTGGGCAGCCACTTTACATACTGACAGCATAACTCACCCCTTCCCCACCCCCAGAGGGCAGAATTCACCCCTTCCCCCTCCATACCCATCAGAGGGCAGAGTTCACCCCTTCCCCACCCCCATACCCATCAGCGTGCAGAATTCACCCCTTCCCCGCCCTATACCCATCAGAGTACAAAGTTGACCCCTTCCCCACCTTGGTCACACCAGCTTTCCCTCGACAGGAAAGTGAAGGCGCGAGTGCCACAAATCGTGAAGATCGAGAACTGAAGGCAAGATCGCTGCAGTTTGCATTTTAATTCATGCAAATATGTAATTTAAATATGCTGACTCGGGTTCCATTGCAGAGCGGCGGAGGGCCGCCACGCAGCTTCCCCGCCACTGGGAAGATCAGGCCTGGCAATCCCGGCATCGGGTTCCGTGGTGGCCGCTGCCACTCCAATTCTACGGAGCCCCACCCCCACCCCTCCACTTACTGCCGTCAGGGCTGGATTTTGTTCCCAGCCTATGAATGCCAAAATCCAATTCACTTTGGACTGCTAGCTGGCAGGGATAGGAGACTGTTCCTCAGTCTGGGGGAGGTCTCCAGAGCTGTAATGACAGTAACTAGTCAATTTCTCATCATAACAATTTTAATGGCATATGATTCAGATCTATACTTTTAAAATGAAGAATATTTGTCCTTCATGCTTTCTAAATGCTATGAACCGCCTGAAACAGGACATAGATAGGCTAGCAGATTGGGCAGAAAGATGGTAGAAAGAAGTGTGAGGTGATGCATTTTGGCAGAAGGAATAGGGAGAGGCAATATATACTTAATGGCACAGCTCTAAAGAGTGTGCAGGAACTGAGGACCTGGGAGCATGTGTGCATAGATCTTTGAAGGTGGCAGGACATTTTGAGAGAGTGGTTAGTAAAGCATAGGGGATCGTGGGGTTCATAAATAGAGGCACCGAGTACAAAAGCAGGGAAGTTACACTGAACCAGTATAAAGCTCTGGTTTTCAGTATTGTGTCCCGTTCTGGTCACTATACTTCAGGAAGGGTGTGAGGGTCCTTCAGAGGGTACAGAGGAGATTTAACAGAATGGTTCCAGGGATGGAGAATTTTAGTTACAAGGTTAGTTTGGAAAATCTGGGTTGTTCTCGTTAGAACAAAGGAGATTGAGGGGAGATTTAATATAAGTGTGCAAGATGATGACAGGCTTAGATAAGTTAGGCAAGGGAAAACTGTTCCCATTAACAAACGGTACGAGGACTAGGGGACACAGATTGAAAATTTTGAGCAAAAGATGCAGGAGGAATATGAGGAAGCACTTTTTTCTTTATGCAGCAGGTTGTAATGACCTGGAACTTGCTGCCCATAAGGGTTGTGGAAGCAGAGGCAATCGATGACTTCTAGAAGAAGTTGGATGGCCATCTGAGAGAAATGGACTTGCAGGGCTACGGGGTTCAAGCCAGGAAGTGAGACTAAATGCATAACTTTGTGGAAAGCCAGCATGGACTGAATGACCTCCTTCTGTGTCATAATTTACTCTGTGACTCTATAACTCTGGTGACATTGCACACACTAGACACCATTCCTATGACAGAATCTAGTCACAACTAATAATTACAGAAAAATGTACTTATGTACATACATCAAGACACAACGAACAGTAGACATGTGTTACAGGTTCATTGATAGAAGAATACCAGAAACGGATTTAATAAAAGGAATTCACACACACACACTACAGACCAATGGCTGATGAAATTATGTATATTTCATGTAATTTATAATGCTGCAGACATGTCAATTTCTTTTTAAAACTTTGCTACTTTGTGTAGTTTATGTTTTAAAGTGCATATAATTTTCTCACCAACTTTGTAGTGTACACATCCTTCCAAGTCCCCAACTGTAGTCCAGCCTTGTTTTTTCTCTACTTCAGGGTCATTGTGCAATATCTTGTTTCTTAACCAGGACAGGTAATATACCCGCAATTTGTTTTTCTTCCCTTTAAGCAGATAATACAAAGTTATTGATGCTTACAGCTTAGTATATGAGAGTTTAACTATACAATGAAATACAATAAAATGATATCCAAAGCATTGTAATAAGAGTATTAGTTTGTAAAGACATGCGCATGAATTTGCAGGTGAGTGTGTTTTGGATGAGCTGAAGCTTACAGAGCTTAACAATTCATATGTGGCCTTATCTGACTGAAGAGTATTCAGTCTTTGTGCTAAAAATCAGGTGGTGTCTGCCTGGCTGAAGCCTTATGAGCAATAATTAGGTCAGATAGCTTCTGTTGAATCACTATTTACTGTTTAATTATTTTACTTGAACTCAAGTATTGCTTAAAAGAGACATGCTGTCAAAGCTTTTCGTCTTGCACTCATCAGGACAGATGCAAGAATGCCAAATTTCAAAGGGAGAAACAACTTATACTGCATGAGAAAAGGGTGCTGATTGGTTGGCAAATCCACTCTGATTGATCAGGGAACTGCCATGGAGAATGCACCAGGGAACTACTGTCCCCCACACTTTTGTTCAATTCAAAAAAGGCACAACCCCTGGACATGTTCCTTTTGCCTGCAGAGGAAAGGTCCCTGCCTATGAATATATGTAGCTTCTAGAAAGCGGAGGTAAGCCACATTGTGAGCCCGACTGATAATTACACTAATAATTTAAGATTATCAGCATACTCTGAATTACATAGGAACAAAGGAAATAAAAGCACAAGTAGGCCATTTAGCCCCTTGAGCCTGCTCCGCCATTCAACTAGATGGTGGCTGATCTTCTACCTCAATGCCATTTACCTGCTCTATCCCCATTTTCCTTGATATCTTTAATCTCTAGAAATCTATCCATCTCTGTCTTGAATATACTCAATGACTTAGCCTCCACAGCCCTCTGGGATAGAGAATTTTGAAGATTCACCATCCTCTGAGTAAAGGCACTCCTCAGCTCAATGCTAAATGGCCGACCTCTCATTCGGAGACTGTCCTCTGGTTCGAGATACCCCGAGCCAGGGTAAACATCCATCCTGCATCTACCCTGTCGAGCCCTGTAAGAATTTTGTATGCTTCAATGAGATCACCTCTCATTATTCTAAACTCTAGAGAATACAGGTCCAGTCTCCCCAGTTTCTTAGATTAGATTAGATTAGAGATACAGCACTGAAACAGGCCCTTCGGCCCACCGAGTCTGTGCCGAACATCAACCACCCATTTATACTAATCCTACACTAATCCCATATTCCTACCAAACATCCCCACCTATCCCTATATTTCCCTACCACCTACCTATACTAGTGACAATTTATAATGGCCAATTTACCTATCAACCTGCAAGTCTTTTGGCTTGTGGGAGGAAACCGGAGCACCCGGAGAAAACCCACGCAGACACAGGGAGAACTTGCAAACTCCACACAGGCAGTACCCGGAATCGAACCCGGGTCCCTGGAGCTTCTCTTAGGTCAATCCCAAGATCCAAGGGATCAGTCTGGTGAACCTTCGTTGCACTCCCTCTATGGCAAGTATGTCTTTCCTTAGGTAAGGAGACCAAAACTGTACACAATACTCCAGGTGCAGTCTCTCTAAGGCTGTATACAATTGCAGCAAGACCACTTTATTCCTGCACTCAAATCCTCTTGCAATAAAGGCCAACATACCATTTGCCTTCCTAATTGCTTGTTGCATCTACACGTTACCTTGGTTACGACCGAGGTGAGAGCAGTGCACTGTTCATTCTAGTTCCACTTATCCACAGTTCACCACATATATTTACATTTTCCCACTTACCGATACTGTCAATCATATACTCTATTTTTCCCAGAATAAAACACACTAAACAGGTTTCTTTAACAAACAACAGAATTATCAGTTTATAAAACAAGTCTTAACCAGTAATGAAATTGATTGAAATTTCAAAGTTCACTTTATATCTCAGCCCCTCACACATACACAGATATACTAGTTAACCGGAAAAAAATAAAAAGGTATTTTTGTTCAGAGCTCTGTTACAGATAAAAACACATTTCGGCTGAATACATGCACATTTTTGAAGAAAACAACTGAGGAGATATGTTGTATTCCAAAACTGTCATACAGTCTAGCCTCTGAGTACATGTAGACGTGTCATTGGGATCTTTCAGAACAGTTCTTTTCAGGCGGCATTGAGAAATAATTTAGCAGGCTTTTCTTCAAAGACAAGAGACGCGATGAGTTGACACAGTGGAATTTTCAGGGTCTTTTAGAGAGATTCTGGAAAGCTGAGCTGGGTTGTGGTCTTCTCTCCTTCCTTGGGAATGCTCTTTTTCTCCCTTCCTCCGTGACACATCTTCAGCAAGCTTTTTAAAGAGATGGAACAGGCTGGGCTGAGCTGGGTTTCTATCCTGTCAAAGGGCACATGACTGTCACTTCTCTGCCCACATCTTCTCCAGTTACCTGGATTTCGGTTCTATTTTTAACTTGAGTCATGTGACAACCAGTAAACGTTGTTGCCAAACCAGTTCCTTCAGTGTCCTCTTGATGACCCTCTTGGGGAAAGAAAAACTGGTCCAACATTTCTTCAGTTTGACTATGAATTCTCAAAAAATATTTTAACGAAAACAGAATCACTTTCATAACAGCTTTCAGTGACTTAAGAACAAGGATACCCAGGTCCCTTGGGACAGCAACCCTTCCCAATCTCTCACCATTTAAGAAATACTCTGCATTTCTGGTTTTCCTACCAAAGTGATAACTTTACATTTTTCCACATTATATTCCATCTGCCATGTTCTTGCCCCCCACTCACTTAGCTTGTCTAAATCCTTGAACCCTCTTTGCATCCTCTTCACAACTCACATTCCCACTTAGTTTTGTTTTATCAGCAAACTTGGAAATATTACATTTGGTTCCCACATCCAAATCATTGATATAGATTGTGAACAGCTGGGGCCCAAGCACTGATCCTTGTGGTACCCCACGACTCATTGCCTGCCATCCTGAGAATGACTCATTCATTCCTACTCTGTTTTTTGTCCGTTAACCATTCTCAATCCATGCCAGTATATTACCCCCAATCCTATGTGCTCTAATTTTGATTACTAACCTCTTGTGTGAGACCTTATCTAAAATCCTTCTGAAAACCTAAATACACCACATCCACTGGTTCCCCCTATCTATTTATTTATTTATTTATTTAGAGATACAGCACTGAAACAGGCCCTTCGGCCCACCGAGTCTGTGCTGACCAACAACCACCCATTTATACTAACCCTACAGTAATCCCATATTCCCTACCACCTACCTACACTAGGGGCAATTTACAATGGCCAATTTACCTATCACCTGCAAGTCTTTGGCTGTGGGAGGAAACCGGAGCACCCGGCGAAAACCCACGCAGTCACAGGGAGAACTTGCAAACTCCGCACAGACAGTACCCAGAATTGAACCCGGGTCCCTGGAGCTGTGAGGCTGCAGTGCTAACCACTGCGCTGCCCTATTCTGCTTGTTATATCCTCAAAAAACTGCAACAGGTTTTTAAAACATGATTTCCCTTTCATAAATCCATGTCGACTCTGCCCAATCCTACCATTATTTTCTAGGTGTCCAGTTATCACATCCTTTGTAATAGATTCGCACATTTTCCCTTCTATTGCTGTCAGGCTAACAGGTCTGTCGTTCCCCATTTTCTCTCTCCCTCCTTTCTTAAATAGTGGGGTTACATTTGCTACCTTCCAATCTGCAGGAACCGTTCCAGAATCTATAGAATTTTGAAGATGACCACCAACACTTCCACTATCTCTACAGCCACGTCTTTCAACACTCTGGGATGTCAATCATCAGGTCCAGGGGATTTATCAACTTTCAGAGCCATTAATTTTTTTAGTACTACTTTTTTTTTCACTAGCACTAATTTTTTTTCAGTTCTTCATTCTTGCTAGTCCCTTGGATCGCTAGTATTCCTGGGAGGTTTTTTTGTATCTTCCTCCATGAAGACAGACACAAAGCAGTTGTTTAGTTTCTCTGCCATTTCCTTGTTCTCCATTATAAATTCTCCTTACTCTGCCTGTTGTGGGCCCACATTCGTCTTTGGTAATCTTTTCCTTTTTACATACCTATAGAAGCTTTTACAGTCTGTTTTTATGTTTATCGCTACTTAACTTCCATATTCTATTTATTTTTAATCAGTTTCTTGGTCCTCCTTTGCTGAATTCTAAAATGCTCCCAATCCTCAGGCTTACTACTTTTTTTTGCAACTATATAAGCCACTTCCTTTGAGCTAATACAATCTTTAACTTCTCTTGTTTGCCATGGTTGGATCACCTTTCCTGCTGGGTTTTTGTGCCTCAAGGAATGTAAATCTGTTCAGCAAGTTCTGTTCAGCAAGTGCTGTCCAATCACGGAATCACATTGCGTTCTGATTTTTGCAAGTACAGGCTGGTTGAATATGGTTAGTACTCTGCCTATTGCCAACAGCCAAAGGGACATGCTGTTTGATACGATCCGCCAGTTGTTGGGACGTACGGCCTCCGTACCTGGCATCACACTGACACTGGAATTCATATACCACATTACTCATTTGTGTGGTAGGCAAAATGTTTTTTGGCTTGATGGCAGCATCCTGTTCATGGAAAATAACACTTGCAAAACTCAAAGCTGAGAATTTCCAGCATTTTCTGTAAATATTATTTTGGGCAAAACAGTATTGAAGGTTCAACAAAAATAAAATCACAGTACAAGTAACATTCCCCGTTGAGTAAATATTGTCACTGATGACAGATAAGAAACTAAGGATATGGTTCGGAGCGAGGGCCTATGTGGGAGAGATCACCTGAGCACGACATATGTCCATAGCAAGAAACTCTTAAAGGGTCAATATTCCAAGATAATTTGCTTTCCTTCCCCATGAGATGATGACAATTTGTTTTTATGTAGAAATGGAATAAGACAGTCAGAATGTCGGATGAAATAATTTATTTTGACCAATGCATTAGCATACCCAACCCCATTCAAATTTGTCATGAGTTTAAGTCACTAAATTTTGTAACCTATCAGTTTTGCCTTCTTCACATTTTTTTTGTTGAAAATTAACAATCCATCACCCAATAAACCAGTACTTCAAACATTCCTTTTTTTAAAAAAAAAGTGCAATTCTAAGCTTGGCATATGTGTGTAGTACTTCACAAATGTTCACAGTTTTATGTAGCAAATATTTTGTAACTAGGTGTAGCTCTCCTCAAAGGTGTTTGTCCATCTTAAATTTAGAAACATAATATAATTAATTTGCCTTCTCCAGTCATGCTCAGCTGCTATAGGTCACTCAGTTCCAATAAACAAGAACTGTTGATTACATGGCTATCGGTCACAATGACATCTAGTAAGAAAGCCACTAAACATTCTTGCAATACATTTCACACTCATCCATCAAAGTAGCTATTCCACTTCTTGTTAGTTTTCCCACTTTGGCAATGCATTATTTCCTGGAACAAGGGAAAGAAAATGACTTGCTCCCAGTTATCAGCCACTATTGTATAATCAACTACTTGAAAGTGTGCTAGCATAATAGTCCAGAGCATTCGCCCATGGATTAGGAGTATGTTTTACACCCCTCACTGATCAGATTGGAGTTCCTAATCTTGGGCATACTGTCATTGCATTTGTAAAGCATTGGGAATAAATAAGTGAATCAACTTGAGCGGTTTACACTTACCAAAATGCTTAATAGTTGTATTGATAAAATGTAGAAAACCCAATTCCTCAGGGAAAAGGTTGCAGAGTCCGGTAAAACCTTACAAATCGTTAAGATTGATAGACACAAGGAAATAACTTAATCATTTCCCAATCACTTTTGCAGTTTGCAACTTCCAACCTGCAATTTGCACTTTACCAAAACTTAAACATTTTGCCAACTGAATCCAGACTTGGCCAAGTTTCAGAATAAAATTCATAACTTAAAAAAAAAATCAGCTCAAAATGATATGTAGAAACATTATCAATGATGCCAGACACTGCCAACATCACTCAAAAAGGAGAAACCTTTTTAGCAATTACTTGAATGATTTAGGCAAGAACTTTGAGGCCACTGTTGTGAGGATTATGAGCTCCTCCCCTTTGTTGTATTTCCCCTCTCCCCTAGGAGAAAGTTTTTGTCTCATTTACAATTTTAAAAATCTGAAAAGTTAATACTTTCACTTATCCAAAATAAAAATAGAACCCACTCTAATAAAGTGAAGACGGTTTTGTTTACTTCACAGCAAAATGTTTCGCTGACAGCGATTCCAAAGTACCTGTACTCCAAAGGCCTGACCATTTTCAGCAAAACCACACAGCAAAATAACAAAGTGCACCAAAGAAAAGTCTAACCCAATTACAAATACGCTTTTTGACCACTTTTCTCTCGTACAAAATTTAAATATACCTTCATTGTTCAACAAATATTGGTCATGTTTATTCTTTAGTGACAAAGAGTTAGTTAAACATTCAATTATTTGTTTTCATCACATGGGGCACCACAACAGAAGAATTTATTTCACTGCAAAGGCCTCAAATTTTAAATTTTTTGACGTTTAAAATCATAGTCCGGCAAATGTGTCATGTCTGGTCACAATGTGTGCTATGCTTATTTAATGGTTAAATTATAGCATTATTGGCAACTGCACACTTCAAAGTAATTAACTGCATTTGAAACACATTAAAATACTTCTAAAAGATGCAATAAGATGGTACATAAACGTCAGTTGGTCTTTGTTTCAATGCAAGAGATTCCACGTGTCCAAAAGCATTCATTTTGTACTCATTAACCTTTTTTTATATATTTGTTCGTGGGATATGGGCATCACTGGCTAGGCTAACATTTATTGCCCAACCCCAATTGTCCTTGACAAGGTGATGGTGAGAGCCTTCTTGAACCCTTGGGGTGTAGGTATACCAATAGTGCTAACAGGAAAGGAGTTCCAGGATTTTGACCCAGCAACAATGAATAAAGCCCTGATTTAGCAAGACCCAGTCAATAGCCTGGGGCCTCAAAAAAATCAGGTATCACTCCCTTTTGCCATGCACCATCACTCCTTTTATCATTTAATCTCCCCTGCCTTCCACCCGATCACAGACTGTTCCTTTTGTTCCTATCCTCTCCCCACCTCTGTATATCTTAAAACCTGTTACATCTCTAACCGGTTTCTAGTTCTGATGAAGGATCATCGGCCTGAAATGTGAACTTTGTTTCTCTCTCCACAGATGTTGCCTAACCTGAGTATTTCCAGCATTTTCTGTTTTGAGTCACTTTCGGCACTTGGTAACTAGATTAAACACAGAGCAACTGAACAGCAAAACTCCCTCCCATCTAATCCTGAACTATTTGAGTCCTAAACTCAACGCATCTTTCAACAGCAGTGTAATTTTCATCCACTTTCACACCAGTGACTTTAATGAGCTCTCTGAAAGAGATTAGTAATTCTGCTGACAACTTGTGGAAAACTATCAGCAGTCCAGCACTATGTGCTTAGCCCAATAGGAATTGGATTAAAATGACCACAACTTAATTATGCAAGACCCTTATGCTGGCAAGGATGGATGAGACCATCAACCCATCAGTCTGAGCCTGATTCTACCCAGATAGCTTCCATCAACTGGGGTCCGCCAAAAAACGGCTTGCACCAACTAAAGCTGGTGCTTAAGATCACAACTAGATGCAGAATGGTGCTGTCATCCAGTGGCTGCCCCAGGAACTACAGCTATAAAGAACTCGAGCATAGTTTCAGTCTCTGGTTTATTCACTTTGACAGAGTCCACAAGAGTTCCTCGCCCTAAACTATAATGGGGGTGAAAAATATCCATGGACAATTCCCCTTCAGCTGAATGCCTACACAATTGGGTCTGGTGAACAAAGAGAAGCAGATTAAACTGACACTCGGGTTCACCCATTTATATTGTGTTTCTCAATGTCACACCTGATACTTTCTGCTTCTACTGCATACTGTCCGCAACAGAACATCCGGATTGAAAGCCACAGGCTGATGAAAATCTCTTTTGCACAACTGTTCAATTTCCCGAATATACAGAAAAGCGCAACATAAGGCTTCAACCATGTGGAGGGAGAATAAAGCAAGAATTCAAACTCCTTAGATCCTTCTATAAACTGTGACAATAAAGACGCCAATAGACTAAGTTAGATTCGGACATTGCAGAATGGAGGAAGGACAACTGAGAGATCAATAGTTCCAGTAATTCAGCAAAACATGTACAGTGTACAGATATGGATTCTAAACTCTATCCCCGACAGACCAACTCTATTTGTCTGACTGCAGAGAGTTTAGGTGTTCAGGTGTCCCACTGGGGTTTACCCAGCATATCAAGGCACTGGGATGGTTCTTGTTGGTTCCATCTCCAGGAAATGCCTTCAGTGACTGTCCTCCCAAATCTCAGTTTCCCCTTTAGCCACCTGATTAATCAACTGCCTTCAGCATGGTAGCTAGGGTTATGCAGGGCTGATGCCTGCATGCCAGCCAACTTGAGGTTCTCGACGTTCAAAATCAGTGCCATTTACCAGGCTCAGTCAACCCCAACTATGACACAGGAAATACATGGCCACATGTCAGGGTGTTTAGCAGAGGAATCCTCACTTTGGAATTGATTCTCCCTTCTGGTTACTCAATCACAATTTGCTTTTCCAGAGAGTCTTCTCTTGTGGAACAAGTACCCCTTTTTGCTTGAAATCTACTTCATAACTTGGTTGGGGAGCTGGTAAATGGCATGTGAACAAAAACAATAAATGTATATTTTTAGTTGTATAACTAACACTTATGCAGAAAAAGTACTCATGTTATGTTACAGGGAGTCTGTGGAGCCATTATAACATGGGAAAGGAGGCCTCCGAAGCAAAAAGGTTGCGTGGACAAGAGCAGGGACTTCAGGAAGGATGAGCAAACTGACCACAGCACCGTTACACAGGGGTATTTAAGTTGGGGTGTAAAAAGGAATGCAGCAGTAGTAGGGGACAGTATAATTACGGGATAGATACTGTTCTCTGCAGCTCAGGACGTGAGTCCCGAAGGCTGTGCTGCCTACCCAGCGGCAGGGTTTAGGACATCTCCTTGGGGCTGGAGAGGAACTTAGAGTAAGAGTGAAAAGATCCAGCTGTCACAGTCCACATAGGGACCAACGACATAGGTAGGACAAAGAAAGTGTTTCTAATGAGGGAACATGTGCAGCTAGGGGCTAAAATAAAAAACAATCACAAAGGTAATAATCTCTGGATTACGACTTGAACCACAGGCAAAATGGCATAATTGCATCAGAGTTGAATGTGTGACTTAAAGTTTGGTGTGGGAGAAATGGGTTTCAATTCATGGGGCACTGGCACCTGTACTGGGGAAAGAGGGAGCTGTTCTGTTTGGACAGGCTACATTTGAACCATGCTGCTACCAGTGACCTGGCGAATCGAATAGCTAGAGCTGCAGATAGTGCTTTAAACTAAACAGTTGGAGTGGGTGGGGGGGGGGTTTAAGCGAGGGCATACTTAGAAAGTTAAAGAGAAAGAACAAGGTAACCGTGCAGAGCAGTGATATGGGTAATACCCAGCACATGACAAGGAGGGATTATGCGTACAAACCTAAGAATGCACCAGCAAATAGGGTCAGAGTAGGGAAAAATGGTAAAAAGACAAAATTAAAGGCTCTTTATCTGAATGCAAGTAGCATTCATAACAAGACAGATGAATTGATCACACAAATAGAAATAAATGGGTATGAACTGATCGCCATTATGGAGATGTGGTTGCAAGGTGACCAAGCCTGGGAACTGAATATTCAGGGGTACCTTACATTTCAGAAGGATAGGCAGAAAGGAAAAGGAGGTGGGGTAGGTCTGTGAATAAAGAACAAAATCAGTAGGGTACATTAGTGAGAAATGATCTTGGCTCAGATGATCAAGATGTAGAATCAGTTTGGGTGGAGTTAAGAAATAACAAAGGAAAGTCGTCATTAATGGGAGTAATTTATAGGCCCCCTAACAGTAGCTACACGATAGGACAGAGTACAAATCAGGAAATAATGGGTGCTTGTAAGAAAGCTATTGCAATAATCATGGGTGACTCTAATCTCTATATAGATTGGACAAATCAAATTAGCAAAGATAGCTTCACGGACAATTTATAGTGCATATTCGGAACAGTTTCATAGAACAATACATTGTGGAACCAACCAGGGAACAGGCTATTTTAGATCTGGTAATGTGCACTGAGACAGGATTAATTAATGATTTTATAGTAAAGGATCCTCGAAGGAAGAGTGATCATAGCATGCCAGTGAGAACCTTGGATCTGAAACTAGCGTCTTAAATGTAATTACAAAGCTATGAAGACAGAGTTGGCTAAAGTGGACTGGGAAATAGATTAAAAGTAAGACAGTAGAGAAGCAATAGCAGACATTTAAGGAGCTATTTCATAATTTTCAACAAAGACATATTTAGTTGAGAAAGAAACATTCTATGAGAAGGATGAACCATCCGTGGCTAACCAAGGAAGTTAAGGGTAGTATTAAATTGAAAGAAAAGGCATACAATGTTGCAAAGATTAATGGCAGGCCAGAAGATTGGGAAAATTTTAGAAACTAGCAAAACGTGACTAAAAAAAGAGGGAGAAAATAGATCGAGAGAAAACGAGCAAGCAATATAAAAAGACAGCAAGAGCTTCTATCACAGAATTGTTACAGCGCAGGAGGCCATTTGGCCCATCGAGTCTGCACTGGCTCTCTGAAAGAGCAACTCGCTCAGTTCCAATCCTCTGCCTTCTCCCCATAGCCCTGCACTTGTGTTTATGACAGTGGCGCAGTGGTTAGCACCGCAGCCTCACAGCTCCAGCGACCCGGGTTCAGTTCTGGGTACTGCCTGTGTGGAGTTTGCAAGTTCTCCCTGTGTCTGCGTGGGTTTTCGCCGGGTACTCCGGTTTCCTCCCACCACCAAAAGACTTGCAGGTTGATAGGTAAATTGGCCATTATAAATTACCCCTAGTATAGGTAGGTGGTAGGAGAATATAGGGACAGGTGGGGATGTGATAGGAATATGGGATTAGTATAGGATTAGTATAAATGGGTGGTTGATGGTCAGCACAGACTCGGTGGGCCAAAGGGCCTGTTTCAGTGCTGTATCTCTAAATATAACAAATAAAAAATAAATAAATGGCAGGTAGAAAATATTAAGAACCAGGCTGAATACAGAAGGTCCAGAGGGGAAGTGAAAAAACAAATAAGAGAAGTAAGAGAAAGCATGAAAAGAGACTGGCAGCCAGCATTAAAGGAAATCCCAAAGTTTTCTATAGGCATATAAATAGTAAAGTTGAGGTAAAAGGAGAAGTGGGGCCAATTATGGACCAGAAAGGGGATTTACAGATGGAGGCAGAGTGCAGAGCTGAGGTATTAAATGAATACTTTGCATCTGTCTTTGCCTGGGTTGCATCTTCTTCCTTGGTAATGTTGAAAGAGGAGGTAAGTCAGACATCAGAGGGATTTAAGATTGATGGAGGAAGTATTAGATAGGCTGTCTGTATTTAAAGTGGATAAAGCACCAGGGCCTGATGAGATGCATCCAAGGATACTGAGGGAAGTGAAGGTGGAAATTCTGGAGGCACTGGCCATAATTTTTCAGTCTTCCTTAGGGGGTTGTGCCAGAGGTCTGGAGAATTGCAAACGTTACTTTTTTGAACAAGGGTGTATGTGTAAAGATAAGCCCAGCAACTACAGGCCAATCAGTTTAACATCAGTGGTGGGAAAACTTCCAGAAAAAGTAATTCAGGACAAAATCAATAGTCGTATGGACAAATGAGAGTTAATTAAGGAAAGCCAGCATGGATTTCTTAAGAGAAAATCATGTTTAACTAACTTGCTGGAGTTTTTTTGAGCAGGTAATAGAGAGGGTTGATGAGGGCAACGCTGTTGATATGGTGTACATGGACTTTCAAAAAGTGTTTGATACAGTGCCACACAACAGACCTGTGAGCAAGCTTGGAGCTCATGGAATAAAAGGGGCAGTAGCAACATGAATACGAAATTGGCTGAGTGACAGGAAAGAAAGAGTAGTGGTTAATGGATGTATTTTGGGGTGCAGAAAGAGTTGCCGTGGAGTTCCCCAGGGATCAGTGTTGGGACCCTTGCTTTTTCTGATATATATTAATGATCTCGGCACAAGCGAATAATGCAAGGCTGGATTGCATCTATTTTAATGCAAGGAGTCTTACTAGTAAGGCAGATGAATTGAGGGCATTGATTAACACATAGCAATAATAGCATATTCCCATCACAGAGACATGGTTGAGGGAAGGGCAGGACTGGCAACTCAACATTGCAGGGTATAGAATATTCAGGCGTGACCGGGGTGGGGGTGGGGGGGTATAAAATAGGAGGTGGCATTGCACTATTGATCAATGATATCTTAGAAGGTTCCTCAAATGAGGCCATATGGGTAGAACCTAAAAACAAAAAGGGGACAATCACTTGGCTGGGAGTGTACTATAGGCTTCCAAACAGTCAGGAAGAGATAAGGAGATATGTAGGCAAATCTCAGAGGTGTAAAAATAATAGGGTAATAATAGTAGGGGATTTCAACTTCCCCAGTATTAACTGGGACAGTCTTAGTGCAAAAGGCCTAGAGGGCGTGGAATTCTTAAAGTGCATACAGTAGAGCTTTTTGAGCCAGCACACAAGGTCCTACAAGAGAAGGGGCAGTACTGGACCTAATCTTAGAGAATGAAGCCGGACAAGTGGTCAAAGTGTCAGTGGGGGAGCATTTTGGAGATAGTGATCATAACTCTAAGATTTAAGGTAGTTCTGGAAAAGGACAAAGATGGACTGGAAATATAGGTACTGAATTGGTTGGGGTGGGGTGGGGGGGTGGGGGTGGGTGGGAGGGCAACTTCAATATGATAAAACAGGATCTGGCCGAAGTGGACTGGGAGCAGTTACTTGTAGGAAAGTCTGCATCAGACCAGAGGGAGTCATTCAAAAAGGGAACAGTGAGACTTCAGGGCCAACACGTTCCCGTAAAGGTGAAGGGTAGGACCAACAAGTCCAAGGAACCCTGTATGTCAAGGGATATAGAGGATTGGATAATGAAACAAAAGGAGACTTATGGCAGATTCAGAGGGCTGAAAACAGCAGAGGCCCTGGAGGAGTATAGAAAGTGTAGAGGGGTACTTAAAGTAATTCGGAGAGTGATGAGGGGGCATGAAAAAACACTGGTGAGCAAGATAAAGGAAAATCCCAAGGCGTTTTAAGTACATTAAGGGCAAGAGGATAACCAGGGAAAGAGTAGGGCCCATGAGACCCCAAAGTGGCAATCTGGATGTGGAGCTGGAGGACATAGGTGCGGTTTTAAATGATTACTTTTCATCTGTGTTCACTATGGAGAAGGATGATATAGGTGTAGAGCTCAACGAGGTGGATTGTGATATACTTGAACAAATTAGCAATGAAAGGGAGGAGGTATTAGAGGTTTTATCAGGCTAAAAAGTGGATAAATCCCCAAGCCCAAATGAGATGTATCCCAGGCTGCTATGTGAGGCAAGGGAGGAGATAGCAGGGGCTCTGACACAAATTTTCAAATCCTCTCTGGCCACAGGAGAGGTGCCAGAGGACTAGAGGACAGTGAATGCAACACCATTATTCAAGAAGAGTAGCAGGGATAAACCAGGTAATTACAGGCCAAGGTGTCCAACATCAGTGGTAGGGAAACTACTGGAAAAAATTCTGAGGGATAGGATTAATCTCCACTTGGAGAGGCAGAGATTAATCAAGGATAGTCAGCATGGCTTTGTCAGGAGGAGATCATGGCTAACAAACTTGACTAAACTTTTCGAGGAGGTGACTAGATGTGTGGATGAGGGCAAAGCAGTTGATGTAGTCTACATGGACTTCAGTAAGGCTTTTGAAAAGGTCCCGCGAGTGAAAGGGGGTGAAGAAGGTAAAAGCCCATGGGATCCAGGGCAATTTGACAAATTGGATCCAAAATTGGCTTAGTGGCAGGAGGTAGAGGGTGATGGTCAAGGGTTGTTCTTGCGGTTGGAAGCCTGTGACCAGTGGTGTACAACAGGGATCTGTGCTGGGACCCTTACTGTTTGTAGTATACATTTAAGATTTAGGCGTGAATATAGGAGGTATGATCCGTAAGTTCGCAGATGACACAAAAATTGGTGGTGTTGTAAATAGTGAGGAGGAAAGCTTTAGATTACAGGACGATATAGATGGGCTAGTTTGATGGGCAAAGCAGTGGCAAATGGAATTTAATCCTGAGAAGTGTGAGGTGATGCATTTTGAGAGGACTAACAAGGCAAGGGAATATACAATGGATGGGAGGACCCTAGGAAGTAGAGGGTCAGAGGGACCTTGGTGTACTTATCCACATATCACTGAAGGCAGCAGCACAGGTAGATAAGGTGGTTAGGAAGGCATATGGGATACTTGCCTTTATTAGCTGAGGCACTGAATATATAAGCAGGGAGGCTATGATGGAGCTGTATAAAACACTAGTTAGGCCACAGCTGGAGTACTGTGTACAGTCCTGTTCGCCACACTACAGGAAGGATGTGATTGTACTGGAGAGGATACAGAGGAGATTCACCAGGATGTTGCCTGGGCTGGAGCATTTCAGCTATGAAGAGAGACTGGATAGGCTGGGGTTGTTTTCCGTAGAGCAGAGAAGGCTGAGGGGGGGATCTGATTGAGATATACAAAATTATGAGGAACATAGATTGGATAGATAGGAAGAAACTTTTTCCCTTAGCGGAGGGGTCAATAACCAGGGGGCATAGATTTAAGTAAGGTAAGGGGCAGGAGGTTTAGAAGGGATTTAAGGAAAAAATCTTTCACCCAGAGGATGGTTGGAATCTGGACCACACTGCCTGAAGGGGCGGTAGAAGCAGGAACCACAATAAAGTGGATGAATTAATCGCACAAATAGATGTAAATGGGTATGATATTGTCGGGATTACGGAGACATGGCTGCAAGGTGACCAGGGATGGGAAATGAACATCCAGGGATATTCAGTATTTAGGAAAGACAGACAAAAAGCAAAAGGCAGTGGAGCTGCATTGCTGGTTAAAGAGGAAATTAACACAATAGTGAGGAAGGATATGAGCTCTGACTATGTGGAATTTGTATGGGTAGAGCTGAAAAACACTAAGGGGCAAAAAACGTTAGTGGGGGTTGTATATAGACCCCCAAACTGTAGTGGTGATGTTGGGAATGGCATTAAACAGGAAATTAGAGATGCATGCGATGAAGGAACATCTGTAATTATGGGTGACTCTAATCTGCACATAGATTGGGCAAATCAAATTAGTCACAACACCGTAGAGGAGGAATTCATGGAGGATATATGGGATGGTTTTCTGGACCAATATGTTGAGGAACCAACTAGAGAGCAGGCCATCCTAGACTGCGTATTGTGTAACAAGAGGAATAATTGACAATCCAGTGGTGCAAAACCCCTTGGGGACGAGCGAGCATAATATGATAGAATTCTTCATCAAGATGGAGAATGACATAGTTGATTCTGAGACTAGGGTCCTGAATCTTAGTAAAGGAAACTATGAAGGTATGAGGCACGAGTTGGCCATGACAGATTGGGAAACGTTACTTAAAGGGATGACGGTGGATAGGCAATGGCAAACATTGAAAGAGCGCATGGATGAACTGCAACAATTGTTTATCCCTGTCTGGCGCAAAAGTAAAACGGGAAAGGTAGCCAAACTACGGCTTACAAGGGAAATTAGAGATAGCATTAGATCCAAGGAAGAGGCATATAAACTTGCCAGGAAAAACAACAGATCTGAGGATTGGGAGCAGTTTAGAATTCAGCAAAGGAGGACCAAGGGATTGATTAAGAAAGGGAAAATAGAGTACGAGAGCAAGCTTGCAGGGAACATAAAAACTGACTGTAAAATTTCTATAGGTATGTGAAGAGAAAAAGATTGGTGAAGACAAATGTAGGTCCCTTACAGTCAGAAACAGGGGAATTTATTATGGGGAACAAAGAAATGGCTGACCAACTAAATGCATACTTTGGTTCTGTCTTCACAAAGGAGGACACAAATATCATACCAGAAATGTTGGGAACACAGGGCTAAGTGAGAGAGGAACTGAAGGAAATCAATATTAGTGGAGAAATGGTGTTGGGAAAATTGATGGGATTGAAGGCCGATAAATCCCCAGGGCCTGATGGTATGCATCCCAGAGTACTTAAGGAAGTGGCCCTGGAAATAGTGGATGCATTGGTGGTCATCTTCAAAGAGCCGATAGACTCTAGAACAGTTCCTACAGATTGGAGGGTAGCTAATGTCACCTCACTATTTAAAAAGGGAGGTAGAGAGAAAGCAGGGAATTATAGACCAGTCAGCCTGATGCGGTAGTGGGGAAAATTCTAAAGTCCATTATCAAAGATTTTATAACAGAGCACTTGGAGAACAGTGGTAGAATCAGGCAGAGTCAGCACGTATTTATGAAAGGGAAATCATGCTTGACAAATCTACTAGAATTCTTCAAGGATGCAACTAGTAGAGTTGATGAGGGGGAGCCACTGGATGTGGTTTATTTGGACTTTCAGAAGGCTTTCGACAAAAGTCCCACATAAGAGATTAGCATGTAAAATTAAAGCACATGGGATTGGGGATAGTGTATTGCGATGGACAGAAAATTGGTTGGCGGACAGGAAACAAAGAGTAGGGATAAATGGGTCTTTTCCGAATGGCAGTCAGTGACTAGTGGGGTACCGCAGGGATCGGTGTTAGGACCCCAGCTATTCACAATATACATTAATGATTTAGATGAGGGAACTAAATGTAATATCACCAAATTTGCGGATGACACAAAACTGGGTGGGAGGGCGAGTTGTGAGGGGGATGCAGAGAGGCTTCAGGGTGATTTGGACAAGTTGAGTGAGTGGGCAAATGCATGGCAGATGCAGAAAATGTGGATAAATGTGAGGTTATCCACTTTGGTAGCAAAAACAGGAAGGCAGATTATCTGAATGGCTATAAACAGAGAGGGGAATATGCAGCGAGACCCGGGTGTTCTCATACATCAGTCCCTGAAGCTAAGCATGCAGGTCCAACAGGCGGTAGAAAAGGGAAATGGTATGTTGGCCTTCATAGCGAGAGGATTCAAGTACAGGAGCAGGGATATCTTGCTGCAATTATACAGGGCCTTGGTGAGGCCACACCTGGAATATTGTGTGCAGTTTTGTCTCCTTATCTGAGGAAGGATATTCTTGCTATAGAGGGAGTGCAGCGAAGGTTTACCAGACTGATTCCTGGGATGGCAGGACTGACGTATGAGGAGAGATTGAGTCAGTTAGGATTATATTCGCTGGAGTTTAGAACAGTGAGGGGGGATCTCATAGAAACCTATAAAATTCTAACAGGACTTGACATGGTAGATGCAGGATGTCCCCGATGGTGGGGGGAGTCCAGAACCAGAGGTCATAGTCTAAGGATATGGAATAAACCTTTCAAGGCTGAGATGAGGAAAAAATTCTTCACCCAGAGAGTGGTGAGCCTGTGGAATTCGCTACCACAGACAGCAGTTGAGGCCAAAACATTTTATGTTTTCGAGGAGGAGTTAGATATAGCTCTTGGGTCTAAAGGGATCAAAGGGTATGGGGCGAAAGTGGGAACAGGCTACTGAATTGGATGATCAGCCATGATCATAATGAATGGCGGAGCAGGCTTGAAGGGCCGAATGGCCTATTCCTGCTCCTATTTTCTATGTTTCTAACCCTCACAACATTTAAGTATTTAGATGAGCACTTGAAATGCCATAGCATACAAGGCTACGGGCCAAGTGCTGGAAAATGAGATTAGAATAATTAGGTGCTTGATGGCCGGCACGGGCACGATGGGCTGTTTCTGTGCTGTATAACTCTATGACCTTTGTGTAGAGGGCACAATTTCAAAGTTTGCAGATGATATGAAACTTGGAAGCATCGTGAACCGTGAGGAGCATAGTATAGAACTTCAAAAGGACATAGACAAGTTGGTGGAATGGGCAGACAGGTGGCAGATGATGTTCAATGCAGCGAAATGTGAAGTGATTAATTTTGGTGGGAAGAACATGGAGAAACAATACAAAATAAAGGACACAATTCTAAAGGAGGTACAGGAGCAGAGGGACCTAGGTGTATATGTACATAAGTCATCGAAGGTGGCAGGACAGGTTGAGAGTGTGGTTAATAAAGCATACAGTGTCCGAGGCTTTAGTAACAGGGGCATAGAGTACAAAAGCAAGGAAGTAATGTTGAACTTGTGCAAGACAACAGTTCATAAGAACAAAAGAAATAGGAGCAGGAATAGGCCATTCAGCCCAAGCTGCCCCGCCATTCAATAAGATCAATGGGCGGCACAGTGGTTAGCACTGCAGCCTCACAGCTCCAGGGACCCGGGTTCAATTCTGGGTACTGCCTGTGCGGAGTTTGCAAGTTCTCCCTGTGACCGTGTGGGTTTTCGCCGGGTGCTCTGGTTTCCTCCCACAGCCAAAGACTTGCAGGTGATAGGTAAATTGGCCATTGTAAATTGCCCCTAGTCTAGGTAGGTGGTAGGGAATATGAGATTACTGTAGAGGTAGTACAAATGGGTGGTTCTTGGTCGACACAGTCTCGGTGGGCCGAAGGGCCTGTTTCAGTGCTGTATCTCTAAATAAATAAATAAAAAATAAAATAAATCATAGCTGATCTGTCCCATTCCTCAACTTCTCTTTCAGGCCTGCTCTGCCTAACCCTCAAATCCCTGGAGATTTCAAAAATCTATCTACCTCCTCCTTAAATACATTTAGTGACCTAGCCTCTACAACTCTCTGAGGCAGAGAATTCCAGAGATTCACCACCCTCAGAGAAGAATTCCCATCGCATCTCAGTTTTAAATGTGTGCCCCCTTATTCTGTAATTACGTCCCCTAGTTCGAGATTCTCCACTCTTAGAAACATCTTCTCAACATCTACCCTGTTGAGCCCCCTTAAAATCTTATTTGTTTCTATAAGATCACCTCTTATTCTTCTAAACTCCAACGAATACAGCCTAACCTGTTTAGCCGCTCTTGATAAGACAGCCCCTTCATCCCAGGAATCAGTCTTGTGAACCTTTTCTGAACTGCCTCCAATGCCAGTATATCCTTCCTTAAATACGGGGACCAAAACTGTACGCAGTACTCCAGGTGTAGCCTCACCAACACCATGAACAGTTGGAACAGGATTTCCCTATTTTTAAACTCGAACCCCCTAGCAATAAAGGCCTAAATTCCATTCGCCTTCCTAATTACTTGCTGCACCTGCATGCTAACCTTTTGTGTTTCATGCACAAGAACACCCAGATCCCTCTGCATTGCAGTATTTTGTAGTCTTTCTCCATCTAAATAATAATCTGCCTTTTTATTCTTCCTACCAAAGTGGATTAGTTTAGTTTAGTTTAGAGATACAGCACTGAAACAGGCCCTTCGGCCCACCGAGTCTGTGCCGACCATCAACCATCACTTACACTAACCCTACACTAATTCCATATTCCTACCACATCCCCACCTGTCCCTGTATTTCCCTACCACCTACCTATACTAGGGGCAATTTATAATGGCCAATTAACCTATCAACCTGCAAGTCTTTGGCATGTGGGAGGAAACCGGAGCACCCGGAGGAAACCCACGCAGACACAGGGAGAACTTGCAAACTCCACACAGGCAGTACCCAGAATTGAACCCGGGTCGCTGGAGCTGTGAGGCTGCGGTGCTAACCACTGCGCCACTGTGAGGATTACCTCACACTTTCCCACATTGAACACCATCTGCCAAATGTTTGCCCACTCACATAACCTATCTATACCCGTTTGCAAATTCTTTGCGTCCTCATCACAACAGTGACGGGCACAACAGGCACAGTGGCGCAGTGGCTAGCACCGCAGCCTCACAGCTCCAGCGACCCGGGTTCAATTCTGGGTACTGCCTGTGTGGAGTTTGCAAGTTCTCCCTGTGTCTGCATGGGTTTTCTCCGGGTGCTCCGGTTTCCTCCCACAAGCCAAAAAAACTTGCAGGTTGGTAGGTAAATTGGCCATTATAAATTGCCACTAGTATAGGTAGGTGGTAGGGAAATATAGGGACAGGTGGGGATGTGGTAGGAATATGGGATTAGTGTAGGATTAGTATAAATGGGTGGTTGATGGTCGGCACAGACTTGGTGGGCCGAAGGGCCTGTTTCAGTGCTGTATCTCTAAACTAAACTAAACATGCCTTCCCACCTATTTTTGTATCGTCAGCAAATCTGGATACACTACACTCTGTCCGCTCCTTCAAGTCATTAATGTAGATAGTAAATAGCTGAGGTCCTGGGACCGATCTTTGTGGCACCCCACTAGTTACAGCTTTCGAACCTGAAAAAGACCCACTGATCCCAAATTTCTGCCTTCTGTGTGTTAGCCAATCCTCAATCCATACCAACACATTACCCCCAATACCGAGCTCCTATTTTGTGCAATAACTTTTTATGTGGCACCTTATCAAACGCCTTCTCAAAATCTAAATACACTACATCTACTGGTTCCCTCAGTTCGGCCTCAGCTGGAGTATTATATTCAATTCTGGGTACTGCACTTGAGGAAAGACATGAGGGCATTGGAGAGAGTACAGAAAGGATTCACGAGAATAGTTCCCGGGCTGAGGAATTTCAGTTATGAATGTCTTCCTTGGAGAAGAGAAGGCTGAGGGATGATTTGATAGAGGTATTCAAAATCATGAGGGGTCTGGACAGAGTAGATAGAGAGAAACTGCTCCACTCATGAAAGGATAGAGAACGGGAGGGCATAGATTTTAAATTATTTGGTAAGAGAAGCAAAAGTGACATGAGGAAAAACTTTTTCATGCAGCGAGTGGTTAAGGTCTGGAATGTGCTGCCTGAGAACATGGCGAAGGCAGCTTCAATTTATTTTTTGTTATTCGTTCATGGGATGTGAGCGTCACTGGCCAGGCCAGCATTTATTGCCCATCCCTAATTGCCCTTGAGAAGGTGGTGGTGAGCTGCCTTCCTGAACTGCTGCAGTCCATTTGGGGTAGGTATACCCACAGTGCTGTTAGGAAGGGAGTTCCAGGATTTTGTCCCAGCGACAGTGAAGGAACGGCGAAATAGTTCCAAGTCAGGATGGTGTGTGACTTGGAGGGGAATTGGTGTTCCCATGTATTTGCTGCCCTTGTCCTTCTAGTTGGTAGAGGTCGCGGGTTTAGAAGGTACTGTCTAAGGAGCCTTGGTGCATTGCTGCAGTGCATCTTAAAGATGGTACACAGTGCTGCCACTGTGCGTTGGTGGTGGAGGGAGTGAATGTTTGTAGATGGGGTGCCAATCAAGAGGGCTGCTTTGTTCTGGATGGTGTCGAGCTTCTTGAGTGTTGTTGGAGCTGCGCCCATCCAGGCAAGTGGAGAGTATTCCATCACACTCCTGACTGGTGTCTTGTAGATGGTGGACAGGCTTTGGGGAGTCAGGAGGTGAGTTACTCACCTCAGGATTCCTAGCCTCTGACCTGCTCTTGCAGCCACAGTATTTATATGGTTACTCCACTTCAGTTTCTGGTCAATGGTAGCCCCTAGGATGTTGATAGTGGGGGATTCAGTGATGGTAATGCCGTTGAATGTCAAGGGGAGATGGTTAGATTCTCTCTTGTTGGAGATGGCCATAGCCTGGCACTTGTGTGGCGCGAATGTTACTTGCCACTTGTCAGCCCAAGCCTGGATATTGTCCAGGTCTTACTGCATTTCTACACTGACTTCTTCAGTATCGGAGGAGTCACGAATGGTGCTGAACATTGTAAAATCATCAGCGAACATCCCCACTTCTGACCTTATGATTGAAGGAAGGTCATTGATGAGGCAGCTGCAGATGGTGGGCCTAGGATACTACCCTGAGGAACTCCTGCAGTGATGTCCTGGAGCTCAGATGATTGACCTCCAACAACTACATCTTCCTTTGCCCTAGGTATGACTCCAGCCAGCGGAGGGTTTTCCCCGATTCCCATTGACAGTTTTGCTAGGGCTCCTTGATGCCATACTCGGTCAAATGCTGCCTTGATGTCAAGGGCAGTCACTCTCACCTCACCTCTGGAGTTCAGCGCTTTTATCCATGTTTGAACCAAGGCTGTAATGAGGTCAGGAGCTGAGTGGCCCTGGCGGAACCCAAACTGACAGTCACTGAGCAGGTTATTGCTAAGCAAGTGCCACTTGATGGCACTGTTGATGACACCTTCCATCACTTTACTGATGATTGAGAGTAGGCTGATGGGACAGTAATTGGCCGGGTTGGACTTGTCCTGCTTTTTGCGTACAGGACATACCTGGGCAATTTTCCACATTGCAGGGTAGATGCCAGTGTTGTAGCTGTTCTGGAACAGCTTGGCCAGAGGTGTGGCAAGTTCTGGAGCACAGGTCTTCAGTACTATTGCCAGAATATTGTCAGGGCCCATAGCTTTTGCAGTCCCAAGTGCTTTCAGTTGTTTCTTGATATCACGTGGAGTGAATCGAATTGGCTGAAGTCTGGCATCTGTAATGCTGGGGACTTCAGGATGGGGCCAAGATGGATCATCAACTTGGCACTTCTGGCTGAAGATTGTTGCAAGTGCTTCAGCCTTATCTTTCGCACTGATGTGCTGGGCTCCCCCATCATTGAGGATGGGGATGTAAGGTATGATTCCATGAGTATGACTATGTCAGGCTGTGGGACAGCTCTCCCAACTTTGGCACAAGCCCCCAGATGTTAGTAAGGAAGACTTTGCAGGGTCGACAGGGCTGGGTTTGCCGTTGTCATTTCCGGTGCCTAGGTCGATGCCGGGTGGTCCGCCCGGTTTCATTCCTTATTATTGACTTCGTAGCGGTTAGATACAACTGAGTGGCTTGCTCGGCCACTTCAGAGGGCATTTAAGAGTCAACCACATTCCTGTGGGTCTGGAGTCACATGTAGGCCAGACCAGGTAAGGACAGCAGATTTCCTTCCCTAAAGGACATCAGTGAACCAGATGGGTTTTTACAACAATCAACAATGGTTTCATGGCCATCATTAGACTAGCATTTAATCCCAGATTTAGTCATTAAATTCAAATTTCACCTTCTGCTGTGGTGGGATTTGAACCCATGTCCCCAGAGCAATACTCTGGGTCACTAGTCCAATGACAATACCACTACGCCACCGCCTCCCCTGAAGCATTCAAAAGGGAATTAAACAGTTATATATATGAAAAGGAAGAATATGCAGGGTTATGGGGAGAAGGTAGGGAATTGAACTGAGTGAGTTGCTCTTCCAGAGAGCCGGTGCAGACATAATGGGTCGAATGGCCTCCTTCTGCACTCTAACGATTGTGATTCCTTTTCCTATGCTCACTTGCATGTGGCACTGGGAGTAATCCTGAGATTACTGCTTTTGAGGTCATGCTTTTTAATCTTCCTAGCTCCCCAAAATCTTTCACATCCTCATCCCCCTTCTTGGTACCAATGTGGACCATGACCTCTGGCTGTTCACTCTCCCCCAGAAGAATGTCCTGCAGCCGCTCCGTGACATCACTGACCCTGGCACCAGGGAGGCAACACACCATTCTGGAGTCATGTTTATTGCCGCAGAAACGCCTGTCTGTTCCCCTAACTAATCCCGTCACTACTACTCTTCCATTCCTCTTCCTCACTTCTTGTGTAGCTGAGCCACCTGTGGTGCCACAAACTTGGCTCTGATTGCACTCCTTTGAGAAATCATCACCCTCACCAATATCTAAAATGGGAAAACCGATTAGCCAGCGAGATCATATCAGGAGACTCCTACACTGCCTGCCTGGTTCTCTTGGACTGCCTGGCTATCACCTATTCCCTATATACCTGAATGCTCCTAACCTGTGGTGTGACCACCTCCCTAATCATACTATCCACATAGTCCTCCACCTCGCGGATGCACAAAAGTGACTCCAGCCACCGCTCGAGTTCTGAAACCCGGAGCTCAAGCTTCTGCAGCCGGTTACACTTCCTGCAGATGTGGTTATCTAGGACACATGGTGCGTCCCAAGACTTCTCACATGCCACAGTCTGTACATTCCACTTGGCAGAGGTGCCCTGCCATAACTTAACTTTACAGACTATTTATTATAAGTAGAATAGCTTACTAAACAGCTCCTTCTACTGCACTGAAGGAGGAACCAAACTCTGGAGAGTTAAAAAAGTAGAAAAATGGAGCACCTCCTCCCCTCTTCGTCAAACTTGGCATTCACCAAACTCTAATCTCTACACTCAGTTTGCAATCTGCACTCTGTCTGCAGGCTGTACCCAGACCTCTGTATTTTTACCTTTTGAAGCTGAAACTGCAGCAACCAGATTTGACTGGTCAGCTACTCTGCAGTACAGCCTGTTAATCCCTGCTTAAGACTTTAAGAAATTTACTTTACTTTCTTAACCCTACTTTATCTAGAAGGTAAATCCCAGTTAAATGCTAACTGCAGACCAGACTTTCATAAAGATAACACTTAAAATCCCCAAATTCGAATCTCCACACAGCTTGCAATCTGCACTCCGTTTCAAGTATATACAATAAGTATATAAAAAGGAAGAGAGTAACTAAAAGTAAACGTTGGTCCCTTCAAGGATGAGACTGAGGAATTCATACTGGGAAACAAGGAAATGGCAGAGACTTTGAACAAATATTTTGCATATGTGTTCATGGGAAGACACTAAAAGCATTCTAGTAATAGGAGATAATCAGGCGGAAAAAGGGGGGAACATAAAATAATCACTGGAGAAAAAGTACTAAGCAAACTAATGGGACTGAAGGTTGACGAGTCCCTTGGACCTAATGGCCTGCATCCTCGGGTCTTAAAAGAAGTGGCTGCAGAGATAGTGAATGCATTGGCTGTAATTTTCCAAAATTCCCTGGATTCTGGAAAGGTTCCAGCAGACTGGAAAACTGCAATGGAGGAAGACAGAAAGCAGGAAACTGTATGCCAGTTAAGCTAACATCTATCATTGGGAAAATGCTGGAATCCATTATTAAGGAAGTAGTAGCAGGACATTTAGAAAATCATAACGAAAGGGAAGTCATCTTGACAAATTTAATAGACCTCTTTGAGGATGTAATGAGCAAGGTGGATGAAGGGGAACCAGTATTTGTAATGTATTTGGATTTCTAAAAGGCATTTTATAAGCTGCCACATAAAAGGTTACTGCACAAGAGCTCATGGTTTTAACATATTAGCATGGATAGAGGATTGGCGAACAGGAAAGGGAGTCAGGATAAATGGGTCATTTTCAGGTTGGCAAGCTGTAACTATTTGGGTGCCACAGGGATCAGTGCTGGGGCCTCAACTATTAACAATCTATATTAATGACTTGGATGAACAGACTGAGTGTACTGAAGCCAAATTTGCTGATGATATAAAGATAGGTGGGAAAGCAAGTTGTGAGGAGGACACAAAGAGTCTACAAAGCGATATAGATAGGTTAAGTCAGTGGGCAAAAATTTGCCACATGGACTATAAAGTAGAGGAGTATGGGGTAGGAAGAATAGAAAAACAAAATAATCTTTAAATGGAGAGACCACAAAAAGCTGTGTTACAGAGGGATCTGGGTGTCGTGAAACACAAAAATTTTGCATGCAGGTACAACAAATAATTAGGAAGACAAACAGAATGTTGGCTTTTATTGCACGGGTGGATTGAGTATAAAAGTCATGCTACAATTGTACAGGGCACTGGTGAGACCTTACCTAGAGTACTGTGTAGCAAGGATGGATATACCTGCATTCCAGGCAGTTCAGAGAAGGTTCACCAAGTTGATTCCTGGGATGAAGGGGTTGTCTCATCGGAGTTTAGAAGAATGCGAGGTGATCTTATTGAAACATATAAGATTCTGAGGGGGCTTGATAGGGTAGATGCTGAGAGAAGGTTTCCCCTCATGGGGGAATCTAAAACTATGGGACATAGTTTCAGAATAAGGGGTCACCCATTTAAAATGGTGACGAGGAAGAATTTCTCCTCACAGAGGGTTATGAAGCTTTTGAATTCTGTACCCCAGACAACAATGGAGGCGGAGTCACTGAATACATTCAAGGCAGAAATAGACAGATTCTTGAACTACAGGGGAGTCAATGGTTATTGGGACAGGCAGCAAAGTGGAGTTGAGGCCAAGATCAGATCAGCTATGATCTAGTTGAATGGCAGAGCAGGCTCGAGGGGCTGTATGGCCTTCTCTTGCTCCTACTTCTTATGTTGAGAGTCCTTGGCATACAGAATGCATGTTGAGTTGCCATATTACTGCATTTTAATGCACAACCTGATTTCAAATGTGCAACTTCTCACTTTAGTTGTATGCGTCACTTTACAAAAGCAAGAAGATCTTTTTCTATATCTCAATACACATTTAATAAAGACAGTCACCATCACAAAGTACAAGAGTTTGATATTTCTACATGCCAAAGAGTATTTACCTGATATTGTTACCAGCACATTCAAACCCTCAAGCACATCCATCTGCTGAAAGCGCCTGCGATTGATTAGAGGATACACTTTTCCTTGACCACTCCTGTCCAGCAGCATCAGCCCACTTTCTGTACCCACTAGTAAATTCACACCTGAAGAAAGTAACAGCAAAAAGTTAGCACCCTATTCATTTCACACTACAATTGTAGCATCGATTAAGAGCAGTTTTGTTTTGTGACAACTAAAGTTAGCATAAATTCAAAATCAGCACCAAACTGAATCTGGAGAATGTCTCACTCTGTTCCATTCCAGAGTAAGCTCAGGCTCCAAGTCCAGATTTGTTTGTAACGTCTTTGCTTTGGTGCTAAATTAAACTGCTCTGCAGTATGTTACGACTGAGGCGGGAGGAGTGCACTGTTTATTCTAATTCCACTTCTCCACAGGTCACAACAGATATTAAAAATTTTTCCCACTTACTGATACGGTCAATCATACATTATATTTTTATCTCAGAATATAACACACCAACCATGTTTCTTTAATAAACAACAAAATTATCAGTTTATTATAAAACAAGCCTTAACCAGTAATGTAGCAAAGCATAACACACGGATTGAAATATAAAAGTTCCCTTTTTAACCTTAGCACCTCATACACACATTCATTGGTTAACCTGAAAAAAGGGATTTTTGTTTTAGAGCTCTATTCCAAAAAAAATACTTGCTAATTCTTGAAGAAAGAAAAAAAGAAAGGAGATATGGAAAGATGTCCTTTCTTTTGGTAAGGTGTCCCACATGCATACAGACAGCTGTCACTGGGATCTTCCTAGAAGAGTTCTTTTCAGGCAAATTTGAAGATCAGTTTGGATAGGCTTTCCAGGAAATTCAGCAACAGAGGTTTCAGACACAGGTCTTACAGGAGAAATGCGGAAACAGTTTAGTCTGCTTCATACACTTGTTTCTCAGCTTCGAGAAATGGAAAACCGACAATTTTTTTCCAAAGAGCTGGAACAGACTGAGTTGGGGTGGTTTGCTCTTCTTGGCAAGGTAACTCTAACTCCTTTTCAAACCACTGTTCATACCCAACTGCCTTTTGTAACAATTCGAAGTGAAATCAAACACATTCCAGAAGTCAAGCCTCCTGATCTCTATAAATCTTGACCTGTCATTTCCCCAAATCAAAAACAACTCCTGCTGGGGAATTATTTGAAGACAGGTGCCTTCCAGTAACTGTTTACAATTCAAACTTCCCAGTTACCCCTGTAAAAAAAATACCACATCCATGGATTCCTTTTCGTTTTAAAACACAAATTCTCGAACTTTAACAAAAAAATGGAAGCACTCCTAATAAGTAACACTACAGTTTAGGTGCATTTGCAGTCTAAGTTAGTACTCAACTAAAATATAAAGTCAAGGCCTAATGGGCAAGGTAGACATTAGTACTCTCACTCAATCTTTGTTGCATTTATATTCTCTCACTTCAAAGTACAAGAACTATTGCATAGAAGAATGAAAGGAACTTGCCCCATAAGGCAGCACACAGTATTTCAGAGTTGAATCTCTTCTTGTACTTGCGGATTTCTGGTGTGTCACTCTGTGGCCTTATGTTGGTTGGATTTACATTGACAACAGAGCCTTTTCTGCTTGGATCTTGCTTCATTGACTCTGATCTAATCTGGTCACTGGAAAAAACCACTACAAAAGACAAACATTAGAGTTACAAATCAGTTCAACATGGTATCCAATTCAGAGCTCCCTCAATAATCTGAAATAATTCTAACCCAAATCTAATATAACACTACTTTTGTTCTCTTGATAGTTTCCTCATTTATCCTTTATGTTGCCAGACCAGAAATTCAAGCAGCTGAGTGTTCAAATTTCAAGAAGTTTTAGGCACAGAAATGCCTGCCCTCCAAAGTTTCTTGTATTGGCTTGTTGCAGAGGTTCTGAGCTGGGTTGCCATATAGCATGTCACAAAGAAGTGGAACATTTCAGTTTAAAGGGAATGGTAGAAAATGCCAGCGGCTGCATCTCCCCCAAGAAATCACACAATCTATCCATGATTCGTGCAGCAGCTTTTGGTGTGGCAGTGGAAAATACTAAACCAGCTTCATTCTCTCAGACAAAAGTTGAAAAGTCATAGTTAGTTTTTGTTTCCTTGGTCAGTTCTCGGGGATGAGATGAAACACTACACTTCAATAGGCAAATATTTGATTATTACAAGCTTGGTCTTTGGATTAGCTTGATAGTTTTAGAGAATTTTTGTTTTGAAATATCATGCAATAGGATTGGCATCAGATTGGATTTTCTTTGGGTTGCCATTTCACCACTAAAATGATAGTGAAGAAATTAGCTGCCACCAATTTAATGCTCTTTACATATCACAGTGGCCATTGCGATTAATTACAGCTGGAGTTAACCTACCCATTTGAAAGCCCTTTTCAAAAATATACAGATGCAGACCACTGTGCGAACAGGATTTCAAATCTGGCTTTGATGCGACAGAGATAAGATTAATTTTAACTGTTCTGACCCTGCATTGCAAGTTGATCAGGTGGTCGGTCATTGGCATTATTTTGTTAGCTTTTAAGCAGGCCTGCTGTTCTGGTTCTAATTCCCTACCGCCAGTGCTAGAGAAGGTAAACTGAAACATACTGAAAGCTCAAATCTATTGCTATCTTCAAATGGACGACAGCTACTGCTGATGGTGCCACAACTTCATGTTACTGCCATTGGGACTTCCAAGACCATGGGTGGTGTCACTTACAGATTAGCAAACCAAGAATTAAAAATTTAGAAATAAAGAAAGCATCTATAACAATAATAATTGGGTTTTGTCTGTCCTGACTGTTTTGATTGGTCTGTTAGTGGGCAGTGCCTGAAGCACCTGGGCCATGGGGACGCCTTTTTCTTTAAAATTAGTTCACGGGATGTGGGTATCACAGGCTAGGCCAGCATTTATTGCCCATCGCTAATTGTCCTTGGGAAGGTGGTGGTGCGCTGCCTTCCTGAATCGCTACAGTCCCTGTGTGTAGGTAGACCAACAGTGCTGTTAGGAAGGGAGTTCCAGGATTTTGGCCCAGCGACAGTGAAGGGACAGTGATACAGTTCCAAGTCAGGGTGATATGTAGCTTGGAGGGGAACTTGCAGGTGGTTGTGTTCCCATGCATCTGCTGCCCTTGTCCTTCTAGGTGGTAGAGGTCGCGGGATTGGAAGGTGCTGTCGAAGGAGCCTTGGTGAGTTGCTGCAGTGCATCTTGGAGCACGTGATGCATATGCAGCTGCCAACGGTTGGTGGAGGCAGCAGTGGGGCAGGGATTTGGGGGGGGGGGGGGGGTGCAGTTGGTGGAGAACAAAAACAACAGAAAGTAAAGAGAGCCCAACAACCAAGTTACCCTGGCTGGAGAGATTGTTTCCGTGACAGATGTGATGGGATGACAAAGAAGGGATGGAAGGAATGGGCGTGGGGGGAAGGGACAAGATGATGGAATTAGTTAATTTTTGCAAAATGGCAGGGACAATTGCTTGATAAAACTTATTTCAAATCTAGCCTTTGTGCTAAAAATGAAGGACCACTAGATTTGAATGAACATGTTTTAGAAAAGCTATCAGGTTAACTCGAAGAATACATCAGCATTGATTCTATAGACTAAGATGATAACAGCCTGTACCTTCCAGGGTTTCTACACAGTCTAACTCCAATGGGCATGCCACCACACAAATCTAGACTCAAGGAAGGAGCAGTTATAATGTTGCTACGGAACTTGAATCCTGAACCAGGACTTTATCATCAAACGAGAGTGGCAGCTAGGAAGCTGTTTTCTTCGATGATAGATGCCGCAATTATAACAGGCAAATCTCAAGATAATAGTGTTTATTCCTTGAATAATATTGAGCCCATCAGATGTAAACCTGCCTTTTTGACTCAGGAGAAAAAAAAAGTTCCCAATTAGGCTTTCATATTCTAAGACTGTGAACAAGACGCAAGGTCAGATGCTTTTGACAAAATTTGTATTTTTACTCCTAGGCCAGTTTTTACACATGGACAGCTTTATGTAGCTTTTTCCAGACTGACAATATTTGATTCTGTTAAAGTTTTTGGTGAAAGAATAACTAGAAATCTTGTATTTAAAGAAGGATTGTTGAAATAACATACTAATTTGACTGAAAATGTTTTGTGGGCTGCTGCTAGTAATTTTGTTATAACCTGATTTCACTCCAATACCAATTTTGTTTTTAACAAAAACCATTTGATGTGAAACACTACATTAAGATAAAATAATCAAGTTCACAATGCACGCGGCTACAAATTTTCAATCTTGATTACACATCAATTATTGGATCCATCCTTTCTTGCATATTTTTTAATTGGGTAATTTGGGTTATGATGACAAGATGTCATGTATATTACCCATCCCCAGCTGCCCTGAGGACACATATTATAGTATTATAGGCTAAACAATGGGAAGAAAATTGAGGATAAACATTGTAGATAAGATAGAGAGGCGTGTTTATCAATAGAATTATGATTACAGGAAATGATATTTGCCCCAAAATAGACTGGGATAGGTAATAAACTTGTGGAGGGAGCCTCCATAGATTAACCACTTGCTTACTGAAATTCCAAATTAGTTTTGAATTTACCCGCCTTCAAGTGCAGGCCATGCATATCCTCTGGTTCCACTGGACTGAATAAGGTGATAAAGCTTTTTGTGGTCTACATTATCTAGTTCCTTTATTATCCTAGAAACTGCAATCATATCAGATAATTAATGGGGACCTGATGGCTTACATCCCAGGATCCTGAGGAAAACCATGGAAGAAATAACAGAGGTTTAGAGTATAATTGTTTAAAATTCAGTGAAAAGGAAAATTATGCCAGAGCACTGAGGAGTGGTGAATATCACTCCCCACTTCATAAAGACAGAAAAGCAAGGTCATTATAGGCTGATTAGGCATACTTCAGTTGATAAATTACTAGAATTTGTAATACTATATGAAATTATTAAGTGTTTAGGAGGAATATCCTCAACAATTTATCACTGATTGTTAAGAGGAAAATCACGTTTGATCAGCCTTGTATAATTTTTTGAACAGAAAGGAAATGCAGTTTATTTGGATTTTTAAAAAGCAGTTGATAAGCTTCCACATAAGAGATTTATGCCAAAGATAATGGCAATGTAATTAAGGAAAATGTGGTCACATGCTTAAAGGTCATTGGCGATTGGAAAACAATTAAAAGATACTTTCTTGGAGTGGAAATGTGTTGCGAGTAATGTTCCAACTTTTTCTAATTTGAGGCAACCTTTAGTTAGTTTATACATAAATCCTGGATTTAAGTTTAAGGGAAGAATTTTGAGCTGATGACCTGGGAGTGCATATTTAGAAACCTTTGAAAGTGATAGGACTCATTGATAAGCCACTTAAGAAAGCGTATTGGATACTTGACTTTGCAGATAAAGGCACTGAATACAAAAACAAGGAAGTGCAAAACCTCTACAAACCATTTGTATGGCCTTAGCTGCAGTATTGCGGGCACACACTTATGGAAGGATGTCAAGGCCTTGGAGAGGTGGAGGAAGCTTACGAGGATGATACCGGGGGTACAGACTTCAGTTATATGGAGAGTTTGGAGAAACTGGGATTGTTCCCTTAAGAGCAAATTATATGGGGTTTGAGAGAAAGTAGGGAGAAACTGCCTCCTCCGGCAAGTGGGTGGGTAACAAAAGAGCATAGATTCCTGTAATGGAAACCCTACATGCCAACTGGAAATATTAATTTCACCGTATGGAACTTTGCCTGAGACTTTTACTGGACCTCATTACAAATAACTTTTAAAAAGCAGAACAGAACAGCTAAAAATTGCCACCCACAAGTTTCTACATGAAAAGCCAAAGGCCACCTGGAGACAGAGGTATTTACCCAGTCTAGCCCGAACAATGCGGGTGCTCTCTGATTAAATTATCTAGAATGGTTGTGTCAATGGTGATTGTCAAAAGCCATCGACACCCATTGACTTTGAAAGAGCCAAAGCCCCCTACCAAGTAGGTCTGAACAGTCTTGAATTTCAAGATCATTCCAGAAGGTGCTGTTTCAAACAAAGAGGTGGTCACTTGACATGACTGTCTGTGTAACTCAGAGTTTGTGAATTGTACCTCAGAAAGACAGTAACTGAAATCCAGGGAAGGAACATCTCCTCTCGCTCTCTCTCTCCTGTAAAGTCGCAGGGAAGCCTCGGCTACAACTAAAGCTCAAGTCTACAGATACTCACAGTCAGCAACAAAGAGGACATGGATAAAGCCCTTCTTCTGCCTTCCGGAACCAGAGAAGCAAGCCTGAATTGTGAACAAGGCCCAGCAAGGACTGCAGGACTTGAACTTCAACTAAAGACACAGACTCAGTACTTAAATTCCATTTTTATTAAGGACTTGACTTCAACCTCCCAACTCTGCTTTTCCCTGTCTCATCTATTTGTGTGTGTATGGGCCTCTCGTGTGAACGTGAGCGTGGATGCATTGCGTATTTTAATAATTGGGGCGGCACAGTGGCGCAGTGGTTAGCACCGCAGCCTCACAGCTCCAGCAATCCGGGTTCGATTCTGGGTACTGTGCGGAGTTTGCAAGGTCTCCCTGTGACTGCGTGGGTTTCTGCTGGGTGCTCCGGTTTCCTCCCACAGCCAAAGACTTGCAGGTTGACAGGTAAATTGGCCATTATAAATTGCCCCTAGTGTAGGTAGATGGGATGAGAATAGTGGGGATGTGGTAGGGAATATGGGATTAATGTAGGATTAGTATAAATGGATGGTTGTTGGTCGGCACAGACTTGGTGGGCCGAAGGGCCTGTTTCAGTCTTGTATCTCTAAATAAAAATAAATTTTAACTGGTTTAGAGTGATAAGGTTAATAAACTTACATTTTTCTTGTCTAAACTCAAGAAAACCTGTCTGATTGGTTCATTTGCAATTATATTTGAGGAACTGGAGCAAGTGCTCACTAAGGTGGTAAGCTAAATCACTGTTAAAAGAATAAACCCTGTTGTGGTCAAACCAGCAAAGGGGCGAAAGGGGAGCCTTAGACCCCTTCCTCACCTTGTCATAACATTTCAAATAACTAGCTAAAGGATTAGAGGGGAAATAAGGAGAATTTTTTTCATGCAGAGGGCTGTTAAGATCTGGAGTGAAAGGGTGGTGGAAACAGATCCCATCGGAACTTTCAAAAGGCAATGGACATATAGTTGAGCAGGAATAATTTGCAGGGTTATGGGGAAGAAGTTGGGATGTGGGATTAAATTGGACATCTCTTTCAAAGAAGTACGACAAGCTGAATGGCCTCCTGGTCATATAGTCATTTATGGCATAGGAGGCGGCCATTTGGCCCATCAAGTCCATGCCAACTCTCCACAGAGCAATCCAGTCAGTCCCACTCCTCCGCTTGATCACCGTAGCCCTGCAAGTTTATTTCCTTCAATTTCCTTTTGACATATTGATCGCCTCCACTTCCACCACCCTCATAGGCAGCAAGTTCCAGGTCATTACCACCGCTTCCTCACGTTCGCCCCGCATCTCTTGCCCAAAACCTTAAATCTGTATCCCCTAGTCCTTGTAACATCATCTAATGGGAACAGCTTTTCCTTGTCTAACTTCTGTAAGCCTTTCCTAATTTTCGACAACTCTATCAGATCTCCCCTCAATCTCCTTTGCTCTAGAGAGAACAACTCCAGCTTTTCCAACTTAGCCTTGTAACTAAAATCCCCCATCCTTGGAACCATTCTGGTAAATCTCCTCTGCACCCTCTCAAGGACCCTCACATCTTTCCTGAAGTGTAGTGACCAGAACTGGACACAATACTCTAGTTGGGGCCTATTCAGAGCTTTACAAAGGTTCAGCATAACTTTCCTACTTTTGTACTCTATGTTTCTGTTTATGAAGCCCAAGATCCCATATGCCTTGCTAACCACTCTCAATATGTCTGCCACCTTCAAAGATCAATGCGGATGCATCCCTGCACACTCTTTAGAACTGTGCCATTAACTCTATATTGACTCACCCTATCCCGTTTGCCAAAATGCATCATCTCACACTTGTCTGTTTTAAATTACATCAGCCATCCCTCTGCCCATTCTACTCGCCTATCTACGTCCTGCTGCAGGTGGTTCACCTCATCCTCAACATTTGCCACTCCAAGTTTTCTGCTCGAGCCAATTTTTTTTATCCAATTGGACACTGCCCTCCATTCCATGAGCCTCAATTTTGTTAACTAGCATTTTATGTGGTACTTTCAAACAATTGCTTAAAATCCATATAGATAACGTCCACCACATTCCCTTCATCAACCTTCTCTGTTACTTCATCAAAAAATTCAATTAGATTAGTCAAGCATGAAGTGCCTTTTACAAATATATGCTGACTATCCTTAATTAGCTCAAACTTCCCCGAGTATTGCTTTTCAAACCTTATCCACCACTGATGTTTAACTAATTGGCCTGTAATTGCCAGGACTGTCTTTATATCCTTTTTTGAATAAGGCTGTCGCATTTGCCACTCTCCAATCATCTGCAATCTCCCCTGTATCTAGGGAAGATTTGAAGATTATGACAAGCCCTTCCGCCATCTCCATCCCCACTTCCTTTAGCAACCTGAGATACAAGCCATATGGACCAGGTAATTTATTTACCCGAAGCATCGCCAGGCTTTCCAGTACCTCCTCACTCTCAATTCTTACCTTATCCATTGCCTCTACTCTTTCCACTTCTACTGATATTTTGTCAGATTCCTCTTCCTTAGCAAACACCGATACAAAGTACTCATTAAGTATTCTAGTCTTGCCCTGCATATATTACCCACTTTGTCTCTAAAAGGGCCCAGTTCACCTCCTACTACCCTATTATTTACATGCCGGTAGAAGACTTTTGGGTTCCCTTTAATATTGACTCCCATTTTATTCCCATATTCTTTCTTCAACAGTCTTATTTTCCTGTTCACCATCTCTCTCAACTCATTATATTTGGCCTGTTTCTCACTTGAAGAATTCACCTGGCATGCATCATACACCCTCTTTCTTTTTTCATCATAGTCTCCATCTCCCTCATCATCCAATGAGCCCTGTTTCTGTTTCCCCTACTTTGCGTCCTTGTTAGAATGTACCTAGCCTGTATCTGAAGCATCTCTTCCTTAAAGATAACCTATTGCTCCCTTACAGTTTTTCCTGTCAGTCTTTGGTTCCATTTTATCCTGGCTAGATCTATTCTCAACGCATTGAAATTAGCCCTCTACCAATCCAGCCATTCTATTTTATATAGTTCCTTGCTTTTTTGCATTACAAGTCTAAACTCTATGATACAATAATCACTCTTACCCAAGTGCTCCCCCAAAGACACTTGGTCCACTTGGCCCACCTCATTTCCTAGCATAGATCCAGGAATGCCTCCTTCCGGGTTAGGCCGAGAACAGTGATCAACGAAGTTCTCCTGAACACAATCCAGAAATTCCTCCCCCCATTTTCCCTTTACACTAAAATTATCCCAAATCTATATTCAGGTAACTAAAGTCCCCAAATATCATCACTCTACAGTTCTTGCACATCTCCGATTTTCCTGCAGATTGGCTCCTCTATCTCTCACTATTTGGAAGCCTACAGAATACATCTAGTAACGTGATCATCCCTTTTTGCTTCTCATCTCCAACCAAATGGATTCTGTCCTTGCCCCTGTAAGGACATTCATCTTTCCAAAGCTACCATAATCAGTACTGCCACCCCACCTCCCTTTCATCTTTTTCCATCTTTTCTGAATATTCTATATCCTTGTATATTAAGCGCCCAGTCCTCACCATTTTTAAGCCACATTTCCATTATTGCCACTACATCATATTCCCATACTGCTATTTGTGCTTGCAGCTCACCAACCTTATGCACTACCTAATACATTTCCATACTGGCATTATAATCCTGTCCCACACTAGTGTTCTGGAGTTAAACAAAGGTGATTACATAGGCATGAGGCCTATGGAAGACTGGACAGGAAGACTAAAAGGTAGGACAGTTGTTGAGCAGTGGCAGATGTTTAAGGAGATATTCAATTCCTCCCAACTAAAATATATTCCAGACAGGAAGAAAGATGGTAAGAGGGGGAAAATACGTCCATGGCTAAGCAAGGAAGTTAAGGATAATATAAAGACAAAAACTAAGGCATACCATATTGTAAAGGCCAGTGGCAGGCTGGAAGATTGGGAAACTTTTAAAGATTAACAAAGGGTTACTCAAAAAGTAATAAAAAGAGCAAAGGTAAATTATTAAAGAAAACTAGAGCAAAATATAAAAACGGATAGCAAAAGCTTCTATAAGTATATAAAAGGGAAGAGAGCAGCTAAAGCGAATGTTAGTCCCTTGAAGGATGAGACTGGGGAGTTAATAGTGAGGAACACAGAAATGGCGGAGACGCTAAATCAGTATTTTGCCTCAGTTTTCACGGTGGAGGACTCTAGTACCATCCCAATAGTAACAGGTAATACAGAGGCTATAGAAAGGGAGGAACTTAGAACATTCATCATCACGAGGGAAAAAGTACTGAGCAAATTATTGGGATTGAAGGCAGACAAGTCCCCAGGGCCTGATGGCCTACATCCTAGGGTCTTAAAGGAAGTGGCAGCGGAGATAGTGGATCCATTGGTTATAATATTCCAAAATTCTCTGGATGCGGGAAAGGTTCTAGTGGTTTGGAAAAATGCTTATTCAAAAAGGGAGCGAGACAGAAAGTAGGAAACAATAGACAGTTAGTTTAATAACTGTCATTGCGAAATTGTTAGAATTCATTATTAAGGAAGTAATAACAGGCCATTTAGAAAGTCAAAATGCAACGCATCAGAGTCAGCATGGTTTTATGAAGGGTAAATCAAGTTTGACTAATTTGCCACAGTTCTTCGAAGATGTAACAAGTAAAGTGGATGATGGGGCTCCTGTGCAGCTTATCTGGACTTCCAGAAGGCATTTGATAAGGTGCCGCACATAAGGTTAATACACAAGGTAAGATCACATGGGGTCAGGGGCAATTTATTAGCTTGGATAGAGGATTGTCTAACCAACAGAAAACAGAGAGTCGGGATAAATGGGTCCTTTTCTCGTTGGCAAGATGTAACCAGTAGGGTGTCACAGGGTTCAGTCCTCAGGCTCCAACTATTTGCAACCTATATTAATGACTTGGATGCAGGGATAGAAGGTACTATAGCCAGATTTGCAGATGACACTAAAATAGGTGGATAGTAAGTTGCAATAAAGAGATGAGAAATTTACAAATGGATATGGATAGGTTAGGAGAATGGGCCAAAATTTGGCAGATGGAGTTTAATGTGGATAAGTGTGAGGTTATCCATTTTGGTTGGAAGAATAGAAAGGCAAATTATCATCTAAATGGAGAGAAACTTCAGAGTGCTTCGGTGCAGAGGGATCAGGGTGTCCTCGTGCATGAATCGCAGAAAACTAGTATGCAGGTGCAACAGGTAATAAGAAGGCAAATGGAATTTTGGTACTAATTGCTAAAGGAATAGAGTATAAAAGTAGGGAAGTGTTGCTGCAACTGTACAAGACTGCACCTGGAGTATTGCATACAGTTTTGGTCCCCTTAATTGAGGGATGTAGTTGCATTGGAAGCAGTTCAGAGGCGGTTCACTAGATTGATTCCAGAGATGAGGGGTTTGTTTTATGAAGAGAGATTGAGCAGTTCAGGACTTTACTCTCTGGAGTTTAGAAGACTGAGAGGAGATCTAATTGAGGTATATAAGATGATTAAGGGGATGACAAAGTAGACGTAAAGAGGATGTTTCCTCTGGTGAGGCAATCTAGACCGAGGGGTCATAGTTTTAGGATAAGGGGTAGCAGATTTAAAACAGAGATGAGGAGAAATTACTTCTCTCAAAGGGTCGTGAATCTGTGGAATTCACTACCCCAGAGTGCGGTGGATGCCGGGACATCGAGTAAATTTGAGGAGATAGACATATTTATAATTAGTAATGGGTTGAAGGGTTATGGAGAATGGGCAGGAAAGTGGAGCTGAGGCCGAGAGGAGATCAGCCATGATCTTATTGAATGGCGGAGCAGGCTTGAGGGGCTGAATTGCCTACTCCTGCTCCTAGTTCTTATGTTCTTTGCATTCCTCATAGCCCTTCTCAGTCTGCTCCTATCTAATATGTAACTACTTCCTTCACTAGTACTGTCCAACACACTCACATTATGCACCTTATTCTTCTTTTCCACATCTATATGCTGGTGCCCATCCCCCTGCCAATTTAGTTTGTGTGCTTTAAGATACCATGATCCTATGATACCCATATGACCAGGACCGTGGAAGACTGTAAAAGGATACAGGTAAGCCAGGTTGTAGATGAAGTTCAATGTTAAAAAAAAATTAGTTGCACACTTTGGATGCAAGAATGGGAATGAAAATTCACCTAAAGGATATGCAGATACACCGTCACTGAAAGGTGGCTCACTACAGCACAGGAAGCATCCATTCAACCTATTGTGCCTCTACCTCTTTTCGCTCGAGCAGTCCAAAAGTTATCCTACTGCCCTCTCCAGTCCCATAATCCTAATTAGTATATCCAAGACTTCATAAAATACCTTTAATTGTCCAAACCTACTGGAGAACAGTGGTATGTATCAAAGGTGGGTTTTTTTTTTACCTTTTTACAATTTCATTTCCTTTAAAAATTGAATTGCAATCACCAAAGAATTAAAACAAAATCTTGTACTATGACGACTATACTGTGTTTTCTCACTTACCCATAGAAGATATAGTGGTCCCACTGGATGGGGATATTTGCAATAATCTGGGATCTATAAATGGTGTGAATGATGATGATGATTTATGTTTCTGGAGTGTGTTTCCTGCTGACTGGGTCTGGAATAGGAAGATTCAATTATAATGAATTAAAATAGAAAAAGCAAAGAATGCATCCAAGAAAGATTCCTAGTTAATCATATTTGCATATCTCTTTTTAACATATAAATGTTTGCTAAAATACATGATCCATTTACTTTTGCAAGGTAAATAATTGTTCCCTCAGTGATCATGATTACCTTGTTTAAGAATTTTCTTTCTCCAGTGTTCTGAGTTTATCTGACACATAAACCAGGCCTGATGTTTATGCTGTGTCCAAGAATGTAATAATCCACTAAGAAACATATAGTGAATTGTACACACATATGAACATATTTTAATCTCAAAATGTGTCAATGTGAAATTAAAGCTGTATATTGTACACAAATAAAAATGTTGCAGGAAAGAGTTGCAGGAAACCCTGAACAAAATATTTAGTGACCAGAACTGTTCAAATGGCTCTGCAGTCAATAACTTAATGTAAATTAGATTCAATAAGATTAGATTAGACAATGGTTATTATCCTCAAATTTAACATTTTGCTGTCCAATTATTTGTGTCATCTTTGGTTACTGGACATTTTAACAATGCATAACTTCAACAAGGTGTACAGTATTTTAAATATAGAAACAGAAAATGGTGGAAATACGTAGCAGGTCTGGCAACATCTATGGAGAAAGAAAGAGGGTTAACGTTTCAGGTCTGTGACTTTTCATCACAACTGGGAAAAGCTGGAAATGTAATCGGTTTTGAGCAAGTGAAAGGGGGAGAATTGGAAGCACTACAAAAGAGAAGGTTTGTGATAGGATGGAGGGCAGGAGAGATTAAATGACAAAAGGGAGTAGTAATGGGACAAGTAAAGAAACAAAAGATGTGTCTAGTGGAAGTGTGATTGGCAGGATCACGAATAGCTGCTGTCCGAAAGCAAAAAAAGGGAAATAAGAGAGAAAATGAATAGCTGCTATCGAAGGCATCGAACACTCTTTCCAGGTGAAAGTGATTTACTTGTCCTTTCAATTTAGTATACTATACTCACTCTTGTTTCTCTCCTATTTCCCTTTCTTGGTTTTCAGACAACAGCTATTCATGATTCTGCCCATCACACTTCCTCTTGACACATCTTTTGTTTCTTTAACATTACCAACCCCTTTGGCCTTGTACCATCAAACCTTTTGTCATTTAATCTCTCCTGCCCTCCACCCGACCACTGATCTTCCCTTTTGTTCTTCTGCCCATCCTCCCCTTTTACTTGCTCAAATCCTATTACATTTCTAATTTTTCCCAGTTGCGATGAAAGGTCACACAACTGAAACATTAACTGTTTCTTTCTCCACAGATGCTGCCAGACCTGCTGAGTTTTTCCAGCACTTTCTGATTTCATTCCAGATTTCCAACATCCACAGTATTTTGCTTTTGTGTGGTATTTTTGTAAAACTGCCACATTTGATCAGAAATTTATAGATTTGGAACTACTTTTTAAGAGAAGTGATGCAGCATTTGTGTATCGATATTTTTTGCAAGTAAGATGGTCACTCCCAGGACTCCCTGGTTTTGATAGCTATCACTTTATAGTTTAAAAGCTGACATAACACAATTCAAAATTTGTGAACACAGGCAATTTTAGGTAAGATCAAACTTATCTGGAAACTGTACGACATATTAGTGTTCACTATATTGGCATAATATTGAAAAAATATCAAGTAGAATGATCAGGAAAATCAAAAAGGCAACAATTCTTATTTGCTTAGCTGTTATTTATGAGGCACATGCTTGGTACATAAAGTCATTTTTTTTTTAACTCCTACTGCAGTTTATAAGTTGTGCTTAATTGAGTGTCTCCAAAGTCAAGTTATTTTATACTTCTTCATTACAGGTTTTACAGCAGAAAGATGCAGTTAATTTTTAATAAGGGACGCATGATTTTATATTAAATAGTTTAAATTTATAGTAAATAAATCAAATCATTCAGATTGGGTGCTCAGTTAAAGAATTGGCTAAAATTTCAGTCACAAAAATCAGCTCTGTAAAAGAAAAGTTCAGCTGCTTGTAACCTTATATTAATGATGAAGAATATTGAATGACTAACGAAATTCATTACTACACCTCATTTCCAATGCAAACTGCATGATTTGGTGCAATTAAATTTGTAAGCATAATTAAACACAATCATTCAGAAACATGTTCAAGACAATTCACATTAGAGTTTTGCATGTCATTGAAATAAAATGAAAAACTGTAAAATTGAGTCATTTGAAGTCTTAATTCAAGGATTAAAAATACCTTATATCACCTTTTTTAAAAAGTGCTCAAAGGTATATTCTGTATCCAACAAAAAGCTACAAGAAAAATTATGTTTTAATACTATGAATGTTCAATGCAGTTATTACCAGAAGGCCACTATACTAAGTATATTGTATGTAAATATAAAATAAAGGGTTTATTTTAGATTTGTACGTACAGTTACTGCAGAGTCCAATCTATGATTGCTCACAGTATGCCGAACTGAACAGCAGCAAAACATAGCTCAAATTGTTCTGAATTCCTCATTTAAAAGGTACTACTGTAAAACAATGACCTTGCTAACCATGATATTGTGGACATTATCACATTACAATGCTAAAGAAAAATATCTGAGATAGTCTTGAGATATGCCCACTTGCAAAAAAAAACTGATTAAAATTATTCTATTTAAATTACGTATTTTCAATGCATTTTAACATTTGAACGTTGACTCTGCTTGGATGGATTGTCTTGCTGAAACTTGAGCCCGACAGCATGAAAGAACTGAATTGGTGCATACATTTAAAGCAGCAATATTGCTAAAGCACTTTGGATTTACTAGTGAAAGTTTAGATCCCTCACAGGCTCCGTAATTTCTCCACACTAATAAATTACACACCACTGCAAAAATCAATGTTATTGTTGACCAAAACTTTCTTTTAAATTAGAATAGAGTTTTATTTTAGCTTTAATTTTCCCAAAATGCAACTATGAAGCAATGCCCTGCAACATTGATATTTATGAAGTATATTTAACTCTGCAATGAAGGGAATTGCCACATTTTACAAAAATAACCCATTCGCATCTTCCAAAGTGAATTTAAATTGCACTTGAGAGGACGGGCGAGGCCAGGTGGGAGCAGGGGTGAGGGCAAGGGCGGCGAGATGGATGGCAAGGAGGCAAGGGAAGGCAAGTGGGGGTGCCCAGAGGGCCAGAGGTGGGCGGGGCAGTGGGTTAGAGCAATGGGGCGGGAAGGAGCTAGAGGTTGGGGGAGGAGGGGGTGGGAGAGGCAGGGAGAATGTAAGAGGTTGGAGGGAGAAGCAGGGAGAGGCTTGCTGGGGATGGGAACAGGGTGATAGGGAGAGGCAGAGAGAGGGCCAGAGGTGAGGGAGAGGGGGGCAGGGAGAGGGCCAGAGGGACAGGCTTTGAGAGAGAAATGCAGAGAGAAACTGTTAGAGGAGCTGTGTAGCCATGTGCATGAGGTAGAGAAGATGTGGAGCAAAGTGATAATGCTTATGTGAACCAGCAGGTAATATGAAGGAATGGAGTGTGACAGATAAGTTTACAGTGCATGTGTAAGATTCTTCAACAATAGTGAGTTATTTTGTGAAATTAGAGAACTTTTTATCCAAAATGTATACTTTAGAAAAATTTACATTAAAAATAGCAAAAACTTATTGTGCAATGAATTACATAGAATTTACAGCACAGAAACAGACCAGTATATGTATAACACTTTTCAGTGGGTTATTTTTGTGAAATTAGGCAACTCATCAATTTTTTCCATTTAACCCTCTGAGTACTGAATGTCCTTCTCATTAAATATTTATATGTCCAAAATGTCTACTTTTGAAAAATTTACACGTTAAAAGTAGTAAAACTTACTAAACAATGAATTACATCGAATTTACAGCACAGAAACAGACCACTCGACCCAATAGGTCTATCCCAATATTTATGCTCCACCGAGATCCTCCCACCTTACTTCATCCTACCCTTGAATAAATCTTCTAAAAGAGAATTTTAGTGATGTCTGTTGAGCCAAATAATTCAATCAATTTTCGGGGGAAATAAAACATCTACACTGCTAAATGGTGGTGCAGAAATGTGACTGCAGTAATCAAAGGGTTAATATTGCTTTTTTTTTTCCCACCCAAAACACACAAGTCTAATTGCAGAAGCACAAGGAAATACGAAAGATGGTTAAACATGAAATGGAATGTTAGTGAAATTATATGAAATGACAATGAAACTTGAAGAAAATAAAACTTGCCAGTTTAATGCTTATAAATGTTAGGATGATTACACCAATATGATTAAAATGGAGTATGGAATAGCTGATTGTGGTTTAAATAATACTGTATGCTTCTCAAATCATCTTTTCTTCCATTTTTATATGTCAAATGGGCTTTCACTTTGCCTACACCCTTACATTACTGCAAAATTGATTTGAGATTTAATTTTTACATCAGCACTAAATATTATGGTGCCTTTTTTTTTTAAAAGGGGCAGCAGGTGGGGAAGAGACATTTCAAATTTTGGCCTTGGCATAAGGGCATCAGTCGCAGCTGTGGACCAGCTGTGGCAAAATGGAAGCCAAAGCAGAATAAACTTTTCCTCAATCATCTTGGCATTCTAAAATAATGTTTCATTAGAAACTTCAACCCTTCAAAATCCCCTACTCTTATCCTAATTTAATACTCAATTATTAGAAAATCTTTTAAAAAAAATACGATTCACAAGGGTTTAACACATTTTTGAAAGTCAAGTCACAATCTGGCCTAACCCTTACTACACAATGAATCAAACCATGTATTATTAGCAAAATTGAGAGCACACATTAGGAGTATCTTGGAGGAACCAAGTTAGCAATTGGTTGAGGATAGCAGACAGTGGGTAGGGCTAAAAAGAATGTACTTTCAGTGGCAGGATGTGACTGGGATCTGTACTGGGGTCTCAGCTTTTATATCTATCAACGACTTGGAAGAGAGTTATACATCCAAATTTTCAGATGACGGGCACAGTACGTTGTCCAGATAGAAGCAAAATGTCACAAAGAATACATGAACAGAGACGATAGGCTGAATTTTTAAAGCTTGCCGCCAATCTTGGCAGCGAGCTTCAAAAGAGTTACGGCGCACACGTGAGATGTGCACCACGGAGCCGCCGCAATATTTTGCACCACGGATCATTTACATGGAGGGGGCGGAACGCCCGCCTCCAATGATGTAGAGGTGACAGCCACTCCGTCCCCGGCAACAGGATCCGGCACCACCATGCAGGCACTGGCACATTTTTAAAGGGCTTCAAGCCCTTCAGTTACATTTAAATTTTTAAAGTGACAGGTTTTCCAATCAATTAAAATAAAATTTTATTCACACTTTCAAGACCACCAATGAATAATCAGTTTCATATTTGTCTGCTCCCCCCACCCCCAAAAAAGGACATTTTCGATCATGACCTCCCCACTGCACTTTCTTTCCTTTAACTTTTAACTTCTCACCCAATCGCATTCATTTTAGAAGCTCCCGCGATCCGAAGGCGCCAGCGTTCCGGCCACCAGCCGGAATATCAGTGTGGGACAGCCATCGGGACAAGGTAAGTGTTTATGCATTCATTATAAATTATTTAAATATTTAAATTAAGGCTCCGCCACCGAGTGGCAGCAGTTCTGCCGAGACCTCGCCGCATGCAGGTAAAATGGGGCGGGGCCTTCCTGGCATCGAGGCTTGTGGTTGGTTGGCCTCTCCCGGAAGTATTTTCCGGGCCCCCGCCATGACACCTGACATCGGGGGGCTGTTAAAATTCAGCTAGATGTGTGCGCACAGATAGAATTCATGTGAGGAAGTGTGAGGTTACCCATTTTGGATCCAAGAAAGACAAATTGGAATTTTTTTTGAAGGCAAGTCCAAGAACTGAGAAGCAGCAAAGGGCTTTGAGTGTCCATGCACACAATGCAGCAAAAGCTAGTGGAAAGGCACAAAAAAAAACAAAAAGACTAACAGAATGTTGGCCTTTATCTCGAGAATTTTGGAGTGCAAAAGTGAGGAAGATTTGTTTTAGTTATTCAGAGCCTTGGTCAGACCTCATCTGGAGTACTGTGTTCAGTTTTGGGCTCCAAACCTCAGGGAGTATACCTGACTTTGAATGGTGCTCCGCACAGATTCACTAGAATTACATCAGCGATTTAAGGGATAAATTATGAGCAGAGATTATATAAATATGGCTTGAATCCTACTGAGTTTGAAGATTGAGGGGTGGTCTAATTGATGTGTGAAAATGATAAACGGAGTCAATAAATTGGATGTCAATAAGCTATTTCCTCTGGTGGGAAATCCAGAACAAGGGGCACAATCTTGAGATTAGAGTCAGACCATTCAGAAGTGAAATAAGGAAGCACTTTTTCACACAAAGAGTCGTGCAAATCTGGAATCCTCTCCCCACAAAGGCTGTGGATGCACAAAGGGACATAAATCAGGTAAATGGAGTTAAGGTACAGAGCAGGTAAGAAATAACTGAATGGTGGAACATTCAAAGAGGCTGAACAGCCTGCTCCTGTATGTTCCTATGTATTTGCATAACATGGTAACACATGTATCTTTATACAAACAGCTGCCTACAATCTGGCCTGGATAAAAAACTTATACTAACACACTTAATAGTTGGAAAATAAAAGAAAAATGTCTGGGAAACATAGCTTTAAAAAGATATAGCATTTAAATTAATCTTAATCATTTATAATATCACATACTTTTCCACTTGGCTGCACATTCAAATGGAGAAAAGATACAACTAACAAGTTATAAATCACAGTTTTAAGAACTTAGCCACATAATGCAAAACGTTATCAATCTAATTTTCAATAAATTACTAGTTATAATTTTAATGCTTACTCTTTCCTAAAGTTGGGTTTGTTGTTTTCCCTTTAAGTAAAAAGATCACAGCACCACCTACAAATGCAGTACCTTTGGAATGCAGAGTTGTCTCACTTTTTTTTTTATTATATAACAAATGGACTTTGCAGGGAGGAGGGGAGTGGGAGCAAACTTGTTTTTACTGCATGCAACCTATTTGACAGTCTTCTGCTAAATAAAATCTAACTTATTTTCCCCACTAGGTCTAGATTTACACATGCATAACATCTCGTATCATTACACCACCTTCACAATTTTGAAGTGATATATTTTTAACCACAATTGCATTACAGTTCATTGAAAATCAGCAGCCAGAGGCTTTATAAATAGCACTTTGCAAATGAGAGCCAATTACATCAACTGCTGGAATTGGATTTTTTTTAAAAAAATAGTTGTATACGGTTATCTTTCACGCTCATATCCTTAAAAATACATTAAGACTTTCAAGTCCAATTCATAATCCTGAGCATGAGGTCAATCTGCCTTCTTAACTCAATAGCAAAACACTGTTTATGGCATAGTGAAAGTATTCTACTGAAACAATTTTTACTTTTTATTAAATCAAAGTTTATAATATCCATTAACTGGCAAGTTTTGGAGTCAAAACATTCTACCCAATAACAGGATCTAGTGTCTTCTACAATAGTGGTGTAGAATTGTTACACAGCGAAAATTAAAGAGGAAAAGTATCGGAGATTGACTGGAGTGCTGTTGTGGCTAACTAGTTTACAGGAGTGGTATGCCGGAACGGCAGCCGGCTATGGTCAAACATACCTCATTAGTAGTAAGCTCGTCCTGGGGCAGCTGAGGGGACATGATGGGAGACTGCTGGCTGGTTGGGGAGGTGGAGGAATGGCTTTGCTGTATGAGATCTGGCAAGAGGTGAATGCGGGTTGCAAAGCCATTACTCTCATGGTGGCTGGCACGCTTTAATTCACCTGCGCTCTGTAGAAAAAACAGGCATACTTGTCTTGCTGAAGAGTTGCTTGAATACCTATCGCCCTAGCAGTTAATTGGCAGAAGAGTTAATGCAGCAAAGTTGGATGGTGCAGCTTTTATCTCAGTACAATGACTAGTTCTAACAAACAATTAAATTTGGCATAATTTGACAAAACCACTTCAGTAGATAAACACTTATTACTTGAGGCAGAACAAACACTGGCTAGAATTTCAGCAGTGCTTTCAATAAAAAAAAATTGCACGCTATCTACATTCTAAAGCTCACTTCAGATGGAATTTTAAAATGTTGATTAGATAATTATAATATTCACAGAAAAACTGACAAATATTATAGCTTGAATTTGATGCCGTGTAGGATACTGAATAATTTATATTGTTTGCAATAATTAATGTCATGGAATTTCAAGAGAGTGTAACATTGAGTGTCAAAATTCCTCTCTGTTTCCATTTTTATGAAGGCCAACAATGCTGCTCAATGGAGTTAAAAAGCTAGTTACTTGATTACAGCTTCAAAAGTGAAGTTTTAGTTTTTAAAAATATGTCTGACGTTAGAGTAAAACACTTGCATGAATGGAAGCTTACAGACAGGTTAATTGCATTTAGAAACATTTTGAGTGAGTGTCAGACTTAGAAGTGAACATTATGCATTTCTATGATTTTTGTCTGCAGTCACTTCCTGTCCATCTAAACTCAAGATATTAACTATTATGATGGACATACTAACACACGCAAGGCAACTGCAGTCAATGGAAGAAATTAAATATCCTATGTACAAATAAAAAAAGGAAAATTAAACTGAAGCACTGATAAATTCATGTCAATTACTAGGCTATTAACATAAAAGTGCATAACAAAAATTAACATATGGGTAAATAAGAGTTAATGGACAAGAGACAGACCTTCCTGCCTGTGGCATACAGTACCTGTCGAACAATTAAAGTGCCATCTTTAGAGGGAGTCACAGAAGTTTCAGTCAGCAGCTCTAGATCATCATCATGAACTATCATTGTATTCACTGATTCAGTTTCTCCATTGCTCAGCTTTGAAGACCTGATAAACAAAAATCCACATGTATACCGTATGTAATAATGGGCAAGAGTTGAAAATCCATGTAATTATGTAGAAGTCATAAAATACAAGATTGAAGCTCGGACTATTATAATTATTCACACCCCAAGCGCGTGCAACTACACTGCAAATCGCCTTCAGCCATTTTAATGACTACATTTCAACTGATTTTATAACGTTTTGATGTTGCAATGTCAGAAAATCTTAGAAAAGATTCCTGTAACATATAAATTATAAAACAGTAGTGGTAGGAAGGGTGGAGACGATTAGGGACCAAAAAGGTGATCTTTTTGTGGAGGCAGAGGGTTTGACTGCAGTATTAAATTATGTTTTTGTACCAGTCTTAACTAGAGAAGAGGATGCTGCCAACGCAGCCGTAAAGGAGGAGATAGTAGCGCCACTGGTAGCATAAAAAGTCACCCAGTCTGGATCGGATGCATCCTAGGTTACTGAGGGAAGTAAGGGTTGAAATTGCAGAGGCTCTGGCCAGAATCTTCCAACTCTCCTTAGATACGGGGGTAGTGCAAGAGGACAGGAGGGTTGCAAATGTTACAGCCCTGTTTAAAAGGGAGTGGCGGGGGGTGGGGGGGGAAAGACAGTTGAGGGGAAAACCCAGCAACTACAGACCAGTCAGCCCACAGTCAATGGTGGGGAAATTTTTAGAGACAATGATACCAGACAAAATTCATTGGCATTTGGAAAGTATAGGCTAACAAATGAAAGTCAGCACAGATTTGTTAAAGGCAAATCATGTTTGGCTAACTTGATTGAGTTCTTTGATGAAGTAATGGAGAGGGTTGATGGGAGTAATGCGGTTGACGTGCATATGATCTTTCAGAGGCATTTGACAAAGTTTCACTTAATAGAATTGTTAGCAAAATTAAAACCTATGGGATTAAAAGGAACAGTAGTAATGCGGATATGAAATTGGCTGAGGATCAGAAAGCAGAGGTTAGTTGTGAATGGCTGTTTTACCAGACTGGTGAGAGGCATTCAGTGGTGTTCCCAAGGGCCACTATTAGTACCTGTGCTCTTTTTGATATATATTAAAAACTTGTCATTGGGAACACAGGACTTAATTTCAAAGCTTGCAGATGATTCAAAATTCAGAAATCTAGTGGAACAATGAGAAGGACAGTAACAGACTTGAGGAGGACATAGACTAGTGAAATGGACAGACACACGGCAAATGAAATTCAACGTAGAGAAGTGTGAAGTGATACAATTTGGTAGAAAGAATAAGAGGTAACATAAACTAAATGATACAACTTTAAAGGGAGTGTAAGAACAGGGAAGTCTGGGTGTCTATGTACACAAATCATTGAATCAGCTGTTAAAAAAGCTTACAGGATCCTTGGTTTTCTTATTAGAAGCATAAAGTACAAAGGAAAGGAAGCTATACTAAACCTCTGAAGGACATTAGTTGGCTTCAGCTGGAGTAGTGTGTTCAATCCTGGGCCCCACACTTTAGGAAGGGCGTCAAGCTCTCAGAGAGGGTATCGAAGAGATTTACTAGGATGGTACCACAGGAATGAAGAATTTCAGTTATGTGGTGACTAGAGATGCAGTGGGTGTTCACCATAGAAGTTTAACAGGAAATTTGATAGAGGTGTTCAAAATCACGAATAGGTTTGATAGAGTAAATAAGGAGAAACTATTACCAGTGGCGGAAGTGTCCATAAGTCAGAAGACACAAATTTAAGTTGATTGGCAAAAGAAACAGAGGCAGTTTGAGGAAACTTTTTTTTAAAAAACACATCAATCTGGAATGCCTGTCTGAAATTATGGCAGAAGCAGATTCAATAGTAACTTTCAAAGGGGCATTGGATAAAAATTTGAAGGGAAAAAATCTTCAGGGCTATGAGAAAGAGCGGGGGGAGTGGGTCTAGTTGCTAATAGACTATTTGACAGTCATGCAGGTGGGCGGTGAAGTTTTCACCGGAATGCACAGATTATTTACTTTGTGTTGACTATGATAGCATTTTAAGCATTTCAATGTGCTATTCCATAAAATTCAAAAAAACTTGTTATTCAGGAGCTATTTCAAAGGCCCCAATTTTGAGCACTCTTGCATGAGGATGACTATCAGGACAACTCCAAAAAGTGAAATTCTGATGAGAATTTCTACTGATTAGTTGCCAGGAATTTTCCCCACATGAATTTGGGAACGGTGGGAAGAGGGGAAACCACGGGACCTTTATAGTTATATTAAATACCATAGGTCATGTGGTTTAATAATATTCTTTCATCCTGCTCTATGGGATAACCCTGCCTCCTAATAGCAGCTTTTGCTTTCTCCCACTGGAGAAGATAGTTCTGAATCCAATAGCACAGGTGGGCTGGAAACAAAGATTTCACTCCCCCACCCCCCCAAAAAAACAGTAAATGAATAATGGCAGGCCTTCAAAGTGGAGCCAGTTCAGGTACAAACCAAGCAACTTGCCATAAGGAAGAAAGAGCAGATACACAAAACCAGAGTTCCGTGGATGACAAAGGAAACTGAGATTAAAATAAAGCAAAAACAGGAGGCTAATGACAAATGTCAGGCATAGAACACAGTAGAACACCAGGCAGAATACAAACTACGTATGGGGTAAACTGAAAAAGGACACAAGGGGAAAAAAAGCGGATAACATTAAAAAAAAAGCTTTTAAAAACAAATAAAAAGTAGGATTGTTAAAGGCCTATTAGGAATAAAGTAAATCAATCTTCTTTGAAGATAAAGGGCATGACTGAGGTTCTGAATGTTTATTTTGCATTTGTCTTCACAAAAAGGGTGGTTGAAGTTAATGTTGTAATAGAGAAGGTGGTAGTAGCAATATTGGAGAGTATAAAACAGCTAATGAGGGGGGAATTAAAAGACTGGCAGTCCTCAAAGTAGAAAAGTCACCTGGGTCTGGATTGGATGTTTCCTAGGTTACTGAGTGAAGGAAGGCTTGAAATTGCAGAGACTTTAACCACAATTTTGGAAGGACTAACAAGGCAAGGGAATATACAATGGATGGTATGACCCTAGGAAGTACAGAGGGACCTTGGTGTACTTGTCCATAGATCAATGAAGGCAGCAGCACAGGTAGATAAGGTGGTGAGTATGGGATACTTGCCTTTATTAGCTGAGGCATAGAATATAAGAGCAGGGAGGTTATGATGGAGCTGTATAAAACACTAGGTAGGCCATAGCGGAGTATGGTGTCCAGTTCTGGGCACCACACTATAGGAAGGATGTGATTGCACTGGAGAGGGTGCAGAGGAGATTCACCAGGATGTTGCCTGGGCTGGAGCATTTCAACTATGAAGGGAGACTGAAAAGGCTAGGGTTGTTTTCCTTAGAGTAAAGAAGGCTGAGGGGAGATATGATTGAGGTATACAAAATTATGAGGGGCATTGATAAGTTCGATAGGAAGAAACTTTTTCCCTTAGCAGAAGATAAAGGGCATGACTGAGGTTCTGAATGTTTATTTTGCATTTGTCTTCACAAAAAGGGTGGTTGAAGTTAATGTTGTAATAGAGAAGGTGGTAGTAGCAATATTGGAGAGTATAAAACAGCTAATGAGGGGGGAATTAAAAGACTGGCAGTCCTCAAAGTAGAAAAGTCACCTGGGTCTGGATTGGATGTTTCCTAGGTTACTGAGTGAAGGAAGGCTGGAAATTGCAGAGAATTGCCCCCTAGGGGGCATAGATTTAAGGTAAGGGGCAGGAGGTTTAGAGGGGATATGAGGAAAAGTTTTTTCACCCAGAGGGTGGTTGGAATCTGGAATGCACTGCCTGAAGTAGTGGTAGAGGCAGGAACCCTCACAACATTTAAGAAGTATTTAGGTGAGCACTTGAAATGCCATAGCATACAAGGCTACGGGCCAAGTGCTGGAAAATGGGATTAGAATAGTTAGGTGCTTGATGGCCGGCACCGACACGATGGGCCGAAGGGCGTGTTTCTGTGCTGTACAACTCTATGACTATGACAATGTTCCAATCAGGCAGAAGACATGGCTGAGGTTCTAAACGATTACTTTCCATTTTCTTCAAAAAAAGAGGATGAAGTTAAAGCTGCAGTCGAGGAGGAGGGAGTAGAGATAGTAGATAGGATAAAAATAAATAGAAGGTGCTCAAAGTTAATAAGTCACTTCGTCCAGATGGGATGTATCCTTGGTTGCTGAGGGGAGAAAGGGTGGAGATAGCAGAAGATCTGATCACAATCTTTCAATCCTTCTTCCACACTGGCATGGTGCCAGAGGACTAGAGGACTGTAAACGTTATACCGGTCATGCCAACTTGCTTTGTTAAATGATAATTTTTTTAAATCCACTGACTGGAGATCGGAATTTATATTTTTGAATTAATTTTAAAAAGAACAGATAAAAAAAATGTACTTTGTGTAGCTTAAGGTGTCCACCTAATTTGCAACACTGTATCCTACATTGCAATTCCTGTGAGGAGGGAGATGAAATGTTTGCTCATTTCCCAGCAAGAAACATAACCCAGAAAGTTCAAGGGAACTACGTGTGCTTTTTAGCAAGAGAAATACTGCTAACTGCTATGTTGGAATGACTGGGTGACTGTCATGTGACAAGCCCCTCCCCATCTGTGGTTTTAAGCTCGTGTTTCTCTGCAGCAGAGAAGTTTCTGGACTCTGACGTGCAGACCTAAGTGGGGGTGTCTCTCTCTCTCTCCATTTCAGCTTATAAGCTTCAAACTCTGCTTGTTGACTGACCACCTTTGCATACTCCAGCTACAATCAGAAACCCCGCTGGAGGTAATCATCTGCATCGCTGTCTCCAAGAGACCCACAGAACCAGTCATCTACCTCTTCAAACTAAAAGCCTCAGGGACCACTAAGTTCAGCTAGAAGCCAGCCGAATCATCAAAACGCCACAGACTGTAAACCCCTTTTTTTCTATGGACTTTAACTCAACTAATCTACCTTCCCCCACTCTGTAACCTATTTGTGTGTATTTAAACCTTTTGTGTGTGTGTGTGAATGAAAGGTGGCACGTAGTTTATTATTTTCATTGGTTCAGTTTAGGTACGATAAAGTTAATCTCTTTCTTTGTTAAACTTAAGAAAACCTGTCCGGTTGGTTTTTGTTATAATAGCAAGTAAGTAATCAAACACCTACTGAATTGGCCAATACATCCACTAAGAATTAAATCTGTTGTAGTCAAACGATGAGAGGAAAAAGAGGACAACAAGCACCCCACCCCCACTCCCTCACTTGACTATAACATACCTCTATTCAAAAAAGGGAACAGATAAACCTGGTAACCACATGCCAGTCAATCTATCAGTAATGGTACTACAGGCCACTGTCAAAGATAAAATTCATTCTCACTTGGAGAAGTATGGGTTATTAAAGACAATCAGCATGAATTTATTAAAAGGCAAATCGTGTCCGACTGGCTAAGTTGAGTTCTTTGATGATGTAACAGAAAGGGTTGAAGTAACAAAGGGGGTTGATGAAAGTAGTGCAATAGATACCCTGGACAACCACATGTGCAGGAAATGTCCTCAGCTGCAACAGCTTGAGCTCCAGGTTTCAAACATTGAGCATCAGCTGGCGTCACTGTGGCACATTTGTGAGGCTCAGTTTTGTGGATAGCATGTTTATAGATGTGGTCATCCCGCAGCTTAAGGGTATTCAGGCAGAGAGGCAATGGGTGACTGCCAGGCAATCAAGGAGGACCAAGCAGGTAGTGCAGGAGTCTGCTGAGTGCATCTGACTCTCTCACTCTTCTGAATACTGGTGAGAGTGATGGTTCCTATAGAGTGCAGCCAAATCCTAGTCCATTGCACCATGACTGGCTCAGCTGTATTGTGGGGGAGGGCGCGGGGGGGGGGGGGTGGGGGGGCAGGGGAAGATTGGAAACGCAATAGCAATAGCGGATTCAATGGTTAGGGGAACAGACAGGTGTTTCTGCAACCACAGATGTGAATCCAGGATGGTATGTTGCCTCCCTGGTGCCAGGGTCAAGGATGTCACTCAGTGGCTGCACAGCACTCTGAGGGGGGAGGGTGAACAGCCAGCAGCTGTGGTCCACATTTGTACCCATGACATTGGGAGAAATAGGGATGAGGTTCTGCAGGCAGAGTTTATTGAGTTAGCAAAGAAACTAGCAAGCAAGACCTCAAAGGAAGTAATCTCTGGATTACTCCTGGTACCATGCGCAAGTGAGTATAGAAACAGGAGGATCGAGCGGATGAATGCACCAATATCCTTGTGGGGTGATTTGCTAGTGCTACTGGGGAGGGTTTAAACTAACTTGGCAGGCACATGGAACCAGGAAGTAACATTTGAGGGGAAAACCAAGGTGCACAGAGAATTGGGGGAGACAGATAGCACTAGAGTAGGAAACAGTAAGGTATTAGGTGGGGTCAGACTAAGAAGGAAAGTAACAGTCTAAATTAGGTTTACTGTGCATGTATGTAAATGTGCGGAATGTGATAAATAATGTTTATGAGCTGCAGGTACAGATAGCCACATGGAAAATAAGACATCGCGGTGATAACGGAGACCTGACTCAAAAAAAAAGGCAGGACGTGGGTACTAAATATTCCTGGATACAAGGTGTTCAGGAAAGAAAGGGGGGGGGGAATAGTAATATTGATTAAGGAGAACATTACAGTGCTGGAGAGGGAGAGACAGGATCTCCTGGAGAGGTCAAGGACAGAATTTATCTGGTTAGAGCTAATAGAGGTACCATTGCATTGCTGGGTGTATTTTATAGGCCATCAACTAATGGGAAAGATATACAGGAACAAATTTGCAAGGAAATTACAGAGAGGTGCAAGAATTTAGAGCAATTATAATGCAGGATTTTATTATTGTAATATATACTGAGAGTGTAATATTGTAAAGGACAGAAAGGGGCAAGAGATTCTAGAATGTGTTCAGGAGAATTTTCTACATCAGTACGTTTCCAGTCCAAGGAGGAAAGAGGCAGTGCTGGATCTGGTTCTGAGGAATGAGATGGGTCAAGTGGATCAAGAGTCAGTAGGGGAACATTTAGGGGACAGTGATCATAGGTTTAGGGTTACTATGGCAAAAGACAAGGAGCGCCTAGAGTAAAAATAATTAATTTGGGGAGGGCCAACTTCAATGGAGTGAGAACTGATCTGCCCCAGGTAAACTGGAATCAAAGACTGGCAGGCAAAACTATAACAGAACAATGGACTGCCTTTAAAGAGGAGATAGTTTGACAAACCAATCCAGAGCTCCCTGGATGACAAAAGAGATAGAAAGTAAGATGAAACAGAAAAAGGGTGCATATGATAGATGTCAGGTGGATAATACAAGCGAGAACCAGGCAGAATATAGAAGGTTCAGAGGGAAAGAGAAAAAGAAACAAAGAACGTATCAGAAGAGACTGGCAGCCAAGATAAAAGGGAATCCAAAGTCATCTACTACAACAACATATTTATATAGTGCCTTTAACATAATAAACTGTCCCAAGGTGCTTCACAGAAGCATTATAAAACAAAGTATGACACCGAGCTACAAAAGGAAATATTCGGTCAGATGATCAAAAGCTTGGTCAAACAGGTAGTTTTTAAAGGAGAGTTTTAAAGGAGGAAAGCGACGTGGAGAGGTATAGGGAGGGTATTCCAGAGTTTGGGCCCAGGCAACTGAAGGTGTGGCCACCAATGGTGAAGGGATTAAAATCAGGGATGCACAAGAGGCCAGAATTAGAGGAGCAGAGATATCTTGGAGGGTTGTGGGGCTGGAGGAGATAACAAAGACAGGGAAGGGCGTGGCCATGGAGGGATTTAAAAACAAGGATGAGCATTTTAAACTCAAGACATTGTTTGACTGGGAGCAAATGTAGGTCAGCAAACACCGGGGTGATGGAGGAATGGAACTTGACAGCAGGGTTTTGGAGAGCAGAATGCAGGAGACCAGCCAGGAGTGCGTTGGAATAGTCAAGTCTAGAGGTAATGAAGGCCTGAATGAGGGTTTCAGCAGCAGATGAGCTGAGACGGGGCAAAAATCAAGCAATGTTATGGAGGCAGAAATAGGTGGTCTTAGTGATGGTACGAATATGAGGTCAGAAGCTCATCTCGGGGTCAAATTTGACACCAAGGCCAGAAATTTACGTGGCAGCAGAGGTCCCACCCACCATCTTAAAAGTTGGGGGCGAGCCTGCCTCTACTGGACCTGGAAGCCACACAGCGATTTTGCATGGCCCAGGCCCTTAATTGGCCCCGGGCAGGATTTCAGCCCGAGACAGGAAGACACGCCTCCAGCTGGCAGCTCCTCAGTCCCAGCAGTGCCACCATGAGTAATGGCCACTGCTGGGACTGCACCCAGCCAGAAAAGGACTGTGGATGCTGGCACTGAAAGGAGAGTTTTGGGTCCCACTGGGGAAAATTGACTGCGTCCCGATGAGGTGGGTGGGGTCGATTAGAAGGGCGGGGGAGGTGCTTCAGTGCGGGTGGCTTGTACCATGGGTTAGGGGGGGGGGGTCCTCTGTGGAGCACTGGGATTTACCAAGCAGCCTCCCCAGGTGGCAAAGAAGCCGCCCGCTGCCGAAAAAATACCAGCGTCAGCCAGATGAGGCCCTTGTGGCAGTGGGGGCGGTGGATAGACACCAGAAACATCTTTTCTTGATCTATATTAATGACGTAGACTTGAGTGTACAGGGCACAATTTCAAAATTTATGAACAGCACAAAACTTGGAGGTGTTGTGAATTGTGAGCAGGATGGTGATAAAATGCAAGAGGAAATAGACAGTCTGATGGAATGGGTGGACAAGTGACATATGAAATTTAATGCATAGAAGTGTGAGGTGCTTCATTTTGGTTGGAGGAACGAGGACAGACAATATAAATTAAAGGGTACAATTCTAAAGGGGGTGCAGGAGCTGACAGACCTGGGGTATATGTGCACAAATCATAGAAGGTGACAGGGCAAGTTGAGAAAGTAATAAAAACAGAAAGTGCTGGAAATCTCATCAGGTCAGGCAGCATCAGTGGAGAGAGAAGCAGAGTTAACGTTTCAGGTTTGTGACCTTGCATGAGAAGTTGAGAGAGTGATTAATTAAGGCATATGGGATCCTGGGCTTTATAAATGGGAGCATAGAGTACAAAAGTGAGGAAGTTATAACAAACCTGAATAAAACAATGATTCAGGCTTAACTGGAGTAGCGTGTCCAGTTCTGGGCACAACACTTTAGTAAGGATGTGAAGGCTTTGGAGAGGGTGCAGGAAAGATTCACAAGAATGGTTCTCGGGATGAAGAATTTTAGTTACATGGATAGATTGAAGAACCTGGGGCTGCTCTCCTGGGAGAAGGGATAATTAAGAGATTTGATAGAGGTGTTCAAATCATGAGGGGTCTGGACAAAGTAGACAGGGATAAACTGTTCCTATTGGCAGAAGGATCGAGAACCAGAGGCCACCGATTTAAGAGGATTGGCAAAAGAAGCAATTGCAAAATGAGGAAAAACTTTTTTTTTTTTTTTTAACACATCGAGTGGTTAGGATCTGGAATGCACTGTCCGAGTGTGTGCTGGAGGCAGATTCAATCGAAGCCTTCAAAAGGGAACTGGATAATTATCTGAAGCAAAAATGTGCAGAGCTATTGGGAAAAGGCGGGGGTGCGAGACTAGGTGAGTTGCTCTCGGATAGGGCTGGCATAGACATGATGGGCCAATGGCCTCCTTTGGTGCTGTAACTATTCTATGATTCTATGTATATATGGACTTTCAAAAGGCATTTGATAGAATAACACATAACAGACGTCGTTGGAAAATAAAAGCAAAGGGGATTCAAGGGACAGTAACTTGGGCACGCAATTGGCTATGAGATAGCAGGAAGAAAGCAGTGGTGAATGGATGCTTTTGCGACTGGATTTGAGAATGCAGTGGGGTCCCCCATGAAGTAGTATTAGGACCATTGCTTTTCTTGTTGTATATAAATGACATGGACTTGGGGATAGGAGTACAATGTCAAAATTTGTGGATGATTCAAAATTTGACAATGTAGTAAATAGTGAGAAGGATAGTAGCAGACATCAGGAAAACAGACAGAATGATGCAATAGGCAGCCATATGGCAGATGCAATTTAATGTGGTAAGTGTGTGAAGTGATGCACTTGAGAGGAACAACATGGAGTCAGCATTATTTAAATGGTACTATTTTGAGAGTGGTGCAAGAGCAGAGGGACCCGAGTGCATATTCACAAATCTTTAAAGGTTGCGAAATTGTGAAGGGCAAGTTAAAAGATAGTTAAGTAACCGTGTGGAATACTTAGCTTTGTATACAGGGGCAATGAATACGAAAACAAGGAAGTCATGCTAAACCTTTAATGGGTTAGGCCACAACTGGAGTATTGTGTAAAATTCTGGGCATCACATTTTAAGGATGTCACGTACTGACAGAAGATACAAAGGAAGATTACCAGGAAGATACCCAAAGCTGAGGGACTTCAGTCATGTGGAGATATTGCAGAAGCCAAGACTGTTCTCCTTAGAGAAGAGGAGATTAAAGGGAGACCGAATAGAGCTATTAATTATATGGGGTTTTGATAGAGCAAATAGGGAGCAACAGTTTCCTCTGGATTCCCCTGTGGGATGTAACCAGAGATCACAGATTAAAATAATTGGCAAAAGAAGCACAAGCAAAATGAGGAGAATTTCTTTCAGAGAGGGTTAAATTCTGTAGTGCACTATCTGCAAGGGTGGTGCAAGTAGATTAGAATCATGGCGTTATACAGCACAGAAACAGGCCCTTCGGCCCATCGTGTCCGTGCCGGCCATCACGCACCACCCATTCTAATCCCATTTTCCAGCATTTAGCCCATAGCCTTCTATGCTATGGCATTTCAAGTGCTCATCTAAGTACTTCTTCAATGTTGTCAGGGTTCCTGCCTCTACCAGCCCTTCAGGCAGTGCGTTCCAGATTCAAAACACCCTATAGGTGAAAATTTTTTTCCTCAAATCCCCTCTAAACCTCCTGCCCCTTGCCTTAAATCTATGCCCCCTGGTTATTGGCACCTCCGCTAAGGGAAAAGATTTCTTCCCATCTACCCTATCTATGCCCCTCAATTTTGTATACTTCAATCAGTTTCCCCCCTCAGCCTTCTCTGCTCTAAGGAAAACAACCCTAGCCTATCCAGTCTCTCTTCATAGCTGAAATGCTCCAGCCCAGGCAACATCCTGGTGAATCTCCTCTGCACCCTCTTCAGTGCAATCACAACCTTCCTATACTGTGGCGACTAGAACTGTACAGATCCAGCTGTGGTCTAACTAGCCTTTTATACAGTTCCATCATAACCTCCCTGCTCTTACATTCCGTGCCTCAGCTAATAAAGGCAAGTATCCCATATGCCTTCCTAACCACCTTATCTACCTGTGCTGTGCCTTCAGTGATCTATGGACAAGTACACCAAGGTCCCTCTGACCCTCTGTACTTCCTAGGGTCGTACCATCCATTGTATATTCCCTTGCCTTATTCTTCTTTGGCCTCCTTATCTCAAGAGACAATGGGTAAGCGCCTGGAGGTGGTCAGTGGTGTGTGGAGCAGTGCCTGGAGTGGCTATAAAGGCCAATTCTAGAGTGACAGGCTCTTCCACAGGTGCTGCAGAAAAATTTGTTTGTCGGGGCTGTTACACAGTTGGCTCTCCCCTTGCGCCTCTGTCTTTTTTCCTGCCAACAGTTAAGTCTCTTCGACTCGCCACACTTTAGCCCCACCTTTATGGCTGCCCGCCAGCTCTGGCGAACGCTGGCAACTGACTCCCACGACTTGTGATCAATGTCACAGGACTTCATGTCGCGTTTGCAGACGTCTTTAAAGCTGAGACATGGACGGCCGGTGGGTCTGATACCAGTGGCGAGCTCGCTGTACAATGTGTCTTTGGGGATCCTGCCATCTTCCATACGGCTCACATTGCCTTATTAGTCCTCTCAAAATGCATCATCTCACACTTCTCAGGATTAAATTCCATTTGCCACTGCTCTGCCCATCTTACCAGCACATCTATATCGTCCTGTAATCGAAGACTTTCCTCCTCACTATTTACGACACCATCAATTTTCGTGTCATCTGCAAACTTACTGATCATACCTCCTATATTCACGTCTAAATCATTAACGAACACTACAAACAGCAAGGGTCCCAGCACAGATCCCTGTGGTACACCACTGGTAACAGTCTTCCAATCACAAAAATTATATAGGAAATTTCAAAAGGCAATTGGGCATGTACGCAGAGGCCTAATTTGCAGAAAAGGTGAGACTAAATTGGACAGCTCTTTCAGCTGACAGACTGAATGGCCTCCTTGTGTTCTATGAGATGTTATGATTCTAAGTAATAAACCACAACCAGCAGGCAACAAAGGGGGGCCTAGAGACACTTGGAGAAAATCTCTGCACAGTGGCAGAAGAAATGGGTTGCAAGTGGACACAATCCATGCTATGAGTAGTACAGTACATTAGTTCCAGAATTTCTATTAACTAGGATCACATACACTGCCCTAGCATCATCTGACATGGGTTCGGTTTCATCCGTCCCTTCTTGTTCCAGATCCTCATCTTCCTCATCAGTAGTCCCCGATTCATCACTTGAAGAAGAATAATCGGTAACTTTTTGAGGAGGTCGAACATCATCTACAGCTCGAAGCTCTTTAGCCAAGGCAGCAAGATCCTGAAACTAAGAAATTAGGTCACAGATCAAGTATTTGGGTCAATGTTTAAATCTGATGCAAAACAATAATATAGCAAAGATCAGCTATGAAATACTTAGCTGCAAAATATCTTTCATGCCATGATCAAATTCTAGTATCTTAAGTAGTAAATTGGAAGGGGGATAAACTTGTTGAGGTTAACCGGGGAGGTGGTGGTGTAGTGGTGGTAATGTCACTGGACTAGTAATCCAGAGCCCAGGCAAATGCTCTGGGGGCATAGGTTTGAATCTCACCATGGCAGATGGTGAAATTTGAATTCAATTAATAAACTAGTCAAATGGTGACCACAAAACCATTGTCGAGTGTCTGTTTGTATCTGACTCAGTGCCTGGCATGCAAAGTGTGTGTGTGTGTCTGGCTCAGTGCCTGGGCTGTTAAATTCAGTTATTAAATAAATCTGGAATAAAAAACTAGTCTCAGCAATGGTGAGCATGAAGCTACCAGATTGTTGTAAAAACCCATCTGATTCATTAATGTCCTTTAGGGAAGGAAATCTGCTGTCCTTACCTGGTCTGGCCTACATGTGACTCCAGACCCACAGCAATGTGATTGACTCTTAACTGCCCTCTGAAATGGCCTAGCAAGCCATTCAATTGTCAAGTGCAATTAGGGATGGGCAATAAATGCTGGTCTAGTCAGTGATGCCCACACCCCACAAAACGAATTTTTTAAAAAATCAAAAGAAGAAATTTCTCATGTCCTGACCAAGTTTAAAATTTCTATCGAATCATTAAGTAGTGGAAATTGAGATGTACAGGTGAAGCTTAAAGGATCAAGTGGAAAGTGCAGCAGAATACTTACACAATACTTATTTTAAGTGAATTCAGTCAAAGGTATAAATGCTCAAATGAGACACCATTTGATTTCAAATTAAAACATTCTAAATGTAAATAACTAACTAAAAGACATCTGTTCTGAACTCAGGTTTTGATTTATTCAGAAAAGGCCAAAGTTATTTTCTAAAATAGTCAAACTACAAATTGCAGTGTTCAAAAATATGCAAGCTCCAATCTAATTATCTAAGTTTTAGGGGACAGGGAAAGTAAATCATTTACTTTTCAATGCAGGCTAATTCTTTTTGAGAAGTGCCAAGAAGTGATTTTATAGAAATACATTAACTCCATCCCACAAGTCACCTAGCAAATACATTATTAGTATCAGACTTGACACAGCTTTATACTATAATTGCCGAAAAAGTATAGTGTTGATCATACTACTGTAGAAAATTTACAATTATTTTCATACCTTCCACCAAACCAGAAGTTACAACTCTAGGTGATAGTTTTTTTGCTGGTCTAAACATAATATCCCAAACTATATAATACCATAAATTTCAAGGTTAAAAGGTGTAAATTTACTTTATTCAAGTAAAATGTTTGTACTGTACATATTTTCACTTGCTACAAAATAATTTCACTGTATCCCTATATATAAAAAAATCATGCTTGACAAAAATGGTAACAGCACATCCAAAAGAAACCAAAATATTACATTTATAGTAACGTGCTTATGGGTAGGGCTCAATTGTTACATGCAGAAAATTGTCAAAGTTGCAATAAATGTAGTTACAGTATTATAAAGTAAGAAACTAATTACATAACATTCAAACGCTCCAATAACTCAGGATACATTGACTAAAAATAGACTGGAACACTAAATCTATTTTAAAAATCCACACACACACAAAGCTTTTAAGCAAAGAAATAAATGCATGCTACTAAAAGCATAAGCAGGCAAAAGGAAGACTGCTAAAATGCAATAGCTTACCACATCCCCCTACAACATTCAGCAACCCATGTGAATGGTCATGCGATTGAGTCATGAGCCATCATTGGTCAGACCGACAGGGTGAAAGGGGAGGAGGAAGAGAAGAAAAAAACCAACATAAACAAACAGACACTTCTGCCATATTATATTTTTCTAAAAGGAAATGAATTTGTTATTGCAGTCACAGCTAGTATTTGTGATAAATAAAACCATATATATGTATGACCTGTGCAACCATCTGGAATCCTACTAGAACAGAGTTATGGATTTAGAAGTCAATGAAGCAAAGATCAGTTTAATTTCATTAACTGTCTTTCAATATCAAATTGGAGCATGCAAATACTTAAGCAGGAGTTTAAAGAACTAGTGCGACTTAAATATAAAATTAATTTAAAAATTAAAATTGTGCTTCATATAAATTTGCTCAAGAAAGCAAAGAAGTTACGATGAGCTGCATTTTGGAAAACACCAATACAAGAAAGTAAGCAAGCTTTAAGGAGCTTACAGCTGGTCTGCTTGGCCTGAAGTCCTTTTTCTCTTCCTGTTTTTTTGTAAGATTTTCGTGACGTTGGGATGGTGAACCCTCAGACTTTGATGATGCTGTGAACAAAACAATTAGATCAAAAGCCTAAGTACTGAAACACTGATCAAGATTTCCAAGTAAGCACATGAATCCCAGCACCTGTAAATTCCTAATGATAAAAGGGACACAAATGCAGTTAACCAACTTTTAATATCTGGAGTACCACGTAGAGTTTTGGTCTCCTTACTCAAGAGAGGATATAATTGCATTAGCAGTTCAGAGAAGGTGCACTCGACTGATTCCTGGGATGAAGGGGTTATCTTATAAGGAAAGATTGGACAGGTTGGGCCTGTAACCATTGGAGTTTAGAAGAAAGAGAAGTGATCTTATTGAAACATATAGGATCCTGAGGGGACTTGACAGGGTGGATGCTGAGATGATGTTTCTCCTTATGGGAGAGACTAGAACGAGGGGACACACTTTAACAATTATGGGTGTCCCATTTAAGACAAAGATAAGGAGAATTTTTCTCTGAAGGTTGTTGGCCTGTGGAATTCTCTTCCACAGAGAACAGTGGAGGCAGGGTCATTGAATATTTTTAAGGCTGAGTGAAATAGTGCTGAATTTTACAGACCCCCCGACGTCGGGGGTGATGACAGGGGCCAGAAAATGCCTAGAGCAGAGACCTGCCATGGGTCTTGAAGCTGGGAAGGCCCAGCCTGATATTACCGGTGGTGGTGAAACCCCCATCCGGGGATCTGAGGCGGAACACAGGTGGGGAGGGGGGAGCAGTTATGTTTTTCAGTGCGGGGTGGGGGAGTGGCGTCAGAGTCATTTCATTGGTGTAGGGGATGGTGGGAAGGGGTAAAGATTAAAGTTTATGAACTTTGGGCGGCGGGGGGGAAAGAGTGAGAATAGGGCAAGGAATTAAATCTATGGTTGTTGGGGGGGGGGGGGGGAGCGAGAGAGGGGCAAGATCATTTAATTCAATATTTTAAAATCCATTCGCCTTTAAATATTTAAATGTAACGATAGGACTCAAAGCCCTTTAAAAATGGCAAAGGCAGCTGATGCCATTGCTGGGGAAGGACCGCCCACCCCCGCCACATCATCGGGGGCGCGGTCTGCCCTGGCCATTTAAATGAGCTGCCGCGTTTAATATCATGGGTGGACTGCCATTGTTTACGTCTGCTGCCGATTTCGGCGGCAGGAATGTAAAATGCAGCCCAGAATCTTGATTGACAAGGAGTCAAAGGTTATAGCAGATAGACAGGAAAGTAGAGTTGAAGCCACAATCAGATCTACCATGATCTTATCAAATAGCGAGGCAGGCTCGAGGGGCCAAATGGCCTATTCCTGTTCCTAATGTGTATGTGCATATGTATGTATATAATAAATTGAAGATGATGTGGATTTATCAATTTGAGATTGGACAATATCAATTAAACCTTTGTTGATTTTTGCAGTATTTGTGCCCATTTACTTCACAGCCTTGATAGTGGCATAAAGTTAATAGACTATATTGCGATGACACCAATTGTCCAGTACATTAGAGGTCATATATCTTTTGAAAGAGAAGTTGTTTCCTTTGCACTCAAATATTAAATATTAATAGTGAGTGTGTCTAAACATTAGAGTAACTTATAACCTTCAAACATCTAAAAGTTTTATTTTTAAAAATTAAAATTATATTTCTCATGTTTGTGTGATTAAAACCAACCGAAAACTATATCTGCTTTCATTTGGTGAACTTTTGATCCTCTTTTCAAACCAACATGGTCTCCAAGGGAACTTGCTCTTCAAGGAGTTAACGAGCAAAGCAGTGAATAATGTACTTAAATAATTCAAAAAGGAAAATCTCACATCGTAGCCTGTAGCGTTCACCAGATCCAGTTTGAGAGCCAGGATGAGATCCTGGCTGTGAGCCAGAGTTGCTAGAGCCCGAGGAGCTACCACTGCCTGGTCTTGGTACGAGTTTCTCCACCCTCTCCCACAACAGTCTGGGCTCTATATTGCTAGAGAGGGAAAACATTTAAATAAAGAACTTTCACTCTGCACAGTAGGTCTGTGCAACATAACAAAGATTAAACAGACTCAAAGCATTTGTAGTTTTAGACTAGTCTTTAGGTCGGCAAGAGTGCACAAGAAATGAAGGAAAGGGGTTTTGTGTATCTGAAACTGAAATACTTAGGCAGCTTGTTCTTTGCTTAACAGCTAAAGCTCCCAAACATGTATCGTCAAACTTGCCAACACCACACTATCTATACTGATACAGACCCTTTGTGAATGGGAGTTTTATAATGCAAAAGCAAAACATGTGGATGTTGGACATCTGAAATAAAAACAGAAAATGCTGGAAATACTCAGCAGGTCAGGCAGCATCGGAGAAAATTCTGTTGAAGTACCAAACTCCCTTACATAGTATTGAAATGCAAAATGTCCATCAAGCACTCCTTAATATGCAGGTCTCCAGAACTCAACAAATGCTAACAAAATTAATTTTAAAAATTTTCTAGTTACATTTTTTGTCTAATTTTTCTAATGTTGTGAATTTTTCCTCCTCTCCTTAGGTCTCCTTTGGTGTGGACGATTTGTGTGCAGTTTGAAACTAGCATCTTGTGACTGGCCACCAGGAGTGATGATGTGTCACAGTATTCCCTAGCAGAGGACAGACTACTTGCAGACCAGCTTCAGTGGACATCTTTTGAGCAAAATGAAATGTGCAGAAGACAGATGTTACACATTCTGATTTTCTACTTCACCGCCCACCACCCACCCACCACCCCCCCCCCGTGGTAAAGTTGTTGAGCCCCAATGAATGATTACCTCCAATAAGCAATAAACATGACACTGGCACAACTTACTGTGAAAGGAATTACAGGCATCAATGACATCCTACTTCTGTCAACTTCAGTATGCTAATTTTGTACTTTTTTTCTCTTTCCCAAGGGTCCCTGTACAACTTGAAACTAGCATCTTCTAACTTATTGCCAGAATTAACAAATCTTTTCTTCAACCAGCTGTCATCAGTAAAATTTGCAGGTTACTAACTAACAGAATATTACAACAATTAGTTTGGAGCAGCTCATTTTCTTTTTGAGAATGAAGTGGATGGAAATCTCAGCACTGAAAGACTTGCATTTTGCAAATGTCTAATGAAGAGCAAGCTTGTGTTTTACAAATGGGTAACTTCTCTTCACAAATCTGTTACCCCTTTATGAGGATTTAATTGCAGATACGATCAAAAATAATAAGATCCAAACCTTGTGGAGCTTTTTGGCCCACTCTGGCCACTTGGTTGACTACTGCCTTGCAATGGAGAATCCCGACGAGACAACACAGGGGATCTTGGTGTTGCTCGCACTGGAACCTTACAGTAACAAAAATATCAATATTATTCATACAGGAAAAATACCTTCAAATAAAAAAATGACTCTTTCCATTAATATTTAAGTAAAGGGCTCCTAATGACATTTGCAAAAAGATAAAACACCACTGGGATTAAAATTATGGTGATTGCTGGGGGGCAGAGTGGAGTAAGAGTTGGGGTGGCAAAATTAGAAAAGATAACTGGATAAAAATATCGATTCTTAAGTGAACCTTGCAAAATAAGTGCAAATAGGACACCAAGAAGAAACAGTACCCTGAGTCTGTACATTATTCATCATTAACACAAGCAATTTTAAAAAGATCTGGATCAAATTCTTGCCAACACTTTCTCACTCTATTACTATTAATACTAAAATTGAAACACAACTTTATATTGTTACATACTTAATTATTCTTGCTAACTGGAAACTGAAACATTCTGAACTGTTATGCCAGCATTTCAGTCTTTTCATTTCCTTAAGATTTTCAATCATTTCCATCTTCTGCAAGATATTTGATTTCAAATGATGCTGCTTCAGGTAAATTTTGGTATGGTAGGAAATAGACAGTAAAATTGTTTGTCTGCAGTCATCAAGCAACAGAGATTAGTTACTTACAGGCTAGGCTGACAATCAAATCCATTGCAAACTAAGTATCACCATTGTTGTGCCCCTCTAATGACTTATGGCTGTCCATACAGAATCACTATGAAAAATCTTCTCCATCCCAAATAATTGGATACTTTTATACTAATGGTACTTGCTGTTAAGCACTGTAAATAAGTTAATAATAAAGCTGAAAATATGATGAAATCCACATTGTTAGAGTAATTTAGAAATTTTAACTGTGCTTCCATAGAGACTAAAATACTGCAACTGGAATTAATCTGTAACAGCTTCATATTTTTATAATACAATTCTGCCTCCATAAAATAAACTAGCAGTCAGACAGCAGAGCTTTATTTTATTGGTCCTTTAATATGGACAGTAATTTGTCAACATTGCGCAATCAATACCTCTATCCTTCTAACTAATTCTTACCCTTAGAGAAACCTTCTCACTTTCTGATCTACCCCCAGACCCCTGCATATTTTCCCTTACTTTTTAAGGAAGAATCATTTCAATGTGCATCATTACAGGCGCAATATGCTGTAATAATGCTGCAATCTACTTTTAGGGTCATCAGAATATCGACTCAATATAAAATACTATCTACCACATAGAGCATAAGTGCCCCCAAGGCTAAGGTGATTTTTAGATATTTTGAAGCGGAACATCAATTTTCATCCACTGTCCAATGTAGAGGTTAATTTGAATCAGTAGGTGACTTTATTCGAACAAATAAACTTAGATAAAAGACCAGGGAATTCTATTAATAACTTCTAATAGGATATGGAGGGAAACACTTGAATACCAATCACTTGTCTGATGTATAGAAATATATTATCCTCATACAGCAGTGTGTGCAATACACTTTATGTAGATTGTTTTTGATTCTGTACCTGTGTCTCCATGGGTCTGTGCAATGCAGCTAGATTGGATTCAGAACTTCCATTTGAAAATGATTCTGATCTTGAAGGCACTGTAGGCTCCAAAATTTTGCTATTCTGTTTTGATTGTGCTTGAGGTGAGCCCTGGTTACTCTTCTTAAGCCTTTCATCAACCTAGATACAAGTTTTAAATTCAGTTCATGCATTTCCAGAGAAATTGTTTCTATAAAACAGGAATGTCACTTTAAAGATAATTAAGCCCGCACAACTTCCCTGATGGCTCAGCATGTTTATCAAATGAGCTGCTCAGTCACACAGATCTGGAAAGTCCTTCGAGTAATTTGAGCAAAGTGACCACAAAGCCAGGTGAGAAGGTAAGCTGTGAGGAGGACACAGAGTCTACAAAGGATATAAACCAGTTAACTAATTGGACAAGAAGATGGCAGATGGAGTATAATTTGAGCAATTGTGAAATTAACCATTTTGGAGAGAAAGGAAAAGCAGATTTTTTTTTTTAAAAGTGAGAGTTTAATAAAGGTTGGGATTCAGAAGGATTTGCAACTCCCTGGACATCAATCAACGTTCACAAGCAGATGCAGCAAGCAATTAGGAAGGCAAATGTGATGTCAGGGGGTTGCAGTATAAGAATACAGAAATCTTGCTGCAATTATATAGCACTTTGGTTTCCTTACCCAAGGATATAGCTGCTTTAGAGGAAAAAGAAAAGAAAGTCTTGCAATTATTTGGTGCTTTTCACGACCATCGGATGTCTCAAAGTGCATTACAGCCAATGAAATACTTTTGAAATGTAGCCACTGTTGTAATTAGGAGTGCAATGAAGGTTCACTGGATTGATTTCTGGGATGAGGGCTGCCTATGATGAGAGATTGAGCAGAAAGGGCCCATTCAATGAATTTTAGAAGAATGAGAGGCGACCTGATTGAAACACAAAATTCTGAGAGGACTTGACAGGGTAGATGCTGAGAGGTTGCTTCCCCTGCTAGGAACTAGGGGTCATAGTCTCAGAATAAGGGGTCGGCCATTTAGGACTGATGTCAGGAGAAATTTCTTCACTCACAGGTTTGTGAATCTTTGGAATTTTCTACCCCAGAGGGTGTGGATAATTAGTTAATGAGTATATTCAAAACTGCGATCGATAGATTTTAACGCACAAAGGAAATCAATGAATTTGGGGATAGAAGGGGAAAGTAGAGTTAATGTAAAAGTTTAGTCATCATCTTATTCAATGATGCAGCAGGCTTGAGAAGCCAAATGGTCTACTCCTATTTCTTATATTTTTGATCAAGCAAGTGGTACAACAGTTGCTTATTCTTACTGGATTAGGGAGGTAAATATCAACCAGAATTTCCACCAGTGGTCATCATCCAGCAGCCTCTGCTAGAAGTCTGCAAGTGGGGGTGCTAGATAAGGACTCCACAGTTGAAGAGTCTGCAAATACTCACAAAGGTAAGATAGTTACTTCAATCATGCACCATGGTTGACTCTTCATGCCCTATGAAGTGGCCTAGCACATCATTCAGTTGTAAATAATAGGCAAAAAGCTCAAAATAAGCTGGGAAGGGGGGAAAAAAAAGGAGACAGACCTACTGAAAAGAAACCAGGGAGACGGTGGCCTAGTGATAATGTCACTGAACTAGTAATCCAGAGGGCCAGGCTAATGCTCTAGGGACACGGGTTCAAATCCCAGCATGGCAGCTGGTGGAATTTCAATTCAACTAATTAATAAAGATCTGAAATTGAAACCTAGTCTCAGTAATGGTGCCATGAAACTCGCATCAATTGTTGCAAAAAACCTATCTGGTTCACTAATGTCCTTTAGGGAAGGAAATTTGCTGTCCTTAGCTGGTCTGGCTCCAGACCCACAGCACTGTGGCTGACTCAGTTTTCAAGAGCAACTAGGGATGGGCAACTATACAGGCCTTGCCAGCGACACCCACATCCCCAGTATAGGACTATATGATCAGGAACCCCCTAATTAGGGTGCCTGAAAACGTATACGTCCTTACTGCTCAAATAGGATTTATAGTTGTAATTTATTTCCGATGGAGAAGAGGGAAGTAAGTTAGATAATAGCAAAAAACTAATGGTAATTGCAAATTCTGAAATGAGTAAAAGTTAATAGTTTTAACCTTCATAGCAGGCTACTTTTGTGATGAACATCACCTCTCTTACCTCTCTACTCCTATCTGTTGTTTCAAAGTGAGGTTTAGGCTCTGGTGCATGGTAAGGTTTATTCCTTTCCTGCTGTCTGTGATCATGTTGGAGGGACAGAAGGTAAGCTTGCTCCTGCTGCAACTGGCGCTGCAATCTCTCAGCCTGTCGTTGTTCCTCCATTTCACGCCATTTGTACTCCTTTAAAAAAAATGGTATTTATAGACTGAGTTATATTTTATAATTTACAATACAAACTTGTAGCATTACAAATTCCACAAGAATAGTACATAGAGTTTTCCTCGTGGCTGAAGCACCTCATTAGGCAACTTATAAACTTGAAAGACACCTAAAGCATAATTTACACTACAGCTATGAATTGACAACAATTGTGAATCCACAGCTCGTCACAGAAAATATTCCAAGTGTCAGCCGAAGATGCAGTCTCCAACCTGTGTTATCACATCAGTAATCAGCTATGCATCAGAAAATTCATATCAAACATCCAATGAACAACGGTTGCAAATTTTCTGCTGAGAAGAAACTCAGGGCACACATCACTAACTAAATACAGTGCCATACACGACACAAGCTAATGTAGTAGTGGTTGAATTTCAAGTCTGGGAGATCACAGTCATTTCAATTATCCCACTTTGAACCAGGTATGGAGTGTGCTGTTTAAAAAAATAAAAGGCTTGGCTTTTCAGCATCAGAAGTATGAGATTCTGCAAGCATCGGTGTAAAACATATTACCATATAAATCTATATTCAATTTTGCCACGGAAATAACTAAAATGCTTGTACTTTGAAATACTTGTGAGAATCACACTAATATAATTTGGGTTTACTCCCATTTCTCTGTCCATTTTACAGACCCTAAACCTTGACGAATTTACATGATGTGATTAAAAGAATGCCAATGAAGCACACAGTATTGTATCTAAATGAAGACTATCATAACCAAACCACACAAACCTAAAGTAAAATACAGTATTGCTAGTTGACAGCAGAGAAATGTGGTTTAAAATTTTGCTCATACATCACAATGATAAGCTAGGTTTTCTAGAAGAGAAAGGTTGCTAATTAATTATATATTGATCGTTTACATTTTTAATGATGAGTTTTTCTGCGGAAAGGATTATATTTAATGCAGCACCATTCATTTCATTCAGATAGTTCTTACATTTAAAGTAAGTGGTCCAAAAGGACTAAATAGATGACAAATCATTGTCTCACAGTTCGATCACAAATTTGTGCTGAGGCTATTCTCTTGTGTCAGACTGCTGTATTAACCCCAGTGGACTAACTAACTTGCTGTTAAACATGATTATGGCACAGTGAACAAAGATAGCACAGAAGCTGCTCGCTACATCAATCACACAATAACTGAGTGAACAAGTTACCAGTAACATGGCTTGCTCTTGGAGCAACTGCTGCTGTAGAATTTCCAAATGACGTTGCTCCTCTTCAAGCTGACGTCTGATGTACTCCTGTTACAAAATTACACAGTAATGCATGAGAAAAGTACTAGTTTAAACTAGAAGTTATGTATTTAGACTTCATCTGTGAGAAGGCTTCCTCTGTCCCTGCACAACAAAGTATAACAGGGCCTTCACTGAACTCATACCAGGGACACTAATGAACAAACTAGGAAAATATTTGGTTGCCTTTAGTTGAAAAGGTATATATATGACTATTTGTGAACACAATTTTAACATATTTGCATCTCTTCCCCATCCCCCCCAAAACAGCCAAAAAAGCCAAATTTGTTTACATGAACTGCCAGTCAAGAAGCAACCATAATTAGTGTATAAAATCATTCCAACTCCATTGAAAGTTATTCCCCAAGTCATGCTGTTCCTCTGTAATAAAAATTGACATGTTGCAATACCCAGAAGCTCAGCCAATTTCCCAAATGAAAAACATAAGTATGATTTAAGTGAAGTGAGCAGAATCACTCTTATCATGGCAATTCTGATGATCTCCAATAATGCAAATAAAACTGTGAATACATGACCAGGTCTGCCATTTTGAACACATCAGCTTTCAGGTAGCAATTTATGATTTGCTGCACGGCCAAAATAATACTGACAGTACACAGAGGATCATGTTTTAGCCACTATTTAAACATCTGGCATGCACTAACGACAAGTAAAGATGAACTGACAAACTGTTTATGAATCACAATTGGAAACACTTTATATTTTGTTTTACAACTACAAGTGCAGATTCTAGATCTTGATTCAGCTTGACTTGGATCAGTAAATGTAAAATGTCTGGTACAGGGCGGCACAGTGGCGCAGTGGTTAGCACCGCAGCCTCACAGCTCCAGGGACCCGGGTTCAATTCTGGGTACTGCCTGTGTGGAGTTTGCAAGTTCTCCCTGTGTCTGCGTGGGTTTCCTCCGGGTGCTCCGGTTTCCTCCCACATGCCAAAGACTTGCTGGTTGATAGGTTAATTGGCCATTATAAATTGCCCCTAGTATAGGTAGGTGATAGGGAAATATAGGGACAGGTGAGGATGTGGTAGGAATATGGGATTAGTACAAATGGGTGGTTAATGGTCGGCACAGACTCGGTGGGCCGAAGGGCCTGTTTCAGTGCTGTATCTCTAAAACTGTGCACTTTTAAATCATCCTGGAAATAATGCTCAAGTTCAGATTACTGCAGACTTTAAGATATGATGAGTAAAAATTATTCAAATTTACCACAGAAATTTGAATTTCATCACATCCACTCAGTGTTACAAGTTCATATCTCAAATGTTCGAGCATTAAACTTCAAACCAAAAGAAACAAAAGACAAGACTTTTAAAAGAATTGTAACTACCAAAAATGGGGGCGGGAGAGAGTGGGGACCATGTGCTGTCAAATTAATGGTGTTGCTCTTTTGAATGTTCCCAGTTGTGCCATTCAATGGAAGATTGCATGAGGTACATTTTTTGCTCCATCACGACAGTCAAAGAAAATGGCATTGTTTGTCTCAGTTTGTTTGGATTTCTCTTGCCAACCATGATAGTAGCATTGTTGGCAATCTTGCAAAATCTTATGACCCCAAACATTTGCTGAGACAGCTAAATGAGGGAAAGAAATTTAGAGCACTGACTTAAAATTCTATTAAAAACTATGAATACCCCAAGTCAAACACCATGACGAACAATGGCGTGTGCAACATTTTAGCCTTATATTAATAAATGAAGAGTGCCAATAAGAATCACCTGCTCTCTCTCCACTCGCCTCTTTTCTTCTTCTGCCCTTCTTCTTTCCTCCTCTTCCTTCTTTCGACGCTCCAGTTCCTCCAATCTTCGCTTTTCCTCCTGCTCACGCCTTCTTTGTTCACGCTCCTGCTGTCTTCGTGCTTCTCGCTCCCTTCTCTGCTGCTGCTCATTTTAAAAAAATGTTCTTTAAGGTCAGAATGTAACTGATTTGCTGCATTTACCCTCAATCAACTTTACCATAAATGCTGCTTCTGAGGTTTTCTATCATTCCATTCCATAAGTGCCATATTTGCATACACAAATAGACAACGCACCAAAACAATATTAGATTTATATCCGTTTAACAAAGTTTGGATAGAAAGCTATTTTGTCAGAGAATTTACACCGTATGAATATAGCTGATTTTGAAGAAAAGTGCAAATAACTGTGTCTTAATCATGAACACAAAGTCAACAATAAATTGTGATAATTTCCTGAGCTTTGCAAAAAAGCACTAAATTATGTAGAATTAACCATTGCCAGATGTATAGAATCACAGCAGGACTTGGTTCCTTCGCAATCAAATCTATGACACATCTATCGAAACAGCCACCTTTCAGTGCTAACGTTACAAAGCTGTCTGCTACCTTGCTTTGCCAGCGACGCCTGGGAATGAATAAATTAAAAATTTTAAGAATCTTATTTGCACCTTCTCCAGTGCCTCAATGACATTTCAATAACATGGAGACAAGAACAGTTAAGAGTACTCCAAGTACGGTTCTATACATGTTCAATATAATTTCTCTGCTTTTAAATTCTCTCTCTAGAAATGAACCCTATTGTTCTATCCCAGAAAGCCAGGTGGTGAAGAATGTTACTGAAGTCAATCTTGACTCAATCTTATGTTTATTTAGACATTGAAACATTACAAGCATGTACCTCCTGTTATGAAAGTGCTTCTGTTTTTTTGTTAAATATTTTTTGAGGGTTCATTTAAATTGTGGAAATTAATTATTTTTTTGGAAGGTTGAAGATTTCATAGACTTTACTTTTGTTGAAAAGTCTCCATGGCCTTTTTTTTTTTTTACACGATTCACTGAGTGGTGTTGTTTAAAAACCTTTTACTGGAAATCGCCTGTTTTCAGCTCAATTATCAACAGAAACCTTGGTGACCTCGGGAAGATGTTTTCAGAGAAGTGACATGTCACGATTTAGGAGGGCGAGGAGGTTCTGACTTGCTGTTTTCCTTCAGAATTATTGTTTTGGTTCAGTTCGGGTGTGGACTGTGTTGAAAGCAGTTAGAGATAAGCCTACCAGAGGGCAGCTACAACCACCTCATCCTTTTCCATCTCTTTGAGAAGCCCTGAGAATCAAGCATAAGAAATAAAGAAAATGAAGCATCATTACCCCTGATATGCACCTGTAAAGCCTGCCAGATTAATTCTTGACAACGCCAGAAAAGTACTGCTCCAAAAAAAGATCCCAGTGACCAGTCTACGTATACTCGGATGCCAGACTGTAGACCAAAAGGGACAACTAACATCTTTCCATATCTCCTCTTTTTTCCTTAGAGTTACAACCAGGAGCTAAGAAAACAGACATAATTGAAGACGAGAGTGGTCCCAAAGGAAGAGTGCTAAATTGGGGGAAGGCCAACTATACCAAAATTCGGCAGGAGCTGGGGAATGTAGATTGGGAGCAGCTGTTTGAAGGTAAATCCACATTTGATATGTGGGAGGCTTTTAAAGAGAGGTTGATTAGCGTGCAGGAGAGACATGTTCCTGTGAAAATGAGGGATAGAAATGGCAAGATTAGGAAACCATGGATGACAGGTGAAATTGTGAGACTAGCTAAGAGGAAAAAGGAAGCATACATAAGGTCTAGGAGGTTAAAGAAATACGAAGCTTTGAAAGAACATCGGGAATGTAGGACCAATCTGAAACGAGGAATTAAGAGGGCTAAAAGGGGTCATGAAATATCTTTAGCAAACAGGGTTAAGGAAAATCCCAAAGCCTTTTATTCATATATAAGGAGCAAGAGGGTAACTAGAGAAAGGATTGGCCCACTCAAGGACAAAGGAGGAAAGTTATGCGTGGAGTCAGAGAAAATGGGTGAGATTCTAAATGAGTACTTTGCATCGGTATTCACCGAGGAGAGGGACATGACGGATGTTGAGGTTAGGGACAGATGTTTGATTACTCTAGGTCAAGTCGGCATAAGGAGGGAGGAAGTGTTGGGTATTCTAAAAGGCATTAAGGTGGACAAGTCCCCAGGTCCGGATGGGATCTATCCCAGGTTACTGAGGGAAGCGAGAGAGGAAATAGCTGGGGCCTTAACAGATATCTTTGCAGCATCCTTAAACACGGGTGAGGTCCCGGAGGACTGGAGAATTGCTAATGTTGTCCCCTTGTTTAAGAAGGGAAAGTAGCAGGGAAAATCCAGGTAATTATAGACCGGTGAGCCTGACGTCAGTGGTAGGGAAGCTGCTGGAGAAGATACTGAGGGATAGGATCTATTCCCATTTGGAAGAAAATGGGCTTATCAGTGATAGGCAACATGGTTTTGTGCAGGGAAGGTCATGTCTTACCAACTTAATAGAATTCTTTGAGGAAGTGACAAAGTTGATTGATGAGGGAAGGGCTGTAGATGTCATATACATGGACTTCAGTAAGGCGTTTGATAAGGTTCCCCGTGGTAGGCTGACGGAGAAAGTGAAGTCGCATGGGGTCCAGGGTGTACTAGCTAGATGGATAAAGAACTGGCTGGGCAACAGGAGACAGAGAGTAGCAGTGGAAGGGAGTTTCTCAAAATGGAGACGTGTGACCAGTGGTGTTCCACAGGGATCAGTGCTGGGACCACTGTTGTTTGTGATATACATAAATGATTTGGAGGAAAGTATAGGTGGTCTGATTAGCAAGTTTGCAGACGACACTAAGATTGGTGGAGTAGCAGATAGTGAAGGGGACTGTCAGATAATACAGCAGAATATAAATAGATTGGAGAGTTGGGCAGATAAATGGCAGATGGAGTTCAATCAGGGCAAATGCGAGGTGATGCATTTTGGAAGATCCAATTCAAGAGTGAACTATACAGTAAATGGAAAATTGATGTACAGAGAGATTTGGGTGTTCAGGTCCATTGTTCCCTGAAGGTGGCAACGCAGGTCAATAGAGTGGTCAAGAAGGCATATGGCATGCTTTCCCTCATCGGACGGAGTATTGAGTACAAGGGTTGGCAGGTCATGTTACAGTTGTATAAGACTTTGGTTTGGCCACATTTGGAATACTGCGTGCAGTTCTGGTCGCCACATTACCAAAAGGATGTAGATGCTTTGGACAGGGTGCAGAGGAGGTTCACCAGGATGTTGCCTGGTATGGAGGGCGCTAGCTATGAAGAGAGGTTGAGCAGATTAGGATTATTTTCATTAGAAAGACGGAGGTTGAGTGGGGACCTGATTGAGGTGTACAAAATCATGAGTGGTATAGACAGGATGGATAGCAAGAAGCTTTTTCCCCAGAGTGGGGGATTCAATTACTTGGGGTCACGAATTCAAAGTGAGAGGGGAAAAGTTTAGGGGGGATATGCGTGGAAAGTTCTTTACGCAGAGGGTGGTGGGTGCCTGGAACGCGTTGCCAGCGGAGGTGGTTGATGCGGGCACGATAGCGTCTTTTAAGATGTATCTAGACAGGTACATGAATGGGCAGGAAGCAAAGAGATACAGACCCTTAGAAAATAGGCGACATGTTTAGATAGAGGATCTGGATCGGCACAGGCTTGGAGGGCCGAAGGGCCTGTTCCTGTGCTGTAATTTTCTTTGTTCTTTTTGTTCTGAAGTAATAGCACAGCATTTGAAATTGGAAGAAAAAGGTGATCTAGATGGTAGTTCAGTTGAATTAACTCGGATTCAGTTGCAATTGGAAATGAAAAAAAATCGAGCTTGAAAGAGAATTGACAATGAAGAAAATTGAACTTGAGGAAAAGGAAAGATAAAAAGGGAATTTGAAGTTTAAAAGATGGAACTAAGACAAATGGGTGGTCTTGACTCTAGTGAAAGTTCTGGTGAGGAAACATCCAACTCCAGCCCAGGACCCAGTGTCGAGCTGTCTAAATTTGTGCAAGCCCTCCCGAAATTTGAGGAAAGGGAAGTAGAGGCATTTTTTTTTTTTTTGAAAAGATTGCCAGATAGATGAAGTGGCCAAAGGAAAGATAGACACTGCTTTTGCAAAGCAGGTTAATGGGCACAGCTCAAGATGTTTATGCCATGCTTTCTGGGAAGGCTTTTGCAGACTATGAGGTGGCAAAAACGACTATTCTCGCGGCTTATGAGTTGGTCCCTGAAGCATAAAGGCAGAAATTTCAGAACCTCCGGAGACAGCCTGGGCAGACTTGTATAGAATTTGAGAAGGTAAAGCAAATTAATTTTGATCGTTAGATGCGAGCAATAAAGGTAGAGGTCACGTATAAGAACCTTCGGGAATTAATTCTACTGAAAGAATTTTTAAAATTCACTCCGTTAGTAAGAACCCATGCAGAGAATCAAAAGATTCAAAGGCCACACAGGTAGCCAAGATCACTGATGAGATTATGAGCTTGTTTACAAGCCCAAATCCTTTGTCCGTCAGCCCAACAAATCAGAGAAGGATAGAAGGTGGAAGGGCGAAAGGAATAAGTAGCCGGGAACAAGAAGGGACAGCTGGGAATGCCCCGGGATCTCCTCCTCAAGCTAGAAAGGAAGATGCTGAGGGTGGAAGTGAGGTTCAAAAGCCTAAGTGTTACCATTGTAACAAGGCGGGGCACCTTCATGCAGAATGCTGGACGTTGTAGGGTAAACCCATGAGACTTAATGGGGTACACAAGGCCAATGCAGTAAAAGGGGTCCTGACTGAGACTACAGCAGATCAGGCTACAGCTCTGCCTGCAGTTGTAAGGCCAAGTATAAAAACCTCTGCGAGTGTGGGGGTCATGAATAAGATACCCGACAGTTATTGGGAATTCTTGTCAAAAAAAAGTAACCCCTTATCCCTCAAGTGAGACAGGTAAACCAGTAGTTATACTCAGAGATACAGGAGTCACCCATACTCTTTTGCTGCGAAAAGGCATAACATTTCCAGCAGAAAGCGCACTGAATGCCAATGTTTTAGTGAATGGTATCGGCAGGGAGTATATACCCGTACCTTGGTATCAGGTGCACCTGGAGTGTAACCTAATGTCTGGAACGATAACTGTAGGAGTTCTCCATAGTTTGCTGTAGACAGAGTTGGCTTACTCCGGAGGAATGATTTGGCCAGAGCAAAGGTAGCAGCTTCGCCAGTAGTCACGGAAAAACCAAGTGAAATTAAAGAGAAAGAACAGTTGCAGGAAAAGGTTCCAGGAATTTTTCCCTCGTATGTAGTGACCCGAGCAATGGCTAAAAAGTTCCATTGTCGGAGGTCAAATTGGCACCACAGATAGCTGAATATCTGAAGCTGTCTTTGGGGATTTGGATAACCCAAAGGAAATATTCAATAAATCTTCTCTGATCAAGGCACAGCAAGCTGATCCAGGAGTTAAATAAAGTGGCACAATCGGTTCTAACAGAAGCTGAAGCAAAGGGTGTTCCAGAAGGCAACTATATTAACAATGGGATTTTGATGAGGAGGTGGCAACCTCCTCACAGACCTGCGGACGAAGAATGGACAGTAGCTCACCAGATAGTGGCACCAAGTATCTCCAGGAAATATTAAGGATAGCCCATGAAATTCCTATGGCGGGACGTCTGGGGTTCCAGAAGACCCAATCACATATAGGCTGACATTTTTACCAGCCAGGTCTTTCCAAGGACTTGGTGCAATTTTGTAAAATGTGCCATACATGCCAACTTGTGGGAAAATTGCAATCTGCCATAAAACGGCCACCTCTAATTCCCATACCAGTTTTTGGGGAACCATTTAGCAGGGCATTGATAGACTGTGTAGGACCTTTGCCGAAAACAAAAGTGGGGCACCAATATATACTCACTATCAAGGATATGGCTACTCAGTTCCCAGAGGCCATTCCCTTGAGAACAATTTCTGCTACGGTAGTGGTACAGAAGTTAACCCAGTTCTTCACTTGATATGGATTACTGATTGAGATTCAGATGGATCAAGGTTCCAATATTAAGTCTAAAATTTTCCAGGAAGTTATGACTAATTTGGGTATAACACAGTTAAAGCCTCAGCGTACTGCCCACAGACGCAAGGGGTTTTAGAAAGGTACCATCAGACCCTCAAAACAATTATCAATGAATTCTTTCTTTTCTTTTGGGCCTCCTTATCTCGAGAGACAATGGATACGCGCCTGGAGGTGGTCAGTGGTTTGTGAAGCAGCGCCTGGAGTGGCTATAAAGGCCAATTCTGGAGTGACAGGCTCTTCCACAGGTGCTGCAGAGAAATTTGTTTGTTGGGGCTGTTGCACAGTTGGCTCTCCCCTTGCGCCTCTGTCTTTTTTCCTGCCAACTACTAAGTCTCTTCGACTCGCCACAATTTAGCCCTGTCTTTATGGCTGCCCGCCAGCTCTGGCGAATGCTGGCAACTGACTCCCACGACTTGTGATCAATGTCACACGATTTCATGTCGCGTTTGCAGACGTCTTTATAACGGAGACATGGACGGCCGGTGGGTCTGATACCAGTGGCGAGCTCGCTGTACAATGTGTCTTTGGGGATCCTGCCATCTTCCATGCGGCTCACATGGCCAAGCCATCTCAAGCGCCGCTGACTCAGTAGTGTGTATAAGCTGGGGATGTTGGCCGCTTCAAGGACTTCTGTGTTGGAGATATAGTCCTGCCACCTGATGCCAAGTATTCTCCGAAGGCAGCGAAGATGGAATGAATTGAGACGTCGCTCTTGGCTGGCATACGTTGTCCAGGCCTCGCTGCCGTAGAGCAAGGTACTGAGGACACAGGCCTGATACACTCGGACTTTTGTGTTCCGTGTCAGTGCGCCATTTTCCCACACCCTCTTGGCCAGTCTGAACATAGCAGTGGAAGCCTTACCCATGCGCTTGTTGATTTCTGCATCTAGAGACAGGTTACTGGTGATAGTTGAGCCTAGGTAGGTGAACTCTTGAACCACTTCCAGAGCGTGGTCGCCAATATTGATGGATGGAGCATTTCTGACATCCTGCCCCATGATGTTCGTTTTCTTGAGGCTGATGGTTAGGCCAAATTCATTGCAGGCAGACGCAAACCTGTCGATGAGACTCTGCAGGCATTCTTCAGTGTGAGATGTTAAAGCAGCATCGTCAGCAAAGAGGAGTTCTCTGATGAGGACTTTCCGTACTTTGGACTTCGCTCTTAGACGGGCAAGGTTGAACAACCTGCCCCCTGATCTTGTGTGGAGGAAAATTCCTTCTTCAGAGGATTTGAACGCATGTGAAAGCAGCAGGGAGAAGAAAATCCCAAAAAGTGTGGGTGCGAGAACACAGCCCTGTTTCACACCACTCAGGATAGGAAAGGGCTCTGATGAGGAGCCACCATGTTGAATTGTGCCTTTCATATTGTCATGGAATGAGGTGATGATACTTAGTAGCTTTGGTGGACATCCGATCTTTTCTAGTAGTCTGAAGAGACCACGTCTGCTGACGAGGTCAAAGGCTTTGGTGAGATCAATGAAAGCAATGTAGAGGGGCATCTGTTGTTCACGGCATTTCTCCTGTATCTGACGAAGGGAGAACAGCATGTCAATAGTCGATCTCTCTGCACGAAAGCCACACTGTGCCTCAGGGTAGATGCGCTCGGCCAGCTTCTGGAGCCTGTTCAGAGCGACTCGAGCAAAGACTTTCCCCACTATGCTGAGCAGGGAGATTCCACGGTAGTTGTTGCAGTCACCGCGGTCACCTTTGTTTTTATAGAGGGTGATGATGTTGGCATCGCGCATGTCCTGGGGTACTGCTCCCTCGTCCCAGCACAGGCATAGCAGTTCATGTAGTGCTGAGAGTATAGCAGGCTTGGCACTCTTGATTATTTCAGGGGTAATGCTGTCCTTCCCAGGGGCTTTTCCGCTGGCTAGGGAATCAATGGCATCACTGAGTTCCGATTTGGTTGGCTGTATGTCCAGCTCATCCATGACTGGTAGAGGCTGGGCTGCATTGAGGGCAGTCTCAGTGACAGCATTCTCCCTGGAGTACAGTTCTAGGTAGTGCTCAACCCAGCGGTCCATCTGTTTGCGTTGGTCAGTGATTATGTCCCCCGATTTAGATTTGAGGGGGGTGATCTTCTTGATGGTTGGCCCAAGAGCTCTCTTCATGCCATCATACATTCCTCTGATGTTTCCGGTGTCTGAGGCCAGCTGAATATGACTGCATAGGTGTTGCCAGTAGTCTATTATGAATACTATTATGAATATCCCCATGATTGGGATAAAGGCCTAGAATTTCTTTTGTTTGCCACTAGGGATTCACCTAATGAGTTAACCGGTTTTAGTCCTTTTGAATTAGTTTATGAACATGAGAGAAGAGGTCCTCCAAAACTAATCAAAGAAAAGCTTTTAGAACAGAAGGACAAATCTTCTGTGTTAGATTATTTATCAGTATTTCAGGAGTAGCTCACAAGAGCCTGCAAGGTGGCTCAGGAACACCTGAAAGCGTCCCAAACAACCATGAAGAAATGGGCAAACAAGCATGCCAAGATCTGAACATTTCAGCCAGGGGATGAAGTGTTAGTATTACTGCCTTTACAGGGTGAACTGCTAAAAGCATGATTCAGTGGTCCACATAAAGTGGCCAAAAGAATTGGCAAAGTAAATTATTTGATTGACACCCCAGATTGCCAGAAAAAAGAATCGGCTGTGTCATATCAATATGTTGAAACAATACCATCGCTGGGAGGAGGATAAGCAAGCACAGGTATGTCAAGTAGTGGGGCCAGTGAAGGATGAAAGGGATAGTGAGCATCAGGCAGAAGGAGACCTAGACACTTCTCAAACTGAACCTCTTACACTCCTGTTAGCTAATACTGAATTGTTAGGGAGATTGAACACTATGCTTTCATATTTAGATGCAGAACAACTAAAAGACCAAGGCTGCTCACAGTATTTAAAAGGAGTCTGTAGGAACAAGCCATGACTTACAACCTTAGCCATAAATCAAGGATATAGGGGAATCCTTTCCTATAAAGCAGCATCCTTATCGCTTACGTCCAGAGAAACAGGCCGAGGTAAAAGCAGAAATCCAATATATGTTGGCTAACCACCCAATTGATTAACCACAAAAATAGATTTATTAAAGGGATACTGGCAGGTCCTTTTTACATCGAGCTACAGAAATATCAGCATTTGCACACCAGACAGTCTTTTCCAATGCTGAATGTTATGAAAGTGCTTCTCTGTTTTGTTAAATATATTTTTTTTGAGGATTCATTTGATTGAAAAAAATGTTAAACTTTGGGGTTTTCAAAGGGTGTCATGTAAAGGCCACTTGACTTTGAAAAACAGTCCCTGGAAATGTTTTTTTTTTAAAAGGGGCACTGAGGTCTTGAGAAGAAAACAAGTCTTTCCAGGAAACCACCTGACTGTGTTCCAGATTCCAACCACCCTCTGGGTGATATTTTTTTCCCTCAAATCCCCTCTAAACCTCCTGCCCCTTACCTTAAATCTATGCCCCCTAGTTTTTGACCCCTCCGCTGAGGGAAAAGGTTTCTTCCTACCTATCCCATCAATGTCCCTCATAATTTTGTATACCTCAATCATGTCCCCTCTCGGCCTTCTCTGCTCCAAGGAAAACAACCCCAGCCTATCCAGTCTCTCTTCATAACTGAAATGCTCCAGCACAGGCAACATCCTGGTGAATCTCCTCTGCAACCTCTCCAGTACAATCACATCCTTCCTATAGTGTGGTGCCCAGAACTGTACACAGTACTCCAGCTGTGGCCTAACTATACAGCTCCATCATAATCTCCCTGCTCTTATATTCTATGCCTCAGCTAATAAAGGCAAGTATCCCAAATGCCTTCCAAATCACCTTATCTACCTGTGATGTTGCCTTCAGTGATCTATGGACAAGCACTCCAAGGTCCCTCTGACCTTCTGTACTCCCTAGGGTCCTACCATCCATTGTATATTCCATTGCCTCGTTAGTCCTCCTGAAGTGCATCACCTCACACTTCTCAGGATTAAGCTCCATCTGCCACAGCTCTGCCCATCTTACCAGCCCATCTATATCGTCCTGTAATCTAAGACTTTCCTCCCCACTATTGACAACACCACCAATTTTCGTGTTGTCTGCAAACATACCAATCATACCTCCTACCTTCAAGTCTAAATCATTAATGTACACTACAAACAGTAAGAGTCCCAGCACCGATCCCTGCAGTACATCACTGGTCACAGGCCTCCATTCGCAAAAACAACCCTCAACCATCACCCTCTGCCTCCTTCCACTAAGCCTATTTTGAATCCAATTTACCATACTACCCTGGATCCCATGGGCTCTTATCTTCTTAACCAATCTCCCATGCGAGAGCTTATCAAAAGCCTTACTGAAGTCCATGTAGATTACAACAACTGCTTTACTCTCATCTACACATCTAGTCACCTCCTCGAAAAATTTAATCAGATTTGTTAGACACGATCTCCCCCTGACAAGGACATGCTGACTATCCCTGATTAATCCCTGCCTCTCCAAGTGGAGATTAATCCTGTGTCTCAGAATTTTTTCCAATAATTTCCCTACCACTGATGTTAGACTCATAGGTTTATAATTACCTGGATGATCCTTGCTACCCTTCTTGAATAATGATACCACATTCGCTGTCCTCCAGTCCTCCGGTTCCTCTCCTATGGCCAGAGAGGATTTGAAAATTTGTGTCAGAGCCCCTGCTATCTCCTCCCTTGCCTCACATAGCAGCCTGGGATACATCTCAACTGGGCCTGGGGATTTATCCAACTTTAAGCCCGCTAATACAGCTAATACTTCCTCCTTTTCAATGCTAATTTGTTCAAGGATATCACAATCCCCCTCCCTGATCATTACAACGTCCCTCTCCATAGTGAACACAGGTGAAACGTAATCATTCAAAACCTCACCTATGTCTTCCGGCTCCACACACAGATTGGCTCTTTGATCTCTAATGGGCCCCACTTTTTCCCTGGTTATCCTCCTGCCCTTAACATACTTAAAACACACCTTAGGATTTTACTTTATCTTATCTGCCAGTGATTTTTCATGCCCCCTCTTTGCTCCCCTAATTACTTTTTTTTTTTTAAGTACTCCCTTACACTTTCTATACTCCTCTAGGGCCTCCGCTGTTCTCAGCGCTATGAATCTGCCATAAGCCTTTTTTTTTCCTTATCCAATCCTCAGTATCCCTTGACATCCATGGTTCCCTTGACCTGTTGGTCCTACTCTTCACCTATATGGGAAGATGCTGGACCCGAACCCTCACAATTTCCTTTCTGAATAACTCCCACTGGTCTGATGTAGACTTTCCTATAAGAAGCTGCTTCCAGTCCACTTTGGCCAGATCCTGTTTTATCATATTGAAATCTGCCTTCCCCCAATTCAGTACTTTTAATTCTGGTCCCTCTAGGTTCTTTTCCATAACTACCTTAAATCTTACAGAGTTATGGTCACTATCCCCGAAATGCTCCCGCACTGCCACTTCTACCACTTGTCCGGCTTCATTCCCTAGGATTAAGTTCAGTACCGTCCCTCCTCTTGTTGGACTCTCTATGTGCTGGCTCAAATCTCATCTCCTGTCTTTGAAGAAAAGCCGACTAAATGCATTCTCAACGTCGCCTGGAAAGAACTGTTCTAAAAGATCCCAATGACCCGTCAAAGTGTACTCAGAGGCCAGATTGTATGCCAGTTTTGGAACACAACAAATCTCATCAGCTGTTTCTTCAAGATCAAGTATTCAGCCCAAGTGTTCTTTTTTGTCTATAATAGAGCTCTAAAACAAAAATCCCTTTTTTTCTGGTTAACCGATGTGTATGGGTATGTGTGTGTTAGGGGCTAAAGTAAAAAGGGAACTTTTGTATTTCAATCTGTGTGTTTATGCTTTACTTCATTACTGGTTAAGACTTGTTTCATAATAAACTGATAATTTTGTTGTTTATTAAAGCCGCCTGGTTGGTGTGTTTTATTCTGGGATAAAAATAGAGTCTATGATTGACTGTTTTGGTAAGCAGGGAAAAAATTAAATATATGTTGTGACCCATGGAGAAGTTGAACTAGAATAAACAGTGCACTCCTCCCGCCTCGGTCGTAACACGAGTGATGCCATTCAGTGCAGTCCTGTTAAAAGATGAAGAATCAGGCATAGACAGGCCAGTGAGATTCCTTTCCAGAAAGCTAAATCAACACCAAAAAAGATTCAACAGTGGAAAAAGAAACCCTGGGCTTATTACTAGCTCTTAAGCATTTTGAAAGACCGACCCATTTCCTGCACGTCTGCCCTCACCCTCTTCTCCTCCCTCCCGGAACGGCGACAGGGTTCCCCTTGTCCTCACTTTCCACCCCACCAGCCTACACATTCCAAGGATCATCCTCCGCCATTTATGCCACCTCCAGCGGAACACCACTGCACAGTCCGCAAGCATGACTCCGAGCTTCCAGTTGCTTGCCATTTCAATTAACCACCCTGCTCCCACGCCCACATTTCTGTTCTTGGCCTGTTGCAGTGTTTCAGTAAACATCAGTGCAAGCTCGAGGAACAGCACCTCATTTTCCAATTAGGCACTCTACAGCCTTCCAGACTGAACATTGAGTTCAATAATTTCAGAGCATGACTGGCCCTTTTTTATTATTTTTTTAACCATGTGCCTGCCTTAAACTTGGGGGGTTCTCCATGTTTGCGCTTTTGGATAGAACTGTTCATTACTCTGTCATTAACACTCGCTCTGCACCAACGCTTTGTCTTGCACCACACCATTAACACACTCCCTTTGCCCCATGACCTCCTTGTCAGTTAATCTCTCCTGCCCTCTGCCTATCACACAGCATCCCTTCTGTTCTTCCCCCCCACCCCTCACTTTACTTGCTTATAACCCATTAGATTTCTAACCTTTGCCAGTTCTGATGAAAAGTCACAGACCAAAAATATTAACTCTGCTTCTCTTATTATACAAGGTGTAAATACCATCAGCTGAAATCTTTGGCATACCTCCTAAATTTTAGGATACAGCACATACAATTTATCATCTAGAAATATGGTGAAAATTGTAATCATGCTGTTATAATTCTTCTCACCATTACATTCGAATGATTACTTTGCTTTAGCAGGTGTTTGCAAATAAGGGGTACGGTAGCATAGTGGTTATGTTAATGGAGTGGTAATCCAGAGGCTTGGACTAATAATCCTGGAGACAAGAGTTTAAATCCCATTACAACAGCTAGGGAATTTAAATGTAGCTAATAAAATAAACCTGGAAGAAAAAGCGAGCATCAGTAATGGTGACCATGGAACTACCGGATTGTCATAAAAACCCATCTGGTTCAACAACGTCCTTTATATGTTTCCTTCCTTTGTGTAAGGAAACCTGCTGTCCTTATTCGGTCAGGCCTATATGAGTCCAAACCCAACAGCATTCTGGTTGATTCTTAACTGTGCTTTAAAATGGCCTAGCAAGCCACTAAGTTGCATCAAAACTGCTACAAAAACTACAGTAAGAAAACCAGACAGATTACCTGGTTTCAACTAGGCACTGGATTTGGACACAACAAAGGCAATCAACCCTGCAATGTTCTCCTCACTTACATCTGGGGACTTGTGCCAAAGCTTAGAAAGCTGTCCCACAAACTAGTCAAGCAACAGCCTGACAGTCATACTGAATCATAGCTAACGTGTTGGACTCCTCCATCACATCACGGATATGTCCTGTCTCCCACTGGCAAGACAGACCAAAGAGGTGGCAGTGGCCCTGGGAATCCTCAACATTAACTCTGGACCCCATGAAAACTCATGGCATCAGGTCAAACATGGGCAAGGAAATCTCTTGCTGACTACCAGCTACCACCCTCCCTCAGCTAATAAATCAAAACTCCTCACCGTTGAACACCACTTGGAAGCAGCACTGAGGGTAGCAAGGGCACAGAATGCACTCTGGGTGGAGGATTTCAATCTCCATCACAAATAGTAGCTCAGTAGTACAACTACTGACTGAGCAGGCTGGGTCCTCAAGAACATATCTGCCAGACTGGGCCTACAGCACGTGAAGGAAGCTAGTGAACCAACACGAGGGAAAAAGCTATTTGACCTTAGCCTCACCAATCTACCTGTCGTAGATGCATCTGTCCATGACTGTATTGATAGGTATGACCACCACAGAGTCCTTGTGGAGATGAAGCCCCATCTTCACACTAAGAATGCCCTCTATCATGTTGTTTGGCATGACTATCATGCTGAATGGGATAGATATGGAACAGGTCCAGCAGCTCAAAACTGGACAGGCATGAGATCCTGTGGGCCATCAGCAGAATTGGTTTCAACCACAATCTGTAATCTCATGGTCCAGCATATTCCTGGCTCAACTATCACCATAAAGCCAGGAAGCAACCCTGGTTCAATGAGGAATGTAGGAGAGGATGCCAGGAGCAGCACCGGGTATACCTAAAAGAGGTGCTGACTTCTGGTGAAGCTACAACACAAGACTACATGCATGCTAACCAACAGAAGCAACATATTATCGACAAAGCTTAGCGATCCAACAACCAATGGATCAGATCAAAACTCTATAGGCCTGCCACATCCAGTCATGAATGGTGGTAGACAATTAAACATTGAGACAATTGAGCACATGAAACGCAATAGCATACAAGGCTACGGACCAAGTGCTGGAAAATGGGATTAGAATAGTTAGGTGCTTGATGGCCGGCATAGACACGGTGGGCCAAAGGGCCCGTTTCTGTGCTGTATAACTCTATGAAAGTCACCATCCTCAATAATGGCCAAGCCCTCCATGTCAGTGCAAAGGACAGAGCTGAAGCATTTGCAACCATCTTCAGCCGGAACTGCCAAGTGGATGATCCATCTTGGCCTCCTCCTGAGGTCCCCAGAATCACAGAAGTCAGTCTTCAGCCAATTTGATTCACTCCACATGGAAGAAATGGCTGAGCGCACTGGGTACAGAAAATGCTATGGGCCCTGACAACATCCGGGCTGTGGTGCTAATGACTTATGCTCCAGAACTATCCTGGCCTCTAGCCAAGCTGTTCCAGTATAGCTACAAAACTGGCAACTATCCGACAAAGTTGAAAATTGCCCAGGTATGTCCTGTCTGCTAAAAGCAGGACATTTCCAATCCGGCCAATTACTACTCTCAAAATGATCAAAGTGATGGAAGGTGTCATCGACAGTGCTATCAAACGACACTTACTCACCAATAACCTGCTCACCGATGCTCAGTTTGGTTTTGCCAGGATAAAGCTCCAAACCCCATTAGAGCATCAGTTCAATCAGGGACAAAAGAGCTGAATTCAAAAGGTGACTTGAGAGTGACTGCCCTCGACATCAAAGCAGCATTTAACCAAGTATGGCATCAATGAGTGCAAGCAATGGGGATCATGGGAAAACTGTCCACTGGCTGGAGTCATATCCAGTACAAAGGAAGATGGCTGTGGTTGTTGGAGATCAACCAACTCAGTCCCAGGAGTTCTTCAGGGTAGTGTCCCAGGCCCACCATCTTTAGCTGCTTCATCAATGACAAACCCTCCATCATAAGGTCAGAACTGGGGATTTTCGCTAATGATCGCAATATTCAGTTCCATTAGCAGCTCCTCAGATAATGAAGTCCATGCCTGTGTGAAGTAAGACTTAGACATAAAAGTAGCAAGTAGTAAACGCGCTACACAAATGCCTGGCAATAACCATCAACAAGGGAGAGTCTACCCACCTCTCTTTCATATTTAACAATACATCATTGAATCACCACCATCAATGCCCTGGGGCTGGGGGGAGGGGGTAGGGAAGACATGGACCAAAAACTTAAATGGGCCAGCCCCATAAATATTGTGTCAACAAGAACAGGACAGAGACTGGGAATTCCACTTTGGGTGACTCGCATCCCAACTCCCCAAAGCCATTCCACCATCTACAAGGCACAAATCAGGAGGATGATGGACTACTCTCCACTTGCCTGGCTGAATGCAACTCAAACAACACTGAAGCAGCTTAACACCATCCAGGTCAAAGCAGTCCACTACCTTGAGCATTCACTTTCTCCACCACCAGCACAATATGGCTGCAGTGTGCATCTACACTTCTACAAGATGCACTACAGCAACTTGCCAAGGCTCCTTTGACAACACCTCCCAAACCTGCATCTTCTACCACCTAGGACAAGGGTAGCAGGCACATGAAAACACCATCACCTCTAAGTTCCCCACCATTCTGACTTGGAAATATATTACTATTCCTTCATCGTCATTCGGTCAAAATCCTAGAACTCCTCATCTAACAGAACTGTGCACCTTCATCACACGGACTGCAGCAGTTCAAGGTGACAGCTCACCACCACTTTCTCAAGGGCCATTAGAGATGGGCAATAAATGCTGGCCTTGCCAGTGACGCCTGCAACCCATGAATTAATAAAGTTAAAAAATCATTACTTTAAAACCATGCACATGCATACAAAAAAATTTAAGCCAAGAATTAATTCTGAACTCTTGACAAACACCTTGCATTTGATGTTTACTCCACAGTATATTAACTAAATATTATTGTCAATCAAGAGCTCTCAAGACTCCAGACAACTTCAACATTATGACTTGAATACTGAGAAACAAAAGGTCAAGGGTTTGTAAACCTGAATACCAAGTTTCAAAAACGTCACAGACAAAATGAAGTAGTAGAGACACCAAGCTTCGGTTTTAAAGCTGTGAAGATTCAAACACACTTGAATTAAAATCAAGTGTAGAGGGAGGAGGATAAATTCAGTAGAGATAAATTTGAAAGGAGCATGGGTAGGAGATAGTGCTGCAGTACAATAGGGGAGATTTTCTGACTTAAGGTCCTCTGGAATAAAGTTCCACGCAGAGCATGCTAAGCAACAAGTGGAATGTCCATGCTAAAACACATACTGCTTTTGACCTAAACTTTTAGCTCTTGCATCACCTTGAAAGTTAACAGTATCCAGAACTTTAGAAAGCACCAATGTAAAGTCAATAGTGTAGTAGTTAGAAGGGGCGAGATCATCTTGCTCAAGATGAAAGTGGAAAGAAATTTTCCAAATGCAAGAAAAATTGACTGGTAATAAGAAATTGCAGAGAAGGCATAGGAGGAGGTAAATTCAGAAACAGCAGTAAACGGCGAAAAATGAAATTCTTCAGCAGCAGATCTTAGTGAGAGCGTCCATTAATTTGGGTTAGCCATCAATGAAGAATATATCAAAAATTAGCCATCTTGTTTTAGATAATAAACACTGTTAGAAGTTAAAGGACAGTACAATGGCAGGACTGATAAATCTCTTCACACTGCCATTTTTCCCTTCCCCACCATGCAAGGAATTTACGAATTGGAGAGTCTGATTATAAGCATAGCGGATTACCATGTAAGTGGATTGATGAAAATCTTATCCATTTTCTTCAATTCACAGTCACATTTAACAGCCTAGATTAGTGACCAATTATTAGCATAATTCGAGGAATGATCGTCTATTTATTTTATACCCTTATTTCCATTCACGCTCATAACGGAAGCCATGCTTGCTGATGCATTAACTTCATTATTCCCAATCATAATTCCATGCACTTTTACTTACACAGTGGGCATGTTACCACATTTAATCCTAATTAAACTTGACTAGTGAAATTTGAATGATGTGTTTAACTTAAAATTTCTCCAAACTACACTGTCTAGATTTATTTTTATAATGTGTACCTCTTCAAGCCGCCGCCTTTGTTCCTTCTGTTGCTCGATTCGTTTTTGGCGTTCTGCTAGGAGCTGTCTTTTATACTCCTCCTGCTCTCGCAGCTGCTGTTCTTGAAGAAGTTGTTGCCTGCGCATGGCCTCAGAGCGCTCCTTGTTCTCCTGCTGCAATCGCAGAAAGTCACGACGAAGAGTCGATTCTCCAGGCACATTAACAATTGAGCTACAAGATAAGAGATTGCGATGGAGAACAGTATAAAAAACACATCGGTGCAGGTGTAAAAACTTTATATGAAAAAATTAAGTTGGAGACGAGTTTGGATACAATAGGGAAAATGCACTCATGACTGGCAAGATGCCCTTTCATACAGCCAACTGCTACACTATGCATTTGGACAGGGGCAAGTCCAAGCATGTATAGACCAGGCAGCTGAACAGAAGAACAACCTCGGAGTTGTGGTGAATGAGTTATTGATACGACAAGCATTAGGATGCAGAGCTAGGATAATTAAATATAAAATCAGAAATATAGTCAAAGGCCTTGGTCCAACTATATCTAAAATACTTTATCTAATTTCTGTCCCTCACATGATGGTGAATGTCAGGCCTTGAAAAAGGTCCACAGCAGGACTACTCGATTGATACCTAGTTAAGGGCTTTTACATATCAAAACAGGATTGGAGTATTCAGACATTTTATCTTAAAAATGTGTAGATTTTGAGTATTCCATTTAAAATAGTGAAGGAATTGGATCAGTTGATTGAAAGGAGAGGAACACAATTTATAAAAGCATAGGATTAGGTCCAACTAACTTGATTGAATTTTGAGAGGCAATAACGAGATGTGTAGATGAGGGTAAAGCAGTTGATGTAGTCTACATGGACTTCAGTAAGGTTTTTGATAAGGTCCCTCATGGGAGATTGGTTAAGGTGGTAAGAACCCATGGGATCCAAGGCAATTTGGCAAATTGGATCCAAAATTGGCTTAGTAGTAGGAGGCAGAGGGTGATGGTCGAGGGTTGTCTTTGCGGGTGGAAGCCTGTGACACTGGTGTACCACAGAGATCAGTGCTGGGACCCTTGCTGTTTGTAGTGTACATTAATGATTTAGACGTGAATATAGGAGGTATGATCAGTAAGTTCGCAGATGACACAAAAATTGGTGGTGTCGTAAATAGTGCAGAGAAAAGCCTTAGATTACAGGACGATATAGATGGGCTGGTAAGATGGACAGAGCAGTGGCAAATGGAATTTAATCCTGAGAAGTGTGAGGTGATGCATTTTGGGAGGACTAATAAGGCAAGGGAATATACAATGGATGGTAGGACTTTAGGAAGTACAGAGGGTCAGAGGGACCTTGGTGTACTTGTCAATAGATCACTGAAGGGACAGCACAGGTAGGCATATGGGATACTTGCCTTTATTAGCTGAGGCATAGAATAGAAGAGCAAGGAGATTATGATGGAGCTGTATAAAATGCTAGTTAGGTCACAGCTGGAGTACTGTGTACAGTTCTGGGCACCATACTATAGGAAGGATGTGATTGCACTGGAGAGGGTGCAGAGGAGATTCATCAGGATGTTGCCTGGGCTGGAGCATTTCAACTATGAAGAGAGACTGAAAAGGCTGGGGGTGTTTTCCTTCGAGCAGAGAAGGCTGAGAGGGGACATGATTGAGGTATACAAAATTATGAGGGGCATTGATAGGTTAGATAGGAAGAAACTTTTTCCCTTAGCGGAGGGGTCAATAAACAGGGGGCATAGACTTAAGGTAAGGGGCAAGAGGTTTAGAGGGGATTTGAGGAAAAGAATTTTCACTGAGTGGTTGGAATCTGGAACGCACTGCCTGAAGAGGTGGCAGCGGCAGGAACCCTTGCAACATTTAAAGAAGTATTTAGATGAGCACTTGAAACACCATAGCATACAAGGCTACAGACCAAGTGCTGGAAAATGGGATTAGAAGAGGTAGGTGCTTGATGGCCAGTACAGACACAATGGGCCGAAGGGCCTGTTTCTGTGCTGTATGACTATGACTCTCAGTCTGCTGAAATTTGCTTGCAGCAGTTGGAAAGCAGTTCCCCAGAGCTTTTCCCAAATTGGATCGTGCTTTTTTTCTTTTTTGCCTCACTCAGTAGATTGCCTGGCTTTAGACGGGAGAGTGGGATGGGATGGGTTTAAATGATGTGTGTAAATTCACCCCGTGGAACAGGACAGGCTCGATGGGCCAGATGGACTTTTCTTGTTATTTCTTGTATGTTCATAAACAATTAAGAACTTTGAGATCTCAACACAGATTCAATGCAAAAAAATTTTATAAACGGATTGTTTCTATGATACAGCTCAAGTTTTGAACGTTATGGTTTGACTTCAATAAGAGTACAAAATAAGCAAATGAGTAGCATTAGTATCCATTTTATACATTAAGACTTACTATAATTTCCGCAGAACTTATATGAACTTTCCTTTGCAACAACTTTACTTTGTTAGCGACATTTGCTTTTCATGTGGACACAAGTCAGATTGACTTGTGATGAGGCGCTTGATGACATAGAATTAACGACAGAGAAACAGGCTATTTGGCCCAACTAGTCTGCATTGGGGTTAATGCTCCACATAAGCCCATCACCCTACTTCATCAACCTTATCAGCATATCTATTCCTTTCTTCCTCATGTATTCATCCAACTTCCCCTTAAATGCATCAATGCTATTTGCCTCAACTACTCCATTGTGGTGGCAAGTTCCATATCATAACTGCTCTCTGGGTAAATAAGTTTCTCCTGAATTCCTGATTATATTTATAAATGACTGTTTTCTATCTATGTCCCCTCGTTTTCGACTCCCCCCACAAGTGGTAACATCTTCTCTATGTTAACCCTGTCAACCCCTTCCTGATTTTGAAGGCCTCTATTAGGTCACCTCTCAGCTTTCTCACTTCTAGAGAAAGGAGCCCCAGCCTATTAAGTCTTTCCTGATAGTTGTAACTTCACAGTCTGGCATCATACTTGTAAATTTTTATTAGTTCATCTTCTTACAAACCTGATCTGTGTTCCAGAGCAATTGTGGTAATCAACTACATTTTCCAATTTCCTGGTTCCATGCCAAGAAATATTGGGGACATCACACACTTGACAGGAGCCAATGGTTAGGTTACATTTAAGCAGAAATGGTTTCCAACTGCATGTAAATATTGAACATCGCTACTTTTTAAAAATTCATTCATGGGATGTGGGCATCACTGGCTAGGCCAGCATTTATTGCCCATCCCTAATTGCCCTCGAGAAGGTGGTGGTGAGCTGCCTTCTTGAACCGCTGCAGTCCATATGAGGTAGGTACATGCACAGTGCTGATCAGAAGGGAGTTCCAGGATTTTGACCCAGCGACATTGAAGGAATGGCGATATAGTTCCAAGTTAGGATGGTGGATGACTTGGAGGGGAACTTGTAGGTGGTGGTGTTCCTATGCATTTGATGCCGTTGTCCTTCTAGTTGGTAGAGGTCACATGTTTGGAAGGTGCCTTGGTGAATTGCTGCAGTGTATCTTTTAGATAGTACACACGGCTGCCACTGTGCGTCGTGGTGGAGGGAGTGAATGTTTGAGCATGGGGTGCCAATCAAGTGGGCTGCTTTGTCCTGGATGGTGTCGAGCTTCTTCAGTGTTGTTGGAGCTGCATCCATCCAGGCAAGTGGAGAGTATTCCATCACACTCCTGACTTGTGCCTTGTAGATGGTGGACAGGCTTTGGGGAGTCAGCAGGCAAGTTACTCGCTGCAGGATTTCTAGCCTCTGACCTGCTCTTGTAGCCACAGTATTTATATGGCTACTCCAGTTCAGTTTCTGATCAATGGTAGCCCCCAGGACGTTGATAGTGGGGGATTCAGCGATGGTAATGCCATTGAATGTCATGGGTGGATGGTTAGACTCTCTCTTGTTGGAGATGGTCATTGCCAGGCACTTGTGTGGCAAAGACGTCTGCAAACGCGACATGAAGTCCTGTGACATTGATCACAAGTCGTGGGAGTCAGTTGCCAGCGTTCGCCAGAGCTGGCGGGCAGCCATAAAGGCGGGGCTAAAGTGTGGCGAGTCGAAGAGACTTAGCAGTTGGCAGGAAAAAAGACAAAAGCGCAAGGGGAGAGCCAACTGTGCAGCCCCGACAAACAAATTTTTCTGCAGCACCTGTGGAAGAGCCTGTCACTCTAGAATTGGCCTTTATAGCCACTCCAGGCGCTGCTCCACTCACCACTGACCACCTCCAGGCGCTTACCCATTGTCTCTCGAGATAAGGAGGCCAAAGAGATGTGTGGCACAAATGTTATCTGCCCAAGCCTGGATATTGTCCAGGTCTTGCTGCATTTCTACACAGACTGCTTCAGTATCTGAGGAGCTGCGAATTATGAACATTGTGCAATCATCAGCCAACATCCCCCCTTCTGACCTTATGATTGAAGGAGGGTCATTGATGAAGCAACTGAAGATGGTTGGGCCTAGGACACTACCCTGAGGAACGTCTGCAGTGATGTCCTGGAGCTGAGATGCTTGACCTCCAACAACCACAACCATCTTCCTTTGCGCTAGGTTTAACTACTAGGCACCAGACAGAGCAGACGTCAGTCCTAATATACATTTACATGAAATATATGAGTATACTTCAATGTACAACTGGGAACTTATAGACAATTGAGAGTGAATGTCCATCACTAATAGAGGTTGGTCACAGAATGACCCTTGATCTCTGATGACAGCCCAGTACCTAATTCATGTTGACCGTTTCTGGCAAACCCCTCATGCTGGCGTGCAATCTAATAAGGTTGTCCAGCTGATGGGGCAGCGATCCAAACAAAATTAGAAATTCAAAAATAACTGATGGTAGCCATGTCCACTGCCAGTTCCAAAGTACATCACCTAATAAGTACAAGGACTGAGGAAAGCAAGAAAATGGACCCACACAAGCGTGCTGACAGCAGGCTAAGAATCTTCCACATTCACTTTGGATTAGTAAGTAAAGTATTATACGATGTGATATTTACACACCCTATAGATGATGTCCCCAAATATAAAATGTACTTTCCACAATAATTATTTGCTGTATTTTGTTAGTTATTGGTCGACTGTCATGAGAGATACAGGAAGCCAATATATATATCAATGATAAAAGTATCTTTACATTGTATCTGAAATTAACATCCTGTTTTTCTCACTTTATTGAAATTTGATGCTTGGTCCTTTCATGGACTTAACCACTCTGTTCCCACAGAAAGTCAAGATAATTTACAGTTCCTCCATATTTGTACGATATTCACAACAAGTCACAACCATAGTATTAAGTTTCTCACACCCGGTCCCCATTATATTTTAAATCTTCCTCACTTGCATGATAAAATCCTTTGCTGTGGAAGAGAAATTGCCACAAAGATGCAATTTTTCAGCTAAATCTTCAGGTTTCACATAACCTGTGGCAACTCAGCAAGGTTAGATACAGGTTATAGTGTTTAAAAGTAGACTTTTGCGGTGAAACAGAACATTGGTGTTGCATCAGTTGCGCACAAATTCTCACACGATAAATTCCAACTCTCCACCACCAGAGGGAAGTGCAGAATAGAAAACAGGCCCAATTTCCACAGGGGGGGAAGAGAGGAGAAATAAAAAAATGCAGCCGGGAAGATAGAGAGAGAAGACAAGTAACATTGTTGACCGAACTAATAATCAGCTCAAGGGTATCATGAAACTGTGATAAAATTACCTACCCAGTCTCTTAGCCAGGGAACAGTGTAATTCTGCCAGAACTCATTATTAAGGTGGCAGAAAATACAATGAAAAGCAGAATCTCGATGCAAGGGAGTAACAAAGGCTTATGGAAGTGAAAATTGAGAAAAACCCAAAATGTGCAAGAGAAAGGGAGTTATCCTATTGCAAAAACATACGGCCCATATGGGGCTTTCTTGAGATTTTTCCAGTATTTACCCAAAAAACACACCAATTCTAGTCTTGTATAAATCCAGATAGTACTGTGTAATCTTAACGAAGCATTGTTACCTTGGCTCTCCTTCTTGCTCAGGCAACTCCTCCTCTTCTTCTTCACTCCCACTGTATTCATATTCAGTTTCATCTAAATTAAATTAAACGTTATGCGTTACAGCAATCATGTCAGTCTTGAATAAATCACTTGCATTTTTGTTTGGGTAGGGGAGGAAGGAGATGAGTGTTAATTACTGGGCATGGCAGGAAGAGGCAGGCATTTTCTTAACTTAATGACATCATAGAACCATGCAGCACAGAAGGAGACCATTTGGCCCATCATGCCTGTGCCAGCTCTTTGAAAGTGCTATCCAATTAGTCTCACTAAAGTTTTCCTTTTCAAGTTTAGATGCAATCCCCCTTTGAAAGTTAATATTAATATTTAGAAAGTTACTAGTTACTCTGTTATTTAAGACGGACAAGGGGGGGGGGGGGGGGGCAAGGGGGAACCAGAAAACTATAGAACAGTTCACCTGACATCTGCTGTTGTGAAATTGCAAGCTATAATTAAGGGTAGGGTGACTGAGCACTTTCAAAATTTTCAGCTAAACAAAGAGATACAAGACAGATTTGTAAAGGACAGGTCAGGACTGACTGAATTTTGTGAAGAAGTGACTAAAGTAGTCGACAGGGGAATGTCAATGGATGTTATTTATAAGGCGCCCCAGAAGGTATTTGATAAAGTCCTTCATAAGAAGCTGTTAGCCTAAGTTGAAGCCCATGGAATTGAAAATTAGAAAATTGGCAGAGTAGCAGGATACAGAGGGTAGTTTGCTAAAGCTAAACACAACACTCAAACTGAGACCCAACCAATAATTTATAAAGATTTAGCACAACTTCCCTGTTCTTGCATTATATTTACAAAACCATGGATCCTGAACGTCTTTTTTCCAAAAAAAGCTGTATCATCTTGTCCCACCATCTTCAAAGTTTTATGTATGTATCTCTTTCTGCACCCCCTTTAAAACTGCACCATCTAGCTCCTTCTTGCAAAATGCATCAAATTACACAGATATGAATCACTGCTTTATAATGCTGCTGCCTCAGGTCAATTATCTAACTACAAGGGTACTACAAGATATCCCAGCCATATAATTCCAAGGTATGGATCGATGATGCCTTAGTGGTAAAGGAATGAGCTATATTGTCTTCAGGTATGGGCTACTCTAAAAGGTAGCTTTATAGAGAAAACAGAAGTGTCTTTTCAATGTAGAAGAGCCATTTGAAGAGCATTTTGATGAAAAAGAACTGTTCACTCCTTAGGTGAACCTGCCAAAATGCAATGTGAATACTGTAGGGTTACATTCCACTATTTCATGTTTGACCATAATGAGATGATAAAGAATATATTAAAATTGATGGTTTGCAAGCTTTTGTGAATGGAGTCTAATGACTGTTCTTACATTTCTCAGAGCCCCCTCTTATTTATTTAGAGATACAGCACTGAAACAGGCCCTTTGGCCCACCGAGTCTGTGCCGACCATCAACCACCCATTTTTACTCATCTTACACTAATCCCATATTCCTACCACATCCCCACCTGTCCCTATATTCTCCTACCACCTACCTATACTAGGGGCAATTTATAATGGCCAACTTAGCTATCAACCTGCAAGTCTTTTGGTGGTGGGAGCAAACCGGAGTACTCAGTGAAAACCCACGCAGACACAGGGAGAACTTGCAAACTCCACACAGGCAGTACCCAGAATTGAACCCGGGTCGCTGGAGCTGTGAGGCTGCGGCGCTAACACCTGCAGCGCTAACTAACCACTGCGCCACTGTGCCGCCCATAATTTATAGCAGGACACTTAGAAAAATTCATGGTAACCAGCAGAGTCAACATGCTTTTGTGAAAGGGAAATCATGTTTAACCAATTTATCGTCGTTATGTGAAGAATTAAAATGTACTGTGGATAAAGGGGAACCAGTAGATATATTGTACTTAGAGTTCCATAATTGTGGAAACAATTTCAAATGCATATGCATGACTGTGCAGGTTAAAATGCTTGCCCTGGTCAAACAGGAGTAATGTTCTAATGCATAAAGTTATTTTATACTTGGTAACTCAAGGTGCCCACAATCAATATTAAATATTGTTTCGAAATTACATCAAATTGCACCGCATACCTTTTTCTCCTCTCTTCTTCCTTGTTCTGTCAATATGATCTTTCAGCTGGATTCGAACTTGCCGTTCATTTGGCTGGTCACGGATAAATGGATGTTTTAATAGGTGTTCGGTTGAAGGTCGCTGCATGTAATTCTTCACCAAACAGCTCTCAATAAAGCTAAAAAATTTCTTTGACCTGAAAATTTGTAGAAAAAAGTTGTACTTAAATGGGTAAAGATCCGGAATTTAATTTGAGAAAGGATTATTTTTTGTCCATTTCTTAATTCTTGCTGGAACTCTAGTTTGTATACCCATCAGCTGAGCTGACATTGTTCAGAGGTCTAAAGAAAGTCCCCGGGTCCTGAAGGACTTCATCCTAGGGTCCTAAAAGAAATGGAGAGTGAGATAGTTGATGTATTGGTTTTAATTTTCCAAAATTCCCTAGATTCGGGGAAGGTTCCATTAGATTAGAAAATAGCAAATGTAACTCCTTTATTCAAAAAGGGAGTGAGACAGAAAGCAGGAAACTACAGGCCAGTTAGCTTAACATCTGTCTTAAGGAAAATGTTAGAAGCTATTAAAGACGTTATAGCAGGACACTTAGAAAAATTCAAGGTAACCAGCAGAGTCAACATGTTTTTGTGAAAGGGAAATCATATTTAACCAATTTATCGTCGTTATGTGAAGAATCAAAATGTACTGTGGATAAAGGGGAACCAGTAGATGTATTGTACTTAGAGTTCCATAAGGTATTTAATAAAGTGTCACATCATAGGTTATTGCAGAAAATAAAAGCTCATGGTGTAAGGGGTAACATTTTAGAATGGACAGAAGATTGACTAACAGGAAACACACAGTAGGTATAAACGGGTTATTTTCTAGTTGGCAAGATGTAACGAGCTGAGGCCTCAACTTTTTACAATTTATATAAATGACATGGATGAAGGGACCAAAAGTATGGTTGCCAAATTTGCTGACGACAGATAGGTAGAAAAGTAAGTAGTGAAGAGGACATAAAGAGGCTGCAAAGTGATATAGATAGGTTAACAGGGTGGGCAAAGATCTGGCAAATGGAGTATAATGTGGGAAAATGTGAAATTGTCCATTTTGGCAGGAAGAATAAAAAAACCATATTATCTAAATGGTGACAGATTGCAGAACTCGGAGATGCAGAGGGATCTGGGTGTCCTCGTGCATGAATCGCAAAAGGTTAGCATGCAGGTACAGTAAGCAATGAGGAAAACTAACAGAATGTTAGCTCGGAGACAGAGCGAGAAAGAGAGAGGAGCACGTCAGGAGCGGAGGTTTAAAAAGCGCACAAAAAGCCCCAAGTCGGAGACTAGAGACAGAGCGAGAGAGACAGAGCGAGAGAGACAGAGCGAGAGAGACAGAGCGAGAGAGACAGAGCGAGAGAGACAGAGCGAGAGAGACAGAGCGAGAGAGACAGAGCGAGAGAGACAGGACCACAGCGGGAGCAGCAGGAGCGGAGCAGGGAAAAATCGAAAAGTGACACCAGAGTGATGTCACAATCAATAGTGAGAACAGGGAAACAGAGACGCTGGCGTGAGCATACATGTAGGCTTTTAATTTAAATTTCAGTCAAACATAGCATCAAACATCACAGGCAAGCAGGTAGGTGATTGGTTTGGGAAGAAGCTACCTGTTTGGTGAGTAAGTGATTAAGGTCCATTCTCATTCTAACATTTAAAATAGGAAAGGAACTAGTGGTAAGCTGAATAAAATATATAAAAAAAGGAAAATAAAGTAAAGAATTGAATAAAGTATTTAAATAGTTAATTTAAACACATTAAGGATGGCAGGACAGGTGATGTGTCACGTCTGCAGCACGTGGGAGCTCCTGGATGCCAGTGTGATTCAGGGCAAACACTTCTGCAATAAGCACTTGCGGCTTGAAGAGCTTCAGCTCAGAGTTATTGAACTGGAGTCGGAGCTGCAGACACTGACAGATCAGGGACGGGGAAAGTTACCTGGACATTTTGTACCAGGAGGCTGTCACACTCCTTAGATAGGGTCTTCTGATTTGGTTAGTGGTCAGGGACAGGAGTGTGTGGCTGCAGCTGAGGCAGGTAAGGGGACCCAGAGGGCAGGAGTGCAGGAGCCTCAGCCTTTGCGATTGTCCAACAGGTCTGAGGTTCTTTCAGCTTGTTTGGATGAGAGTGCGGTCTGCAGGGTGGATGAGCATCTGACCATGGCACCATGGTACAGGAAGCCATTCAAGTGGGGGGAGAAAAAAGGTATCTAGTGGTAATAAGGGACAGTATAGTTAGGGGGATTGATACTGTTCTCTGCAGCAAAGAGAGAAAGTCCAGATGGCTGTGTTTCCAGGGTATGGGACATTTGCTCAGGGCTGGAGAGGAACCTACAGCTGATGGGGGAGGATCCAGTTGTCGTGGTCCGTGTAGATACCAACGACATAAGCAGGACAAGCATAGTCAGTATGAGGAACTAGGCGCCAAATTAAGCACAGCCTCAAAGATAATAACCTCTGGATTATTAACTGAGCCACGTGCAAATTGGTATCGGGCAAATAAGATTAGAGAAGTTAATGCGTGGCTCAAAGACTGGTGTGGTAGAAGTGGGTTCCGGTTCATGGGGCATTGGCACCAGTACTGGGGAAAGTGGTGGCTGTACCGTTGTGACGGTCTACACCTGAACTGTGCTGGGAACGGTGTTCTAGCGAGCTGCTTAATGAGGGAAGTAGAGAGGGTTTTAAACTGAATAGTGGGGGCAACGGATCAAATTTGGGAAGATATGGTAAATCAAGGAGTAGAGACAAGTCAAAAGAGAAAGGTATTAATATGGGAAATGATAGACTGTAACAGGAAGGGGCAGAGCGTACAAATCTAAGTGTACATCAACAGATAAGGCTAGAGGTTACGAAAATAAAAGGACAAAACTAAAGGCTCTGTATCTGAATGCATGTAGCATTTGAAACAAAACAGATGAACTGAAAGCGCTAACAGAAATAAGTACGATCTGATAGCCATTACAGAGACATGACTGCAGGATGACAGATTAGGACCTGAATACTGAAGGGTACATGGCATTTAGGAAGGACAGGAAGCTAAGACAAGGTGGAGGGTAGCTCTATTAATTAATGATGGTATTAGCACAATAGAGAGGGATGACCTAAGTCCAGAAGACCAGGATGTAGAAGCAGTTTGGGTAGAGATGAGAAAACAAAAAGGCAAGAAGTCACTTGTGAGAGTGCAGTACAGGACACCTAATATTAACCACACTGTAAGATGGGGTATAAAGGAAGAAATAATGGCTTGTCAGAAAGGTACAGTGATAATTATGGGGGATTTTAACCTACATATAGACTGGAAAAATCAGATGGGCAAAGGTAGCCTAGATGAGGAGTACATAGAATGTTTTCGGGATAATTTCTTGGAACAATACATTCTGGAGCCAACCACAGACCAGGCTATACTAGACCTGGTATTGTGCAACAAGACAGGATTAATTAATGACCTCATAGTTAAGGTGCCCCTAGGTAGCAGCGATCATATGATTGAATTTTGCATGCAGTTTGAGGGAGAGAAGAGTGGATCCAAGACTAGTATTTTAAACTTAAATAAGGGCAATTATGAGGGCATGAAAGCAGAGCTAGCTAAAGTGAACAGGATCAGGTTAAGGGATAGATCAATAGAGATGCAAAGGCAGACATTTAAGGGGATATTTCAGAATACACAGAATAGATGCATTACAACGGGAAAGAAAAATTCCGAAGGTGGGACCCGCCATCCGTGGTTAACTAAAACAGCTAAAGATAGTATCAAACTTGAAGAAAAAGCCTATAATTGCGCAAAGATGGGTGGCAGGTAAGAAGATTGGACAGAATACAAAAAACAACAAAGAATGACTAAAAGATTGATAAGGAAGATAAAATTAGATAAAGACAGTAAGGGTTTCTATAGATATTTTAAAAAAGCAAAGAGTTAACAAAGTGAGCGTTGGTCCTACAGAAAGTGAGTCTGGGGAATTAATAATGGATAATAAGGAGATGACAGATGAATTGAACAGATATTTTGCACCGGTCTTCACTACTGAGGATACAAATAACATCCCAGTATTTGCTGTATGTCAGGAAATGGAAGGGAGGGAGGAACTCAAGAAAATTGCAATCACCAGGGAAGTGGTACTGAACAAATTGTTGGAGCTGCGGGCTGACAAGTCCCCGGGTCCTGATGGACTTCATCCTTGGGTATTAAAAGGAGTGGCAAGTGAGATAGTTGATGCATTAGTTTTAATTTTCCAAAATTCCCTAGATTCGGGGAAGGTTCCGTTAGATTGGAAAATAGCAAATGTAACTCCTTTATTCAAAAAGGACACAGAAAAAAGGAAACTACAGGCCAGTTAGCTTAACATCTGTCTTAAGGAAAATGTTAAAAGCTATTATTAAAGACGTTATAACAGGACATTTAGAGAAATTGAAGGTGATCAGGCAGAGCCAACATGCATTTGTGAAAGGGAAATCATGTTTAACCAATTTATTGGAGTTCTTTGAGGGAATTTCATGTGCTGTGGATTAAGGGAACCAGTGGATGCATTGTACTTAGATTTCCAGAAAGCATTTGATAAGGTGCCACATCAAAGGTTATTGCAGAAAATAAAAGTTCCTTGGTGTAGGGGGTAATATATTGGCATGGATAGAAGATTGGCTATCTAACAGGAAACAGAGTAGGCATAAATGGGTCATTTTCTGGTGGGCAAGATGTAACGAATGGTGTACCACAGGGATCTGTGCTGGGGCCTCAACTTTTTACAATTTATATAAATTAGTTAGATGAAGGGACCGAAGGTATAGTTGCTAAATTTGCTGATGACACAAGATAGGTAGGAAAGTAATTTGTGAAGAGGACGTAAGGGAGCTACAAAGGGATATAGATAGGTTAAGTGAGTGGGAAAAGACCTATCAAATGGAGTATAATGTGGGAAAATGTGAAATTGTCCACTTTGGCAGGAAGAATAAAAAAATACCTAAATGGTGAGAGATTGCAGAGGGATCCGGGTGTCCTAATGCATGAATCGCAAAAGGTTAGTATGCGGGTACAGCACGTAATTAGGAAAGCTAATAGAATGTTATTGTTTATCACGAGGGGATTGAATACGGCTGTACAGGGTATTGGTGGGCCCACACCTGGAGTACTGTGTACAGTACTGGTCTCCTTATTTAAGGAAGGATGTAAATGCGTTGGAGGCAGTAAAGAGAAGGTTTACTAGACTAATACCTGGAATGGATGGACTGTCATACGAGGAAAGATTGGACAGGCTAGGCTCGCATTTGCTGAAATTTAGAAGAGTAAGAGGCGACTTGATTGAAACGTAAGATTCTGAGGGGGTCTTGACAGGATGGATGTGGAAAGGAAGTTTCCACTTGTGGGAGAATCTAGAACTAGGGGTCACTATTTAAAAATAAGGGGATGCCCATTTAAGACAGAGATAAGGAGAAATTGTTTTCTCTGAGGGTCGAGTCTCTTTGGAACTCTGCTTCCACTGCCTTTTGAGGAAGAGAGTCTTCGAATATTTTTAAGACAGAGGTAGATAGATATTGATCAGCAAGGTGGTGAAAGGTTATCGGGGGTAGGCGGGAATGTGGATTCGAGGTTACAATCAGATCAGCCATGATCTTGTTGAATGGCGGAGCAGGCTCGAAGGGCCGAGTGGCCGAATCCTACTCCTAATTTGTATGTCCGTATGTAATTAAGTTTTAGCATTTTGTTTCAACTTAAAAATGACTATTCATATCTGTACACAGATAGTATCTACGGTGAATGCTATCTTCAAAGAAGCCTTCACTCACATAAAATTCGATTTTTTTATAGCTGCACAAGATCACAAAATGTCCAGGTACATTTTCAGGTAAATATGCACAGCACAAATAGCTTCTCTAGCACTTGCAGCACAAGAACCTCATGGCAGCTTACACACTTAGCTATCCCACAGCTCTGTATAGGTAAGTGAGATACTGAAGAAGAAATGTATACATGTTTGTCATCATCTATGAATCTGAGGCTCACAAAATTCATTTGAATGTTGCACAGGCCTTTGGAGGTCAAGAATAATCCCAACACTGAGCAGCATTAGCAAAGATGAACAGATACCTACTGCCCTGCGCTAGAATTTTAATTAGAAAAACAATTTTTTAAAATGTGAAAGCAATATAATTAACACAAATTCAAAATAATTGTTCCGAACATTTATAAATACATTATATTTTGTAGTAGCCCTTAGAATAAGTCTCAAAACAGTCTGAGTGGATCAAGGGCTGGACTTTGCCAAAGGACTCAATTACGGGACAGCAACCCACAACTGGCTGCGGCGGGACATCGGCTGCAATCTTCCCAGAGGCGACCAATTAAGCCGCTGCTTCCGGAAGCCCTGTCCAATTCAGGACTGCAGGCAGACCAAGGAGCCAGCAGGCCCAATAGGAGGGCCTGCAGCGATGTCCGTCTGGCAGCCCCACCGGGAGAGATTTTTTTATTTAGATTTAGAGATACAGCACTGAAACAGGCCCTTCGGCCCACCGAGTCTGTGCCGACCATTAACCACCCATATATACTAATCCTACTCTAATCCCATATTCCTACCACATCCTCACCTGTCCCTATAATCCCCTACCACCTACCTATACTAGGGGCAATTTATAATGGCCAATTTACCTATCAACCTGCAAGTCTTTTGGCTGTGGGAGGAAACCGGAGCACCCGGAGGAAACCCATGCAGAGACAGGGAGAACTTGCAAACTCCACACAGGCAGTACTCAGAATTAAACCCGGGTCGCTGGAGCTGTGAGGCTGCGGTGCTAACCACTGCGCCACTGTGCAGCACTGCTGCTGCAGGTGGGAGAATGCGAGGATGCCTCAAGATAGAGTTATAAAAGCGTAAAAATATAAGTGTTGCCACAGCTGCCAGGCCAGTGTGGAGCGGAATCTGTGGCCACAGCTGTGGCCATCTTGCGCCTGCAACTCGGGGTGGGGGGCGAAGGGGGTGGTTGGTAGAATTTAAAGAGGAACTCGCTGGTCCAGGCCGCCTCCAGGCAGAGGGCAGGTTTCGGCCTCAGTGGGGCGGCCCATCCACCATCAAGATGATCCCGGCAGCATCACTAATTTGACCCCAACTGGGAACTTAATTGCGCCTAATTAGCTATCCACTGCTACCAGGCAGTGCTGGTCAGACCCCATCTCTAGCAAGATCGCTCAGTGGTGGGATAACATCGGGAAGCCACCCCGAGGCAAGATTCTCTAATTTTGCTTCCAGTCTTTGTGTGTTAGACAGGTGGGAAATGATAGGGATGGTTTCCCCTCCTTCAGCTCTCAACTGACCAAGGAACGCATTTTTAAAAAAAATGTTTTATCCCAAGCATTTTAATGGTCAACAAACAAATACCAGGTTTTCTCATAAGTTTAAAAGAAAGATAAATGATTATACAACATCCGAAAATGTACACAACCTCACCCACTCTCTCACACATACAGATACACACACACACAGGAAAAGAGAGAGATTAAAAGTTAACATGTAGTTAGGTCTGATAGTTTAAAAGTCTCCTCTGTTTAACTTTCATTGCCCCAGGGTGAAGACTTGAAACTGTGCAGGCCTGTATTCCTTTCCCTTGTTCACTGAAGACAAACCTGGGAGGTTTAGGGAGATGGATGCGCTGCTGCAGACCTTTGTTATACTCCAGCCAAAGCTCAGTGCCAAAGTTCTGGTATGATTTCCCAGGCAGGGAGTTGAAGACCCAAACTTGAATCACTGTCTATATGTCGTTCAAAGCTGCAGGGTCCTGTCTCTTCATTGGCATAGATGCATCTCTCTCTCTTCTTCTGGCTTTGTCTCCCCAGCATATACATTTATTAAGCTCCTTATCAGAAACCTTGTTTCTGTCATGTGACCAGAGTTTCTTTCTCATTGTTCTCATGAATGGTGTCTGATGGTGAAGCCATTGTTAGACAATGGGGTCTGGGTGTTACTCATCTTCATTCCACCTCGATAAAGTGAATTTTTCCATACCCATTCTCGAGTTTGAATTTGGAGTCACCTTGTCTGCAATACCATTGTTAACCCAACTGGTTAGCCATCAACACAGAACGGGTCGTTTACAGTTTTATGTCTTCTCCAAGGCTTGTCCAGGCATGAAGAGTGGCTCAGAGTTCTTCCAATTTACATGTGCATTAGCAGTACAGGATAAGGTCACCTGACCTCAACTCCATTTTATTTTGTAGGAAAAGTGTCCGTTTTAATTCATAAGTTGATTATATAGTTCATAATTTTTCCTTGCGTGTGTGCGGGGCTGGGAAACATTTAGGGGATAGAGATCGTGGTATCATATGGTTTAGGTTAGCTATGGAAAAGGACAAGGAGCAAATCAAGAGTAAAAATAATTAATTGGAGGAGGGTCAATTTCAGTGGGGTGAGAACAAATCTGGCCCAGGTAAACTGGAATCAAACACTGACAAGCAAAACAATAAAGGCAGCCCATTATTTTGTTAAAGAGGAAATGGTTCAGGTACAGTCAAGATCCATTCCCATGAAGGGGAAAGGTAGGACAAACAGAGCCAGAGCTCCTTGGATGACAAAAGAGATAGAGAGCAAGATGAAGCAGAAAAAGGGGGCATATGACAGATGTAGTAGTCGTGGTGATCGGCACAAGGGTGGATCCTCTGCTCATTTCTCCACACCTCACAGTCCTGTGCTTTCCTCTTCTGTTGCTCGTATGAGCCTTCCACTTTTTAACTTCCATGAAAAATGAGCAATATGACTAGGGACAAAGTGCATGAGATGGTTTCCCGTTGCATTCCTCATGTGCACTTTAAAGGAAGCACAAGTCCTCTTCCCGAAGGATCCTCCACCTTTAAGTGGATGCTGCACCTCGAAGTTCGAGCTCATCCGCCATCACCGAAAATTCGCTTGTTCTGCCTTTGGCCATGGCTCGTAACCCTAAGCATGGGACCCTTATCTGGGACGACTCACAAAAGGGCAGGATGACCACCGCTGAAGTCTCAAAAGACCGTTACCCAGAGGGCAGGTTGATAATGCAAGTGAGAACCAGCCTGAATACAGGAAGTTCAGAGGGGAAGAAGCAAAGAGAGAGTATGAGTATTTCTCAGCAACTAAATAGTAAAAGGAGGGGAGGGGCTGATTAGGAATCAAAGAGGGGATTTGTGAATGGAAGCAGAGGGCACGGCTGAGGTACTAAATGAGTACTTTGCATCTGTCTTCACCGAGGGAGAAGATGCTGCCAAAGTCACAGTGAAAGAGAAGGTAGTTGAGACACTGGATGGGCTCACAATTGCTAAAGAGGAGGTATTAGAAAGGCTGGCTGTACTTAAAGTTGGTAAGTCACCAGGAGCAGTTAAGACGCATCCGAGGATACTGAGGCAAGTAAGGGAGGAAATTGTGGAAGTACTGGCCATAATCTTCCAAGCCTTCTTAGATACAGGGGTGGTGCAAGAGGACTGGGGAATTGCAAATGTTATAGCCTTGTTCAAAAAGGCTGTAAGGATATGCCCAGCAACCATAGGCCAGCCAGTTTAACATCAGTGGTGGGAAAGTTTTAGAAAACAATAATCCAGACAAAATTAACAGTCACTTGAGCAAATGTGGATTGATTAAGGAATGTCAGCATGGGGATTTGTTCAGGGAAAATTGCGTTTAACTAACTTGATTGAGTTTTTTGATGAGGTAACAGGGTTGATGAGAGCAATACAGTTGACGTGGTGTACATGAACTTCCAAAACGCATTTGATAAAGTGCCACGTAACAGGCTTGTCAGCAAAATTAAAATCCATGGAATAAAAAGGACAATAGCAGCACTGATACAAAGTTGTCTGCCTGATGGGAAACAGTAATGGTGAACAGCTGTTTTTTGGACCAGCCATGGGTATAACGTTAGTTTCTCCAGGGGTCAGTACTTGGACCACTGCTTTTCTTGATATATATTAATGGCCTAGACTTGGGTGTGCAGGTCACAATTTCTCAATTTTGCAGATGACATAAAACTTGGAAACACTGGGAACTGTGAGGAGGATAGTAATAGTCTTCAAGAGGATATAGACAGGCTGATGGAACGGGTGGGCATGTGGCAGATGAAATTTAATGCAGTGAGGTGATACAGTTTGATAGGAAGAATGAGGAGAGATAATACAAAATATACAATTCTAAAAGGGGTGCAGACAGGGCAGGTTGAGAAAGCCGTAATCAAAGCATAAGCAATCCTGGGCTTCATAAATCGGGGCAGAGAGTACCAAAGCAAGGAGGTTATGGTGAACCTTTACCAAACACTCGTTCTGCCTCAACTGCAGTATTGTCTCCAATTTTGAGCACCACACTTTAGGAAAGATGTAAGGGCATCAGAGAGGGTGCAGAAAAGATTTACAAGAATGGTTCCAGGATGAGCAACTTCAGTTACTTGGATTGATTGGAGAAGCTGGGATTCTTTTCCTTAGAGGGGGAGCAGGAGAGATTTGAGGTGTGCAAATTATGAGGGGGTTGGATAGAGTAGATAGGGAGAAACCGTTCCCGTTGGTGGAAGGATCGAAAACCAGAGGACACTGATTTAAGATGAATGGCAAACGAATCAAAGGTGACATGAAGAAAAATATTTTTACACAACATGTGGTTAGGATCTGAAATGAACTTACAGAGTGGAGGAAGATTCAATTATAGCTTTCAAAAGGGAACTGGATAATTAATCTGAAGAGAAATATTTACAGAGCTACAAGGAAAGCGCAGGGGAGTGGGACTAGCTGAGCAGTTTTTGCAGAGAGCCAGTACATACACAATGGTCCGAATGGCGTCCTTCTCTGCTGTAACCATTCAATGATTCTAGAGAAAAGGTCAAGTGGTTAAAACAATGAGTTACTAATCCATTGTGCCAAGAAAGCAATGGTGCGAACCCTAGACTTGCCAGAGTGTATTTCCTGATAAAGTTTTGGGATGTGAGCTATATGAAAACCTGCCACACAGAAGCATTTGTATTTTCTTCAAATAAATTATCCCATCTCAATTGACATACTGAATAACGGAACTCCCTATGATATGGTTTATTTGGACTTCTGAAGCCTCTGACATGATCTAACATTAAAATCCATTGGAGACCAGTTAATGCAGAATTGCAATGCAACATCTGAATGGAGAGTGTTGGGGGAATTGAAGGGACTGGTTGGATTACCACAGATGTTGCTGCTTGGAACTTACCAACATAAATGATTTGGACATAAAAACAAATTATTTTTAAAATGTTCATAGGGTGTGAGCATCGTTGACAAGGCCAGCATTTACTGCCCATCCTAATTGCCCTTGAAAGGTGGTGGTGAGCTGCCTTCTTGAATCCCTCCATATGCTGTAGGTATATCCATAGTGCTGTTAGGGCGTGAGTTCCAGCAACAGTGCAGAAATGGTGATATGGTTCCAAGTCAGGACTGAGTTGCAAACTGGTCAAATCTCCAGACAACACAAGTAGAGAAAGCAGTAAGGACAAAGAATCAATTTATAGGATTTAGATCACAGAGTCAGAGTTATACAGCAAAGAAACAGGCCCTTCACGTCTGTGCCGGCCATCAAGCACCTAACTACTCTAATCCCATTTTCCAGCACTTGACCTGTGGCCTTGTATGCTGTGGCGTTTCAAGTGCTCATCTAAATACTTAAATGTTGTGAGGGCTACAGCCTCTACCACCTCTTCAGACAGTGCATTCCAAATTCCAACCAAGTTATCAAGTTATATATTTTCGGGTAGAAAAAGGGGAAATTAAATTTAATACTGAAGAATTCAAAATATGAATGCAGAGAAGAATCAGCATCACAAGTTTTAAATGAAAAAAACAGTAGAATTAGCTTTCAACAAATCATTAATTTCATGGACGTTTTTGTGGAAGGTAAATTTATCATGCAAAGTGTCAACTGAATCAGTAGGTTAGGATACCTGCAATTTTCCAGTACAAAAAGATATTTCATTAAAAAAAATTGCTTCATATATATGCAAAATTCCTAAGAATAGAAATATACATTTAAAATGAATATGCAGCTAGAGAAGTACTAATCAATTAGAAATCTGAAAAACTTGGCACTTGGGTTCAAAACAGGATGGGGCAAAAAAGACCACTAAATTGAAAAGGAAAAAACACTTGCAACAGAGCACCAAAAATTAAACTGCTATTGTGCAAATGTAAGTCCAGTTGATTTCATTAAAGTTGCACCAGCCATGAATTAATCAAGCTATTGTTTTGTACCAATGTTGTACTGATCTCACTCTCATTCACAGCACCCTTTCATTTGCACTTTGAAAATGCAATTTGGTCAACAATGAGAATTATTAGATGCTGAAAAGTGAAAGAACTGAATAAAGCAATTAAACTGCTCAAACTTTTCCCACTGACACAAATGTACTAACCATTTCTTAGACTTCAGTCGTGGGGGTGGATTCCTGGGAATGAGGAAGAGTGCTCTCATTGGGTGCATGTCGCAGAGGGCTAAAAGTAGAAATATATAAGAACAGTTGCCTGAACTATAATACTTCATCAAATAAAGATAACAAGCTAACCAAAGCAAAATGAAAATTCATGATTTATTTCATGAAATTTAAATCATTCGAGGTTCATCTGTCAATTCTTCCACCCACTCTTCTTTCCTCTAACCTGCTCTGCAAGTCAAATGGATGTTCAGATTTTAGCTCAGAAATTATAATGAAACTACATTTTTGTCAGGTCAACAATCACTGTCATTTGTATTCTTAGCATCTCACAAATTATATCTTTAGACCATCTCTCATTACCAACTTGATAAGGGGTAAGGGAGTGCTGGGGAGAAAACATTAACACTAGATATGAATATAAATTAGCCAATAGGAATTGTGTAAAATTAATTCAAGAACAATCTCCACTTTTCTCTCCATGCCAGTGGAGAATGCTTTCAGCCTCGCTTAGACCTGTGCCTTTAATTTGGCCTTATTCTATTTTTAAAAAAGGTTTTTTGCAGAACGATACCAACCCAGTAATTTTCTTGTACCCTTTTCTCCAGATCAAAAGTGGTTTGGCATTTAACTGATAAATCAGGTTTGCTCAAGAAAGTATCAAATCAGCCAATGTGTCAAGACATGACTGGCATGCTAACTAGTGTAGTATGACAGCAATATCCAAAAAAAATTTGTTTTTAAAAAATCTAATTCTAACCATTGCTGGTTATTCACATTCTCTTTCCACTATAGGGAAGGAAACAAATTATAGTTTTATCCAGACTCAGTAATATGATCTGATAACATTAGGTTTTTATATCAAGTGGGCCACATTGGATCTTTCTTTCATGAGTAAACTCAAAATGACACGGTTCTTTACCACAGTATATTGGTTGTGTTAATTAAGTACTGATATTGTGTATGCACCAAAAATGTTTTAATGAAAAACAAAATAGTTCATGTATCTCTGCTGAAAGGTCGAGTTAATGTGGATGTGCAATGAATTACACTTACAAGTCCCAAGTCATATAAAACACAGAGCTCCTCTTCTCCAATATTACAATGGCTATTGGATAGATCAAAGAGGGAGGCTATTCAATCCATCTTAGCTAATGCATCTGTAAATAAATTCCATCATGCCATCTGTCTATTGAATGGGTTTTTGCTTCTGCTAAAGTACCAGAAAACCATTCCAAGTGTTGATCATCCTTTGAGAAGTTCTTGCAGACATTTGTATCAAACTTTCCTTTCATCAATTTTAAGATAGCCCTCTGCTCTAGTATCATGCTTTGCTATGAATCAAATAGTTAAATTTACCTCACCCACACTGCTTAATATCTTGTGTACTGTAATAAGTTCACCTGCCTTCAAGACTGTGGATTCTGTTGCCTTTCCTTACAACTCAATAATTTGATGCTATGGATCAGCCTAATTATTGGATCTTTTTTCCACCTCTATAGTTTAAATGTTCTCCTTATGTCTCAGTGATCAAAACTGAATAGTATTCAACTGAAGATGTAGTCTGCACAGTACATCTTCTGATTTATACTTAATTGACCCAGCAATGTAACATTCTATTTGCTTTGCTTATTGCTGTACTGTGGTGACTTGACACTTTAGAGCTGAATTTATCACTCACAGATCCCTTTCTACGTCATCTTTCACTATTTCCATGCCATCAACAGTACCTGTGGCATGTGCATATTTAGCAACTTTTACTTGTTCTTATTGAATTTTCTCAGCCAACAGTTTATCTACCAGTATTTGCAGATCTTATCTGACTACTTTTGCCAGTGTCTCAATACTTTAGTGTGTCTCCCCTACTGACCCCATCCACCACCAACCCCCCACCCCACCACCCGCCTCAGTTTATGTACAAATTTTGTTGGAGTTTCTGAACACAAGTAATTAATCTCATTACTAGAAACAGTAAGCCCCAGCATGGATTCCTGGAGCACTCCACTCAGTCTTCCTCCTGCCTGCCACCTGACATGAGTCTCTGAACAAGTATCTGCTACTTCCATTCCTTCAACCAATTTTTTATCCAAAACTGGGGCTGGATTTTCGTTACAATCCGCCTCCGGTGGAAAACTGATTCAGATTTTCAAATGGGTAAGCCCTTAATTGAGATGGAGACAGATTTCCTGTCCACTTAAAGCCAGTGGAGCCGAGAATGGAGGTGGGTCAGATCAAGTGTGGGGTTCATGGAGATGCCCTACAGCAGCCATCACTGACACTGCTGGTTGTCCCAAAGGAGAGATTGATGGTTTGTGCCAAAACCTTCCACTGTACTAGAGGATAGTGAGATGTCACAGGGGAGCTACAGGTCTGGCACTAGGGGCATGGAAGACCTTTGCTTCATTGATGCTGACCTGGATATGATGCTGTGAAGGAGAGGAGGGAGGTTCTCTTCCTGGAGGGTGGCAGGAGCAGGCCATCTCATCGTGCAGCAGGGGCACCTCTCTGTTCAGTGTTATCCCCCTCCTCTCCTTCTCCTACCTCCTGCTCTTCCCCCAATGACCTGTCTCCTTCCGGGGCCTTACGGTCAAGGTCTACACCTCACTGGGGGCCCATGTTATGAGAGCGCAACAGAGCACCACAATGACAAAGACCCTTGTAGGAGGATATTCGAGGATTTTACCAGACTGGTCGCAGAAGCCCGATGGCCTGCTGAGCAGGTGGAATTGCTTGTATTGCCTCCGTGCCTTTGTCTGAGGTTTCTGTAGAGCACTCAGTAGCCACCTCTTCAAAGGATTTTCTTTGTCCCCTTGGATTCATCCATGCACTTTGGGGGATGGAGTGCAGATCTAAAGTAGCTTTGCCTGGCGGAGGATGAAAGAGTCATGGAAACTGCCAAGAAAGCAAGTGCACACATGGAGGAAGCTCCTGTTGTGGTCACAGACCAGTGGACATTGAGGGAGTGGAAGCCCATCCTGTTAATGGATCTCATTGGCTGGTTACTGCGTACAATCGATGATGCCCTGCATCTGAGGGAATCCAGCGACGGAGACGAAACCCAATGCCCTCTATGCCTGTGTAGGCCCATCCATGTCCAAGTGGATGTGGTCCTCCGCCCTCCTGAATATGGCATTCGTGACCTGCCTGATGGTGTGATGAGCTGGCAACTGCGAGATAACACCTAGATCCACAGCTGATCCCTGGAATGATCCGGTTGCATATAGAAATTCTGGGTGATGGTGTGAATTTGATTTGAATAGGAGTAGTTTCCTAAGGCATTGGTATTCTGTCATTTGCAGGTAGCTGACTCTTAAGCAGTAGACCTGATGTCTAGGGTGGTGCCTTCTTCCCATTGCAGCCCCCCGCTGTGCTCCTCTGACCTCCTGCTGTCCAGGAGGTTGCAAATGCTGCAGCTCATCCTGGCTGCTCGGTCCAATGTCAGAGTAGCCTGTTCCCATCTGACTTCCCTCAGGCAGGCTTTGTGCATTCAGCAGGCCTTCCTCTGCTAACCCCAGCTGCCCAAGTGATGCCAGCGGCCTCAATTCCCTCTCTGATGCCTACCACTCACCACTGAGAAAAGCAAGTCTTCCAGCTCCAGCAATGGCTGCTCTGTGGCACTTTTGGAGTAGCTGAACTTTAATGTGGGCCTCTGCATTAAGCAAATCAGCACTTCCCAGAGCCCTCATGGTCCCCCACAACGTTCTCGACTAGTACACCCTGCCATGTTCCAGATGGGGCATTTCCCCCGATCCCTTCCTTTGAAAATTGTAAATTGCTGCTGACAGGCCTGTTAATGAGCTCAACATGCACTTAATTGGATGTGAGAGGGATTGCTGTTCCCTCCCTCCTGGCGTCCCTTTAAAAATGGCTTTGTGTTTCAGAGGCAGTGAGACCCAGTGCCGACCTCCGAGAAGGCAATCTTTAAACTGCATGCGCACGAGATCCCGCCCCAAGTGGGCTATAAAAATCCGACCCTAGGTTTTTATCCTGAATTCTCACTACTCAATTTCAGTAGCAGTCTTTTATAAGGAACTCACCACCACCTTCGCAACAGCAATTAGCGTTGGGCACTAAATGCTGGTCTTGCCAGCAATGCTCACATCCCATGAACAAATGAAAAAAGCTTTACTGGAAATCTAACTGCATTATACCACATGGTTTTGCCCATCCATTCAGAGGTCAATTCCCAACAAAAACAGGTTCTACAGTCATGTTGGCATTTACTAGCTTACTCAAACAGGTAATCATCAAATTTGGTCATAGTAACTTGTTCCATTATTTCACTCATTTCTGAAGTTAGGCTGCTACAGTTGCCCAGATTATATTTGCCCACTTTCTTTTTTTTTAAATCTAGTAGGGCCTCTCCAATACTCAGTGATTCCCTCATGATCATCAACACATGACAAGTTTCATCCTATATTCTTCCCAAACTCTGGGAAGAGATACCATCAGTCCCTAGAGACTGGTTCATTTTGAGACCTTTAAGCCTACGTAAAACCTCATGTTTGATGATGTCAATATCTGTAAATCTGCATGTTTATTTCTACAAATGCCTGGCATTCATGCAGCCTTTCTAATGAATACTTTAAGGCAGTAATCAGAGTACATTGACTGTTTTCTGTTCATTTCAGTTTTATTCCCAGTGGCATCCTTTAAGCTTTTTATCTCATCACAAACTGCCTCTTGCTGCTGCTACGGGAAGAATTTATTGCTGCTGAGTTTAGTCATTTCCCAGTGTCCTTCCGATCACCCTTTTAACATGCTTCCGGGACTTACTGCATTTTTCCCAGTGGAATATCCTATCCTTTTCCCTACAGGTATTATGGTGGTCAACGTTCCTTCCCTTCCACACCATCCCCTCCACCTCCCCAATTCTCCTATAGATCCATTTGGCATTGTTTTATTTAGGATAACTGAATCTGATCATTCTCTGGAGCACAATCCATATTGATCAACTTGATTTTTCCCCACTCAGACTACCTTTAATGTCTTATTATATAGATGCCGCATTAACTCCAAGCACTCAGTCACACATTAAGATGGTCATGTCATATACGACCCACCAATATCACCGCCAAGAGTTTTATCCTAACCACCACTGAATGTATTCAAACCAACTGTGGCACTCTATGACCTTTCATATCTTTGATATAATCATTAAGATAAGGGATGTTGGTGCTAGGAATGAAACACACTTCCATGATGTGCACTTAAGATCAACATCTGATACTCTCAGATAGGTTGCAGAAGTCAGATGGATAGCGAAGGTCCCTGCCACTCTCCAACAATGTGCCCCAACTCCAACCTTACAAGAGCATCCCCTGTCCTCCCCTGACATCCGTTTGCCCATTTACAGCTGATTCATGGCAAATCATAAGCAGTTTTGTGAGGCTCCCCAAACTCACTTTATTTAGGACTCTTAGCCAGAACAGGCAAACTTCATCCCATCAGGTTGACTGGATTCAAATTTTGGTCTCAGGTATATTGCATTTTAATAAAACAGTCCCCCATTTAAACATTTCCTATACATTTTATCACGTTACTTACGAGGTGCTCCTTCTGCCATTTCGATAGCTGTGATCCCCAATGACCATAAGTCACTCTGCAAGAAAACAGGACATTAGCAACTCATTCAACTTTTAATTCTGGAGTCACAGCATGACTACACAATGTGATTCAATTCTGCTGTACATGAAATTATTAATGCCAAAGTAAAATTTTAAATATAGAACATGAGGTTAATTGCATGCATATGCAGAATGCAACAGGTGTTAAGCACAGGGTTTCCTCGAACATACAGGGTATACTACACTATCAATTCTGCAATGTACACAATCTATGGAACCTTACATCGACCTAGCAACTGCAGAAACCCATAAGCCACCTGCCTAACAAGTGTACATGAATATTAACCATCAAGGTCCTAACCAAAAATTCCTATATTACTGAGAAGTACTAGGTGGTGTGGTTTTATTTGTAGCATTAGAAATACAAACACAAAATGCACCAGAAAAATACAAAAGAGATAAAGTCATTTGAAAAGTGGTGTGCACCAGGGACCTGTGCTAGGATAGCTCTTGATTTCTATTTACTTCAATGATTTGAACATAAGCACAAGGCGGCGGCACTGGAGGCGGGTCAGAGAAGGTTTACTAGACTGATATCCAGAATGAGCGGGTTGTCTTATGAGGAAAGGTTGGACAGACTGGGCTTGTTTTCACTGAAGTTTAGAAGAGTGAGGGGAGACTTGATTGAAGTATAAAAGATCCTGAATGATCTTAACAAGGTGGATGTGTAAAGGATGTTTCCGCTTGTGGGCGAGTCCAGAACTAGGGGACACTGTTTTAAAATTATCGGTCGCCCTTTTAGGACAGAGATGAGGAGAAATTTTTTTCTCTGAGGGTTGTGCGACTTTGAAACTCTGCCTCAGAAGGTGGCAGAGGCGGGGTCATTGAATATTATTAAGGCGGAGGTAGATAGATTCTTGTTAGGCAAGGGAATCAAAGGTTATCAGGGATAGATGGGAGTTTGGAATTTGAGGCACAAACAGATCAGCCATGATCTTATTGAATGGCGGAGCAGGAATGAGGGGCCAAATGGCCTACTGCTGCTCCTAATTCATGCATTTGTAAGAATGCTAACAAAGTCTGTGGATACCATCAAACTAGAAGTATGACAAATTGTAGGAAAGAATACAGGAGGGCATAGATAGGTTAGTGGAATGGTCAAATAGATGGGAAATGACAGAATGTGCAATTCAATGTGAAGAAATGTAAAACAGTACTTTGAGAAAAATTTTTGAATTTGTACAAAAAATTATTACGCTACAGTTGACTGTACTGCATGAAGTTCTGGGCACCCCATTACAGGGAAGATATTACAATCATGGAAAAGGTATTATGAAAGTTCAGGAGAATCACACCCGAAAGAAGAGGATATAGTTATTAAGGCGGCTTGAACAATTGTTTTGTTTCTCCACTGGAACAGAGAAGATTAAGGGGCCTCTAATAGTGATTTTTAAATTTAGGACAGGTCCTGATAAATGTAAATAGCAAAAGATTGTTTCCACTGATTGTCAAATTCATAATGGGGCACAAAGTTAAGATCATCTCCAGAGGAATGAGGGAATAATGAAGATTCTTTTCACAAAGATCATCAGAACATGCAATGTGTTACCACACATAGCTATTGAGAAAAAGATAATGCTCTTTAAAGGGAATTGAATAAGCATCTGAACATTAAGAAAATGTAAGAGCATAGAGGGAAAATCCAGAGAAATGGGAATAGAGTTGATAGCTCCAGTTGAAGAGCTAGCATTAGCACATGCATGGATGGGCTGAATGACCACCATTAATGTTATAAGTTCTAGGATAGCTCATGCTGTTTCTATTTGAAGATTGCCTTCAGAACTGGTGTGGAGAGGTTATTGTGCCTGAAAGTGCAAAGGAAATAAATTAATAGGGTTAAAATGATGGAGTTCAGAAATACCAAGTCAATAACTGAACTCCGATATCAATTCAACTCTCTTATGCTGTTAAACACAGTAGGGAACAGATGACTACAGGAAGTACACCACAGCATTCTGTATCAATTCAAAATATCAACATGATGCTATTTTCCCTTTTTCTCCTAAACTCTTCTTTTTCATCCCCTGTTCTGCTGTGGGAAACCATATAAATATAGTGATTCCTAAATCTCATATGTTGCTGCTAACAGAATGAATGTTTCCATCATTAAAACATGGCAACTGCAATAAAATTGTGCAAAATATTTTCAAAGAAAAAATGTACAGACCCACAATTCACAACATTTTGGTAAATAATAGTAAAAAATCATTTTATTAATTTATTGCATTGTTTCTGGTGTTATTACAAGGGTAAAATGCAAACTATCACAACAAACAGTTTTCAAAAACAAGTTCAAATAATTTTAAATTATAATTTGGCTTTGAAATCCATGAAGTGAAGCCAAAATGGAAAACTGGAAAAGCTTCTGTAAAATGGTTTATTCTAACCATAAAGTTTTCACATTTTCTTTTACATTCTTTACCTTTATGGTTTCAGGATTGAGTATTGAATTGTTTATGTAAAACATATTTCTGTTACAATCCCTCATCACTGAAATGTGGCATCCACTTTGCACCTTGTGGTCCATGGAATTTTGATACGTACACATATAGCACTAATGAAGAGTTTTCAACTAAGTCAAACATCAAAAAAGGAGACAACCTAGTCAAGGCATCTGATTTTCTCCTAAACATGAATCAAAGCAGCATAAACAACTTACGCATTCACCATCAGGCTATGTAGTCAGTCAGGTCCAATTATGGTTAAAGAATAGAAATAAATCAAATACAACTGCAACTGCATTTTGGAAGGTCTAATGCAGGTGGGAGGCATACAGTAAATGGCAGAACCCTTGGGAGTATTGACAGGCAGAGAGATCTGGGCGTACAGGTCCAAAGGTCACTGAAAGTGGCAATGCAGGTGGATAAGGTAGTCAAGAAGGCATTCGGCATGTTTGCCTTCATCGGTTGGGGCATAGAGTATAAAAATTGGCAAGTCATGTTGCAGCTCTATAGAACCTTAGTTAGGCCACACTTAGAATATTGCGTGCAATTCTGGTCGCCACACTACCAGAAGGACGTGGAGGCTTTGGAGAGGGTACAGAAGAGGTTTACCAGGATGTTGCCTGGTCTGGAGGGCATTAGCTATGAGGAGAGGTTGGATAAACTCAGATTGTTTTCGCTGGAACGACGGAGGTGGAGGGGCGACATGATAGAGGTTTACAAAGTTATGAGCGGCATGGACAGAGTGGATAGTCAGAAGCTTTTTCCCAGGGTGGAAGAGTCAGTTACTAGGGGACATAGGTTTAAGGTGCGAGGGGCAAAGTTTAGAGGGGATGTGCGAGGCAAGTTCGTTACACAGAGGGTGGTGAGGGGAGGTGGTGGAAGCAGATACGATAGCAACGTTTAAGAGACATCTTGACAAATACATGAATAGGAAGAGAATAGAGGGATATGGGCCCCGGAAGTGCAGAAGGTGTTAGTTTAGGCAGGCATCAAGATCGGCGCAGGCTTGGAGGGCCAAATGGCCTGTTCCTGTGCTGTACTATTCTTTGTTCTGTGCCTTCTTGAAGTCTGACTTAATATTGTCATGCAGGCCCCCACCTGCCAAGAATGAGGCACATATATTTCTCCAAATGGACATTAAATTTTTAAATTGTCGCTGGGAAGAAAATAAGGCCTATTATAAGGGGTTGCCAACCCCCTGGCTAGAAATACTTTTTTTTATACTAGCAAACAGTGTTGGAACAAAGGAACCAGTCCCTGACCCAATACACAGAAAAGACCTGGTCAAACCAGTCAATCACATGACCACCTGCTGGCCGACTAGGCGAGTTTTAAATTGGAAAACAGATTTTGAACTGGCAGAAAGCTCCTGACTCCAGGATTGAGAACATCTCTCTCCTGTCTGCTTCCATCTCTTTCTCACGGAACTCCAAGATCCACTGAAGACATATGAACCCCAAGAGACAACGGTCTCCTACAGTGAACAAGGTTTAAGAATAATACTGGGCCCCAACGAAATGCAAGATCTACCTACAAGCAAGGACTACAGCGAGCTTGAAGCACAGTAACAAAAAAAAACCCTCTTCAGAGATTGCCTCAAACCTCTCCACCATTTTTCTTCTGCTCTTTCCTGTCTCTATTTGCATGCTAGTGTGTACCCGTAGACGTTAACTGAATTAGAGTTTAATAAAATTTCATTCTTTCTTCTTTAAACCTAAGAAAGCCTGTTTGTGCTGGTTTCTTTGCCTTATAATTGGAAAGCGGTGAACAAGGATTCACCAAGGGAGAGCTCAAAACACTGTTTCAAAACAAAACCCTGTTACAGTAAGACCAGGTGAAGGCTGAGAAAGACCCTGAGACACCTTTCTCTGAGCAAAGATTGGTCTCCGAGTCCATCATTTTATTTATATATATATATACATATATATATATAAATATATATTTATACAGCCAACTGTGCAACAGCCCCAACAAACAAATTTCTCTGCAGCACCTGTGGAAGAGCCTGTCACTCCAGAATTGGCCTTTATAGCCACTCCAGGCGCTGCTTCACAAACCACTGACCACCTCCAGGCGCGTATCCATTGTCTCTCGAGATAAGGAGGCCCAAAAGAAAAAGAAAGAATATATATATATCCCAAATCATGCCAAATACAATGAATCACTCGGAAGAGCACTGGTCGTTACAGAGCAGTCATTTTCACACAGCAAAAACCTATTAACATTGAGATGAGACCAATTAATCTGTTATTTTCTGGTGCTGGTTGAAGTAACAAGGTTGGTCAGGACCCTGGAAGAATTAGCTGCTCCTCTTCAAATAGTGGCATGCAACCTTTAGAGTCTTCTTATGCAAATAGTGGCAAACCAAATAATTGTAGTGCTACCTCAAATATTGCACTTAAGTGTCAGCCTAGATCACCTGTCTTAATGATTAACCACTGGTAGTATTTAAGTACACAATAATTTTCTTTCACCCATCCAGACATTAATATAGTTAAACCCAAAAGTACGTAATTTTTTTTTTTAGAATTGCTGTGTAATTAACATGCCATCTGTTTTAACTAAACTTAGGGAGAACAGATTCATTACCCTCAATGTAAGACTTTGTCGCCATCAATCCTAAGTGAAAAATAAATCAATTGCGACCGGTCTTCCTTCTTGCCCACTTGACATTTTGAAATATTTTTGCCGCTAGCTCCCCAGACTTACTGTAAGAAATTGAACCACACAGATGTCCATTCCATATACAAGATTAAGGGTTCAATTCCCAGGCTTCAGTCTAAAATGGCAAGGTGGCTCTGGAACAGCTCTCAAGCCATTTTAAAGTCATACCCGTGCACCTTCCAAGAGAGAGGTTCTCAAGTCAATGATGTCACTAGCACAAAATAATACATGGCTGCCTACAACTCAAAAAGATTATGCTGTTCTAAAAAGTTAAAAATGCCAAATACTTTGAACAAAAGCTTTCTTTCTTAACTTACTTTTCCCCTTAGTTGATAATGTCCTCAAAATAACAGTAATCAGAATGACTGCTGCAATTGCCTGGCTGAGAATCTTAAGTAATGAGCGTGTCCTAAGCGCATCACAACTAATTAATTACTTTGAAGTGCAGCTACTTTTGCAGATAAACATAGCAGCCAATGTGTGCTCAACGAAGTCCCAGAACAATGAGACAGTTGACCAGTTAACCTGGTTTGGCACAGTTGACCAGGACACCAAGGAGGCCTGTCCTTCTTCAAAAAGTGCCATATAGTCTTTTGCATCCACTTAAACTGAGGCTCCTGCCTCCCTGTTCAACGGCTAATTCAAAAGAGAGCACCTTTACAATGCAGCTTTCCCTCTGTCCTGCACTGAAGCGTTAGTACAGATTATGCACTCAGGTTTTCCTTAATCCAAGTTGCCAGCTCAGGTGGGCTGAAAAGATCCCAAGGCACCATTCCAAGAGAAAGAGCAAGTTCTCCTCGTGTCCGAGTCAACATTCCTTCCTCAACCAACACTACCACAAAAATATTATCTAATCAATCGCTCGTTTGCTGTTTCTTATTCTTCAAAGTTCCAAATTGTTTGTTCTCCTCTCCTATCTCAACTCCACTGGCACTGAAGCAGTTACCTACACCTTCATCTCCAGAGATCATTTCTCCTTGACAGCTTCCTGTCTTCTACTCTCCATAAACTCCAACTAATCTAAAACTCAGCAACGTGCATCCTATCCTGTACAAGGCCCTACTCTCCCTTCACCCACATCTGTGTTAGCTCCCAATATCCTAATGCGCCAAAACTTAAAATTTACAATTCCTCCTTGGCCTTGTTCTACTTCTACAACCACTTCTCCCTTACACCCTTTCCCATGCCTTCTAGTCATCCAATTCGAACCTCTTGTGCACTTCTCCCCGTCACTCCACTCCACATTGATGACATATACTTTAGCAATATTAGTTCTAGCCTGCAAAACGTCTTTCACCGGTTTGTCTTTCAACTCCATCGCTTCAACCCATCTTTTGTTTAGCTCTCCTTGCTCTCACATAAAAGCTCAGCATTGCTTCCTCTGCAAAAACCTTAGGATATTCTTCTATGTTTAAAGTGCTGCATAAATGCACAGGATGGTGCTATTGTGTTAGGGTGTGTAAATAGGACTTGCTAATGGCCCTCCGGTTTATGGCTGGGAAAGTGGTTGCTGTAATGGGGATCAGTAGGGAAAGGGAATATGAACAATATGGAGGTGACAAGGGATTAAAAGCTGTTGGGTGCCTTTCTTCCAATGCCATGGCAGGTGGTGGCACAGAAGAGGAGTTGTACATTAGCAAGGTTTTGTTTTGAGGATTGTGGATAATGACAGCAGAGCTGAAGGAGGAAGTAGATTTAGAAAACAAGGAAATGATTGAAGATGGTATTGTTGGTAATGGAGAACTTGAACGAACAAAGCCTCAAATTATGGCAAGGGTATCTTGGCGGCTGTGGTGAACATTTAATATGCAAGGTGAGGTTGAGTGAGGTCAACAGGGTGGAGAAAATCAGAGGAAACGGAGAAGAGAGGAGTCCAGGTTCAAATTTGTCACCAAAGTCATTGGTACATAGTGACGATAATAGGGATGTGATTTCAGTGAAGTCATTGGAGGGCGTGGGAATGCAGTAAACAGGTGACCTTGAAATGGAGGCACGAGTAATAGGTTGAGATGTTTGAACAAGGAGAAAGTAGATTACTAGATTACCTGGGATTTGGAATGCATAGGCTACATAGTGATTTAGACAGCAGACATGAAGAAGCATGTAGCTGGTTGAAGCAGTCTTTGTGATAGGGCATTAGCTGCTATCACAGAGCCAGGTTTTCACTGGAGGGGTAGGATGCTGACTTGTAACTTTCCTCCGGTACGGAGTTCCTGATCTCAGCCACACAGCTTTGGTGGAAGTGTTAAGCAGGTGCCATATATTTTTCTATTGGATGTGGATAGTGCCTGGCATATGGAAACTGAATACAGCTTTTACTTAGTGAACAAACGAAAACTGTACAACAGTGTAGAATTAAAACAAGTCCACATCTAAATGGTCTACTCTCTCACGTGCACAGCCAATTACCTGAAACAAATACAGCAGTCAAAATCTGGGCTTTTATCAGATTTCAATTCTTCAATATTACTGGGCCACCCTGGAAAGTACACTAATGATTCAAAAACAGACAGGTGGTCATCTTAAGATCAAATTTGGAAAGGAGGGAAAAATTAACTTAAAAAAATCAGGAATCTTGCCCTCACCAAAAATACTGAAGTGGAATATTTTCAATATTAGATAGTGTCTTGTCTATCTGCTTTATTTGTTCCAGTGACAGAAACTGCATACACATTTTTGATTTTTATGACAACACTGTTTCCATATTGATTTATTCTTCATCCACTGCATTTAATGTAATTGCAAAAATATTCTTTTAAAAGCACTCGAGCTAGAGATAGCCAACTGATACAACTTTGGTATGTCTATTCACTGTTTTCATTAACTAAATTTTAGCCTGGAAAAACAATGAGTAGCATGGATCTGTGCATCACAACCAAGAGTATACAGCCTTCATCTTGTAATACCAGCCATTTAAAAAAAAAATACCCAATCAACATGAACAGTCATTGGTTAAAATTTATCAAAGTGGTACAGCCTCTTTGCTCTAGGAATTATAGGATTCAGGTAACATGTTATTGTTTCACTAGATGTACAATGCCAAGCCGATAACAAATCAATGTCTGACCTTTGAAATAGTGAACATGGGAAGGGTAGTTTACAGTGCAATTTTTTTTTAAATTTGAAACAATACTTGCCGACAGTTTTTAGGTAATATCCAATGTAAATACGTTGTATACATTTTTGCTATAAACATTCAAACTAAACCATCATGGGCCAGAACAATGCACCATTGAACTGGCAAGAAACAGATTCAGGCACACAAACACTCTCACATTCAGTCTCCACCATAGAGTTAAAAAAAAGCCATTTCCCAGGAGGAAATTCTGGAGATCAAGGGCTACTCTAGACAACCTCCCTGTGATCAGTTCGAGAGTGGCATTGCCAAAGGCATTCTTGAACACCTGTCCTATTTTTCAGAGGACAAAGCACGGGGTAACCAAGAAAAATATGAAATACTGTTGATGTCAGATCCTTGGCTTAGCAAACAGATAAAAAAAGTGCTCAGTCAGAGCTCCTGCTCCTGATCACTACACAGTTACTCTCCATTAGGCAGGGTGTATGCAGACAGGATTTAAAAAAGACAGGATTGGACTTGGCACTGATACTTCTCCAACCCACAGCTGAAAAGCCTGCCAAGGCTCAGATCTGATAAATGATCAACTGACAAAATGCTGGGGAATATCCAATGCTCAGGGAATTGCAACCCAGCAGGTCAAGGTCATCAGGATATTAAAAGACAAAAATTAATGAAAAATGCAGCTATTACTGTAATTTCATTTTTGTTGTAGTGTAGTTTTAACAAGACAAAACAAAATAAACCCATTTTATTAAGTTTCTTGCATTCAGCAATGCTGTTGGTTCAGTGTGGGGACATCCCCATCACCTATAAGCAAAAGCTGCAGAAAAAATTATGTTTACTTGTCTTTTTATAATACATTTGCAGAATAGCCTTTTAAAAATGTCTCAAAATTTAAAAAATGATAGTAATTTTCATGCAAGACAAAAGTACTAGAAGTAATGTAATTTAACAACTTACTCTGTAATCATATGTTGCATCTGGATTCTCATCACAAGCAATGACCTCTGGTGCCATCCAGTAGGGTGTCCCAATAAAGGTATTCCTTCTACCAACAGTTCTGTCCAACTGTGCACTAACACCAAAATCCACTGTAATGAAAAATCCAGGGCACTTAGTAAAATAATGGCAGGATTGGGAAGAGTCAACATGGATTTATGAAAGGGAAATCATGTTTGACAAACCTGTTTGGGGTCTTCTGAGGATTTTTTTTTATTCATTCATAGGATGTGGGCATCACTGGCTATGCCAGCATTTATTGCCCATCCTTAATTGCTCGAGAAGGTGGTGGTGAGCTGTCTTCTTGAACTGCTGCAGTCCATTTGGGGTAGGTAGACCCACAGTACTGTTAGGAAGGGAGTTCCAGGATTTTGACCCAGTGACAGTGAAGGAACGGCGATATAATTCCAAGTGAGGATGGTGTGTGACTTGGAGGGGAACTTGCAGGTGGTGGTGTTCCCATGCATTTGCTGCCCTTGTCCTTCTAGTTGGTAGAGGTCGCGGGTTTGGAAGGTGCTGTCTAAGGAGCCTTGGTGCATTGCTGCAGTGCATCTTGTAGATGGAACACACTGCTGCTACTGTGCGTCGGTGGTGGAGGGGCTGAATGTTTGTAGATGGTGTGCCAATCAAGCGGGCTGCTTTGTCCTGGATGGTGTCGAGCTTCTGAGTGTTGTTGGAGGCAAGTGGAGAGTATTCCATCACTCTCCTGACTTGTGCCTTGTAAATGGTGGACAGGCTTTGAAGTCAGGAGGTGAGTTACTTGCCTCAGGATTCCTAGCCTCTGACCTGCTCTTGTAGCCACGGTATTTATATGGCTACTCCAGTTCAGTTTCCGGTCAATGGTAGCTCCTAGAATGTTGATACTGGGGGATTCAGCGATGGCAATGCCATTGAATGTCAAGGGGAGATGGTTAGATTCTCTCTTGTTGGATATGGTCATTGCCTGGCACTTGTGTGGCGCGAATGCTACTTGCCACTTATCAGCCCAAGCCTGGATATTGTCCAGGTCTTGCTGCATTTCTGAAGCATTCGGACTGCTTCAGTATCTGAGGAGTCACGAATGGTGCTGAACATTGTGCAATCACAATGGATAAGGGGGAACTAGTGGATGCGGTGTATTTGGATTTTCAGAAGACTTTCAATAATGTCCCATACAAGAAGTTAGTAAGCAAAATTAGAGCACATGGGATTGGGGGTAATACACTGGCACGGATTGAGAATTGGATAACGGACAGAAAACAGAGAGTAGGAATAAACAGGTAACTCTCAGGACGGCAGCCTGTGACAAGTGGGATCCCGCAAGGATCAGTGCTTGGGCCCCACCTATTCACAATCTATATCAATGATTTGGAGGTGGGGACCTAATGTAATATTTCCAAGTTTGCTGAGGACACAAAACTCGGTGGGAACGCGAGTTGTGAGGAGGATGCAAAGTGGCTTCAAGGGGGTTTGGACAAGCTAAGTGAGTGGGCAAGAACATGGCAGGTGGAACATATGTGGAAAAATATGAAGTTATCCACTTTGGTAGGAAAAGCAGAGTATTTCTTCAATGGTGAGAGATTGTGAAGTGTTGATGTCCAAAAGGACCTGGGTGTCCTTGTTCAAAGGTCACTGAAAGCTAACATTCACGTGCAGCAAGCAATTGGGAAGGCAAATGGTATGTTGGCCTTTATTGCAAGAGGATTTGAGTACAGGAGTAAAGAAGTCTTGCTGCAATTGTATACAGCCTTAGTGAAACCGCATCTGGAGAATTGTGTACAGTTTTGGTTTCTTCCTTACTTAAGGATGGATATACTTGCCATAGAGTGGGTACAACGAAGGTTCATCAGACTGATTCCTGGGATGGCAGGATTGTCCTATGAGGAGAGATTGAGGAGACTGGGCCTGCATTCTCTAGAGTATAGAAGAATGAAAGGTGACCTACGGAAGCATACAAAATTCCAACAGGGATCGACAGGATTGATGCAGGAAGGATGTTTACATAGCTGGGGTGTCTAGAACCAGGGGACAGAGTCTCAGAATAAGAGGTAGGCCATTTGGAACGGGGATGAGGAGAAATTTCTTCACTCAGAGAGTGGTGAATCTTTGGAATTCTCGACCCCAGAGGGCTGTGGAAGCTGAATCATTGAGTATGGTCAAGACAGAGATTGATAGATTTCTAGATATTAAAGATATCAAGGGATATGGGGAAAATGGCATTGATTTATTTGAATGGCAGTGCAGACTTGAGGGGCCGAATGGCCTACGCCTGCTCCTATGTTCCTATAACCCGCATGGTTAGAATACTAATCAGTAGCAGTACACTTAAACTACAATAAGTGTTCACAAACTTCAAATTCACATTAATATATAAACATCAGTGTGTTCAATTTCTAAGGTGATTCCCCTATCTCAATAACTAGAATAAAAGATCGGCAGATACCGGAGGAACGACATTAGTGGGCATTGACATTGTTTCTTTGGGATTACCACCAAAGTTTTGGCAGATAACTTGAACAACCCCCTCAGAAACTATTGTCATATAATTACAAGCAGTTCCATTCAAAGCAACTGGGAAATTACATGAAATTATAGTCTACCTATCCGGAGAACCAAACAACAATTAACTCTTTTACTAATGTAACTTTAAAGATGAGCAGGTGTTCATATGAATGCATAAATCATGTTGGGACAAACTCCAGACACAATCACTATATAAGCATTTAGCTTGCAAAACCTTAAGCCTCATCTGGTTTGCAAGATTAACAGAAGGTGCTTATCACAGTGACAAGTTCACCACAAAAATGGTTCATCTCAAGTTAGTTCAAGTCCAAAAACTATTTCCATTGTGAACAGTTTTAGATGAATCCAACTTTGGAAAAGCCACACCCACCCCATGTAGAAGTTTAACTCATTAAAAAAGACTAATTAGCAATGCCAAATGATTTTCAATGTGCAGATTTAAACTGCAACTTGATTATATTTTCTTCACCTGTAAGTAGGGCACATGCTACGAAAGCAGCAGCTTGTAGTTTGTGAACTACTGATGCACTTTATCTAGGTTCCTAGTTCAGTGAAAGGCAGAATTCACAGGCATAGGTCAGCACCAGAGTTCCCAAATTGTAATACCGATAGCGTACTCAGCCCCAAAAAGTGAAAAATCTTCAGAACAGATGGCGCGGAATCTCAATTCTGGAACCAGAAGCTAGGAAAATGGCATTAGGACATCTAACTCAATGCTGCATTAGTTTTGCAGAAGAGATAAAAACAAAACTGTAAATACAGCTCTAATGAAGCATCTCTAACTTAAATGTTAACATATCATTTTACTTCATCACCCCCCACCAAGTACATATTTCTGCAACAACACAAATGCAAAGCACTGCAGTTGCTGAAAATCGAAAACAAAAACAGAAAATGCTGGAAATACTCAGGTCAAGCAACATCTGTGGAGACAGAAACAGAGTTAATTGGCTGAATTTTGTCAGCCTGTTGACAGTCCCAGTGGTGGCACCAGAAGTGGGTGCTGTCACGCGTGCAGCTGGCTGACCAAGATCACACAGCGGCCGGTCAATTAACATAACTGAGGAGCAGGGCCTGTCCTCTTCCAGGACAGGGAGGGCTACGAAGCATTGATGACAGTATCAGCTGACGAACACGAAGGTGCTGGCACCATCTTTAAAGTGCTACAAGCCATGCTTGAACTGCTGCCTTTCACTGATGCACTGAAACAGGAGTGCAGCTGGACCGCCCAGCAGCCACTGCTGCGGTTACGAGCGGACCGCCCAGCAGCCACTGCTGCGGTTACGAGCGGACCGCCCAGCAGCCACTGCTGCGGTTACGAGCGGACCGCCCCGCAGCCACTGCTGCGGTTACGAGCGGACCGCCCCGCAGCCACTGCTGCGGTTACGAGCGGACCGCCCCGCAGCCACTGCTGCGGTTACGAGCGGACCGCCCCGCAGCCACTGCTGCGGTTACGAGCGGACCGCCCCGCAGCCACTGCTGCGGTTACGAGCGGACCGCCCCGCAGCCACTGCTGCGGTTACGAGCGGACCGCCCAGCAGCCACTGCTGCGGTTACGAGCGGACCGCCCAGCAGCCACTGCTGCGGTTACGAGCGGACCGCCCCGCAGCCACTGCTGCGGTTACGAGCGGACCGCCCAGCAGCCACTGCTGCGGTTACGAGCGGACCGCCCAGCAGCCACTGCTGCGGTTACGAGCGGACCGCCCAGCAGCCACTGCTGCGGTTACGAGCGGACCGCCCAGCAGCCACTGCTGCGGTTACGAGCGGACCGCCCAGCAGCCACTGCTGCGGTTACGAGCGGACCGCCCAGCAGCCACTGCTGCGGTTACGAGCGGACCGCCCAGCAGCCACTGCTGCGGTTACGAGCGGACCGCCCAGCAGCCACTGCTGCGGTTACGAGCGGACCGCCCAGCAGCCACTGCTGCGGTTACGAGCGGACCGCCCAGCAGCCACTGCTGCGGTTACGAGCGGACCGCCCAGCAGCCACTGCTGCGGTTACGAGCGGACCGCCCAGCAGCCACTGCTGCGGTTACGAGCGGACCGCCCAGCAGCCACTGCTGCGGTTACGAGCGGACCGCCCAGCAGCCACTGCTGCGGTTACGAGCGGACCGCCCAGCAGCCACTGCTGCGGTTACGAGCGGACCGCCCAGCAGCCACTGCTGCGGTTACGAGCGGACCGCCCAGCAGCCACTGCTGCGGTTACGAGCGGACCGCCCAGCAGCCACTGCTGCGGTTACGAGCGGACCGCCCAGCAGCCACTGCTGCGGTTACGAGCGGACCGCCCAGCAGCCACTGCTGCGGTTACGAGCGGACCGCCCAGCAGCCACTGCTGCGGTTACGAGCGGACCGCCCAGCAGCCACTGCTGCGGTTACGAGCGGACCGCCCAGCAGCCACTGCTGCGGTTACGAGCGGACCGCCCAGCAGCCACTGCTGCGGTTACGAGCGGACCGCCCAGCAGCCACTGCTGCGGTTACGAGCGGACCGCCCAGCAGCCACTGCTGCGGTTACGAGCGGACCGCCCAGCAGCCACTGCTGCGGTTACGAGCGGACCGCCCAGCAGCCACTGCTGCGGTTACGAGCGGACCGCCCAGCAGCCACTGCTGCGGTTACGAGCGGACCGCCCAGCAGCCACTGCTGCGGTTACGAGCGGACCGCCCAGCAGCCACTGCTGCGGTTACGAGCGGACCGCCCAGCAGCCACTGCTGCGGTTACGAGCGGACCGCCCAGCAGCCACTGCTGCGGTTACGAGCGGACCGCCCAGCAGCCACTGCTGCGGTTACGAGCGGACCGCCCAGCAGCCACTGCTGCGGTTACGAGCGGACCGCCCAGCAGCCACTGCTGCGGTTACGAGCGGACCGCCCAGCAGCCACTGCTGCGGTTACGAGCGGACCGCCCAGCAGCCACTGCTGCGGTTACGAGCGGACCGCCCAGCAGCCACTGCTGCGGTTACGAGCGGACCGCCCAGCAGCCACTGCTGCGGTTACGAGCGGACCGCCCAGCAGCCACTGCTGCGGTTACGAGCGGACCGCCCAGCAGCCACTGCTGCGGTTACGAGCGGACCGCCCAGCAGCCACTGCTGCGGTTACGAGCGGACCGCCCAGCAGCCACTGCTGCGGTTACGAGCGGACCGCCCAGCAGCCACTGCTGCGGTTACGAGCGGACCGCCCAGCAGCCACTGCTGCGGTTACGAGCGGACCGCCCAGCAGCCACTGCTGCGGTTACGAGCGGACCGCCCAGCAGCCACTGCTGCGGTTACGAGCGGACCGCCCAGCAGCCACTGCTGCGGTTACGAGCGGACCGCCCAGCAGCCACTGCTGCGGTTACGAGCGGACCGCCCAGCAGCCACTGCTGCGGTTACGAGCGGACCGCCCAGCAGCCACTGCTGCGGTTACGAGCGGACCGCCCAGCAGCCACTGCTGCGGTTACGAGCGGACCGCCCAGCAGCCACTGCTGCGGTTACGAGCGGACCGCCCAGCAGCCACTGCTGCGGTTACGAGCGGACCGCCCAGCAGCCACTGCTGCGGTTACGAGCGGACCGCCCAGCAGCCACTGCTGCGGTTACGAGCGGACCGCCCAGCAGCCACTGCTGCGGTTACGAGCGGACCGCCCAGCAGCCACTGCTGCGGTTACGAGCGGACCGCCCAGCAGCCACTGCTGCGGTTACGAGCGGACCGCCCAGCAGCCACTGCTGCGGTTACGAGCGGACACCATCCACAACCACCACCTCATCCCACCAACAATGCTGCTCTTGCTGCTGGAAGCCCCTGCATGAGGGCTGAGAGCCCAACGGCTGGAGCAGGAGCCAACTGGGACCATGTCAGAGGCAAGACACTGGATGGCCCCATGGTTTAGCGATACCTCCCTGGAGATTCTCCTCCAGGTTACAAGGGAGGTCCTCATCCCAAAGAAAGGCAAGAAGAGACCCTCCCACTTGACCAAGCAAGCCTCGATGGAGATTGCAGAGGAGGACAGCAGCTGTGGGGTCATCCCTCAGAACTGGGTCCAATCCGCAAGAGAGTCAATGACCTCCTTTGTTCCACCAAGCAGAGTCCTCCATACTCATCTCCTCTTTGGGGCTTCTATGTGGGAGGGAGCAACCACAAAGGTAGTGACAAGGGGGTAAGGCATCAATACATCTTGTTAAATGCATGGCTGCATCTCGGCGACAGGTTGCCTTCTTTCAGACTCACCCCACAACGTCCCTTCAGAGCGAACGTAGGAGGAGCTATTTGAGACACCCCATCGGGGATGAGAGGCTGCCACAAGCCTAAGTGTCCTGTTTTTCTTCATGTGAGGTCCCTCTTTCTGCTTGCAGGAGAAACAGGCCCATAACACCAGGAAGATATAGGGGGCTGGCAGTGGGATTGCATTTATGCGTCCTCTGACGTCAGCAGAGGCGGTGGCTCTGGAGCTAGTGGGGGCCCAGGGCGGCCAAGCAATCGCAGATGAGAAGTCTGGAGTGTCCACAGAAGAAAGTGAGGAGACACTGTGTTCATTCGTCCTCCACGACACTTCTGGAAATCTGAATCACACATGGTTAGCGTGAGGAGAGCTGCACAACCTAACTCATAAATGTTTGTGTTCTCTCACATAGGTTGATGCACATGGGAGGCATGTTCAGTTGTTGGGACAGGGGCCCTGCCATCAACCTCTTACGAGTAGGAGGTAGAGTCAGTGGATTCACCATCACAACATTCCCCTGCACCCTCCACCAGCGTAGATACTCTCACATCGGTGGGTATGTGCTCGGGATTTGATTCAGGGACACAAGCTGCTGACAGGGCAACACACATGCCCGAGCAGCTGACGGAGGCTGTGACAGACCAGGCCACTGACAGCGACAGAGACCAGGCCCATGCTGAGCTGCAGGCTGATGACGAGTCTCTGGTGTTGGCAGCACAGAACATGCTGGAGTTGCAGAGAGGTAAGGAACATCTGGCAGGGTTGCCAGAGGCAATGCACAGCCATGAGCAGACGATCGAGGAGTCCATCAATGCCTTGAGTGCTGGCATGTCTCAGGCATGTAAGCACATTCCTCCATCCAATTGTTGGCAACCCTCATGATGAGTCAGATCCCGCAGATGTGTGCAGAACTACACGCCTTGGTCATGAGCTCAACGCAGCAGTGGCAAGGTGAGAGAGGGGCGAGGCACCTGGACTCTTCGCCAGCTCCTCATCCATCTCAGGTTAGCAGCAAGGTGAAAGCGAGCATTCAAAGGGAGGAAGAGAGGCTGCCTTCCACAACTGGGGGCACCTCTCAGGTCACCCCAAGCGTTGACAGTGGTTCCTCAGTCCCTCGCCAATGACCCCAGCTCCAGTAGCCACGAGGACTGAAGAGGCTCCTGAACCTGTGCAGGAACCCCTCATCCAGCCGGGACCCTCCAGACTTATGGCAGCCAGAGAACATCTGTCAAAGTCATCCCTAGTCAAGGAACAGCCCAATCAGAAGCCTGTCTCCAACTCCGCTGCCAGTGCAGGGGGTCACACCGCATAGAAGCACACAAAAGCATATAAAGAGCATCTAGATACACTTAGGGTTTCATGGGTCTATTAATAGTGGCCTTGTCATTGGTTGATCCAATTGTGTGAATAAATGGAGTTCAAAATCGGTGCTGTAAATGGCTAAGTCTTTTATTGCTGCTTTGTCAGATGCAACCTTCACTCAATGGGCTGCCAATGTAGGCACAGGCTGCATTTGGTCAGTTTCTCAGATGTGTAAGAGCGTATGGTGAAGCTGGGCACTAGGCACTGAAGCGCGATTGGAAGGAGGCGACAGGCGGATTACAATGATACGAGTCATTATTGAGTGCGCTTTGAGAGGTCATCGTGGTGGCAGGAACTGGCTATGTATGAGATTCTGCCGTGCCTCCCTTGTGCGTCTCTCAATAGCCCTGGCCTCCGGTGCAAGGGAATCAAGATCCAGTGCTGCCTGCTGAGTAGCCTCCTCCACATCCTCCTTGTCGGATGATCAATCATGTCCTCTTCATTCAGGGCCTCCCCCTCTGCTGTGCTAGATTGTGCAGAGCGCAGCAGACCACCACAATACAAGAGACCGTCGCTGGGGCATACTGCAGGGCTCGACCGGATCAATCGTGGCAACCAAATGGCCTTCTCGATGAAAGCTCAGGTGGAACCATGGCAGGTGTTCGACCTCTGCTCTGCTGCAGTGCAAGGGTTCCTCACAAGCATGAGTAGCCATGTCTTCAGTGGGTAGACCTCGTCCCCAAGAATCCATTCCTGAAAGTGGGCAGGGGTGGGGGGGTTGAAAAGCTGTGGCTTCTGGGACTGTCGAAGTACATAGGCGTCATGGCTACTTCCCAGGAAGCAGGCACACACCTACAGAATGCACTTCTGGTGGTCGCGGGCCAGCTGCACATTGATGGAATGGAAGCCCTTCCTGTTGCTGAAGGCCGCTGGCTGCTCCGTGGGAGCCTCGATGGCCACATGTGTGCAGTCGATGACACCTTGCACCTAGGGGAATCCAGTGATGGCCCCAAAGCCTATGGCCCTTGCCACCTGACTGTCGAGATCAGTTCGGTATCGCACAGTCGCTGGCCCTTGAGCATGGTATCGGTTACCTCCATGATGCAGTTTTGGGCTGCTGCCTGGAAGACCCCACAAATGTCCCCAGTGGATCCCTGGAAAGAGCCAGATGTGTAGAAGTTGAGTACCACAATGATCTGCAGGGCTACAGGCACTGGGTGTCCACCAAAGCCCATGAGTCGCAGCTCGCCCTGCAGCATGGCGCACAAGTTGTGGCTGCCTTGCTGGAGAATTGCAATCTTCACTGACACTGCTGTTCGGATATTTGCAGGTAGCTGAGGCGGGTCCAGTACACACACTGGCGCAGATAGGCCTTTCCTGGCTTGACCAGCTGCTGCCGCTCCCCTATTCGAGCTTCACTGCTGTGCCCAATCGGATCCTGACCCTCCCTCCCTTTGAGCTGCTGCTGCGCAGCACAAGGGTCCACAAAGACTGGGTGCAGGAGACCCATGCCAGCTGGTCTCTGCCTCTTCCATGCGCTGTCCTTGGAGAGACGATCGCACGTTGGGACCTTCCCATTGCTACTCCCCTATGAAGATGCACTAATGCCCCTCAGCACCCACCCATGCAGAAAGCCCAGCACACGACACTGTGCCCACCCTTGCAGAGAGCCCTGACACTGTGCCCACCCTCGCAGAGAACACAGCATCCAAGACTGCGCCCACCCTTGGAGACAGCTCAGCGCCCGAGGTCAACAGTGGCCTATACTCCCTCTTCCTATCCACTGTTCACCGTGGCTGCCTTCAACAGTTGCACTGAGGCCTTGCTTCAATGCTGTCACCTTTCAACAGCTAGGCTGAAGGTATGTGACCCCCATGCGCCGTTGACTAAATATGAAACCCAAATAAAATGGGTTCAATGCAAATGCATTCTAACTAACTGTTCACCAATTCAAAATGCTGTCCCACCATGTCGTGGCGGCAACACTGCCTTGAAGCTTTCCCACTGCTCTCAAAATCCAGAACCAAGGTCACAATGTTGAGTTTCTAGGCAACTGTGTCCACCCCGATTTTACGGCCCCCCACGCCTCCAATTCCGCTCCTGCTGGTGGTATAAAATTCAGTCCAACGTTTCAGGTTGATCACCTTTCATCTGAATGCAGGATGAAAGATCACCGACCTAAAATATTAATTCTGTTTCTCCCTCCACAGATGATACCTGGCCTACTGAGTATTTCCAGCATTTTCTGCTTTTATTATGGATTTCTGCAAATTGGTTTCACACGGTCATGCTGTAAATTCAGTGTAAGGCAGCCGACTCAGCGTGCTAAGTTCATATGGCTTATCTGGGGTTTACATTCCATTCATTGCACAGCACTACACATGGATAGAGTTGATACCAATCTCATTATAAACTCAGTGAACTGTAAGCAGTAAAGTTGTCTATTTGTTTTGAACCTTCCATCCAACTAGCTTTATGGATACATAAACATTCTACTTATTGCTAGTGAACTTGTGTTATCTATCTCAAGAGTTGTATGACATGTTCAAACTTTATTTGAGTTACTTTAACATTCAGGCTTCCTGTAGCTATTGTTAATTACATACCCAGCTTCACTTCTGCATTCTCTGTCAGCAATACATTCTGTCCTTTGATATCACGATGAATGACATGGTGGACATGAAGATGCGACAGTCCCTAAGCACAAAAGAAAAAATATGAACATGATTTATATTCTTCCCTACATGCAATTAATGGAAGGGGGGAAAAAAACTAGAACCTCCAGATGGACCTTGCCTGCAAATTCCTTACTTATTTCTTATTTTTTCCCAATCATTCATGGGATGTGAGCGTCGCTGGCAAGGCCAGCATTTGGTGCCCATCCTTTGAGAAAATGGTGGTGAGCCACCTTCTTGAACCACTGCAGTCCATGTGGTATAGGTAGACCCATAGTGCTTTTAGGAAGGGAGTTCCATGATTTTGACCCAGCGACAGTGAAGGAAAGGCGATATAGTTCCAAGTCAAAAAGGTATGTCGCTTGGAGGGGAACTTGCAGGTGGTCGTGCTCCCAAATATCTACTGCCCTTGATCTTCCAGGTGGTAGAGGACGCGGGTTTGGAGGGTGCTGTCGAAGGAGGCTCAATGCGTTGCTGCAGTGTGCCTTGTAGATGATACACACTGTTGCCACAGTGGTGGAGTGTGTGAATATTTAAGGTGGTAAATGGAGTGCCAATCAAGCAGGCTGCTTTGTCCTGGATGCTCTCGAGCTTTTTCAATGTTGTTGGAGCTGCCAGACAAGTGGAGGGTATTCCATCACACTCCTGACTTGTACCGTGTAGACGGTGGCAGGCATTAAGGAGGTGGTGAGTATCTTGCCACAGAATTCCCAGCCTCTAACCTGCTCTTTGTACATTATGTTTTCTAAAACACACTTATTAAAAATAAGACATAGCAATTTTTAAAAAAATAGACACCAGATAGAACTGAAGAGCATTCCAGTCTTAGCTAACACAGTAGAATCTAGCGTTGGCATTTTATGACAGCTACGGAGTTAGTCATGTATGTTATGGCGTAGAACTCTGCCACAGTAACGATATACCTTTATGTGGGACTGCTGAGATAGAAAAGGGCAGATTTCACACTAAACTAAGATGTTACACAAATTTATATAGTTGAAACAATCTTCTTGTGCTGTCCACAAAAGCAGTAATAGTAATAAAATTCTACTCATACAACAGCCAAGAAAGGAAGCAATCAGGTCTTATGAGGCGCCTGGAATATCTCTGCATTTTAAACACATTTCAAGGTCTGAAGGGCACTACAAATGGCAGCTGGCCCAGACTACCAACTTGTATACTGAGAAAACTCCTGTGAAGGAAAGAGTTTGAAACATAATTTTGGCAGGTTTTAATACTTTTAAAGATATATGACAGCAGCATTAAAGTGATATAAAACATAAGAATTAAGAAAAGTAGGCCATTCGGCCCCTTGAGCCTGCTCCATCATTCAATAAGATCATGGCTGATCTGTTTGTGTCTCAAATTCAGCACTCCCATCTATCCCTGATAACCTTTCATTCCCTTGCCTATAAGAATCTATCTACCTCTGCCTTAAAAATATTCAATGACCCCGCCTCCACCACCTCTGAGGCAGAATGTTCCAAAGTCACACAACCCTCAGAGAAAAGATTTCTCCTCATCTCTGTCCTAAAAGGAACGACCCCTAATTTTAAAACAGTACCCCTTAATTCTGAACTCACCCACAAGAGGAAACATCCTTTCCACATCCACCTTGTCAAGACCACTCAGGATTTTTTATACTTCAATCAAGTCTCCCCTCACTCTTCTAAACTCCAGTGAAAACAAGCCCAGTCTGTCCAGCCTTTCCTCATTCAGACAACCCGCTCATTCCAGGTATCAATCTAGTAAACCTCCTCTGAGCCGCCTCAAATGCATTCACATCCTTAATTAAATAAGGAGACCAAAACTGCACACAGTATCCAAGATGTGGTCTCACCAATGATCTGTATAACTGAAGCAAAACATCCTTACTTTTACTTTTAATTCCTCTCGTAATAAAACATGATCCTTCTTTATGACTTGCTGTACCTGCGTACTAACGTTTTGTGACTCATGTACTAGAACACCTAGATCCCTCTGTACCTTGGAATTCTGCAGTCATTCTCCATTGAAGTAATACTCTGCTTTTTTATTCTTCCTGCCAAAGCGAACAACTTCACATTTTCCCACATTATACTCCATCTGCCAGATTTTTGCCACTCACTCAACCTATCTATATGGGCCTACAAGCTCCTTATGTCCTCTTCACAACATACCTTCCTACCCATCTTTGTGTCATGTGCAAATTTAACTACCAAGCTACTGCTCCCCTCATCTAAGTAATTGATATAAACTGTAAAACGTTGAGGCCCCAGCACAGACCACTGCAGGACTCCACTCGTCACATCCTGCCAATCAGAAAAGGACCCATTTACGCATACTCTGTTTTCTGCCAGCCAGACAATCTTCCATACATGCATGTTACCCTCCACAGCATGAGCTCCTACTTTGCACAATAACCTTGTCAAATGCCTTCTGAAAATCCAAGTACTGTATGTCAACAGGCTCCCCTTTATCCACAGCACGTGTTACTCCTTCAAAGAACTCAGTTAAATTGGTTAAACATGAGCAATTTATGCACTTTTAGCAATACGGTGAATACAATTTAGTTCAAGCTCCATTATGACCAGTGGATGCAAGAACTCAAGATTAGATTGTTAATCTGTTATTAATTGTCCACTTTCTTCAAGTTCAAGACACATACTCCACTCATAAATGTTTGAATACAGGCCAAAATACTGAAATAGACTTTCTAAAGGATCTACAAAAACAAAATACTGCAGATGCTGGAAATCTGAAACAAAAAAAAAAAGTGCTGGAAATATTCACCAGGCCTGGCAGCTTCTATGCAGACAGAAACAGAATTAATATTTCAGGTTGATGACCAGGTCATTGGGCTGAATTTCGTGCCCACGGTGTGGGTCCAGACGCTGGGCTGGAAAGCCAGGGGCAACCCTGCCTCGACTGTTTGGGAGATCCCCATCACATTTTTCGCCACTTAGGCAATTAATTGCTGGCAACAGGGTTCCCATTCTTTAAAAATATGGGAGCCCACCTCCAAGAGCTGCCAGCCAATCAGAGGGCCGGCAGCTCTTCAGTCCTAGCAGGTTGATTGTGAGGGCCAACAGAACTTACCACAAGGATATCTCCGTGGGCCATATGTTGCTCGATCAGGAGGGCCCCCATCTCAACCCAAGCCCACAGAGAGGCTGCCAGTTTTTACTGGGTGGCCTCCCCATGTGGCCCGCTGTTAGCAAAATTGGCCACTTAAGGGCCTCAATTGGCCTTCTGGGCAGGAAGACCACCCACGACCTTCCCCATCCCTGGTAAAATTCCATGGCATCTGGAAGGCTATAGGAACTCCATCCCCCAGCCTTCCCTCACCATTTGACACACCCCTTCACCCTGCCTCCCAGCCCATCCAAGGGGGCCGGTAAAATCCAGCCCATTAACTCTGTTTCTCTCCCCACAGATGCTGCGTGATCTGAGTATTTCCAGCATTTTCTGTTTTTATATCTAAAGGATCTTTAGATATTAAATCTGCCAATTTTGAGCAATAGAAACAGCCTTTTCTTTAATTGGATAACTTGTGCTCTTTCTCCTTTGCTAACAACACCTGCAAACAACCAGCCTTTGGATTTTGTGCATGCTCACCCGGAGTATCTCTCTGCAGATGTATGCAATCCAGTCTTCCTTCAGGGAATTTCCTTTTGTGTTTTTCACCAAGTCTGTAATAGATCCTGCACCACAGAACTCCATGACAAGCTATTAAAAAAGTTAAAAAAATATTATAAATTGTGCAAATTAAGATTTTAAGTTTTGCATCTGTCACAGAAATTGTATTTCCATTCTCCTGTTAACAATATCAAAAGTACTAAACTCCTGTTTTTCTTATTCCTCCTTTGCACTAGATACAGCTAATCTTTGACAAAAGTTGGCAAAAAATGAAAATCCTGAGATGTGATGAGAATAAACAGGTCATTTTGAGATCGGTAGGCTCCACATGCAATCAACATTAATGACAGATAAAGGGACCAAGTGTAATGTATCCAAGTTTACCAATGATGCAAAGCTAGGTGGAAAAGTTAGTTGTGAGGAGGGCACTATAAGTCTGCAAATAAAGACAGACAGCTTAAGTGACTGGGCGAGAAGATGCGAGATAGAGTATAATGTGAAGAGGTGAGAGATTGTTCATTTTGGTGGGAAAAAATAAATAGGATTTTTTTTAATGGAGAGAAATTAAATGTTGGCGTTGAAAGCGATTTGGGTGTCTCTGCACATTAAACACAAAGGTAGCATGCAGGTATAGCAAGAAATTCAGAAGAAAAATGGTATGTTGGCCTTTATTGCAAGGGGATTGGAGTACAAGAATAAGGAAGTCTTGCTGCAATTGTACAGGGCTGCGGTGAGACCAAACCTGGCACACTATGTACGAATTTTGTCTCCTTATCGAAGGAAGGATATACTTCCCTTCAGGTTCGTTCTATTTGTTCATGGGATGTGGCTGTCACTGGCAAGGGCAGCATTTACTGCCATTCCCTAAGTGCCCTTCAGGTGATGGTGAGCCACCTTCATGAACCACTGCAGTCTATGTGGTGCAGGTACACACACAGTGCTGCTAGGGAGGGAGTTCCACAATTTTGACTCAGCAGCACTATAGGAATGGCAATATAGACCAAGTCAGGATGGTGTGCAACTTGGAGGGGAACTTGCAGGTGATGATATTCCCATGCATCTGTTTTCATTTTCCTTCAACGTGGTAGATGTCATGTGTTTGGGAGGTGCTGTCGAAGGAGGTTTGGCGAGTTGCTGCAGTGCATCTTGTATATGGTACACACTGCTGCCACTGTGCGACGATGGTGGATGGAGTGAATGTTGAAGATAGTGGATTGGGTGCCAATCAAGTGGGCTGCTTTGTCCTGGATGGTGTTCAGCTTCGAGTGTTGCCAGAGCTGAACTCATCCAGGCAAGCGGAGAATATCCCATCACACTCCTTGACATGTGCCTTGTAGATAGTGAACAGCCTCTGGAGAATCAGGACGTGAGCTACTTGTAGCACACTTCCCAGCCTCTGGCCTATTTGTGTAACCACAGTATTAATATGGCTGGTCCAGTTCAGTTTCTGGTCAATGGTAACCCCTGCCCCCACCATCCCACCAGGATGTTGATGGTGGGGGCTTCAGCGACATAATGCCATAGAACGTCAAGGGGCACTGGGTATATTCTCTCTTGTTGAGGTTGGTTACCTGGCACTTATGAGCCTAAGCCTAAATGTTGTCCAGGCTTTGCTGCAGGCAGACATGGACTGCTTCAGTATCTGTGGAATTGGAATGGTACTGAACACATTGCAATAATCAACAAACATCCCCACTTTTGACCTTGTGTTGGAGGGAAGGTCATTGACGAAGCAACTGAAGATGCTTGGACCTAGGACGCTACCCTGAGGAACTCCTGCTGTAACGTTCTGGGGCTCGGATGATTCATCTCCAGCAAACACAACCAGCTTCCTTTGGGTTAGGTTTGACTCCAACCAGTGGAGAGTTTCTCCTGATTCCATTGACGTCAATTTTGCTAGGGCTCCATGATGTCACACTCAGTCAAACACTGCCCTGATGTCAAGGGCAGTGACTCTCACCTCGCCTCTGGAATTCAGCTCTTTTGTCCACGTTTGGACAAAGGCTGTAATTAGGTCTGGAGCTGAGTGGCCCTGGCGGAACCCAAACTGAACAACAGTGAGCAAATTATTACAGAGTAAGTGCCATTTGACAGTACTGTAGACAATACCTTCCATCACCTTATTGATGATTGAGAGTAGACTGATTAGGCAGTAATCGGCAAGCTTGAACTTGGCTTACTTTTTGCGGACAGGACATAACTGGGCAACTTTTCACATTGTCGAGCAGATGCTGGTGTTGTAGCTGTACTGGAACAGCTTGGCGAGCAGTGCAACTAGTTCTGGAGCAAAAGTCTTCAGTACTACAACCAGGATGTTGTCATGGCCCATAACCTTTGCTGTATCCAGTGCTTTTAGCTGTTTCTTGACATCACGTGAAGTGAATCAAATTGGCTGAAGACTGGCATCTGTGATTCTGGAGACCTCAGGAGGAGGCAGAGAAGATGGCATTTCCGGCTGAAAATGGTTACAAATGCTTCAGCCTCGTCTTTTGCACTGAGGTTCTGGGTTTCCCCATCATTGAGGATGGGGATATTTATGGAGCTTGCTCCTACAAATAGTTGTTTAATTGTTCACCACCACTCATAACTGGATATGGCAGGACTGCAGAGCTTAGATCTGATCCATTGGCTGTGGGATCATTTACCTCTGTCCATTGCACGCTGCTTCCAATGTTTGGCATGCAAGTAGTCCCGTGTTGTAGCTTCACCAGGCTGGCATCTCATTTTTATGTATGCCTGGTGCTGCTCCTGGCATGCTCTCTTACACTCCTCAATGAACTAGGGTTGGCTCCCTGACTGAACGGTAATGGGAGAGCAAGGGATATGCCGAACCATTGATGAGGGATTGTGGTTGAATGCAATTCTGCTGCTGTTGTTGGCCCACAACACCTCACGAATGCTCAGTTTTGAGCTGCTAGCTTTGTTCTGAATCTATCCCATTTAGCATGGTGGTAGTGCCACACATCACAATGGAGGGCGCCCTCAGTGTGAAGATGGCACTTTGCTTCCACAGGACTGTGCAATGATCACTCTTAACAATACCGTCATGGACAGATGTTTCTGCAACCGATTAGCGAGAACGAGGTCAATTAAATTTTCACTTTTGTTGGTTCTTTCACCACATGCCGCAGACCCAATCTAGCAGATATGTCCTTGAGGACTTGGCCATCTGATTCAGTAGTTGTGCTACCAAGTCAATCTTGGTGATGGCCATCGAGTCCCCCACCCAGAGTATATTCAGTGCCCTTGCTACCCCAAGTGCTTCTTCCAAATGGTGTTCAAGATGGAGCAGCACCAATTCATCAGTTGAGGAAGGACAGTAGGTGGCAATCAGCAGGATGTTTCCTTGCCTATGTTTGGGCTGATGTCCTAAGACTTCATCGGGTCCAGAGTCAATCTTGAGGCCTCCCAGGGTCAATCCCTCCCGCCTATAACATTGTGCCACCACGTCTGGTGATGGAAGAGTCTGGGACATTGCCTGTAAGGTACGATTCAGCTCTCCCAATTTTGGCACATGTCCCCACATGTTAGTGAGGAGGACTTTGCAGGGTCAAATGGGCAGGGTGTGCCTTTGACATTTCCTGTGCTTAGGTCGATGCCAGGTTGTCCGTCTAGTTTTATTTTTATTCAACTTTTCTGTAGCAGTTTGATACAACTGTGTGGCTTGTGAGGCTGTTAAGAGTCAACCATATTGTGTGGGTCTGGTGTCACACCGGCCAGACCAGCTAAGGACGGCAGATTTCCTTCCCTAAAAGGACATTAGTGAACCAGATGGGTTCTTCTGAATTTAAATTCCCCCAGCTGCCATGGTGGGATTTGAACCCTTGTCTCCAGAGCATCAATCTGGGCCTCTGGATTACCAGTTCAGCAACATTACCACTTAGCTACCATTCCCTTATTATTCTGTCTAACGAACGTTCACTAGATTGATTCCTGGGACAAAAAGGCTGTCTTCTGAGGAGAGATCTAGTAGCATGGGCCTGTACTCTCTGGAGTTTATAAGAATAAGGGGTGACCTCATTGAAACATACATGATTCTTGGAGGACTTGACAGGGTCGATGCTGACAGGTTGTTGCCCTGGCTGAAGAGTCTACAATGAGGGATCACAGTCTCAGGATAAGGGGCTGGCCATTTGGGACTGATGAGAAATTTCTTCAGAGGGTTGTGAATCTTTGGAATTCTCTACTCCAGAGGGTTGTGGATGCTCAGTTAATGAGCATATTCAAAACTGCAACCGATAGATTCTAGGAATCTAATGGAATCAAGGGATATGGGGATCGAGCAGGAATGTGAAGTTAAGGTTGAAAGTCAACCATGATCTCTGTGTGGCAGAGAAGACTCAAGGGGCAAACACTGTTTTATTGTCACATATTCTCTGTATTATGAATCACAAAATAGCACAGGAGGAGGCCATTCAGCCCGTCGTGTCTGTGCTGCTCTTCAAAGGAGCACTCCCTTGCCTTCTCCTCGTAGCTCCGCACATTTTTTCCTTTTCAGATAATAATCCAATCTCCACTTGAATCTGCCTCCACCACACTCTCAGGCAGTGCATTTCAGATCCTAACCACTCACAATGTGGAAATATTTTTCCCTCATGTACCCATTGCTTCTTTGCCAATTACTTTAAATCAGTGCCCTCTTGTTCGCGATCCTTCCATGAGTGGAAACAGTTTTTCCCTATCTACTCTGTCCAGATTCCTCATAATTTTGAATACCTCTATCAAATCTCCTCTCAACCTTCTCTTCAAGGAAAATAGTCCTAAAATCTCCAATCTAACCACGTAACTAAAGTTCTTCATACCTGGAACCATTGTCATTTATCTTTTCTGCACTCTCTCTAATGCCTTCACATTTTTCCTTAAGTGCGCTGCCAAGAACTAGACACAATACTACAGTTAAGGCCAAACCAGTGTTCTATACAAGTTCAACATAGCTTTTGTACGCTATGCCCATTAATAAATCCTAGGATGCTGTACACTTTGTTATCTGCTCTCTCAACCTGTCCTGCCACCTTCAATGACTTATGCACATATACACCCAGGTCCCTCTTCTCCTGCACCCCGTTTAGAGTTGTACCTTATATTTTATATTGTCTCCCCGCATTCTCCCGATCAAAATGCATCACTTCACACTTCTCTGCATTAAATTTCACCTGCCACCTGTCGACCCATTCCACCAACCTATTTATTTATTTTTTATTTAGAGATACAGCACTGAAACAGGCCCTTCGGCCCACCGAGTTTGTGCCGACCATCAACCACCCACAATCCTACACTAATTCCATATTCCTACCACATCCCCACCTGTCCCTATATTTCCCTACCAACTACCTACACTAGGGGCAATTTATAATGGCCAATTTACCTATCAACCTGCAAGTCTTTGGCATGTGGGAGGAAACCGGAGCACCCGGAGGAAACCCACGCAGACACAGGGAGAACTTGCAAACTCCACACTGTCCTTTTGAAGTTCTACATTATCCTCCTCACCGTTCACAATGTTTCCAAGTTTCATATCATTTGCAAATTTGGAAATTGTGCCCTGTATACCAGGTCATTAATATACATCAGCGAGAGCAATGGTCCTAATGCTGACCCCTGGGGAACTCCACTACAAACCTTCCTCCAGTCCAAAAAAAACCATTAACAACTACTCTGTTTCCTGTCACTCAGACAATTTTGTATCCGTGTTTCTACTCTCCCATTTATTCCATGAGCTATAACTTTGCTCACAAGTCTGTTGTGTGGCACTTTATCAAATGCCTTTTGGAAAATCATGTACACCACATCAACTGCATTACCTTCATCAATCCCCTCTGTTACCATCAAAAAGCTCCAGCAAGTTAGTTAAACATGATTTTCCCTTAACAAATCCATGCTGACTTTCCTTAATTAAACTGCATTTGTCCAAGTGACTACTAATTTTGTCCCGCAGTACCATTTCAAGAAGTTTCCCCACCACTGAGGTTAAACTGACTGTCCTGTAGTTGCTGGGCTTATCTTTCCATCTTTTTTTGAACAAGGGTGTAACATTTGCAATTCTCCAGCCCTCTAGCACCACACCAGAGGCTAAGAAAGAATGGAAAATTATGGCCAGTTCCTCCATAATTTCCATTCTCAGTTCCTCAGTACCCTAGGATGTATCTCATCCAATCCTGGTGCCTCATCAACTTTAAGCCTATCCAATGCCTACTCTTTAGCAATTTTAAACCCTTCAAGTGTATGAATTACCTCCTTTCACCATGACCTGCGCAGCATCTTCCTCCTTGGTAAAGACAGATGCAAAGTATTCATTTAATACCTTAGCTATGCCCTCTGCCTCCATATGCAAATCACCTTTTTGGTCTCAAATCAGCCCCACTACTCTTTTCACCATCCTTTCACTATTTATATACCTATAGGAGACTTCTGGATTCCCTTTTACATTAGCTGCCAGTCTGTTTTCACACTCCCTCACTGCTTATTTGCTTTTTCACTACCCCTCTGAACCTTCCATATTCTGCCTGCTTCTCACTTGTATGATCCACCTGACATCTATCACAAGCACACTTTTTCTTCTTCATCTTAATCTCCATCGCTTTTGTCATCTGGGGAGCTCTGGATTTGTTTACCCTAACTTTCCCTTTCTTGGGAATATACCTTGACTATGCCCGAACTCTCTCTTCTTTAAAGGCAACCCAGTGTTGAGATACTGTTTCTCTTCCAACCTTTGATTCCAATGCATCTGGCCCGGATCCATTCTTACCTGACTGAACATGGCTTCCCGAGTTAATTATTCTTACTCTGGATTGTTCCTTGTCCTTACGAACATATGAATATATGAATTAGGAGCAGAAGTAGGCCATGTGGCCCCTTGAGCCTGCACCGCCATTCAATAAGTTCATGGCTGAACTGATCTCTCCACATTATCAGCTACCCCCGATAACCTTTCACCCCTTTGCTCAACAAGAATCTATCTACCTCTACCTTAAACATATTCAAAGACTCTGCTTCCACTGTCTTTTGAGGAAGAGATATCCAAAGACTCTCAACCCTCAGAAAAAATTTCTCCTCATCTGTCTTAAATGGGCGACCCCTTATTTTTAAATAGTGAACCCTAGTTCTAAATTCTCCCACAAGGGGAAGCATCTTTTCCACATCCACCCTGTCAAGACCCCTCCGGATCTTATATGTTTCAATCAAGTCGCCTCTCACTCTTCTAAATTCCAGCGGATACAAGCCTAGCCTGTCCAATCTTTCCTTATGAGATAACCCACCCATTCCAGCTATCAGTCTAGTAAACCTCCTTTGAACTGCTTCCAATGCATTTACATTCTTCCTTAAATAAGACGACCAATACTGTACTCAGTGCTCCCGATGTGGTCTCACCAATGCCCTGTATGGCTGAAGCATAATCTCCCTATTTTTGCATTCAATTCCCCTTGCGATAAATAACAACATTCTATTAGCTTTCCTAATTAAATGTTGTACCTGCATACTAACCTTTTGCGATTCATGCACTAGAATACCCAGATCTCTCTGCATCCTCTTACCATTTAGATAATATGCTTCTTTGTTATTCTTCCTGCCAAAATGGACAACTTTGCATTTTCCCACATTATACCAGATATTTGCCCACTCACTTAACCTATCTATATCCCCTTGTAGCCTCCTTATGTCCTCTTCACAACCTACTTTCCTACCTATCTTTGTGTCATCAGCAATTTTAGCATCCATACCTTCGGTCCCTTCATCAAAGTCACTGATATAAAATTGTAAAAAGTTGAGGCCCCAGCACAGATCCCTGTGGCACACCACTCATTACATCTTGCCAACCAGAAAATGACCCATTTATGCCTACTGTTTCCTGTTAGCTAGCCGATCTTCTACCCATGTCAATATGTTAGCCCCTACACCATGAGCTTTTATTTTTTGCAATAATGTTTGATGTGGCACCTTATCAAATGCCTTCTGGAAATCCATCCACCAGTTCCCCTTTAAACACAGCACATGTTACTTCCTCAAAGAACTCCAATAAATTGGTTAAACATAATTTCCATTTAACAAAACCTTGTTGACTCTGCCTGATTACCTTAAATTTTTCTAAATGCCCTGCCTTAACGTCTTTAATAATAGCTTCCAACGTTTACCCTAAGACAGATGTTAAGCTAACTGGCCTGTGGTTTCCTGCTTTCTGTCTCCCTTCCTTTTTGAATAAAGGAGTTACATTCGCTATTTTCCAGTCTAGTGGAACCTTCCCTGAATCTAGGGAATTTTGAAAAATTAAAACTAACACATCAACTATCTCACTAGCCATTTCTTTTAATACCTTAGAAATGTAGTCCATCAGGGCCCAAGGACTTGTCAGCCCACAGCTCCAACAATTTGTTCAGTACCACTTCCCCAGTGATAGTAATTTTCTTGAGTTCCTCCTTCCCTTCCATTTCCTGACTTACAGCTAATTCTGGGATGTTACTTGTATCCTCTATAGTGAAGATTGATGCAAAATACCTGTTCAATTCATCTGCCATCTCCTTATTATCCATTATTAATTCACCAGACTCACTTTCCATAGGACCAACGTTCACTATGTTAACTCTTTTTTATATATCTATAGAAATTCTTACTATCTGTCTTTATATTTCTAGCTAGCTTTCTCTCATACTCTAATTTTACCTTCCTTATCAATCTTGGCTGTTTTTTATATTCTTTCCAATCTTCTGACCTGCCACCCACCTTTGCACAATTATATGCTTTTTATTTAAGTTTGATACGATCTTTAACCGTTTTAGTTAACCACGGATGGCGGGTCCCCCTCTTGGAATTTTTCTCACTCATCCTTTTCCATCGCTAATCTAAAGCTTATGATACAATGGCCACTGTCACCTAAATGCTCTCCTACTGATATCTGATCCACTTGGCCCGCCTCATTCCCAAGAACCAGGTCTAGCAGTGCCTCGTTTCTTGCTCGACTGGAAACACTGTAGAAAATTTTCCTGAACACACTCTAGGAACTGTTGCCCCTCTCTGCCCTTTACACTACTACTATCTCAGTCTATATTCAGATAATTAAAGTCCCCCATTATAATTACTCGATAATTCTTGCACCTCTCTGTAATTTCCTTGCAGATTTGTTCATCTACATCTTTCCCACTAGTTGGTGGCCTATAGACTACAGCAAACAATATAATTTCACCTGTTTTTGTTCCTTAGCTCTAGCCAAATAGATTCTGTCCTTGGTCCTTCTGGGACATCCTCTCTCTCCAGCAATGCAATGTTCTCCTTAATCACTACTGCCAGCCCTCCCCCTTTTCTTACTTCCCTATCTTTCCTGGAAGACCTTGTATCCAGGAATATTTAATAGCCAATCCTGCCCTTTTTTGAGCCAGGTCTCTGTTATCGACACATCGTCTTTTCACATGGCAATCTGCACCTGTAATTCAGCAATCTTATTTACCACACTCCACGCATTCACATACATGCACAGCAACACTAACTTAGACTTTATTACTTACTCCCTTACTCTCGACACACCTAACAACTTACTATTTGCTACTGTAGTGCTATCTGTGTCTCCCATTATTCTGTGTACCATTGTATTCCTGATATTTCCTCCTTGTTCCCACACCCCTGCCAAGTTAGTTTAAATCCTCTCCAGTAACACTAGCAAATTGCCCCGCAAGGAAATCGGCCCAGCTCTGTTTAGATTTAAAGATTTAGAACCAAAAATGACTTTGAAAACAGGATACTTCTTTAAAAGAAAACAGCTTATCCATCTTTTAAACAGGATCATATGTGAATGGATCTGTTCTGATAGTGCAGCATATGGTAGTGCATATGGGGCAAGGCCTCCAATGAAGAGAGAGCAGGTCTCATTGCATAAGGAATTAGCCCACACGATATATTTCCTCAGCTGCTGTTAAAGCTTTAATTTTATAGCTTTCAAGTTCTGTACTATCTAATTTAGCTAAACGGCAATGAAAAGTGTCAGTTTTACTCAGTTGGTTGCACGCTTGCCTCTTGAGCCAGAAGGTTGAGAGTCAAGCCCCATTCCAGGATTTGATCACATAATCTAGGTTAATATTCTACTGTAGTTCTGGAGGAAGAACAGTACCGATTTTTGGATGAGACATTAAACCAAGGACCCATCTGTCTTTTAAGTTTTTTTATAATCCAAATCTACATAAAAATAGAAAGTTGTTTTAGAAGTGATTTAAATAATTTGTTCCACCACAGTTTAAACAGAAATGAATGAAGGTAAGCATTTTACTTAAATGTTGAAACAGTTGTGTGTTGGGAAGGTATTAATCGCTCTCCTTATAAATGACCTTTTTCCTTCTTTAAAAAGCTTAATTAGCAACGTTGTACCACTGTTTCTATATTAATAGTTAGTTGATAATTGGGATAGGAACACAACAGATGAGTGTTTAGTTTCATATATGTACTAAACATATATAATATTAAAGACTTTATAAACAAAACAAGGTATTATTTTCAATGTTGTATCTTCACTTGAGCATGCTTATATTAGTCAATTCAAATTATTTTGGTCTTTCTTCACTGAAGTAAAATTCAAAAACTCTTGTCAGTCATTTACCTTTTTTAATTTTCTGTCCAAGTTCTACTGTACCCACCATTTAATTTGTTTTTTCCCTATTGACAAGAATGTTTACTTTACCACATTTGCGTTTTGTAGAATCCAAGCCTTACTAAAGGAGGCAGATTCTGAGAGTACAGGCCCCAATATCAATAGAGACAATATGTGTTCTATCATAAACAGGCTGGCTGAGTGGCTTAAAAGATTCAGTGGAACAACTTTGAGCTTGCTGACCAGTATGGATCTTCCTCAGCTGCTGGAAAACAGAGAGAGCTGCACATTTCAGCTTAAAAACAGCGTGTTGCTCTGCTATATGAATTTTCACTGCAACTGCAATGGGGGTTAGTTATACCTCACAGGAACAGTGAGGAACCGTTGCAGAACCACTCCTTGTTCTGAAATATAAGACTTTTGTTTTAGTGCTACAGCTCCAAAAGAACAGTGCTTAAATGCAGACTTGCAACCTCTGAGCAGCATACACCGCTTATTGTTCCAGAAGGGCACAAAACTCAATTGAAAGAATAAAACTGTTTGTTATTGATAATGAACATGAAATTACAATACATGCATGCACATTCTTTTGGTCTTGATATTTGTTGTAGGTTTTCAGAATACAAAAAATAGCAACAAATGTATTAAGTTTAAAATAACTAATTCAATTAACAAGGAGTACAACAGCCCAAAAATACAGGTAAACAAAGTCAAACAGGAAAAAATATGCACACCAATCCTATTGTTCAATTTATTAAAGTAATTCTTTCAAAATGAATAAAAGGTGCTGCCCATGAATAAAGACTTGAATATAGCATTACACAAGTGATTAATTAAAAAGGCCAGGACATTAAGGGGTGAAAATGTAACCACAGAATCAACAAAAAGATGGAAGACATACAAATGTTTCTAAAAAGTGAAAGCTACAATTTCCTGAAAACTGACAGTAATTTAAGAACAGATGGACAGACGACCTTGAAAACTGTTTGCATGTCCAATAAAAAGCAACATAATGTGGGCTGCAGATGATACTATCAAAAACAGCACACAAAGGTTTGCTTATACATTTAACAGTCTGCAATCATTTCTAAAGCATAGTTACACAGAAATTGTATTCAGAAGTATGCTATCTTTTTAACCTGGATCAAAGCCAGGTTTGCTGTGCGCACACCTACATATGGCCAAAATGATGCTGCAAACTATCACACAGAGAAATAAAATAACAAAGTGAGGACTAATTCCATGCTTATACTGTTGGAGAATTTTTTTTTTGAATAGTTCAGCAGCGTCAGGAATAAGACTTTCAAAATATTTCACTTTGCAACATTATATTCATGGAATTCAAGCATCATTTCACTGCTCAAGAAGAAAGAAATATGAAACTCAATTCACGTTATTATTTGATGCATTTTTTTAAAAAAAGCACAAGTACTGATAAATAAGTCAGGTCAACACTAAGAAACCAGACACTATCAGAGATAGATTTTTTTAAATTCATTCATGGGATGAGGGTGTCAATGGCTAAGCCAGCATTCATTGCCTATCCCCAATTGCCCTCGAGAAGGTGGTGGAAGGTGACAGCTGCTGTCCTTGGGGTGTAGGTACACCAATAGCGCTGTTCAGAGGGAGTTCCAGAATTTTGACCCTGCAATAGTGAAGGAACAGCAATGTAGTTCCAAGTCAGGATGGAGTGTGGCTTGGGGAACTTGCAGATAGTGGTGTCCCCATGCATCTGCTGCCCTTGTCCTTCTAGGTGGTAGAGGTTGCGAGGTTGGAAGGTGCTGTCAAAGAATCTTTGATAAGCTGCTGCAGTGCATCTTGTAGATTGTAACACTGCCACTGCAGTGCAACGGTGGCAAAGGTAGTGCATGTCGAAGGTGGTGGATAGGGTGCCAATCCAGCAGTCTGTTTTGTTCTGGATGGTACGAGATTCTTCAGTGTTGTTGGAGCTGAACCCAACCAGGAAGGTGGACAGTATGCCATCTCACTCCAGACTTTTGCCTTGTAGATGGTGGACAGGCATCGGGGAGACAGGAGGCGGGTTTCTCGCCACAGAATTCCTAGCCTCTGACTAGCTCTTGCAGCCACTGCATTTATGTGGCTGGTCCAGTTCAGTTTCTGGTCAATGGTAACCCCCAGGATGTTGATAGTGGGGGATTCAGCAATGGTAACGCCATTGAACATCAAGTGGAGATGGTTAGATTCTCTCTTGTTGGAGATGGTCACTGCCCAACATGTGTGTGGCACGAATGTTACTTGCCACTTATTAGCCCAAGCCTGGATGTTGCCCAGGTCTTCCTGCATATGGACATGGGCTACTTCAGTATCTGAGGAATTGTGAGTGGTGCTAAACATTGCAATCATCAGCAAACACCCCTACTTCTGACCTTATGATGGAGGGAAGGTCGTTGATGAAGCAGCTGAAGATGATTGGGCCTAGGACACTACCCTGAGGATCTCCTGCAATGATTTTCTGAGACTGAGAATACTGGCCTCCGACAACCACAGCCATCTTCCTTTGTGCTAGGTATGACTCCAACCAGCGGACAATTTCCCTCCGATTCCTATTGACTCCAGTTTTGATAGGGCTCCTTGATGCCATACTCTATTTTAGTGAACCATGAGTAACAACTGAATGGTTATTTATAATTTTCTCTATTGTACTTTCCTCCTTTCCCAAAACAGAATAGTTCTACAGCTCTCAGCAACCCTCTGGTAGCTTGTTCAAGTGGCCATTCTTCGAGTGAGAGTCTAGGCAAAATGTATCAGCAAGTTATGACACTATGGAGGTTATCACATCAGGGTCTGACTCTATCCTCACCTAGCATGTGTGCCACACATTGTCTATGAGGGGTTAATAGATCTTCAACTGATAGAAATAATAGTTTTACACTTGATTAAGCAAGTTATTCCAATAAACTACCAATCCTAGCAAATAGTTTTACAAATCTGCACTCATGAGGAAAATCATACTGGAATAACTAAGCTCCTAGCAGTAAAAATCAGTTCTTCAATCACAGACCATGAGCCAGGACAAAAAACGATGGCACAAACTTGTCAAGTTCCCATACTCAGTGGAAATGGCTCACAGGCAGGTATAGCTGCTCATCACCCCTGTACTGCATGTAGAATGAGGTGCTGACCTGGTCAAATTCAACATCAGAAATTCCAGTCAGAATTATCAATAATAAGGCACAAGTAGCTGCCTGCTGCAGCTATGTGAACACATTTCTTTGGATTGCCTCCTGTCAAGTACAAACTGGACTGTCAGGTTTTTGAGTAAATTCTAAAAATGTCAAAAATGCAACCCAGATACAAAGTCCTTCCAAATGAATGCATTTTCCTCTTACTTCTATATTTAACAACATGAAGGCATTAGTTACAAAGATTAAAATTTTCAGTGAATTGCCATCCACAGAAAAGAAAATGCTTGTGCACATGGGAAGTTTTCACAATTTTGCATATTCACAAACATATGGGCAATAACCAACAACTGGCTCCTGATTATGAAAATGCAAAACTGAAAATGTAGGCATTTTCTTGGAATTTATCCTTACTGCAATTCACAAAAATGAATCAGTGACCTCTAGTTCTAGTGAGCAGACATATCAAATTTGGTTGTAATCTCAAGATGAAGTTACTCCAAAAATAATTACTTAAGTAGCAGAACCAAAATTAGTGGTTTTGTGAATGGCAATTTAATATTTGGAAGTTTCAGTGCATAAATACACTTCCTGCTGTGCAACTGATCCATACAGAACAAGAATTTTCCAGGTTGACCCTTGGACTACATACATTCCAACTGTTAGTGTTTCACTCAGCCAACAGTGACCGATAAAAATAAAAATCTCCCACTCTGCCTCTAGTCTGTCTTTAGATGTTTTCCCAGAATGCCCCGCAATTTTCCTCTGTGCAAGTATGGAACTTGCAAACATTCATGGTGGTCGCACAGAGAGGTCATATAAGGATCGCAAAAGTTGGTTTGGAGTGAATGGGAATTTTCTGGTGATATTGATGAGTATATCTCAAACTGAGAGTTAGTTTTAAATTTGTATTTAAATTAGAACTTTTAAAACTGTAAGAGAAACCGGAAGCTAGTTAACAGACACTGCCCATCGGTTGCAGTTTACTGTCATTAAGCTGAAAGTGGTTGCATGAATAAGTGCTAATTACTGTGAGCAGGAAGCTGAGTGAACACTTGTAACTTGGGTGTGGCTCAAAAAGGTGTATAAACATTACTGGATGATGCACAAAATAGTTGTAAAAGGAGTCTATTGTAAATAGAGTGCAGAAGTTGGTAATTTGGTGCAGATTGGAAAGGTGGTGTTGCTTCTTGCCTCCAACACTCTAAGTGACTCATGTAAGCCTGAGGCAGAGTATTTAAAATTTTTGTCCAGTGTTTGTGTTTAGTGCAAGTCAGTGTGTAGAAAAAGAAAAACTTACAAGCTAAGAAGTAAGCATAAAAAATCTAGACTAATACACGACAGAGCAGGTTATGCGCCTGGACTGTAGGAGTTTGCAGACAGCAAGACTGTCCCAAACAAACACATCTGCAGTCGATGTCTCCTTCTCAAATCTCTCCAGTTCAGAGTCATTAAACTGCAGGCACTCCTCCAACACATAATGGAAGGGGAGAAGTATCTGAGTAGTTTGCTCCAGATTTCGGTCATACCTGGTGGAGGTGCAGGTTCAGACTGTGGTTGGAGTGATTCACAGTGCGCAGAGTAAGAGGAACGCTGGTGAGATAGAGGAGGATGATCTGCAGGCACTGATCCTATCCAACAGGTTACAATATACTTTCTACTGGTTAGGATAAGGATAAAGACTGTTGGAAGGACTGACAGAAGGCACACCATGGCGCCTGAAAAGAACTGTTCGAAAAGATCCCAGTGACCCGTCAATGCGTACTCGGTGGCCAGACTGCATGCCAGTTTTAGAATGCAACATATCTCATCTGCTGTTTCAAGAATGAGCAAGTATTCAGCCCAAGTATTTTTTGTCTATAATAGAGCTCTAAAAACAAAAATCCCCCTTTTTTTTCCCCCAGTTAACCTGTGTATATGAGTGAGAGTATGAGGGGCTAAGGTAAAAGGGGAACTTTAATATTTCAATCTGTGTGTTTATGCTTTACTTGATTACTGGTTAAGACTTGTTCTATAAGAAACAACAAAATTATAAATTTATTAAAGAAAGCTGGTTGGTGAGTTTTATTCTGGGATAAAAATAGAGTCTATGATTGACTGTACCGGTAAGTGGTAAAAAATTTAAATATATGTTGACTCGTGGAGAAGTAGAACTAGAATAGTGCACTCCTCCCGCCTTGGTCGTAACAATAGTGATTACAATATGATGAATTCAGGCGTTTGAAAGGGATAAACACAAAACAGCTACTAAGATTTTAGGGAAAGGTTGACTTCAACGCAGAGACAAAGACCACCCATGGTAAACTGGGCATATCTGTCAAAACCTGGTAAAATGACAGATGATCAGTGGGCGTGGTCAAAAAAGAATTTAATGTACTACTGAATCAGACTGTACCCCTGAGGGAGGTAGAAGAGCTCCACTTACCAAAAAAAGGCAGTCATGGACAACCAAAAGTAGAAACATAAAACTGAAGAAAAAAAGCGTACAAAAGTGCAAAAAAGCAGACATTCTGGCAAATGGGAAAGATACAAAGAACAGCAAAGGATGACAAAACAGATGGTAGGAGCTACAAAAAGGGAGCATGAAAAGAAAGTTGCAAGGGATATCAAAATTAACAAAAAGGTACAAAGATATTCGGAAAAAGGTGGTCAATGTGGGCCCCCAGAAAACTGGTAACAATGATGCTGTCAATGAAAATAAGGAAATAGTGGACATGTTGAATAATTACTTTGCATCTATATGTACAGTAGACAAAGAACCCAGCATGCTGGAATCCCAACAAAACGAATACTGAACTGGGACAGCGATTCTCCAAAATAAATGTAAGCAAAACAGAAATTAAGAAAATAATGGCACCAAAGAGTGACAATCCCCAGGATCAGATGGCTTCCATCCCAGGATCCTAAAGGAAGTGAGTGAGAACATTGCAGATGCCCTAACTACAATCTTCAGAAGTTCTCTCAATTCAAGAAGCATTCCTTTAGTTTGGAAAATTGAAAATATCACTCCAGTACTTAAGATAGGTGACAGAGGGAATCCAGGGAATTATAGACCAGTTAGCAGAACTGTTGTTGGGAAATTACAATAGCCTATAATTACGGACAGAGTGATGTAACACACTGAAAATTTTCAGCTGATCAGAGAGCCAGCATGGATTTGTAAAGGGTAGGTTGTGCCTGACAAACCTGATTGAATATTGTGACGAGGCAACCAAAGCAGCAGACAGGAGAATAGAAACATAGAAAATAGGAGGAGTAGGCCTTTCGGCCCTTGGAGCCTGCTCCGCCATTCAGTATAATCATGGCTGATCATCCAACTCAGTAACCTGTTCCCATTTTTGCCCCAATGTCTATGAATATTATTTATATGAACTTCCAGAGAACATCTGATAAAGTCCTTCATAAAAGACAGTTAATTAAACTTGAAGCTCATGGAATTGAAGGCAAATTATTGATCTGGCTAAGAAGGTAGCTGAGTGGCAAGAGACAGAGAGTAGGGATAATGGGCAGGCACTCTAATTGGCAGGATGAGACCAGCAGTGTGCCGCAAAAATCTGTGTTGGGGTCTCAACAATTCACTATTTATTAACTTAGATGATGGAATAGAAAGCCGATGACAAAGATAGGCAACAGTGTCAGCAGTGTAAATTGAAACATAAAAAGACAAGGGGATATTTGTAGATTTAGTGACGTGGCAGAACTTAGCAAAAGTATTTCAATGTAGTCAAATGTGAGATCATCCACTTTGAACCTAAAAAGAATAGAACAGGGTATTTTTCAAATGGTGAAAAGCTAGAAACAATGGAAGTCCAAAGAGACTTAGCGACCCATTTATACAGATTAAAATGTCATGAACAGATACATAAAATTACCAAAAAAGCCAATGCAACTTTGGTCTTTATATCTAGAGGAGTAGAATTTAAGGGGGTAGAAATAATCCTTCAGCTATTTAATGCCCTGGTTAGACCACACCTAGGGTACTGACAGCAATTCCGGGCACCACACCTCAGGAAGGATATATTGGCCTTGGAGGACATGCAGCGTGGATTTACAGGAAGATACCTGGACTCCAAGGGTTTAAATTACGAGGGGAGGATACACAAGCTAACATTGCATTCCCTGGAATTTACAAGGTTAAGGAATAATTTGATTGCAGTTTTCAAAATAGTACAGGGAACAGATTGGGTCGGTATACAGAACCTATTTCCGCTGGTTGGGGAGTTTAAGAACAGGAAGCAGAGTGTACAAATTAGAGGCAGACCTTTCAGAAGTGAAATTAGGAAACACTTCTACACACAACGGGTGGTAGAAGTATGGAACACTCTCTCGCAAACAGCAACTGACGCGAGATCTATTATTAAAACTATCAATCTCAGATTTAATTTTTCTTATTAACCAAAGGTTTTAAGGGATATGGGGCAAACACGGGTATATGGAGTTGGATTTCAAATAAGCCACGATCTCACTGAGTGGCGGAACAGGCTCAAAGGGCTAAATGGTCTCCTCCTGCTCTTATGTTCCTATGGAGCTTTCATGTATGTGGGTCCTGCACAGGTCTGTGATTAGTGCCCAACAGCAAGAAAGAGATGAAAGATTGTTCTTAACACAGTGCTACAGATTTATGAATTACAAATATCAAATATATACTAATGTGGTATATAGACTTTATACATTCATACTATCAGATAACCTGGGATGAAATGGCAGCCGGTGACATTCAACTATAACAAACCTACAGGCAGTTATATAATGCTGTCAAAACTGACGTAAATTGCACTGGACAGACTAAGTGATGCAAAATTTATCAAAGGGAGACATATAGCAGAGATTAATGTAAAATGCATTGCAGGTGATGATGCACATGTAAAATGCACAATTAAGGAGACAATGCTTTTTTAGACAAGAAGGTACAATGGTCTTGGAGAACGCTACCTTGGAGCTGACTCTCCTTAGGTTGCTGAAAAGAATTCCATTCGAGGCACACGTGCACTCAGTGTTCCAAAACGTAGTTGTGGTTTCTATGCACGAGATGATTCTAGTGAGACCAAAGGTTACCAATATTGCTGATATCAGTGGCTCTTTAAAGGATTCTTCAGTCTTTCATGGCATGCATTTTGGATGCTTTGGAATCCGCGTAATCAGAAAGGAACAAGCTGCAATTTACTCTCATGAGAAAGGTGTACAGAATATTGTGGCTTTACAAAAGATTACAGAGTGTTAGGAGGCTCAGGGGATGCCCACTCACATTGATTTTTGTACATCTTTCTACTTCATACTAATGCAGGCCTCATACAGAAACTGAAAACTATGAAAGTACATGGACCTTTCTTCCTCAGGCTATCTATTTCAGCAGCAGGATCTGTATAGGGATAGATCCATGTCTGAAAAGATGAGGGGTAAATTCATCCTCCACTGTCACCCATCCTATTCAAATCTTTATCAGCAATGTGCTGGTTGTCACGGGAGCAGTTGTGACTTATATCCTCTGGGCATTCTGGGAAGAATTGTGGTGTGCCTTTTCCTAGAAAATAATGTCTTGTTGGTGGATTCATTTGGGGATCTACTGCATCATCTTTTTGAACAATAGGTTAATCAGTAGGATATGGTGGTGGGTATTATGGTTTTGTATGGCTCAAGGGATTAACAGAGATACAGGGAACATTTGTCACAATTGTTGATTCATTTCAGTACCTGGGGGGCTTAAACTCTGTCATTCAGGTGCAGTACTCACTATGTATTACCATCCAATTGTACAAAAATCAAAAGCCAATTGTAACTTGTAACAAGGACATATGGCATAATTTTACTCCGAAAGCAGAAGTCCAATGGGAAGGGGAAAAAGACAGCACACACAATCCCTCTTGGAAATAAATACCATCTTCAGAGTTCGTATTCTCCTTCAGAAATGCCAATGTTTTCCACAGCAAAAAAATGCATTTGTGTGTATTTTAGCACACTACAAATGAACATTGGATATACCTGCAGTTGAAATTACCACAAGCACATGACCTACTGTAGTCTCCATGTAATTACTTGCTTTTATATCACAGGCTAAATAAGGTGAATTGAGAAATATGGTGTTCAAAAGATACATAAAGATCCCACAATTCCATATAAGAAGGAATTTAATTTATTGAGGCACTGTAAAGCAAAGGCTCTGGCCATCAGCCTTATCTGCTTTTAAGTTGTAAATTAAAGTATTGTTTGCAATCACTTTAAAGGTATCCATTATACACCAATTTTTATGAGGACACTAAACTTTTAACAGACACTTCACTAGAAAAATTTTATTCTAACAATAAAAATTCTAACAATGGCCCAAAATTCTTTGGGAAAACAACAGCAAGTATAATACGCATGACGTTATTAGTGTGTCAAAAATACACTAATTGAACTTTTAATACTAAATTCCAATCCTACTGTTAATTCAAATTATTGAATAATTCTTTTTTTTAGTGCAGAAAAACTTTGAATTATCAGTCCACTGCACTTCAAAGCAATTCATTCACTGAATGTGAATCACTTTTAGATCTTTCCAAGAGATGTAACAAAGTACAATATTTGTTCTTCTTACCCAGAGTTGATCATCATGACCAGGAGGACTCTTCTTTATAAAAGCACCATAATAGGTTGCTATATTTCTGTGGTGAGAATATTTTTTCAACATATTGATCTCCAGTTTAATTTCTTCCTCTTCATCCTGGAAGAAAAATGTAAATATTTAGATAAATGTCAAATCATGTGAAACATGATTAAAGTTTCCTACAGCACCTTGAAGCTTTTTTTTTAAATCAGCGACCAGAGACAAAACAGCCCTGCCTGCAAAACGGGCACAATGCTGTGCCCCAATGCTTTCTTCCCTCTTGGTAGATAAAAACATATCAAATTGTATAATTGACCATTTAAAGCCTTCTGCTTCATGTAACCATTCCATTGAAAATACCAGAGGGAGGAGTGCTCATAAATATCTTGCGATATTTAAAGACATCTGAGACAGTCTTTGCTATGAATGGTGAAAGACTGCTAAATTTCCACACTTGAGTTATACATATTCAACGACAGCACCTACAGAGTTTTTTCACTTGTGCTTCAACAAGCTTCAATGATATAGCAATGACAATACATGTATTCTTTTAGTTGGCAATTCACCATAATTTTTAAAAATGCAATTACGATGATTTAATAACTGGACAGTGGAAAATGAGAGCATACAAATATACTTCTTTCTTTCTTTTGGGCCTCCTTATCTCGAGAGACAATGGATACGCGCCTGGAGGTGGTCAGGTCAAATATACACGTCATGGTATACTGTTAGACTGCAATACCAACAGATATCAGTGTTTTGAAAACAGACTGTTAAAGAATATTCAGCACAGCTTTCCAAATGACTTAGTGAGTTTAGAACAAGTAGCTCTAAATAAATCATTAATACAGGAAGGTCCCAGGTTTGATCCCTAATTTATGCTGAATTAAACAGACTCAGCCGGAGTGGCTGTCAAGGTGCTAAAATTGAACCTGGCACTACTGGGTTAAGGAGTGAAAAATTAGCCATAGTTCACCCTTGTGGTTCCAGCTGGATAAATATTATGTGGCCATTTTGGGGAAGACTTTTAGGTTTGGCACTGCAAGGCTATATTACGCCCAGTCAGCCCATGCTGCCTGCCAGACGCGGCAGTCAGGAGTTCTGTCTACTTTCAGATTTAAGCCTCTAATATTTTCTCAGTGCCCTGCAGGCATCAAACTGACATCCCACTGCAACTCAACAGTTTTGTCAGGAGAAAAATCACCCACCTACTGCACGCAGCCAGCCATCGGGGGCGCAGCAAGCAAAGGGGGTGATAACATACGGCAGTGGACAAGAAGATTTTTGTGGGACCCAGAGATGTTTAAAAATGAAACAACTTTTTTTTTCAGCAGTGGCTCAACAGTCATTTTAAAGGATCACTGGTTAGGCCTCAACGCCTGGAGGAAATGGACTGACATGCATGTTCCACTCATTTCTATTTGCAAGTTGCAGGTGCAGGATCCCAGTTTACATTACATGTTTAAAGACTCTTCCATTTGTTTTCGGTGAGAGTACTGGGAATTCATTTAAAGGCCTGGCTGACGGTTGACTCAGGTGGGAAATGGGTGCATAAGGGGCACATCAAATTTTCAACAACTGGTTAATCGTTTGTCAGGAGAAAAACGAGTTGCCGGCAGTTGAAAATCCTCCCCATTATGCACACCGGATTGGGCTTGGTTGTATTGCACCCTATCAACACTCTGAGCTCACACACAAAAAATAATGCGCTACTGAAAGGAATTATCATTAAGCTCCTCCAGGGAGTCAGCATTTTCAAGAGTGGAGAAAACCTGCAGATAAAATTGGTGACAGAAAATTTGTAAATAACAAAATATTCTATATTTATGACCTTTGTGCATAAGATCATGGAATGTTACAACACTGGAACCACCAAATCTGAGACAGCATTTTTCTCAATGAGCAACCTAGTTTCATCTCTCTTCTACTTGCTTTCCACATCCTTTCATATTCCTTTTCAAACAAGTATCTATTTCCTTTCAAAATAATTCATAGTTTCTGCTTCAACAATACTATGTGAAAGGAAATTCCACCCTGCATGGGAAGGTATAGCTTAAGAATCATAGAATGGTTACAACACAGAAGGAGGACTTTCGGCAATTCAGCTAGTGGCACTTACGCGCTGTCTCCCAATAGCCCCTCCTTCATAATTTTTTTTTGCAATTATCCAAAAATTGTGACTTCTTGTAATTATCTCACCAAGTGGAAACCACTCAATAGCAGTTTATCCTATTCTTGAAGATCTATCACCATTTAATCTTTGCAGCTGTACTGGAAAAAGTCTCAACTTCTCAAGTCTCTCTCCAAAACTGTAACTCATCATCTCCAGTTAATATCATGGTAAAACTCTGGTGCAACTTTGCCATTATTTTATACCTATCCTATAATGCAGTGCCGAAAGCTACACAGTACTCCAAATATTACTTGATTCCAGCCTTGTACAACGTTACCTCCTTGCATTTGTATTCTATTATTCTAGATGTAAAACCAAGGATCTGATTTCCTATTTTTAATGACCCGATCTACTTGTTCTCCAGCTTTAATGATTGACAGATCTGCAAATCAAGGACCTTCTACTCATCTATTCCATCTAAAATCTTAGTATTTAAGTTGTACCCATTGCTTATGCTAAGCTGTTGGCATTAATGCAATTTAGCCACAACAAGTGGCAGACTCCTTCACTGCTCTGGTGCCTATGTGATCTACTGGTGACTAAAATATGAATTGGTATCAGATTCAGTTCCTGTACTGAAGGACGGCACAGTGGTGCAGTGGTTAGTACCGCAGCCTCACAGCTCCAGCGAACCGGGTTCAATTCTGGGTACTGCCTGTGCGGAGTTAGCAAGTTCTCCCTGTGACCGCGTGGGTTTTCGCCAGGTGCTCCGGTTTCCTCCCTCAGCCAAAGACTTGCAGGTTGATAGGTAAATTGGCCATTATAAATTGCCCCCAGTATAGGTAGGTGGTAGGGCAATTGTGGGGATGTGGTAGGAACATGGGATTAATGCAGGATTGGTATAAATGGGTGGTTGATGGTCGGCACAGACTCAGTGGGCTGAAGGGCCTGTTTCAGTGCTGTATCTCTAAATAAAATTTAAAAAATAAATAAACTGAACAAGAGAAGTTCTAGCAGAAAATGCATGTCTGCCAGCAAACAGAAAACCATAGGAGACAGACATGATAGCACGACGATTACTGGCGTTCTTGTGGGGATAAAATTTGAATATTGCACATCTTTAAATACCGTACCAGGGATTAATGAGGGGCAAAAGAACAGCCAGCACTTAATGTATTGTAAGCAGCACCTCTATCATTGACTCTTACCACTAATGGCTAGCATTATTTGCCCAATACAGGCAGCCGTTTGTGATAAATATGTGTAGAAAACAAAATCATGGGGTCTGTATTTCATTTCACTGTTCTTGCTTCCAAAAATAACATTTTTCAACAATTGTCACCATGAGGCTATTACCTTCCTAAAGTCTTTCAGAATCCTTGCTATAACCGATAGCTTTTACAACAGCACTACCCTGTATTTATGTTGCAACTTTATGCAATAAAATCTCCAAAAATTTTTCACAAGAGCATTATAAAGTGAAATTTGACACCGAGCCACATAATTAGATATTAGGGCAGATGACCAAAAACTTGATCAGAGGTAGGTTTTAACATAAGAACATACGAATTAGGAGCAAGAGCAGGTCATTCGGCCCTTTGAGCCTGCTCCGCCATTTGATAAGCTCGTGGTTCATCTGATTGTGGCCTCAACTCTACTTTCCCGTCTACCTGCTAGAACCTTTGACTCCCTTGTCAATCAAGAATCTATCTAACTCGGCCTGAAAAACATTCAATGACCCTATCTCCACTGCTCTCTGGGGAAGATAATTCCACAGACTAACAGTCCTCAGAGAAATCATTTCTCCTCATCTCCATCTTAAATGTGTCCCCTAGTTCTAGTCTCTCCCATAAGGGAAAACATCCTTTCAGCATCCATCCGGTCAAGTCCTCTCAGGAACTTAAGCTTCAATATGTTTCATTCTTCTAAACTCCAATGGATACAGGCCCAACCTTTCATCGTAAAATAATCCCCTCATCCCAGAAATCAGTCTAGTGAACCTTCTCTGAACTGCTTCTATTGAATCTTTATCCTTTAAGTAAGGAGACCAAAACTGTACGCAGTACTCCAGACGTGGTCTCAACATGCTGTACAACGTAGCAAAAGTTCCCTACTTTTATATTCCATTCCCCTCGCAATAAACAACATTCCATTTTCCTCCTAATCACTTGCTGAACCTGCATACTAACTTTTTGTGAATCATGTACCAGGACACCCAGATCCCCCTGTACCGCAAGAGTTCTGCAATCTCTATTTAAATAATATACTGCTTTTCCATTCTTCCTGCCAAAATGGACAAGTTCACATTTTCCCACATTATACTCCATCTGCCAATTTTTTCCCCAGTTAACCTATTTACAACCCTTTGCAGACTCCTTCTGTCCTCTTCACAACTGACTCTCGTACCCATCTTTGTGACATCAGCAAATTTAGCAACCATACATTCAGTCCCTTCATTCAAGTCATTGATATAGATTGTAAACGGTTGAGGCCCCAGCACTGATCCCTCTGGCACTCCACTAGTTATAGCTTGACACCCTCAAATGAGTGTCTTAAAAGGAGAAAAGAAAGTGGAGAGGTTTAGGGAAGGAATCTGAACAAAGAACAGTACAGCACAGGAACAGGCCATTCAGACCTCCAAGCCTGCGCCGATCTCGATGCCTGCCTAAACTAAAACCTTCTGCACTTCCAGGGACCGGATCCCTCTATTCCCATCCTATTCATGTATTTGTCAAGATGCCTCTTAAACGTCATTATCGTACCTACTTCCACCGTCTCCCCCGGCAGCAAGTTCCAGGCACTCACCACCCTCTGTGTAAAGAACTTGCCTCGCACGTCCCCTCTAAACTTTGCCCCTCACACCTTAAACCTATGTCCCCTAGTAACTGACTTTTCCACCCTGGGAAAAAACTTCTGACTAACCACTCTGTCCATGCCACTCCTAACTTTGTAAACTTCTATCATGTCGCACCTCCACCTCCGTCATTCCAATGAAAACAATCCGAGATTATCCAACCTCTCCTCATAGCTAATGCCCTCCAGACCAGGCAACATCCTGGTAAACCTCCTCTGTACCCTCTCCAAAGCCTCCACGTCCTTCTGGTAGTGTGGCGACCAGAATTGCACGCAATATTCTAAGTGTGGCCTAACTAAGGTTCTGTACAGCTGCAGCATGACTTGCCAATTTTTATACTCTATGCCCCGACCGATGAAGGCAAGCATGCCGTATGCCTTCTTGACTACCTTATCCACCTGCGTTGCCACTTTCAGTGACCTGTGGACCTGTACGCCCAGATCTCTCTGCCCGTCAATACTCCTAAGGGTTCTGCCATTTACTGTATACTTCCCACCTGCATTAGACCTTCCAAAATGCATTACCTCACATTTGTCCGGATTAAACTCCATCTGCCATTTCTCCGCCCAAGTCTCCAACTGATCTATATCCTGCTGTATCCTCTGACAATCCTCATCACTATCCGCAACTCCACCAACCTTTGTGTCGTCCGCAAACTTACTAATCAGACCAGCTACATTTTCCTCCAAATCATTTATATATACCACAAACAGCAAAGATCCCAGCACGGATCCCTGCGGAACACCACTAGACACAGCCCTCCAATCAGAAAAGCACCCTTCCACAGCTACCCTCTGTCTTCTATGACAGAGCCAGTTCTATATCCATCTTGCCAGCTCCCCTCTGATCCCATGTGACTTCACCTTTTGTATCAGTCTGCCATGAGGGACCTTGTCAAAGGCTTTACTGAAGTCCATATAGATAACATCCACTGCCCTTCCTTCATCAATCATCTTCGTCACTTCCTCAAAAAACTCAATCAAATTAGTGAGACACGACCCTCCCCTTCACAAAACCATGCCGCCTCTCGCTAATAAGTTTGTTTGTTTCCAAATGGGAGTAAATCCTGTCCCGAAGAATCCTCTCTAATAATTTCCCTACCACTGACGTAAGGCTCACCGGCCTATAATTTCCTGGACTACCCTGGCTACCCTTCTTAAACAAAGGAACAACATTGGCTATTCTCCAGTCCTCAGGAACCTCACCTGTAGCCAATGAGGATACAAAGATTTCTGTCAAGGCCCCAGCAATTTCTTCCCGTGCCTCCCTTAGTATTCTGAGGTAGATCCCATCAGGCCCTGGAGACTTAGCTGAGTGCTCAGGGCCCAAGCAGCTAAAGACAACACATCCACCAATGGTGCAACAATTAAAATTGGGGTGCTCTCGAAGCCAGGAATAAGAAGAACGCAGATATCTGGGAGCATTATGGGATTGAAGGAATTACAGAGAAAGGGAGGGCGAGGCGAGGAAGGGATTTGAAAACCAGGATGAGAATTTTGAGATCGAAGTGCTGCTTAACTAGGAGCCAATGTAGCTTAGCGAGCACAATTTTTCATTTGAGGTGGACATAAAAGGGTTGTGTGTGATAGGTGACTGAGCAAAATAGATTTTGCATTGCATTGTTGGTGGGTGGTGGGTGAACAGGATTCGGTGGGAGTAGAGCAGAGTGTTGGATGACCTCAGGTTTACGGACAGTAGAAGGTGGGAGCATTGGAATACAGGTAACAAAGGGATGAAGGAGAACTTCAGCAGCAGATGAGCTGAGGCAGGGACGCAGTCAGGCAATGTTACAGAGGTGGAAATACGTAGTCTTAGCGAATGCGTGGTCAGAAGCTCATCTCGGGATCCAATACAACACCAAGGTTGTGAACAGTTTGGTTCAGCCTTAGACAGTTGCCAAGGAGAAGGGTGGAGACAGTGGCAAGGGAACACAGAATTTGAAGTGGGGCCCAAAGACAGTGGCCTCATTTTTTACTATATTTAATTGGAGAAAATTTCTGCTCATCCAGTACTGGTTGATGGACAAATAATCTGATAATTTAGAGACAGTGGAGGAGTCGAGGGAGGTAGAGCTGGTTGTTGCCAACATACACTTGAAGGCTGTACTGTGTTTTCAGACGACAACGCCAAGGGGAGACATCTGGATGAGAAATAGGAGAAGGCCAAGGGTAGCACCTCGCAGGACATCAGAGGTAACTGTGCGAAAGCTGGAAGGAAGCCATCCCTGGCTATAATCAGATAGATAAGCATCATTCAATTATTCAAAAACTAAAGAGCATGATTGAAGAGTGCCATTCACAAAACTGTTTTTGTGCATTTTTGAAATTAATTCCGTCACAGTAGTTATACATACACAGTAGTGTATTAAAACTTAATTTTTCTTCTGCTTTCTGTGGAAACTTGTTGCAAACAAGTATCGTTTTCTTTTAAACTGTAGTTGCCTACAGTGTGCACATTATAAGATTAATGGGCATCATTCCAACCTTTACAGATGCTAATTTGCTAACCAGTGATGTTAATAAAACCATTTACCAACTAATTATTCAGCATTCCAGCTGCTCAAAAGGGTACAAAATGATCGTGTTTAAGTATGGAAAGAACAATGCAATGCAAAAGCTATTTTGCTCAGTAACATATCACACACAACCTTTTTATGTACAACTCAAATGAAAAATTGTGCATGCATCCGCAGATGACATTGGGGGTAGACTCTCTCGTGGCAATACATCCTGTAATAATCTTAAATGAGACACATCAGAAGATTCCAGGTTCAAATTTGGAGAGTTTGCTCCTTTCACTTAAGGCAGCAACTCTGGCATTACGATAGATCATCAAATTTTTAATATTTTCACTGTCCTGGTTTCTCATTCTTTAATCTTTCTGCTCCATTCAACCTTGTCAGTAGCTCTTTCCTAAGCATTTTTGGTCAATATTTTTTGGGGAGCTCCTACTACAATACATGGGAAGTTGGATTGAGGGTATCAGGGTGAGTTGGTCGTACAGCATTCAGTGGACAGTGCCACCTGCAGGTGTAATTTCCTCAGAATGTTGCAGTCACGTTCTTTTTTTTTATAAATACACAGCAGATGGACGAATAAATGAAAGGTCATTGACACTAAATGTTAACTGTTTCTCGCTCCACTGATGCTGCCAGACCTGCTGTCTATTTCCAGCACTTTGTGTTTATTTCAGATTTCCAACATCTGTAGTATTTTGCTTTTATTACAGATAGGCACACAAGTTTCCCGAAGAAAAATAGTTTGTATAATGAACATTTGTAGCATTGCATTTTCCCTTCCTGTACTTGTATCTCTGCTGGTTTTCCCCACTAATTCTTTTGTGTCATCCTCCTTGTTTTACACACTCTCTCTCTATACCATCACCAGACACTTCTTACAGTTACTCTATCCAATTCTTGATATTGTTACATAGATGGCAGAGGGAAGGTGGAGTCAAGAGCTAGGATAGATGGCGCTATGATAGCAAGGAAAATGTCTAGTGTGTGGAATGGAGCAAAAAGAAGTGACTGCACAGGAGGGGAGGTGGGGGAACATTCTGAGACTGGGAGGACTCAGGTGGCTGTAAGCAGTCAGAAAGGAGTTGGGGCACTTTACTGTGGGGTCAATGCAAGGTGTGGGACAGTGAGGTGGGTTGGGATATTCAAGTATTGGAAGGAGTGCTGGATTATGAGAGTACTGATGAGACAAATGGGTGCGAGGTGGACATTTTGAGCCATACCCTCTCAATATCCCCTTCTTTGATCGGCATCCATTTTACTTTCATTATGCCCCATGCAGCATCTTTGGGTGTTTTTCTACATTAAAGTGCTATATAAATGCAACTAGTCATTGGTCTTTGAGCTAATAAAACTTATGTGGTTGAGTCAGAAAACTTACAGGGCTAACGGCTGCACTGTGGCACTTAGATATGCTTCCCTCACTCTCAGTAGCGCATTTTGTTGTTCTGAGGTCATCACTGACTTGCCCCTTTAAGGCAGTGTTGGATTTCCCTCCCCAACAGAGCCATGCTCCAATAGAGAATGCAAATAGCACTGGAAGCCTGATCGCAACATTTAAATTAAGCTGACCCAGAAAAATGTGACAGAGTAGAGTGGAGTCTCACCAACAATCCCAAAGCATTTTCAGTGTAAGCTCTACTACAGAAGAAATTCTACCCCAGTGGCTCATCATTCCCACCTCATCATGCACCATATTCAAGTGCTAACACTTTGTGAAAGCTAGGCAGAGAAGAAAATTGGACATAAAAGTAGAAAAAAAAAAAATGAGCAATGGAAGGACGGCCAAATTTTGGATTTTCATTAAGTGATTACTTAAAAATTAAGACCTGAACAACATTGCTGTACAGCGTGACCCTTCGAGTACATCTCTAAATCAACACTGAAACAGGTAAGAATGATAGTCCATTTAGATGTGAGATAGGATTAGGTTTTGATCATACACTTTGAGAAAATAGTAATTTACGTTGTATTTTTTGTTGCAGGTTTATGAAAGCTGACCAGCTTGCACCCTAGCACCAACATGACAATCAAGTAATCACAATGCACCACTACACTTCAAGATAAAACACAATAAGAGGAAACAGACTCCAATGATGATATGATTCGTGAGGTTGAATTGCAGAGGATTGTAATTTGGGTAGTTAACTGATCAACTGGCTTTCTCGTGTTGGTTTAATATTCTAAACTTTATAATGGTTTTTAAAAAAAAGTCTCATAAATGTAATGTAACGAGTACAATAATGCGTCCTACATACGAAGGCAGAATTTTCTGTTGTAAATTTATGAAAACAGGATAACTAAGTACAGAGTTATAACAGGTGGCGTTGCATTAATGCAGTTGTTGCTTATTAATCGCAGATCAATAGTGACTGTATTCTAGAGATAGAACAGGTCTTGATCAGGGATCAAACTGGGTCAGCAATTAAATTCCTAATCAATGTAACAGAATTTCTCCTTTTCTGAATAAGCAGTGTTCACAATGGATAAACATCTGTAAATTTCCATATCAAGTGGTCCACAACAGCCGCAAATACAGACCTAAATTTAATGGTGAGGTAGTGACCCCTCCCACCTGCTGGGAAGTGGGGGGGGGGGGCAACCCCACCTCTGCCGGGCCTGGAAGCTGTGCTATTTGTGTGGCTCAGGCCTTTAACTGGCTTCAGTCGGGGCTTCCGCCACTCTGAGGCAAGAAGTCCCACCTTCAAGAGCTGCCAGCTGCTCTTCAATCCCTGCAGCGCCACCAGGAACGGTGGCCACTGCTGGGACCACACCCAGCAAGAAGAGTAGGATGGACGCCAGCCTCCAAAAAGATAAGTGGGGGTTGGGCCTCGCCAGGGACAATCAAGTAGGCCCTGGTGAAAAGGGGGGGGGGGGGGGCGGTGGTAACTGCCCATGCTGCTGGAGCCAACCTCCGTGGGGCACTGGCTGTCCGATTAGGAGGGCCATCCCCACCCCACAAGGAGGCCGCCGGGTAGTACTAGGTGGCCTCCTCAGGTACCGAAGCGCCTGTCGGCCGCTGTGAAAATACCAGCAGTGGCGGGATGAAGCCCTTAAGTAGCAATTAATTGACCACGGAAGGGCCTCAACTGGCCCAAGGATGGGCAGGCTGTTTGCCACCTCCCCCACTGCTGGTAAAATAGCAACGGGGGAGGGTAGGTGATGCCCATGGCACCCCACGTCTCCCACCCGACTTTACAATCCCACCACGCACCCCCCCACCCCCACCCTCTTGGCGCGACATTAAATTCCGACCATAGTTTCCTGCTGATTGGATCATGTGTGCATCCAGTCAGTTCTATACGTATATGTTTTCCTTAGAACCGAGGAGGCTCAAGGGTGACTTAATTGAGGCGTACAAAATTATGAGGGACCTAGATAGAGTAGACAAGGGGAGCCTGTTTCCCCTAGCAGAGAGGTCAATTACCAGAGGGCACAGATTTAGGTGATTGATAGAAGGATAAGAGGGGATATGAGGAAAGATTTTTTCACCCAAAGGGTGGTGGATGTCTGGAATTCACTGCCAGGATCAGTGGTGGAAGCAGAAAACCCTCAACTCATTTAAAAGGTACTTGGACATGCACCTGAAGTTCTGTAACCTGCAAGGCTACGGACCAGGTGCTGGAAGGTGGGATTAGATTGGGCGGATAGTTTTTTCAGCCAACACCGACATGAGGGGCTGAATGGCCTCATTCTGTGCTGTAATATTTCTATGGTTCTTTAACTTATCTTAAGATCTAAATAGATGTGGCTCATACACAAAGACATTTCTTGTGAAGTGTAATTAATTCATTACAAACTTTTCCTTTATACTTATGATCCTGTAGCTTTTTTTTGGAAAATATGTGGTGTGTCTTTAAGACAGCAAAGGATCAGTACTGCTTTAAGAATAAGCAGGCCTCTGCAGTTTCCGAGAAGGTGCATTCACGTTGCCTTGGATACAGCCAGAGACTGCAATTCAAAGGGGTCATTCTCGTTGCCTTGGATACAGCCACTTGGACTGAGCATCGAGCGATAGATTTGTTACAATTTAATTTTGAACTGGCATGTAGTGGAAACAGAGAGACAGCTGTGTGTTAGCACCTGAAAGGAGAAACAGACCATTTAAACTGAAGGAAGAGAACTTAGTCTGTTTATTTAATATCTTTCAAAATTCTAAAAAAGTCAAGCCAAAACAGAGATCTCTGATAATTTAAACTGAAGAAAGGGAAGTTAGACTGTGAATCTTTTATCTCTCAAAAATTCACAAGCCAACTTGTGTTTTACAAGTCAATTGTTGAAATTCATCACTGGAGGAGAAAAGCATCACTTACAGCTGGAATTAGACGATGGACTGTTCTATTGTTGAAGAACCTTTCTTTTTTTTCCCCCCATCAGACGGCTGTGAGGACTTTAAGCAACCTTGCACTTTTTTACCTCCAGCAGGAGCGTGAATTTGCAAGGACTCTAATTTTTTCTTAAATGTTGTTTATATCTTAGTAGTGTTTAAGAATTTAGTTTTGCTAATTAAATAGTTAATTTGTTGATTTAAAGACACCTGGTTTGGTTAGGCTCATTCAGGGATTAATATATAAATTTGGCTGGGTCTTTCTTTAATTTGGAAAGTTTAAAATGATATGTGAGGTGATCTGTGGAGGGATGGGATTGAAATAACAGCACGTTTTTCCCACCACAATCAGAATTGTTTATTTTGATTGGGGGTCTTAGACTAAAGCAGTTGGTCGTAAAATATATTTTCATTTTGCTGCTGTGGTTCTTCTCCCTATTCAATTATAATTATGAGAGTGCTTCTATTTTTTGTAAAATATGTTTTTAAGGACTTGTAGTTGAATTATGAGCATTGATTCATCTGGAAGCTTGAAGAGATGCTGAACTTTGTGGGGTTTTTTAAGTCACCTGCAGGTTGCTGGACTTGGCTTGTAAACAAGCCCTTACTGGAAGGCACCTGTTGTCAGAAAGACAACCAGCAGGGAGTCTGTTGTTTTGACTTAGAGAAGATGTTTACAGAGAAGTGATATGTCAAGATTTATAGAGGTCAGGACACTTGACTTCCAGAATGTTTTTGGTTTCATTTTTAATTGTTTAAAAAAAAAGTTTGTTTTCACCTGCCAAGAAAAACCCAGTTCATCTCTCTCTCGGAATAAAACTCTGCCTCTCCAGTGAGTTAGTCTCCTCTTTCCTCCTGTATTTGAAGAAACCCTGCGTATCAAATGTGTGGAAACTGAAACCCCTGTTGCTGCATTCCAGCTGGAAGGCCTATCGGAAACCTCTGTTGGTGCATTTCTGGAAAAAGCCTACCCAAACTGATAGTGAATATCGCCTAGAAAGAACTGTTCTAAGAAGATCCCAGTATAAGCATTTGGGATTTGGGACACCAAACCATAACAAAGGACATCTTTCCATAGCTTTCTTTTTTCTTCAAGAATGAGCAAGTACTCAACCTAAGTGGTTTTTTGTCTGTTTTTTATTAGTAACAGAGCTCTAAAACCAAAATCCCTTTTATTTTTCCAGTTAACCAGAGTGTGTGTGTGTGAGGAACTAAGATAAAATGGGGACTTTAATATTGCTATCTGTGTGTTTATGCTTTACTTAATTACTGGTCAAGACTTGTTCTATAATAAACTTATAATTTTGTAGTTTATTAAAGAAACCTGGTTGGTGCGTTTTATTCTGGGATCAAAAAAGAGTCCGTATCGGTAAGTGGGAAGAAAATTTAAAGGCATGTTGCGACCCGTGGAGAAGTGGAACGGGAACAAACAGTGTACTCGTTCTGCCTTGGTCGTAACATTATTAGTTGCTATACTTTATTGTTGTTTAACATCCACCATTCCAAAGTGAATTTTATTTTTCAGCACGAAACTACGAATAGTCTAGTTCACAGATTACTGCAAGATTAACGGAATCCCGCAGACACAGAACATGGCAAGAGCAGATTACACAATATGGGTTATTTTGCAAGGCTGTGATCCCATCACACAGGAAGCCTTATAGTTTTGTAACCCTATCTCTGAACCATGGTGCCATGTGTACTCTGAAGAACAACATCTGGATGATAGGTGCAAGTTTACTGACAAGAACTGTGGTGAAACTATTTAGCGAAACAAAAGGGTTGCTTAAAAACCTGAAAATGTAACAAGTGACATAAAAAAAACCCTTAGATGCATGCTCAAGGTTAGTATTCATGATACGTTATACCACTCAGATGAAACTGCCATCCATGGTGCTTAAAATACCTAACTTTATTGTCCCCAGACAAACCAGATGTGCTGGCAGCAATAAAACAAAGTATAAAAGCAAGTGAATGTAATTTATTTATATATATAGATCTATCAGAAATTGCTCACAGGATCTCAACCACATAGAGAAAATTAAATTTTCCCTAAAAGCCAGAGTGCTAAACTGTTCACGTTTGAAGCTCTTAAGTAAGATGTGTCACCAAAGGAGTTTTGAAGTTGAGCATAAATTAACATTTGCTTTTTGTCCATGACTGGTAAGTTCCAATGGTATTTTTGGAATGGGTTAATACTCAAAAAAATAATTCATTTTGAATTCATCTTTGTCCCCCAACTGCACACCTCAAGAAATGTTACAGTCTTAAAAGAAAAGCACATCCCCGATTCAATGATTTATGTAGGAGCATCTAGGTTTCAAAGGCCGGTGCATGGTCCAGTCAGAGTACTTCAATGACAGGCAGCGCAATTCTAGATTTAGTCTTCGGTAATGAAGCTGGGCAAGTGGATGAAGTAGCAGTTGGTGAACATTTTGGAAATATTGACCATAATATAGTTAGTAGAATAATCATGGCAAAGCACAAAGATAAATCAGGAGTAAAAGTTCTAAATTAGGGGAAAGCAAATTTTACAAAACTGAGAGGTGATCTGGCGAAAGTGGACTGGATACAGCTACTTGAAGGAAAATCAGTGGCAAACCAGTGGGAGGCATTCTACAGCGAGATTCTACAGGCACAGTGTAGGCATGTCCCCACAAAGATAAAGGGCGGTACAGTCAAATCTAGAGTCCCCTGGTTATCTAGAAGCATACAGGGTATGTTAAAGCTGAAAAAGAAAGTTTATGACAATCATAAACACCTTAATACTTTAGAAAGCCTAGAGGAATATAGAAAGTGCAGGGGTGAAGTAAAAAAGGAAATTAGAAAAGCAAAGAGAGGACATGAAAAATTATTGGCAGGTAAAATCAAGGAAAACCCAAAGATATTTTATCAATACATTAAGAGCAAGAGGATAACTAAGGAAAGGGTAGGGCCTATCAGAGATGTACAAGGGAACTTATGCGTGGATGCAGAAGATGTGGGCAGGGTTCTTAATGAGTACTTTGTCTCTGTCTTCACAAAGGAGAGGGATGATGCAGACATTGTAGTAAAAGAGGAGGAGTGTGAAATATTAGATACGATAAGCATTATGAGAGAGGAAGTACTAGAGGATCTGACATCCTTGAAAGAGGATAAATCGCCAGGGCCGGATGGATCGCATCCCAGGTCGTTAAAGAAAGTCAGGGAGGAAATAACAGATGCGCTGAGGATCATCTTCGAATCCCCACTAGATACAGACACGGTGCTAGAGGATTGGAGATCTGCGAACGTTATATATTTGTTTAAAAAGGGTGCGAGGGGTAGGGCAAATAATTATAGGCCAGTCAGTCTGATCTTAGTGGTGGGTTTTTATGTGGCTGATCCAGTTCAGTTTCTGGTCAACGGTAGCCCCCAGAATGTTGATAGTGGAGGATGGTTAAATTCTCTCTTGTTGGTGATGGTCATTGCCTGGCACTTGTGAGGTACGAATGTTACCTGCCACTTATCAGCCCAAGCCTCGATGTTGTCCAGGTCTTGCTGCATCTGGACAAGGGCTGCTTCGGTATCTGAAGAGTCACGAATGATGCTGAATAATGTGCAATCAGCGAACATCACCACTTATGACCTTATGATGGAGGGAAGATCACTGATGAAGCAGCTGCAGATGGTTGGGCCTACGGCACTACCCTGAGAATCTCCTGCAGTGATGTCCTGGGACGGAGATGACTGATCTCCAACAACCACAACCACCTTTCCTTTGTGCTAGGTATGACTCCAACCAGCAGAGAATGTTCCCCAATTCCCATCAACTCCAGTTTTGCGAGGACTCCTGGATGACATACTTGGTCAAATGCTACCTTGAGGTCAAGGGCAGTCACTCTCACCTCACCTCTGGAGTTCAGCTCTTTTGTTCACATTTGAACCAAGGCTATAATGCAAGTTTCAAACCCTGCCTGCTGGCCAAAACTACCTAGGCCTATCACTGCTACCAACAGAGACCCCGTGAGGGAAATCATCCACATCGCTGTTTCCAGGAGAACCACTGAATCTGCTATCCACGTCTGCAAGCTGGAAGCCTCAGGACCACTGACTTCAGCCAGAAGATAAGAGTCACCAAATGCCACAGATTGTATGCCCTTTTCTTATTGCTCCAGACTCTAATCCGACCAACCTGTCCTTCCCCACTCTGTAACCGATTTGTGTATGTATGTATGTATGCGCGTGTTTGTGTGCAAGTTGGAGCGTAATTTATTATTTTACTTAGATCGGCTTAAGTATAATAAAGCCAACCTCTTTCTTTGTTAAACTCAAGAAAGCCTGTCCAATTGGTTCTTTTATGATCATAGCATGTAAATTGTTAAACACTCACTGAATTGACAAGCACATTCACTTTAAAAGAAATAACCCTGTTGCAGTCAAACAAGCAGAGGGACAAGAGGGGAGCCCTTCAACACCTCCTCACCTGATCATAACAAATGTTTAACAGCCTTGTATAGCTGTCAGATACTCCACTTAAAGGTGGCCTCTCACCATATCACTCAAGGAATTCAACATTTGCTACAATTTAGGGTGGCTAGCTGTTGCACAACTGTTACTTAATATACATCATCCATGTTAAAACCCAATAAAATAACCATCCTCCATATTGTAACTTAGATGGTTGCTGTTACAGGGTAGTGAATTATCCGCATTGTACTTTAACACAGAAAATACATCCTGCATCCCAATAGCATTTAATGGAGATACTTTACAATTACAAGCAATTAAAATAAGCAACTGGAGGAATGCTGCTCTGCACCCCTCCCCCAATCCCGTTTTCTCTGAAGGTAAGAAATATTGGGTATAATTATGTAAATGCCAACAAGCTTTTGGTACCTCAAAGGTGAGGGAAGATTCTCCACATGGGAGCCATTGCTGACTGCTGGAAAAATTATTTGACCACATAGATTCCCAAACTGGAGCTCAATGTCATCTCACACACACTCACATTGCAATGAGGAGCACAGTGCAGCAATCAGGAGGAGTCATAGCTGATTATTTCCTGAACCCAGGGGCACTAAAGCCAATTGTAGCACCCCAACTGTCAGCCTGAGATTGTTTAACTCAGTGATCAGGAATTGAACGTGGGACGTGCTTGTTTTTCTCTCTGTACCACACAAGGTGGTGCCTTTTAACCATTACACCATCAGGGACCAACTGAGATAGGTCTTTACAAAAGCAAAATACTGCAGATGCTGAAATAAAAGCAGAAAATGGAAGAATGAAGGTCACAGACCTGCAACATTAATTCTGTTTCTCTCTCCTCAGATGTATTTTCAGTATATGAGTATTTTCAGCATTTTGTGCTATTGTTTGAGATATGCTTTTGTTGGAGAGTTTTAGTATGCCAGTTTGTTATCTGGCACAAGTCAAAGGAACATGCATTTATATAGCAACTTTAATGACTTCAGGGCATTCCAAACTGTTTCACAGACACTGAAGTACTTTTGCAATGTAGTCACTGCTACAATGTAGGGTAAGATGGCGGCCAATTTGCACTCAACAAAATCCCACAAATAAGACATAAAAGACAAAATAATCTGCTTGTTTCAATAATAATGTTGGTTAAGGAATAAATTTTGGCCTGAACAGCTGGAGAACTCCCCTGTTCTTCTTTGAATTGTACCATGGGATATATTTTGTCTATCCAAGAGGGAAAACTGGATGTTGGCAGTTTAATCGGTGAAATTTTGCTGTAGAATGGCTAATAGCATCTGCCATTAATTAGACTTGCTCTTACACTTGTAGGTTTTTTAATTTTTTTGCTTGGCAAGCTGCTGCAAGATCAAGCTGATATCACAGTGAGGGAAACAAGGCATCTGGGACCCAAGTGAACAGAGCTAAGCAACTGTGCCCCTCCTTAATCAATCAGATTGAAGGATTATGAAATTAGCAGCACAAGGACTGAGAAAGGTGTGTAAATTAGAGTTGGTGAATCAATGGCAAATCAGGTACAGAAACAGAAAGAGAGATTGAAGGATTGAATTAAGAGAAAATAAAAAGACAAAGGTTTTTTTTTCCAGTTACATTTTTAAAATCCCTAACAATTAAAGCTTGGAGGAAAAGACTCCACACCTGTAATAGTTAATTTTCAGACAGCGAGATGCCATTTTGCAAATAGTAGAGCTGCCCAACTCGGACATCAACTGTTGGATCCTTGAGTACCTGTGCATCTGCCCCTCGTCTGGAGTTGCTGCACCATTGCATATAAATAACAGTAAGCACCATTCGCCTCACCATCATTTCCATAGGAAAATCTGGGCCACTGTCTCAACTGAAAATGGCACTCTGAACAGTTCAGCACGACCTCAGTACTGCTCAAGTCCTGGAGCGGGTCTTCAACTTTGACTCAAGAGTATTACCACTGAGCCATGGCTGACACCAAAGCCAAGTGATAAAAACAAATCAAAGTGGAGAATGTCAACAATAAGAAACAGCGCATTTTTCCTCTTTAGACACCTGATGTCAGCCACTAAATACACCAAAGTTGGGTGCAATATTGGTGGATGGAGATAACTTGTTATTGATTTCAACAATTTGCCTTAACTTTAATTTCAGAAATGCAGGCCTGGTCTGATTACAAAATAATTTTTACTTCGGTGATGCTGCAGCAAGGTGCTGAAGTCCTCCATTGCAAATCACTTTTTTTTCCTGTTTCTGTACTTCAATTTTCATGAATTCAAGCAAAAATGATCCAATGTAGTAATTACTGTATTAACATATTTCTCAAAATTACTACGCAAATGTTACAAGCCACCAAGGCAAAAAAAAACACCCTTAAATAAATAAACTGGAAGTTAGTGACATTACATTGGTCAGTACCAAACAGGAACCATATTCATTTCAGGAGATCAAGAAACTTAGGTCTCCATTTCATGCTGATTATAACGTCGTCAAGCAACAGCACTACAAATACATGGTACAATATTTAAAGCTTATACTGGCTGTTTTGTACGATAGAGGGAGAGATTGGGGATGGGGGAGGGAGCAAGGGAGAGGGAGAGAGATGAGGGAGGGATCCTGACTGATGGATGGACCGACATTAGACATATACGGACAGGCAGGCAGACACACACTAATCATCTTTTAAACCCAGATTGGGGGAGGGGAGAGAGAGGGGGGGGGGCAGGGAGAGAGGGGGGGGGGCAGGGAGAGAGGGGGGGGGCAGGGAGAGAGGGGGGGGGCAGGGAGAGAGGGGGGGGGCAGGGAGAGAGGGGGGGCAGGGAGAGAGGGGGGGGGCAGGGAGAGAGGGGGGGGCAGGGAGAGAGGGGGGGGGCAGGGAGAGAGGGGGGGGGCAGGGAGAGAGGGGGGGGGCAGGGAGAGAGGGGGGGGGCAGGGAGAGAGGGGGGGGGCAGGGAGAGAGGGGGGGGGCAGGGAGAGAGGGGGGGGGGCAGGGAGAGAGGGGGGGGGCAGGGAGAGAGGGGGGGGGCAGGGAGAGAGGGGGGGGGCAGGGAGAGAGGGGGGGGGCAGGGAGAGAGGGGGGGGGCAGGGAGAGAGGGGGGGGCAGGGAGAGAGGGAGGGGCAGGGAGAGAGGGAGGGGCAGGGAGAGAGGGAGGGGCAGGGAGAGAGGGAGGGGCAGGGAGAGAGGGAGGGGCAGGGAGAGAGGGAGGGGCAGGGAGAGAGGGAGGGGCAGGGAGAGAGGGAGGGGCAGGGAGAGAGGGAGGGGCAGGGAGAGAGGGAGGGGCAGGGAGAGAGGGAGGGGCAGGGAGAGAGGGAGGGGCAGGGAGAGAGGGAGGGGCAGGGAGAGAGGGAGGGGCAGGGAGAGAGGGAGGGGCAGGGAGAGAGGGAGGGGCAGGGAGAGAGGGAGGGGCAGGGAGAGAGGGAGGGGCAGGGAGAGAGGGAGGGGCAGGGAGAGAGGGAGGGGCAGGGAGAGAGGGAGGGGCAGGGAGAGAGGGAGGGGCAGGGAGAGAGGGAGGGGCAGGGAGAGAGGGAGGGGCAGGGAGAGAGGGAGGGGCAGGGAGAGAGGGAGGGGCAGGGAGAGAGGGAGGGGCAGGGAGAGAGGGGGGGGCAGGGAGAGAGGGAGGGGCAGGGAGAGAGGGAGGGGCAGGGAGAGAGGGAGGGGCAGGGGGGGTGGGGCAGGGAGAGAGAGAGAGAGAGAGGGGGAGAGGGTACTGGATTTTCTTCTCGCAAAATGCATGAACTCACACACCCAAATTAAATTGCATCTGCCTGCCTATTCTGCCAACTATGTCTTACTAAAGTTCTTTTTTAAAGAACAGTCCTCTCACTACTGCTAAACCTCCTACTTTTCGTGAGTGAATTTATGCAAACATGATGGCCGAGGTAATGTAATGGCCGAGATCCTGGAGGAGGCAGGCTACATGGTGTGGGACCATGTCCCAATCACAATCTTCAATAGCTTTTCAGATTTAAAATCTATTGCTTGAAATAATCTACACACTTTTGGCAATGCAGACACGCAGTACCTAATCTCTTGTACCACTTAATCTAAAATCCAATACAAGAACCACCTCCTGTCCAATATCTGGAGTTACTTTCCATTGATTTACAACTTATCTGTATAACTTGCATTATTTCACAACATAAATAGAAAACAGCATCCTTACAAGTGTCGTTACTTTCAAATACATTTTATCACAATTGATTTTTTTTTAAATGTATATATTTTTCATGCTCATTTGCAATGTAATTGTCCCAGACCTAAGCAAAAACAAGGCAGTTTCTTAATGAGTAATTATACAGTGTGCTATGTAATTCTAAAGGGATGTTTAATTTATATAGCAAAACCTAATCATTTGAATGCAGGCAAACAGCAAAATCACTATGCTTTGAAGAAAACACTTCACATGAATTCAGCTTCTGATGTTTATTATTTGAATTTCAGAAACAAGTAGAATGAAATATACTTACTGAGTAAACACAGCTGTTTCTGCCTGAAATAAATGGAGAATTTAGGAACCAGCAACTTTGAAAGTAACGTTACTGTAAATGGGTTATATAGCCTTCTGGCCAAGATAAGCAACCACCCATTTTAAATGTGCCATTTCACGTAGTGACGACTGTATCAGCAATTTCACAATTGGGTTCCAAGTCCCAATCCTCTAGATAAAAAAAGATCCAGATTCACCAGAATGTTATCATGGCTCCAAGGGTTAAGTCATGAGATTACATACACTAGCCTTGTATTTTCTAGAAAATAGAAAGCTATGCGGTGATTTATTAGAGGCGTTTAGGATTTTAAAAGGAATCCGTAAGGTAGAGGAAGAGAAACTTTTTCCACTGGCGGAGGAGTCTAGAACAAAGGAAGATAACCTTAAAACTCGTGCCAGGCAAGTCAGAAAAAAAGTTAGGAAACACTGAGCACAAGTGGTGAAATTCTTTCCAACAAAAAGCAGAAGATGCTAGCTTAACTAAAATTTAAATCCAAGATGGATAGATTGTTGCTAGCCATGGGTTTAAGGAACATGGAGCAAAGGCAGTTGGATAGAGTTAGGATGCAGATCAACCATGATTTCATTGAATGGCCTATTCAATTTCGATGTTCTTAAAAGCAAACCAAGCATTGACCCTTGGGGTACACTTTGTCCAGTGCTTCACCAGTCTGAACACAACACCCCACCCCCCCGCCACCCCACCTGGCCCATTAGACTAACACTTTTTCTGGTTCATCAAAGAACTTCCTAGCCACGCTGCTGCAATTCCTCTAAAACTCCATGACTAAATTTTTCTAATAAGCTTCTTTTAAAACCCCTTTATGAAATGTCTAAAAGTCTATATGCACTACATCTACCGCATTTTTAAAAAATCTATCTAGTCAATGCTTCACAAAAGCTTTTCAGTTTATCAAGCACAACTCATATTTAATAAATCCATGCTGGCAACCCTGGGTTAACTCATACATTGTTAAGTGCTTACTAATTTTACATTGAATTATAAATTCAAAAGTTTGTGCATAACGATTTTAGACTAACTGGTGGGCGGCACAGTGGCGCAGTGGTTAGCACCGCAGCCTCACAGCTCCAGCGACCCGGGTTCAATTCTGGGTACTGCCTGTGTGGAGTTTGCAAGTTCTCCCTGTGTCTGCGTGGGTTTCCTCCGGGTGATCCGGTTTCCTCCCACAAGCCAAAGACTTGCAGGTTGATAGGTTAATTGGCCATTATAAATTGCCCCTAGTATAGGTAGGTGGTAGGGAAATATAGGGACAGGTGTGGTAGGAATATGGAATTAGTGTAGGATTAGTATAAATGGGTGGTTGATGGTCGACACGGACTCGGTGGGCCGAAGGGCCTGTTTCAGTGCTGTATCTCTAAAAAAAAAAATTTGCTGGTTTCAAATTCAGTTAAAGTATCTCTTTACTGTTTCTAACCTTCACTGTCTTACAGAACAATCTGAAATACAACCAGAAAAAAATCTAAGCCTTGAATTTTAGCACTTTTATCTGAGATAAATGAAATTTATCTGAGAAATAGCAGTAAGACTGACCACCTAGAAAATCTCAATATTTGCTGTTTCTAAGCCACGTCCTCTCTTTCCATTTGATTGAAAATTGCCAGTAGAATAAAGACAAGAATTTTGGGGACTTAATGATTTTTTTAAAAAAATCATTGAAACTGAGCAAGCTATTCAGTGAGCTAAACCATTGAACTGTTAGATCTTGTATTGCAGCAAGATGGGGGTAGGGGGGCGAAGGCCTGCTACCCGACCCAAACCTGACAGGACCCGACGACATGTATTGGGTTCAGATCGGGTCAGGTCGCTCCTCTGAGTCCGGCTTTCGGGCTCGAGTCAGGTCGGGTCGGACACACACAGGAAGTCTTGCACATTTTGCTCTGCTGGAGTGGAGAGTGTAAAAATTGAAAAACTTACCTGAGCTGGAGTCCGGGACGTCAAGGAGGGAAACTCTCAGTCTGCACAGTGAGCGTGTCAATAACGTCATCACGCTCGTGCTGCAATTTCGTTAATCCATCCATACAAAAGTGGTACAGTGAGTGAATGCACTGTGGAATCAAGGTAGGTAACCATTCCGGTGGTCGGATCGGGCTCGGGTCCTATGTGGTTCTGTCGGATTCAGGTCGGGTTTTTATTTTCTGACCTGAGCAGGCCTTTTGCATAGGGGGGTGGCAAGAACTTACCTTCTCAGGATACAGCATTGGAGGCAATGATCCATTACATCCTTGCTTGAAAAAGTAGCATTGTTTAGAGATGAGGGGCAGTCTTACCTCCTCAAAAATGTGTGTAGTGCACAAGCAGAGGTGGCAGAGCACATGAATGACCTATCATATATGCTCGTAGAGCTGCAACCATTCTATGATTCTATGTAGTGAGAGGATGAAACGTTGTGTCAAGCCAAGTGTATTGGCATGAGTATACATTAGGTACAGTATGATGAAAACCAACAGTTCATTCTCACCTTGGTGCTGCATCTCAGCTCTCATGCAACTATTTACCTACTTCACAAATGCACATGACTTCGGGTACACTGTTGGTGGCAGAATAATCCACTTCTAATGTCACACACAAATCTGACAAGTTAGAACCACCAGCTATATTTCCAACATTGGCGACCTCTATGCTTTATATTGATGGATTCACTTACGATGGATGTTGAGTTGTGCAAGTAGGAGACATTCTGCTCTTTCCAATTCCAACACAAGACCCTTTTCTAACTGCTTAAGAAAGCAGCTTTAGACTGAAAGAGGACCAACTCCATATGAGGACAGGAACCTCCACATTCTAGGGTTAGAGGCAAGAGAGAGAAGGGAGCACTGAGGTTGGATGCTTCCTACACGCTCATGGTTACCACTTTTGATTTTTATCCTTTTCCCCTACTTAAAACATAACCGTACTAAAGAATTTGTGAAGAACATATAAAATTGTGATTAAAGAGATAGGGTGTCAGGACGAACAAAAAGATAGAGTAGGCTCAAAGGGGCAAATGGCCTCCTCCTGTTTTTATGTTTCTCAGAGTTGCTGTTGGTGGCATTGCAAAATGTACAACTTTTTTCCTATTGGTTTTCCAGCGAGCCGCATCGGAACCATTGGCAGACCTGTGAAGGGAAAAAGGCAAGAGCAGGGCTTGGTGCTTGCAGATAACTATTTAAATCTCTGGCATTCAGCATTAATAGCCTTTATAAACACAGTAACCCTGCTATTCTTTCATATTTATATTATGATTTGAGATTGTGGTTATATTTTTCAGTAATTTGTCTATGAGATGGATATTTGCAGCTAAATTGGGCAAAGTGCAAGGATTATGAATTTTTCAGCATGATTAGTGATCAGTGAGCTGTGTGTGTTTGGGAGGTAAGATTTCCTTTTGTTTTGAGAATACCCTCAGAGTAGGGTGAGGCACAAAACAAGCATCACAGCTATAAAAGGGTCAGCAAGTGACAGGCGAGCTTCAGTTACTGCTTTGCTTTTTCTGTAGAGATGGGGATTTGGTCCTGTGCATGAAAAAGTTAAATTTCCCAGACAGCAGTACATTTATGGCAAATACGTATATGTTATTTCTCTCATTAGCATCCAAAAAAGGTGCAATTGTCGATGGGATGGGACTATATTTTAAATACAAATTTATTTTGAGTCTACCAGCTAGGTTTTATTGGGTAGAATGGCTAACAGGAATTTGTACAATATGTGTAAATGGCATTAACACAAGAATGGAATACTTGAATTTCTGAAGGCACATTAATTTTAGCAGCAAAATATAAAAGATTATGTTTTAATAATGTAAGAGGAAGTATATTCTACATAATTGTCCCATAACTCCTAACTATTATAAAGATAACTGCATGGAGACCACTGCCTCAGTTACTGTTTGTTACCTTGTTGTGTACTTTCAAACTGTTCATTTGATGTACGCTTGGATCAAATATATTGGGCTGAATTGTACAGAACCCCCCCCCCCCTCCCACCCCACTTGGCAACAGGATTGCCATTAACATATTGAAATAAATTTAAATTAATCAATTAATTACTTTACATTCCTGCCATCTGTCCCAGTGCGATATTCGTGCTGCTGGCCGGCACTCCTGCGCCTTCGGATCCCCATCCGGGGAACTGAGGCTGTTAAGGCTCGAAGCCCTTTAAAAATGGCGTCAGCATCTGCGCACAGGCAGCTGACAGTCCACCCCAGCTATTTAAATGAGCCTCCGCACTGAATATCATGGCAGCTCCATGGCGGGAAGCCCTGCGCCCGCGCTGAAATAGTATACGTGTCAGCCCATTATGTAGAATTCCCCATGTAACAAAGTTTGCTCCAACAGTTATATGAATGGGGAGGGTGGCTGCGCACAGCACTCACTGTTTATGATGTCACATAAATGAGTGCACAACAATTGCGTTTAGAAATGGGAATTGAACAATTCAATTGAGAAATCAAATTTGGCCACATACAAAAACAGTTATAATTGAGAAATATAGGAATGAAAGTTGAGAGTTCCAAAAATGTGAGATAAATGGTACATTAAGAGGTACCGTCATGCAGGCCCCCACCTGCCAAGAATGAGACAAATTAATTTTGCCACATGGACAATAAATTTCAAATTGTTGCTGGGAAGAGAATGCCTGTTACAAGGGGTTGCCAGGCCCCAGGCTAGAAAGACACTATTGCATATTAACAGTCAGTGTTGGAACAAAGGAGTTATCCCCTACTCCAAAACAATACACAGATGACCTGGTCAAACCAGTCGGTCATGTGACCACCCTGCTGGCCAACTTGGGGCATTTTGAATGGTAGAGAGAGTGTTTGAACTGGCAGAAAGCTGTTTGCTCCTGGATTGAAAAGACCTCATCTCCTGTCTTGTCTGAACAAAGAAACAAAGCTGTTAATCAAAACAACAAAGAACAGGAACAGGCCATTCGGCCCTCCAAGCCTGCGCCGATCTTGATGCCTGCCTAAACTAACATCTTCTGCACTTCCGGGGCCCATATCCCTCTATTCCCTTCCTATTCATGTATTTGTCAAGATGTCTCTTAAACGTCGCTATCGTATCTGCTTCCACCACCTCCCCTGACAGCAAGTTCCAGGCACTCACCACCCTCTGTGTAAAAAAACTTGCCTCGCACATCCCCTCTAAACTTTGCCCCTCTCACCTTAAACCTATGTCCCCTAGTAACTGACTCTTCCACCCTGGGAAAAAGCTTCTGACTATCCACTCTGTCCATGCCGCTCATAAATTTGCAAACCTCTATCATGTCGCCCCTCCAACTCCGTCGTTCCAGTGAAAACAATCCGAGTTTTTTAAACCTCTCCTCACAGCTAATGCCCTCCAGACCAGGCAACATCCTGGTAAACCTCTTCTGTACCCTCTCCAAAGCCTCCACGTCCTTCTGGTAGTGTGGCGACCAGAATTGCACGCAACATTCTAAGTGTGGCCTAACTAAGGTTCTATACAGCTGCAACATGACTTGCCAATTTTTATACTATATGCCCCGACCGATGAAGGCAAGCATGCTGTATGCCTTCTTGACTACTTTATCCACCTGCGTTGCCACTTTCAGTGACCTGTGGACCTGTACACCCAGATCTCTCTGCCTGTCAATACTCCTAAGGGTTCTGCCATTTAATGTATACTTCCCACCTGCATTAGACCTTCCAAAATGCATTACCTTACATTTGTCCGGATTAAACTCCATCTGCCATTTCTCCGCCCAAGTCTCCAACCGATCTATATCCTGCTGTATCCTCTGACAATCCTCATCACTATCCGCAACTCCACCAACCTTTGTGTCATCCGCAAACTTACTAATCAGACCAGCTACATTTTCCTCCAAATCATTTATATATACACTACAAACAGCAAAGATCCCAGCACTGATCCCTGCGGAACACCACTAGTCACATCCCTCCATTCAGAAAAACACCCATCCACTGACATCCTCTGTCTTCTATGACCGAGCCAGTTCTGTATCCACCTTGCCAGCTCACCTCTGATCCCGTGTGACTTCACCTTGTGTATCAGTCTGCCATGCGGGACCTTGTCAAAGGCTTTACTAAAGTCCAAATAGATAACATCCACTGCCCTTCCTTCATCAATCATCTTTGTCACTTCCTCAAAAAACTCAATCAAATTAGTAAGACACGACCTCCCCTTCACAAAACCATGCTGTCTCTTGCTAATAAGTTTGTTTGTTTCCAAATGGGAGTAAATCCTGTCCCGAATAATCCTCTCTAATAGTTTCCCTACCACTGACGTAAGGCTCACCAGCCTATAATTTCCTGGATTATCCTTGCCACCCGTCTTAAACAAAGGAACAACATTGGCTATTCTCCAGTCCTCTGGGACCTCACCTGTAGCCAATGAGGATGCAAAGATTTCTGTCAAGGCCCCAGCAATTTCTTCCCTTGCCTTCCTCAGTATTCTGGGGTAGATCCCATCAGGCCCTATGCTCCCATCTCTTTCTCACAAAACTCCAAAAACCGACTGAAGACACATGATCCCAAGAGAGAAAAATCTCCTACAGCGAACAAGGTTTAAGAAGAATACTGGGCCTCAACGAACAGCAAGATCTAGCTACAATCAAGGACTCTACAGTGAGCTCAAAGAGCTGTAACAAAAAACTCTTCAGATATTGCCTCAAACCTTTCCACTTTATTTTTCTTTTGCTCTTCTGCTTCTTGCATGTGTGTATCGCGTATGCGTGCTAGCGTGGGCGTGTCGTGTATCTGTAAGCGTTAACTAAATTAGTGTTTAATAAATTTCAATCTTTCTTCTTTAAACCTAAGAGAACCTGTGTGTGTGCTGGTTATTTTGCCTTATAATGGGAAAGCGATGAACTAGGATTCACCAAGGGGGAGCTTAAAACACGATGTGTTTAAAATTAAACCCTGTTACAGTAAGACCAGGTGAATGCTGAAAGGAAACACTAGACCTCCCTCACCTGGTCATAACAGGCACAAATACAAATTATACAATATTAAACTACATAGTATTAAATTCATAACATTTAATGTGTGTATAGTACTTAATATCATTTAAAGGCAATAGGATATTGCAGGTTTGTGCTCTTCTTACATTGTAAGAACAGTTGGCTATGGGAATTAAATGGATATAAAATTATATGAATGTATAAATAGCTTTAGAATGATTATTTGAGTTTTTTTTGCATGAAATGTGGGACCAGTGTTATGCTGCTTTTTTTCTTTTGCTTTGGGGTGTGTGGTTCCCAGTGAGAGAATGGCTATAATGCATAGATGCGACCTGATGACTGACGAGAGCAAATATTTTATAGTACCACTAATCCAGTAAATTAAGATAGTCTATTGTTACGACCAGGTGAGGAAGGGGTCTCAGGTTCCCCTTTCGCCCCTTCTCTGGTCTGACCGCAAGAGGGTTTATTCTTTTAACAGTGATTTAACTTACCACCTCAGTGACTACTTGCTTCTGTTACTCTAATATATCTGCAAATGAACTGATCAGACAGGTTTTCTTGAGTTTAAACAAGAAAGATGCATTGTGATATCACTCTAAACCGGTTACAACTAAGATACACAACGCATCCACGCTCACATTCATACAAGAGGCAGATACACACACACACAGATAGATACAGAGGGGAAAAGAGAGTTGGGAGGTTGGAGTAGAGTCCTTAATAAATGGAATTCAAATACTGAGTTTCAGTGTCCTTAGTTGAAGTTAAAAGTTTTGAAGTCCTCGCTGGGTCACGTGCACAATTTGGGTTTGCCTCTCTGGTTCCGGAAGGCCGAAGAGAGGTTTTATCCGTCCTCTTTGTTCTTGACTGTGAGGATCTGCAGATTTGAGCTTCAGCTGCAGACGAGGCTCCCCACGGACTTTGCTGGAGGGGGAGACAGGAGAGAGAGATGTCCCTTCCTTGGAGTTCAGTTACTGCCTTTCTTCTCAGGCATAATTCACAAACTCAGTTACACAGGCAGGTATGTCATGTGACCACCTCGGTTTGAAAACAGAAGTTTCTGAAAGGTTTTTTGAAATTCAAAGCTCTTCTCTCAAGCTGTGCAAACATACTTGGTGAGGGGGGGGGCTCTTTCGAAGTCAATGGGTGGCTATGGTTTTTGACGACCAACGCTGACAAAACCATTCTAGTAAATTGATTCAGGGAGCAACCCCATTGTTCTGCTTAGACAGGGAAAATCACCTCTGTCTCCCACCCGGCCTTTGGCTTCTCATATGCAAATTGTGCGTGGCCATCTTTAGCTGTTCTTTTCTGCTTTTTAAAAGTTATTTGCAATAATGTCCGGTAAAGTGTCTCAGGCAACGTTTCATATGACAAAATTAATATTTTTCCATTTGACATGTGGGTTTTCCGTCACACTATGTAGAGTAGTGGGAGACTGAAAAAGGCAGCGAACAGAAGCCATGACCAGCTGGCAAGAGTAGATATAAGTTACGAGATGGATGACAAGCTAGGAAGGGGAGCTCAAGGTCCCCCAAGAAGTGGGAAAGAGAATGTAGGCCACAATTCTCTCTTAAGAGAAGCATACAGCCAGCCAAGAAGGAAGAGTAGCAATAGAATGCAAGAGGTGGTGGAATAATGATAGCTCATGACAGGCGGCAAAATGAAAACACATAGCAATAGGTGACCAAAAAAGCAGGTTGTGAGCAAGGTAGAAGTGTGAGTAGCAGATCAGAGAGACAACTCAATGGCAAGGTGAGAAAGAGGTGAAGAGGAGGCACGAGAAAGTAAGCTGTCGAAAAAGAAAATGACAGATGAGTAACTGGCACCAGAGCATAACCACCGGTGGGAGGACTGAATAGCAGGCATTCGTGTTACCTATTTAAAAAGTCACATCAAGTGTTAATGTCACACTCAAGGCATTATTGTCCCAAAAACATCACCAAATCAGAAAAACAGGCAATAAGCATGATTTTAAGAAGTTTCAATATTAGTGTATTATATAGATTAGCTGAACTTCTGTGACATTGCACACAGAGAAACAAAGAATATCTCTTTCCCCAACTGTTATTATTTCTACCAATTTTTTCACTGGGTGCCTTTTCCTATTCCAATAGTCTCTCTGTACAGCTCTGACACTTCCTTCTGTGTTTTTTTTTAATCAATGTACTTAAATCTTACTTCAAAAAAAAACTAAAGGTACACAATGAGCACATGTAAAAGGATCAAACAGGGAAAGGCTTTCAAAAGCTGCAGTAACTTGCTCAGGTTAAGGCCAAAGGGGAGAGCTAGAGACTGGGATGAGAAGACTGATAGATCATGTGTAAATACTGAGGACAGATATAGATAGAGGTCTCACAACTATGAAGAGCCAAGTTGAAGCTGAATAATCAAATCTGAGATTGGAGCAAAGGCAAGCTCAAGCTCCTAAAGCAGGATATTTATGGACATCTAGGAAGTTAGAGTTATTATGAGCAAGTGAGTTTATTGATGAGTATTGCTGAATTTGTTAGTGTGTGTTTATTATGCTTTTCTACAGAAATAATAGTGGTTATATAGTGGGATGAGTGGAGAACAATCATGGCCCCTCAAAGGGCTTAGGATGGGATGGGGCAAGGGGGCAGGCGGGAAACATTTGATAGATATTGGGTATTCTTTGGTTGCTTTTTAAGAGAATTTTTTTTTATTTAGTAATTTTGAGCTACTTTCTTTCCCAATTGGTTTAAAACTATCTTGTACTAAAAACCACAAGGCACATCACAAACTTTCAAATGCTCTGCAGACATGCACCAGATGTAGGTAGAATTTACTTATATAGGTGTATTCAAATATTTAACAAAAATATTTTAGTTTTGCTTATAATTGCAAGCAGCATTGCCAGTTTCCAATTAGGCAATAAAAAGACTATCAACCAAATCTCTTCAACAAGATAGCTAGAGTGGAAATTTACAGAATAAATAGGCAATCAGAAGAAAAAAAAAATTGAGTTTGTATTTAAACTGTAAATTCAGTGCAAATGTTGTTTACACTTAAATGTGCAGTGCATGCTGGGAGGTCTTAAGTAAATTGATCTCCTTCACCCATCTGCCCTCCAGATGCGCTCTTTATTCAGTGAAGCATTCCTAAAAGAATACAGACGTTTTCTCTATCCCCCTAAGCTCAACATAGGAAGGGGTCTTGAATGACAACTCCGAAGTGATTCAGACATTATACATTCATTTAACGAAAAATCTAGCTGAACAGCTAAAAATTGCTGCCATTAAACCAACACGAAGGAGCTTTGCTAAGTGCCAATTTCTGGATGGCAAACATTCTTTGATATTCAGAATCTCTTGAAAAGGGAGATGTTGCCAAATTTTTCATTTACATTTCAAAAGGGAGTCCAGGTTCGTCTGAAATTCTTTTTTTGTTGCTGTAAACTGTCTGCAAAAGAAGTGTCATACAGGTCAAGATTCACCTCTGCAGTTGCTCTAAATTGGAGGCTTTGAGAGAGAGTGCTGCTGGTAGAAACTGACCTGCAAAATACCCACTGCTTCTATCACTCCATTATGCAAATACCATTCCATTATTTAAGACAAGAGTGAAGGAGAAACCTGGGAACTACAGACCTGTCAGTTTAATGCCTGATGTGTTTCGGGTTGGCATCCTTCCATCTACGAAAGATGATGGACATGCAACAAACAATCCATTTAGGTGGGGTGTCTTCTCTTGGTGCACCTTTGTTAATGGCTGTGAAGGCCAATCCTTGAGAGGCAAGTTCTGCCACAAGTGTTGCATGTGAAGGTGCCAAGTGACGCTGTGAGTTGTTGTTTTTGACGTTGGCGCCTGTTGTCAAGCTCCTGTAGCAACTGGTCATCGTGGTAGTACACACCAGTCCACATGATGTGTCGCCATTTCCCTCTTTTGCCAGCTAGTGACACCCAAGTGTGATAGTTGACATTTAGGGCCTTCATGTCACGCTTGCAAGCATCCTTGAAATGGAGCTTTGGGTGCCCCAGTGGTCATCTAGCCCCAGCTACCTCACCATACAGAAGGTCCCTCTTCACACCCTCTCTGTTCTAACCCTTTGTCTTTCAGCACACCATTAACATACCATTTGCCTTTGTTCCATGACCTTCTGGTCAGTTACTCTGTGACCTTGTCCTATCAACACCTCTTTTGTCATCTCTTGCCCCACCCCCCGCTTTACTTGCTTAAAACCTTTCACATTTCTAATATTTGTCAGTTCTGAAGAAGGGTCACTGACCTGAAACGTTAACTCTGCTTCTCTCTCCACAGATGCTGCCAGACCTGAGTATTTCCAGCATTTCTTGTTTTTATTTCAGATTTCCAGCATCTGCAGTATTTTGCTTTTATTTTACAGCTCACAGTAGTGTTCAGCCCAGTGGGACATCGGTTTACTTCTGTTAATAAGTACTTCATCTGCTGACTTCAGGAGAGCAACATTGGTGATGGCAGGGCGTTCATACCCTTCTTGATCCCTTCATACAAAGCTTGTGGATTTCCTTTGTCACACGCAGTTGAGATTTCTTGAAGTAAGCTGATCCAGTGTTCATTTGCGCAGTATCTCCCTCTCCTTGCATGTCTGTCTTGGCTACTTTCAGGTCATGCAATGTCTTACCTGTTGGGTTTATGTTGTGCATCATGTAGGCTTTGTTTTTTGCATCAGTGACAGATATCATCTCAGCTGAGTAGGTCTCAAATGAGCCCTTGTTGCGGGTGTCGCCTTTACCAAATGATACTTCTGCTACTTCATAGATGATTGAGCTTAGCGACTTCCAAGCTTCATCAATGCTGGCATCGGTACTCCCTGTTAAGGCTTCGGTGGGTAGCAAGCATTCTAGCGACAGTGCAAAGTGGTGGTATTTGGCATCATTGCTTAGGCAAGGGACGTTGATGCATAGTAGGCTGTCATGTTTGAAGCTGTTGAACTTTCAGGGATGCACCTTCACTCTGCTGCTGCTAAGAGAGCGGTAAGACCCAATTTTGTTTCTGAAATGCTGCTCTGTTGTGATATTTAAAGTAACATTGATCAGTTTACTGCCCTTCCCCCACCACTGCTGTGATTGAGAGATTTCAATCTCTTGCTGAGCCTGCGGCTGGCCACTGGTTATACAGGTTTTTCCGCTTCAGCCTATTCCTGGCCAGAAAATCACTCATGTGTTGAGTTCACTCCTGAGCAATCTACAGTCATCTCAGACTGACCACCTGAGAGCGTAGCTGGAGAGTTCAGGGGATGGAGGTGGGAAGCAGCGACCTTTAACTGCTCCCTTCGCACACCTAGATGACAAGATCACGCCGCCTTTTGTGCCAGTCTTGGGCCCTGCCACTTGGTGCCTTCAACATGATGATCATCCAGAGCTAACAACCAAGGGAGTAATTCCAAAAAAATCTGGAGTGGAGTCCCATTAGGCAGTTGGTGCTTCCCTAGGTTCGCACCTTCCGGCAACTCCTGCAGCCAAATAGGCCCCAGACGTACAGGCTTTCGTCTTTGCTCCGGACACCAGCCTACACGGTCAAGAGGGAGGTGGAGATGCGGCATAGTGGCGCAGTGGTTAGCACCGCAGCCTCACAGCTCCAGGGACCCGGGTTCGGTTCCGGGTACTGCCTGTGTGGAGTTTGCAAGTTCTCCCTGTGTCTGCGTGGGTTTTCTCCGGGTGCTCCGGTTTCCTCCCACAAGCCAAAAGACTTGCAGGTTGATAGGTAAATTGGCCATTATAAATTGTCACTAGGATAGGTAGGTGGTAGGGAAATGTAGGGACAGGTGGGGATGTTTGGTAGGAATATGGGATTAGTGTAGGATTAGTATAAATGGGTGGTTGATGTTCGGCACAGTCTCGGTGGGCCGAAGGGCCTGTTTCAGTGCTGTATCTCTAATCTAATCTAATCAATCTAATCTAATGCCAGCCAAGTCTACACCTCCTAAAACCAGACCTAGGCTACGCAACAAACCAGGAAAGGTAACCTTTCAGCTTGGAAGCTGGAATGTGAGGAGTGTGTGTCCTGGATTGAACACTCCACAGCAAGTGTACGCAAGACAGCCTTGACTGACCATGAGCTACACAAGCTTGGTGTCGACATTGCCACTCTACAAGAAACCAGATTAGCCGACACAGGCTCTATTCTAGAGGCTAATTACACCTTCTACTGGCATGGAAAGAGCGCTGAAGATCGCTGTGAGCATAGTGTCGCCTTCACAGTGAGCAACTGGCTGACGCAGTCAATTGAGCCACCAGTAGCAACCTCAGAGCACCTTATCTCCCCGCGATCATCATCCAATGGAGGCACAGTCAACAGCATATGTGTGTACGCACCAGCTCTGAACACCAGTATTTCAGATAAAGAGCATTTCTATGACTCCTTAGGTGATGTTCTGAGGAACATCCCAAATGGCCAGAAGCCATTTATCCTGGGCGACTTCAATGCACGTGTTGGGACAGTGATTCATGGCCAATGTGCCTCGGTCGTCATGGCATGGGCAAGGACAACAATAATGGACAACACCTTCTTGAGCTTTGTACCCAGAATGATATCTGCATTACCAACATCACCTTCCTAGGCAGATATCGCCACAAGGTATCATGGCATAACCCAAGACCTGGTCATTGGCACCAACTAGACCTAGTTGTCACGAGGAGATGCAATCTGCCCAGTGTTCTTCATGCCCACACCTACCATAGCGTAGTTGTGTTTAGGTTACTGGAATCTATCAGATACAGAGTGACTGAGCATTTTGAACAAGTATGAGCCGATCAGAGAGTAAGCAAGGATTGTTATGCAAAGATCATGTCGTTAATGTTCTGTTTTTATGTTATGTTAATCTACTTGAGGTTTTTGAGGAGGTCACCCGCATGTTGCATAGGTAGTGTCTATGTATGCTCTCCATATGGAAATTATCAGCACTCAATTAGCTCTCATAAAAATTAGAGCAAATGGAATTGAAGGTAACCTTGTGAAATGGGTTAAGAGGTAGAAGACAGAGTAAGGATAAAAGGAAACGTACTGTGACTGGTGGGATGTTACAAGTGTGTTCCTATAGAGTTTTATATTCAAGTTTGCACTAAATTTGGAGACACGGTAAATTGTGTAGGTGGGAACAGATGTGTTACAAACTGTGGCAGACGGAATGTAATGTGGGTAAGCATGAAGTTATCCACTTTGGACTCAAGACAGACAAATCAGAAAATTTTCTTAATGATGAGAGACTAGGAACTCTGGAGCCCAGGTACACAAATTACTAATAGCTAGTGCACAGGTACTGTAAGCAATCAAAACCAGGTACTGTAAGCAATCAAAACCACTCATGCAGTTTTAAACACAAAAGGAAGTAAGTTATGCTTCAGTCATGCCTTGGTCAGACCCTATCTGTATTCAGTTTTGGGTGCTGCACCTCATGGAATATATATTGGCCTTGGAAGGAATACACTGCAGCTCATCAGAATGCTAACCAGGCCTAAAGGGTTAAATTACAAGGAGAGATTGCAGAAACTGGGCTTGAAGTCCCTCAAGTTTAGATGGTGGAGCGATGAATGCACTGAGGTATTTAAAGAACAAAACGTTTCAATGGATTAGATAGCGTGGAGCTATTTCCTCTGGTGGGGTAATGCAGAACAAGGGGCCTCAGAGTATGTGCTCCAATGACAATTTTGGCTAAATTTTCCTTAGCAGTGTGTATTGAATAATTGATGTTTTGTACATAAACTACAAACTGTTGCTTTTTAAAATTCTTCCTGGATCTATTATAAAATTTAGGGACTTAAAAAGTGCAATTTATAGGAAGCCAACTCAAATACCAGTTGTATCTGATGGTATGAAATGCTCTCCTCTGCCACTTACAGATGTTAAATCCAACACTTGGCATAAATTCAGCTTCACAGAAAATGTTAATTAAATTTAAAACAAAACAGTGGCTTATGAAAAGAATATACCCTAATGAGAAAAAAAAAACACCAATAAGAATATTACGGTGCTCTATCATGCAAGAAAAGAAAACTATGTAATGGAATAATTAAAGTGGCAGGCTCGAAATATATCTCTGCACTGCATTAACCTGTGAATATTTATTGTACAGGTTAGAATTTACAGCACATTCAGACCAACAGGTCTATATCAGGTTAAGCTGCACATGAGCCTCCTCCCACTCGATCACTTTTTCCCTCATGTACTTATCTAGCTTCCCCTTAAATGCATCTATGGTATTTGTCTCGATCACTCTACATGGTAATAAGTTTCACATTCTCACCGCTGAGTGCAGGTTTCTCCTGAATTCCTTATTTTATTTAATACTATAATTATTGGATTTATTGGTGACTATCTCCACATCTACCCTATTGAACCCTTCGATAATTTTGAAGACCTCTTCCAGATTACTTTTCAGTCTTCCCTTTTCTAGAAAGTAGAGCCCCACTTGGCATCAGGTGGCAGGACCTTATCTCCAACACAGAAGTCCTCGAGGCGGCCAACATCCCCAGCATATACAGCCTACTGAGCCAGCGGCGCTTGAGATGGCTTGGCCATGTGAGCCGCATGGAAGATGGCAGGATCCCCAAAGACGCATTGTACAGCGAGCTCGCCACTGGTATCAGACTCACCGGCCGTCCACGTCTCCGCTTTAAAGATGTCTGCAAACGCGACATGAAATCGTGTGACATTGATCACAAGTCGTGGGAGTCAGTTGCCAGCGTTCGCCAGAGCTGGCGGGCAGCCATAAAGACGGGGCTAAAATGTGGCGAGTCGAAGAGACTTAGTAGTTGGCAGGAAAAAAGACAGAGGCGCAAGGGGAGAGCCAACTGTGCAACAGCCCCGGCAAACAAATTTCTCTGCAGCACCTGTGGAAGAGCCTGTCACTCTAGAATTGGCCTTTATAGCCACTCCAGGCGCTGCTTCACAAACCACTGACCACCTCCAGGCGCGTATCCATTGTCTCTCGAGATAAGGAGGCCCAAAAGAAGAGCCCCATCTGTTTTTCCTGATGGTTACAACCTCTCAGTTCTGGTAACATTCTTACAACTCATTCCAGTACTACTGTATGCTTTCTGCAATATGGAGACTAGAACTTTAGAACACAGTACTTTATTGCGAAAGGAAGAGAGTATAAAAGTAGGGAAGTGTTGCTGCAACTGTACAAGGCATTTGTCCCCTTACTTGAGGAGGGATGTAGTTGCATTGGAGGCAGTTCAGAGGCGCTTCACTAGATTGATTCCAGAGATTGGGGGGGGTTTGTCTTATAAAGAGAGATTGAGCAGTTTAGGCCTTTACTCTCTAGATTTTAGAAGAATGAGAGAGGAGATCTAATTGAGGTATATAAGATGATTAAGGGGATTGACAAAGTAGACGTAGAGAGGATGTTTCCTCTGGTGGGGCAATCTAGAACGAGAGGTCATAGTTTTAGGATAAAGAACAGCAGATTTAACACAGAGATGAGGTGTAATTACTTCTCTCAAAGGGTCGTGAGTCTGTGGAATTCACTACCCCAGAGTCCTGTGGATGCCAGGACATTGAGTAAATTTAAGCAGGAGGTAGACAGATTTTTAATTAGTAATGGGTTGAAGGGTCATGGAGAATGGGCAGGAAAGTGGAGTTGAGGCCGGGATGAGATCAGCCATGATCATATTGAATGGCGGAGCAGGCTCAAGGGACTGAATTGCCTACTCCTGCTCCTAGTTCTTATGTTCTAACTGTGGGCTTACCAAGGTTCTACATAGGTTTAACATAATTTCCCTGCTTTTGAATTCTGTTCCTCCAAAATGAATCCCAGTGTTTTCTTTACATTTTTTATGGCTTGGTTAACCTACATTGCCATTTTTAATGATCTGTGTACCGTGCCCCCAACCACAATGCACTACCTTACAGAGAAGTATACTGAAAGGCTGCGTTTGCTGGCAACGCTACCAGTAGGTGGTGCTGCAGTGGCACATGCACAAATGCAGCATGTGCCACTAAAACGTCACAGTCTGCGACTTCAGGCAGCTGCCAGAACTAAAGATGGTGCTGCTCAAATAATCACATGAAGGCAACCTGACCTAACACATGGCAGCACACAATGGCGGGAGGCAGAAAGCGAGCAAGTGGGCCGGGGACAGGGGGGGAGGAGACGGGGGCGGAGCAGCCGAAAGAGCGAAGTGGCCGGAGAGAGCAGCGAGGGGAGGAGCGGATTGGCCGGCGAGGGGGGGGGGGAGGGGGGGAGGGGCCGGCGAGGAGAGGGGAGCGGCCGGCAGGGGGGGGAGGGGGGGGGGGGAGCTGAGCGGCAGGTGAGGCAGAGATTGACGCATGGGTCAATACATTAGCGTTGCATTGCTGTACGCGTAAAGCGCATGCACGGAGGCTGACTAGGCGCATTGCCCGAAGATGCGCACGTCACGCAATGACATCATCAGCGCATGCGCTAACCAGTCCTGGCAAGTTGAAACGCAGCACATGCGCAGAGAGCAGGAGCCCATCTGCGCAAGTGCACACCTTGGCGCAGCCTGATGATGTCAGTGGCCGGCTGCGTCGTCAGGTATCACTTCGATACTGAAATGCATGCGTCATTTGCATATCCATTTAAAGTGCATATTCAGATGTAGTTATAATGCACAATGCAAATTGGAAAGGAATCAAGTTTGCTGCGGTTCTGGAAAGGCAATGTACATCGGTTTTTTCAGACCCTATCTCAATTTATCTTTGCAAGGCCAATTTTTGATTCAGTGTGCTGGTATGATGATACGCAAGAAGTACAATTATAATTGGTGGGGTGAGCGCAATTTGATGCAAGGAGCCATTTACAAAAGTTGCATGACATGTTGAAAGACAGCACAAGATAGGCTGAAAAGCTTCAAAATAGAGGCCTGCTACCCAACCCAACCCGACAGGACCCAACTACATGTGTCGGGTTCGGGTCGGGTCAGGCCCATCTTCTGGGGCCGGCTTTCAGGCTCGGGTCGAGTCGAGTCAGGCAGAGTCCAGATCGGGCCGGAAACACAGGGTAAGTTCTCTGCTGGTAAGTATTAAAAAAAAACTTAGCTGAGCTGGGAGTCCGGGACGAAACTGAGTCTGCGCAGTGAGCAAGTGATGTCTCGCACATGCGCTGCAGCTTCTTGCAGGTTCGATGTCAGGAAGGTAAGTAAAGGGATGGTCGGGTCGGGCCAACGAGAGTGGAGTTCGGGTCGGGTCGGACTCGAGCCCGCTGTGGTTCGGTCGGGTTCCTTTTCCCGACCTAAAGCAGGCCTCTACTTCAAAACCTGACCTCCTGAAGATCACATTTAGACTTCAGTTCCTTTGCTGAGCCGTTCAATGTGCAATTGTGTGGAGGGGTTGGGGTGGCAAACTGCCGATCTGACACCTTGGGGTCAATTTTTATCTTCACTGGCTGCTCAGGCAATGAAGATGAAAATTTACCCCTTTCTTCACACCGCCTTCAGCATTGCAGTGTGGGATCGGAATTCCTCCCCTCCCCTCCCCCAAAATGGACTTTAAAACTGGACTTTGTGGAGTATGGGGAAGGAACCCCAACCCTCACGGACACTAGTACTGTGAATAAGAGCCAAACCTCAACACAAAGCACACAAAGGGCGGCACAGTGGCGCAGTGGTTAGCACCGCAGCCTCACAGCTCCAGGGACCCGGGTTCAATTCTGGGTACTGCCTGTGCGGAGTTTGCAAGTTCTCCCTGTGACCGCGTGGGTTTTCGCCGGGTGCTCCGGTTTCCTCCCACAGCCAAAGACGTGCAGGTGATAGGTAAATTGGCCATTGTAAATTGCCCCTCGTGTAGGTCGGTGGTAGGGAATATGGGATTACTGTAGGGTTAGTATAAATGGGTGGTTCTTGGTCGGCACAGACTCAGTGGGCCGAAGGGCCTGTTTCAGTGCTGTATCTCCAAATAAAAAAAAATAAAAAGAGGCAAGTTTCAAACATCCCAACAGAACTGATACTGTTAAAGGACTGGAATTTGGGACATTATCATAACAGTGACACAGCATAACTGCCATCATGTTAAGTAATCGGGGAGGCCATTGTTGCAACTAAATGGCCCCAGAGCACAGCATTCAATCCTGTCAAGACAGGAGAGAAACCTCTTTCATGGACATTAGTTTTGGAGCCTGGGTTACCTCACCCTGGTGGAGTTCATTGTTCTCGGTCAGGGAAATCATATCAGCACTAAATGGATTTGTCTGAACCAGGCAGGTAACAGAGGAAAGAGATTAAAAGGTGCTAAGTGCTGACCATCCATCAGGATGGCTTCAGGAGATGTGATTATGATATTTCGATAAGAATTTTCATAAAAAGGACAAGATCAAAGGATTTGGCACTGCAGTTATGTGAAGGAGGACAGGGACTGGTCATCTCAGATCCAAGCCTACAATTAACATTGGTAATGACCAGCCATGTGGGTGATTGTAAGTTTTTCAGTCAAATCTTGAAGGAGTTTGTACTGTGAGGGCTGCAGTCGAGGAGGGGGGTCAGGACCGGTCAACCTGGATCGTGGACCTACAGTTCTCAACAGAAGGACCAAATGCGTGGAGGATTGTAAGTTATCAGCCAAATCCAAGGGGTATTTGGGGCCGAGAGTTATAAAAGAATTTTAAGTGCAGCAACCAAATCCTGCAAGGGTTTGGATTTTGAATTGAGTGAATTTGGGGCAGTAACGTGGGGTTTTGCCTGTGGTTTTTTTCAAAAAGGCTTATTTTTTAAGTCATGGGGACTTATGTATTTGGGTGAGCGCCGAGATTAAATCGCGGAGGGATTTAAATCGGACTAACCAATCAAGTGTCGTGTGGTGTCCCTTAAATTAGTTTAGAGGTCTTTGTAACAGGGCGTTAGGAGGGTTTGTGTGTTTTTATAAATAAACAAATTTGTGATTCAGCCTAACCATGTCGTATGCAATTTTGTTCTTGTAATTCCCAAAGTCCAAGAACTGTAGTAAGGGGGTACGGGAATGGAACCTCTTACAGCAGAGAATCTACTTTTGGTGCATAAATACACCCTTCTAGATCACAGGAAAAGTACTGTGTAATTAAAGGCAAATGCACAATCATATATTCATATTCTGAAAAAAATTCAGTTTTTAAAAAGAAACTCATAACTGTTGCTACAATACATATAATTTCCTGGAAATTGTCCGTGTACTGCAGTGACTCATACAAATACCAGCATTGAACGAAGTTAAGGAGGGCGTGGTTAAGGAGTGACAATCATCCCCTTTTATTCCTTCCCTGTTGAGTCAAAGTCTTAACATATTTCATATGTCAGAAATGCAAATGAGCAGAATAGCAGATTTATGAAGAACTGTCTACAAATTCAGGAAGTTGGAACAGGGTTGAACACAATTAACTTAAATAAATGCACACTGACTGAATAAGTTGTAAAAGTACGTACATTTTGTGTTGCTTTACTTGTGAAATATAACTTTCCCCAAATATAACACAAGGGGTGGAAGGAAGGGGATTCTGGTTAGAACTGGTGAGCCAGTCAAAAATCAACTGCAGAGAACAAAAATCTAGAACCGCAAAGCAAAATTAAATCCACTGGTGGACACAAAATATTCAAGTTGAAGCCAACCAAGGCTTAAATTAGACCAAGGAGCCAATGAATGACAGCGAATAGGGGTGGTGGGGGAAGAAGGTAGTGAGGAGGAAGAAAAGAAATAATGATCTGCCACAGACTTTAAATAAAAGCTGTGAATGTCAACCAGTCAATTACAGTGAACTGGACTGCCATGATCTCGCAAAGCGATTCAACTCAAATTTGTTGGGGAAAGGGAACAAAGGAGGATATAAAATAGAAAAGTTGGTTCATAAGCATCTGCCAACACTTGGCATCTTTGGATTTGGCCCATTTGTCTTTTATCCATGAATGCAATGAATAAATATAGTTGGCTGACTGGTGAACAGACGTGAAAATTCAACAAAGAGAGGATTGAAAGCAACCCCCTACAGGAAGGCACCCTGGGAAAGAAAATAATCAAAGTACTACAATACTTCTAGTGACATCACCCATACACCTGCAATTTTTGAAGGGTTCCCAATTTTTTTTTTACAGCTGTGGTCATTCAAAGCTTTGTGTTCTTGTGACCACTCAGTTTGGCTCTTGTATCCCAATTTCATTTCTGCTCTGCCATTTACTAGGTCAGAATTTTTTTTCATCTAAACAGTAGTTATCCTAAATCGACTGAACAAAATAGACCTCCCAGCATTCCCGAGGGCTCAGCTATTTCCTTATTTTGTATCAATTTTCATGCTGAATTAATACCCTTTAAAGAAGTATACCATTATAAAAATATGTAATCAGTTAATTAAATTATTCCCTTATCGGAACAAAGGCATTTCCTGGACGGTTCACATAAACTGTGTCTGACTAAACTTCTGTTTAAGCAAACCGTGCCAATAACATGTTTAGTCACGTTGGCTTGGAAGCATTACTGATGCCAACAGTGAGAGGAACTAAATTAAACAGTTATTCGCGATCAGCCCAGAGTTCATGACTGCATTCTTACTCGTGCAAATTCATGTATCTATCTCCTTTAGTAACTCCTTAAGAAAATAATTCCTGATGTAATCAAAACCCACTTTCTAAATGAAATTAAATCAAAAAGACAGAAGTGGACAGAACAAAAGACAACAGATGCTGAACACACTTCGTGCATTATGGCACAGGGATTTAAATTTATCAATTTGCACCAAAGAGCAGAAATACCTTTTTTTTTTAAATAGACATAATGTTCTACAATGTTAATTACAAAATCTTTAGTAGATTCCATTTAACATGGATGCCCGAGCAAATGAAGCATTTCATCATTAATCAAGACCATTGCTTTGGTGTTTAATGAGCATTAAATCAAGGCCAGATAAAACCTTCCTCAAAATTAGTATGACAATGCAACAGTCAAACTTATGACAAATAGCAATGAGTTTGAGAAATACATTTCGTGGCTAAGATAAACAATAAGAATTTGTACTCATGGTGTATTTAACATAAAAAGCATGCCATAACATTTTATAAAGTGTTTAAAAAAAGGTAGGCACCAGGCCATGGTGGGAGAATTAGACAAGGGACCAAAAGCCTGAATCAAAAAATTGTTTTGAGCAGGCTTTTGAAGGAAGGAATTCAAAAAATTAGGACCATATTAGCTAAAGACCTTTCCAACAATGGTAAGGAAAATGGAGGGAAGAAGTAAAGATGATCAAAGTCAGAGGACCTAGCGATGCAGGAGGAAACTGAAGGCTGTAGAGATAGTGGATGCATTATTTTGATCTACCAGAAATCCCCAGATTCTAGGACTGTCCCTGTGGATTAGAAGGTAGCAAATGTAACCCAGCTGTTCAAGAAAGGAGGACGACAGAAAACACGGAACTGTCGGCCAGTTAGCCCGACATCTGTAAGAAGAAAAATGCGAGTCTTGGTTTTTAAGGAAGTCTTAACAGGGCATTTGGAAAAAATCACTGATTCGGCAGAGTATATACAGTTTTACAAAAAGGAAATCATGTTTGACAAATCTACAAGAGTTTGTAACTGGCAGAGTATCACAGAATAATACAGTGCAGAAGAGGCCCTTCGGCCCATCGACCCATCAAGTCTGCATCGATGCATTGAAGACACCTGACCTGTCTACCTAATCCCATTTGCCAGCAATTGGCCCATAGCCTTGAATGTTATGACGTGCCAAGTACTCATCCAGGTACTTTTTAAAGGATGTGAGGCAACCCGCCTCTACCACCCTCCCAGACAGTGCATTCCAGACCGTCACCACCCTCTGGGTAAAAAGGTTCTTCCTCAAATCCCCCTTAAACCTCCGACCCCTCGTAACTGACTCTTCAACTAAGGGGAACAGCTGCTCCCTATCCATCCTGTCCATGCCCCTCATAATCTTGTACACCTCGATCAGGTCACCCCTCAGTCGTCTCTGCTCCAGCGAAAACAACCCAAGCCTATCCAACCTCTCTTCATAGCTTAAATGTTCCATCCCAGGCAACATCCTGGTGAATCGCCTCTGCACCCCCTCCAATGCAATCACATCCTTCCTATAATGTGGCGACCAGAATTGCACACAGTACTCCAGCTGTGGCCTTACCAAAGTTCTGTACAACTCCAACGTGACCTCCCTGCTTTTGTAATCTTTGCCTCAATTGATAAAGGCAAGTGTCCCATATGCCTTTTTCACCACCCTATTAACCTGCCCTTCTGCCTTCAGAGATCTATGGACAAACATGCCAAGGTCCCTTTGTTCCTCGGAACTTCCCAGTGTCAGGCCTTTCATTGAATACTTCCGTATCACATTACTCCTTCCAAAGTGCATCACCTCACACTTTTCAGCGTTAAATTCCATCTGCCACTTTTCTGCCCATTTGACCATCCCGTCTATATCTTCCTGTAACCTAAGACACTCCACCTCACTATTAACCACTCGGCCAATCTTTGTGTCATTCGTGAACTTACTGATCCTACCCCCCACATAGTAGAGCAGATAAGGAAAAACCAGTAAATATAGTATATTTGGATTTTCGTTGGCATTCAATTTGGTGTCACATAAGAGGCTGCTACACATAATTAGGGCTCATGGGATTGAGAATATGTAATGGAAAGAGGATTGGTACATGGACAGGAAAAAAATAAGGAATAAATGGGTCATTTTCAGCATGGCAGGGTGTAACTAGAGACTGCAAGGACCAGTGCTAGGGCCTCAGCTATTTACAATTTATATCAATAACTAATATGAGACACCCAAGTGTAATGTATCCAAATTCTGCTAACAATACAAAGCTAGGTGAGAAAGTAAGCTGTGAGCAGGATGCAAAGACGCTGCAAAGGGATACAGCCCAGTTAAGTAATTGGGCAAGAAGATGACAGATGGAGTATAATGTGGAGTGTGAGAAATTATCCACTTTGGTAGGAAGAATTGAAAAGCAAAACATTCTTTAAAAAGGTGAGAGACTGGTAAATGTTGGTATGCAGAGGTATTTGGGGGTCTACACATTACTAAGTACAACAAGCAATTCGGAAAGCAAATGGTATGTTAAACTCCAAACTTGCAATAAAGGCCAAGAATAATGAAGTCCTGCTGCAATTATGTAGGCCTTTGGTGAGACTACACCTTGAGTACTATGTACAGTTTTGGTCTCCTTAGCTAAGGAACAATATACTTGCCTTGGAGGGAGTGCAACAAAGGTTCAATAGACTGATTCCTTGGATGAGAGGGTTCCCCTCATAAGGGAGATTGAGTAGAATGGGCCTCTATTCTGAAGTTTAGAAGAATGAGAGGTGATATTTTTAAGAGAACTTGACAGGATAAATGCTAAGAGCTGGTTTCCCCTGGCTGGAGAGTCTAGAACTCGGGGTCACAGTATGAGGATAGGGGATCGGCCATTTAGGACTGAGATGAGGAGAAATTTCTTCACTCAGCGGGTTGTGAATCTTTGGAATTCTCTACTCCAGAGGGCTTTGGTTGCTCAGTCAATGAGTATATTCAAGACTGAGACATATTTTTGGGCACTAAGGGAATCAAGGAATATCAGGATAGGGCAGAAATTGACGTAGAAATTCAGCCAAGATCTTACGGAGTAGCTCAAGGGGCCATATGGTCTACACCTGCTCCTATTTCTTATGTTCTTATGGAGAAGGTTGCAAAGGTAGAGTAGGGGAAGGCTGTGAAGAAACTTGAAAACAATTACAGGATTTTAAATTTAATACGTTGAAGGATGGGAAACCAATGCAAGTCAACAAGGCTAGAGTTAATAGGTGAATAGGACTTTGTGCTGGATATTAGCAGCTGAATTTTGAACAAGTCGAAATGTATAGAGGGCTGAACATGGGAAGAGATTAAGAAAGGCACTGGTGTAAGAGTTCTTAAATGAACAAGTGTTGATGGGTAGGTATCAGTAGCTGTGGGCATGGGGTAGATGATGTTGCAAAAATGGCATTAGGTTGTCTTCTTGATGTTTCCAATATAGAGCTTGAAGCTCAGCTCTGGGTTTAAACAAGAGTATCAAAGTTTTGTGTAACTTGGTTCAAACTGAGAATGCAGCCAAAGGAAGGGGATAGAGTTGGTGGCAAGGAAACAAAGTTTATGGCAGCGCCAAAACAACAGCTTCAGTCTTCCCAATGATCAGTTGGAAGAAATTCTTACTTATTCACAACACAATGTGAAAACACACACAGAAGGTGTCATCAAATCAAGGCAACTCATGGAGAGGTAGCAGTCATCAGCATGGAACTTGACCTCATCCACAGCTGACATCATCAAAGGACAAAATGTAGGTGAGCAAGAAGGAGGCATCAAGCATAAAATCCTGAGGAATCAGAAGCGACGCTGCACAGAAACCATTGTTGAAGATGCATTGACTACATTTGGACAAGTAGGAGTGGAACCATGCAAGGACAGTCCCACACAGTGGGAGAGAAGAGAGCTGATACAGAAGAATCGCACAGTAGACTGCACCAAACACTATAGAGTGGTCAAGGAGGAACAACACTCTGCAGTCACAGATGATGTCAGACATGAAAGTAAAATACAAATTGGAAATAAAAGCAGAAACAGTATGTTGGAAATACTCAGCAGGTCAAGCAGTATTTGTGGCAAGAGATACAAAGTTAATATTTCAGGTTGATGATCTTCTGAAACATTAGGCTGAATTTTACCAGTCCTGTGCATATAGACTGGGAGGCAGGAAGGCTGGCAAAATGGAACAGGAAGGTGTTTGGGGAGGGGGGAAATGCTTGACATCTTCCCACTGCCATACCATTTTGCCAGCAGTGGGAAAGCTGGCAGAGCAGCAACCCGCTAGTAGGCCAATTGAGCCACTTAAGTGTCCAATTAAGGGCCACTTCCTGCCTCCATGGGCATTTTCCATGCACTGGGAGGACCTGCTGCTGTGCAAGGAGACTACGCAGTTCCACCGGGCGGCCTCCAGTCCCACGGAGGGCCCCCTCCCCCCAATGGTAACAGCACCATCTGCCCCAGCAACACCCACCCATTCCTTCATACAGCCCGCCTGCCAGGCCCTGGCTACCCCCAACCTCACTAAACACTCTTCGAATGCCCGTAACCATTGAGGCGCCCTCATCCAGCAGCTGCAACCTCAGCAATGGCAACTGCTCCCAGCAGTGCTGCTGAGGCTACCAGGCCACTGCCCTTAATAGGACAGCAGCCCTGGCAGCAGCCACTTAATTGGCTGCCACCAGCAAAATGTGGCCCCAGGTCCCACCGCCAACCGAAGTAGGGTTGCCTTCCACTTTCGCCCTAACAGCAGGACTTCTGCCGCCTCAGAAAAATTCAGTCCATTAACTCTTTCTCTCTGCACAGATTCTGCACAACCTGAGTACTTCTAGCACTTTGTTTTGATGTCATATGACTTTTGGTCTTGGTTGCCTTGGTGGTACAAGTTGTGTGGAAGTTAGACTGAAAGATAATGACTGCTTTCTTTGAAGGTACAGATGCAGCTGGCCAGCAACCAGCCATTCGAGAGGCCTGTAGAGGAAAGGGAGGATGGAGATGGGGTAAGTAGTTGGAAAGGACAGATGGGTCGGGGTGACCTTTAGAGAACAGTGGCGCAGTGGGGGCGGCACAGTGGTTAGCACCGCAGCCTCACAGCTCCAGCGACCCGGGTTCAGTTCTGGGTACTGCCTGTGTGGAGTTTGCAAGTTCTCCCTATGACTGCGTGGGTTTCCTCCCACAGCCAAAGACTTACAGGTTGATAGGTAAATTGCCCATTGTTAATTGCCCCTAGTGTAGGTAGGTGGTAGGAGAATAGTGGGGATGTGATAGGGAATATTGGATTAATGCAGGATTAGTATAAATGGATGTTTGTTGGTCGGCACAGACTCAGTGGGCCGAAGGGCCTGTTTCAGTGCTGTATCTCTAAATAAAATAAAATAAAACAAACAGAGGTGATGGTGTTCTACCTAAACAAATGGGCCCATGAATAAGTGTGCTCTTGTTACAAGGGTTTCCATTTTTTGTTAAAACTTGAGAATCTATATTTTAAAAACTGAAAAGGGTTCCATGGATGCTGGAATATTGAAGATGCTGAACTTTGGGTGTTTTTCTTGAAAGAAGTTACCAGAAGGTTTGGACTGAATGTAAACAAGTTTTATTGGAATGCATCTGCTGGCAAAGAACGCAGCAGGGGGTTTGACCTGAAGAGCTATTTATGGGGAAATGACGAGGCAAGATTTATGGTCATCACAAAGCTTGGGAAAAGTTGGTTTCATTTTGAACTGTTAAAAAGCCAGTTGGTGTTTAGCCTGAAAAAGAAACAGAAGGGAGGAGTTGCTGTGTGTTTGCCAGAGGACAGTTGATATCTCTCTCTTTAAGAACATAAGAACTAGAAGCAGGAGTAGTCAATTCAGCCCCTCGAGCCTGCCCCACCATTCAATATGATCATGGCTGATCTCATCTCGGCCTCAACTCCACTTTCCTACCCGTTCTCCATAACCCTTCAACCCATTACTAATTAAAAATCTGTCTACCTCCTCAAATTTACTCAATGTCCTGACATCCACGGCACTCTGGGGTAGTGAATTCCACAGACTCAAGACCCTTTGAGAGAAGTAATTTCTCCTCACCTTGGTTTTAAATCTGCTACCCCTTATCCTAAAACTATGACCTCTCGTTCTAGATTGCCCCACCAGAGGAAACATCCTCTCTACGTCTACTTTGTCAATCCCCTTAATCATCATATATACCTCAATTAGATCCTCTCATTCTTCTAAACTCCAGAGAGTAAAGGCCTAAACTGCTCAATCTCTCTTCATAAGACAAACCCCCCATCTCTGGAATCAATCTGGTGAACCTCCTCTGAACTGCCTCCAATGCAACTATATCCCTCCTGAAGTAAGGGGACCAAAACTGTACATAATACTCCAGGTGCGGTCTCACTAATGCCTTGTACAGTTGTAGCAACACTTCCCTTTTATATTCTATTCTTTTAGCAATAAATGCCAAAATTCCATTTGCCTTCCTCATTACCTGCTATACCTGCATACTAGCTTTCTGCGATTCATGCACAAGGACCCCTGATCCCTCTGCACTGAAGCAGTCAGAAGTTTCTCTACATTTAGGTAATAATTTGCCTTTCTATTCTTCCGACCAAAATGGATAACCTCACACTTATCCACGTGAAACTCCATTTGCCAAATTTTGGCCCATTCGCCTAACCTATCCATATGCATTTGTAAATTTCTTATTTCTTTATTGCAACTTACTATCCCACCTATTTTAATGTCATCTCCAAATCTGGATATACCTTCTATCCCCGCATCCAAGTCATTAATACAGATTGTGAATAGTTGGGGCCCGAGAACCGAACCTTGTGGCACCCCACTAGTTACATCTTGCCAACCAGAAAAAAAGACCCATTTATCCCTACTCTCTGTTTTCTGTTGGTTAGCCAACCCTCTATCAAAGCTAATAAGTTGCCTCTAACCCCATGTGATCTTACCTTGTGTATTAACCTTTTGTGCGGCACCTTATCAAATGCCTTCTGGAAGTCCAAATATACTACATCTACAGGATCCCATTATCCACTTTGCTTGTCACAGCTTCGAAGAACTCTAGCAAATTAGTCAAACACAATTTACCCTTCATAAAGCCATGCTGACTTTGAGGGCTAGGATAAAAATAAGGGACTTTAATCTTTCAATTCACGTGTATGTTTATATCCTTATCGGTTAAGACTTTGTTTATAATAAATGAATAATTTTGTTTATTAAAGAAACCTGGTTGGTGTGCTTTATTCTGAGATAAAGAGTAGAGTATCTGATTGATTGTTACAGTAAGTGGGAAAATTTAATATATGTTGCAACCTGTGGAGAAGTGAGACTAAATTAACACACCTCCCACCTCAGCCATAACACTTTATAAAGCAAAACTGTTGACACTTCAAATAAATGCACCGCTACCTACAGACTCACTAGCATCTTCCATCCATTGGTGTGACTGAAATTTTCTGTAATTTATTAGATATTTTTGTGCACAGGTTAGAATAATTTCATCATCAACATTACATTCAAGCAAAAAGACTCTGAAGCATGTTTTCACTGTCCACCTGGTCTTATCCATTATGGCACAAAACAATCATAAAAAAGATTAAATGCAAATAAAAAAGGCTGAAGGAATATAAATGATACTGTACCTTGGATCAATAGAAGAGAATGTTTAAGATTCCAGTAAGTTTGTGAATCTCCATACAGTGGCACAGTATGATGGAGTATCAACGCAATACTGCTGAATGAAGGAAGCAAGATCAAGTTCCTTCACCAAATTCCCAATGTAGGGTGTTGTACTGAGAAGATACCAAGCAGAGGTCAGATACCCTCATATGGTACTGTGGTAAAGTGGTACTGCATGCCTCCTAGTTTTTCCAAGTGGCTAGCTGCACAGTAGCACAGCACAGTGAGAAAGGTATGGCATGGGGCGGGGGCAGGGCTGCACAGAAGAGGATGGAGAAAATGTTAATTTCTCTCACATCAGCAATACCAAAACTTGCTTTGAAATAAAAAGACAATGCAGCTTTTCCATCTCAATAAATGAATGCTCAAGAACAAAAGTTGAACTCATATAGCACACTTAACTTCTCTGAATTGCATCAAAGTAAATCTTTATTTAGAGTACACCCACAATACAACAGGAAAAAATTAGATGCCTATAAAAACTATCCCTCAGCTCTCTAACATGCAACTTCCTTCCTGCTCAACAGCAACCTTCCTTCTGCCGTTGATGCTCTTGTGCACTCTAAGGGCTGAACTTAACGAGCCCACCGCCACTCCTGAAATGGGCGCCATTCCCTATCATCACGCATAGTGGAAGCGCAGGAACCACAGCCCCCCGGCCATCAAATCATGTGGCAGAGGCGGGAGGAGAGTTGCCGATTATAGCATCAGATGACTCCTGAGCAGGTGCTGGCACCATATTTAAAGGTCTGCTGGCCCTGCATTCACTCCTGCCTTACCGTCACTGGCTGCTTTCATTTGACTGGTGAAAATGTTGCTGAGCTGATTCATGGAATCCCCAACTAGCAACCCCCCCCCCACCACCCCCAGGAGGGCATCAAAGGATGCCCGAGGCAACACACAAGGTGGCCCCACAGTTCAGTGACGCCTCCCTGCAGTTTCTCCTCCAGACTGCAAAGGAAATAAATGCTGCAGGTTCTCCTCCCCCGTAATGGCAAGAGATCCTCCAGCCTGACCAAGCAAGCCTGGGTGGAGATCACAGAGGGGGTCAGCAGCTGTGGGGTCACCCAACGTTCTGGGTCCAGTGTAGGACCGGGGGCAATGACCACATGTGTTCGGCCAAGGTGAGCGCTCCATAACTCTCATTTTTGGGGAGTGCATGCACCCTACGCAGCAGGGTGCATGCCATGGGGAGGGGTGCACTACAATGGCAATGGCAGAGGAGCTAGGGTATTACCTCATCCTGACAGATGCATGGCTGCATCTCGGCCACAGGCCACCTTCTTTTATAGCTCACTCCTCAACTCTTCTGACAGCGTGTGGCAGCATCAGAGATATCAGATCCCCCAGTAGGGAACGAGGAGCTGACATGAGCAGGACTGTCATATTGATCTCTTTACCAATCTCCAATATCTCCATCCTTCCTCTTGCAGGACAAGAGGGCCCATAACAGGAAGGAGACGGCCCAGACTGGCGGACGAGTCCCTGATCTACATCCTCCCACCACCGACAAGGAAGAGGCCTTGGAGCTGGTGGGCATCCAGGGCGGCTGTGCAATTTCGGATGGGGAGAAGGGAGTCCCTCCGCAAGAGAGTGAGGATTGGCTTCATTGCCATACTCAATAATGTCCACATCATGCATTCAAAGTACATTGTTCAGAAGTGTATTTTTTCAAAGACTGGAATAAGTACACGAGATTAGTAAATTAGCTGACAAAAATGAAATTAGTTTATAAAAAACACAATGAAACAAGTAGCATCAACAGTCAACTATATCTACTATATTCCATGTGATATATATGCCTATTCCCCCGTCCCCATATACATACCTACACACACATCACACTATATATCTCAGATTTATGAGAATAGTTCCAATGATGAGCTACTTCAGTTACATGGATAGACTAGAGAAGTTAGGGCGGTTCTCCTCAGAGAAAGTTGAGAGGAGTTTTGATAGGTGTTCAAAATCATGAGGGGTCTAGACAGAGTAGATAGAGAGAGAAGCTGCTCCCATTGGCAAAAGGGTCGAGAACCAGAGGACATCGATTAAAGCTCAAAAGCAAAGAACTGTGAACATTGGAAATCTAAAATAAAAACAGAAAAATGCTAGAAATACTCAGGAGGTATGGAAGCACCTGTGGAAAGAGAAACAGAGTTAATGTTTCAGGTCTGTGACATTTCACAGATGCTGCCAGACCCTCTGAGTATTTTCAGCATTTTGTGTTTTTATTACCGATTTAAGGTGATTGGCAAAAGAATCAACGACAACATGAGGAAAAACTTTTTTTTTTTAAATGAACCAAGTGGTAAGGATCTGGAATGCACTGCTTGAGACGGTGGGAGAGGCAGATACAATGGTGGCTTTCAAAAGAACCAGAAGAGAAAAAAATTGCAGGGCAACAAAGAAAGAGTGGGGGAGTCGGACTAGCTAAATTGCTCTTGCGGAGAGCGGCATGGACACAATGGGCTAAATGGCCTCCTTCTGCGCTGTAACCATTCTATGAGTCTATACAATTTGCTATACAAATATGAAGAGGCAAAAAGCAATAGACTTAACCCAATTGCTATTTTACTAAATAAGGTACAATTCAGCAATTCCTGCCATGTCTGCAGTCTAAGATTATCTGGGAGCCAAATCAGTCTCAAATCTTTTTGTTTGTCCCCTTGCTATGCACAAACTGGCTGCTGCGTTTCCTAAATTACAACAGTGACTGTAAAGCACTTTGGTGCATCCTGAGGTTGTGAAAGACCCTATATACATGCAAATCTTTCTTTCAAATTTAATATGTAAGGAGCCTATTACATTTAATATTGGCTACAACATTGGGAAGACAAACCTAGGTGCAAAAATAGAGTAGAAACTGCAGCAGAAGCTTTACATAGATCCAAAATAGTACAGGTGACATAGATGTTTCCTTCTTCATTTCTTATTGCAGGAACAAGAGAAAACTTTTTCTTCAACAATGAAGGCTTATTCTGGAGCCTTTCCAAACCACTACCTGATGAAATTCAGAAGCTGATTTTGTTCAGTCACCTAGAAAGAATTTTTTTTTAATACACTAAATGTCTTCATACTTGTGTTGGAATATAGTACAAACCAAACTAGGGGAAATATTAATATTGTACCAACTTTTATTTTTATTGTATTTGCTGGCTATCTATTAAACTTTTTCTATCGTACTCGACGGAATGTAAATCCTCCGGCAGACACAACTAGGTTAAAGAGCGATAGAGGATATAGTCACAACGTTTTTGATTATGTAGTTCTCTTTGGTATGTTATTAAAACAATGAGGCAAGCTAACTAACTCAAATGTAATACAGTATTGTAACTATAACGTAGAAATGACATTGGCTCACCTCCGTAACATCCATAACTTTAATAGCTGCCAGTTGACCTGTTTTGACATGACGACCCTACAAAAGAAATGTAAAGTTATTAGAATACACAAAAATTGTCAAAGTTATGCTGTTAGATTGCTTAGTAAACTTGAACCAAATTATATTTACGCTAAGTGAAAAGTGAAATCTAAACAGAGTACAATTCTTCAGCCTGACTCAAATTCCAGTACAATTTATTTTTTTAAAACTACCTTATTGCATATATAAGACAGACATCTTTATTATAAAGTCCAAATTAAAAATTGAAACAGCCAAGATAAACTGTAGATTTGTTGAGTGCCGACACTGGGCAGCTAGTTTGAGATCTGTTGTGTTGCATATAAATTTTTTTGCCCTCAAATAGGGTATCAAGTTCATCACAGCACTTTAGAATTTCAATTCTTTTTAATGAAGTTTGTCCCAATGTGCAAATCTTGTGCCTTCCTTGCCCCAAGCTAAAATTTATCTATTTCTATAAGTAAAAGGTAGCAAGTTATTCTAACATCCTTGCACTAGTAACTGTCAAACAATAATCCAAATATATATGGCTGCAGATATTCAAATTCCTTTTGTGCAAATAGCATATGCATTTTGTTAGCAACTGTAAATGAATAATTTAGGTTATTATGCCACAACACAGATTTCTCCATAACATATCGCCCTTTTCTTCCTTGGCCTGTCCACTAAGTAATTCCTCATCCTTGGTGCTTGCAATCTTCTCAGCTACTCTTGACCCAATTCCTCTGAATTTCCCAGTTTCTCATCCTCGCTCACCCTCCCCTTGAATATATTTCCAGCCACCTCCTGAACCACACTATCTCCCGGTTACAAACAAGGGAAACACCAACCATTTCTTTGTAGCCCTCACACTTACAACCCCACCCTTTCTTACCCCCACTTCCTACTGCACCTACGCTAGGAGTTAAAAAAGGAGCGTCTCCTGACAACACAGAACATGCGCAGAGCAATCACCGACATCATCAGTGCGTCTGAACATTTGCCAGCTTGCCAGTACGGGTCGGTGCACAAGCGAAAACGTCACCACGTAATGACGTCCGAGTGTTGCCTCACCCCTCAATGGCCACAATTGCCGACTACACACCCTCCCCCCACGCCCAACAGTACCCCACTTCCCCCACGACTGCCACTTCTCTCCCACACTCCCTCCTGCCTTTCTCTCCCACACCTGCCTGCTCGTCGCTTCATTTCACCTCTCGTGACTGTTCGCTGCTTGCGCCCCGCTTGCTCTCCCGCCATCGCTACTCCGGGTGGCGAGGCAGGGAGCGAGTAGCGGTAGGGAAAGGCAAGCAGGTGGGAGCGGTGGGATGCAACGGCGAGCAGGCGGAAACAGCGGGAATGAACAGCGAGCAGGCAGAAACTGCGGGATCGAGTGGCAAGGCAGGCAGGCATGGGATGGAGCAGGAAAGAGAAGCAGTGATTGCGGGAGGGAGCAGGGTACTGTTGGGATGTGGGCGGTGTGGAGGCAGCACCCACTGACATTGAGAGGTGAGGGGGTTTGGATTCAATTCGCATTTTTGTGTCACATTAAGCAGCTGCCTGAGATGTCACAGACAATGATGTTTCAGTCGATGAGGCTGCATTTACGCATGTGCCAGTATTGCGCCACGTAGTGGTTGCATCGTCAGCAAGCGCAGCCAAAAAAAATTCTCCCAAATCACTTACTACTGCATTCCCTAACTCTCAACTTGTATCGAGCCTTTGGCCCATTCTATGTCATCATAGCTCTGCAGCTGCTAAGGTGTTTAACCACTGCCTTACTTGCATCTTTGATGCCCTCATCACCAATAAAACCTTCGCCATATCCCATCCCCAGTCCCACAAATCCACGTGATAATCTTGAGCACCTGATGCATGCAACAGATTTAGCCATCCATCACCAGTTCTGGCTGGTCCACAGCAAACTCTACTAAGTGTCACTCTCCTCTACACTGGGATGATTCTAGATGGCATTATATAGTAATTAGTAGGAGGCAGCTTTTGCAGGGATTTATCGATGCAGTATTACTGCTATTTTAGCCTCCTCACCCTCCATGTGCTGGTACTCTTTGGCAGCACAATGCAGATTTATCCTGCTTGACCCATTCTTATATCATAATCAGGACTAAAACCAGTTCAATTTATGATGGTAAATTATAAAACCAAAAGCTTGACTAGCACAGATTATTTATCTTATTTATCCTAAACAAAACTGTTCAATTTACCAGTAGACACTTAGTCCAACCCAATTAGTCCAATCCAATACCATGGATGACAGATTTGCAGGTTCTACACTCTGTTGGATAATAATTTTCTTCAAAAAGCTCCTAAGCAAATTAGAGCAGGATTTTCATATTCAAAAAAAAGTTCTCTGTTCACAATCAAAATGCAACTATTTTTAAAACTGCGCTGATGCAGTGTGAAACATTATTCCATTCAGCAAAGCAAAATGAGATTTTTTCATTTAAAGAGGGAAATTATAGCAATTATAAATTCAATGACAATATTGTGACTAAGTGTGTGCATACACATTAATTTCAAATTTGCTCCACATCCTTTTTTCAATATTAAGCATTAAAAATCTCTATATTAAGTGCTCATACTTCTAAAGTTAAAAATGAGAAAGACACACCATGTCTTCAACAATTATCATACAAAGTGGAAGTATTTCCAGACCCCTCCAATGGTCAAGTTGGTAGAGGAACTACACAGTATGGAGCAGAGTCATATGGCATTTTTCCATCTTTAATATCTGCAAACAGCAGGTGTGCAGTATCCCTGCTGTCAGTACGACAAAATGAAGATGAACTCCACACCTCTATGAAAATACAGATCTTTTGTTTTGTCCCTCTAGAGAAGGCAGCACACATGTACAATAAAAAGAATGTACTGTTCTATGTTCTATTAGAATGAAGGGTAGGTAGGTAGTTTGATCATAGAGTAGGTTAAAGGTTCGGCACAACATTGTGGGCCGAAGAACCTGTACTGTTCTATGTTCTAATGTAGGACTCAGAAGTGTCATGTCTATGCTTAAAGGACAGAGGAACAACAAAAAGATTTAAGCACCCATACAGACCAGGAGTACCCCAAATCAATCCACAGTCTCTGCTGACTAAGCTAATCTTATCTAGGGTAATGAAACTGGCTTCTATATCTAACTTAGGAATAGGGCACAAACTGTCATTCCTGACCAATATCTGATGATTCGTCATTAGAGCACATCTTGTAGATGTTACTGGATATAACTGGGTCTCAGCTGCAATGACCCACCAAATAGATTTTTCCAAGATTTACTTTCTGGATTCACAAATGATACATTACCAAATGACAACATGTGCAAGGTGTAATTGCAATCCAAATGCAGTTCACCATCATCAAAAGAGGACTTGTTTTGGGGGGGTGGAGGGGGAGGAGAATGCAAGAATAATATTGTTTGTTTAAAAAAAATGCTATACATAATAAAATACTGTTTACCTAATCTGTTTCTCCTACTCTTCATTAGGTTATCCAAATTCCACAATGATCAGAAGTTCACAAAAAACTGCTCATAAAACTATCTGCAAGTTCCAGATAATGTTCTTTCTTTTAAACTGACTACAACAGCATTAGCCAGGAATCAAAAGCAAAAGGTAGATAACAGTCTTCACAGTATGAAGACACAAATGTGACTAACACTGCACATGCTTCAAAATACCTAATGTTTAACTAGGTCCTGCTGTACTGTTCTAAAACGTAGGCAAATAAATTACAATTTAAAAATGGCATTACTTCTTTCGAATGGTTCTTACAAAACTCTTATTTGTTGAATTGATTTCTTGAATTGGTGATGGAGCAGCACTGATCACATTAGTACTGTCTGCAGAGTGACCAACCAAAAATATACACCTGGGGAATGGTATCGAAAGCAAGGAATTTCTGCTCAAGGGATGCAAGGTTAAAATTATATGGGTTTGAGGAAGCTTTTAAAGGCAATAGTGGGTGAAGAGGAAAGGGAGGGGGCAAGAGAAGTCGGAAGGCAAAGGGGTTTAGAAAGAGAGTTCCAGAAAGTAGGCTGAAATAGCTGAAGGTCCTACCACTAATGGTGGAGCTGAATGAAGTCCAAATCTGAAAAGCAAGTCTGAGAGAGGTTGCAAAAATAGAGTGGGGTGAAGTAACAGAAGGATTTGGGAGGACAATAATTTTAAATTTAATGCATTGAGACTGCAAGATTAAGGAGGACAAGGTGTAGATGAATGGGGCTGAAGTGTGGGACAGGATGAGGGCAACCAAAATTTGCACGAGTTAGAGTTCGTGTACAGTGGAATACAGGAGGTGGGTGAGAGCAACTTTGGTGAAGTTGAATCTGGAGGCAAGGAAAGTATTGATTCCAATGGTGGAGAGATAGGAGTAAGCACTCTTGGAAATAAACAGGACATGAAAACAGAGTCAAATACAACACCAAGATTACATACTGTCTGGTTCACCAAGCTACTAGCTGTAGAAGTAGACTGGGGTTGGAGGCAAAGGTATGACATTCTTAGGAGCCATAGATGACTTGGGTTTTCCCAAAGTTGAACAGCATAAAGGTCTGGCCAATTCACAATTTGTTGGACAAGCAGTTTGGCACTGCCAAGGTGGTACAAGTCAACGGTGTTGCTAGAGAGATAGTCTCACACATACCAAACTGGCCCCATGCCTAAGGATATCAATAGAGGCAATTATGTAAAGGAAATTCAAAGAGCACGAACAAAGCATATGTTGCACTTTGTGGCAATCCACATGCTCCTCTTAAGCATAGTCGCTAGAGTCCTTGTAACAGATGATTTTACCTTCTTTGAGTCACCATGAGATAAAAGAATTATAAACAGAGAAATTGGTTATTCTTCAGCAAGTGAGAAAATGATTAAACTCCCAAACTGCTAAACAATTGAAAAATCGTGAGCTTGCTATCCGAGATGAGATCATAATGATTCTGAAAGAGGAAAGATCTCTTAGATTGTGAAGGATATAGTTCTCATCTTTCTCATAAATTTACTCATTGCAATTCTTGGAAAGGTTCTAGTAAAACTTCATCTTACCTTAATATCAAAATAATTATATGGTCGCAAAGGCAGGCCTTTCTAGATAGAGGGATGGTGTTTCGTTGTATTTTGGAACTTAGAAAAATTTCCACAGTCCTGTGGTTCAAATAAACCCCATCAATATTATTTCCCCAAGCATCACCCATGTCCATAACTGAATTCAGTTATGCAGAAATTAGAAGACAGGGAAGGTAAATTCTGAAATAAATTACAAAGATTGGAGGGCACGACCTTGGCAGAGTATAGTTACAGCCCTTTGGCCTGTGCCATTAAAGACACCCAATATGGATTTCAGATTGAATGGGAGATAGCCGGACCCTTCTAGCTAAACTCACCTCTCAAGATTTTTCTTCTACCACTCCTCCCATCCCAATGTAACAAGATTAATTTAAATTAAATAAATAGATTGCAACAGGCTACTTAACATAAAACATTCTAAGCTTGAAAGGCCCAGTTTTAAATAAAAGGGGTGGGATCCAGGAGGAAAAGCAAATAGTCAATAACAGGTTTAAAAATGTAATTTTCCACCCAATCACTGCCCCAACTAAGACTGGCTAAGTCAGCACAGGCCAGCAACCGTATGTCTTTCTGCCTCATCATCACTGCATGTGTCACATTTATCCACTGGGCCACTAAAAAGAGAGTCAGTTTTTTTCTTCAAATAAAAATTCACATAAAAAAGCAGCGCATGCTCTGCAGAATAATCTCAACTTGCAACAATATGCCACACCTAGTGACAAATATTCTCATTTCCTGTTCACCAAAGAGCAACTGACAATGGATATAATTTCCATGAACAAACTGAACATCCCTCCATTTCCGCTTAAGTATTATTTTCCCCAGATAGCCCAGTATTCCAGCTTATCAACAACGTGTTTATGTTGGGATTAGCAATCACTCTTCAAACAATCATCCTGTTTGGACAAAGCACCATTTCACCAACAAATACTTGCATGACAGTGGTTCCAGATACAACTGCCTCCTTTTCCTCTCTATGTGTATCTATATACAGACATGAAATTACACATACACACAAACCAGCACAAGAAGATATTGTACAGAAAACTGTGTAATTTAAAATATTAGACCAATCAGTTGCATTCCTAGTTGACACTGAAAAGGAGGCAGTTGTATCTGGAACTTCAGTTGTGCAAGTATTTGTTGGTGAAATGGTGCTTTGTCCAAACAGGATGATTGTTTGAAGAGTGATAATTATTTTTTTTACGTATTATTATTTAGCATGTTTTATGTTAAGTAGCTTGTTGCAATCTATTTAGTTAACTTAATTTAATCTGGTTACATTGGGATGGGAGGAGTGGTGGAAGAAAAATCTTTAGAGAGGCGAGTTTAGCTCAAAGGGTCCAGCTATCTCCCATTCAATCCGTTTGTGTATTTGGTCATCGCAGCAATCAACCTGGAAGGCTAGCTCCTCCACCTTCGACGTCTGGTAATCAAAAGTCCTTGGGAATTGAATGACTCAGGGAATGGTCTTTTGTCCCTTTTAAGTACTGTCTGTAAATATGCAAATATATTTCCAGTCAAGGGTCCGGTGGGGTTATTTTTAAAGCAAGTTCTTTCTTTACTCCACTAACAGTTTAAAATCAATGTTCATGTGGCAAAATTAATATGCCTCATTCTTGGCAGGTGGGGGCCTGCATGACACATGGGCCTGCATGACACATGTCACTGCGTATTTATTTTACTTTTAATTATATTCAATTATAATTGCAGCTCAAAGCAGAAAGCATTAGAAGAAGCTTAACAATAACCTGCTCAGTAATGCTCAGTTTGGGTTCCGCCAGGGCCACTCAGCTCCTGACCTCATTACAGCCTTGGTTCAAACATAGACAAAAGAACTGAACTCCAGAGGTGAGGTGAGAGTGACTGCCCTTGACATCAAGGCAGCATTTGACTGAGTACGGCATCAAGGAGCCCTAGCAAAACTGAGGTCAATGGGAATCGGGGGAAAACCCTCCATGGGTGGAGTCATACCTCGCGCAAAGGAAGATAGTTGTGGTTGTTGGACGTCAATCATCTGAGCACCAGGACATCACTGTAGGAGTTCCTCAGGGTAGTGTCCTAGGCCCAACCACCTACAGCTGCTTCATCAATGACCTTCCTTCAATCATAATCCTGTGCGGATTTTGCAAGCTCTCCCTGTGACCGCGTGGGTTTTCGCCATGTGCTCCGGTTTCCTCCCACCGCCAAAGACTTGCAGGTTGATAGGTAAATTGGCCATTGTAAATTGCCCCTAGTGTAGGTAGGTGGTAGGAGAATGGTAGGGAATATGGAATTAATGTAGGATTAGTATAAATAGGTGACTGATGGTTGGCACAGACTTGGTGGGCCAAAGGGCCTGTTTCAGTGCTATACCTCTCTATGACTCTAAGGTCAGAAGTGGGGATGTTCGCTGAAGATTGCACAATGTTCAGCACCATTCACAACTGCTCAGATACTGAAGCAGTGTAGAAATGCAGCAAGGCTTGGACAATATCCAGGCTTGGGCTGATAAGTGGCAAGTAACATTCATGCCACACAAGTGCCAGGCAATGATCATCTCCAACAAGAGAGAATCTAACCATCTCCCCTTGACATTCAATGACATTACCATCGCTGAATCCCTCACTATCAACATCCTCGGGGCTATGCTTGACTAGAAACTGAACTGGAGTAGCCATATAAATACCGTGGCTACAAGAGCAGATCAGAGGCTAGGAATCCTGCAGCGAGTAACTTACCTCCTGACTCACCAAACCTGTCCACCATCTACATGGCACAAGTCAGGAGTGTGATGGAATACTCTCCACTTGCCTGGATGGGTGCAGCTCCAACAATACTCAAGAAGCTTGATACCATCCAGGACAAAGCAGCCCTCTTGATTAGCACCCCATATACAAACAGTCACTCCCTCCACCACCGACGCACAGTGGCAGCAGTGTGTACCATCTACAAGATGCACTGCAGCAACGCACCAAGGCTCCTTGACAGCACCTTCCAAACCCGCGACCTCTACCAACTAGAAGGACAAGGGCAGCAAATGCATGGGAACACCACCACCTGCAAGTTCTCCTCCAAGCCACACACCATCCTGACTTGGAACTATATTGCCGTTCCTTCACTGTCGCTGGATCAAAATCCTGGAACCCCCTTCCTAACAGCACTGTGAATGTTACCTACCCCACATGGACTGCAGCGGTTCAAGAAGGCAGCTCACCACCACCTTCTCAAGGGCAATTAGGGATGGGCAATAAATGTTGGCCTGGCCAGCGATGCCCACATCCCATGAATGAATCTGAGGGCACTCAGCTTTTAAAATTAAATGCAATTCTTTTTAGTGCAACCAACACAGGTGATACTCCCTTTACAGCAGACAACAGGTTAGTCTTCACCCTCATATCTCTAATACATTAGAACGTTATATGCGTGCAGATTTTTTTATTTGGGTGTATTCAAAATAGATCATTTGCTACATTTAATTCTTGAAATGTTGTTCCACTTTAACCAAACCGAGTAAATTGATTTGGTCTATTAGACCAACTGCACATCACTAATGACGCTGCAGAAAAAATAGTTACATTAGTGCAATTACTCCCATATTTGCTCCTTTTATAATTTTTTTTCAATAAAGCTATGATATTGTAAACATGACTGATTTCATGCTCCTTTACATTGTACATTACACTTCTGCTCAAAATGAGTATGCAACATGGCAAGTGTGATATATGTAATGGCTGAGCTCGTGTATCGTATTGTGACAGCAAAGCATTTGCATACCGCCTCTCTGCTGGCATCTCTGTTAGGGAGGTGTAAATAAAAAGTTTCAACATGGCTTCCTACAGTAAGACTCATTTTACATTTAATGAATACATAACCGAAAGATGGTGACAAGGATGGGACTGTTATTTTTTTTTTATCATTCATTCAAGAGATTACAATCTGAAAAACATTGGCACACACTTTTTGGAACTCCAAAGTCGATTTTCAGGAAGTTTGGGTGATTTGAAGGATTGCTTCAGTTGTGTCTGCAGCATGGTGCGTAATTGAAAAATATGACACTGAAGACTTACTTTGTGACAATGGAAGAATTCAACCCTAACAAAGAGGGTTGATTTATTAGAATGGTTCCAGTGATGGGAGGATTTTACTTACACGGTTAGGTTGGTAAAGCTGGGTTTGTTCTCCTTAGAACAAAGGAGTTTGAGGGGAGATTTGATAGAAGTGTACAAGATTATGACAGGTTTAGTTAAGTTAGACAAGGAAAACTGTTCTCATTACAAATGGTACAAGGATGAGGAGACACAGATTGAAAGTTTTGGGCAAAAGATGCAGGGGGAATATGAGGAAGCACTTTTTTTTTAAAACACAGCAGCTAGTAATAACCTGCAACTCGCTACCCACAAGGGTGGTTGAAGGTGAGACAATCACTGACTTCAATCGGACGTTGGATGGCCACCTAGGAGAAATAGACTTGCAGAGATACAGAGATTGAGCCAGTGAGTGGGACTAATTGCATAGCTCTGTGGAGAGCCGGTATGCACTCAATGGGTCAATGGCCTCCTTCTGTGCCGTAAATGACTATGTTGTAATTATGAACGAAGGTTACGTATTTGGCTGCAAGCTAATAAAATAGATGATGAGGATCAAGTGAATGTTTTCCTCACCAAGATGCGGCCAGATGTTTTTGAGGTATTTTTTAACCAGTGTTGCCCACAGACCCCAGTACTTTGAACTATTCTGAAATCCTATTATGGCATGACTAACAATGAAATTGCAATCAGAGTTGCAGTCGCAAGTCTGTTGCAGATTATATTCTTGAATTCACGAAACCCTCCTGTCACTGTGGTTATGGTGCCAATCTGGAAGTCAACCTTAGAGACATGTTTGTTGGAGGTATATAGAACAGTAAAATCCAGGCCAATCTTTTGAATAAAGGCAATTACCTATGTGGAAGGAGGCCTGTGATGAGGCCACAGCCGTGCAAACAGCAGGGAGAGATAGTGGCAGATTGTAAAGAAGTTATTTTCCTAAGCCAGCGGGGGAGGTCCACCGGATTTCAGTAGGAACTAGGCCACAGCAGCCAGGCTCACAGACTCGAGTGTCAGAAATTTAGCTACCAACCATCTGAATGCTCCCATTTCCAGTCAAAATGCTATGCCTGTGGGAACGTCAGTCATATCCAGACGGCATGCAGGAGTATAGGAAACAGCAATGCTCCAGGTCACGGTAAAGCTCCAGGTCACAGCAATGCATCAGATCAAGGTTATGGTAGACCTAAAGCAAGTTCAGGAGCCTGGAAGTCCTCAAATGCGCACGATAGATATGGAAACAGAAGTTGATGTTGTTGAGCAGGAAGAGTTGTACTCAGTCAGAGAGCATGAAAAACAGCACATGGGCGATTACAGCAAAAGGGCTGAAGATATAATTCCAGCGTCCACAGGAAAAATGAAAGTTGGAGATTCACAACTTACCTTCATCGCTAATACAGCTGCAGCAGTGTCAAGCTATCTCGGAAGGAGAGTACAAGTCGTCACTAAGTCACTTCCCTTATAAAAAGCTGGTTTGAAACTGACCAGTTATTCCAATAACAGTATTCCAGTGTTAGGTGAAGCTAGTGTTAGGGTGGAATATGATGATGCATCCTATTACTTGCTATTGGTAATAGTAGGAGGGAACCAAGTCTCCCTGAAGGGAAGCAAGTGGCTTAAGAAAACAGGTTTAAACTGGGATGAGTTATTTACAGTAGGGATCAGTAAGAGTACATCTGACATTGAGGATGCGCTAAGAGAATGAGGACGACCAAATGATAAAATTAGGCATCACAAGGCAGAGGTCAAGATAAAGGACAACATATGGCCAACAATTTGCCAAGCTAGCCCAGTGCCTTATGCACAGCTAGAAACAGTAAGTAAAGAGCCAGATAGATTAGAAAGAACAGAGGCAATTAAAAAAGGTGAAGAGCAGTGAATGGGCCGTACCCATTGTGGCAGTTCAAAAAGCAGATGGGTCCATTTGGATTTGTGGAGATTATAAGCAAACAGTAAATAGTGATTGAAAATGATACTTACCCACTGCCTACTAGTGATGATTTGTTTTCTAATTTATCAAATGGGAAGGTATTCACTAAGATCTGTCAACTGCATATTTGTAATTAGAATTAATTGACAAGAGCAAGGAATTGCTTACCATTGTCATGCCCAGTAAAGACATATATTCCTAACTTTTAAGATACGAACTTTATTCAATGTTGACTCCTTGAAATTGGCTTTTCCTTTGAAAGCAAAGTGGACAACGTGTTGCAAAGATGGCCACCGAAGGTCAGATGACCTGGCCTGTGTATTCAAAAACTGCCTCACTGTTTTGAAAGGACAAAAAAAGATACATTCCAGACTAAAAGGTGTCGACTACACCCATCCTGAAACCATCAAGAAATGTGCCTGCATTGAATGTTTTTCTTTTGAGGCAAAGATGGTGTGAAGTAGCCACAGCATTTCAGAATAGTACCCATGCAGCCATCAATAGCCATAGATTCCACATCCTTGTCCATTGTGTGGATGCACCAGGGGAAATGGCCATGTGTCAAATTACAGAAATGCTATTGTGAATTTTTACCGTAAAAATTTTACCTCTGGAGAGAGGAGATGATCACAGCAACATCACAGAAAGCAATCCAGTCAGTAACTGTGGGAAGAAGTCTAGCCAGGCAAGAAAAGAGCCCTGCTGCTAATTCTACACTTCAACTTGATGCAGCAGAAAGTGACCACCACCTCTAGTCTGAAATCTCAACTGCCAGAAATCTACAACACCTTAAGTTCAAGACTGCAAACACCCAGGCCTTCACCTTTAAGAGATTATCCTCCTGAGAAGTTTCAACAGATTTACCATAAATCACAAACACCTACCTCACTTAGAATTACATCCTACCTTTCTCTATCCATCTATTTTTGTGAATGAGTGTGTGGGTGAATGTGTGCGTGAGTGGTGTTGCGAACATTTCAGGAATTGTGTAAAAATTGTTATCTTTTGTTTAACCGACAAGAAAACCGGTCATCTGTTTCTGTTTGTTTTTGGGGCCAAATATTCAGGGGCTAACTCATCATTTTAAATAAACATGATTGTGGTCAGTTGGAAGGTGAACAGTGAGAACCACCCACACCCTTTACCACCTGTCCATAACACCATTCATACACACATAGGGTTGTACCAATATGAAGGTTTACCATTTGGGGTGTCTACTGCTCCCGCAATGTTCCAGAGTATCATGGATCAGGTATTAAGTGGGATGAAAGGAGTGTGCTGCTTCTTGGGTAACATTTTAATTAGCAGGAAGACAGAGAAAGAGCACACTGTGAGGTTGAACAAATTCCTAGAGTGACTTGAAGAGTATAGCATCAAAGCTAACGAGCACAAGTGTTGCTTAATGGAGTCGAGTGCAACATACCTGAGTCACCAAATAGATGGTGACAGTATCCACCCAACACATGAGAAGGTTGAGGGGATTTTGAAAGCAAAGAGGCCAGAGAACAAATAAGAACTTAGAACATTCATAGGAATTGTGTATTATTCCAAATTCATCTCCAACCTAGCTAATACATTTGCTCCATTGTATTAACTGCTCAAAGATGGAATAGATCGGGAGTGGCCTGTGGAGTGTCAGCATTTGAAGAAGAAAGCACTGACTGGTAAGGATGTTTTGACCCACTATGATCCCAAGAAACCATTGGTTTTAGTATGTGACGCCTCATTACAGGAGTTAGGTGTGGTGTTATCTCACATAATGGAAGATGGCGTGGAGAAGCCTGTAGCATATGCTTCACATACTTTAACCAAGTCAGAGCAAAATTGAAAAGTTGAGAAAGAAGAATGAGCAATCATATATGGTGTTACAAAGTTCCCCAAGTACTTGTACAGTAGGAAGTTCACATTGTTAACTCATCACCAAGTTCTTACGATCATATTTGGTTCAAAGAAGGGAGTACCATCTCTAGCAGCAGCACGACTTCAGAGATGGGCATTGATTTTGTTGGCCCATCAGTACGATATTAAATATCGTAAGCCAGTAAATCATGCAAAGGGGGACGTTCTTTCAAGACTACCCATGAAGACCGACTCATTTTTAGCAAATAAGTTACCTATAAATTACCTGACATACACAAGTAACATGCCAGTGTCTGGCAGAGAAATTTTTGAAGAAACTCGCAAGGATGGAGTGCTCAGGGAGGTATTTAATTATGTCATGAATGGCTGACCTAAAGAGTGTGATGATGAGAAATCGCAGAAGTATTTCACATGCAGAAATGAACGGATTGGTGATCAAGGTTGTGTTCTATGGGGTTTAAAAATCGCTGTACTGCCAAGGTTTAGGGACAGATTGTCAGAGGAACTGCATCAAGAGCACACAGGATAATCTGTATGAAAGCAGGAGCAAGAAGCTATTTTTGATCTCCAAAAGGTAGATAGAAATATTGAAGAGTTGGTGAAAAGTTGTGATGTGTGTCTCAATGAGAAATGATCCAACCAAGGTTCCTTTCATTCCAGGGTCAAACAAGAAAACTGTGGGAACGAGTACATGTCGATTTCTTTGAAGTGGAACGGAAAGAGTATCTTGTTTTGGTTGATCATTACAGCAAGTGGATAAATGTTGAGTTTATGCCAAATACCACAAGTGCCAAAACGGTTGAGGTTTTGAGAAGTTGGTTTGCAATTTATGGGTTGCCAGAAGTGTTGGCGCCAGGCAACAGTCCACAGTTTATGTCATTAAGAGTTTGAAACACTTCTGAGTAAGAATGGAGTCAAACACACTAACACCACTGTATCACCCAGCATCAAATGGTGCTGCAGAAACAAGTATACAAATTGTGAAGAGGTCTTAGCAGAAGTATTTGCTGGGTGATAAGCTAGGCAGTAATTTCCATGTTTCTCTTCGACACAGGCTAGACAATTTTCTGTTCTCTTATTGAATAACCCCAGTCTACAAAAGGTTGCTCAACTTATGAGTTAGTGTTTAAACACGCTCCGAGGACGAGGTTTAGTTTGCTTATGCCTGACGACATCAGAAAAGTAAGACAAAAGCAAGACAGAGTCAAGAGGAGTCATGATACTCAAGGCATGACACAGAGTTCAGTGTTGGTCAGAAGGTCATGGTGAAAAACCACCAAGGTGATGAGGAGAAGTATGTAGTTGGAGGTGTTGTAAGAAGACTAGGTACGTTCACATATCTAGTGAAGATTGAACAGAGACTCAGCCAGTGTAAGGTAGATCATTAAATTGAAAGAGGAAATCTGACAAAGGCAGAGCATACAAAACCTCCTATCGTCGAAATTCCTACAGTTCCAAGTGAAAATCAGAAAGCGCAAGTCACAAAGCATACCCAGTTGCAGCTCCTCACAGACCGCATGGATCGGTTGGAGCAGCAACTGGATGCACTTAGGAGCATGCAGGTGGCAGAAAACGTCATACACAGGTGTTTTAGGGAAGTGGTACACCCAAGGTGCAGGCAGATAGATGGGTGACTGCTAGAAGGGGCAGGCAGTCAGTGCAGGAATCCCATGGCTATCGCCCTCTGTAACAAGTATACAGATTTGGATACTGTTGGGGGGGGAAGATGGCCTATCAGGGGAAAACAACAGCAGCAGCCAGAGCAGTGGCACCATGGCTGGCACTGTTGTTCAGCAGGGAGGGACAAAGCGCAGAAGAGCAATAGTTATAGGGGACTATAGTCAGGGGCAAAGATAGGCGCTTCTGTGGACGTGAAAGAGACTCCAGGATAGTATGTTGCCTCCCTGGTGCCAGGGTCAAGGATGTCTCTGAACGGACAGGGGGCATTCTGAAGGGGGAGGGTGAACAGCCAGACGTTGTGGTACACATTGGTACCAACGACACAGGCAGGAAGAGTGACGAGGTCCTGCAGGGGGAGCTTAGGGAGTTAGGTAGAAAGTTAAAAGACAGGACCTCTAGGGTTGTAATCTTGGGATTACTCCCTGTGCCACATGCCAGTGAGGCTAGAAATAGGAAGATAGTGCAGCTAAACATGTGGCTGAACAGCTGGTGTAGAAGGGAGGGTTTCAGATATCTGGATCATTGGGATCTCTTCAGGGACAGGTGGGACCTGTACAACGAGGACGGGCTGCATCTAAACTGGAGGGGCACAAATATCCTGGCTGCAAGGTTTGCTAGCGTCACTCGGGAGGGTTTATACCAGTGTGGCAGGGGGGTGGGAACCAGAGCAGTAGGACAGCAAGTGAAATAAATGAAGGGGAACTAGTAAATAAGGCCAGTAAGACTAAGAGGAAGAGCAGGCAGGGAGATGTTGCGGAGCACAGCGGGACTGGTGGTCTGAAGTGCATTTGTTTCAATGCGAGATGTATAACAGGTAAGGCAGATGAACTTAGAGCTTGGATTAGTACTTGGAACTATGATGTTGTTGCTATTACAGAGACTTGGTTGAGGGAAGGACAGGATTGGCAGCTAAATGTTCCAGGATTTAGAAGGCGGGATAGAGGGGGATGTAAAAGGGGTGGGGGAGTTGCATTACTGGTTAAGGAGAATATCACAGCTGTACTGCGGGAGGACACCTCGGAGGGGTCATGCAGCGCGGCAATATGGGTGGAGCTCAGGAATAGGAAGGGTGCAGTCACGATGTTGGGGGTTTATGACAGGCCTCCCAACAGCCAGCGGGAGGTAGAGGAGCAGATATGTAGACAGATTTTGGAAAGATGTAAAGGTAACAGGGTTGTAGTGGTGGGTGATTTTAACTTCCCCTATATTGACTGGGACTCACTTAGTGCTAGGGGCTTGGATGGGGCTGAATTTGTAAGGAGCATCCAGGAGGACTTCTTGAAACAATACGTAGATTGTCCAACGCGGGATGCGGCCGTACTGGACCTGGTATTGGGGAATGAGCCCGGCCAGGTGGTCGAAGTTTCAGCAGGGGAGCATTTCGGGAACAGTGACCATAATTCCATAAGTTTTAAGGTACTTGTGTATAAGGATAAGAGTAGTCCTCGGGTGAAGGTGCTAAATTGGGGGAAGGGTAATTATAACAATATTAGGCAGGAACTGAAGAATGCAGATTGGGGGCGGCTGTTTGAGGGTAAAATCAACATCTGACATGTGGGAGTCTTTCAAATGTCAGTTGATTAGAATCCAGGGCCAGCATGCTCCTGTGAGGAAGAAGGATAAATTTGGCAAGTTTCGGGAACCTTGGATAATGCGAGATATTGCGAGCCTCGTCAAAAAGAAAAAGGAAGCATTCTTAAGGACTGGAAGGCTAGGAACAGACAAAGCCCTTGAGGAATATAAAGACAGTAGGAAGGAACTTAAGCAAGGAGTCAGCATCAGCAACCGGCCATCAGCAGCAGAATTGTACTCAACCACAATCTGTAACCTCATGACCCGGCATATCTCCCACTGCACCATTACCATCAAGCCGGGAGACAAACCCTAGTTCAATGAAGAGTGCAGGAGGGCATGCCAAGAGCAGCACCTCAAACTGAGGTGTCAACCTGATGAAGCTACAACATAGCACTACTTGCATACTGAACTGCACAAGCAGCATGTGATAGACAGAGCTAAGTGATCCCATAACCAACGGATCAGATCGAAGCTCTGCAGTCCTGCCACATCCAGTCATGAATGGTGGTGGTCAATTAAACAACCAACTGGAGGAGATGGCTCCATAAATATCCCCATCCTCAATGATGGGGGAGCCCAGCACATCAGTGAATAAGATAAGGCTGAAGCATTTGCAACAATCTTCAACCTGAAGTGCCGAGTAGATGATCCATCTCGACCTCCTCCTGAAGTCTCCAGCATCACAGATGCCAGTCTTCAGCCAATTCGATTCACTCCGCATGATATCAAGAAACGACTGAAGGCACTGGATACTGTAAAAGCTAAGGGCCCTGACAACATTCCAGCAAAAGTACTGAAAACTTGTGCTCCAGAACTTGCCGCAACCCTAGCCAAGCTGTTCCAGTACAGCTACAACACTGGTATCTACCCTGCAATGTGGAAAATTGCCCAGGTATGTCCTTTACACAAGCAGGACAAGTCCAACCCGGCCAATTACCGTCCCATCAATCTACTCTCCAGTCGTGAATGGTGGTGGAAGGTGTCGTCGAAAGTGTTATCAGGCAGCACTTGCTTCGCAATAACCTGCTCGGTGACACTCAGTTTGGGTTCTGCCAAGCCCACTCAGCTCCTGACCTCATTACAGCCTTGGTTCAAACATGGACAAAAGAGCTGAACTCAAGAGATGAAGTGACAGTACCTGCCCTTGACATCAAGGCAGCATTCGACCGAGTATGGCATCAAGAAGCCCCAGCAAAACTGAGGTCAATGGGAATCAAGAGGAAATCTTTGCATTGGTTGGAGTCATACCTAGCGCAAAGGAAGATGGTTGTGGTTGTTGGACGTCAATCATCTCAACTCCAGGACATCACTGCATGAGTTCCTCAGAGTAGTGTCCTGGGCCCAACCATCTTCAGCTGTTTCATCAATGACCTTCCTTCAATCATAAGATCAGAAGTGAGGATGTTTGCTGATGATTGCACAATGTTTAGCACCATTCATGACTCTTCAGATACTGAAGCAGTCCATGTAGAAATGCAGCAAGGCCTGGACAATATCCAGGCTTGGGCTGATAAGTGGCAAGTAACATTCGTGCCACACAAGTGCCGGGCAATGACCATCTCCAACAAGAGAGAATCTAACCATCTCCCCTTGACATTCAATGGCATTACCATCACTGAATCCCCCACTAACAACATCCTGGGGGCTACCATTGACCAGAAACTGAAATGGAGTAGCCATATAAATAACGTGGCTACAAGAGCAGGTCAGAGACTAGGAAGCCTGCGGCGAGTAACTCACCTCCTGACTCACCAAAGCCTATCCACCATCTACAAGGTACAAGTCAGGAGTGTGACTGAATACTCTGCACTTGCCTGGATGGGTGCAGCTCCAACAACACTCAAGAAGCTCGACACCATCCAGGACAAAGCAGTCCACTTGATTGTTTGTGAATGGGGTGCCATTCATTCCCTCCACCACCAATGCACAGTGGCAGCAGTGTGTACCATCTACAAGATGCACTGCAGCAATACACCAAAGCTCCTTTGACAGCATCTTCCAAACCGGCGACCACTACCACCTAGAATGGATAAGGGCAGCAAATGGTTGGGGACACCACCACTTGCAAGTTCCCCTCCAAGCCACACACCATCCTGACTTGCAACTATATCGCTGTTCCTTCACTGTCGCTGGGTCAAAATCCTGGAACTCCCTTCCTAACAGCCCTGTGGCTGTCTCTACCCCACATGGACTGCAGCAGTTCAAGAAGGCAGCTCACCAATACCTTCACGAGGGCAAATAGGGATGGGCAATAAATGCTGGCCTAGCCAGCAACGCCCACAATCCATGAATGAATTAAAAAAAGTTAGTCACATTACTAACCTGCTTGGCAACCTGGGGGGTTTCTGAACGGTTGTACAGTTTGAACTGAGAGCCCGGAGAAAAGTTGTTTGCTCCTGGATTGAAAACACCTCTCCTGGCTGGCTCGCCACAGCTTCGCCTATCTGCTCCCATCTCTTTCTCACGGAACGCCAAAACCCACTGAAGAGACACAAACCCCAAGAGAGGAAAGTCTCCTGCAGCGAACAAGGTTTAAGAATAATACTGTGCCCCAACAAAAAGCAAGATCTATCTGCAATCAAGCGAGCACGAAGCACAGTAACAAAAAAACCCTCTTCAGAGATTGCCTGAAACTTTTTCACTTCATTTTTTCTTCTGCTCTTTCCGTCCCTATCTGCATGGCTGTATCGTGTATCTGTAGGCGTTAACCGAATTAGAGTTTAAGGTTAATAAAATTTCACCTTTCTTCTTTAAACCTAAGAAAGCCTGTTTGTGCTGGTTTCTTTGCCTTATAATTGGAAAGCGATGAACAAGGATTCACCAAGGGGGAGCTCAAAACAGTGTTTAAAATTAAGCCCCGTTACAGTAAGACTGAAAGCTGAAAGGGAACCCTAGACCCCTTTCTCACCTGGTCGTAACAATAAAAACACAGTTCCATTGAGTCCTTCACAGGTGCAACTGTATCCAGACTATTAACAATTCCTTATATAAATTTGCATAAATTCAAGTACAACATTTCTTGTAATGTTCTTCATTCTGTGCTTATAGTAGACATGTGTTGTGTAGACAGATCTAAATACATCAGCTGCATACACTCAATGTCACAACACAGCACTTTTTTGTTATCAGGACAAGGGTACCACAGCAAACTTCCTCACTTGCTGAATAAAGTTTGATTCTGCTAGACCTTTCCATCATTTCTGGCTACAGTTGACATGGAACTGATGCATCTTATGATCTCAGCATAAATGGAGAAATGCTTCTGCTATCATGATTAAAACAAAATGAAGTTGTGATAACCATCCCTCAGTAGTTACTGAATTTTTGTTCCTATTCAATATGAACACACCTGTTAATGCTCACTAACGCTTAGTATACGGATTTTTCATTGACACTTAAGGATATGTGGCACAGAGTCTTGGAAGCAGAAAATTATTCTGAACGACGATGAAAGTAATAAGTAAAATGAAAGTATAAAACTAATCTGAAAATAGAGAGAGAGATGGAACTTGTGGCAGTGAGAAGATGAAACTCACCTTACAAAGACCTCATACCTGCTAGTTCTGAGGAGGGTTTCCCACAACTGGAAGATTGTGTGGAAATCACTCACTGCTGATGAGGTATCTGGTTCTTTCTGTTTATGCACTGCTCCTGTTGGAGCCTTAGACCATTTGACAGAATTTTGGCCACATGCTGCTGGCATCTGTAAAGCATTATTTATCATGCATGCAACTTTTCAAAAATCTCACTCCTGGGAAACACCAATTCTGCGTGCATCGAAACCGAAAAGTGTGCCCAATGAATAAACTTAGTCTGCTGGTTTTCTTCACTCTGAAGCAATTTGGGTTGTACATTGATTTGACATTGACATCCCTTTGAGAAAGTAACAAAGTTCTAAGCCAAAGGAAGGGTTCAATATCTCAACAATTTATTATTCTAATCATCTTTCAAGTAAAAATCAAACACAAATGGGTAGATTATGATTATATTATGTTTTAAAAGGTAGCTTAAAAATGGTCAACTCAAAACAAATTGACTGAAATAAAGGTTTTTAAAATGTTTTTTTTCCCCGAACAGCTGGTTCTGGTCTTATTTAAGGTTAGGTGCAATGGTGAATAAAATGAGCTTTTATACCAACCCTCAGGAACATGCAACAGTAGATAATGCCAACCCCCAGTGTAGGCCCAATATAACAGCATTGAGATTTTTCCTCATTGATTCCAAACAGCATTACAGTAAATTAGGATATACTTTTCACCAGGCGTTTTAGAGTATCTGAATCTAGCTTGGTTCAGCAGAGCTCCTGTTAAAACTATTACAAAGCAAATTGGCAAGAATGAAGCTTGATACCAGTCTTTTTAAATCAGTCTAAAGACTAAGGATTATCTCTAAGTGGGATTCCTACCGGAACATGGGTCAGGCTTTGCCCCACTGATGAGACTCAATTCCAACCTCAGCAAAATTTTTGAGAGCAGTATAATTTTAATATAAATGACAGGTCCGACAATATTTTAGTAGCTGATGGGTCACTGGTCATGAGGTGAAATGATATAATCGTTTATTCATGCCTCCAAAGCTGCAAAAAGCTTTGGGGAGCAGCTGAATCACATTCAAAGAAAAATAAAGAGGGTGAATTTCAGTTGTGTGTATGATGAGCAGCTCCTCTTGATTTGAGTTGACAACTAAATAGGGTTAACTGCTCAAAACATTGGGCTGGATTCTATAAACTCGCCGCCGATCACGGAATACAGGCAGCAAGCCAAAAGCTGCTACAATCTCAAGTGCGATGGCTCGTTTAAGTAGCCGGGGTGGCCTGCATCTTCCCCCACCACCACCCCCACAATCACTTGGAAGGGGCAGGCTGTCCATCCCTGACAATGGCATCAGCTGCCTGTGCGCAGGCTCTGACGCCATTATTAAATGGCGGTCAGTCCTGCCCGGATATTTGAATATTTAAAGAGATACCCCCCCCCCCACAAAATTAAAGAAAGTTCCAACAACTCCTTCCCATCCCCAATAATAATTACATTAACTATTTGCTCTCCCCCACACCACCCACCCCCCCCACCCCCACAAACTGCACAAAAAGTGTAAAAGTACAGCCCGTTCCACCATCCCCTACACGCATGACGTTTATTTGACCCCATCCATCCCCACCCCACCCTGATAAACTTACCTCCTCCCCCCTCCCAGGAGTGTTGTGCTTCATTTCCCCAGACTGGGATCTCAAGGTGTGGAAGCGCCAGCTGCTGCACCGAAGATCACGGCAGGCCCTCAAGATTAGTGGCGTGTATATGTAAATATATTCATTTAATGAATTTGAATGTTGATTGCGGTTCCGTCACCCAGCAGCAGTGGGACCGCCACAGAGCCTCGCCGCCACCGGGAGAATCGGGCCAGGCCATGCCAGTGTCGAGGTCCATAGCGGGCCTCATCTGGAGCCATCCTCAATGGAGATCAAGGGGAGAATTCTCCTCTAGCTGGATTCGTACCTAGCACAAAGGAAGATGATTGCGATTGTTGGAGGCCAATCATCTCAGCCCCAGGACATCCTGCAGGAGCTCTTCAAAAGAGTATCCTCAGCTGCTATGTCAATGGCCTTCTCTGTACCATAAGGTGAGGCAGCCCATGTCCATATGCAGCAAGACCTGGATGACATCCGGGCTCAGGCTGATAAGTGGCAATTAACATTTGCGCCACACAAGTGCCGGGCAACGACCATCTCAAGAGAGAATCTAACCATCTCCCCTTGACGTTTAATGGCATTACTATCGCTGAATACCCCATTATCAATATCCATTGACTAGAAACTGAACTGGACCAGCCACCAAAATGCTGTGGCTGCAAGAACAGGTCCGAGGTTGGGAATTCTGCGGTGAGTAACTCACAACCCTGGGGATGAAGTGAATCTCAGAGTTAAAAACGGCTCTTACTGGTTTTCTAAAAAAAGTTGAAACACAAACTAGAGACCAAGACTGATCCTACAATCCTGGGTGGTATGATTGTCAGTTGTGATAAATATGTAGATATGGCTACAAAAACTAAGATTCAGAAACTCAGCAAACCAGTAAATGAAGCTACTTAACAGCATCACCTGAGTCTGAGTGATTTCCTGTTGGATGTTTGCTGTAAATCTGCTCCACTGTTTGCAGTGATCACTATCTGTGATGAACATCCAGTATTGTACAAAAAATGTAATAAAAGTATCTTCCTCTGAAAAATAAAACCTCCCGTCTTCCCAGTGCCTGTCCACCATGTATAAACACACAAGAAAGGAGTGTGATAGAATACTCTCCACTTGCCTGAATGGGTGCACCTCCAACAACACTCAAGAGGCTCGAGAGCATCCAGGACAAAGCAGCCCGCTTGATTGGCACCCCATTTACCACCTTCACCATTCACTCCCTCCACTACCAACACACAGTGGCAGCAGTGTGTACCATATATAAGTGGCACTGCAGCAACTCATCAAGGCTCCTTAGACAGCACCTTCTAAACCCGCGACCTCTACCACCTAGAAGGTCAAGGGTAGCCAATGCACTGGAACACCACCACCTGCAAGTTCCCCTCCAAGCCACACAACACCTTAATTTGTAACTGTATTGCTGTACCTTTACTGTTGCTGGGTCAAAATCCTGGAACTCCCTTCCAAACAGCACTGTAGGTGTATCTATGCCCCAAGGACTGCAGCAGTTCAAGAAGGCAGCTCACCTTCTCATGGGCAAATAGAGATGGGCACTAAATGCTGGACTAGCCAGCGATGCCCACATTTCCAGAAAGAAAACAAGTTGCAAGATACCTAGACATCTTAATGATCTAGATGCTGAACAAGTCAAACCAATGTTGAACAACTAAGTAATGAAACCAATGGAATGTTGAACTATAAAACCAAAAAACTAGAATACAAGCCAGAAATAATCATGATCAAACTACACAATACTCTGGTCAGACCACACCAGAAATATGGTTCCCAGTTCCTGTCACCTAGACGGAAGGAAGATATTCAAGCTTTGAAGGTAGTGCAAAGACTGATCAATAGTGTAAAAGGTCTAGAGTTGTGATGAAAGACTGGAATAATTTGCATTTCTCCAGCTTTGAAAAGACAGATTTGAGCAGTGATCGTAAGCAAATTATAAACAGTATAAAAAAGGTAAATCCAGAATACTCTTAATTAATTTGGAAGATTAACATAAGGGGCCTAAGTTCATAAAAAGCAAATTTAGAATTGCTATCAGGAAGTTACTTCAATGGAGGACAGCATATTCTAGATGTTTGAACAAAGTTGAGCCAAATTAGCCCTCTCACCTATCTTGTGTTATGGAAAATCATTCATGCTAACTGGACAATAGCAGAATAGATTGAAATGGATAGACATACATATATTCATACTTCTTGGTTGCCTGTGGCATTTTCTCGAAAGCAGATTATATAAGTGGTTCTGCATTGAAAGTGGCCTATCCCTTTCAGGCCACAGGACAATTGCTATGAGAGAAAGTCAGTCTCTAATTTCAGACTTCCTTTCCAGACCAAGAACCAGAAATTTACAAGTGTCTTCCAATCTGTACATTTCCCTTACCAAACAGTAATTAAACTAATTAGAACATAGAACATTACAGCGCAGTACAGGCCCTTCGGCCCTCGATGTTGCGCCGACCTGTGAAACCAACTGACCTACACTATTCCATTTTCATCCATATGTCTATCCAATGACCACTTAAATGCCCTTAAAGTTGGTGAGTCCACTACTGTTGCAGGCAGGGCGTTCCACGCCCCGACTACTCTCTGAGTAAAGAAACTACCTCTAACATCTGTCCTATATCTATCACCCCTCAACTTAAAACTATGTCCCCTCGTGTTTGTCATCACCATCCGAGGAAAAAGACTCTCACTATCCACCCTCTGATTATCTTATATGTCTCTATTAAGTCACCTCTCCTCCTCATCTCTAACGAAAACAACCTCAAGTCCCTCAGCCTTTCCTCGTAAGACCTTCCCTCCATACCAGGCAACATCCGAGTAAATCTCCTCTGCACCCTTTCCAAAGCTTCCACATCCTTCCTATAATGCGGTGACCAGAACTGCACGCAATACTCCAGGTGCGGCCGCACCAGAGTTTTGTACAGCTGCAGCATGACCTCGTGGCTCCTAAACTCGATCCCCCTACTAATAAAAGCTAACACACCATATGCCTTCTTAACAGCCCTATTAACCTGGGTGGCAACTTTCAGGGATTTATGTACCTGGACACCAAGATCTCTCTGCTCATCTACACTACCAAGAATCTTCCCATTAGCCCAGTACTCTGCATTCCTGTTACTCCTTCCAAAGTGAATCACCTCACACTTTTCCGCATTAAACTCTATTTGCCATCTCTCAGCCCAGCTCTGCAGCCTATCTATGTCCCTCTGTAACCTACAACATCCTTCGGCACTATCCACAACTCCACCGACCTTCGTGTCATCCGCAAATTTACTAACCCACCCTTCTACACCCTCATCCAGGTCATTTATAAAAATGACAAACAGCAGTGGCCCCAAAACAGATCCTTGCGGTACACCACTAGTAACTAAACTCCAGGATGAACATTTGCCATCAACCACCACTCTCTGTCTTCTTTCAGCTAGCCAATTTCTGATCCAAAGCTCTAAATCACCTTCAATCCCATACTTCCGTATTTTCTGCAATAGCCTACTGTGGGGAACCTTATCAAACGCCTTACTGAAATCCATATACACCACATCCACGGCTTTACCCTCATCCACCTGTTTGGTCACCTTCTCGAAAAACTCAATAAGGTTTGTGAGGCACGACCTACCCTTCACAAAACTGTGCTGACTATCGCTAATGAACTTATTCTTTTCAAGATGATTATAAATCCTATCTCTTATAACCTTTTCCAACATTTTACCCACAACCGAAGTAAAGCTCACAGGTCTATAATTACCAGGGCTGTCTCTACTCCCCTTCTTGAACAAGGGGACAACATTTACTATCCTCCAGTCTTCCGGCACTATTCCTGTCAACAATGATGACAAAGATCAAGGACAAAGGCTCTGCAATCTCCTCCCTGGCTTCCCAGAGAATCCTAGGATAAAGCTCATCTGGCCCAGGGGACTTATCTATTTTCACACTTTCCAAAATTGCTAACACCTCCTCCTTGTGAACCTCAATCCCATCTAGCCTAGTAGTCAGAATCTCAGTATTCTCGACAACATTTTCTTTCTCAACTGTAAATACTGACGAAAAATATTCATTTAACGCTTCCCCTATCTCCTCTGATTCCACACACAACTTCCCACTACTATCCTTGATTGGCCCTAATCTAACTCTAGTCATTCTTTTATTCCTGATATACCTATAGAAAGCCTTAGGGTTTTCCCTGATCCTATCCGCCAATGACTTCTCGTGTCCTCTCCTTGCTCTTCTTAGCTCTCCCTTTAGATCCTTCCTGGCTAGCTTGTAACTCTCAAGCGCCCTAACTGAGCCTTCATGTCTCATCCTAACATAAGCCTTCTTCTTCCTCTTGACAAGCGCTTCAACTTCTTTAATAAACCACGGCTCCCTCGCTCGACAACTTCCTCCCTGCCTGACAGGTACATACTTATCAAGGACACGCAGTAGCTGCTCCTTGAATAATTGAGCTCAGGCAATTAGATTATGGGGCTTTAAGGGCATAGACCATATAAAATGCAGCTCCACCATTGGAGCAGGATATCATACTGCATGTGACATAGTATACTATGACTAGTAGACGAGTAGATCAAAATACCAAATAAACATGTTTTATCGCACATACGCAGAAGAAGAGGACCTGATGAAATACTGTGCATAACTAGATCAACTACTGAATTTATTGAATTCAATTTTACATGGGATTTGAACTCAGAACCTGATAAGTCTAATACCATAACCAGTGCATTACTGTGCCTAGTCTCATAGATGAAGTAAAAGAACGTAACGTAAATTTTCCAGAGGATCATTGAAAGGGCAAGTGTTTAATCCCAATATACAAACTTTGGCCTCTGGAGAAGTATGATACAAATATATAATGGCATTAAAGCAGCTGTTCTTTTAAGAATACTCATTAAAAGTTATGTATTTCATTTTACAAGAATTCCACACTCTAAGTGGCACACATAATGAGGGCAATCAAGTGTTCCTCACTCACAGGATAAATAGATGCCTGCTAGTTGTTCAGTATGCATGAGGAAAATAAACTTTACTACACAGCTGTTTTGGACATATCGCTGAAAGCATAGAACTACAACAGTTACAGCATGTAAAATCTCCAATATTACTCGAGATGAGTCAGTAAAATAAATTCTGCGATCACTGCCATGTGATGCAGCTTGATCCATTACAATTACCTACTAAAATTGAAAAAGCTAAGAAAAAACAAATATTGATCATACGTAATACAGCTGTAACCCAGTTAATGACATTTCTACTGATATTTTTATTACTAGCTCCCTGTGGCATTGCTCACATTAAGTTTGGTGTGTTAACCTTGGTTCAGTGATAGCATTCTTGCCCGAGTCAGAAAGTTCAGGCCCCACTCCAAAGATCTGTGCACAAAATCTAACCTGACACTTCAGTACCGAGGGAGTGCTGCACTGTTAGAAGTGTCGTCTTTCAGATAAGGCATTAAACCGAAGCCCTACCTGACCGGTCAGGTGGGTGTACAAGATCTCAAGGCATGATTCAAGAGAGAATGAGCGGAGTCCCTCCCATATCCTGACCAACATTCATCATTTATCCCTCAAACACCACTAAAACAGATTACTTGGTGATTTATCTCATTCTTGTTGCAGAATCTTGCTACACAAAATTGGCGGGCATGTCTGCCAACATTACAACAGTGACTACGCTTCAAAGTACTTTGCAGGCTGTGAAGCACTTGAGGATATCCTGTGGCTGTGAAAAACACTATATAAATCAAAAGGATTTATTTTTTAATTGTATGACTGCTGTTGAACCATGTCCTGCACGATGTATTACTCTTCCAGTAAAATGGATCTCTATCCCTTTGGCACCAAAGCATATTTTTTAAAGAAATAAACAGAGCCTCATGCTACTCAGCTTGTTTGGTCAGTTAATTTTGCAAATTAAATTAAGTAACTTTCAGACTCCAGCTCAGAGGCATATAACATTTCAAGTTTCTTTTTCAAAGTATAAAAGCATGATACACGCAGATGGGAGCACTCGTCTCTGAATCACTAGGTTCCAGGTTCAAGTTCCACCTCAAGGCTTCAGCACAAAAATCTAGACCGACACTCCAGTGCAGTACAGTACTAAGGGAGTGCTGCATTGTCGGAGGTGCTGGCTTTCAGATAAGACGTTAAACTGAGACCCCATCTGCCTGCACAGGTGGATGTAAAAGATCTATTTCAAAGAGCAGGAGAGTTATTCCTGGTGCCTTGGCCAACATTTATCCCTCATTCAACATTACACAAACAGATTACCTAGTAATTGCCACATTGGTGTTTGTGGGTGCTTGCTGCGTGCAATTTGGCTACCCCGTTTCCTACATTACAATACTGACTACACTCCAAAAAGTACTTCATTGGCTGTAAAGTGCTTTAAGATGTCTGGTGGTCATGTAAAGCACTATATAAAGGCAAGTCTTTTTTTTTCTGGATGTGCTAGATGTACCTGTTTGTGTGTCAATATTTTCTATAAAGCTTCCATGCACATAAATGTTAGATTTTGGTACTGATGCTTTTGAGCTACAACCTAAAACTGACAACATTCCAATCTATCAATTTTTCTAATCAAACAAACTCTGATCGGTCTCACCTTGTGTTTACTTAGCAAAATGACTGAGGTTGTAAATGGAATATATAGAAAAGCGCATTTATTTTGTAAATCACACTTAGGCATCAAACTTGTATACATGACATTTAGTGTTCTATTTGCATGAGACTGATGAACATAAAATTTGAGCCAAACAACAACTCACAACTGAACACATAAGGAATGCATCCATCAAATCAGAATAAAAGCAGCAATCGTGCAGTTTTCAACAAAAGCAACAACGGTCAACAACAGCCAAAAATTAAAAAAGCAAACAGTCAAATCACAAAATATTGCTGGACTTTTTTTTTCAGCTATCATCTTGGAAATTTTCATCCTGAAGGTAAGGTTCGTAACATAATGGAAATTTTAAAAATACAAAATTTATAAGAAAATAATTAAATACAATTCAAATTCAATTAACTTAAAATTAAAATTCCAATCAACTGTTCAAGGCATTTTTCTAGCCCGATCACCCATCATGAAGCAAGAGGTCAGACAGAATCTCAGACAAATATCAACATCAGCTTCAAAGACTAAACAGGGTAGCAGCTTCCAGTTCCCTGCATGCACCAGTTTCTAGAAACTGGATGACAGCAAGGCTGCCCAATCACAAAACAATGCAACATCACTATTTTGTGAACCCCATGCCCTCTAATGCCATATTATTAAGAGTAACTGGAATTTCTTTTGGCACAACACCAAACTGAATATATATATACATACACAGTCTCTTGCAAACACAGTGAACTAAAATAAGTAAACAAAGACACAGCTGATAGTACGCCACATCTATATTTTGTACTTTATTGGCTGAAGTATTTTAGGATAACCTGAGGGTGTGAAAAACACTATCGACATCTAAGTTCTTTCCTCATATTCTGTGTTTTCTCCAATTGTTGTAAGTGGCTACCTCACTTTTAGTTACCATTGTGCTCAGAATTGAAAAATAAGCACCACTCATCAATAAATAGCAACTACTGGACAGACTATTATTATTCAATGTTGGAAGGGAGGTGCTAAATAAAAATCTTGATTTAAGCAGGCCATTTTGGTAATGCTAAGTATTGTTTTCTAAATATTTGGTTAAAAAAAAAGAAAAAAATAAATTTGTCTGTTCTTCAACTTTTCAGTTAGGAAAGTAAATCACCAGAAATTGTTTCAATGTTTGTAATGTCCTTTGGTTTAAAAATCAGCCATCTACTACATAATCTTCCAGATACATTTGAGTCCTTTAGCACCAGAGGGTAGATACTGTCAGACAGCTCCAAAAATTCCTATTATTTGAGAAATTATGTTTATTGATTTGACACAAATTTTAGACTTAAAGTTGAACTGGATGCAACAAAGTTGCTCTTCTGAAGAATTCACTGGGTTAGTAGATAAGTAGATTAGACATTGTCTTACCTGGCTTTTTGAAAAGCTTTTGACAAGCTACCTCACAAGAGGTTATTCTATAAGATAGAATTTTATGGAAAGCTGCTACAGTGAATAAAGTAAGCTGCATGCCACAGGCAGAAAATCATCGGCTGCAGATCTATTTGGTGTCCGGGCCTTTGCTCTTTGCTATCTATATTTGTGATCTAGATAAATGGGTTGGGAGAATGAGCTGCAAGTTTGCAGATAATACAATGATTTGAGCAAGTTTTAGGACTGTGGAGGAGACTAAACAAGTGCAAACAAATTTTGATGCATTTGTGGACTGGTACCAGATTTGGCAAACATCCTACAGGGAACAGAACATCCTCCTGTGATGAAGAAAAAAGATCTGAGTAGCATCAAAAGAATCATGATTGTGCCACAAAGCTATAGTTAAAGCAAACAGGGTATGGGGCTGCAGTTACAGGACTGTCCATTATCAAATAAAACATATTCTCTCCTGGTACAAGGCCTTGGTTAGGCCTCATTCAGAATACTGTATCCAATTTCAGTCAACCACATGATGGGTGATATTGAAGTACAGATAGGACCCCATGCATGCTTACAAATAATTTCAATTAGATAAGTTAGGAAGGACCAGAAGGTGCGTATATAAATTATGCAAGGAAAGAAATCAATTAAGTGTTAAATGGATCGTCGTTTCCCAGAGAATACCTGACCTCTGAAGCAAGTTGCCAGCTTGTCCAGTGAGTGTTGAGTAACTGTGTACCTTCGAGAGCTCGTGAGCCAAATCATACAAATACCAAATATTATATAATTTATGGTCAATTTTGTCTACCTGGAGTAGTTTTGATCACCTAGAGGGATCAGAGAAGAATTTGCCAGATTTTCTTTTCCAAACTGACCTTGGTTTTTTTTTCCCCCAAGGTGACTTTTTTTTAAACCTTGGGAGTAAGGAGTCTCCATCCAAATGATACATAAGGCACAACTGTACAGTAGAACTGGGCTTTTCCTCACTAAAATTTTCATCTGCTCGCATGCAATTTTTCAATATCCTTATGTCTCCCTTTCACTGTACAGTTCAATATTGCACATTACAAATACTTTGCCATTAAATACTCTGATAAATAAAATACACATATTCAAGAGTGATTGCAAGCAGTAGCAAAAAGCATTTAAGGACAAGCACAGAAGGCCTGAAGTTTTACAAAAGAACGGCCTGTAAGCTGCAACTTAAACTATGCGCATTAATAGTATTTTTTTATTTTAAAAAACCTTGTGCAAAAGAATTCATTGAAGCCAAAAGGAAATATTTCTGAATTTTCTGAAAACCGTGTCATGACAACTTAAGAATCTGAAGGAGTTAAACATGTCCACTTTAGGTCTTTTCAACCCCAGGAAAACAAAAAAATTGTCCTGCAAAGCATACATCTGTCAATGCATCTCAATTAAGCTTTCCTCTGCTGTGTATCATTTATTTGCCAACATACTAATAAACTACTTTCCTACAATTATAACCTACACACTAGACTCAAGGAATACCAAGTCTGCTGCAAACACCGAATGGAACAAGTCAGCCATTGTCAAGCATGCTCAACTCAATAGCCACCACATCGAATGGTCCAATTCCAAACTCATCTTATCCATTAAGCACTGGCATGCAAGATGCATCAGGGAGGCTATGGCGATATAACACCAACACACTGTCCCGCTCATCAGTGATATCTGGCTACCCCTACTCAAGAAACACATCACCACCTGCTCTGCAGCCAACATACCCCAACAAAAACAATAGAATGTCTCGACTTAACACGAAGCACAATAGATGACCAATAAGCAGCATGTACCTACCTATCTCAGAACACAATTAGCTAACCAATAGCAACAAAAACATGTAATGACCTTTCAGCAGTAAGATCCCACCTACATTCTCCACCATATATAAACCACTGCTTTCACTCATTCCAGTTATTTCACCAGACGATGGGGAGAGTATGCTGCCCGAAACGTTGAGGCCGCCAATTCTTCTAAGAACTCCTTTTCCAAGGAAACAACTGCTCTTTCTAGAACAAATTCACATTGTGTAAAAACCATAAAATAGTCTTACTCAACAGTAACTATTTGCCTCTTGCAAAACTGCTCGCTAGCAATCAGTTGTTGTAGACCTTTGCGATAAACTATTAATTGGTATTATGGCATTTGATTATTTCTGAAGAGGCAATACTGGTTATGACCAAAATACTAATTTACAACCGTAGCAAATTTAGTTTTCCTGAACAAGTCAGCAGTAGCATAAGAAACCTTGTGCTAAAGCGTGATAGTGAAATTTACAACACATATTGAAGTAATTGAGAGGATACTTGTAGTTTCTGTAAGCAAACATAAATTAAGATACTTCAGTGCGCTTTAGATTTTCTGGTAGAACCCTACAGTCATAAGAACTCAATGACCTGCAGCAGCAAAAGCTGGTTGATGATAGCCATTTCATTCAAATAGCTAGAGTACCTTCACCATATAAACTGCAGTGGTTCAAGGCAGCAGCTCACCACTGTTTTCTGAAGGGCAATTAGGGATGGCCAATAAATGCTGGCTTTGCCAGCAATGTCCACATCCCCTGAAAGAATAAAAAAACTCATGTATGTTTATGGTAGCAGATATACATAGCTATCAACTGCAATATGAAAGTGCCAAAAAATGGCAGCATAAACACTTTAATAAAAGATCTAGCCAAGATCATGTATTATATTCATATAAACTAATCTTAAAATTTTAGACTGGAAACATTATGGAATTATTCAATATGATGATTTGACACATTAGAAACAGAACTCTGCATTTTTTGTTGTATAGTGTAATTTCCTTGATCAAAACATGGATTTAGAAGTGCTGCTTTCATGATATTTATACTGATTAATTTTGGACAAATGTCAATTTTTTTCCTCTTCTAAATTTACATTTACTGGCCAGTTTTAAGAAATGTTTTGTCCTTGAGAATATGGCTTCATTCCAAAAGAAGTGAATCTACCAGCCTGATAGACCATAATACCCAATGCAAGACTGGCAAGTTATCATAGCATCGTTTCAAAAGGAACAATCACATGAATATCTGTGCATTGGGCAATATTTATTTTTGAAATTTGAAGTCAAACAGATAGCCTGTGAAAGCAAACTGAACTGCATGTACTTATGGAAACCCTTAAAAGGAGCAAACCAGTATGTTTATTATAAGAAACATCTAGAGAATTTCAGTTCTTGAAACATTAAGCATTTGTATCAATTGTCAGTAAAAGAATCACAACAGTTCAACTCACATAATTGGAATCTTCAAAAAAAGATTTCCATCAAAATTAGTCATCAGTTACATCATTTTGAAAACATTCAGAATTGTCTCTGTACAAGCAGTTTTTAAAATTGCACTGAATTTGTAAATATATCTCAGAAAAATAAGCACATCAATGCAATCTTTTCAAAACTTATACCAGCCTGTACATTTTACTTGCATGAGGCAGTCATAAAAGATGCACTTCTAAATCCAGGTTTTGATCAAAAGCAGGGCTGTCCACCATACGGCCGTGGACCAGAAACCCGCCCACCAAAAGGTTACCATCCAGCCCACCAAGGATGACAAATTTCCACTGGAAAGCCGCCATTGGCTTCTTCCTGCCCGCCAAAACTTTGCAACTAGCAATGGCTGCAGCTCCTTTACTGACATAGCACAGACGCCTCAGACGCATGTCCTCCTTTACCAAGATGGCAGATGCTCTTCAGTACCTGATGTTATGGCTCCTTCAGTAAAATAGCATTGGCCAGGCTGTCTGCCGGCACTTGTCGCCCAAACTCAATTCCCAGTGCAACCTTTCCTGCCTTGAGCCTGAGCCCCAGGCGCAGCACCTGGCTCTGCCTGCGCATGGACCTGGTCTGGGCCTCAGGCTCTTCAAATCTGCCACCGGATGAGAACCCACCCAAGGAAGCCAGAGTGCTCAGGCCCAGGGAGGCGGAGCAACCAGGCCCCAGGAGAGGGAACAAAGAGACAGCAAGAAACACAGCAACAGAGAGAGAGAGAGAAAAAGAGAGAGAGAGAGAGAGAGAGAGAAAGAGAGAAAGAGAGAAAGAGAGAGAGAGAGAGAAAGAGAGAGAGAGAGAAAGAGAAAGAGAAAGAGAGAGAGAGAGAGAGAGAGAGAGAGAGAGAGAGAGAGAGAGAGCGTGCGAGCGGGAGGGGGACAGAGAGAGAGAGAGAGAGAGAGAGGGAGGGGGACAGAGAGCGAGCATAGGAAATAGGAGGGGTAGGCCATTCGGCCCATCGAGCCTGTACCATCATTCAAACAGATCCTGGCTGATCATCTACCTCAATGCCATTTTTTCCCCACTATCCCCATATCCCTTGCACCAATAGTATCCAGAAATCTATCAATATCTATCTTGAACATGCTCAATAATTGAACTTCCACATCCTTCTGGGGTAGAGAATTCCAAAGTTTCACCACCCTCTGAGTGAAGAAATTCTTTCTCATGTCAGTTTTAAATGGCCTGCCCCTTATTCTGAGACTGTTCCCTGGTTCTAAACTCAGCAGCCAGAGGAAACATCCGATCCACATCTACCCTGTCACGCCCTGTAAGAATTTTTTAAGTTTCAATGAGATCACTTCTCATGCTTCAAAACTCAAGAGAATACAGGCCCAGTTTCTGCAATCTCTCCTCAAAAGACAATCCTGCCATCCCAGGGAATAGTCTGGCGAACCTCCATTGCACTCCCTTTATGGCAAGTATATCCTTCCTTAGATAAGGAGGCCGAAACTGTACACAACACTCCAGGTGTGGTCTCACCAGGCTCTATACAATTGCGGCAAGATATCTCTACTCTTGTACTCAAATCCCCTTGCAATGAAGACCAACATACCATTTGACTTCCTATTCTTGCTGCATCTGGATACTAGCTTATACTGACTCATGAACAAGGACACCCAGGTCCCTTTGGACATCAACACTACCCAACCACTCACCATTTAAGAAATACTCTGCTCTTCTATTTTTTGTACCAAAGTGGATCACTTCACACTTTTTCACATTACGTTCCATCTGCCATGTTCTTGCCCATTCACTTAGCCTGCCCACGACCCCTTGCATCCTCCTCACAACTTACATTACCACCTAGTTTTGGGTCAGCAGCAAATTTGAATTATTACATTTGGTTCCCACATCCAAATCATTTATGTCGATTGCGAACAGCTGTGGCCCAGCACTGATCCTTGCGGTACCCCACTAGTCACAGCATGCCATCCTGAGAATGACCCGTTTATTCCTACTCTCTGCTTTCTGTCTGTTAACCAATTCTCAATCCATACCAGTACATTACACCCAATCCCATGTGCTCTAATTTTGTTTATTAACCTCCTGTGTGGGACCTTGTCAAGAGCATTCTGAAAATCCAAATACACCACATCCACTGCTTCTCCTTTATCTATTCTACAAGCAACATCCTCAGTGTTGACTCTGCCCAATCATATTATTATTTTCCAAGTGTCCAGTTATCCAAGATCACTCCTGAGAGATGGACATCTATCCGGAATACTCCGCATCACTACATCAAGTGTGCAGGCAGACATAGTCTACTGTTGCAAGCAAAAGCAATGCCAACTATCTCGCTAAATAGTGACGGGGTAATAAGTTAATAAATTAGTCTTCTCATTTAAACCTTGTTCACAAAAATGCAAAGTTTTTGTTGTTTTGATTAATAGTAAAATTAATGGCTAATACCTTTACCTTTCTGAAATTTGCTTACCAGCCCCCTATGTAGGACAAAAATTATAATATGGCCCCTCACGTGAAAAGGTTGGACACCTCTGATCCAGAGCATAGGTGATGTGAATCCAAACGCCCCTAGTATAAAATACTTCTCAAATTGTGCTTTAACAGTTAACTTTTGAACTCCCAAAAATAACTGTGGTAAAATGTCATTAAAAAGTAAATATGCAATTTCCTTAATATTTTGATAATGAATATTCAGATTAGAACTGATCAAGTTTAGTATTACTGCTTGAAAGGATTTCTTGGTACATTCCACTTCTATTGCATCTACACTTTTAATAATCACTTTCCAACACAGCAACTATTAAGTACAAAAGAACCCTTTGATGCCTCTTCAGACATGGGCGTTCACAACATTTTAGCAATCGCATTTTATAATTTCAGCAACAAGTTCACAATTTCAGAAGAGCCAAAAAACTGAGTTCTATGTACGGGGAAATGCTACCCTCCTCTCCCTTTCAAATTTGGAAATGTAGTGTAAGAGGATGCATCAACAGTCCAGTCTTACAGAAGAATTCACCAGCCCATAAGCATTTGGAAATCAACTTATATCCATAAAGACTCAAAGGTGAAAAAAAACCTCTCAAGACACTTCGAATGCACAAGGAAGAAATTGGATGCTAAACCAAGGATGCGAATAAGCTTAACAATTTATTTGAATAACATTACTACTAGCCTCTGCCACACAAACACATTCATCTACAAGTTGGATGTTTAGAATATAGAGAGGGACGGATAATTTCTCTGGGTCCTCTAAGAATCAGGCCACTGCAAAAGTTGTCTTCAAGAAACTTAGTTTCTTCTTTTGTGTCAAACACTTCTTTTCTACTCAAGAACTTTCAATTCTTCATAATTCAAGACTGTTCACATATCTGGGTAGGCGATGGCGTAGTGGTATTATCACTGGACTAGTAACCCAGAGTATTTCCCTGGGTACATGGGTTCGAATCCCACCACAGCAGAAGGCGGAATTTGAATTTAATTAATAAATCTGGATGATGGCCATGAAACCATTGTCAATTGTTGTAAAAACCCATCTGGTTCACTAATGTCCTTTAGGGAAGGAAGGAAATCTGCTGTCCTTACCTGGTCTGGCCTACATGTGACTCCAGACCCACAGCAATGTGGTTAACTCTTACATGCCCTCTGAAATGGCCTAGCAAGCCACTCAGTTGTACCTAACCGCTACGAAGTCAATAAAAAGGAATGAAACCGGACGGACCACCCGGCAACGACCTCGGCACCGGAAATGACAATGGTAAACCCAGCCCTGTCAACCCTGCAAAGTCCTCCTTACTAACATCTGGGGGCTTGTGCCAAAGTTGGGAGAGCTGTCCCACAGACTAGTCAAGCAACAGCCTAACATAGTCATACTCACGGAATCATACCTTACAGACAATGTCCCAGACACTGCCATCACCATCCCCTGGTATGTCCTGTCCCACCGGCAGGACAGACCCAGTACAAGTGGTGGGACAGTGGTATACAGTAGGGAGGGAGTTGCCCTGGGAGTCCTCAACATCGACTCCGGACCCCATGAAGTCTCATGGCATCAGGTCAAACATGGGCAAGGTAACCTCCTACTGATTACCACCTACTGCCCTCCCTCAGCTGATGAGTCAGTACTTCATGTTGAACACCACTTGGAGGAAGCACTGAGGGTGGCAAGGGCACAAAATGTACTCTGGGTGGGGGACTTCAATGTCCATCACCAAGTGTGGCTCGGTAGCACCACTACTGACCGAACTGGCCGAGTCCTAAAAGACATATCTGCAAGACTGGGTCTGTGGCAGCTGGTGGGGAAACCAACACGAGGGAAAAACATACTTGACCTCGTCCTCACCAACCTGCCTGCCGCAGATGGTTCTGTCCATGACTGTATTGGTTGGAGTGACCACCGCACAGTCCTTGTGGAGACGAAGTCCTGCCTTCACATTGAGGATACCGTCCATCGTGTTGTGTGGCACCATCACCGTGCTAAATGGGATAGATTTCGAACAGATCCAGCAATGCAAAACTGGACATCTATGAGGCGCTGTGAGCCATCAGCAGCAGCAGAATTGTACTCAACTACAATCTGTAACCTCAAAGCCCGGCATATCCCTCACTCTACCATGACCATCAAGCCAGGAGACCAACCCTGGTTCAATGAAGAGTGCAGGAGGGCATGCCAGGAGCAGCACCAGGCATACCTGAAAATGAGGTGTCAACCTGGTGAAGCTACAACACAGGACTATCTGCGTGCCAAACTGCGTAAGCAGCATGCGATAGACAGAGCTAAGCAATCCCATAACCAACGGATCAGATCGAAGCTCTGCAGTCCTGCCACATCCAGCTGTGAATGGTGGTGGACAATTAAACAACTAACTGGAGGAGGTGGCTCCACAAATATCCCCATCCTCAATGATAGGGGAGCCCAGCACATCAGTGAAAAAGATAATGCTGAAGCATTTGCAACAATCTTCAACCAGAAGTGACGAGTTGATGATCCATCTCGGCCTCCTCCTGAAGTCTCCAGCATCACAGATGCCAGACTTCAGCCAATTCGAATCACTCCGCGTTATATCAAGAAACGACTGAAGGCACTGGATACTGCAAAAGCTATGGGCCCTGACAATATTCCAGCAATAGTACTGAAGACCTGCGCTCCAGAACTTGCCACGCCCCTAGCCAAGCTGTTCCAGTACAGCTACAACACTGGCATCTACCCTGCAATGTGGAAAATTGCCCAGGTATGTCCTGTACACAAAAAGCAGGACAAGTCCAACCCGGCCAATTACCGCCCCATCAGCCTGCTTCAATCATCAGTAAAGTGATGGAAGGTGTCGTCAACAGTGCCATCAAGCGGCACTTGCTTAGCAATAACCTGCTCAGTGACGCTCAGTTTGGGTTCTGCCAGGGCCACTCAGCTCCTGACCTCATTACAGCCTTGGTTCAAACATGGACAAAAGAGCTGAACTCAAGAGGTGAGGTGAAAGTGACTGCCCTTGATATCAAGACAGCATTTGACAAAGTATGGCATCAAGGACCCCAAGCAAAACTGAGGTCAATAGGAATCAGGGGGAAAACCATCCGCTGGCTGGAGTCATACCTAGCGCAAAGGAAGATGGTTGTGGTTGTTGGAGGTCAATCATCTGAGCTCCAGGACATCACTGCAGGAGTTCCTCAGGGTAGTGTCCTCGGCCCAACCATCTTCAGCTGCTTCATCAATGACCTTCCTTCAATAATGTCAGAAGTGGGGATGTTCGCTGATGATTGCACAATGTTCAGCACCATTCGTGATTCCTCAGATAAAGAAGCAGTCCGTGTAGAAATGCAGCAAGACCTGGACAATATTCAGGCTTGGGCTGATAAGTGGCAAGTAACATTCATGCCACACAAGTGCCAGGCAATGACCATCTCCAACAAGAGAGAATCTAACCATCTCCCCTTGACATTCAACGGCATTACCATCACTGAATCCCCCACTATCAACATCCTAGGGGCTACCATTGACCAGAAACTGAACTGGAGTAGCCATATAAATACCGTGGCTACAAGAGCAGGTCAGAGGCTAGGAATCCTGAGGCGAGTAGCTCACCTCCTGACTCCCCAAAGCCTGTCCACCATCTACATGGCATAAGTCAGGAGTGTGATGGAATACTCTCCACTTGCCTGGATGGGTGCAGCTCCAACAACACTCAGAAGCTCGACACCATCCAGAACAAAGCAGCCCGCTTGATTGGCACCCCATATACAAACATTCACTCCCTCCACTACCGACGCACAGTGGCAGCAGTATGTACCATCTACAAGATGCACTGCAGCATTGCACCAAGGCTCCTCAGACAGCACCTTCCAAACCCGCGACCTCTACCAACTAGAAGGACAAGGGCAGCAAATACATGGGAACACCACCACCTGCAAGTTCCCCTCCAAGTCACACACCATCCTGACTTGGAACTGTATCGCCGTTCCTTCACTGTTGCTGGGTCAAAATCCTGGAACTCCCTTCCGAACAGCACTGTGGGTGTACCTACCCCAAATGGACTGCAGCGGTTCAAGGCGGCAGCTCACCACCACCTTCTCAAGGGCAATTAGGGATGGGCAATAAATGCTGGCCAGGCCAGTGATGCCCACATCCCATGAATGAATTTTTAAAAAATTCTCTGAGGCTCTGGAGATGATCTGAAACAGGATTGCCTGACACAGCTGTTCTCTCACTTAAAGCAACAATATGGATTTCAAACTGCAAATGACAAGGAAGGTGCAGCAGAGGAACTGGAGGATTGAGGGTTGAAGTGTTACTCTGAACTCTCTCCTTTCTTCTAAACTTCAAGTACACTGAGCAACAGGCTTTTCCTCCTCCCCCTCAGTTCTCATTAAAACCAGAGATCCCGCTACTCAGTCATCCTTTCCCCAAGATCTGAACACTAACTGCTCATCCCACTCCGTTTTTCCCTTCCTTTTACAATCATTAGCCTTCTAAAACCTAAGCTTGGCATCACCAGAACACTATTTCTCTATTTTAACCCATCTTCTCTTATTTATTTTCAATCTTGGTGGTATCTTGCTCTTTCGAGTTTCTCTTCCATGTACCTCATTCTCGCCATGCTATTCACTTCCTAACCACTTCTTCTCACAATCAACTCATCTCCTTGCGCCTATGCTAGCTAGCTGAAGTAAATAGTTCCTTTTCCTTAGGCATTAGCCCTTGTTCTATTAAAAACACATCAACTTCCTGCTCAAAAAAATCATTGACCCATTCATACACTCCAACTGCAGCACATTTCTAACTTCCCTTTCCTCTCTAAATTTCTGAATAAATCGCCACCTCCCTGTATCCATTTCTCTCAAATTGCCATTTGAATCCATCCAGTCTAGTTTCCAGCTTGCTCAAAGCACGAAGACAGACCAAGCCCAAATCATAAACAATATCTTCTCCAGTGACAGTGTTGTCTTGTCCTGTGACAGGACCTCTTTGTCCTCTTAAATCATTGCAGATTTTGATATGGTGAACTATGCTATCCTTCCCCTGTTGTCTCTCTTCCACCATCTAGCTCCACAGTACTGGCAAACAGTTATCAGCCTGAAACGCCAACTATTTCCCTGCACAGATGCTGCCTGACCTGCTGAGTATTTCCAGCACATCCTGCTTTTATTTTAGATTTCCATTATTTGCAGTATTTTGCTTTTATCAACAGTACTGGATTTACTTAGTTCAACCCCTACTTATCAGAACACATGCAACATTTCCTCTTTCTGCCCCACACGATCAAATCAAGTCCCTAATTTGCTCTCTTTGGCCTCGCTTTTGCATCCACATGCTGCAGTATGAAATATTAGATGCGACAAGCATCATGAGAGGGAAAGTACTCGAGGGTCTGACATCCTTGAAAGTGGATAAATCACCAGGGCCGAATGGATTGTATCCCAGACTGTTAAAGGAAGTCAGGGAAGAAATAGCGGATGTTTGGAGGATCATTTTCAAATCCTCACGAGATACAGGCAAGGTATCAGAGGACTGGAGATCTGCCAACGTTGTACCATTGTTTAAAAAGGGTGCAAGGAGTAGGCCAAATAATTACAGGCCAGTCAGTCTGATCTCAGTGGTTGGTAAATTATTAGTTTTCCTATCTCAATTGATTCGGTCATTTAGAAAGGCATGGATTAATCAGGGATAGTCGGTATGGATGCATTAAGGGAAGGTCATGTCTTCCTAACAATTGAATTTTTTGAGGAAGTAACAAGGAGGATTGATGAGGGTAGTACAGTGGATGTTGTCTACATGGTTTTAGTAAGGCATTTGACAAGGTCCCACATGGCAGACTGGTCAGAAAAATAAAAGCCCATGGGATACAGGGGAATGTGGTGAGTTGGTTCCAAATTTGGTTCAGTGAAAGGAAAAAAAGGGTAATGATCGACGGATGTTTTTGCGAACGGGAAGTGGTTTTCAGTGGCGTTCCACAGGGCTGAGTGTTGGATCCCTTGCTGTTTGTGGTATATATTAATGATTTGGACTTAAATGTGGGAGGCATGATTGGGAAATTTGCAGATGACACAAATATTGGCCATGTAGACGATAGTGAAGAGGATAGCTGTAGACTCCAGATTGATATCAATGGCTTGGCTGAGTGGGCAGAAAAGTGGCAAATGGAATTCAATCCAGAGAGGTGTGAGGTAATGCATTTGGGGAGAGCAAACAAAACAAGGGAACACACAATAAATGGGAGGATATTGAGAGGGGTAGAGGAAGTGAGAGACCTTGGAGTGCACGTCCACAGGTCCCTGAAGGTGGCAGGACAGATAGATAAAGTGAAGGCGGCATATGGAATGCTTTCCTTTATTAGCCGAGGTATAGAATTCAAAAGCAGGGATATAATGCTGGAACTGTATAAAACCCTGGTTAGACCACAGCTGGAGTACTGTGTATAGCTCTGGCCACCACATTACAGGAAGGACATAATTACTCAGAAGAGAGTACAGAGGAGATTTACAAGAATGTTGCCATAGCTTGAAAATTGCAGCTTTGAGGATTTAATAGGCTAGGATTGTTTTAATTAGAACAGAGGAGGCTGAGAGGTGACTTAATTGATGTATATAAAATTATGAGAGGCCGAGATAGAGTAGACAGGAAGAACCCATTTCCCCTAGCAGAGAGGTCAATTACTGGGGGCACAGAATTAAGGTGATAGGTAGAAGGATTAGAGGGATATGAGGAAAAACTTTTTCACCCAGAGGGTAGTGGGTGTCTGGAATTCACTGCCCAGATCAGTGGTGGAAGCAGGAACCCTCAACCTATTTAAAAAGATAATGGACCTGCACCTGAAGTGCTGTAAACCTGCAAGGCTACAGACCAGGTGGAATTAGAATGGCCGGCTAGTTTTTTCAGCCGGCGCAGACACAATGGGCTGAATGGCCTCTTTCTGTGCCATAACTTTTCTATGATTCTCTGGTCCTCAAAACCCAACTCTTGATTTTGGTAACCCCTCCTCTGGCTCAGTATCTATTATTTTGACTGTACCTCTTTTCAGTCGCCTCCTCGAATTCAGAAGTAAAAAAATAAATTAAGAAAAGCAGAGGTTATTTTTGTATCTGTACAAAAGATTAATGCTTCACTGTGGCATAAATCCATATCACGCAGCACAATAATAATCTGTGGCACTGGAATCTCCCGAGTGAACATTAGAAATAATCAAGGTTCTGTATTGTCTTACTTGGTGCCAGAGAATTTTTCTGCAATTTCAAAGCCTCTGCAAATGCTACTGCTATAAAAGGTGATGAGTATTCCAAGGTTTTTAATCAGTTCTATTTCCTTACCCTGCATTGTCAAGATAATGTTAAAAAGCAAGGTTGATCCCTATCCAGGATTTACAAAATTAAATCTCACAATCTAGATCCATAACAAATATTCAAGATTACAAATCATAGCCCTTGGAAATCTACTAAATACGAAAGGACAGCATCAGATAACCAAAGGAAAACCATACTTTTATGGCAGAAAGCTTTTCCAATTTTGCAGTTAGTCTCAATTTGGACTGGCATGCACTACTCCTGAAGTTGGTAAAACATCCATTCAAGCCAGCAACGTACACGATGTATTGCTCATCATTACAGATGGGACTACTAGACCTCAAAACTACTAACTTATGGGGAGAGGAGAAGAAATGGAGTAGGAATACTCACTGTTTTAAGTTTCAAATGGAGGCTAACAGTCAGAACCTCGTTCCAGGAGGGTTTCGTGCCTGCGACGATAGACTTGATAGCACAAGAATTTTGCCACCAAAGTCAACCCTCTGCTATAAAGGAGCACCACCTCAGAGATGCATATATTACAACAGACAATGTGGGATTTAAGTAAATGAATGAAAACTGGGAGTTGAAAGCTATTTAGCAAAAATAGTTGAACCTTTCAAGTTATTAATAAATTCAAGTTATTATTTCAAAACCAACAAATACAAATTTCCACGCAGTAAACTTAGGAAAAACAGCAGCAGCACAAATCAGTACCAAGGGAATGTTGCACAGTTAGAGGTGTCATCTTCCAGATAAGTTAACCGAGGCCCCATATGCTTTATCAGGTGGACATGGAGGATCCCACGGCATGATTCAAAGAGCGAGGAAGTTCTTTCAGTGATCTGGTCAATATTTTATCCTCAACCAACATAATTAAAAACTGGTTATCTGCTTGCTTATCTAATTGCTGTTTGTCAGACCTTGCTGTGTGCAAATTACCTGTTCCACTTCCCGACTTTACAGTGAGTACAATTCAAAAATATTTCATTGCCTATGAAGTGCATTGGGAGGTCCTGAGGACATGAAAGGCACTACATATATACAAGTTCTTGCTTTCTTCCCTCAAGTGGGAGCTAAAATTATCAGAATTCACAAATCTTAATGGTGTAACTTACATTGCTCAAACACCCCATGTGATAATCTACTATCTTTAAGCATATTGCTTGTAACTGCCATGATACTGTTCAGCCAACTTTTAAAGGCAGTACTTGTTTGTCAACACACAGTACATTTCAGGTAACAGTTCAGTTTATCCTGCCATGGCACATGGAGCTAAATTAGTCTCCATGATCTTACAAAGGCATACATTAGCATTATATAATACTTATAAAAAATTATTTTCTGTTTTCATTGAACAGAATAAGTATTTTTCCTAAGTTTTATTTATTTATTTAGGAAATACAGCACTGAAACAGGCCCTTCGGCCCACCGAGTCTGTGCCGACCATCAACCACCCATTTATACTAATCCTACATTAATCCCATATTCCTACCACATCCCCAACTTCCCTCAATTCCCCTACCACCTACCTACACTAGGGGCAATTTATAATGGCCAATTTACCTATCAGCCTGCAAGTCTTTGGCTGTGGGAGGAAACCGGAGCACCCAGCGAAAACCCACGCAGTCACAGGGAGAACTTGCAAACTCTGCACAGGCAGTACCCAGAATTGAACCCGGGTCGCTGGAGCGGTGAGGCTGCGGTGCTAACCACTGCGTACAAAGTCATGGCTGACTGATTAGTTGGTTAATTAACCCCTTGCAAACTCTTCTTTAGATTTCTGGTTTTTTATTCAATATTTCAATATCCTGCTTTTGTAAGCAACTATTTGTGAATAAATTTCTAATAGCTTAACATGTTGCTGAAAGGCTCAGGTGTAGCTGGTATCAGTCTTGTAAAGTGACAGGTTAATGAAGTGGATTCCTAAATACTGTAATAATATTTTCTTCACACTAAAAAGGATTATTTGTTTTGCATTGTACTACTTATATACTAAGTGCACAATTTTCAGATATTTGAGAGTATTCATCTGCAGAAGTTGGCTCTAAGGGGGGATAATAAACATTTGTTACCTTCTGCAGAAGATATGTTTTGCAGATGCCTGCAAAAATCAATGCGATAAACCAAAAGGTAGAGAAAGGAACAGAAATCAATTGATGATCAGTACTTTCAGTTTTGGGCTCTCCAAATTTCAAACCTCTCTCTCCAGGTCCACCATTTCTCTTCCTGCTGGTAAAATTCAGTGACACATAAAGGCAATCTTTAATATTCAAATCTCATGTTGATTAGCATAGTTGATATTTTCAATCAATATAATAAGCAGTGTACTTACTTAACAAAATACAACCAACAGAAACTAATGTACTGCAACATTGTGGGCAGGTTATGGGGGATGAATTCGCTAAAGTGGGAACCCGATCTGCAGCAGTAAAATAAAGCAAGAATAAAACTACATTTCAGAATCAATTCAGCACAGAACATAATTATTGGTAATCAGCATCAATCCCAGTAGGATTCTAATTTGAGTTTTTATAGTATGTTTGTTCTGATAAACCAGTAGAATTTGAAACTTAAAATCCTAGCAACACCAATCTCGAACGCTATAATCAGATAGCTGTTTAAACTGATTTCTATTCAAAGGCTTTAAAAAATGATCGAAACCCTGCAAAATGATGCAAGATGAGCTCATTGTTGACTCCAGATGGAGTTTTAGCGTCCAA